>NC_066625.1:77926374-79176374 GCF_025201925.1 Gopherus flavomarginatus | reverse complement strand
TCTGAGCCCCCTCTGCGCTGGTGAGATATCCCCGCTCCCCAGGCTCGCTCCTTTCTCATAATTCCATCAGAAATAATAGCTGGAGAGGCAAATGATCTCAAAACCTCCAGTTTTCATACCGTTGAGATACTTCTGTGTCGGCCTCCACTTGGGAGCCATAAATGAGTCAAGGGAGCCATGTACTGGACTGTTATTAATTTGTATTAAAGTCGTGCACAGAGGCTCTGACTGAATTCAGAGTCCGATGGTGTTAAGCCTTGCACATGTACATACTCAGAAGTGGTATCTGCCCCAAACTGCTCACAGTTTAAATAGACAAGGCAGGCAAAGTGTAAGAGGAGAAACAAAGGTACAGCGATAAAGTGACTTGCCCAGGGTCACACAGGTTAGTGGCAGAGGTGGGACTAGATCCCTGACTCCCAGTCCAGTGCCCGCTCCCTGGAAGCAGCACGGGCCAAGGGATGTGCTGGCTGCCCTTCCTGCAGCCCCTGTTGGCCTGGAGCAGAGAACAGCAGCCAGTGGGAGCTGCAATCGGCCAAACCTGGGGATGTGGTAGGTAAACAAACTGTCCTGGCCCGCCAGGCGCTTTCCCTGATGGGCTGTGTGCCAAAGGCTAGTGATCCTTGCCCTACTCCCTTCCTCTTCTGGGCCAGGATCCCCCCCCCACACACATCTCATTGCCTCCCCTCCCAGCCCCATGCCGAAAGGATCAGGAGGAAATAATGCCCTCGTCTTCTCTTTGGGAGGCTCTTAGAGGAGCCAGCCAGGGCAGTTTGATTGAGATGATTACCTTGAGCATCCCTGCCTGGCTGTGGCTTTTTAATGAGCAGAGTGATTGCAAATCTCTCCCCTTTAGAAGCACAGACTTCTATCAATCTCTCCCTCCCCCCCCCACACTTTGTGCCGTGGATTAATGCTGCTCTAGTCCCCCTATCTCAGCATCTTTCCTTATTTAAGAGAGGATTAATTTTTCTTTGTTGGCAGTGCTTTGAAGCTCCTCCTCCCCTCATCTTCCCTTGGTGCCAGAGCATGCATAATACTTCATCGCCAGTCATGGAGATGGATGCCAGTGTGTGGCATTTACAAAGGGCTCCTGCTAGCAACCCTGTCACCCCCGTGGCTCCCAGCCATACCCAACCCAACGGAAGAGCACTCTCATCCCAGCAAGGCACTTCACAATCACACTCCAGAAGCCTCGTGCAGTAACAAGACAAGCAGGGCCTCGCTGTTTGCTTTGGCTAATGTGAGCTGAAAGTTACACGTGGCAAATATTTCTCTAATGCAGACATGAGTGCAGTAATGTGATTACACTCCAGCAGCACACGGCTGAGATGGGAAACATCTCTCCTCCCGCCCCGACCTCCCCAGCTCTTCATTTCTTTCAATGCTTTTACAATCTATCCCCATCCTTCAGCAACAGAAGGAATCACAGCTCTGGAACTGATTATAAATGAAGTGTGTGTGCGGGGTGCTTTTCATATAAAAACGTAGCTCATCACCAGTCATCACAGCTGAACTTGGCTTTGTTCAAACCCAAAAGAAATTGTGAACATCACAGTGTGATTGTTGTGTTTGACTGAATGCACTGGTCCTATACCCTTTCCCAGAGAACAGCAGCCAGGCATGTAGCCAATCAAATGACAGATCTGATTAATTTTGTTATATATGTTAAGTAAAGTATTAGACATTCCTTATCAGTGCCTCTCCCAGCTCTAGTCAAGAGGTGGGGATTGTATATTTCTAAGGGCAGGGAGCAGTCTGAATGGCTTTAAAAAAATTAGCTAAAAATGAAACAAAGAAATAAAGAACTAATATAAAGACTCTTATTTGACAGACAGCGAGAGCACAGTGTGTGAGACTCATTCTACAATAGCAGCCATCTTGAACTGGTTAGCAGAGAGTGATCTTGCAGGCAGGCAGCGTACTCCTTTTATTGTAAAATCTGGGTCTGGAGACCTGAGTTTTATTCATGGCTCTCCCACTGACTTGCTGCGTGACCTCTCTGTCCGTTAGCTTCCTCCCGCCTAAAATGGGGATAATTATGCTCTCTCACCTCTGGAAAGCATTTCAGATCTCTGGATGAAAAATGTGTAGATGTGCTTGGAGACTTGGTATATTCTCTCTTCAAAACTGCCAGCTTCCATGTTTTAAATAGTTTTCTGTGGTGTGACTTGTTTAAAGGCAACAAGCAACACTCCCACAGAAAACCAGGCAAGAACCATGCTAGATTTAGGGTTATGTAACTTAAAATAGGCTGGCTGGAACTTTTCAAAATTGCTTAAAAAAACACTTCCATCTGTCACTCGAGCTGAAATCTGTGCTGTAGCCTCAAACTAGATTTTTTACAGTCGGAGTTATGCAATACTCCCTGAATCAGAGTCTGCAAAGGAAATTGGAATAGACTTAATTATGACAGCACAAATGGAGCCTTTCTGACCAAGACACGCAGACAGTGGGCTGGTACATAGAATTCCATTTACCCACACATTCACACATGCGTTTATGTGCAGTGGCAAAGCCACTCACAAGCTCCCTCCCACGGACACACATCCTGACATACAGTTGCACACTATGTTGACATCTTTGTATGACCGTATGCCATCTTGCATCCATGCTTGTGATACTTCAGTAAATAGCCCCCGCCCACAACTCATGTACACTCGCACACACCTGCTTCCCTTGCACACACACTCACTTTCTCTCTCACTCACTCACAACCTTCACACACTCACTCACACTCACAAAGAAGTAGTCAGCATTTTGTGTTCTTGTTGGTCCTCTCCAGACACTGCAGTTCTGGATAAATATTGCTATTTACTATACCTACATTTAGGGTTATTAATTATATCAGTATAAACCTAATTTATATCACCATAAACAGCTATAATAAATGCTGCCAAATGCTAATACCCAGTGCTTGCGAACTGTGCCTATGCTTGATGGGTTTTTTCCTCCCCACTTCCCAGAAGCATTAAATTAAAAATGATTCAGAGTTGCAGGATAATAGCTCAAGCTATGGGTGGGAGCTCTCAGGGAAATGCACTTGTTTTAAAAAATACTCCACACCAAACAGCCTGTGGATTCTTTGTGCATGTTTTATCTCCTTGTTTCCCCTTCCATCTCTGCCACTCACAGAGCCCTGCTTGGGTGGTGTGGCTAGTATTACCAATGTGTGGCCAGTCCTCGCCAATCTCCAACGTTGCCACCCTCTTCTTTCTTTTCCTTTCCTCCTTTTGTACTGCCTGTCTCTGTTCTCTTCCACCTGCCCCTCTTTTTCCCAGTGTTCTCCTCTCCAGGGCTTGAATCGAAGAAGTAAGTGAGCACTTGGTTTTTCTGTGACATTGTCCGTTTTAGGAACACAAAGCATTATACAGATGAGTTAGCCTTCCCAGCTGTATGAGTCAGGAAGTATCATCTCCCATTTCAATGGTAGCAAAACTGAGACATGGAGAAGTTAAGTGATTTCTTCCCAGGTCACAGAGTAAGTCAGTGGCAGAGGTAGGAATAGGGCCCAGGAGTCCTGATTTGCTCTTTTAGGTTTTAGCCACAGATCGTCCTTTCTCTGTTTTAAAAAACCCAGACAAACCGAACCATAAATGCTGATCTAGCATTTCACAGCCTATAGTTATAGGTTCAGTTGAGGTCTGCTTTAACTGAGGGTGTCATTATTGGTTGGGTCCTATTTTATTCAGGCAGCTTTCTCCATCCCAGCTGAGTTATGACTCCTCTTCTCTGAATGTTTCACTGAAGCTAAAGTGGCAGGGTTTAAAATCCTTGATAATCATAGGGCTTTTCCCTCTCTACCTTTCTGTTGGGTCACATCCCAGGGCCAGTGCAGGACTGTTCCCAACTGCACATTTTCTGGGTCTCTAAATATCCCAAATGATGGAGTTTCTACCCTTCCTTTCAGAGCCTGCCCCTTGATTTAATAGCAGGGTGCTCAGAAAAGGATAACAGAAGCACATCTCCCCTCTTCCCCGAACACTGCCTCCTCTTCTGGCAGGGGAATTGAAGAGGAATTTATTTCCCTTAATAAAATATTGTGTGAGCAAATGGGTGACATGTGCTCTGCAAATATACTCTGAAGGCTCCCAGCAGTTGGTCTATCTATGTTACATGTGCATGAGTGTCAGTGGGTGTGTGATGGCATATGGGTTGGGGGAGCAGCTAGGTTTCTGTAGTGCTGGATCACAAGGGGCTGTTTAGAGCAAAGTCATTAATTAGTACAGTGAGAGGGTTTCTCTTGTATCATGAAGAAGATCCCCAGGTAGGGGAAAAAGGAGGGAGCATACAACAGGATTATTTTCCCCCTGCACTTTGCCATTTACCATATGACACCATCCCCCAAACCATCCCAGGGAGCCAAGCATTGAAATTGGCACAGCCAAGGTTTTTTTGCTGTCCAAGCCAGCAAAAGTTGTGCTAAACGCCTTTGCAAGCCAAGGTGTATCAGATCCAAGAGAGAATTTTGCCACAGAGGAACTTGTATAGATGATACAGATATGCTGGTATAGCAGGAGGCTATCTTAAGTATTTGGGAGTATGGATTAATGTGCTCACTTGCTGGAGAACTAAGTCATGTATTAGGTTGTGTGCATATTCACCACTGTCCTCTGCTAGAAGGAAAGTGTCCAACATGGAAAATATCTATGATACAGTGACTTGGTTGGAGGCATAAAAAGCAGATATTAACTCTATAGGCTAGAGTCACCCTGCAGAGGGAAGATTTGTCATGGGTAATGATATCCCTGCTGCCATTCCCCAGGGGTTCTACCAAGAAAGGACAGCTTTAAAGACCATCTAGAGCTCCATGGGCTCTCCTCCAGTGGAGGCTGCCCAGGAGAGGCACTGAATCAATGTATTTCCTAGGCAGACTGGTCCTGCCCCCTTTCATCCTGTTCCCCCCCATTCTAGGTGACTGTATCAGCCAGCACCAGCTCCCCTGGTGGAGTAGGGATTTGAGGGCAGTTTGCTGATCTCCTGTGGAGTGAAATGGACGCTGTTACTGCTATTGACAGCTAAGAGGGATTCCCCGTTAGATCACCGGTAGAGGTCTGTTTGTTTGGAGCGATAGCCAGCAAGCCATGGGAAGCAGCTCTGCTTAAACCTTTCCCTTTGCACTGTGCTGAGGTCACAGTCCACCCACAGCACCTCACAAGTAATTCTGCCTTTGCAGCCAATGGCTTTGGGCTGAAGATACTACAGCCACGATACTGCCTTCTACCTGTACTTCCAGCAACATGTTATTTATTCTGTTGTTTATCTGCTGGCACTGCCTTGCCTCTTGAGTTATTAGCTTTATTTGCTTATTACCAGTGTTTCCTCCTCCGTCAGTGTGTTCCCATACATCTTTGCTTCTCAAAAATATGCTTTCCTCTCTATTTACTGCTTTTCCTGATGCCTCCCTCCCCCAAGCACCCTTCTCCCCTTTCCTGGCAACCCAGTAACCGCCAAGGAGATAAATAAGGAACATAACTCTTCCTGGCTATTATTTTTGTTGTGGTTGCTGGGAACAGTAATATATATAATAACAAGGAAACAAATCTTATTACTAAAGTAATTACAATAAATAAAAAGTCAAGAAGGGAGATGAAGGAAGGGGCTGTCAGGGGAGTGATTGCAGCATGGTTTTTAAAAAATTTAATTTCCGTGAGATGTTCTCTGCCACTCTGGTGATACTCTATCGAGGGAGGTTGTGACTAATTAGCAGCCAGTTGTTGTTGCTGTTGTAATATACCCTTACCTAATGTATTTGTGTGCCTGTGTCTGTAAACAGTAGCTTATCTATGTATCTGCACCTGTCACACATCAGCAGTTGGTTTTATTGCCTGGTGCTTTTGTTTCCTTTAAGGTATGTCTACACTACCCGCCAGATCGGTAGGTAGTGATCAATCTATCGGGGATTGATTTATCGTGTCTAGTGTAGACGCTATAAAATTGATCCCCGATCGCTCTGCCAGCGACTCCGGAACTCCACCGTGGTGAGAGGCGGAAGCAGAGTTGACGGGGGAGTGGTACCAGTCAACTCGCCGCCGTCCTCACGGCCAGGTAAATCAACCTAAGATACGCCGACTTTAGCTATGCTATTTGCGTAGCTGAAGTTGCGTATCTTAGGTCGACCCCCGCCCCCAAATGTAGACACAGCCTAAGTCACTGAGGTTTTGGGGACTTGGCCATTCTTCCTTTTCTTTTCTAATGTTGTGAACTTCCAGGATTTGAGGAATTTTTTTCCAGGAGCTCATGGAACTGAGAGCCAGGAACAATTGTGTTCTAATGCCTCTTCTGAAACTGAACTTCTTTCTCTGCTCTTGGACAGATCACTAAACCTCTCTGCCTCAGTTTCCCCTTCTGTACAGTGGTGCTAACTAAACTTACTGTAACGTAATGAGGACTAATGAGTTAATGGGCCAAATTAAGAGCACATGCGAGCAAGTGCCTCTCCCCTCATTTCACTAGACTTGCACTGGCTTACAGCCAAGGCTGTCACAATGTTTGTAAAACTCTCTGAAACTGGGAAGTACTTGGTAAATAGTGTGGCCATTGACTCCTGTGAGCTCAGTAATAACAGTATTTGGGACCACTAAATGCTTGGAGTTTGTTCAGCCTAAGGTATGGTTTTAACTTGTAAAATGGGAAGTACCTTCAGGTTACCATCAGTATGATGAGTTGAAGAAAGAAGATTGGGCTGTATTCCATGATCTCAGAAGGAGAGTATTTTGCTGTACTTCAGTGCCCATACTTCTGACTGACAGTAATTTACAATCTGGTTTCCATGCTTCTTGGAAGACAGTTCTGGGAGCTACGAGACTGGTGCATACAGTTGTAACTTCTTAGCTCTAAAGAGTAAATTGAAAAATATCATTACTGTCATTATCTATCTATTATTACAGTGTAAAGAGGTTATTTTACTTCTGTATTTGGCACTGCTGTGACTGCTGCTGGAATCTTGTCTGGTTCTCAGGCTCACAATTCAAGATGGATATTGACAAATTGGTGAAGGTTCAGAGAAGAGCCATGAGAATGATTAAAGGATTAGAAAACATGCCTTAAAACAGTGTTTCCCAAACTTGGGACGCCGCTTGTCTAGGGAAAGCCCCTGGTGGGCTGGGCCAGTTTGTTTACCTGCTGCGTCCACAAGTCTAGCCGATCGCGGCCAGTACGTCCCTCGGCCTGCACCACTTCCAGCAGCTC
This sequence comes from Gopherus flavomarginatus, assembly GCF_025201925.1. Taxonomy (NCBI): domain Eukaryota; kingdom Metazoa; phylum Chordata; order Testudines; family Testudinidae; genus Gopherus; species Gopherus flavomarginatus. The sequence goes on along the minus strand of NC_066625.1, from coordinate 79,169,183 downwards.
CCATTGGCCTGGAGCAGCGAACCGCAGCCAGTGAGAGCTGTGATTGGCTGAACCTACAGACGCAGCAGGTAAACACACTGACCCAGCCTGCCAGGGGCTTTCCCTACACAAGTGGCATCTGAAGTTTGGGAAACACTGCCTTAGAGTGATACACTCAAAGAGTTCAGTCTATTTAGCTTAACAAAGAGGGTGATTAAGGGGTGACAGTCTGTAAGTATCTACATGGGGAACAAATATTTGATAATGCGCTCTTCAATGTAGCAAAGAAAGGTATAACACAATCCAATGGCTGGAAGTTGAAGCTAGACAAATTCAGACAGGAAATATGGTGTACATTTTTGACAGTGAAGGTAATTAACCATTGGATCAATTTACCAAGGATTGTGGTGGCTTCTCCATTGCTGATCATTTAAAATCAGGATTGGATGTTTTTCTAAAAGATCTGCTCTAGGAATTATTTGGGGGAAGTTCTATGGCCGGTGCTATACTGAAAGTCAGCCTAGATCAGGGGTCTGCAACCTTTCAGAAGTGGTGTGCTAAGTCTTCATTTATTCACTCCAATTTAAGGTTTCACGTGCTGGTAATACATTTTAACATTTTTAGAAGGTCTCTTTCAATAAGTGTATAATATATAACGAAACTATTGTTGTATGAAAAGTAAATAAGGTTTTAAAAATGTTTAAGAAACTTCATTTAAAATTAAATTAAAATGCAAAGTCTCCCGGACCGGTGGCCAGGATCTAGGCATTGTGAGTGCCACTGAAAATCAGCTCGCGTGCCGCCTTCAGCACGCATGCCATAGGCTGCCTACCCCTGGCCTAGATCATGGTCCCTTCTGGCCTCGGACTCTGGAATTATGTTATTTTCAGTTTGATTGGGTTTGATTATATCTCGTGTTTGTTACAGTTATTGAAATCTCATGGTGTGTATTATTTATTATTCAGGTAGCACTCAGTATGCTTGGCAAAGAGGCAAGAAACAGAAGTCTCTTGTTGCGAATCTACACATTAGTCTATGACACTGTAGTTGATCACACTAAGGTTTTCTGAGGGTTGGCTGGTATATCTTATTATTGAGCTAGATCCATCATGTTGAAACTCTCCACCCTCATCCTTTAAATCTCCACCTCCAGTCCTACCTCTCAGCTCTGGCTGCGTCATGGATCCTTACTCAGACCCTGCCCATTCATCCCTCCTCACAGCTCCTTGCGTTCACTTCTCCCCTTCCAACTTTGAACCTTTTGTCATGCTGTCCTCTCTCAAAGCACCTCATTACTATCCTGCTTCTTTCTTCAGGCCTCCTATCAACGATCAGCTATGACCGTCTGCTGCCCCTTTCCTGATTGTGTCTTGAACTGTTTGCTTTGTATCCCCCTAGGTTAGACTGTTCACTATTTGGGGCAGGAAGTAAGACCATAGTTAGCTGTGTGTATCTGTAAAGCACTATGCACATCGATGCTGCTGTATCAGTAACAAACAGCAACAAAAACTGGCACAAGTGAATTGGAGCTCAGCGAATCTAGGGCATTATAGGCCAGTAGAAATCACCACAGCTGGTCACTCAGGCCAGATAACCCCTTTTAGATTTTCATGTAGGCCTCTGTAGGTCACAGTTCGTATATCCAGTTCATTGTATCTCAGCCATGTTTTGTATGTTGCTGTTGTGGTCCAAATCATTACACAGTAGAGTAGCTTAATCAGTTATTTGTCTGCTAGGCTTCCATGCAGCAGCACAAGTCACTGGACATACCAGTTGATCTTGGAGGCCAGAATTTCTTCACTAGTAGTTCTAATTTTACTCCATCCAGTTCTAGTCGACAATGCTAATGCAGCCATATTTGCATATTGCTGTGTCCCATCAGTCATGATGGATCAGTGTATTTGTTGCCCTGATCTGACATTTAAATATTGCCCACTCCATCTAAGGATGAGAAAAAACTTCCCTGACTCCTATATCTTCATTCAACTGATCAAACAACCACTCAGATGACCACAATGAAAGATCCATCGGAGGCAAATGACACTGAAAATCGAAGCATTGTATAAAAAAATCATGTTTCCTTTCTCACTCTCTTGTGACTGCTGGGTCTGTCCATGGGCCTCAACCCATCTGCCCCGAGATGAATCACTCATCGTAGTCTTTGACTACTCATCATAGTCATTGACACTGGCCTGTGCATTGTAGTTCATTTAACGGAGCATGACACATCTTCTCAGACACTGGGGCAAATAGCTGGCATCCTTCAGAGCCTAGCCTGTTAGGGTCTCTTGGAGAATAGTCAATGACATAGTAGCTCATGAGATGACTGGCAGTTATTGGTCACCCCTCGCCATTCCAAGTCACATGTCAAAGTCCATGCCAGTGTCTGGCCACAGTTCTGGAGCTGGAATCATTTATTCATTGGACAGGAGAAAGAAAATCCACAAAATGAAACTGCAAAAACTTAACTTTAATAGATGTGATGAGGAACTGCCATGACTTGACTACAATATCCACGCTACCCAGAAAGCTGAAATTGCAAGGGACTGAAAGGTTATTGTCTTTCATAATACATCTTACTATATTACATTGTGTCATAAATTAAGCAATATTTCTATCACTCAAAACTTGGGCATCCCTAGAGTTCACTGTGACATTTCCAGTTTTATAGGACTATTCAGTTCCTTTTAAGTATTAAAACATATCATTTCATGTAATATATGCACTGTAAAAAAAAAAAAAAAAAAGAAAAAAAAAGAGAGAGAGAAGAGTTACTGGCCTATAGTTATCCCAGTCCAGAGCTGGACGAACTCTTTGTTTGATTTCAGCAGTAGTGAATTCTGCAAAGGGTTGGCTCTGTTGTGGGTTTGTTTTTTTTACTTATGTGTTCTTTAGATATTATGTCTATCTCTTCCCTCCTCCTTTCTCTTTGGGGATCTATCAGTTTGGAGGCTGGCAAAATGCTGTGATGGAGAAGAGTAAAGAGCCCTATGTAAGGTAGAACAAAAAAGGGGAGAAAATAGAGATTCACAAACTAAAACACTGTCTGTGGTGAGGAAGACTTTTCTGCAAAGTATGCTACAGTCATAGGCTGAAAATTGCTCTGCAAAAATGCGCATGCAAGTGATCACCTAGAGATCAAAGTACATACCGTGAGCATGACTGCATATGCAATTGTTATAAATATACAGGCAAATTTTGCTACCACTATTTTAGCAAATAGTCTAATTTAAAGAAATAGATAAGTGTTCCAAACAAACAGCAAGAATTCAAACATGAAATAAAGCGAATCAGTGTGGGAATAACTGAGGTGAGGTGAAATCAGCAAACAGCAGCGTTTTTTAACTGGCAGTGCTCCAAGAAGGAAGATACATGGAGGTGCAGTTGTAACGCTACAGAGCAAGTCTGAGCCTTGGTGGGGGGAAATGGAGGAATTCCTGTAAAGATAGGGAGCAAGGCTGAGCTGGGAAGCAGAACAGAGTTGGAAAAGGAAAGACGGGGAGCTGCTGTAATGGTGCAGCATAGATTGGCCCTTATAGCAAAGTTCTATGGAATAGGGACCATGTCCCTCTCTGTTTGTGCAGCATCTAGCATGGTGAGATCCCAACCCTGACTGGGACCTTTGATAGCTACGGTAACATAAATAATAAAATAGGAATAATAGGGAGGAAACCAATAGCATTCTGTAGAAATTACTCTAAAACCCTGTGGAATTAAATATAAACAACTTTTCTATAGGCTTTTGGAACCAGTCTGAGGAACTGCCTAGGGAATACAATGAAATTTTATAAAATGGGTAAGCATTCTACTACAATGTATAGGATTTTCCCACCTGCATTACTTGGGGAAACAGAGCACAACGGAAGCAGAAGAAGTGTAAATAGTACAGTCTGGATTGTACACATCTCAGATCACAAGGCAGGGATTTGGACTGATGGCTTTTAGCTGTCCGAAGGCCACTGTACACACCTGAAGCATCTAAGAATAATAAATGATTATCAAATAACATCTTACTGTACTAAATAATATATTTAAATATATCAACAAATATAATAAATACAATAGATTGCCATAATCCAGTCAGACCTTTCACATAATAGTTTTCTTCTTCCTTTTAACATTTTGTTTCCTTTAACTTTTTATTTATCTATTTCTTTTCCAATCTTTTCATCTTTTCCTTCCTTATATGCCATTAATAAGCCACCATGGGGCTCCATATGGGTGCAAAGATGCACCTGTGTAGATCCAGGTGCAGGATTTGCAATAGATATTTTGTTTAGCTTTACTTCCCATGATTGGAAGTTCAGTAGCTCAACTCCTGCTGGAGAAGAAAGTGCCAGAGCGTCCAGGGAACCCTTGTTCCCTTTGAACAGTACTTATAAGCAAGGTGAGAAGTAGCAACTGACTCTTAAGGCAATATTGCCTTCTGTGACTAGTGAAAATGTCCTTGTTAAAAAATAACAGTTCCATATTCATTTTTTTGTCTTCTAATAATTAACAGACATTGTTAAAATCAGAAGACCAAGGTAAAGAAAGCAGTGTGGATTTTTCTGTGTCCCCGTAGTGGTTATGGTACATAAGAGAATGCAAGACACTCCGTAGCTGAATAATCATAAACTATTTAAATACAGATAAGAAATATGAAGGAGAAAAAGAAGCTGAGGTGGCGAGGTGTTTTGCTGCACTAATCAGTCACCTCCGCGGAGAACTATCAGAGGACATTTAAATCCTGTCTGCAGTGACACGTGAAAAGGAAAATGGTGGTCTCACTCATCAAAGTCTCTAATAGACATTGCTCTACATCACAGGACCACTAAGCAACGTGTCCCAGTTAGCAATGAATTCTCCGCTCAGGTGGATATAACATTGGATAATGCAGATCGGGACTGAGTTATGATGGCTGAGCTGTGTAGCGGCCTTCAGTTCCGGAATAGTAGGAGAATTTACAGGTGAGGACTGAGATGCGTTTTGCTTTGTGTACGCTGCCCCACACCCCAGGATTGGATTAGCAATTGTAGCCAGTGGTGCTGCAGGTCAGGGGAGGGGCAGTGGCTGAGGTGTCTGGGGAGCACAGGACTGGAATAGCAGAAGGTGCTGCATTGGGAGAATTGTACATAGACATCAGGGCTGGAATAGATGGGACTTGCTGTTGGTCAAGATTAAGGTATACTGGCAGAGTTGTGCATGGGGACCAGAACTGGTGCTACATTCCATCAGGATCCTGCACTATTCCTTTTTCCGTCTATTGCCATCTCTCCTACAGTTTCATGCACATAAAATTCACACACCAAATTTTTAAAGAACATTTTAAAGAGCAGCATCACTATTATTACTCTGGTGGTTATTTTAGTGCCAACAATATGCTCTGTGCTTCACATGAACAATGCATGAAAATAGAGACTGCCTCCTCCCCCAAGAGTCTATGCTCTAAAGATGTACATAGCAGATAGGTCGAACTGGGAAATCTAGGAGTTCGGATAACTTTGAGATTGATTTTGTTTTCTCCCCATAAAACTCACTTATTATTAAAAGAGGTTTTGCTCTGAAATGGCATCATGTTTGGGGAAGATCATGCCAAACACTTTTTTACATACATTAATTCTAGATCATCATGAGATGAGTGTTGAAGAGCAGATTCTTTTAAGTCCCATTAATACTTGCCTCTTTCCCTAAATGGCACGTGAGGGCACTCTTGAACAGTGTGATTTCTCCATCTCCCATCCTACAGATTTGAGCAGCATGTAATCTCATCTAGCATATGTTCTTTACAAAACCAAATAGAGTCTTTATCAAAATCTGTGAGCTTTCATGCTCACAATGCTGTATGTACATAAAAAGGAGGATATTAAGAAAAAGCACATGTTGCTGTAAGTAGCAGAAATTATCTGAACTAAGTACATCCCTCCATCACACAGTCTCTTAGTAAGACAGAAGTCCGGCTGATGGCTAGTATTTGCAAAGAAGTAGCTTTGTCTGTGTGCATACATTCCCCTCTACTGGAAGGAATGTGTCAGACCTGATCTTATATACTCATTAATAATAGCTCTTTTTATATATGGCACCTGTCAATTCAAAGGATCACAGAGTGCTTTATTTATTCTATATATACAGGTTTCAATTAGCAAAGTGCTGAAATGCATCCACCTCTGAGGTGCAATATGGCAACTTTTTTGCAGCCCACATGAATACTTACCAGTTGCCTCTCTGGGCTGAGCTAGTGCAACTGTTGGTTTTAAGCTGAAACAAGATAGGTAGACAGCAGATTTTGTGAGGTGGATAGTGAAACGTGCACCAGAAAGTCTGGAAAATCATCTGAATCCAATCAAAGGCCCTATGTCTCCATATCCTTCTCTAATCATTTTGACCATCTCTGAAAAATCCATGCAATGGGTTTGAAAATGTACTCAGATTTCATATTACAAAGTAATGTTATGGAGAATATATTTTCAGTGGTAACTTCTGATTCTGTCCCACAAAAACTGTGCATATGTTAGCACGCACCAGATTGTATGCACATCTGGTATGCACCTGATTTGCATGAGCTAACGGAGGTATATGTGCAATTCTTTAATCGCTAACCCTTCCTGAGCTTTATTGTGATCAAAAATACCAGGAGTTTGTTTTGAGGCTAGCCATAAATATGGTCCAATTGAGACAATGCTCTGTGTGCATATACACCTAAAATATAATTGCTATAGTATCATACATTTTGGTCCATATTTTCATAACTGAAGGGATGTGCTTGAAATAAGTGTGTACATTTGCAAGCACAATTACCCTAGTTGCATGTTAAACATCCAGGTGGCCATTTTTGTGTTCATTTCCTGTGGTTGTGCTCACAAAGGAGAGAATTGCTTGTGCAGATTCGGCACACAAATGTGATTGCATTTGTTGTGGACTCTTCTGACAACGTGTTGCCTTCATATATTTATGAAATTGGATTGATTTGTTCTGAAATTTCTATTTGACAGGCACACCCAAGGTATCTGGTCTAGCAATCCAAGAAATATGAGCTGTTCTATCTCACTGCATGTATTTTATTTTTTTCCCTCATGCTTGTTTCTTTAATGTAAGCTAATGTCTCTGGCAAATAATTATTTAGGTCACTGGCCTTGCCAGTCACATGACAACCCAGTGGCCTAGGAGTCTGAGTGAAGACCGTGATATGTCTCTAGCTGAGTTGTCATTCTAAACTGCCCTCTTTGCCTGCATGCATAGGGACAAGCTTCATTTCAATGCCAAGCTTGGAACAACTACAAAGGAAAGCGGAAATGATATTGCTGTCTCAGAGCTCCAGTTTGACAGCCTCAGAGAAAGAGTTATAAATGGGGGCTACTCAAGCCAATGAAGGGCTTGTTAGTGACTTGGCCTGCAGACTTTCTGGAGACTAGCCAGCTAATGTCACTTGTATCTTTCTTCAGTGTATCTGCGTAAAGCACCCTTTGCAAATCCTCAGCAGAAGCTACAAAGAGAACCGACCTGACCTATAGTTGACAGACCATTCTTACTGATGCTAAACTGCTGCACTGTGGCACAGAGTATGCTCAAGCTTGCAGTAGAAATGAACATTTTAAAAAGACACCTTAGGCCCAACCCTGGAGATACACCATCCTGTTTGAATCCCCATGGACAGGAAGGTCCAGCTATGAAGATGACTAGTATGAGCCAACACCACAAAGCTGTGGAGTTTTGTTAGTAAATCTTTGTCTAGGAAGAAATTAATTTTAAGGTCTTCCACATTAATTAACCTGTGGAACTCATTGCCATGGGATGCTGTGATGGCCAAAAGTATAATTGGGTTAAAAAAATAACTAGGTAAGTTCATGGAGGATAGGTCCATCAATGGTTATTAGCCAAGATGGTCAGGGATGTAACCCCATGCTTGTGTGACCTTAAACCTCTGATTGCTGGGAGGGGCAGATGGAGGTGGATCCCTGTTCTATACACTTCCCTTGATGCTCTGATCCTGGCAACTATCGGAGAGAGGATACTGGGCTAGATGGGCCATTGGTCTGACCTAGTGTGGCAGTTCTTATGTTCTTCATAATAGTGTAGAGGAGTAGTATAATAAAGGTTTATTGACTAATTTTCCAGCTGTAATTTTCCTGTGATTCCTTAGCAGCTATTTTATATTTTTATGAAATGGAAATGCTGTGTACGTACTTTCATGATAATGACATAATAAAGTAGCAAATCATACTTTAAATATCACTTGTGATCCGAAAGGCATTTCAATTCTTGGAAATTAACACAGTTCTATCTTGAGTGATTTAAAGTAATATGGAAATCTGTCCAACTTTGGAAATGCTCAGAAGTAAGAAATGAGTCCATGAAATGGCTCATATAAGTTTGGGTCTGTAGTACTGCTGGGAATCCATATAAAATGCTGTGAAAACATCGACAGAGGCTATAAACTTGGCTCTTCTAGGGATAACTCATGGGCACAGAACAATGGGCAATGTGGCAGCTTCACCTGGTTGGCGGTAGATGCTGCACTTTATTTGTTCTGTGATTGTTCAAGGCCATGGAGGTCTAAAGTGTGGGCTGTCAGAAGTAGGAGGAATGCTCTGCAGAGGGGTGCAGGCGCTGGGGGCTCCATGCATACTGGGCAGACCTTGGGGCTCTGAACGAGTCATGCAAAGGGGGGATTCCAAATGCAGTGTCAGGGGAAAGGTCCAAGAGCAAGCGCTGTGGGAGTTCGGGCACTTCCTTTTCCTCACTTGGAAGAGGAAGAGGCTGTGTGGTGTATGTGATGCTGCTCGGGGCACTCAGGGGTGAGAGTCATCTTGTTATCATTGCTTCCAGCACGAGGGAGTCTTACCTGTACTAGCTGGGTGTTAGCTCCTTAACACAGCCAGCCTGTCAGCCACTCAAGCATTCTTCTTTGAGCTACACCAACCCTGCCTTTGCCTTGCAGGTCAACAATAGATGCACCCCAGCTCTGAGTCACTTCAAAGTATCCCATTGTGGTATCCAGCCCCTGGTTGCTGGATACCCACAGAAATTCCAGATCCTCTGTTCCCAAAGGAAGTATACTCCAGTTTTACCTTAGACCACGCTTTCTCTATTATGCACAGCACTTGAGTTCAGTTATAAAACAAAAAGAAATGTATTTAAGAAGGGATAGAGATTCAAATGAAAACCAGTGTGAGAGATGGAAACATATGATTACATACAAAACAAAATCATCACACCCGTTCTAGAGCTTCAACTTAACTAACAAGTTATCCTCCTGTCTAAAGAAGTTTCTCATCCAAAGTTCTTCCCAGTATTTTCAACCAAGCCTGGCTATGAGATCCCTCATTCATGAAGGAAACCTGCTGTCAGTTTACTTTCTAGATGAAGGATGCCTGGATGTCTCTTTGCACCCACAACTATACCAGAACAGACCTTTGATAGAAGTTTGTCTCAAGATGCTACTTTTGAATGCCCTGCTTTTAACTACTGACCTAGAGAACATAATTTTGAGTGTGTGCATGTATATAAATATAAAAAGCTCTCCACGTATTTTCTGTACATACATCTCACAAAGATTAAGATGACCAATGTGACACTGGCTTTCATTAGAGACCTTATGTGACATTCTTTTGGTGAATCCAGGGGATCACTGTACACTTAAATGCCCCAGTACTCTCTGCGAGTTTGCATCCAGTTGGGTCACAGTGTAACAAGGAGCAAATCAGTGCATGTGCAATGAGTAAATTCTTGACATTCTTGTGACTCTGGGTAGGTCTACATGCAAAAAAATGGTGTGTTCTTAACTCAGGGTAGCTCACTTGTATTGAAAACAACAGTGAAGACATAGTAACTTGGCTTTCAACTTGGGTTGCCTCTTGCATTAAAGCCTATAGGAGAGTCTGGGGGTGAAGCTGAGGTTCTAACCTGAGTTAAAAGCTGAGCTGCCATGTCTTTGCTGCCATTTTAACTAGAGTTAGTTAACCTGACTTAAGAACACACCTTTTGTTGCACCAGGGTGAACTGATTTAAATCAAAGTGATTTAAATCACTCATTTTAATCATGATGTAAATCAGCAAGCAAGAACCCTTGTTTTAAATCATCAATTTGAATCATGTTTTGCATTTGCACCTTTTAGTTGTTTTCCAAAGAAAAGATTGATTCTTATTAGTTGGTAGCCATTAAAACACATTGATTTGCAACTAAACGTAGCCTCTACACTAAATTTGGTGCATCATTTTGCTACACTATATCTATACACATTTATTTAAGCAATTATGTAGCTTAACTTCCATTTATTCAGATTCTTAATTTTTACATTTTGTATTATGTTAGAAGATAGTGAATGATGCATTTCTTATTTACTAAATGATTAATCTTTTACTCATGAGTCGCTTCAAGTCTCTTTGAATAGAAATTGAAATTCAATTAAAATGCATAGAAACAGCATTTTAATTTTTTTGTATTAAATACAAAAATACCATAAAAATCTTGAATACATAAAAAAGTTTCTCAAAACATTTTACATTTAAAACCAAGTGATTTGTTTCACAAAAGAAAAGTTATCTGTAGCTAATGACTTAAACTGATGGTTTCTAGTCACCATATATTTCATGATTTTAAACCGAGTAGATCTCACGCCTAGTATCCCTGATAACCAGAAATTTCTATGCTTAAACTCTGTACCATTCACTTTTTTTTAAACATCATCTTAATAAAATTTTTAAATTCATTCCAAGGTTGGAAGAGGAAAACAAGCTGTATGGCTTTTTCAATGCCCAATTGATTTTTTAACTGTGAATAAACTAGTCATTGAACTGAACTAGCTGAATAAACTGAAATGAAGAAAATATTCTTTTGGCACTTCCTGAGGAGGCTACTGCTGTCAGAAGCTGGTTTAACACTTTAACATACTCCAGTTCCAGGGGCTTATCTGGTGACTTCCACCAGTTCAGTGGTTTGACTTCCTTTAAGACTTGGCAGCAAACACGTGCTGCTTAGTATGCTTTCTATTTAATTTAAATGATTTTCATAGCTTATAATAAGTTTAGGCCTTAATTTAAGTTGTCAATTTTAACCTTAAGTTTCAATAGGTTTATTTTTAAATAAACCTGTATTTAATTCAAATAAAAAAACGGACAAAGTAAAACAACCTAATATTTTATTAAAAATAATCAGTTGTTATCCATCCTGTTTGGCAGGATAGACATACCCTCAGACAGTCCAAGTATAGTAAGTGCAGTACTGCAGACAGAGACTCCTGACCAACACCAGCTTGTTGAAGTCAGGCTCTACACCGGCTCACCGATTAGGGCTGTTGTGTGTAGATCCCAAACAGGCCACTTTGATTCTCATCTGTGCTAACCTGAAGGACAAACAACATAGTGACTTTGGTGAAGTACCATTGGTGTAACTGAAAGCAGAACTAGGCTCGAGCAGTCCTCTCTTGGTTGCATTTTTAAGTTACAGCTGGGAGCAGAATTGCCAAAATACTGCAATAAAGCCAGCTTCCTGGTAATTCTTGTCCAACCAGAAGCTGGAAAGAGAATCTTGTCTCTCATATGATTCTCAGCCTGGTTTTGCAGATTTCAGATGTTTGGATAGTTGAAATAAACTTTCAGTACTTCAGGAAGCTTAGCTGCACAGTCTCCAAGCTGTTCCACCATCAGCCCATAATAGAACCCTCTCTATGTCAGGCTGGCACAGAGGTGTGATGTGGTGAATCTGCCTGTAATTAGCCCATGGCTAGTGATGATGTTTGTGGGCTGCGTTCTCTGGCTTCCTTCTGAGATGCCCCATTTGATTCTCAGAGGAATTAGTTCAGTAATTTTTATCTCTGTCTCCTCCAGCCCTTGTGACTTTTCACTGATTTCTTTCTGTCCTGACCTCGTTGACAAGTTCATTTAATGTGAGTATAAGACAAGGTGAAAATTGAATAAGTGCGTAGATGGAAGAGAACTTGATAGCTGCAAACCTATGATGAGCTGTGACTTAGGAATTACAGCGCTTCATAGTCAAGCATTTCTTTTTGATGCATTGGGGCGGTGCAGGAGCCGACAGTGACATATGGAGAAGGCCCTGTTAGTGGGATTGAGGCTGTTGTGTGATAAATGACACAATATGTCAAAGGACTTCTGTTATCCATCATGTTGGCTTCCTTCGAACGCAGAGAAGGCAGGGGCGAGAGAGTAACTAAGAAAGGGAGCAGCCACACAAACAGCCACCACAGGATATAATTAAGATCAGCCCTATCCACAGTAGAGTAAGAGAACTGAAAAGTTCATATTCACTTGGGATTTGATGTCCCTTGAGTTTTGTACCTAAAAGCGCTGAGTGAAACCTGGTTGAATCCTCTATGTTATGCCTGGATTACATCAACTCTATAAACTAGTCCCAGGTTCTCTTGAAGTTGTCTCTGGGGTCATTTGAAAGTTTGTTGAACTCCTCAATATTGAGTTTCTTACTCAAAATGAGGCCAGGTGAATTTTGCCTGGCTTGGAGTTCTGGAATGAAAGGCACAGTTCTACCCACTTACTGTCCCCATCCTCTTCTTCCTTCATTCTCCCCAGTCTTTCATTGAACTGGGTACATCTGTGTAGTCCAAGAGGGAAAGTGCTTGGATTTATGCTATTAAATGTTTCCATTCTTTTCCCATTGTTATGGAGCCTTGATGCAGATGGAGCATGCAGGGAATGGGCAAACGCAGTGCAGGGATGGGACTTATTTTGTCAAGAAAAGAATGATAGATGTTGGTGATGAAAAATAGCTATTAAGTCAGTCAGCTCTCCAGGGCAGAGCATGTGCTTTTAACCTAGCCTAGTCTCCCAGGACCCAACACAGGCTGCTCCCTACAGGTAATTTTCTAGCATTTTGTCCAACCTAGCTATGAGAGTATAAAAAAATACTGGGAGAATATTCCATAGTCTAACACGGTGTTTCACAAACTTGGGACGCTGCTTATGTATGGAAAACCCCTGGCGGGCCGGGCCGGTTTGTTTACCTGCCCCATCCGCAGGTCAGGCCGATCGCAGCTCGCATTGGCCGTGGTCTGCTGCTCCAGGCCAATGGGAGCTGCTGGAAGCGGCATGGGCCGAGGGACATACTGGCCACCGCTACCAGCAGCTCCCATTGGCCTAGAGCAGTGAACCACGGCCAATGGGAGCCGCGATCGGCCGGACCTGAGGATGCGGCAGGTAAACAAACCGGCCCAGCCCACCAGGGGCTTTCCCTACACAAGCAGCATTCCAAGTTTGGGAAACACTGGCCTAACACATCTCCTTGTCAGGACGCTTTTCCTGACACTCTCTCCCTCCCTTCCTCATCCTCTCCTATGTCATCTTTTAGTCAAACGACCTCTACTTATAGCTTTCTAATCTTTACTCATAAGTATTCACACCCCCATGGTTGTTTGGAGGGGAGACAAGAGGAGGCCTCAGTGCAACACAAAATGGAGATGTGTTCCCGGGAATCTGGGTTAATCTGCCCTTCTTCCCAGCACCACGATGGCAATCCTTTTGCTGCCTTCCTGCACTGAATTATTGGATTCTCAACAGCTGTGTAGCCTGGATAGCGAATAGAGATCTGACTCCAGTAATCTCAGGACTCATCCAGCCTGGCTCTGATTCTCCTTAAGAAATGTGCATATGTGCGTGCACTAATAGCCAGCATGGAACAGCAAATGTCACCTTCAGGTTACTGATTCTGATCAGTAGTGCTGAAAGTCAAGGCCAGTTGGTGAGCGTTTGGTCCATGTGAAATGGATTCGGGGTCCATTTTACAGTGTGCAAGACTCAGTCAGCAAAACCACCATCACAATGGGCACAAATTGCTTCTCTTGTTGGTAATTTAATCAGAGTTCAGAACTAAATAGGCCCATGAGGTCTAAAATTCTAGAACTGAGGCCCTCCAGATCGACACTAAGGCACATTGGTGTGGCTGGAAGGTTGCATTGCAGCTGCCTGAGCTTCACCTGTTCTGTGGTTAAATAGAAAACTTCAGGCTCTAAGGCTGTCAATCTGGCAGCTTCCACCAGCATGAAATTCATTAAACACAAACCAACAAAGATATATATAGACAACTCAGCCCTTTCCTTCCACCCTCTTCACTCTGTTCCACTATATTAGGCAGCGTGGCTTTTTCTTCACAAATTCCTCATATGATGAGACACTTATATCAGCAGTTGACCCCATCAATGACCTCTTGTTGAGGGATCAGGTGTGGAGAGCCAGACTATTATCTGCCTTCCAGTCACATATTTCTGATCAAAGCAGCCAGTTTTGCGAACACCTTCAGTTGAGCTCATGGAGAAGGAGACCCTTCAGAGTTCAGAGAGGAGAGGTGCTAGGAACAGCAGAACCATGGGGCGAGGAAATCTGGGGGTGAAACAAAAAAACCCAAAATGTGTCAATCTGGGAGGGAAAATGAGCGGGTAAATCAATGGGAAACAAAATTCCAGGTGCACAACGAATAGTAGAGGCAGCAAGAATGAACGAGCATCCCCTAACCTGTCAGAACATTAGCTTCTGATGGACTTCAATCTAGTTTCAGTCCTCCACTACCTCAGTGTATGTCTCCCTTTTCTCCTCTTACCATCTCTTCTTCTACTAAATATGCTTCTGTCACACTTCCACTCAGCTGAGTGTTTGAACTCACTAAAGCTCTGGTGTCGTACTCCAACTGCAGTGTCTGAGCTAGGGCCTGGACAAGGCAAGACATGCCCAAAAGGCTTTGCACTCAAGACATCTCATCAGACCCGATGTAACAAAGGTGAATGTTTTGTCCAAATATGAGCTCTATTGATCCTTTCTGCCCTGCATGCCTACCCAACCAGCACTCACTAAACTCCCAAAGTCATGAGCCAACGTGAACTGGGCTCAGTACAAAACCTGGGATGGATCATCACAAGGCAATTTCTGCTTTGGTTGCTCAAAAGCCCAGTCAGGTGTATGGACGGAGTGTTCCCACGATATTATAGTTTACAGGCATCAAATATTTCCCATAAGACATGCAAATCGCTAACATCCTTTTATGCTGGTGGTGTGAAGACAGGTAAAAGGAACAGCAGGAAAGTGTATCAGTTTTCTCAAAAAATACATTGTAAAGCATGTTCTTTGATATTATTTTATTTATGATTTGCTGATTTCCTTGTTTAAATGCAAACAGCAATGGCTCCCCGCCCCGACACATCCATGGGACCGAGTCTGCTTTGGATCAGTGTGGTACCCAAGTTAGTGCTAGGGAAAGGCCTGTACTGCTGGAAGTGCAGTCATTTGGCTGAGACATAGAAGGTAGGCCATGACCATCTCTGCCCATTAAAAGTCCAGAGGTTTATGTGTATATTTTTGCACAAGTGGGTGGTTAACCTTGATGATGTGGTCAAATTCCAGTTTCATTCCCTGAATTAGAGCTTTAGTTTCAATTGGATGCAACACCCTTCACTTCCTGTCCTAAACTATGGAGTTATGTTGCTGTGCATCATGTTCTAACCCAGAAATAGCTGCACTTCATTAGTGGGCAAAGCGAATCAGTATCTTACAACCTTGCAGGGCTGGAATTGAATGCCGTATATTGCCACTGAAAGGCTGGTAACCTCAGCTTGCCACTGGGACCCAGCATTTTTTGTAGTTTTAGTTGTTCTTGAGCTGTCTGGTCATTAAGTGCCTTAAACTCAAATTGCTCTTAGGACGGGTATAAGGACTTAATATAACAAGTCCTGGACTCCAGAACAGTATCCTCTTCATTCCCTGTATGGATGTGTATATCTATATTATAGAATGTGGTTCATAAAATGCTTTTGGATCCTTGGGAGTGAGGAGTATTCTATAAATAAAGGATACCCTTATCACTCCTTGTGTCTCTTTGCTGAAGACAGAGAGAGACAGGTGAGCAGTGCAGAGTGGCAGTAAGAGGATGCTTCTTTTCTCATCTTTTTCATTTTTTAAGTGAGTGTGATTGTGGCATTTTCTCCAATACTGCAGACAGACACTTAACCAGTGCTGTCTGGATTTACTGCAGGGACTATCAGCTAAAGCCATCATGTTTGAGGTTTCTCATGCATGAGAAACTGGTCAATTTATTTTATTAACATCTTTTCCAGTGTCTGGCCCTAAAATAACTAATTCCTCTGTTTACTGTCTCAGCAGGGGAGCTAATGAAGATGCTTTAGGGAAATTTCTCTATATTTATGCCTAAATTAACAGCAGCAAAAACAACCCTGGGAAACCCTCCAAGGGCCTTTTTTGACTTTTTTCTCCTTGTACATCTTATCAGTTATGTGACTAAAAAATGTAAATAGTTTCCTTATTAGTCTGGGTGTTTAGTCTTTGCTTCTGAGAAACACAGGCTTCCTCCCCATGCAGCCAAATTGAGATTTAGATCCTCGCCTTTGTTCAGTTCTGAATCTCTGTGTCTTTCACTTTAATACTCCCTCTCTCTCTGTCTCTTTCTCTGCATTTCTGTCTTTTTTCTTTCTCTGTCATTCTTATTTTGCTGCAGAAGCTTGCTGCTCTTTCGTTTTTTCTTTCGTTCTCTCAATCCTTTGGTGGGAAAACCTCACAAAGTTCTTGTGCAGTGAAGTATGGATCAAGGACTATGGCGACTTCAAAGTCCTATGTTAGAAATTGTGGAGATCACTCAGCCCTGTACCTAATGATGCTCCCCATTAAAAAAGAACCGGTATGAAGATGGTTGATTTCACCAGATAAGGTTTGTGGAGGTTATAACAAAATGTTGCAGTGTAGAGAGTCTGGCTCCTACTGAACAGATGGAACAATTTTCAAGTTTCTGCAGTGTTCTCTGTAGACAGACCTAGAAATCCCAGTGTATAGCTTTGCTTCCCAAGGCTTAGTAGTCATTCTGGAACTCATGACTGTTAGGGAACTGGAGCACTCGGTAGAGACAGGTGTAGGCAGATTAGGTGCCTTGACTCCAGCTCTGTCAATGTGCTCAGCTCAGTCTCAAACTACAAAAGATCTGCCATTTTCGTTCTACCCCAGTCCCCTATACTCTATCTCTGCCAGTGAATTTCAGTCCTGACCTGCAACATCTTTTGCTATTCCATTCTTTGCCCAACCACAGTGTGTTCTTCCAATACACCTCAGCCTTCGCCTGCAGATACCTCCTCTGTCTGCAGAGATTAAAAGTTAGTCCAATTAACCACCAACCCTGCCCTGAGATCCTGCCTGGATACAGGGCCGCCCGGGGTGGGGGAGAGCAAGTGTGGCAATTTGCCCCAGGACCTGCAGAGGCCGCCACGAGAGTTTTTCGGGGCCCCTGGAGCGGGGTCCTTCACTTGCTCCGGGGGCTCCGGAAAACTCTTGCGGGGCCAGGGCCCCCGGAGCTTCTTCCACTCCAGGTCTTCAGCGATGGCGGGTCCTTCCGCTCTGGGGCGGAAGGACCCCCCACCGCCGAATTACGGCCGAAGACTCGGCTGCACTTCAGCGGCGGGTCCCGCTTCAGCGGTAATTCAGCGGCAGGGGGCCCCCGCCATGGGTCCTCAGGGCACTTCGGCGACGGGTCCCGGAACGGAAGGACCCCCCGCCGCTGAATTACTGCCGAAGCGGGGGTCCCCCCTGCCGAAGACCCCAGGTCCCCTGAATACTCTGGGCAGCCCTGCCTGGATATGTCTTCCATTGGTTGGTAAAGTGTTTCATCCATTCATATTCCATAGGACCAGCCAAACAACATTCTATTGGCCCCTGTTGGTCTATGCTCTCACCTTATATATTTTTTTCCTGTGGGTTATTTGGAACCAGCTGCTTCATACTGAATAATAAAGAACGTTAAATGATCTCATTACCAGCATTGAAAGTATCTTTAGTGTAGCTTAGACTCTGCTCAGCTCTGAAAAAAGCAAAAATCCCATTAATAATGTTTCTGAGTTTATATCTTCCAAGCTGTAGCTTTTATTTCCATGGCAGTTTCCCTTCGTCACCAAAAAATAATGAGCAAAGTTTGTAAATTCTTTAGCTAATAATTCAGTGATTACGATATTAACGGCATATTGTTCAAAACAGATGGGGGAAAAGGAACTAGAAGAGAAGAATTATCAATCTTGAAAATGGGAGCAGATTTCTTTGTTTCTCCTTCTTGAAACTCATTTGGCTAAGTGAAGTGGGGAAGACAGATTGGGTTCATTTTAGTCATTTAAAAAATCATGTTACTAATGCTCCATTTGTCTGCGGGATACGAGGGAATCCTGGATTCCACAACTCACTGTAAACATCTCTGCAGTTCCACTCACAGCATCTGCATTTGTTGCCATCATCCCGACAAGGAAAAAGGTGCCTCAGCATGATAGGAAAATAACTTGAAATCATTTAAAAGCCACTCTGTGCACAAAAATATCATGTGCAGGAGGCTTCTTTTTTTCCCCAGAGTGGTATTATATGAATAAAACATTGTGTCTGTATGCAGCTGTTTGTAATACTTCCTGTTGCTTCTATTCGGGATTCAGGAAGAAGGATGCTGTTATGGGTGGTCAGGTCTGGAGGTTAAAGAAGGAAAGGTTAAGGTGAGATATCAGAATAGCTTTCTTTCCCAGAGGGTTATTGAACACTGGAAATATTCTGCCAAAGGCATGGTAATGCATATACTTTAAAGGAAAAGACTGATGTTTACCTGGATGATCTAATAGGACTTTCTCATTTCTAGTTTATGTGATAGGTAATAATTCATTTCATGTTATGTCCAGGAGTATGTAGCTGGTAGATAAGTTAACCAGCCACGAGTAGTATAGATTTGGTGGAGCAATGGTTTTCTCCATCTTTAACATATCGTGTTTCTATATTTTTCAGTTTTACTGGCTTATTATCTCTCTTTCCTGCAAACTTCACAGTCAAGTTGACGGTTTTGTGTAGTCTGATTAATAGGTTCGTACATTTTCAAGCCAGAAGGGATCATTATGATCAGCTAGAGTGAGCTTCTGAAACAGAGGACCTCACCAAATAATTCCTTCATGAAGCCCATAACTTCTGTATGAACCACAGCATGTCTTTTAGAAAGATATCTAGTCTTGTTTTAAAAGACTTCAAATGATGGAGGATCCACCACACGCATAGATAAGTTATTCCAATGGTTAACTACCCTCATTGTTAAAAATGTGCCTTTCATTTCTAGTCTGAGGGTTAGTCTACACTGGAAGTCCTGCAGAGGCACAGCTTCACCAGTGCAGCTACACCACTATAACGCATCTGGTGAAAATGCTCTATGTTGATTGGAGAGAGCTCTCCCGCCGGCATCATAAATCCACCTCCATGAGAAGTGGCAACTATGTCAGCAGGAAAAGCTCTCTCTCTGGCATAGTGCTGTCCACACAGTTGCATAAGTCTATGTAACTTAGGTTGCTCAGGAGGGTGGCTTATTCCCACCCCTCAGTGACATATGTTATACCAACATAAGTAGTAGCATAGACCAAACCTGAATTAGTCTAGCTTCAGCTTCCAACCACTGGATCTCATAATGCCTTTTTCTGCTAATTTAAAGACTCATTCACTGTCAGAAATCTCTTTCCCATATAGGTACTTGAAGACCACGATGAAGTCACCTTTTAATGTTCTCTTGGATAAACTAAATACGTTGAGCATTTTCAGTCTCTCACTATAAGACATGTTTTTCAGATCTCAACTAATTCTCACAGCTCTTTTTGTGTGTGAACCCTTTCCCATTTATCAACATCTTTTTTGATGTGTGGATGATAAGAGCTATATGATTAAATTAGCATTGTTTGGTCATGTGACATGTTTGAGTGATGTGGTTTGTGTATTTTCCCTGGGACTTTTTGCAGTTGTAGAATGCAGATAAATTTTAACTGAGATGTGTGCATATAGTTAATGGTGAAAACAGGGATCGGCGACCTTTGGCACGTGGCCCACCAGAATAAGCACCCTTGGCCCGTGCCGCTTCCCCAGCCCCCATTGGCCTGGAGTGATGAACCGCAGCTAGTGGGAGCTGTGATTGGCCGAATCTGTGGATGCGACAGGTAAACAAATCTACCTGGCCCTGGCGGGCCGTGTTGCTGATCCCTGAGTCAAAACAAAGGTGGAAAAATATAGTTGACTAACTCTGGATAAATATCACATTATAACTGTCCTCCCCAAGAAAACCAAAGATCCATCTCTATCAGTATCCTGTCTCCGACATTGGCCAATGCCAGCCTCAGAGGCTGACATGACACCAGTTTTCCCCTCAATCCTGCACTTCATGGACAACACTATTCCATTTTGACTGGGGTTGGTGATAAGGAAGAAAGAATTTTTTTATTTATCTAGTGAAATCATTTTTTGCCCTGAGATGTGAGAATTGAGAATCCTTGTAATTTTTGTCATAGATAACTTACTTATATTGGCTACTCTTATTAATACAAATAGTTTTTTTTAAACTTGCACTAAATAATATAATGATAACATCAGTGTTTTCTGGCCTTAAAATCTCTGACTATGAATGTCCTGAAGCTGCAGATTCTGTAGGTTAATGATGCTATCCATTAAAAACAATATTTCCTTGTGTCTTTTTTAAATTAGATGCATTTTCATTTCATTGTGCATTCTCTTGTTCCTGTGTTATGGGAATCAATAAATAGGATCCCAGCTGGCCTTCTGAGTAATACTCTGTGAAACATCTCTACACTTCTCAGCTTGAAGGTCAATTTGGTTAGAGGCCACCCTCGTTTAGAGCCGGATTCTGCTTTCAGTTTCACTGCTGCAAATCCAAGGTCATTGGAGTTATTCTGCATTTACACTGGTGTAACTGAGAACAGAATCTGATCTTTAATGTGTGTCTTACTTTACTCTTTCTTCCTAAGAAGACGCATTCAGCTTCATCTATCAGCCAATCAGAACCTGCCAGTATAACATCTGGCTTAAGCAGCTGCCAAAAGAGGAAACACACTTTGCATTCCCTCAAGCAAGCAAACCTGTGTAATTGACAGACTGTAATTGCAGGGAAGCACTAGGAACTGTAGGAACCATAAGAGAAAGAGACAAAGACACACTTACATACAAAGCAGATAGATAAATAGCTAAAACCTGAGAACAGCTGGACAGCCAAGAAGCAAACACAACAGGAGCAGTTCCAAAAAATCTCTGCGGAGATACTTTCAAGTACAATGGAAAAATAAAACAAAATCAAAAACCAAAATAAGATCAAACCATTCACTTTTCTGAATACGATTAAGGAGGTATGTCCAATCAGTCATTACAGGAATTTTGCATTCAATGAAATCCTGAGCAGTGAACGTAAATATTATTCTGAGGGTAAAGTTGACATGAAGGTCTCTAGGCAAGGATGAGAAACATGTTTTCAAGTCAACTTCAACTCAGTTCACTGAATCAGGATTCCCAGGGAAGTGGTTCCTTCTTTTACAGCTCTGGAAAGGAAAAGAAATAAAAATATGTTCAACCTATCTGTCCTGAGCTTTATTGCTGTTGTTTCTCAGTTTGGGAAGATTTACTGACCTCCAGGACAGATGCTTTAGTTGAATCAGCTCCTAGTATTTCAGCATTCCAAGAGCTTCTCCCAAATTGCTGCTGGGCCCACATTGCCTTTCTCAAGGACAGTCTCCTCAACTATCAATACTAGGATCTCAGTAAAGAGCCCACTGTCTTCAATGGGCAGGTGTCCTGGCTTCCCTGGAGATGGTATCTGTGAGAAGAATATAAAATTACTAGCAGAATTTGTAAGAGATGCCAATTAATTTACCCTGGAACCTGCTCTGGAGTCATCATTTCTCCAAATAACATTTCAGCTGAGAGGGTAGCTGGTTCCGGATAACTCAGTGGTTTGAGCGTTGGCCTGCTAAGCCAGGATTGTGAGTTCAATCCTTGAGAGAGGGATTTGGGGATTTAGTTGGGGATTGGACTAGATGACCTCCTGAGTTCTCTTCCAACCCTGATATTCTATGATAACGCACTAGGCAAATTGTGGAAGTGGAAGTTGGCAAAGAGAATTTACAAGAAAGCAAGACCCCCTGAGGCATTGTAATTGAAGCAGTGATGTAACCTGTCACTGAGCTGTGTGAGGAACTGTTAGACAACCTGCTCTGCACCCTGACAGATAGTCCTTAGAGGGCCGGGTAGGAAGAACAGAAGGAGTTGGGAAGAAATCCTGCAAAAATCAGGTTCAGTGGGCTGGTGTTGTGCATAGTGTGTGTGGATTTTTGCACGTATCCTGATGATGCTGTTTAAATGAGCTGACCACAGTTAGATCCTTCTCATGAGTAGGGCAATAAAAGGGCATCTCTTTAGACTAAGTGGGGGCATTAGGCATGTATTCTAACCCTAGTAATTAGTACCTGACCCTCATTCCTCCTTGCTTACACTGCCCTTTATACACCATCAGCAAGGTTCAGTATCCAGGCTAAGTCCCCTTTGCCCTGCCCCAGCAGCAAAGGGAAGAGTTAAAGTTGCCTAAAAGGGGCAGCTGAAAATTACCTGGGCATAGAGGAATTCACCAGCTCCCCTCTAATAGCCACATTGTGTTGTTGGCAGGGGCCAGCAATGGTGAGGAGGGCTGGAGTGTGGTGTCCCCCAGCAGTCCTGAACGGGCAGAATGGTCACAAGGGGTCCCAAATGTGCCATGTGATAGTTTCAAAGCACTAACCAGTTAATTAAACTTCTTCTACAATGTGACTGCAGACCAGGTCACATGCAAACTCCTAGCAAATGACAGTGCACCAAACAAACAACCCAGCTAGGGCTTAAGGGGCAAGAAGACCAGGAGACGCACTAACTTGCCTTGTGGAACTACTACAACACAGTAAGTATCCTAGGGTGCAGTTTAGAGCAGAGGTTGTCAAACTAGGGGCGCATCCCCCTGGGGGGCATGGAGTGTATTCAGGGGAGGCATGAGAAGCTTTAGGGAAAAAACACCCTCACTGCGCACATTCAGAGCTGAGTGGCTGGAGAGCTGTGACTGCTGTCTGGGTGCTGAGCCCTGAAGGCAGCACTGCTGCAGTGCAGAAGTAAGGGTGGCAGTACCATACCATGCTACCCTTACTTCTCTGCTGCTACTGACACCGGTGCTGCCTTCAGAGTTGGGTACCTGGCCTGCAGCCGCTGCTCTCCACTCTGCCTTCAGAACTGTGCGGCCAGAGAGCGGTAGCTGCTGGCCGGGTGCCTGGATGCAGGGCCTAAACCTCTACAGACACAAAGAATGGGGGGAGGGACGCACAATCAAATACGTTTGAGAACCAGTGGTTTAGAGTCTGAGGGTTAAAGATTTTTTGTATTTGGTGGCTAGATACAATGGTTATTTTTGCCCCAAAATTGCCAGACTGATTTCACTGTGAGGCCAAGGAAGATGAAGAGGGGATAGGGCCAGAAACAGATAGTCCTTAACATTCAAATACCACGAATAACTAGAAAAACTGAGAAAGAAACATATAATGGGGCACATTCTGCTGAGTGTAGGGTTGTTCAAATAACTGAATATTGAGTTCGGGTGCAGGTCTGAATTTTTTTTTTTATACTTTGCTTCAGGTTGACCCAAACTAAAAATGTTTCAAGTCTTTTGGTGAAATGAAATGTCGAAAAACTTTTATTTTGTGTTGATAAAACATTTTGATTGAAACAAAATATGTTGTTTCTAGTTTGAGGTTTTTAAAACGCTACATTTAAAAATATAAAATTGAGGGATATTTGAAACAAAACATACTTCTGAAATAAGTCAAAATGTTTTGGTTGTGGAAATACTGAAATGAACTATTTCAACATTTTGGGGGGGGTGGGGGTGTTTGTCTGTATTTTCCAACCAAAACAATCTGCAGATTGATCCGAATTAGCAAATTGTTTAGGCCAGTGTTTCCCAAACTTGGGATGCCGCTTGTGTAGGGAAAGCCCCTGGCGGGCCAGGCTGGTGTGTTTACTGGCCTCGTCCGCAGGTCCGGCCGATCACGGCCAGGAGTGGTGCCAGGGTTTCTGGCGCCCCAGGCAGAATTCAGGGGCGGCATTTTGCGCGCTCCTCACAGGGCGCGCGGGAGCTTCCGGTTCTGCTCCCCTCGCGCTGCCAAAGAAGGACCCTCCGCCGAAATGCCGCAGACTACCGTGGCAGTCATTGAGCTGCTCAATTGCCTGCCACTGTTTTCCACGGCACGTTGGTGGAGGGTCCTTCTTCGGCAGCGCAACGGAAGTGGAACCTGAAGCTCCCACGAGCCCCATGGGGAGCGTGGAAAATGCCCCCCCCCCCCGAATCCTGTCACCCTAGGCAATCGCCTAGGGTTGCCAATGGAAGCACTAGCCCTGATCACAGCTCCCACTGACCGTGGTTCGCTGCTCCAGGCCAATGGGAGCTACTGGAAGGGATGACCAGTACATCCCTCAGCCCGCGCCACTTCCTGCAGGTCCCCTTGGCTGCAAGCGGCGTCCTGTTTGGGAAACACTGGTTTAGGTCAATGAATCTGCATTTGTCAGCAGAAAAAGGTTTAGCATGTAAAATATTATCCAGCTTTATCTCAGTTACTCTGGAGCAAATCCACTTTAATTGCACTGATACATTTAAGGGTGTTGCCCCAGATTTACTCCACTGTGACTGAGATCAGAGTTTGTCTCTTTTCATTTGGAAGCTTGATGTGCTTGAAAGTATCCACCGGTGTGAAACTCTCACTTTAAGGAGAGCATGAGTTGTGTTGGAACATAAGGATGTAAGAATTGCCATACTGGATCAGATTTTGGGCCACATAGTGCAGTATTCTGTCTCTGGGTATTTCTATACAGCAATTAGCAGTTGAGTTTACAACTCAAATAGACATATTTGTGTTAGCGTTAATCAACTTAGCTCAGGGCTTGGAACAGCGATGCTGTGGCAGCACACGATTCTGTGCTGGCTACTCCTTGAGTAATTACCCAGAGTTCTGAGCGGGCTTGTACAGCTCATACTGCTGCAGCTTGACTACTCCAGGATCAGAGCTAACTAGATTGAAGCTGGCTCAGATATGTCTGCTTGAGCTGTGATCACACCCCGTGATCACAGTATGTGTGTGTGTGTGTATATATATATATATATATATATATATATAATCTCTAACAGTGATCAACACCAGATGCTTCAGGGGAAGATGCAAGAAACCCCATAGTTAACAGATGTGAGATAACCTGCTCTTCATGGAGGTATCATCCTAATTCTTAATAGTGAGAGATTAGTTTAAACCTCAAATCATGAGATTTTATTTCCCTTCCAAATGTTCTTGTTTTGTATCCAGTTGACTCAGGGGCTGTCTCAAAACTTAGTGTTTAGGAGGTTAATAATCGCACATCATGTGATTATATAAAAATTCTGTTTGTTGTTTTTATCTGAGCAAGTCCTATTCACCTGGCTGAACTGAGCAATGACAGAGCAAACCCTCGCTAAGAGGGAGAAAATATCAGGACACATGGGGCGGGGGGAGCAAAAAAAAAAAAAGCCAAGTGCTGCCGGTGGAGCGAAATATTGGGACAAATTGCATCTTGACCAAAGATTGGTCGGGATGCGGGACAAACACCTAAATATCGGGGACGGTCCCGATTTTATTGGGACATCTGGTCACCCTAGCTAAGCAACAGCTGGGTGCTGATGGGGGACTAGCTGCAGTCTGCCATAGCCAGCACTAGAATTGCCTATATATACAAAAAAAGATAAAATGTCCAGCCCTAGGTTCCTAATTGCAGCTCGGATTTTGCTCAATTAAGAAATATATTCAGTGCCACAATTCAATGAAAAAGCATTTCACACCAACAAAACTGCTCCCTGAGCTGGAGAAATAAATATATAAACAAAACCAAAGCAGCCTTACAGACTCCATATCAGCTTCCATTGGAACCCTGGCAACAACCATCATGAGAAGTGGGTTGTTTTTGCCATATCTAGCTTGTGGCCTGCATGCTAAGGAATAGATGAAAACATCTATCATGGCATAAGTCTCTGATGGTCAGGAAGTAAACCTTTCCCTCCCTGTTTATGACATTGCAAAGTTGACTTCATGAATTACTCTGAGAGCTTTACACCTTCCTCTGTAGCATTTGGTGTTGGTCATTGTAGGAATTTGGCCTTGATATATCTGTGGCTTGAAAACTCATTGGAAAACCCTGAGATCATTGGAATTGGCTTCCTTAGCCACATTCCTCTTCATTTTAGATAGAATGGTCTTATTGTTAAGGCATGAATCTGAGAGTCTATTCATGCTTCTGCCACATACTCAGACAAGTCATTAAACCCTCTGTCTTACTTTCCTCATCTATAAAATGAGGATAATAATTCTTGTTTACATTGCAGGATATTGTGGGACTTAAAGCTCATCAAAATGTTTCATATCAAATATTTTTTAGACAAAGGATAGTTTTTCATCAGAGTTGAGATTTCCTTGGGAAATTTTCAATATTTTTTTTGAGGATTTTAGTTGAAAAAAAATGAACCTCAGAAATATTTTTGCCAGTTTTTTGGCAATCAAAAAGTAAAATTTTGACCTTTGGGGCAAAAAAATTCAGTTAAACCAAAATGTTTGCCAGACTGGTACATTGTTTTTGGTTTTTGGTTGCCAAAAACAAAAGAAAAAATGGAAAACATTCTGTTTTCTAGGAAAATATTAATTTGTTTAAAATTTATTTTCAGTTTTTTGGCAGGTGGAGGGGGAAACACTGTTTTCCAGCCCAATCAAATTTATACTCAGGGCTACAGGCAAAATGTTATAACTGAGTTGAAGTTGTTGGTTATGTAGGTGTCCACTGGGCAACAAGTGACTTCTAACTTCTTTATATTTATTTCTAATACAGAAGGGAAGGTATTAAGCTAAGCAAGAAGATGCACTAATGAACTAAATGGAAAATGTGACCATGAATTTATGCTGCTTATATTGGGGAGGAAGAGAAGTGGGGAGCACTTAGAACCCAGATTTATCCCGTATGAAAGCTGGACAAAATTATTCAAATGAATACTTCGTTCAACAAAAAAATACAGTTTCAGTCAACCTGACAAAGGGGAGGAAGTGGAAATGGCTCTACCATCTACTTTTATTATAGCCTTTAACCCAGTGGTTGAGGCACTCACTTGTGATGTGGGAAATCCAGGTTTGAATCTCCATTTTGGAACAGATTTAAAATGACTTTTTTTTGATTCACCAAAAATTCAAAAAAACTTCAGATTCAGTTCGACCCAATTTTTTTTGGATTTTTCAGAACTACCACCAAACTGAATAGGCAGGTGAGATAATATCTTTTATTGGACCAACTTCTGTTGTTGAGAGAGATGAGTTTTCAAGTTACGCTGTGTCTACACTTCACTTTCCTTGGTAAAACTTTTGTCGGTCGAGGATTTGAAAAAAACAGACCCCTGACTGACAGAAGTTTTACCGACAAAAAGCACTGGTGTGAACAATGCTTTGTTGCTGGGAGACGCTCTCCTGCTGGCAAAGTGACCGCCCCTCATTGAGGGTGGTTTTATTTTGTCAGCAAGAGAGCTCGCTCTTGCTGTTGTTCTGGCAGGGTAAAAAAAAATCAGTCCCTTACCTCTTTCTCACTCCTTTATGTCTCCCCCACATTTAGGGAAAGCAGTGAGTGTGTAAGCAGGAAACTGGTGAAGAAGATGGAAAAGGGTGAGTCAGACAGGAAGGCTGGCTTAAAACGTACTGCTTTAAAAAACTACTAAAGCCTTTTAAAGACATTTGATGTGCATGCACATGCTCACAGAGCAGTTCCATTCAGGGATACCGCACTTCTCATGAAACATTCATAAAATAGCCAATTATCCATTGAATTGCGTGAAAATTAGAACTTACTCATATTTTGATGTGACTATTGATTTTTGTTCAACCAAAGTTTAGAATTCCTTAGCTCAGAATATTGATAATTTGTGTGGCTTTTGCTTGAAAATAGGACCACTGTAAGTGAGATAAGACCTAGTTCAACTACAACATCGTATTAATTTCAAGAGAATGTGGCTTTATTTATTTTTTCTGCAGGAAATTAGGTCATTTCCAGGAATTTGCAATGAAATGAAATATTCTTCAGCTGTGAGGGCTTCAAAAGTATTGGAATATTCTGGAAAAGGCTGGTTTAAATCCTTTGGTCTTTATTGTGCCACCTTTAGTCACATAGCTGAGAATTACTTACTTGAATTGTCATATTGATTTTATTCTGACTACTTTAATGAACCCACCTATCTGAATAAAAGTTGTACAATTATATTTTTAATAGAGCTAAGCAAAATTTTTTTGATAAATAGATGTTTTTTGGTTGAAAAACACATTTTGGGGTTCTCTGAAACTATTTATGATTTTGCATATTTATGCATAGCTTCAGCCAAAAAAAACTGAGGAAGCTGAAACATTTATTTTTTACCCATTTGAAAACATTTTATTTTGACTTGTTTGTTTCAACTTTTCATTTTGAAAGAGTGTTTTGAGTTCAAATTTGGTTAATTAAAACACACACCTACACACACCAATGGGGAAAAATACAAGAATATGGATGAGTCAAAACAAAAATCTCTCTAAAAAAAGAAAAAAGAATTCCTTTGAGTCTACCTGAAACATTTTGGCCAATTCAAACATTTTTGAGTGTTTGAGCAATAATTTTTTTTAATGATTTTGGTTCAAATCTAACCAAATTTTTTTTTTGGGGGGCGGGGTTTCAATTCAGTCTCAGATCTGAAAAATCTATTATTTGCTCAGCTCTAGTCTTTAATGTCTTTGAAGTCTTTAGGGAACAGGGTATGTGGAAGGGCACAGAATCCTAAAGATATACAAAAGGAGAAAGCCTTCTGTGTTATATGGTAGGCGATGTCCCCAGGGTCAAACCTACCTCCCTTTTTAAGCATTGTTGTAATTCCAGTCAGGCAACAGAGTCGTTTCTGGGGAGCAGTTGTTTCATATGGCAACAGGGGTATTTCTCTGAGCCATGAGAGCTTCACTCTTCCATATCTCCCCCTGCATGCCATTTTTTTACATTTCTGGAGACAATATGGATACAGCTCTGTTGAAAGTAACACAAATAGGTAGCAACCATTGCCTCTTTTCATCACCAGCAGAGTGTGTGAAGACTGCCTTCTCTGTGGATGCTTTACTTTCTGAAAGTATCCTTGCTGCAGTGAGTGCAGAGATTTACACAACATCTCCTCTGAGCCATGGGGCACAAGACCCCGTGCCCGTGCCTGTTTGCAGCATTACCATTCTTTGTTCCTGTATTTTAAGTGTTACAATGTGTCTGGCTCTCTAAGAGACACAGATAAGTACATCCCCTGCCCAAGGAGTTTACAGACTAGAAAGAGTGTTCTAGAGGGGGCCAATTGTGGCCTTTAGTCGCTGATCTGAGTAAAGGCAGATAGTGCCACACAGCTCCATTGGGATTCAGCACTGTGAGCCAGATCCTCAACTGGTGTACATTGAATTCAATGGAGCCATACCAAATTACACCCACTGAAGAGCTGGCCCTGTAAGTGATGAGACTACAACCATGGCTAGTCCTTGTGTAGGGCTTTCAGGTTGTGGTGGAGATGAAAACCCGTGCATAAAGGAGCATGAAAATTTGGACCTGGGACAGAGTGCTGAGAGTTAGCACTTACTGAAGTCCTGGGGCCTAACAGGAAGAGCAACTGAACTCAGGGCTCAAGCAATTACTGGGGACAACCAATGAGAAAAACAGGGACAGGAGTGAGGGTCACAGGTTCAAAATCATCGATCCAGAAGGGGACACTGAGCAGAGAACCTGGAGAGTGCCTGCTGCTCCTTGAAGGTGTGTAGGGAGCCAGCAGATGTGGCCCAGATGAACTCTGCCAGGATACATGAACCAAGGGAGGAACGGAAATAGGCCCCACAGTTGCAGTGCAACTCCCATCCAGTATCCTCCTCCTGGTTTTATAGATGGCCACCTTGGCAAGTGCCAGGAGGAGGTTGATGAGGAGGTCTCATGACTGCATGGGGCCATGGACAGGGTGTGTATAAATCAGGAGTTGCAAGGAAAAGTGCAGCCAGAACCTGAGGAGAAGATTCTGGAGGAGCCAGAAAAGGGGCTGAAAACTGGTGCACTCTAGGTAGACGTGCTCCAGGGTTCTCCCTGGCACTGCAGAAGGGGCAGGTGTTGGGGAAAGGGGGTGAACCGTGCCAGGTACACGCCTGTGCTCACGGCCCCATGAAGGAGCTGCCAGCTGATATCCCTGGCAGGCCGTGGGACCAAGGTGGAATACAGGCCGGCCCATGGGGGCCGGAGGTGGGAGGTCCTCACTCTCCACAGGTGCCAGCACTCTGATTACTCTGGCACTAATTAGTTTCTCCAGAAGACTAATTGAGGAATGGAAAGTAATTAGTTCATCAGGCTGGGTAAAGGATTAATTAACCCATCAGCTGAGGACTGATAAAAGGGTACAGGCAAGAAATGCAAGGGAGAGAAGCAGAGCTCAGTGTGAGTGTGATCATGATCTCAAGGAAGGGCATATCTTCTCCTCTTGGGCCCTGGGAAAAGGGATGGTAATACAAGGGGTTCTGGAAATAGTATTGCTTCGTGAAACTGTAGAGGTGTTGGTGGAGGGAACTTAAATACCCTGCACAGTGTGGGTACCTAACTGGTAGAGTCTGAGTGTCCTGTGTGATGCTTGAGGGCAGGAAAGGATCATGCCCTGTTGTAGGCCCTTATCTTTTTTCTGAGTTGTACCAAATGGTTCTTCTGATTTTGCAATTTTTTCAGAGGTGTAAGCTAGAGGTCTTGTAGAAGTGGCTGGAAAAGTTTGTGAAAATGTTCGTTAACTTTATTTTCCATACAGCTTTGGAATTTTGTTTTGATGAAAAAATTCCTGCAAGATAGAGGGGTCCTAGACCCCTCTAGCGGGTGGCATTTATCAGGCTCTGTTTGGTAAGACAGTCCCATGAAGCTCTTCAAGACTAGCCCTGCACCTAAACTTTTTAAATGAGCAGAGTGGGACAGTGATTTTTATCTGCAGGATTTTCAGACTCCTTGTTCTTGTGACTCTATGCAGATCACCAGTCTTTTTTCAAAATCTCCTTGAACCTGTCACCATTGATCACAACACACACACCATCCTTTCTCTTCTGATACACGTCTCCTGAATTATATACTTTTCAAATCTGGAGAACCTTTGGCCCATAGGCTGTGCTCCTGGCCTTTGGAACTCTGCCACAATTCTCTTCACAATTCAGGTAATGGTTCCCTGGTTCACTTTAAGACAGTGTAAAGATGAAAGCCAAAATGTTCACACCTTGGTGCATAAAGTTAGGGTCCAAAGTCCATTTTTAAATAGCTAGATAAGAGTGGTCTGATTTTCAAAGGTTCTGACCACCTGTAACATTCACTGAACTTTAGTGGCAGCTGCTGGATAACTCAGTACTTTGAAAAATCAGGCCACTGATGTAAGTATTTAAATAACTTTAGGTACCTGGTTTGAAAATTCATGCCAATAATTGTGCAAAACCAGCTGAGTTTTGCTCAGACAGGCCTCTGTGAACCATTTTCTTATTTTTGCTTCCATTTGCATGAGATCACATTGCCGTAGTTGTTTTGCTTTGGATTTTGGGTTTGCAAAATTCAAGACTGCCAAAATTACCAAGTTTGGCCTGGTTTCCAGGAGAAGCCATTCAGTGCCAAGGAGTTTCAAGTGGTTCCTATCAGGAACCATAAATAACTCCCTGGCCTGTGAATCTCAGCCCTGGCTTCACTCAGCACTTTGACACAAGCTTTCTCAAACCTCAGCTGAGGTTTGTGCTATGGCTGGGAGCCCTTTGGGGGACTCAAGTTTCAGGTTTGCAATGATTTTGCCTGTTCATGAAATTTTATTTATTACAAATGTTTTGCAGAGCTCTACAAACCCATCAGGTTTCTCTAGCGGATACTTTGTTCTAATAAATGTGTATTGAATGCTTCGTTTAACTTTACTGTTGTGAAGTGCTCAGAGATGCTGTGCTTGGATGAGCAGTTATGTAAGTGCAATTTGTTGTCATTTTTTAGTATCAGAATTAGCATTCAGTCGAGGTCGGGAGCCTCCCAGTGCGTGTGTGTGTGTGGGGGGGGGAAAGCAAATAAATGAAAGAAAGCTTAGTGCAGGGGTCGGCAGCCTTTCAGAATGGTGTGCCGAGTCTTTATTTATTCACTCTAATTTCAGGTTTTGTGTGCCAGTTATACATTTTAAAGTTTTAGAAGATCTCTTTCTATAAGTCTATAATATATAACTAAAGTATTGTTGTATGTAAAGTAAACAAGGTTTTTTAAATGTTTAAGAAGCTTCATTTAAAATTAAATTAAAATGCAGAGCCCCTGGAGCAGTGGCCAGGACCCAGGCAGTGTGAGTGCCACTGAAAATCAGCTCGCGTGCCATCTTTGGCACACGTGCTATAGGTTGCCTACACCTGGCTTAGTGCATCCTCAAGCATTACCCAAACCTTTTGGTTTATCCCCAGCTGTTGGTTCTACTCACTTGCAGATCAATCTCCTGAATGTCCTTTTAGCAGCTCCCAGCCAACTCCTGGTGTCTCAGCTCTGACAACACACTGAAAGCTTTGGGCCATATGAGTGAATGGCCTATTAATTCAATTTGCTTGAAGTTACAAAATGTAGAACTGCTCTCTCTTTTCTTCTGTGGTGAGGGTTAACATTTGTTTTAATTAAGTATCATTTGAAATGAATGTACTGGTGAGAGGTGCCCTATTGACAGCCCTGGAAACTGAGGTCCTCCAGTTATCCACAGGATGGGCACAGCCCTGCAGTGTGGTAGCGTCACATTCACAGACATGAATCTATCACAGCTAGCATGGCTCTCCTCGAACATGGGGCTCTGCACCCAGGGTTGTGAGGAAAGTGTAGTTTCCTTGGCCCACTCAGTCCTTAACCTCTCAGCTACAGTTGTCCATCAAGGAGTGATGATGAGGTTTATGTATGTAATATTAGTATCCTATTTGTTAGCAACTGGACTGGCACTGTCTCCGTAGAAGTTATCCTGTACTAACAAGGGGTTCACATGGAAAGAAGTATTTAACTGAATGGAAAATACATGCGTCCCAAATTTGCTTTCCGTTATGCATCTGTAACATCTCTTGATGTCACACAGTACAGAATTGCCCAATAGCCTTTTCTGTTTTCTGGTTCATAGGCTCTGTTACACACAGGCCTGATTCTTTGATATTGCTTTTCTCCCACAAAAGAAAGTCTGTTGGGAGAAAAAGAAAAGAAAAACATGCTTTTTCTGGAACTCATGATTATTCAGTGGAATTCACCCTGCAGAGGTGGAAATCCCCTGCTGGACTGGAGCAATATTAACAAACCAGGATTGCTATGTAGAATTACTAGTTTGGTTTTACCCAGTAAACTACAGGAAAGTATTATTTCTCTGTAGTGAGAGAGTATTTGCCACTCAAAGAGCCTATGTATGCTATATGAGGTTAGCAAACGAGGTTTGCTTCAGTAAAGCACACACCAGTCTGGGAACGAGAAATTCCAGTGACACTATAGATATTAGCAAAAAGCTAACCACCATTATAATACTGATTTCACATAATGGCAGATGGAAAACCCCACTCTCAGCCTGGAGCAAAACTTGGTTTTTCTGCTTTCTTTATGCAGTCTCCCTGCCTTCCTTGCAGATGAAGAGTGTGGGCAAATGATGCACTTCATTGATTCATTTTATTTTGTAAGATACCACTCAGCATATTTCAGTTAACGCTGCCTTGTCAGAGCTATAATTTACTTACAGGGCTAGTGTACTGTGTCTTTCTATATGTCAGCCAGTGGCTAATTCTGCTATAAATCACATCACAGCCCCAAATACATCTCTCTGGGAAAAACGGAGACCCTTTTTTCACTCCAATACTAAGTTGGATAACTGACCAGCAAAAATACAACAACAGAATCAAACCACCGCATGCCTATTCCTGCTTTGAGAAGGTAGAAGGCATCTGATTTGACTTATGGGCATTGATATCTCATTACCCTCAATATTAGATAACCTATTAGAGCTTAAAAGGTCAGGCCTCTCCATGAGTTCAATAAAAGTTTACCTATCCGCCATCACAGCCTTTCAGTCCAAGGTGATCAACATTCTATCTTTGCTCACGCGCTAACCAAACGTTTCCTCAAAGGACTCAGCAACATTTACCCAGAACTATGTGAGTCTACTACACCATGGGACCTCAGCCTGGTCCGTAAGGCCCTCAACCATTCCCCATTTGAACCTATGGTAACATGCTCACTACTACAGCTTTCCGTGAAAGTGACATTCCTTGTGGCAATTACATCTGCCAGATGTGTAGGAGAGCTGGGGGGTCTCATGGCAGATCCCCCATACACAGCCTTTTTTAAAGACCGCACCTGAAGTTTTTAGTGAACGTCATCTCAGTTTTCCATCTTAACCAACCCAATTACCTACCAACATTCTACCCCAAACCTCACACACATAGAATGCAGTTCACGCTTCATACTCTTGATGTACGGAGGGCATTGGCCTTTTACATAGACAGAACAAGGCCATTTTGTAAATCACCCAGGCTGTTCCAAAGGGAGTGCCATATCTAAACAAGGATTCTCCAAGTGGATCTCTGATTGCCTAAAACTATGCTCTCATCAGTGTGACTGCCAACCCCCCAAGGGGATTCACATGCATTCCACCAGAGCCCCATTAGCCTCCACTGCTTTCCTGAACAATGTACCCATCATGGACATTTGTAGAGCTGCTACCTGGGCATCAGCCCATACCTTTACACAGCATGATGCATTAGAGCAACAGGCAACATCTGATACCTTGTTCGGACTCTCTGTACTATCATCTGTCATGACTTCAACTCCAAAGCACTCTCCTTCCACTGGAGGGCACTGCTCTGAAGTCACTTAAAGGGAAGCATCCACAGGGCCAGCACTCAAGTAAGAAGAGAAAGTTACTCACCTTGTGCAGTAATGTAGGTTCTTCGAGATGTGTGTCCATGTGGGTGCTCCTCTACTCTCCCTCCTCCCCTCTACTTTGGAGTTTCTTACTCAGTCTCTGCAGTAGAGAAAGAACAGAGGGGGCATTGGTCGCACAGCGTCAGTTAACTGCCTGAAGCAGCATGAGATGGGGACCATGCATGTGTGACCCAACCTGGCACTGCTACCAAAAGTCTCTGAGTGCAGGGGTGCACGAACACCTGAAGTGAAGCACCCACAGGAACACACATCTTTAAGAACCTACATTACTGCACAAGGTGAGTAACTTTCTCATCCCATGTTCCAGAGCTGCTTCTGGCCTGCAAGTTGACAATGTACCCCTGGGCTGGACAAAGGTTGGCTCTCCCTCCGTTAGGTCATTTCTACTCTGCTACCTAATCCAGAGTAGTTGCCAACAAAAGTTTTGAGAAGGGGGATGAACTTGATGGCTTGGAGTGATACTACTGATAAAGTTATCACAGTGCATGACTGGGCTTACCCAGTTGACAAGTGGTGACTTTAGCTTCTCCCACTTCTGTCTCCTCCTCCTTCCTGGTCTCTCTCTGCTCTGTTGACTGTTTTCAGTCCCAGTTCACTGCCCTGCTCTGTTGTGGGATGGCATCTCTCATAACCCACTGACACTTTCAGTCAGGTTGCAGTGCAAACCCTTGGGGCACCTATTGAGAACTGCAGGTTTCCAATCTGTGCTCTTCTATTGGGTGATGATCGGGATGAGAGTGGGCTGGTACGGCATATTGGTAAGAAGTGGCCTCCAGTGCCGGCCCATACGCAGCTGACGTTAAAGTGTTGCCATGACAGCGCTTTAATGTCGCTGCCCCTTTTGCCCTCCCCTCCCCCTCCCGTCATCGACCCCGCCAGGGGTGTGTGTGTAAGGGGCAGCTGCTCCAGGACCTTTTAAATAGACACTGGAGCCCTGGGTGGTGTGGGCCAGGCAGTATGGCTGAGAGAGGCTGACCTCCCAGACCCGCCCCTTCCGCCCGAGGTCCATCCTATTCTGGGGGCCTACAGTCAGGCTTCCTGTACCGGTAAGTCCTTTGTGCTACTTTCACCCCTGTGGTGATTATGCTTAGCCTCTGCTGGATCATGGAAATTAGAGATAGGACAAAAACATGCTAGGTCACACCTAGCGCA
Source organism: Gopherus flavomarginatus (assembly GCF_025201925.1). Lineage (NCBI taxonomy): Eukaryota > Metazoa > Chordata > Testudines > Testudinidae > Gopherus > Gopherus flavomarginatus. Next base: position 79,133,240 of record NC_066625.1, on the reverse strand, counting down.
TCCCAGCAGAGGCCCATGAAGGAGTTGGTTCTTGCATATTTCTCATTGTTGTGTTCTGTGCAGTGTCTTACCCTTCGCTGTTGAACCAAGGACAGGTTCTGACTGATGTTGACCCATGTATATGCTGAGATATTCTGGCCCTGTGGTTTAGTGGTGGCACATCTTTAGAGGTCTGAGATTGAGCTTTGTGGTTCCCAATAGCTGCTGAGAGAGCTTTGTTTCCTTTCCAGTGACCTGTGAAACGCCCCAAAGAGGATTAATGATTAGGTACTCCAGAGGGAGTCATGCCTCTGGGGCTTCTTGGCTGGTTTGAAATTTTTGATCGAGTGAAATGAGATCTCAGCAGAGCTGTCATCAAATCCTTTTTTTTTTTTACATGACTTTAGAGTGTAGCCCTTTTCCTTTGATCTCCTGTATACCTTTGCTTGTTCACCTTTGATAGACTGCTTTTCTTTTTTATTTGTTATTTAGTGTGGACTAGGATTTAAATTAGGGGTCTAGGTCTCACAATTCTTAGGAATTATCTACACACACAAATTAAACTGATTTAACCAATAGGTTTTAAAATTAACTCAGTTAAATTGGTACAACCCAATGTATGGACAATTTAGCTTAAGCCTGTTAGGAATCATGTAAAGGTAAATGGATATAAACCAGCTATAAATCAGTTTAAGAGTATCCACACAGGAGTTTGCCCAGATTTAAGTAAATCTGTTTAAAAACACAATCCAGGTTGAACCTGTACAACTCTGTGCTCCCTGGTCTTAGGTTCTGTTCCTAGTTTTATGACTGGCTGACTTTTGAACCCTGTGTGTGTCATTTGATCTCTTACTACAGCCATCTGTAAAACTGGGTTTTGCTTGCCTGTCTTCCATGGGGGTTAGAAAGACAAGTTGGGTGAAGTAATATCTTTTACTGGACCAATTTCTCTTGGTAAGAGAGACAAGCTTTCGAGCTCAAGAGGAAGAACTTTGTGTGGCTTGAAAGCTTGTCTCTCTCACCAAGAGAAGTTGGTCCAATAAAAGATATTACCTCACCCACCTTGTCCCTCTAATATCCTGGGACCAACACGGCTACAGCTACACTACATATTCCAAGAGGGTTATAAGTAGAGCTGGTTGGAACATGTTTTTGGGTTTTTTTCATGGAAAACTTTAACTTCTCAGTGAAAAACTGAAAACTTTCAGCTGAAAACATTTGGTTTAAATCCAAACATATCTATTCAGAAATGCCACCATAATGCCTCATGGGAGTTGTAGTTTGGATGCCTCATGCCCCACATTCTCCTCTGTGGGCTGGGCTCCCGAACCAGGCTACATCTGTGATGGTGCACCACAATCTTCTCTCCTGCTGAGCCATGATCATAGGAGTCCCTGACTGTGTGATGTATCATGGGAGATGTAACCCAGTCAGGAACTCAGTTCAGAGAAAATTGGAGCATGAAGTACCTTAACTACAACTCCCATAATGTACCATGGCAGCATTTCCAAATCAATTGTTTTGTGTTTGTTTGTTTTTTCAACTGAAATTTTTTGGGGTGGGGTGTTGAAGGGGTTGGACAAAAAACAAAAATTATTTCGGTTACAGGTGTTTAACTGTTTCTCAGTTAAAAGTCAGAAATTTCTGCAGAAAGCAGACACTTTTTATGAAAAAAATTTGTTTTCTCGCAAATCTAGTTTTCTGTCAAAAAGCAGTTTTCATCAAACACTTTGTTGTAAGGCTTTTTCAGTTATGATGCAATAAGCACTTTGTGACCCTGAGAGGAGAGGCAGTAGAGAAGTGCAATGTCCAGTTATTATCAGTGGGGTTTTTTGTGTAGCAGTTCAGCTGCATGGGAAGTACAAGAGATGCATGTATGGAGCTTGTTTCACCATTACCCTACATCTTGTATTCTCATTTTCACCCCTGGAAAGTGAGTGCTCAGTGAATGTAACACCTTGCCACTTAGATTTGGTAATGATTTGCAAATTCTTTGTCCAGGGTGCTGAGCCCAATGCATGAATCAGCCCCACAGTGTTTAATGCTCAAGACTGTTGTCCATCATTCAGTGAAATAAATGTGAGTTTGATGGACAAATCTTGTGACAACATTTGCGTGGGCCTATGATGTAACATTACCAGTCTGTATTAATACTGTCAACTCACCTTTTTAGCCAATCAAATCATCTGTACTGTTGCCTCATTTGATTATGACCTTGCTAATATTAGCTGGGGGTGAAGCAGATCTCATTCTGTATCCCTAACTGGTTTGTAACAAAATCCGACTTAATAAAATGTGTCCATCAAGTCCAAAGGAGGGTTCATAATAGAGGAAGCTGAACAAGGACAGTGACACTGTTACATGCACCAAGCTGAAAGAGCACAGATTCTGTATCATTTATCTTAAGAAGAAAGGATTGTCCATTGTGACAAAATCAGTCAGATGTAGAAGATGAAACACTGAAGGCTCATTAAGCTAATTAGTGGCAGTGCTTAGTTGTAAGGAGGCAAGTGGAAGCTGGCAGAGTGCTGCTTTAGAAAAGCATTTGCCCAAGAGGAAGCATTATGCATAGTGAATTCATTAGTGTGTGCCGAAAGGGTAAAATCGTGCTGCTGCTGCCACCCCAGCTGGGAAGGAGACCTTCAATGGCATCATGAAACGGTTGGCAGCCAGATGGCACAATTGCCATTCAGGAAGATAAGTACAGATTTGTTCACGTGTCATGTAATATTGATGAGAAGGGAGCACAGAAAATCTTCATCCTAAAGGCCTAGCAGTAAACCAGCATGTCAACAGGAGGTCAATCTCATAACCGGCCTAGAAGAAACAGGCACTCTGTGTGAATCCCTTAACTGTCCATTGTAACTAAGATAAACTGGGTTGCCTCTTAGACTATTGATGGTTGCCAACAGAGGAACTAGAGAATACTGAGGACTATTGAGAAGTTACATTCACTTTCCAGCCTTTGGTTTCATCACCTATTTCCTTAGTGTTAATCCTAGTCCCTAAACAACTATGAAAGTGAGTGTGATTGTTGATCATTATAAAAGCGGGCCTGACAGTAGAGTATGCTGCAAGCTGGTTTAAGGGACATTGCAGAGCTGTAGGTGGTGCTCCCAGAAGTGGAATAACAGGGTGACTGCAAGTGAGGATTGAGATACATTAGTGCACTTATAAGGAGAGCTGCAGTTTAGAATAACAGGGGATCCCGCAGGTAAGGACTGAAGTGCATTGGTTAGAACTGTGAAGGATCTAAGCCATAACATAGAAAAGGGTGCTGAGGGCCAGGTTGGAGGTTTGTTTGTTTAGCTGTGTGTAGGAATCTGGTACAGTGGCTGCCTAAACTAGGAGTGCTGAAATCTGCCACCTTTTTCAGCACTGGAATTCACTGATTTCCCCAGGAAAATGTAATGCTGAAAACAGAAAGGAAGAAGAAAATGCCTGACTTTCCTACGGTTCCTGTTGTATTCCATAAGTAAAGGTTATCCAATTTTCTGACTCCTCCTCTCAGTTGACACTAATTTGACATCACACTATGTCAGGGATCGGCAGCCTTTGGCACATGGCCCATCAGGGTAATCCCTGGTGGGCTGGGATGGTTCGTTTACCTGCAGAGTCCGCAGGTTCGGCAGATCGCAGCTCCCACTGGCCATGGTTTACCGTCCCAGGCCAATGGGGGCGGCAGGAGGTGGCAAGGGCCAAGGGATGTGCTGGTCGCCCTTCCCACAGCCCCCATTGGCCTCGAGTGGTGAACAGTGTGAGTTGCAATTGGCCAAACCTGCAGATGCTACAGGTAAACAAACTGTCCTGGTCCACCAGCAGAGTTCCCTGATGGGCTGTGTGCCAAAGGTTGCCGATCCCTGCACTATGTGTTGCCATGCTAGCCCTATTAAAGCCAATGCAAACTGAAGATGTGATGGGAGGCATACTCTGAAGGTCCAGCTTGCCCCCAGAATAACCTGGGCACTTTCTCAAGCCAGGATAACAATGAGAAGGGCTATCAGTCCTGGAGCTTCATGATACAACTGAACACCAGACAAGGTCAGGAACAGGTCCTCTTTCCATCTGCATAGGTCTATCAGGTGTAATGTAGGGTGTGAGAAAGAGGGGTTTTGCCTTTCCCTAAAATATCTTTCATTGGCCACTGTAAGAAACAGAATTTTGGACTTGTTGCAGTATGGTGACTCCTGTATTCCACTTCTTATGTCTTTTGAGCACAATGTCTGTTTTGCCAGCCATGTTTCCAGGCAGTACTCTGAGCCCACACTGTGTTGGTTGTTTGTCCTGAGTGAGAAATGAGTCATCCTTGCAGAATCATTGTTAGCTGCCTCTCTATTATCTGCTGTGACACCCCACAACACACCTCTGTCTGTCTCTGCAGTGCATTTCCCTGCTGCTTTAGCAGTGCTGAAATGACTAGCCAACTGGCTTCTTTTTGCCATGATTATGTAAGGACATTTTATTACTCTCATTTCTTTGAGTTAGAAGGAAAGTGAATGGTTACTGGTGAATTGCTAGCTGCAATAATGATGAATGGAAGGGATTCATTCAGCGGTGTCTTTATTCATGCCCTGAGGCTTTTCATCTGTGTTTTTATTTCATTCAATCTAATGCACATTGATATCTCTTGGCAAACTGAGAGCATCACCTTCTGTACTCCTTGGACTAGCGGGAGGGGCGTCACCCCATGGCTCACTCCAGTGAAGCTCCCTAGCTAGCCCAGGTGCAGCACTGATGGGTTCCATAAGGAGCTGTAATCAGCCCACCTACTTGGCTGGAAGGATGGTTTTCCCAATGGAAAGAAATAATGCAGTATTATACAGCGATGGCCCAGAGCACAGCAGGAACACCCAGATCAAACTGTCAAGTCTTTGATCAGAAAGGTTCCCCCCCTCACGTTCATGGGACACAGGAACCTCAAAGCACAACCAATCAATTGTCACCCCATACTGGACCTACCAAAACACACCCAAATACCTGATAATCACATACTCTGCTGCGCGTCATTTAATATAGCTCTGCACTGAATTACTTTCAATATAAACATTCATTTTTTTCCTCGCTATTCTGTGACTTCAAGGCACAAAGATCAAGGTGAATTGTATAATTAATCACCTCCCCTGCTCTATGTGATTGCTCAGATGCACATACAACAGCCCTCTGAGGGTATGTCTACACTGCAATTGGACACCCGTGGATGGCCCACACCAGATGACTCAGACTCAGGGGGCTTGGGCTGCAGGGCTGTTCAATTGCAGTGTAGACATTCCAGCTCGAGCTGCAGCCCAAGCTCTGGGACCCTCCCACTTTGCAGGGTCCTTGAGCTAGGGGTTGCAGCCTGAGCCAGGATGTTTATGCTGCAATTAAACAGCCCCACAGCTGGACCCCCGTGGGCCTGAGTCAGCTGGTGTGGGCCAGCCTCTGTTTTTTAATTGTGGTGTAGACATAATCCTAGAGACTAGAAGGATGTGCCAATCCTACCCTGCTTCTAACTCAACATAAACACATGCGATCTGGTCCAATCTCAGTTCCTGGCTGTTATTTGGCTTTATTGTTAACTTACCAGCAAATACAAAACTCCATGTAATCTTCCTGAGCATGGGTGTTCCTAGAGTTTTTCTTCCATCCCCAATTCCTTCTGCTTCAGAGAAACCCTTTTGTATTCTTAGGTTGGAGTTAATAGGATCCACCCACTTGGGCTTCCTGGGTGTCAACAGAATAGCTCTGCATCTCTGTGCGGGGTCATAGCGCCTGACCACCCGTCATAGTCAAGTCAAATAATGCAGGCTGACCTTTGAGTGTCAGCCATCCTGAAATATGAGGATTTGTCCTGGTTTCCTCAGCCCAGTCCCACTTCCAGTCTTGCAGGATAATGAAAGAGCCCTGAAGTTAATTGGGGCTGTTGCATGGTGCTAAGTGACATCTCATTGCACCACCAACACACAGCATCGTTGCAGTGACACAGCCTCACAATGCAGATGCACAAATGTTGAAGACAGTTGTGATCTTCCTTGTGTGGAGACTTAAAGGGAGGACTGGGAATTAGAGCGAAAGAAAATCCATGTCCTAACATATTCCTCAAGATCATGAGCAACAGTCTTACTGGAGATGCCCCTTTCCTCCGATTTCTTGGGATCTGTCTCACTGGAAACACAACGTGGAAATCTGTCAAGCAGAATTATGGATTCCTGCATTCACGGCAACAACACCAAACCACCATAATGCAGGTTCTGTTTTTGTTCTTCCTTCTTGGCAGTAGTTATTTATAAAGCCCAAGATGCTGTGCCTGGTTGAGGCTGTCCCATGCTGCTCAAAGGCATCCTGCTTTTTATGTGCATCTACTTCCCTTTATAGAGATTCTTACCCTATATCAGCACTGCCTTCTGTTATTAGGATGTGCAATGAATGGTGTTGCTGCTTTCTAAATATCAAACACAATGCGTCCCTTTAGATTTTATAGCTCACTGTGCCCCAGGTGTTGTTATTATCGGTCCTGACATCATTCACTCGATATACTGGGCCCTGTCTTTCCAGTTATCTGTAATGGACAGGAGATTTTGAGTCATTTTATCTTGAAATCGCAGCAACATTTTATCTTTAAAAAGTGACTTGTTTCTCTCCCTCTCCATTTCTTCCTCTCTCACCCATTTAATCTCTTTCACTTTATCCCCATGTGTCTCTTTCTTTCATGTCTCTATATCTCACTCTCTCTGTATTTTTTCTTTTCCTTTCTTCCTTTCTCTTTACCTCTCTCCTTCTCCATTTCTTTCTCTGTCTCTCCCTTTCTACCAATAGACCTGATCCAAAGGCCTATTAGTGTCAGTGGAAGGACTTCAGTGAGTTTTAGAGTGGAGCCTGTGTATCTCTCTGTCTTTCATAAGAACATAAGAACGGCCATACTGGGTCAGACCAAAGGTCCATCTAGCCCAGTATCCTGTCTTCCGACAATGGCCAATGCCAGGTGCCCCAGGGAATGAACAGAACAGGTAATCATCAAGTGAATCTCCCCATCCTTCCTCTCCATACAGCCACAATGCACTGCAGTTAGAAGCCAAGGTGCTTAATGGCTTTCTTAAAGAGAAAGATGGTTTAAACCAGTACAGTAGACATTAAGTACCTCTGCATATGGGGTGTGTAGAAGAAGGTTTGATCATACTTTAGTTTCTGTGATTGCCCATCAACATACGTGTCCAGCCATGGTAGGGCCATGTTGATTTCTAAACGTATTACCCTACGTCTTTATGGCCCCCAGGTAGGACTTCATTCCTAAAAACTTGCTGCTCTTGAGGTCAGCATGAGTAGGTTTTGCACCTGTGGCCATGTCACTTCCTATTCCCTGGTTTCATTTTTCTGTCTGCTCATCCGCTTGAAAATTTCTGGGATGCCTAAAGAAGAAAATCTGGAACCGCTGCCCAAGAGCAGACCCTGTGATTGGTGTGTTGTGAGGATGGAGAATGAACTTGTTCAGATCTACCTTTTCCCATGGCACCTGCCCTTTTCTTATTTATCAAGGAAACAAGTTAACTCAGCACTCTATGTTGAGGCAAAGCATATCTGAGAGATAGGAAGCTGTGGCTACTGGAAGCTTTCTCATGTTATGTGTCATTGCGCAAACACCTTTGCATTATGTCTTATATCCATTCACAGACACCTCCATAGTAGGAACCAGAGGATCTCTTATCTTCAAATGCCTCCATATCCTCTGTTGTATAAATTTTCACTTGTGCTTTCTCATGAGTCACATAGATACCCCTACTCCTCTTACAGCCCCATTGGACATTGGGGACGATGAGGAGTGGGTTTTGTCCTTCACCAGTGGCATGAGCACACAATTATCACAAGGGGGAGGAAAGGAGAAATGGTGCCTCTGAGACTGTCTTCTTTCCCACAGCACCTTCTGGTAGCTACGCACTGCCCCTTATTCAATGGCTCTCTCTAGGCCAGTGCTTCTCAAAGCTGGTCCGCTGCTTGTTTGGGGAAAGCCCCTGGCAGTCTGGGCTGGTTTGTTTACCTGCCCGGTCCGCAGGTTTGGCCGATCGTGGCTCCCACTGGCCGCGGTTTGCCACTCCAGGCCAGTGGGGGCTGCGGGAAGTGGTGCGGGCTGAGAAGCACTGCTCTAGACCATAGAGATTCCCCAGTATTTAAACATAGAAGAGCTAAAAGAACCCGGATCTAAAGCCAACGCATCACATAGCATCAGGTTTGTGAAGAACAAAAGTGCGTTTACCAAGGATTTAATGTATGGATAACACATCTGATTGAAACTCTAACAAATAGCTGAATTACAGCTAACCTGTACAAAGACACAGAGAGCAGACTTTTCTTTTTCATGTTGGAAATCTTTCAGCAGCAAATGCTTTCGCTGTTTCCATTAAGTTCCAGCTAGTCTTAGCCAAAGTGGCAAGGACTCTTGCTAAGGGAAGAAGACACAAAGCATTTACAGCAAATCTAGTAGCTTGGAGATGCAAGGTAACGAACACCTTTGATCTGAGAAGCGAATTTCATTGAATCCTGGCAAACACTCAAAAGCCAATCTTGACTTCCTACTCCTTTTATTTGTTATCAGTACTTGAGATCAGCTTAATATTTTACCTTCACCCTTGGCTGCCGAGCATAAGCTACAAATGTCATTGGTAGTAGGAGAGGGAGAGAAGAAAGGAAGAAAATAGGGAAGAGAGATGGCATGAAGCAGTCACTGAAGTAAACATGCTTTAATTTAATTTAATTAAAGCTTTGCAGCAACCCAAAGGCAGTGACTATGGACTGACAGGCAATAGTGCTAATATTTAAAGACGGTTTAAAAGAGCAAAGATAGTAATGATTGAAAAGAGGAGACTGAATTCCACTGTCCCACTCCTGTCCCCATGCGCAGGCCCTTATTGGTTGGCAATGTTTTGTTTTACATACTCATGGCATAACGATCACTTTGTAACTAACTACCATGGAGGCGCATGCTATCCATTGAGAACAGTCGTACTGAGGAAGGACTTCTGGATTCACCAGGAGGGTTGTAAATTTGCTGAGCTCAGATAATCTTGAACTCAGATCTAAGAAAAGCCCTGACTTGTATCAGTGCAAGACAATTTGTGAGTTGCAATCTTGGTGAGAGTGAAACCTCCGCAAGGATGTAAGGATATTCTGAACTAAAAGGAATTCACTGCAGGAGGGTTAGCTCAGAGCTGTATATTTGAACTGAAATATACAAAGTCTGCTCCACACAATCAAACAGCTTAAGCGATATATTACAAACAAGGTCCTGTGTACTCTGAGTCACAGTGGGACCAGATTCCATGGCAAGAGCTACTAAATTCTGTGGTTTTGTGTTACATTCTCTCCTTGGATTTGGCGAGCCGCTCCCACTGGTAGAAGTGATTGGGAGTTTTTCATAGAAATGTTTTTTTTCTTTCAATAGAAAATGTTATTTCCATTCAACTGAAATTTTCTGTAAGAAAAATGTCCATTTTGCAGAATGTTTTCTGACAGAAAAATTGAAACAAAATATTAGTGTAGAGGTGGTTTGACATTAATCTCTGCAACTGCTTGAGCAGCTTCTTTCCTTCCTGGGAGTAGTAGGTCAATTGTATCATGATCCCCTTGTTCCTTATGAGCTGAGCTCTGCTTGTTGGACTTCATCTTCCATGATACACTATGCTCATGGGATTCCCTTCATGCACCATGGTGGCTCAGCTAGAGGAAGAGACTATGGCAGCTCAGGCAAACGCAGATTATTGTTGACCCAATCTGAAATGAAAGGTTTTTCTTTGGGAACTTTGAAACATTTTGTTTAGACTGAAAAATTTGAAACAATATATTTCAATATTTCTACATTCAATTTCTTTTGGCATTCTGTGAAAAATTGATTTTCATGTGGATTCGGAATAAAAATAAATGTTCAAAATATTGCTGTTTCCTATAGGATGGAAATTCTATTTTTTTTGTATCAGTTCTACTCATTGACTTAAGTGGTCCATGGGAGGACATGCCACTCAAGGAAGAATCTGGATCTTATTTTTCCACAGTCACCTGCAAATTGAGTGAGTACCATGCCGTGCAACCGGTGACTTTTGCGTGGTGATATCACTCTTCAGAGGTAGCCTGCTAGCAATGCATTAAGCACCCAGGGGGAAAGTGTGGTTGTTCCTCTTGGCAGAACTGCCACTGTAGAGAAAATGAGGAAAGGTGAGGCTTGGGTTAACTTTATGTGTAAGGCCACAAATAAACATTACACTAGATTGCCAAGTTTTGAGCTAGAAGTTTTTCAGCAGCAGTTATCACACCAGCAAATTCTCACTTCCAGGGTGTTAGCTATTGCAAATGTTTTGCAAATTGCAGAATGAGTAGCAAGGGAACTGTGAATTCAAGGGAAAGGGGAAGTTAGGTGACAACAACAGCAAAACTGGAATGGATGTTGTGATGTCACTAGAAACCCCAAGGTGGCATCAGAGCCTTGTTTTTCTACATTGTATGTGTGTATAAATATAACATTCTCTGTGGATTCTACTATTTCTATACTCTCTTTCCTGCTGTCAGACTTCCATTGCTTCTGCTCCTCTCCAAAGTCTCTGAACAGACTTTGGAGCCTCTTCCCTCCAAACATGTTCTATCAAGCACTGATGGTGCTGAAGGTGTGTGCAACGCAACCTAACCGGTGAACTTTAACAGTGTAAAGTCTTGCCTGTGAATTATGAAATCTCATTCATACACACGTGATGGTAGTGTGTTTCTACATACTGTGTTGTTAGAGGGCTGGAATATTCAATGTAGTGGGAGAAATGGCGGAACATGTTATCTCCTGTTAAAGTCAGACGGAGTTCTGTGGCTAAAATTCCATATGATGTTTAGAATATATACCTTCGAGCACACTCCATCTCTAGTTTACTAAGCTAACAGTAAGTCTTCTACAGTAGATGTGGTTGATTTGAATGTGGTAGCTCTTATCATGAATGTAGATCTAATGGAGGGCCTAAACTTTATCAATGCATCACAATTTGCGAATTGCAATCCCAGTTAGAATGAAGCCTTTGCGTACAGTGAGGTTGCTTGGAACTTAAACAAAGTCACTATAAAGGAGATCACTCAGATATGCATAATTGCATTAAAATATGCAAATTCCCCTCCATGCAATCAAACATCTAGCACAGTATATTAGCCAGTGAACCAGAACCAGAGAGGAAATTTCGACTGAGGTAAGGTAAAAGTCTCTTTAGTCTAAACCCAAAGTCCTTACTTAGGTTTTACTCAGCACTTACAGTGAAGTCAAATTCCCACTAAAGCCAATTGTTTTTTATAACAGTGCTGCATAGCATAAAGAACTTATTGGTTCTTGATATGTGTTTGAGATGGTTGCATTTATCATGACTGGAGAAACCATGCATGAGATATTCTGCTCATCTCATGCAGGTGCCTATAGATTTTCAACAGGGCCTGACTAATTTTCCAGTTCCAATAATAATGACTGATGTTTGGGCATTCCTATGCCCCATGTTGGCTTTGGAAAACCCACCATTTATACCTCCACAGACCATGATGGATTCTATATGTGACATCAGACTTTAGCAATTTTTTAGAGAGTTTAAAATAAGAGTCTTAGTCCTGTTTAATATGAGTGCGTGTGTAAATCAAAACTGCGTTGGTTACCTAGAATCTAACTGAGCAGACCCTGTAAGGAAATGAAATTGATAATTAATACTTTGCAGAACCCTCTAAAATAAGCTTCTGTGGAGTTTTAGTTCATTAAGGCCCATCTCTGAAATCTAGGTATATATCTGTGAATTAGTCTCACAAGCCAAGCCTGTCCTAGTACAGGGACTATCCAGAAACAGCAGACATTTTGAAACCACGGAGTTGTTTTGTTAGTTTAATTGGGGTGTGTTTTGTTCCGTAATTCCAGCCACCGGTGCTCCTTGAGTGGGGATGACCTGAATAGACAGTGGCTGGCTCCCAGCTGCCAGCTCCATCCAACCATTTACCACACGAAAGGCCTCCTCTACTACCTGTGCAATGTTGGACGGGCTCCACTGGTGAGTCATTTCTGTGTTCCTTTGTATTAATTCCCCTGCACTGCTCATTTGTTGAGCCTTCCCACAAGACTCCTGTGCTACACAGTTCAGGAGAGAGAAGGGGTCTGGGAAGATCTGAAAACATTCCAGTGCTGCATTACTCAGGAAGTGGGGAACAGCTTGGAGACCATCACTTCAGTGGGATATTTTACTGCTTATCAGCCGTTCTAACCAACAACCCTATGTTCTGATGCCCTTGCCCAGTCTGGAGAGCACACTGGCTTGGGGGTGGGAGAGGGAATTAAGGTTAGGAGAGCTGAAGTTGGGATGTAGTTTCTGGAAGTTCTGTCCCCAAAATCCATGCTATCTGGGATAGCAGAGCACTGAAGTAACAAATTTCCTGATGACAGGATGCCACTTTGTACCAGCCTGGGATCCCCTAAGTATTTTAGAGGGTTCCTGCAGTGTTTGCTGTGGAGACAGGCATCTTAGTGCAGTATTTAAAGCAAGGGACTGCGAGTCAGGAGATCTTGATCTGATTTCTGGGCATGCAACTGGTTCTCTGAGTGATGTTGGGCAAATAACCTTGCCCCTCCGGGCAAAGTGTTCTCCTTTGTAAAATGGGGATTACAATGCCCACTTTTCATAAAGCTCTTTGAGTCTTCAGGTAAAAGTGCTAGATCGGTGCAAAGTATTATCTGCGGACCATTTCTGGTGGAGTAGGGAGAGAGTTTGCAAAGATCTCATGACAGCACAGTAACCAGCTCCAAAAGGGAATGAACTTCTGTGCTTCTCTGTCTTGGGAAGGAAGTCTCCTCTTCTCCCCGTTGGCTGAAAGCCCTCAGCATGAAACACAGCAAGGAGTGGAGAAGAAACCTCCACCAGACTGGCACTCAGACTGGGCTTGTGATGAGTAAACCAAGGATTTCGGCTTGTGCTCCAACAGCCCCTAGTGGAAAAGGAAAAGATTTATGTGAACATATGACAAGTGGAAGGCTTGTTTAAAAATATAAATAAACACTAATTAGCCATAAGTATGGCAGCATGCTCTGGTTTCCAGCTGGGACCATCTGAAAGGCAGCTGAGAAACAGCTGAATACTAAATGTTGCTCATAGAGTAACAAAGTCGTGGAATGGGCCACTACGTCATCTTCCACCTGCCTAGTGTGATACTGGATATTCAGCCCAGTCATGTCGTCGGCCACGCTGTCATCTTTTACATACCTCATCTGATTTAGTCCCTGTTTCAACACATCATTTTTTCATGTGCATAATTTTATGCACAAGTTTAAGTCCCATTGGTTTCCGTGCTTTTCTGAATCCAGGGCCAGCTCCAGACACCAGCATTCCAAGCTGGTGCTTGGGGCGGTATTCTGCAAGGGGCGGCAGTCCCTGTTGTTTTGCCCCTAAGCAGCATGCTGAATTGCTGCCGCAGGCGGCGGGGCCAGTCCGTATGCCCTTAGGGCGGCAGGCGCGTTTCCGCGGTGAGAGCAATTTGGCAGCAGCTTCTATGTTCAGCTGTCCGGGGCGGCTTCAGCTAAACATAGAAGCAGCCACCGAATTGCCGCCGATTCGGAAACACGCCTGCCACCTTAAGGGCACACAGACTGTCCCCACTGCCCGCGGCGGCAATTCAGTGTGCTGCTTGGGGCGGCGAAAACTGTAGAGCCGGCCCTGGCTGAATCAGGGCCAAATGGCTCATCCTGCTCTCACTGAAGTCAAGGATCATTTTTGCCATTCACTTCAATGGGAGCAGGATGTTTCATAGTTAACAACCAGCCAGTAGCTTTGGGACTCTGGAAGGGTATCGTTAGCTCAAAACTCATCTGTTAACCAGAGACTTAAGCAGCTCTTCCCAAGCCTTATCTCTACAAAGAGCTCTGTAGATGAGTGGAGAAACTCCTTTGTGATGACTTTATGGAGGAGTATAGTTCATGACTTTGCAAGCTGAAAACACACAATCCCCACAATTGCACTGCACATGTGTGTCTCTGGTTAGTCATCTAACTGGGTATTTGAATATGCAATCATGGTAACTACAGATGCATTTTGGCATGACAGTGAATAGGATGCCCTAGTGCAGTGTTTCCCAAACTTGGGACACTGCTTGTGTAGGGAAAGCCCCTGGCAGGCAGGGCTGGTTTGTTTGCCTGCCGCGTCCACAGGTCCGGCTGATCGCGGATCCCACTGGCCGCAGTTCGCTGCTCCAGGCCAATGGGAGCTGCTGGAAGTGGTGTGGGCTGAGGGACATACTGGTTGCTGCTTCCAGCAGCTCCCAATGGCCTGGAGCAGCGAACCGCGACCAGTGGGAGTCGCAATCGGCCAGGCCTGCGAACTCAGCAGGTAAACAAACTGGCCCGGTCCGCCAGGGCTTTTCCCTACACAAGCAGCGTCCCAAGCTTGGGAAACACTGCCCTAGTGTAAGTGCTTGATTTTCTAAAGTCCCTGGTAGAGATGTGCTAATAATTGATTTTTCAGATCAGTAGCTGAACTTAACTTTTTTATTGTGGGTCAAACAAAATGTTTCAGTTTTTTAACCTATTAAAAAAAACTGCAGTAAAATTTGAAACAAAAAGGTGTTTCAAACTGAAAAATCTAAACATTTTGCTTAGAAAATGTCAACACATTTGTATTATTTCAGATTTAGTTTAAAAAGGTTAGTCCAAAAAATTTTGCCCAGCTCGTCCCTGGTTCCTCCTCTCCTGTGGTTGAGGTACTCAAGCTAGTTCATACGTAAGGATTTTGCATTGATTTTTTTTAAAGCTTAATACTCCAATCACCAGAGACTCAACTCCAATTGATGGATCCCTTGTCCTCTGGGAATAGTCTAATTATTTTGCACTGTGGAATTCCTTTTCTGCTCATTTGTCAGTCAAGCTATTTTGGTGAAAAATTGTGTTTTTACTTTTGAGAAAAAAAGAATTCCTTTTCTGCAGGTGGCAAAAAACTCATGAGACAGCTGCAGCCCAAAAGGATTCTGGTCCTCTGTGGATCTGGGAGACGTTTTCACTCTTCCCAGGGTCACTGACCAGAAGAATGTGGAGATGGGTCCAAGACCAGGAGGAAAAAGTGCAAAATGGTTCAAATACTACCAAACAGATCTAATGCAAATTCCAGAATGATCTTCAGGCTGCAAGAGCCTGATGGATAGGCACAAACAACCTGATGGGCAGGGAGAGTTGCAGGGTGGAAGATTTCCCTTGTGCTTCATGAGTGGAGTCCAACGGAGGAGGCTCACAGCAGGTAGAGATGAAAAAGTCTGCAGTCATCCTGACAATGAAACTCCCTGGCTTTCCAATATAGGCCAGAGTGCTGGAGCTCAGCAGCTGGAGACATTGAAACCTGGGAGACTTGAAGGACACCCAGGCCCTAGAAGCTCACTTTTGAGTTAGCTCGTAATCATTTTCGGTGGTGTGGCGTTGCATGAGCTATCCTAATCTAATCTAATCTACTTTTTCATTATCATTCCCAATCTTATTCAAATATATTTTTATCTATCTATCCTTTCTTCTTCTCTTTAATCTGTGTTTTTATCCCTTGCCCATCAATGTGGTATCTGGATCCTGAGGTTGCGCCCATATGCACTGCAAGCTGTTAGTATTCTTGAGTTAGGAGAGGCTATTGATTCCATCTTCTCTCTTGCTCTCGGCCTGAAGTATGACAGGCTGTTGGTAAACTGATTTTTCTCTGTCTTTGAAGAGCACATTGATTTTAGTTTACATACATTCAAAAATAGCTTTCCCTGCTCTGAAAGTAAGCTATGGAGTCAAGTTAGCTGATAGCCAAATGATTTCTATGGAGCGATTTGGTCTCATTTATGCTGGTGATCTGTGAGCAGTTTCTTCAAAGCAAGGCATGACATCTTGAAGGAGAAAGGGACAGAGCTTTAAAGCTAATAGCCTTTCAGACCAGGCCAGTTTAATTGGCAACTGCTTTTCCAGTAGAAAACAGTATGCAACTGCGTCTTTCTTTTCCTTCTTCAGCTAGGAGAATCGCATTAGAATAAAGAACAGCCAGATGTGTGTCTTCTCTGCCCTCTACTGCGTGGAATTAGAATAACTCAGCTGTGTGTCAAAAGCCATCTATTGCTAACAGCAATGGGAGATTTAACGTTAGCTCGGTGGCACGGTCCTGTGGTTTTGAAGCAACAGGATCTGCTCTGTATCCATTCTGTCACTGTGAAGTTCGAGTAGCCCCTTGTATTCGGACAGCTGTGGCATCCAAGCTGGGCATGAATTTACTACAGTATTTTATATTTTAAGTGATTAGAACCTTCAGTCCCAAAGAATCTCAAAGCACTTCAGAACCTATAAACACACAAGTCCCATTGGAATGCAACCCCTTCTCAAGAGGAGATTGGCAAACAGATGGAAGGACAAATGTGTAACAAGGAAGCCAAGGCAAACGCCATCTCTAAGGAAAAGTCCCTCTGGATTTCAATGTCCATGCAGTGGGGATAGGATGTTGGCATTTAAGTCTCATGTGAAAGACCTCTTACTAATTTGATTCAGGATTGAGTCAACTCCAGAGGGGGTTCAACCAAAAACCTGGTACTCACACTACTAAACCAGCCCCTTCATCTATACTGTTGTGACAAGGTCGGATGGGCTCCTTCTAGGGCAGGCCCTGACTCCTCACGTTAGCCTCCAAGAGCCCACAGGCTCAACACTCACCATGTGTCGTTTCAGAGGAAGGATGCTTTTATGGCTAATGTAGAAGAGTAGCACTCGAGTTCAGTTCCTATCTCTGCTACAAAAACAGTGTGTGACCTTGACAAGTCATACAGGGCCAGATTTTTAAAATATATTGGCACCTAACTCCTAGTGTTTTCAATGGGAGTTAGAGCTTAAAGACCTTTAAAAATCTGGCCCGTAATCTCTCTGGAGTTAATAGTACTTCCTTCCTCCTGCTCTGTGCCTGTCTTGGCTCTTTAGATGGTAAGCATCTCAGGGCAGGGATTGTCTCTTACTGTGTGTTGGTCTAATGTGGTTCTGGTCTCAGCTGGGGCTTAGAAATAATAACAAATGGCACTGGAGTCTGAGCAGTAAACATCTCTCTGGCATCACAGCATCATTGTCTCAGCATACCCTGTGCAAGGCCTCACTCTGCCCTGAAGGAGCTCTGCTATAGAGCTACTCAACATTATTCAACTATAGAAATGAAAAATGATCTTTTTGTGAAAATGTTTTTGATTTTCTCTTGTTGTTTGCAGTGTCAGTGTAGCCACGTTGGTCCCAGGATAGAGGAGAGAGAAGGTAGGCTAGTTAATATATTTTATTGGACCAACTTCTGTCGGTGGAAGGGACAAGCTTCACAGAGCTCCTCTTCAGGTCTGGGGAAGGAAACCAGAGCGTCAGAGCTAAATACAAGTTGGGACAGATTGGATGAACACTTTTTACAAAGCAATTGCTCTATATCTGACTGCTCAGTTCTTCTCTTCTAAGGAATCTGCACACCTTCAAAAGATGAATTTGGGAACTTAATAATGCTAGACACTAAAAACCATAGACTAAAGAGAAACACTGGTTTTATGGCTCATTACAACAATTTGTGATACACTCTGCTGCTGGCAAACCCTCAGTAGCCCACTTTATTTTAAGTGCTTTCCTACAGCATATCTGAACCCCTTTTGCCTAACAATCTGTCCCAACTTGTATTTAGCTCACACGCTCTGGTTACCTTCCCCAGACCTGAAGAAATGCTCCATGGTGTTCAAAAGCTTGTCCCTTCCCCCAGCAGAAATCAATCCAATAAAAGCTATTACCTCACCCACCTTGTATCTTTTTGATTTTCTCGATATTTTTCATTTTTTGACAAAATTGCTTATTTAACATTTTTGGTTTTAATTTTCCTCTTAAAAAAAATTGACAATTTTCATTGGTCTTTTAATCACAGGGCAGGGGGGTTTCAACATCAAAACCAAAACTTGGGAGATAGAAAAAAAATCACTTTGAAAATTCCAACCTTTGAAAATGTTTACCAAAAAATTAGATAAGTTTTCCCTGTGGAAAAGTTTTGAAGAACAACAAAGAATTGGCCCTTTTTGAAAAAAGCCATCTGTGAAACTTGGTTTCTGTATTGTGCCCAGCTGTACTGTGCTATCACCTGGCTCTCCCTATGAGCCTACTGCCAGAGACCTGAATGGGAGAGTGCCCAGGGTGGGCGGGCTGGATGAAGGTAGGGCTGTGAGAAAGGGTTGGCAGGAGGCAGAGATACTGCAGTGCTTTGGCTCCTTTCTGAGCCCCAGAAGGAATTACGGAGGAGTAAGACATAATTCTTCCCTCTCCTTCTAGCTCTGCTGCTTCATGGCTCCTACCACCAAATGTCTTAAAACCACAATCTGAGCCTTTATCATTCTTTGAAGCCACTGGGCTCTGCCTGAATTTGATTGAGTATTGCCAACCCAAGTGCGATGAGTCAGGCTACCCCAGCCATGATAATATTTAGGAGTTGCCTTTTTATTTGCCTCTGGTGTCACATTTTCAAGATTTTCTGTGGGGCCACGAGGGCTAGAAACTTTTCTTTTTCTCTCTCTCTCTCTCTTTCTCTCTTTTTTTAATGAAAGCTGAGAGTTGCAGGGAATAGCTTGACTCTGGCAGCCAGTGTCGTAATAAAAATATAGTGAGACTTGTGATAAAAGTGTGAGAGTTGGCAAAAGTGAGTGTGCTGCCAATTCTTACCTTGGATTTGAATAATTCCTTGAGGGGTGAGAAGGATGACACGTTTTGGAGTCTGATTGTGTAGCATGAGTTACACTGTTCTAGCTAGAGCAGAGGCTGGTTGCCTCATAATTCCAGGTTCATTCTCTGTCCACTCTTAGATGCCTCAGTGAGAGCTCTGCTGTCAGGCTACAGAGTCCAGCACCTGGCTTCTATGTTGGCTGAACCAAGAAGGACACCCCTGTGATAGAAAAGGTGGGACCATCAGGGGGTGATAGGAAAATGTTGTAAAGTCACAGGAACATAGGCGGGAAAAAAAACCCGTTGAAATCACAGGACGAAGTGAGTTTAATCAAAATGAAAATAAGTTTTCAATGCCTTCTGTACAACTTTCAAATGGAACTGCCCATAAATAGCTACAGTGATACTGACCCTGCTGCCATTGGAAGCTAATGGCAACAGAAGGGGATAAGGCTCCGTGGGCAGATACTGCAGACAGTCCCACAGCAATCGGTGTAGATGATAATCTTGCACTGATGCAGGTGGGTGGGAGTGGATCACCTAGCAGGCCCATTTCAGCCCTACCAATTAGGATTCATCTGTGGGATTCTCTAGAAGCAAAATTATAGGGCTAGCACCACTCAGGCAATGTTTTTGTCTGACTAGCTCCATATCCCTCAGTGCTTTCTAATATGTAAAATAATATTTTAAGCAGATAATGTACGTACCTTTTGCACATTAGTAATATGCAGGTAATTGATATCCAATTGAGCTTGGAGTTCTGCCTCAAAATAGGATGGAAACTATAAAATCCTCTTTGATATTCATAGGAATAAATTCCACATAGTACCTGTGGTTAACCTAAGCTATGACTGAATGTCGCTGATAGCTTAGATGAAAAACTAGCTGGAAAAGTGTCTCTCTGTTATTAAAGGAAGTAGTAAATGCAGCCATTTGGATAGGGCCATTTTAGGGTAATTGAAAACATTGCAGATGGAGTTACTTCACAGTGCATGGGTTACATATAGCTCTGCAAAACATGTGAGCAATCTGAGCGGGCTGTGTGTCCAGGGTCTGTGCAAAACTGGGTTTGTTTAATTGGAAATGCTGCTGTTTGTGGATCTGCATCTGATTTCACAGTGCCCATAGTCCTCCCCTTGCCTTCATCATCTAGTGAGAATGGTGTAAATAATGCAGTGGACTCACTACTGGGAAGCAAGCTGATCTCCATGTGTCAGGAATGAGGGCACAACACTCTGAGGACAGGCGAGGGTAGGTGCAAGCAATGAAATTCTGTAGGCAGCAGAATCAGGGAATGTACAGGACATGAGCAAGCTTTGGCTAACAGACCAGCCATATAAGTTGTTACTCGGCACACTACATTTAATAAGCCAGATAATTAGGGGCTGGTTGAGGGCAGCTGGGTGTGGTTCATGCATATTTACATATTAACCCACCACCCCCAATGTGTGCAAGGCTGGGCTATTTTAAGGGGCTGTCAGAGGGTAGCTGGCCCTTTGACGGGGCCAGGGGCCTACCTCTGACAGGCTTCACAAGGGAGAATAAGGCAATTCCAGGTTCACCTGGGATTGGTCAACTCATTGGGTTACTGAGAGGCAGTTAGTTAGGCAGGGAAGCACCTGGCCAAGATAAAAGGAAGCTGATCCTGGGGTGTCTTCTAGGGGAAAAGAGACTGCTAGGGGAGAGAATAATTCCCAAGATGTAGGAAGAGAAGGTTCCTATGGTAAAGGCTTCTCAGGGGGAAGGTGGTGAAGGGTTCACCAGCAAAAGAAACCAAGGAAGAATGCTCCCGGGTAGGAGCATTTCCAGAAGGCAGGGACTATGAATGCTGAGTCTCAGAGAATCCGGGCTCCCAGGAAAGAATTCACCAGGCAACAGCAGAAGCCTTAGGAATAACAGGAATGATATGCTGTCCTGAGGAAGGATTTTCATGATTTGGTCTCTGTGGGGACTTTGGCCCAAGAGGAGAGAACCTTCCCCAGCTAGTCACAAGAAGTCCCTGGCTCCAGAAGAGTGTCCTGGCTCATGAAGGCCTCGCTGGTAAGGGACCTTAGGCATAACTGGGGTTGACACACTAAGGCTGACTCAGCCGCTTCTCCGTCCAGTTACAGAGAGATACGGACTCTTTGTGTGATGTTCTGCCTTTGGAGTAGAGTAGACTAGACCCCTGAAGGGATGCTGTTCAATATACAAGCCTCACTGGACTTATTAAAATCTACTCTCTCAGAAACTGAGGCAGAGATGCAATAGCAAGTGCTGCACCAGACTGCTAGGGGGAGGGCCCCCATTCAGAGGCCTATGAGAATTAGGTCCCCAACTCCTACTGAACTAGGCTCCTTTGAAAATCCCAGTCATACTATGTGTAAATACTGCATGCTTTATTTGTATCCTCATTGCCTGCTCTTTGTAGGCTGCATGTTGCCATAGGGCTCAATCCTGTGAGGTGCTGAATACTCTGGCCCTGATGCAGCAAAGCCCTTAAACATATGAGTAGTTCCATGTCTCCCTATAGTTTAGTACAATGGAATTTAGTAATGACTCGGTCCCCTGGACACCACTTTATGAGAAATAGTAACAAAGTCGTCTAGTGCTGGATGCTGGAAGAAGGAAGTATTGGAGGTCTGGTTGAGGGTGATGGGATCAGCAGCACTACTGGGTGGTGTGAGTTTGGTGGCCTGGTTGACATAGCAGGGAAAGCTGCATAAAACTCTAATGGGGGGTAGATATTAACATTTTGTCTTTGCCATATTGTTAAATCCTGGCTCCTCACTGGCTGAAAACATACCTGTGATGAGACATAACAGTAGGCACACAACTACTTCCATCCTGATAGTAGTGAGCTCGGTTGTTCCATGCATTATCCACATTATAAACTGGGGGAATGATCCTTTTACTTAATTCCCTGCTATTGTACCTGTGTGCACCAGGTGTCAGCACTATTGCTATTTCATTATGGATCTGAGAATATGCTTCTAGATTCACATGTCCAGGTAGGGTGACCAGATGTCCCAATTTTATTCGGACAGTCCCGATTTTGGGGTCTTTTTCTTATATAGGCTCTTGTTACCCTCCACCCCTTGTCCTGATTTTTCACACTTGCTGTCTGGTCACCCTTTGTCCAGGACATGCCTACTTTTTTAGGGCTTGTCTACACTGGGAACTTGCACTGGAAAAATCTACCCCCCTGCTCCTCAGACAGACATGGTTATGAAACAGAATCAACCAATAATAATAATAGTAATAATCCATTCCAGTAGAGCCAAGCAATCCTAATCAAGGATGGCGGCCCTATTAAGATAGGTGCTGTACAGACATGTAACAAAGACAGTCTGCCCCAGAGAGCTTACAATTTAGGTGTTAAACAGGAGGCAGCAATTGGATGAAACAACGATGTTGGTGAGAGTTAGGTAAATAGTTTACCTGGAAATCAGAAGTTGCAGCTTGCTGCTTAACTAATCAGTGCCGGAGGTAGCAACCTGTAAGCTTTATGGCAGAATTTGGTGTTAAGTAGAGATTGAAAGAGGATGAGGTGGTGAGTTTAAGAAGTTTGATGTGGAGTTTTTATCATGCATGGGAGGAAGTACGGAGGTGCTCATGAGAGAAGCAGATGTGGGAAATTGAAGCTGGACTGGCTAGCATAGCTGACAGAACCTCGTGTGCAAATAATTGCATTCTGAATGGCTGCAGTTAAATTCAGTAAAATGTAATTGTCTCTAAAGGGCCAAAGGTAAATAAATGATCAGGTAGATAAATATACTGGGTGAAATTTTGGCCCCTTGAAGTCAATGGCAAAACATCACCCACTGTGATTGCATCCACTGCTTATTTCTTCCTCCATCTTCCTGCTTCTGTCTGTCTGCCTGTCTATTCTAAAGTTTCTCTTCTAGTGGTATCTGGATGCTCCTCTTTGCCTTCCAGTTGGCTTATCAAAAGTGAATAAAACTTTGCTGGACCGCCATCTTCTTCTGACAATTTAGAACGTTGGCTTAAAAAGAACTATTGCTCTTCTTTTGAAATTCCTTTCCTCATTGGATTTTCCAGTATTTCTGATGAAGACATGGAGAATATGTATAACAGTAATGCATATCTCGCCAAGCATCAAGACTGATTATTCTGCAAGGCCTGGGTCAATATTTACTTCGTAGGTCAATAAACCCTGATTTTCATTTGTAGAGGACTTGATATGTGCTTATAAAAGCAATCTAAAATTCCACTGAAAGTGGGAATATGCTTAACGCCTAGCTACCCGAAGACTGATGCTAAAGAGATGGATTAGATTGATTGATTAGACTATGTAAAATAGGTCAAGTATTGTGCTTTGCTTTAGGGGGATATATACAATGTCATAACAATATGCAATAACTACTAGTTTAATAGCATGGATGTGTTTTTCTGCAAATTATATAGTACAGATTTCAAACTTAATAAGATGAAGATTGATTGCCTGGTAGGGTGCAGGTTTTAGATCTCAAGAAGATAATACTGAAGTTTAGAAGTAAAAGGAATTTGACAAACTTCCCTTCGATTGAATCATAAGATGCATATAGGATCCTGAACTGCCATGGATGGCAGTGAGTGGGACACAGTTCTTTGTGTTTCAAACAGAGCAACAAAACCTCCCTCTCTTCTCTGAATCCTCCAGGATCAGGTGGACTGGTAAAGCCTGGGAGGTCTGATCACAATTGATTAACAAGGTTTGGCGTTCATTATAGGCATGCCCCATAGCCTGAGAGCCTCTGAGAAGTTCTGAAAAATGGGTGTTTTTTTTAGCAATTGGTCAACCCACTACTGTTGCACATTGCCATTTAAAGGGCTAGAATCCTTCCTGTTTTATGGTCAATGTTGTTCCTTTTTCTGATCTCCAGGTATTCTGCGACTATCATGGCCACTCCCAGAAGAAGAACGTGTTCCTCTATGGCTGCAGCATCAAGGAAACCTTGTGGCAGGCAGGCTGCACCGTCAACACAGCAGTTGTCACAGAAGATGTTGGCTACAGGGTGAGACTTCACATTACAGTACACACATACTGTGCACATGTGCACACACGCAATTCATTCTTAAGATCGTACTCAGAGTTGTTATAGTTTGACAGCAAACCATTGATATCTAGTGGGATCCCACAAGGGTCTGGTCGACGTCTGGTATGATTTAGTATTTTCATGAATGACTTGAATAATGGAGTGGAGAGTATGCTTATATAATTTGAAGATGACATCAAACTGGGAATGGTTGCTAGAAATTTGGGGGACAGGATTTTGAATTCAAAATGATGTTGGAAAATGATCTGAAATCAACAAGGTGAAATATAGTAAAGACAGGTGCAAAGTAAGAAATAAAAATCAAATGCATAGCTACAGAATGGGAAAAAACTGGCTGCATAACTGAGGAGTAGTACTGCCCAAAAAGATCTGAGGGTTATAGTGATCACAAATTGAATAGGAATCAACTATGTGCTGCAGTTGCAAAAAAGGCCAATATCATTCTGGGGTGTATTAACAGGAGTGTTGTATGTAAAACACAAGAGGGAATTGTCCTGCTCTCTTCAGCACTGATGAGGTCTCGGGTGGAGTACTGTGTCCAGTTGTGGGTATGACAGATTGGAGAGTCCAGAGGAAAGCAACAAAAATGATAAAACTGATCTCTGAGGAAAGGTTAAAAAACCTGGGCATATTTAGTCTTGGAAAAAAGACCGAGGAGAGACCTAATAACAGTCTTCAAATATGTTAAGGGCTGTTATAAAGAGGATGGTGCTAGATTGCTCTCCATGTCTACTGAAAGTAGAGCAAGAAATCATGTTTAATCTGCAGCAAGAAAGATTTTAGGTTATATATTAGGAAAGTCTTTCTAACTATAAGGGTAGTTAAGGTCTGGAATAGGCTTCCGAGGGAGGTTGTGGAATCTCCATCATTACAGGTTTTTCAAAACAGGTTGGATAAACACCTGTCAGGGCTGGTCTAGGTGTCCCTGGTCCCATCACAGTGCAGAGGGCTGCAAGAGGTGATCACTTGAGGTCCCTTCCAGTCTTATATTTCTATGATTAGAAATGGGCTCAATCTACAAAGTTTGGAGCTGAGTCTGAACTTCCCCAGAGTCCAGAGCCTGGAATGCAGTCCTGGGAGGCTGGACCCATCTCTAAAATCTAGATGAACTGAACATTAGCAGAAGTATCATCTGAATGAACGTGCCCCCTAATCAATGGCCACAAATAGTTTCCTACCTGGGCAGCTACCTTTTTTTGTGTGAGTAAACCACACGCATGCGTAACATCATTCATATAACCTTTATGCACCATATAATAATGGTAAAAGGCCACAGGTCATGTTGCCATGTTGAATTCAATTGCCTTATTGTTAAAAGCACCATGTCAAAATAAAAATCAAGAGCCTAATTCACCACTATGCTACTTCAGTTTTACCCCAGCATGACTTCATTGAAACCATGGAGTTACACAGGTGTCGAACTGGAGTAATGTAGCATTGAACTTATTTGACCTTGTATTTTTAAATAATATGTTTATGTAGAGAGCACCTCCATGAATAGATGGTGCTATAGCTTTATCATAGTATTAAATTGTTGCCTTGTATGTTGTTTTGTTGTTGTTGTGACCTGGGGTTTTAGCAGGATGTTCATTCCTGCCTGTGTGTGCTGGACTTGGTACTTGCGGTGTCCCAATAAATCTGATTCGATAATATTACAGTTTTCTTCAGTGTTTTTCCTGTGACAGGATTCTTAAAATAGAACCCATTTGAAACTCCTACTCTCTTTAACAGACCATTTGTTTCCCATTTCTACTTCATTCCTGTTAGAAAGTGAAACTAGACTAAATTATTTTTGCTCTGTGTTTAGTTAGCCTCGCTGTCTGGCTCTCAGGCACCAGCATCTGGCTGCTGGTTTGTAGTTTCTGACAGTTAAAGGGAATGAGTAATAGTTAAAAATCTCCCATTTTCAATGAAACTTTTTAAGTGTCTTGAAAATAATTCTGTTTGTATTAGGGAAGGAGAATTGTTTAGTGGTTAAAATAGGAGACTGGTATACAGGTCTAATAGGTTCTATTCCCAACGCTGCTGGATTTGTGTGACTTTAGGCAAGTCACTTCACCACCCTGTATCTGTTTCCCCATCTGAGATGAAATTATCTCTAATTATAGTTTTAAAAATTAATTTTTACGAAACCTAAGAAGTATTCCTAAACTGGTTTAAGAGGCACAGATTAGTGAGATCTGGCACAGAAGAGGTTAAAATATTCTTGTATAGTTCTTCACTGTTGTATGACTTTCACCTCTCCAAGACAATCTGCAACTCCCTCCCTTCCTTTAGATTACCACATCTTCCTCATTCATCTTCAGGCATCGTCCCAGTAGTATACTTTCCCAGGAGGAAAGTGCTCCATCCAGGAGTAAAAGTAACTTAAGGGACTTACCGGTAAGCAGGGACGGGGTCCTGAGCAAGGTATGGGGGTACTCAGGGGGTGGACTCTTGAAATTCCCAGGCCCTTTAAATCACCGCCGGAGCCCAAGGGCTCCTGGCCACTGCCGCTAGCCTGGGGGCCAGCTTCCCTGGGTTCTTTTAATTGCTGCAGGAGCCCTGGGATAGCAGCAGCGGCCGGGAGCCCCAGGGATCTGACAGTGATTTAAAGGGCCAGGGCTCCCTCTTGTCGCTACTGCAGCCGGACCCCCGGGCCCTTTAAATTGGCACCGGAGCCCATGGTAATGGTAGCAGCAGCCAGGAGCCCCAAGGCTTTGGCAGTGATTTAAAGGGCAAGGGGCTCTGGCCGCTGCCGGGAGCCCTGGGCCATTTAAATTGTTGCCAGAGCCCCAGGGCTCTTGGCTGCCACTACCCCATGGCTCCCGCAGCGGGGCTCTGGCAGCCCGGGGCCCTTTTAAATTGTTGGCCTGGGGAAGCTGCCCCCTGCTGGTATGGTCGGCTGTGTATCAGCTGTGTACGCTGTAGTGGACTGTACTGGCTTACTTTCACCTCTGGCTCCAGCACTCCTTGCGAGACTGACCTTAGCCAAATCTCCCTGTTTCACAAGCGGAGGAGAGAGAGTGCTCATAGTCAGCACAACTTTTGAAGTTGGGTTCCATTTGGATTTCAGAAGCTGGAGAAGGCTGGGGAGAATCAATAGATATACAAGCAGAATTCAAACCTCACCTTCAGGCATCCAGAGATTGTCCGGAATCTGCAATTAATCAATCCTAAGCAAGCCTCTGCTGCCATCCAAGAACGTGCTGCAGAGGCATTCTTCAGTCCACAGCCTGCATGTCTATTCCCCAGATGATAGGTGTTCATAAGTCCCTTAGATGGTATCATACGGGAAGTTATTCTGCTAAATCAGAGAGATTGGCATGTGGCTGCAGGATAAGACAGTGAGGTTTGGCTTTTCAAAGCAGAATAAGAGAGTTAGGTGCCCAAATCCCATTAAAAGCCAGTGGAATTTGGATGCCTAATTCACTTAAGGCTTCACGGAAAAGTAAATCTAAATGTTCTCCAACACTGGATTCCCCTTCTAGAATTCTAGAAAGCTAGGCTTATATCCACAATAGGATCAGGTATGTGGACCCGAGCAAATCCTTGCTTTTTTGGTTCTGTAACCGAATCAATAAATTCTGTGTACTTCAAACGGAAACTACAGTTTTTTAATTTCTCAACAAAACAAGAAAATGAAAAGTTCATTTGGGTCAAATGAACGGTGTTGAATGGCAATTCAAAATGAAACGTCGAAATGGTTCATTTACAAATGACATGAATTGTTTTGACATTTCCAACATTTTTTTCAGGTTTTTTTCACCTGAAACTATTAGCTGATAGGTTGGATGCCCTGAAAAAGGTGTTTTTTTGGCAAATTTACTGTTGGCTGAAAAAATCTTGCCCAGCTCTCGTGTAGAGAAGCTAGCGGGTAGTGGGACTGAGCATTGATTTGATGGCTGACTTAGAGCAAAGCTTCCTCTGCTCTCGTCCCCAATGCCCCTACTCTACTTGCGCTACACTGATGACATCTTCATCATCTGGACCCATGGGAAGGAGGCCTTGAAGAATTCCACCAGGATTTCAACAATTTTCACCCCACCATCAACCTCAGCCTGGATCAGTCCACACAAGAGATTCACTTCCTAGACACTACAGTGCTAATAAGCGATGGTTACATAAACAACACTCTATACCGGAAACCTACTGACCGCTGTAATTACCTACATGCCTCCAACTTTCATCCAGAACACATCACAAGCTCTAAGATGCAACCACATTTGCTCCAATCCCTCAGAGAAAAGAAACACACAGAGAATCTCTATCAAGCATTCTTAAAACTACAATACCCACCTGGTGAAGTGAAGAAACAGATTGACAGAGCTAGAAGGGTACCCAGAAGTCACCTACTACAGGACAGGCCCAACAAAGAAAGTGACAGAATGCCACTAGCCGTCACCTACAGCCCCCAACTAAAACTTCTCCAGCGCATCAAGGATCTACAACCTATCTTGAAGGACGATCACTCACTCTCACAGACCTTGGGAGATAGTCTAGTCCTCGCTTACAGACAGCCCTCCAACCTGAAGCAAATACCCACCAGCAACTACACACCACACAAACAAAATCACTAATGCAGGAACCAAACCCTGCAACAAACCCCGGTGCCAACTCTGTCCGCATATCTATTCAGGGGACATCATAATAGGACCTAACCGTATGAGCCACACCACTAGGGGCTCGTTCACCTGCACATCTACCAATGTGATATATGCCATCATGTGCCAGCAATGCCCCTCTGCCATGTACATTGGCCAAACTGGACAGTCTCTATGCAAAAGAATAAATGGACACAAATCTGACATCAAGAATTATAACATTCAAAAACCAGTAGGGGAACACTTCAATCTCACTGGACACTCAATAACAGGCTTAAAAGTGGCAATTCTTCAAAAAAACTTCCAAAACACACTCCAATAAGAAACTGCAGAACTGGAATTAATTTGCAACCTGGACACCATCAAATTAGGCCTGAATAAAGACTGGGAGTGGATAGGTCACTACAGCAACTAATTTCCCCCTGCTGATACTCACACCTTCTTGTCAAGTGTTTGAAATGGACCACCTTGATTACACTGAACTCATTAGCACTACAAAAGTGATTTTTCCTACCTTCTTGTCAACTGTTGAGAGTAGCCCACTTCCACCTTAATTGAATTGGCTCTTTAGCACTGCCCGCCTCCCCCTGCCACTTGGTAAGGCAACACCCATCTTTCCATATGCTGTGTATTTATATCTCCCTACTGTATTTTCCACTCTATGCATCTAATATGGTGTGGTTTAGCCCACAAAAGCTTATGCCCAAATAAATTTGTTAGTCTCTAAGGTGCCACAAGGACTCCTGGTTGTTTTTGCTGATACAGATTAACACAGCTACCCTTCTGAAACCCGGATTTCTTGTGACATTGCTGCAAGGCAAACAGCACTCATGGGTGTGTCTACGCAGCAAGCAGAATCCCATGGCAGCGAGTCTCAGAGCCTGGGTCTGTGAGCCTGGGTCTGGATCTGTGGTTGTTGGTTGGTGGTGGTGATGGTTGTATGTACAGATGTAATGTTAATGAAGATATAATCCAAATAGTTAGGCCAAAAGTTTATAGTTTCTCTAAACATATTTTAGAAAACCTAATAAGTCTTTTTTTTTCAGTTCCAGTTAAGCCAAATATTCCCCTACTCAGTGTTGTGAACCCAAGCCCAATAAGACTGAGCTATAATAGTTCAGAATTGGACAGTAAAACTGACTTCTAAACAGAAGGTGAAAGGGACTGATAAGATTTCACTACCCAAACTGAACACAATGGAAAGTAAATGGCATCAGTGTAGGAATCTGTTCAATTCAACGGTTTAAGGTGGTGACAGCTATACAGGCAAAGAAGATGTGCCCTTTATTTTTATATTGTATGGGCCAAATACACTGCTGGTGTAAATGGTGCTCATTTACATTAGCATAGAATTTGGCCCATAATTTCTAATTTGATGGTCCAACGCTCTTTATTTTGGGCAGGGGGAGGAAATGTATACATATCCAAAGGTCCAATTCTAGCCAAGTGCAACTCTCATTGAACTCAATGAACCCATTACATGTATGTTTTTATGGCACATTACCTCATGGGATCTGTAGTTCAGGCCTCCATTTTCTCCATGGTCTGGAATCCCTGAAGAATTATATTTCTCATGATGAAACACACTCTCCTGTAGCCGACCTGCATGGTGCATCATGGGAGATGTAGCCATCCAGGGAACGTGACTCAGAGGGGACCCTGGCACATCAAGCTATCAGATGAAGTATTTCAGGTCAGTTCAAGAAACAGAGACTCAGCCTTTTGATCCATGAATGTCAAAATGTTTCATTTCAATCGAAAATCTTCAAATTCAGTATTTCAACTTTTGTTCCCCATTTGAGACAAAAACAAACAATTAAATTTTGGAATTTCCCAAGGGATGGAAATTCTGAATTTTGCTCAGATCTACTGGTGCTCTGTAAATAATAACTATGTAACTGTCTGTGATGGGTTGGATCACAGAAACCCACTTGGGGCAGCCAGCTGATGTGCCAAGACTACTTCTGCCTCAGCTTTCCCTACCTTCCCTGCTTGGGACTTCAGTGCCCTGCCTGATTTGAGCCTGACCCGCTAGCCTGCTGAAACCCAGACCCAGGTCTGAACCATGTCTCCTAACAGCTGTAGGGTTAATTGAAAGCAGGTTAAGAAGCGTTCCTGTCTTTAACACTCAGATGAGACTACTTCTGCCTCTGCTTTCCCTGCCAGCTTGGGACTCCAGCACCCTGTCTTGTTGAGCCAGACACGCCAGTCTGCTCCAACACAGACCCAGGGTCTGAACCACATGCCCCAAAGCTACAGACTTAATTGAAAGCAACTTAAGAAGTGTACCTGTCTTTAACACTGAGATGTCCAAACACCAATTAAATCCGTTCATAAATTGTTCACCCTCTGTAACACTGATAGATAGATATGCACAGCTGTTTGCTCCCCTCCCAGATAGTAATACATACTCTGGGTTAATTAATAAGTAAAAAGTGATTTTATTAAATACAGAAAGTAGGATTTAAGTGGTTCCAAGTAATAGCAGACAGAACAAAGTGAACTACCAAGCAAAATAAAATAAAACGCACAAGTCTATGCCTAGTGCAGTAATAAAACCTAAATACAGATAAAATCTCACCCTCAGAGAGATATATACATATATGTACCTGACCCTGGAAATTTCCACTACGTGCATCTGATGAAGTGGGTATTCACCCATGAAAGCTCATGCTCCAAAATGTCTGTTAGTCTATAAGGTGCCACAGGATTCTTTGCTGCTTTTACAGATCCAGACTAACACGGCTACCCCTCTGATACCCTCAGAGATGTTTCAGTAGGTTTCTTTCACAGACTGGACACCTTCCAAGTCTAGGCACAATCCTTTCCCTGGTACAGTCCTTGTTCCAGCTGAGGTGATAGCTAGGGGATTTCTCATAATTGCCACCCCCTTTTTTCTGTTTCACACACTTTTATATATCTTTTGCATAAAACGGGAATCCTTTGTCCCTCTCTGGTTTCCCACCCTCTTCTTCTCAGTGGAAAAGCACCAGGTTAAAGATGGATTCCAGTTCAGGTGACATGATCACATGTCACTGTAAGACTTCATTACCCACTTGCCAGCATACACATATACAGGAAGACTTACAAGTAAAACAGAGCCATCTACAGTCAATTGTCCTGGTTGATGGGAGCCATCAAGATTTCAAACCACCATTAATGGCCCCTACTTTGCATAATTACTGTAGGCCCTCAGTTATAGTTCATATTTCTAGTTTCTGATACAAGAGTGCTACATTTATATAAATAGGAGGACCACACTCAGTAGATTATAAGCTTTGTAATGATACCTTACAAGAGACCTTCTGCATGAAGCATATTTTAGTTACATTATGTTCACACTCATCAGCATACTTTCATAAAATCAAAGAGAGTGCAATGTCATTCTCTTTATCTAATTCATGTTCTTATTCTTGTTTGATTCTTTTTTTGCAGACCCTCCCAAAAATCCTGGATAAAGTGGCACCTGCATTTGTCATGAGCAGCTGTAGCTTCCTGGTGGAGAAGTCACGTGAATCGACAGCACGGGTAGTAGTGTGGCGGGAGATTGGTGTGTTGAGGAGCTACACGATGGAGAACACCTACTGTGGCTGCAGCCATGGGCTCTACAAGGTGAGTACCTATGTCTGGGAGCCTATTCTTATCCTCTCTTCTCTTACAGAGCTCGCTTAGACCTGCAGTGCAGGGATGAGCAGTTGTGTAATGGTGGGGTACTGTTTTACTGCTCAAGAGCCTTTGCTTTCCTGAGCCCTTCAGTGGAATGAACTCTGAAACATTTTGCTATAATTTGTTGCCACTGCTCCTGAGAGTAGAATTGCCTCCAAGTTTGTACTATAATAGTCCCATCAGACCTCAGTCTGCTGTCTACAGTGATACAATAGTCATAGTGTATCTCCTATTTTGCAGCCTCATTCAACAGTGGACCGAGGCCTGATTCTTCTAATTTACCCTAGTGTAAATCAGGACTTGTTCTGTGAAGGCTGTGGAGTTATGGTGGTGTAAAACTGCTGTAAGTAGGCCTGGTTCTCCTTTCACACAATAAACGTTTCCTTGGTTCTAATTTAACTAAACCAAATCTACTCTGTCCTACAGAAGCTATATTAAGGGCAATCAGGTGTTCCAGAGAGATGTACGCTGCCTCTCCTTATTAAACTTTGTGACCTGATACGAAGCTCCATTTCCAGCAGTTGTAAGCCTGCATAACTCCATTCGCTGCATGAGACTGGTGTAATGGAGTTCTGAATCCGGCTCTGTGGCGCCAGTGGTTAGCATGATGTGATTGAAATGATTTGACATCTCTGTGCTATGTATTATAATCTTACTGTTGGCAAGGGATTTCTAACAAACCAGTGGGAAATAAAGCCATCATATAAATCACGAGACATTCTCAACTATATTATTAATGACACCCACAGCTAGAGAGATAAATGTATACTCCGCTGCTTGCTCTGTGCTTACACCCTGCAGGTGTCGACGAAATAAAAGACCCTGAGACAGTGGGCTCTGTCAAGGGAAGCTGATGGGCTGATTGTTTAGTTTACTGTGAGCCTCCCTAACTCAGGGAGCACCAACTGTTTTCCCTGCCACAGTCTGTAATGACTCTTTGTACTTGCTGAAGAAACTCTCTGCCTCCAAAGCAAAACGTGCAACCTTTGAGTTTGTTCCTAGAGCACAGACATCCAGCATCCAGTATTAAATAGCTGTAAGATGAAAGAGCATTCTGGGTAATGCAATGCAAATGAGAACACCTGACGTGTTCTTGACACACATGGAGACTTTTGTTTAGCATTAGACACGCTGTAGTGAACTCCTCCTGATCATGTCAGGCCCATGCGAATACCCAGGGCTTGGTCTTATAAAGATATTTCCTCTGGGATACCTCAAGAAAACTGCAGCTTGCTGAAGGTCTGGCAGGAAGTGGTGGGGTTGGGTCAGTCAGGGGTGCTCTTTTCTCTGAACCTGTTTTGCTCTAATCTCGCAACATGGGGCTCAAAGGGGTGCTATACCAGAGGAAGTAGTGTTACTGATTCAGTAGGGAGACTTTTCTTTCTAAGTCAATACTGACTAGTCCCAGACAGCGTGAAGGGGGTACTCGTGTTGGAGGTGCTATGGGTTTTGAATGAGACACACGTGCTCTGACTACTTGTGGCTGTTAAAAATATTGTGGCATTTTTAACAGGACTAAGGTTATTAACCCCAGTAATTGTACTCTGCTGATCTGAGCTCTCCGTTCAGTGTCAAATGGTGAATTCTTTCTCTCCAAAAACAAATAGGGAGTGTTGCTAGGGCAGAATGGCTGCCATGTTTCAACCCATTTCTGTCGGAGGGGGGTCAGCGCCCCTATACGCAGAGTGTTAATAAAGCAATTAGGGGTCCTAAAGGTCCTTCAAGATAATTACTAATTAATTTATTTATAGTAACACATTGCAAATTACTCTCTGAGCAAAGAATCTCAAGGATTTTGCAAACCTTATACACTAATCACTTTGCCCTCCAGTTAAGTGTAGTCAGAGGAACTCAGCAGCTGCTTTACCAGTCCGTAAACATATAAAAGTCCAGGGCAGGAAGTGAAGAAATAATTGCAGAGAGAATTTTAGGAAAGAGAATATGATTACCCAGATTGGCCAGAGCCGCACAAATGATACCTCCTTCTCCTGAGAAAAGAGCTAATGGATTTTTAATAAGCACCAGAGAGCAGAATTTTCATCCTACATTTTATCCAGAAAGACAGTGGTTGGAACCCTGACTCCAGGATGCCAAAACTCCTATGGATTTCAGTGGGGCCAGGATTTCACCCAAATACCTCTAGCAATACAGTGCGCCCTAGCACCGTGCTGGAGTATCAGACTCAGGATCATTATCCACTCAATCACTATGCATATCAGCTGTATCACCTAGGTGGTCCTTGACCCAACACTGCTTAGTTTGTGAGGTCCGATATGATCACAACTTGAGGTGGTAGAACAGTAATGTGAAAAGTCCTGTATAAATGCTTTATTCAGGGAATAGCTTCAGTGCATTTCTTTTGTTTTCTCAATGCCTCTTCTCTATTTTGGAGATCTTAAGGGATACACAGAAATATCCCATGTGGCAGGACCTGGGCTTTCTTTTACCATCCTTTGAACTATATGAAATGCGTCTCTATTTTTCCCTCTGTTTTCTTTTCCCGTCGTCCTCACATTCATCACTGAGCAACTAAGCAGAACTGTAGGCAGCCAACAGGGGAATTGGAGTAATTTTACATGTGGGCGCCTGTTGCAAGAGAGAGAATCAAATCCACGTTTTTTGTGACCCAGAAGGAAGTCTATGAGCTATAAAGCAGGATAGAAATTTCCGTTCTGAACATATTGCAAATGATTTC
Source organism: Gopherus flavomarginatus (assembly GCF_025201925.1). Classification (NCBI taxonomy): domain Eukaryota; kingdom Metazoa; phylum Chordata; order Testudines; family Testudinidae; genus Gopherus; species Gopherus flavomarginatus. The sequence goes on along the minus strand of NC_066625.1, from coordinate 79,098,599 downwards.
TGTATGTTGGAAAGCTCAGTCCCAGTTGGATCATGAGGTTATTATTCTAAGGTCATCTTTCCATTTTTTGTTTATCATTACCATTTATCCCAAAGACAGAAGACTCTTAAATATGCCCGCGGGGGCATTTCTTCCTTCCATCATACGAATATAAATATTTTTGCAGTTTCTCAGGTTAAGGCAGCTTTAAAGTAGTTCCAATAATTTATCCTGCAGTACACTAAGTACCTGATTGGTTAGAATTGAAATGATGTATCATTTCTTACACTGACATTTATTTTGGAGCTGCATAAAAGATCATAAGCTATTACCTTCAAATAACTGAAATCAATAGGAGATTTCCCCTTCTATTTAGGAATCTTTAACTAGGGTACTACTTGTTTTTGTTCTTTTGGATTTGGGTTCCTAGGAGAATATTCTCAACATAGTAAGGCAAAGATTCCATTGCATAGTTCCATGTAATACCCAAGTCCCACCCACCAAAGACTCTCTCTCCTTAGAATCTGATAGTCCTGAAGCTCTTGGGTATAAATCATTTTTATAGGGCCACATTTTTCAAGAGACCACAATTTAGATACTGGTTCTGGGGCTACAGTTTTGGACCTTCCAGCTCCCATGTATGAAAATGACATAATTTAGAGAGGTACCTGATTTGCGGATGTAATCTGTCAGTTAGATCTCTTCATCCTGTGACCTCTGCTCCCAGTTAACAGTATCTGCAGTTTTGCACCCACGTTTAATTATAATTAGAATCTGTTTTTTAAACCATACGACAGCAACCCCCTACAATTATATCCATAAACTCACCTGGACAAACAGGCCCTTTGATTTTTTTTTAAATGCTTTTACTTATATAGCTTCTTAATGCACTTTACAAACAGCAACTAAGTCTTCCCCCACCCCATTTTACCAAGATGGAAACTGAGGCTCCGATGACTGAAGACATTTGCCTGTGGCCATATCAGTAACTTTTCGGCTACCAGTCTCCCCATCTAACAAATAACTCATACTTCCTTCCCTGTTGCAAACATTACGGCAACACATTCTGCTCTCCTTGTTCATGCAACTAGTCCCTTTGCCCACTGTGCCTGCTAACTTAGTTTGTGTAGTTACACAGAGAGTTACTAGGGAGATGATAAAGGATTGGGCAAAAACAAAAAAGCCCTGCTAGATGCCATTAAAAAAAGCTGCCCTAAGCTACATGTCAGTGGTAGGTGTGTCCTATGACATCAATGTGGAGGAGGGCTGAATTAAAATAAAACCCAGTACTTCCTGGTACTGCTGAATCCAGCCAGAAAGAGTTTTCAGGGAATGTTGCCTGGCTTGCATTGAAATTTACAACCCCTCATTTTAGAAATGGTTCATTGTGTCAAAAATAAGAGAGATGTTTGGCACTTGTGATATTCTAATAAGAATCAAGAGTGACCCCAACCTCATTTAAAAATCATTTGACTTCAAAAGGCTGGGAATATAAAAGATGGTTTATCTCTGTTGAATCTCTGTCTCTGTAATCAATGGAAATACAATAAGCCAGTCGCCCTTAAGGAAGAGAAACATAAAACCAAAGAAACTATTGATCTTATCTGAGATTTTATTCAACCTAAGGAAGATGAAGAAAAAGCCAAACCCCAACTCAATCTCATTTCATCTAGACTGCCTGATGGAGTCTTACAGGAACTGTGTCTCTGTCGTAAAGTGTTGCTAAAAAAAGGAGTAATGGATTTCATTGGGGAATTCTCCCTCCCACTCCTACCTCTTTAGAAACCCTATGGTCGAAAGACAAAAACAATCAGAAAATTGAAGAAGCTCACAAGTTCGTTGCCTCTGTGAAGGCTGAGTGTTTGGTGAGCTGGTGGACTAAATCAAACACTCTTCCAGCCCACAACATGGGTTTTATTGCAACAACGTCTCTGATATTCAGTTTGTTGAGACCATCTTTTGTTGGTGTGAAAATGAATTCTGTGTGGCACCTTTTAAAGAAGTTTTACCCATTCTGACTAATTTAGTCTCCAGTGAGCTCTCTTTTGATACTTAAGCAAGTTTCTCCTGGGTTTCATTTCCTGCCCTTATATATAATATAACTTTGCCATGACCATCCAGTACCAGGCTATTCAATACCATGCCATATAGTATCATATCACAATTTATTATACCATACTATTCTGTTCCATTCCATACCATACTGGAGAATATTTAGTACTGTACTGTACCATACTGGGTTAGTCCGTTCCATACCATGCTGTACATAGGACTGGAAGGGACTTCCTGGGTCACTGTGTCCAGTCCTCTGCTATTGCAGCCAGTGCTCTTAGATAATCATGTTCATAAATTTATTAAGCTCCATGTTAAAATTAATAAGGTTGTTTGCCCCACTTCTATTGTAAAGTGGTCATAGAATCACACTTTTCTGATGTTTGGAAACTTTCTTCTTATTTCCAGCCTAAATTTACTCATAGTCAGTTTATACTCATTCATTCTTGAGCCAGCATTGTTCTTTAGCTTAAATAACTCTTCTCCATCCCTAGTTTTCAGCCCTGTGGTGTATTTATAAAGAGCTACCATATCCCTGCTAACCCTTCATTTTGCTAGGCTAAACAATCCAAGCTTTTAAAGTAAGTCTATACTGCATGCTCCTTTTGACAGCATGTAGAATATACTGCGCATACCTCTAAGCATGGGTATAAATAGCAGTGAGGCACTGTTTAGACAAGTAAAGAAACTCCTGAACCCTGTGGATATGTACCCTACAGGGCTCTCTACATGCCCAAGCAGTGCCTCCTCTTCTGCACTGCTATTTTTATCAGCACAATGTCCCACTGCCTTCCTGCTGCCGGAGTCTTTCCTTGCTCCAGGGAGCTGCTGGAGCCTCTCCCCTCCCCTCGCTGGAGTCTTTTCCTGAGGCAGGGAAAGCTCTGGTAACTCCACATAGCTCTCAGCTGCAATGGGGAAAGGTTCCAGCAGTTGACCACTGTTGAGCCTTTCTCCTCTGCCTCTCCCCTGCCAGAGCTTCCACTAACATGTGTAGCTGCACACCATAGTGAGGACACAGTGTCTACATGTCACCACAAGACACATCCTCATATGCTACATGTCTCCACAAGAGGTGTGCAATATAGATGTAGCCGTAGGGCTAGTCTATGCTAGAAACACTGCAGTGGCGCAGCTGTAGCATGTCTGGTGAAGATGCTCTGCCAGCAGGAGAGAGTTCTCCCATCGGCATAATAAAACCACCTCAGCAAGAGGCAATAGCTATGTAGGCGGGAGAAGCTCTCCCACCAACATAGCGCTGTCCACACTGGCGCTTAGGTCTGTGTAACTTACATTGCTCACACCCCTGAACGACATAAATTGTACTGACATACAATTGTAGTGTTTACAGACCCTTTAGTCTCCTCTCATCAGATATGTTCTCCATTCCTCTGATCATGCTAGTAGCCCTTTTCTGCACCTGTCCTGCATTATATTATTCAGTACCCTACTGTATCATACCACTGTTCAATTCATATACTGCCCTGTATTTTTCAGCTCCATCCCATGCTACACCTTGGCTTACCATTCTGTACCGCACTATGCTTTCAGTATCATGGTACAGAATTTTGTCCGGCATGTGTGCATGATGGAGGAAATAAATCAGTAAGGAAATAGATTTTAGCCTCATGCTACAAAGGGCTTATTATAAACAACAAGGAGTAACACAAATGAGTTGTAAAATGATTACAGATACTTTGACAGTGCCCTTTGAAGTGGATTTTACTGGTGATATAGATCGTTCTTTGAAGAGAGCCTTTGGGAGTGGAGAGGGAAACAGTTTTTTGTTGCCCAATCTAATGCTTCTAACTTGAAGAAATTGAACAGTCCTGATTTTCTCATCAGACTTGAGTGGAAGAGGGAATAACCACCACTTCCCAGATGTCTTTGGGTACAAGGATAGCAGTATCAGGCAGAGTGTTAACAGACAAGTGCTCGAGACTTTGTCGACAATCCTTCAAAAGCTCTCTGTCAAAACTAAGATCCATCAAAGACCCAACATTTCCATCACAGTCTCCCACTATAATAATGTTAGTCGCTCAGCTCACTGGGTGAAGTCATGAAGCCAAGTATGGTGGGTGAACTACGAGGAACATTTTAGGGTAAAAAGGGGTTTAAAAGACTCCGATCCTGATTCTCCACTTCTCTGCACTGGGTGGAGTCATTTACACTGGTGCAAAGTGAGTGTAAAAGGCCACTGAATCAGAATAGCAGTGGTTTTCCCTCGCTTTGCACTGTTGTAAATAAAAACCTAGAGTGCTGGCCAATATAGAATCAGGCTACAGTAATTTGGAAAAAGTAAAAGCAACTGGGAAGCTCAGCATACCTCAGTTAAATCCCGGGAGTCTTCAATAGTTACAGATGGCAACCATCCCCCCTCACGGTGACACCAGGAGCCACACACAGTGTGTACCATTGGCAGGACTGAATTAAGGCATAGGCAACCGTGGCACGTGCCTAGGGCCCAGTTCATGGGGAGGAGGGGCAACCTGAGCTTTCGCTGGTCTACTTCAGGAGCTGGCCTTGTGGCTGTGGCAAAGAAGAGCAGCACTGGCCACCCCCTGAACACTCGGGTTTGGACCTGCTCCTCTTTGCCACTGCTGTGCGGCTGGCACCGGCACCAGGGCTTCCTGATCAGAGGCCTGGCCAGCCTTCTCTGTGACTTGTGTCAGCTGAAATGTTTTAAGAAAGTATCATGCTGGTGAATGTGGCAGAGTTATGGGAAGAGCATCATGATGAGCAGGTCTGCCCTTCCCTCAGATAGGGACTTCTTTCATGACGATTCTCCTTTTTTCTGCTTTTTTTTACGACCAGAGCTAGCCAAATGATTCATAATGAATAATTTGTTCAGTGAATGTTGCCTTTTTTTCTTTGTCGGTCACCTGTGGGCAGCTCCCAAAGCGTACCCGTTATTTCAAATTACTCACTGCATAATTTCTGTGAGGAATTCTTGGTCTGATTGTTACAGGTACTTGATATTCATAATTTGGGTTGCTTCAATAGGTCACATGGTTTTGTTTTTGTTCCCTGATAAGATGGACATTACTTTAGGCTTCTGGGTGCAGAAACCGGATTTATTCATTTGAAATCCTCTTTTTGCCAGTATCCTGCAATATTTGCCAAAAAATGTTGTTTCAGCAATGTTCATGCAACTAAATGCCTTTGCTCAGTATCTGTGGGAATGGAGGCAAAGAGGATGGGCTTGAAATCTAAAACTTCAAATGCACGTTTTGTAGAAAATGTTGGCAATGTTCACACAGCTCTGTGACTACCACAGTTCATATCACAGTTTACTTTTGTCTCCCAAAGCCTGTATTTATAGCAAGTAGGGCTGTCAAGCGATTAAAAAATGTAATCATGATTAGTGGCATGATTAATCGCACAGTTAAACAGTAATAGAATACCCTGAATTTAAATATTTTTTGACATTTTCTACATTTTCAAATAGATTGATTTTAATTACAACACAAAATATAAAGTGTACAATGATACTTTATATTAATTTTTATTACAAATATTTGTGCTATAAAAAACAAAAAATAGTATTTTTCAATTCACCTCAGACAAGTATTTTAGTGCAATCTCTTTATCATGAAAGTTGAACTTAGAAATGTAGAATTATGTATAAAAAGACCCCTGCACTCAAAAACAAAACAATGTAAAACTTTAGAGCTTACAAGTACACTCAGTCCTAGTTCTTGTTCAGCCAGTCATTCAGACAAACAAGTCTGGTTACATTTGCACGAGATAATGCTTCCCGCTTCTTGGTTACAGTGTCACCTGAAAGTGAAAATAGAGGTTCGCATGGCACTGTTATAACAGGCTTTGCAAGATATTTGTGTGCCAGATGTGCTAAAGATTCATATGTCCTGTCATGCTTCAACCACCATGCCAGAGAACATGCGTCCATGCTGATGACAGACCGAGGCATGTTTACTTTCATCATCTGAGTCAGATGCCACCAGCAGAAGGTTGATTTTATCTTTTGGTGGTTCAGGTTCTGTAGTTACCCCATCGGAGTGTTGCTTTTTTAAGACTTCTGAAATCTGCTCCATACCTCCTTCCTATCAGATTTTGGAAGGCAATTCAGATTCTTAAACTTTGGGCTGAGTGCTATAGCTATCTTTAGAAATCTCACATTGGTACCTTCTTTGCATCTTGTCAAATCTGCAGTGGAAGTCGAACAACATATGCTGGGTCAGCACCCGAGGCTGCTATAATATGAAATACATGGCAGAATGAGAGTAAAACAGAGCAGGAGACATACTATTCTCCCCCAAGGAGTTCAGTCAAAATATAATTAACATATTTATTTTTAATGGGCGTCATTAGCATGGAAGCATGTCTTCTGAAATGGGAGCCAAAGCATGATGGGACATACAAATGTTTAGCATATCTGGCATGTAAATACCTTGCAATGCCGACTACAAAAATAAGAAGCCAGCAACATTATCTCCTGTAAATGTAAATAAACTTGTTTGTCTTAGTGATTGGCTGAATAAGAAGTAGGACTGAGTGGACTTGTAAACTCTAAAGTTTTACATTGTTTTGTGTTTGAGTGCAGTTATGTAACAAGAAATCTACATTTGTAAATTGCACTTTCACAATAAAGAGATTACATTCTAGTACTTGTATGAAGTGATTTGAAAAATACTATTTCTTTTGTTTATAATTTTTACAGTGCAGATATTTGAAATAAAAATAGTAACATAAAGTGAGCATTGTACACTTTGTATTCTGTCTTGTAATTTAAATCAATATATTTGAAAATGTAGAAAAACATCCAAAAATAGTTGATAAATTTCAATTGATATACAGTGCAATTAAAGCTGTAATTAACCATGATTAATTTTGTTGAGTTAATCCTATGAGTTAACTACAATTAATCAACACCCCTAATAGTAAGTGTGGGGGACTCAGAGGCATCTTTGAAACTTAAACTGCCAAAATGTCAACTAAAAAATTACACCCTCTACAGGGAAAAGCCTTAGTAAGCAGCTAGACCTTGAAGGTCTGCTAACTATGCTTACCAATAGGAAAAGCAAATCCCAGAGCTGTGGGATTCCACAGAGAGAGTCATGATCCTAACAACCTCAGGAGATATGGGAATAGCCAGTGGGTGTATCCTGAAAGGTCTCAACTCCCATATTGGTGAAAAAGGAGAGATATCACTATGAGTCATGACCCAAACCACATAGGGCTTAAATGGTTTCTTCATAGTCCACAATTCAGTGATATTTACTAGATGTATTTCTAAGATGCTCACCACTGTTATGTCTGAGCACCATTAATTTAAAAGTCTGTATATCTCAAGACAAAGAAATAAGACTCTCCATATTCCTCCCCCCACCCTCTGCTACCAACCTCTCTGCAGATAACAACCTCTTATTTAGGAGAGATCATAATTGGGTGGTGTATTTCTTCCAGGTTTCCCCTGGATCTATTTTAGGAGAAGGCTCATAGAAAAAAGATGTCTTGTATTACATTGCACCCTCCGTGCACAATAGTCATCTCTGGCATTAGTGTATTCTACCATCCCAGACCTTGTGCTGAGAACACTCTGCCCCATTTCCTGTGATTTTGAACCTGCACCGTCAACCTTAAATGCCCCCTCCAAGCCTAACCATTCTGTGAATGAATCCGAAAACAGCAGTGCTCTTCTTGTAAGTTTGCCGCTGTGAGAACAAATGGTCATTTCCCCAGGGGTGCCAAATATTTCTGATTTCTTCCGGGAAGTTAGTACAGGGGGTAGTTGCTTGTCAACTGCCAAGCAGTGGCCCATCTGTTGAAGTGTCCCAGGGATGCCTCCTTGAAATGCATTTTGGAGAAAGTCCTCCCTTGGCACCTGCTGTGGTGGAATTCAGCTGTCACTCGATCCATCTGCTTCCTGTTGCTGCGTTGAAAGATTCAAGTGCTGGGGGACTGGGGGATGTACCGTTGTGTGTGAGCTCAGTGCTACTGTGGGTGGAATAGAATGATACCTAAAAGAGAAGGATGGCATTTTAGTCTTCCTTTCCCTCCCTCCCCCAACACGCTCAAGAAACAAATAGAACCAAAAATTAGAACTGTCAGAAAACACAGGGCAAAAGTATTTGAATCTCTCTCCATGGCAGTGTCCCAAAAAACATGACATGCTTAAAAGTTCCAGACATTTATGTAAACAAAAGGAAACTGTTGATTCAAATTTGAATCAAGACTGAGTGTATTTATTTTAAACTACATTTGAGTTGTTGAAAACCTGTCTTGTTTTGTTTTATTTAGTTTATTTCCTCTGAGACATTGAGTGGAATTCACTCCTGATTTCATTTGTTGACTTCAGTGGAGTTACAGCCAGGATGAATATGGACCTATAGTTTTAGGAAGATTCTCCAGAGACATTCCTGTGCTCCAAGATCTGTGCATGAGGAAGGTCAGAGCAAGGGCTTCAAGCAATCAGTGCACAGGGACTAGATATGTCTCTGGATAGAGCTTGTATGGAAGGGAATGGGAACCCCAATGCTAGGTCCCTGACTGATGACTAGATATCTAGGAGAGACAGTAGGTTTTATCCCTAGTCATGTACTACCATAAATGGTTCCAGTAATCCATATTCAGTTAAATAGCGTGGGAAAAACTGTGTGAAGAGGAGGTTCCAGTGGGTGGATTTAGTGGTCATCAAACTGAGAGGTAGATGGCTTTGGTTAGATCCAAGTATAGTGCGGGCAGGCTCTGGGCGTGCTTCCCATACACCGCACTATCACTCTGCTTAAATATAACCTGCAACATACTCCTGTCCTGGGTTACCCACAACGATTAACCAGTGTACTTCACTCCTGATGTCTATCAACCTCTGGTGTTCCAGTTCCACATTCCCCCCCGCCAGTGCAGCCGAGTCCTGAGATGCTGCATCTCTGTATGGAGTGATCAGGCTTTACAGAGCAGAGCTGTGCAGTCATCAACAAATGATGTCCAAACTGTATGGTTTCTGATATGGACAAGTAGCATAATGATTAGGCTGAAACTACTGCATTCAATTCTTGTTGGCTTGTTGCTATGTAACTATGTGCTGTGACCCTCTTAGATTCCACAAAGCAAGATGAGGATCAGGGTATGGCTTCAAGTGGTGCTGATCCTACGATGGAATTCTTTCCTCTGAGTCAGTACTAACATTGGCTTCCTGCTAAGGTCAGTGAAGATGCTGAGGTGAGGATGGGATATAAAACTGCTGACCATTTGTGGTTCTAAATACCACATGGCCATTGTTGTAACAGTGGACTAGTCCTGTGTAGTCCTGTATGTAGTCCTGGCCAAATTCCAGTTTGGATAATTATAGTCTACCTGCAACATTCCTTCCTCACTTTCAGTTAGATATGGGAGTGCTCCTCATAACCTACCCTGTACTCTTTTGTAGTGTTGCTGCAGTTGGTGTAAGAACTCATGTATTTTACTGCAGGAGTGACTGTATTTTACTGGTAAAGGAAGTGAATTCCTATTTACTCTGGACCTGCCTCAAAGAAGTATTGTGGGGCTTCATAAATGAAGTGCTTGCCAAGTGCTCTCTTCCCATTAACTGAACAGGTGAACCCAGATCCCCAAGGAAGCAGCAAAGGTCACTGCAGGTTTTGGAACACAAATGACAGGGAACAGATACTATATCAGATGCTTCTTTGTTGAGCGTTGTGCAGCAGTAGCCATAGCATTTTTTGGCTGTGTTTGAAATGATGTCTCTTCACTGGAATGTCAGCACCTGAACAGATGCAGCAGGCACGCAGGACGGAAGTGTGTGTGGGTTTTGCAGATGGCCGGTGGCTGCCATTCCAACCCACAAGATGCAATAACAGCTGAGGAGAGGCTGCATTCACCCCCACAGCCTGTCTCTGGGTTTTCATGGGGCTGAATTCCACTGGGCCCCTGGTAGTTCAGCTACTCAGGCTATGTGCTAGGATGGAATGAATTTCATCCAAAGAGGGCAATTGGTAAGTAAGAGGACAGGGGTTTCTGCTCACATTGTGACATAGCAGTGGGAAAAGAAGGTCAGGGTCAAGGATGTTGATCAGTAGCACATGAGGTCTAGACATCACTGGGTTTGCAGAACCCTCCCTCTCTGTTCCAAACTAAATGTTTTTAAAGGGTGGTACCTATAAAAACTGATGTAGATTGTAAGCCTCTTTGGACAGAGTCTGTCTCTTCCCCTTTATGCAGTTGTAATGCTGACAGACCCCGGTCGTCAGTGGGCAGGATCGAACCTGGGACCTCTGGAGCTTAATGCATGAGCCTCTACGGCAGAAGCTAAAGGCCAGCTGGTTCTTAGCTAAGGCTGTTGAACAGACTCATTTAACTCTCTTGGTGCCACTAACTGGGACAGAACACCACACCCAGGAGATGTGTGGGTTACACGGTGCAATGTGTGTAAGGTTGGCATTCAGCATGAATGAAGATGCTCTGTTGTGAGGATTGACAATGAATTTTTAAACTCCACTAATACCTAAGATGGGGGGAAGTGAATTACCCTCTCCTTGATTACTGCACAACCCTGGGGTAATACAAAGTAAAATCAGGGTACCAAATGGATCCAAGTTCAGAGTATGCATCTGCAATGGCAAAGCACAGTCTAAAGTCAGGGAGAGTATAAAGCAATCCTAGAAACTAACCTAGATGTAAAGCCCAAGGAAGTGGGGTGAGAGGGAAGAGGTTCTCATGTCATTTTATGCAATGCACCCCAGCCTTCCAGTTTCCTGCTCCTTTAGAATAAAGATGCACATCATAAATGTGGGTGGAGTGGGAAGGATAGTGTCTGAAGTACAAAGTCAGACAAAAGCCAAGAAGGCAGCAGCCTGCTGAATCCTAACCAGGACGCATTGTGGGACCTCAGGTCAGCCACTTGTCCTTTCTGTGCCTCTGCTACTTAATCAGTAAGCTGGTAAATAGGATACAAATCAGGCCTTGGCTGAGAAGTGGGTGCTGCATCTCAGCCTGGCTTTCCTGGGTAGAAATATGTTACGAAAAGAGAAAACAATGGTCCTGAACCACAAAGAGATACAAACTCCGCTGGCTCTGCCTTTTGGAGCCAACTTCAAAGCTCTCATTAAGTGTAATCTCAGGACCTCTGCTCCCCTTGCTTGCTAAGCAAAAGGCCTGACCCAGCAAAGACCCCTTCAGTGGGAGCGGCACATCTTAAATCAGTTCCTTCGGCTCCTCTGCTGATGGGTTCTTGGGTCTCGACCGGCCTCAAACTAGAGAATGAATCTCCCACCATATGGTTAAATTACAGCACAATAAACCACGACTATAGGGATGAGATCATGATAGATGTGAATCTGCAGGGCTGGGAAGCCTCCAGTGCTGCTGGGGTTCCAGCATGCTTGGCTGTATTCAGAATAATGAAGCAGCACTCTCCCCCACGCTGATTGGAATAGCTTTCTCAGCATTGCCGTCAGCCCCTCCTCTTTTGGAATCAATCTCTGGGCTCTCATTCCAGCAAATCCCTTCAACCTTCTGCTCCCCTTTTGTCCAGTAAATGCTGTTACTGTTTGCTAGTGGACATTAGGCTGCAGGACACAGTAAGCCTCTTGTGGGCAGAGAGGTGGGAGAGGGGCATTGCCTCCGCTCCTTCCTGCCCTTGAATCCTGGAGGATTTTCTTCTGAACTGAATTTTTTTGTGATTTTTTTGGGCTAATTTTCACATTGAAACAAACAATAAAAAATACTAAAAGCTAAACGACTTACGACTTGTATATCTTACCAACTATTGCCCGTTTCCCAGGGATTGCAAATACAGATATGCAATTATGCACCCTTACACCTTGTCAAAGCTGCAAGACTAGACAATACAAAAGCTGGCACTATTATGCAGACATTACATATTAAAATGGGGATAACAAAACAAAAAGTCACGTACAAATAGGCAGAAAAGAGTGAAGGCCGGTACAGGAAGAGGGAGGGAAAAGGTGGAGAGGACAGGAGGAATGGAAGTTTGGCATTATCTGAGGTATCTCAGCATTCTTTATCCAAATGTATGAATAAACAGGGCCCAAATTTCTTCAAATTCATATAATTGCTCTTTATGCTGATAAGCTATTATTTCTGGCGCTGCTAACTCAGACAGGTCTGAATGCTGTTGCTCTGCTCTGGGCATAGGCCTGCTCCTCCATTTTCATAAAATCATACACTTGGTCATCATAGTGGCCCTCACAAACCAAAGTCCTAGTGGTGAAGTTAAACCCAGCACAGTAGGTACATAATCTAGGATATAATTTTCACCTGAGGTTTGGTTACTGAAGGGAAGCACTGACTCCCTTTCCCACACTTTCACAAAGAATTCCAGGCCAATAGAGTTCCTCTTTATTACCAAAGCATCCATAATGGACAGGGGCCTGGGGAGTTTATGAAGCGTTTCCAAGATTCCCAGTAGCTCTCTGGTAGTCTAAGGGCATCTGGACCAAACTGATACATTAGCAAATGTCACTTGTAAATACTGCCACTCCAATGAGGGCATGTTGCTTTAGTGTTAGAAAAGAGACAAAGCTCACATCCTAGACTCATTGGGAAATCATGTGATGCCCTGGCTCTGCCAGTTCTTCCAAATTATAGGTTCCCCCTCCCCAATTTGCAAGTCTGGGTTACCCCAGATAGATGATTTTGTATGACAGTGAGGATGAAATTGGTACCTCCTAGGATAGCTCAGACCTTTCATGCAGCCACCATTGAGTTCACCTTATTTTTCTTCATTAGACAAAAAGAGGCACAGAGTAGACCCGCAGAGGGAATTGGATGCATTAACATCTGTTCCATTTCTACCCATGTGGGCATACGGTTTGTAACATGCTGGAACCAGTTTGACATCAGTGACATGGTAAAAGGGATAATAGTAATTCTATAGGTTTGGGAGCCCGCACACTGCCTGGGCTGTATGGAGGTGGAGGTTTTTAAGTGATAGTCATGAACATTGACCATGGTCGCACAGAAAGACACTAACACAGGTAGATCACTTAGAATATAGAGAAGCGTAGGCAGAATATTCTTTTTTATTTTATTAACCCTTCTGCACAGGCTCAGGGACAGAGGATGCCACCTATTTGTATCACTAGTTATTTGAGAGAGTACCAGATCTATATTTATCTTTACTAGTTTGTTAATGTTTCTTGGTACTTTTATACCTAGGTAGTTCATTGCATCATTTGCCTATGAAAATTCTGTTAAGAGAAAGCCCCACTACATGACAACCAGGAGATTTCCAATAGTTCCAGTTTTTCCCAATTTATTTTGTATAAGACGTTGCTCTGAATTTTTGAATTAGTGATCGGAAGGCTGGAATAGTGGTTTCTGATTTGGAGATAGACGAAGGGGCATCGTTGGTATATAATAACATCAATTAATACTCCATGGAACCAAGTTGTGTGCCTCAGATATCTGGATAGTTGTTGCCAGGGGCTCAAGAGCCAAATCAAAGGGTGGTGGAGACAGCAAGCACCCTTGCCTAATGCTCCAGAATAAGCTGAACATATCCGAGGTCATATTGGTTTTTCAGAGAGGTTTGGTGAGAATATCACAGTTAGATCTAAGAACTAAGTATGGGTCCAAATCCAAATTTTTGTAGGGTATCAAATTTATATGGCCCGCCCTCTCTATCGAAAGGCTTTGGGCATGTAAGGCTAATATGCATTGTGGATCAGGGTTATCATATTTCGCTCCTGTAACATGAACAAGTTGTCAAGGGCTGTCAGAGCCATGATGGGCTCTGACAAACGGGACTTGATTTGGGTGTAGGATAGTACCCCAAACTTTCACCAGTCTCGTCGCCAGAAATTTTGCTATCATTTGCCATCACTATTAAAAGTGAAATTGGCCTGTAATTGGACCATAGTGTGACCTCTCTTCTGGTTTAGGAATAACTGATGTTAGGGCTTCTCTCCTTTTGAAATGTATGTTAAACAATAATGTCTTTGCATCATTCTAAGGCAGTGTTTCCCAAACTGGGGCCGCTGCTTGTGTAGGGAAAGCCCCTGGCAGGCCGGGGTGGTTTGTTTACCTTCTGCGTCCACAGGTTTGGCTGATCGCGGCTACCATTGGCCTGCACCGCTTCCAGCAGCTTTCATGGGCTGTGGTTCGCCACTCCAGGCCAATGGGAGCTGCTGGAAACGGTGGCCAGTATGTCCCTTGGCCTGCACCGCTTCCAGCAGCTCCCATTGGCCTGGAGCAGCGAATCACAGCCAGCGGGAACTGTGATCAGCCGATCCTGCAGACACGGGAGGTAAACAAACTGGCCTGGCCACCAGGGGCTTTCCCTACACAAACAGCATCTCAAGTTTGGGAAACACTGCTCTAAGGGCCTCCTCCCTCAGGCTCCTCCTTTCTGCCCTAGCTGGTCATTTACTGCAAGGGCTATTCTACCTTTTGACATGACAAGCTGGTCTCTGGGAAGAATGCATCAGGGATTGTCTTAGAGCAGAGCATGGAGCTGGATCCCTAGAAGCAGGGCTGGCTTTAGGAAGTGTGGGGCCTGATTCGAACAGTTTTGACGGGGCCCCGGCACGGATGACTCACCCAGTGGTGCTCTGGGTCTTTGCTCCGGGTCTTCTGTGACACTGAAGGACCCGCTGCCGAAATGCCGCCAAAGACCCGGAACGAGTGAAGGACCTGCCACCAAAGTGCCGCCGAAGACCCGAAGTGCCACCAGGTGAGTAAAAATTAAAAAGGCACCTAAGTTAAGCATTCTTTTTTAGGGTGTGGGGCCCTCTTAGGCACAGGGCCTGATTTGGGGGAATCGGCCTAAAGCTGGCCTGCCTAGAAGGTAGTAGAAAGAGAGAGGTGAACGTGGAGAGAGGCTGAAGGGAGTCAGTGGTGTTGATGTTTAATAGATTCTACTGATATGGAACAAGAAGGGCCACAGTTTATTAATCAAAACAAAAGGTTCCTTTCCATCTAGGGACTTAGCACCCAATCTCCCAACTTTGCAAGTATGAGAGACCAGGAGTTAAAGAGCAAATCCAGGTACCTTCTGCAGCACTGTAGAGCACTAAGCATTAGGATGCTACATCCCCAGAAGAGTAAGAGTGTGTGCATTGAATCCTGGTTCCTTGCTTAAATGGGGTCACTTAAAGCAGATCCAGGAGGAAATGCATTCATGGCTCTGTGGAAGAGTAAATCTGTGAATTAGGAGAACAGAGGTTGTGTTTTGCTGGGGAATAGGACAGGAGTTCAGGGTGGATTATTAATTACTCATAACCAACATTTGCATGTGCAGTCATTCAAAATCAATAAATGGTCACACTGACATGATTGAGGAGAAGAAACTTAGCATGCACATGAAGAAAGAACATTATCCTCTGCTCTTAGATTTAAAAATGTTTCCTTGCAGTGCTACGAGACCAGACTCATCAGAATTGTGCTAGCACCTAAAAAACAGAAAGTGAAACTGACTACCATTGACTCATTGGGCTTGTCTGAGTGTAACTGAGGGTAGAATTTGGTCACAAATGAGAAACTGACTATAATTAAATCTAATTTCACTGTCCAGACTGTTAGAACAAATGTGAAACCAACAGCATAAATGAAGCAATTTAGATGTTAAATATTACTTCAGTTTTACTAACGCAATGTGTTAGTAGTAACACAAGAAACATGTGTCTGTGTGTTCATGCATATATATTATTTATGTGTATGAAATTGTTTCCAGCCTACTAGATTGGTTTGAATGGCATGACCTTGAATGTCATTGGGTTTGCATTCTACTTAGGAGAGACTATTGGGAAGGTGTAAGGCACAGAGAGGGGACAAATTAATTCTAATGGAAAAATTAACTGCTTTATTTTGAGTGTCCCTTTAAATGTCCAAATATCATTTCACATCATCCTTTCAGGTTTCCTGTGGAATTACCACAGCTAGCTTTTTGATTTCTGACGTCTCTCTTGCTCATTAATCTGGCCTCGTGTGGATTTATTGTACAAATCTATTTGGCAGCTGAAAATTGCCCTTTGATGAAGCTCATAGTCTAATCATGAACTCCTCAGGCATGAGAAATAAGAATGGTGAGGTGGCAAAAGCAGAGACTAAAGGAACAGCATTCGTGTTTCACTCTGCCTGGATTTTAGAGGCATCTAAATTTCAAATATCAGAGGGGTAGCCGTGTTAGTCTGGATCTGTAAAAAGCATCAAAGAATCCTGTGGCACCTTATAGACTAACAGACGTATTGGAGCATAAGCTTTTGTGGGTCAATGCCCACTTCGTCAGATGCATGCATCTGACGAAGTGGGTATTCACCCACGAAAGCTTATGCTCCAATACTTCTGTTAGTCTATAAAGTACCACAGGACTCTTTGTCGCTAAATTTCAAAGTATTTCCTACATATAATTTTCTGAGAGGATCAATTCCCCTCCTCTTAGGGATCTTAGAATTTGCCAGGCTGGATCACACCACTAGTCCATCCATCCAAGTATCCTGCTTCCTCCAGGGGCCAAATACCTGATAGTTCAGAAGAATCAATACTGTCCATAACACAACTCATTAATTATGACAAGACATGGGAGGGGAATAATCCTTCCTGTCCTTCCTATTCACTTTGTGTCCTTTGGTGTGAGACTTGATCATCACTATCACAATTGTGGACTAATAAATTACAGGCATTATTAGTGGCTGTGCAATGATCTTGCCCTTTTATAATCCTTTCAGAGGGTTGACCTTGTGGCCCCCTGCAGCTGTGAATTCCACAGGTTGGCGTACACTATGCAGTTAACTTTTATTTTCGCTCCCAGCCTGTACAGCCAGACCTGGGTACTAAATTGCCAACATTTTCTCTGTGTGAGTAAACCTTGAGTTCTCAAGGATGTTTATGGATTAGATCTGAGGTGAAAGGTCATTGTTTCTGCTGATGGATGTTTCTCTTGTCAGCAAAAACACCTCAAAATTCTCCATCATGATTCTGCTGCGTGAACAGTCACCATTTTAGCAAAATCGCCATTTCTTCTCTTCTGTAGAACTGGTTCCTTTGCTTAAAAGAAAAATGTGAGGGAAATCAGAAATAGTTTTCCTTCCCCCTGAACGTTCGCATGGATGATACAGGCTGCACTGACAATGGTGGAGATGAAAATGCTCTAGCTGAAGAGCAGATGGGCAAGGGCACTAGCAATGTAGGTCCCTCCTCAATTCTCTCCTGCATGGATACTGAGCTCCTCTCTGTCTCCTCATGAAAGCAGGTCTACCCAGAACATAACTGAGGCACAGTGGAATTTGTGATAACTTTCACTAATGTCAGTCTTAACAGCTTTCTCCAGCTCCAGCTTTCTCCCAGCTTAAGCAGAAGGGGAGGAAATGCGAGAGAGAGAGAGAGATCCTATTTCACATGACTTCTGATCAGAAAGTTGTGGGGAGCTGGTGCCTGATTCATGTGCATTTATGGGGCACAGTTTCTCCTTTGGGTTAAATCGCCAGCCGTTCTTTCCATGTAGGCACTGTCAAGTCTGTCGAAGAAACTTCTTCCTGACTATCTTATATTATTGAGCTGGGTCTTCTGACAGATGCATCCTTCCTGTCTGTTTCTTTTTAAATGACACTCAAGGAAGTATATTAAAAGAACTTTATGAAGGTGGCAAAGTCAATGACTTAAAAGTTGGGAAATGCCAGAATTAAGGTTGCCCATGTAATCTTAATTTAGCCCCCTCGTGCTTATGTGTTATTGTGAGGTATTTAGTTACATGCTGACATCCTGTATTTTCCTGCCTCATTCAGTGCACAGAATGGACGGTTCTCACTGAATGAACAGCTATTCAATATTTTGTTTTCTTCTCATTGTTTATTGTGTAAGTCCATTTTTTATTTACCGCAACCTGCTCTGAAGACAGAATTATTAATTTTCTTGTGGGTTTTTCTGTGGTCCTCATCACCATAGTGTTTCAAAAACATTAAGTAATTTAATGTTAACAACATTTCAATGAGATGAGAGGTATTATTCCTGTTTTACAAATGAGAGTCTGAGGCACAGAATGATTCAAGTAAAAAATATCCACTAATTTTGGGTGCTTAATTTGAAACACTTAGGACTTGATTTTTCAGAGTAATTAGCATTATGTACAACTTTATGTAGTTTCAAAGCACTGCTCCCATTGATTTTAGTCGAAGCTATGTGTGTTCCTCCCTTCTGCAAGGAACTCTGGGGCAGAGGCAATAGATTCTTACCCTCAAAGGCAGCATTGAGCTGCATTAGCTATGAGACCATCTTTTCTCCTACTCCAGTTCCCTGCCTCTTTCGCCACACACCTTCTAACTTCTGCAACAATCAAGGCAGGGATCCTATAGACACTGCACAACCCCGATTCATCTCCCATGCACCATCCATCCTGGGCACTGAATAACACAGTGGTCCCGTGGAAAAAATATGTGATCATGTCATGAAAGATTATCACAACATGAGCACAAGGAGGCTGAGTGGAGGAGATTCCACAGGCAGCTTTAACTCTGGCATTTCCTAACTTTGGAGTGCCTCATTTCCCCAGCACCTCCCCCTTTCATAGCTCTTCCTGGCTGCTGTGGAGAGATGCCCCACACACTTGGGGTTCCCTGAGCTTGGCTCTCTCCTCTCTGCTGTGCCTGCCCCAGAGGCTGGAACCCTTATGCTTGGGTTCCTGGAGCTCACAGGTTTGCTGCTAGTCATGTGCTCTGTGACTGTAGCTGCCAATTTTCATGGGCCCATGGCCAGAACTGACACACTGTGGATCACGCATGCCCCCAAGGCCCAATCCCCGTTACAATTTTCTGTTGGAGTAGTAATAATAATAATCATTAGCACTTATAGAGCACCTTCCATATGAAGAATTCAAAGCACTGCCAAGCCCTCGACCTTTCTTCACATGTCGGCTAAGGCAGAAATTTCCCAGTGGGGGCTGGGATTAAAGACTGACCTTGAAAGGAAAATTACACCAATGATTTAAGATAATAAACAAGAAAAAATGAAAGTGGAGCTCCGTGGGGTGAAGAAGATGATGACAGTGACTCTGAGAAAGCTTCTGCCATGTGCAGCCAGGGATGGGAGCCCAAGGAACTTTGTCTGATTTGCAGTAGCCTGTTCTGCTGGGTTTTTTGAAAGCAATCTAATCAGAAAGCCAATTTACATTTAAGTGAAGGATTTTTTTTTAAAGGCTGACATTCAGCAGGCTGCAGCCGACAAGGTTTGTTCTCATTTGGAGAGGAAGCCAGTGGTTTGTAAAATGATTTCATCTTATAGGATAAATGAAAGCTGAGCAAGGAGAGCATTTGGTTTGAAATGCTAGCTCAACAGAAAGACAAACTTAGAAGAGAGAATCTGGAATTTCCTAGTGTGTTTACTTTCTCATTCCTTTTTTCCAATCGATTGTCTCTTTGAGCTCATCCTATGTTTCCTTCCTTGGCTGTTTCTTCTTGGGCTTTACAAACAACATGGCACATCATATGTGATCTTTGCACCCTAGCAAAATGGCCTGGTGGCCAGGTGAATAGCAACCTTGAGTGGATTTCCTAGCTTGAATTGTTAAAATGATCCCTGAGATTGGGAAGCTGCAAAGGGGCAATTTGATGGAACTGATGTTCCTTCTTGCAATCTGACAACCATATGGATTTCAGAGCCAACAGCTGGACGCTGATTTCATGGTGACCTTTAAAAGCAGCCATTTCTTCTTGCTTGGAGTGGGGAGTGAAGTATACAGGAGCTGAGAGCGAACCCAAGTCTGCTGTGACAGACTGACAGAAAGGTCATTTCTCTGACCTTGTGATTGGAACGCTGTCCAAGAGTGAAAGTACTGGAGTTTTTTATCAGCAAAGTACACACTCGTAATGCACACACACAACTTTCTTTCCCCATGCCCTTCTCGCATAGCTGATGAGCTTTATGCATGCGTGTAGACCAAATTTCCATCCAGTCTACAAAACTGTATGTGCACATGCAAATCTCACATGTACACAGGAAGGTGTGCGATTTATGTACATGAGGGGAGGGTTTGTGCTGGGGATTGATAGTAAAAGTCAGCTTTAAAAATGTGTCCCCTCATGATTAATGCAAAATTTGCTCCTTTGGCAAAATAAGTTAGCTAGACAGAAAGACAATCAATACATATATTGAGCAAACAATGTTATTTATATTATTGTTAGTCTCTACCCAGGACAGGTTCATGCTTGAAATAACTGGATGTGTTGGCAGTGCATTATTGAAGTTCACGGGCAAAGCTCTGTGTGGTGGGCCCAAGATTGAAAGAATGAGGCATGTTGCATGTCAAGATTGAGCTGCACTGGCAAAATTGGATGGAGGAGGGTGCGAGACTGGAATAGCAGGTGGCGCTGTGGGCTGGGATCTGAGGTGCATCATCAGAGCTGGGGAGGGGGCAGCCTGGGAATAGCAGGGCTGGGTGCTGCAGGTCAGAACTGAGGTGCATTGGCAGAGATCTGGGTTGACCCCAGAGCTGAAATACCGGGAGGTGCAAGGCAGATTTGAGGTGCATTGACAGGGACAATGAGCACTACATTTTCATTACTAGTTACAGTGGCAATAAAACGCACTGATGACTTTAAAAACCAGCCCAGTGAGAATGGAGAGGTGTCTGAAGTATATTTGGTTTCTTGCCACATAGTCTTCATGATATGAAATCAGGTCACTTTTATGCAGAACTGAACAAATCACATGTCTACAACCTACATGTGCAAGATCTTTGCACAGATGTAGGGAAACTGTCTGCTTGTCCCCTCCGTCCCAGGCCCAGTTCTGCTGGCTGAGGGGAACGGCCTGTGTAATTGCCCTTCCTTGTTCGATGTAGTGGCGTGGCATTGGTGTTCTGTGAATAAACCAGAGGGGGCTCTGCTCACTTGATTGCAGGACTGCAGCGCCAGACTCTGCTGGACTCTGTGGCATCTGTCTGTTTTTTATGCTAACACAGTGTCCACCTCACCTCTCCTGCATACTGATGCCCCCCATCTGTAGTCAGCTTGTCTGTCACCATAAAGAGGAAAGAATGAAATGGACAGTGTTGGATTGAAGGGCTGTAAGTGGTTATTGATCTTAGGCTCCTTGTTTTCTGGAAGGCGGGGGTGAGTAAGGGTGTGGCAGTGGCTGTCTGATTACTTTTAAGGATAGGGCTCCGCATGAGTGTGTGTGTGTAGAAGGCAGCGGGTGTGCATGTCAGTGTCTGTGTATAAGGGGATGTGTATGCATTTAAGTGTCCATTTGTACAACTGTGCAGGCGAGAGTACTTGTGTGAGTGCATGAAGGTGAGCCGGTAGGAAGGTGTGTGTGTGTGTACAAGGGTGTGTGTAAGGCTGTTGTGTTTGTGCAGCATTAAAGGTAGGTGGTTTGTATATATAGTTATATAGACATCTATACACATAAGGTGCACACATGTGAGTGTGGGTAATGGGGCATATGGGTGTGGGTGTATGCAGTCTGCACATGCATGTGTGTAGAGTCTGCATAAATGTGTGCTGGGGAAGAGAGAGAATTTTTAAATGGAAATAGGAAAGGAAGGGCACTGGGTAATGATAAAGTTCAGATTTGATTAGCTGTGGATAACTCTGTTCACTGAAAATAAAATCACACTTTCTTGGTGACCTTTTAGCTAATGCAGAGTTGGGGGGAATATAACCATCAGTCTCTTTTCCATTTGCAGCTAATTAGAGTGGAAGGTACTGTACAATACTGTCGTCTGCCGGAGTGCACTGCACCACACAGCACGTCACCAACCGGGATGTGAGCGTTCAGGCCTAGTGGTTGGAGTGGGAATCAGATCTAGTATTTGGAGTCCTGAAGCCAATAACCAAAGCCCAGGGGTCAGAGTCAGGAATTCAGTAAGGAAGCAGGTCTGGAGCAGACAGGGACAGGACAGGAGCATGGCTGGGAACAAGGCAGAAGCAGAACTGGAGCAAGGTAGGCACAGGAGCGATCACAGGAGCGATAATTATTGAGCAGCCAGAGATCAGTTGTTGCTGCTGGGTTAAGAGCAGGCTTGCTGACTTCCTAGGCCAATCAGGCTGAGTGGTTAATCAGGTGGCCATGCTGTGGCTCAGCTGTGCTCATAGGGTACCCAGTAACTGGGGAGGTGCAGCTGCAAGTCCTCATTCCTGTCACTGCACTGTCAAGTGCTTGCATGCATGTGTGTGTGTGTGCGCACATGTGTGCAGGGAGTGGGGAGGAGATGGATGACTAGGTTTTGCATGCTGAGGCCACTTCTTGCCTCCTCTCCTGTCTCTGCTCAGACAGGCAGGGGAAGGCAGTCTCCTCACCCATCCAGTTCAATTCAACAAGACATTATTGGTGTTACAATCTATACAAGTGTAGCCAAAATGAAACCAAAAGGCAGACTCATCGCTTCTCTTTCAGGGGCAGGCATGGCCCTCCAAGGACAGAGTTCTGTGTCCCATTTGGGGTTTGATCCCCTGTATCCAGGGGCGGCTCTAGACATATCGCTTCCCGAAGCATGGCGTCATGCCGCGGGGCGTGCTCTGCCGGTCACCGGTCCCGCGGCTCCGGTGGACCTCTGAGCCGTGGGACCAGCAGACCCTCCGCAGGCATGCCTGCGGGAGGTTCACTGGAGCCGCGGGACCAGCGGACCCTCCACAGGCATGTCGCCAAAGGCACCCTGCCTGCCACCCTCCCGGCAGCCGGCAGAGCGCCCCCCGTGGCTTGCCGCCCCAAGCACGCACTTGGCATGCTGGGGCCTGGAGCTACCCCTGCCTGTATCCTTTTGGCATTATTGTCCATTCCTGATTCAGTAGCAGGTTACTACATAGCATGATGTAATTTCTTCTCTTCTTTCTGCTAGGGTTCTGCACTTTTGTTTTTGAAATATCTGATTGTTGCACTGGGCTCAGGCCAGGGCCTCCCAGAGGATTCAGGGGGTCTGGGGTCTTCAGCAAGAGGGGGCCCTCATCTCCGAATTGCCATCAAAGACTCGGCACTTTGGTGGCAGATCCCGGGGCAGAAGGACCCCCCGCTGCGGGTCTTTGGGCACTTCGGCGGCAGGTCCCAGAGTGAAAGGACCCCCTGTCGCTGAATTGCCGTGGAAGAAGCTCTGAGGGTCTGGCCCCCACTAGAGTTTTCCGGGGCCCCTGGAGTGAGTGAAGGACCCTGCTCCAGGGGCCCTGAAAAACTCTCGTGGGGGCCTGGGGCAAATTGCGCACTTGCCCCCTCCTCTGGGCGGCCCTGGCTCAGGCTGCCTAGTGAGAGCTTGAGGGTCATTTCAGGCCTGGGTGACTTTTGATCTAAGGCAGTGTTTCTCAAACTGGGGTCACCACTTGTGTAGGGAAAGCCTCTGGCAGGCCGGGCCGGTTTGTTTACCTGCCACGTCCGCACATCCAGCCGATCGCAGCTCCCACTGGCAGCGGTTCGCTGCTCCAGGCCAATGGGAGCTGCTGGAAGCGGCGTCCAGTACATCCCTCAACCCACGCCGCTTCCTGCAGCTCCCATTGGCCTGGAGCAGCGAACTGCAGCCAGTGGGAGCCGCGATCGGCCAGATGTGCGGATGTGGCAGGTAAACAAATGAGCCCGGCCCACCGAATATTGACTGACGCATCTTGGGGTGCTCTCGATTGGTGGGACAAGACTGCCATCTTCTGTGGGCTCAGCATTTAGAAGGGGGAAAACCTAAAAGACATTTCCTTGTCCACTTGGAGCCTATGGGAGGAAAGAGCCCAAAGTGGATTTTTGAATCCGTCTGGAACAGGCTTTGGAAGAGCTGCCCTGGAAGGAGAATTACCTGATTGCTGTGCACTTGGCATGGCCTTTCTGATGACTGGAAATGGGCTTTCACTATTGCCCAGATGAAATCTAAGGGCAGGGTGACTGCTATATTGGATCCTTAGTGCGTAGCATGAGTGGGTAGGGCTTGGAAAGGGGATTTATTTCACAAGAGGTGTCTAGTGGGCATTTCAGTCCTGGAAGAACTTTATCCAATACACTCCCCCACTCCCTCTAGACAGACCTGGGGAATTCATTGGAGAACACAAAGAGGGAATAAACTGAACTGACCACAGGGTATCACAGCTGCTCTGGAGACTCCACCATGGCACACGTCATCCAGGAGAACCTGAGCCTTAAACAAAGAGTTACCAAGAGCCCAAATCTGGAATTCAGGTCCTTCTCTCTGAGGTGGTCTGATTCCTCCACACATCCTCCACAGTCATTTAAAATAGAATATTGCTGTGTGACAGCCTCAAAGATGTGGCACAACCCAACAAATTCTCTTTCTCTCTGAGATTTGAAAAGAAAACAATATTGAGGGTTTTCAGTCTTCTGTGGTGCTTGAGCACCACATTTTCACTTCCTCACTGGGCCCACAGTAAGACAGTTTATCTATCGATGGCAGTGTTTCCCAAACGTGGGACGCCGCTTGTGTAGAAAAAGCCCCTGACGTGCCGGGCCGGTTTGTTTACCTGCCACGTCCACAGGTTTGGCCGATCGAGGCTCCCACTAGCTGCGGTTCGCTGCTCCAGGCGGTTCCAGCAGCTCCCATTGCCCTGGAGCAGTGAACCGCGGCCAGTGGGAGCCTCGATCGGCTGAACCTGTGGACACGGCAGGTAAACAAACTCGGTCCACTAGGGGCTTTTCCTACACAAGCGGAGTCCCAAGTTTGGGAAATACTGATCTATGGTATTTACAGGGCACCAATCTACATAGGATTTGGCATCAATATTGGTGGGAAAAGAAACCTTTTGTGAAGGCCAAGCCCCAGCATTAGTGGGCACTAAATGGATAATTCCACATGCAAGTAGTGTAACTGCCTGGGCAAACACATTATTTGTTTCCACCATCACCTGTTTTGAACATACAGATGAACTTGCCCACAGATATCATAGACCCAGTTAGAAAGCCTGTTAGAATTTGGTTCTGAAAGTCCAAAGTGAAAGAATGTCTTTGCGGACTGTACATAATACCTTGTACCTTCGAGGGGCTGGATTGTTCTAGGCTAAAGAGTGTGGGAGTGAAAAATGTGCAAGCAGAACTGTATTCAAATGTTTGCAGATGCTAAATGTTTCTGTTCTTTGGTTTAGCACTAGTTCAGGTGCTTTGGCATGACTTTGGGTGCAGGGGGAAAGGAAACGGAGGAATGGAATAGTAAGGAGAGCTGCAGGTTGGGATGGAGGGTCACTGGAAGAGCCGTGTGTAGCAGTCCGGGACTGGAATAACAGTGGGTGATATAGATCAGGACAGTGGTACGTTGTCAGACCTTTGAACTCCATGACAAATTATGGATTGGATTAACTGGGGGCTGCAAGAGACGACTGAGGCACATTGACAGAGCTTTGGGGTGGAGCCCATCATTTGGACAGCAGGGGCTGCTGTAGGTCAGGATTCATTCAGAAGCTTTGGCAGAGCTGGGGAAGGAGGGGCCAGGTCTAGAATAGCAGGGTGCTGCGGAGCAGGATTGAGGGATATTGCTTGAGCTGTGTGCGTGTAATGGAGTAGCAGGAGGTGCTGCAGAGCTTTGTGCAATGCATGACTGTAGCCTGTGCTATTAATCCCTCACTGTCTTGAGCTCCACATTCACATGCACACAAGCAAAGGGGAAAAGAATGAGGCATCTATTTTCCAAATCATTTGCAAATCATTGTTTGCTTTCATTAGAAATCTGGAAGGGGCTGGCGGGTAAAGCTGCTGCAGCCTGGCTCTGTGTAAAAGTCTTTAATTTTTATGTTTCCATTTAGTCATTTTTATTGTTCTCTTCCCATCTCCTTGCTGAATAAATCCATGTTATACTGAAGCAAATGCTCAGGAAATAGAAAAGCAATCCTTTGCTATCTCCTCAGTATTTATTGGGGGCTGACAAATATGGCATTTGCTTAGTTACTGGGCATAATGAATTCACTTCCAAAAAGAGAGATTTGCTTTGGGCTCCTGGATAGTACCCTCCTGTTATAACTCTAATTACCAACGCTAATTATGATTGTGTTAATGTAAGAACACCATGTGCATGGGTTATAAGAGACACAGATATCTGGTCTATCTATAACTCCATTGGCTGTAAATCTGTGGCCTCCTGAACCCCTCCTCCCATTCTTCAGTGAATCACATGTTTTGTGAGTGTTAGCTTAGAGGTACTGTTGCATTAAGGCACTGAGCCTTAAACACAGAGTTTGGTGTTTGTGCGTGTGAAGCACTGCAGTTGTTGGTGGAAGTGCACCATATGAACGATCTGTCGGTGTATGGGTCTGTGCACGTCTCTCTGTGTGAAACAGACAGATGCACACACACCCTCTCTTTAAGTGGGCCTCTATACTGCTGAAAGATGAGGTGCATATGGATGTGAATCAGAGCACTTAAGTCTGACACATGCATACGCTGAGATTTTGGCTGTCTGAAAATGTGTATGTAGATGCATGTGTGTTTGGATGTGTGTGTTAGAAGTGTGTGTGTGTGTTGGGGTGTTTATATATTTAGAATTGTGTCTAAGTGGATTTGGTGTGATGGTGTGTGTATGTGTCTGTGTGTGGTGTGTGTACTTAGCTATGTGTCTGTGTGAGTGTACTTCATGTGTTGGCATGTATATGTGTGTGGGGTGGGTGTACACGGCAGGCATTCCAAATGAGAGAGCGTCTAACGTGAGAAGCTGGAAACTGCTGTAAAATCCCACCTTGCTCTGTCTCTTTAAGGCTCACAGTTATTTTGCCACTAAGGAGCAGGAGCTTTTCTGCTGGGCAATGAGAGAGGCATACATTGGCCGAGCATGTGGGCATGGCACTGGTGCAGTGACGGTGAGGGCAATTGTTACTTAGAGACTGGAAACTTTCCACCTCCTCCTCATGCTCCCCTTGATCCTCCCAGACGTGAGTCCTGCTAAAGCCGCCAATGGAGCCTTTTTGTCTTTTCAGAGGGTTCATTTTCAGAACGCGCAGAAGCGCTTGGCAGGAATATTTCTTGAACCACGTCTCTAACATTTACTCCCCTGGGGGCCATTCCTTCCCCTACTCTCCGAATATAGGAGCTACTCATAAAAGCCCAGAAATAGCGTCTGTCACTAGAGTCACCCTTTGTTGCTTATAACTGAGGAGAGGTGGGGAAACCACTTAGTGAGCCAGATTCTGGCGTGAAGTAACTCCACATCAGGGATGGATTTGGTCCCTGGAGTCCGAAATGTTAGGGCTGGGAAATATCTTTGGGCCAAATTCAGAGGAGATGTGTAAGGAGGGGACTGTGATAATTATCTGTTGGCAAATGGGTGTGAGTCTAAATGAATGTAAGTAAGCGGGTCTAAGGGAGTCTAGAGGGAATTCTGAGCTAGTGTAACTGACACAAGAGTGGGGCTGGAGGAAGGTGTGATTTTTGCCAGTTTAGTCTCTCTCAAGATCTCTTAGATTCACGTCTGAATTTGACCTCTTGTGTCTGAGGCTGCCCATGAAAATCATGCTGTTGCTTTGAGTACTGTCAACAGCTGCAGAGAAGCATATTGGGCATAATGAGCATCTGGCTCCACTGCACATCTGGGGCTATGATAGCATTTAGGGATGTCTGTTCTGATGTTAGGACAAAGGATGGTGGTGGAGGACGAGAATGGAGATGTTAACAAGTGACCTGTCCTCGTACCTCTGGAGACCTTGTCAATCCTGATTAGTTCACTAGTGTCACCAACACCTGCCCTGATTTTTGTGGGAAAGCACCAATCTTCATACTGTCTACCCTGCGTCCCATGTGAATATCCTAATGTGATCATCCAGCTGTGATGGGATAGCATCTTGATACCACCATGCAAGCTCCAGGAACCTATGACAACAGCCAGGGAGCCAAGCATGAGTGTTGATAAACTGTCATCCACACACTAGACAATGTTATAAGCTGCATCCCTATGGTCCAAGTCTGTACTGGCAGTAGGCTAAGACTCACCAAACTAATTTCATATCATATCCAAAGATAAACTCTCTCTCTGTTGCACAGCAGGATTTTGGAACAACTGAAGAAGAGTCATCTCTGAAGAATCTAGCCCAGACTTCACATAGGATTCCATTCATGCATGAGATGGGATATTTGGGAATGCTACTCAATTCTGTACAGACCTCTATCCCAGCTGGATATGCTCAATAAAGTTGCCAGTTGTTTACCTTAATATTGCATCTAAATTGGAAAAGATGGGGATCAATATGAAAATTGAAAGGTGGATAGGGAACTGGTTAAAGGGAAGACTACAACAGGTCATAATGAAAGGTGAACTGTCAGGCTGGAGGGAGGTTATTAGTGGAGTTCCTCAGGGATCAGTTTGGGGACAAATCTTATTTAATCTTTTTATCACTGACCTTGGCACAAAAAATGAGAATGTGCTAATAAAGTTTGTGGATGACACAAAGTTGGGAGGTATTGCAAATACAGAGAAGGACCGGGATGTCATACAGGAAGATCTGGATGACCTTGTAAACTGGAGTAATAGTAATAGGATGAAATTTAATAGTGAAAAGTGCAAGGTCATGCATTTAGCGATTAATAACAAGAATTTTTGTTATAAGCTGGGGACATATCAGTTGAAAGTAACAGAGGAGAAGGACTTTGGAGTATTGGTTGATCACAGGATGACTATGAGCCACCAATGTGATATGTCCGTGAAAAAGCTAATGCAGTCTTGGGATGCATCAGGTGAGGTATTTCCTGTAGACATAAGGAGGTGTTAGTACCATTATACAAGGCACTGGTGAGACCTCGTCTGGAATGCTGTGTACAGTTCTGGTCTCCGTTGTTTAAAAAGGATGAATTCAAACTGGAACAGATATAGAGAAGGGCTACTAGGATGATCCGAGGAATGGAAAACCTGTCTTATGAAAGGAGACTCAAGAGCTTGGCTTGTTTAGCCTAACCTAAAGATGACTGAGGAGAGATATGATTGCTCTCTATAAATATATCAGAGGGATAAATACCAGGGAGGGAGAGGAATTATTTAAGTTCAGTACCAGTGTGGACACAAGAACAAATGGGTATAAACTGGCTATCAGAAAGTTTAGACTTGTAATTAGATGAAGGTGTGAAGTTCTAGGGAGCAGTGAGGGAAAAAGACATATCTGGCTTCAAGACTAAGCTTGATAAGTTTATGAAGGGGATGGTATAATCCAGTGTTTCCCAAATTTGGGATGCCACTTGTATAGGGAAAGCCCCTGGCGGGCCGGGCCAGTTTGTTTACCTGCCCCGTCGGAAGGTCCAGCTGATCGTGGCTCCCACTGGCCGCGGTTCGCTGCTCCAGGCCAATGGGAGCTGCTGGAAGTGGCTCGGGCTGAGGGACGTACTGGCCGCTGTTTCCAGCAGCTTCCATTGGCCTGGAGTGGCAAACCGTGGCCAGTGGTAGCCGCGATTGGCTGGACCCGTGGACGCAGCAGGTAAACAAACCGGCCCGGTCTGCCAGGGGCTTTCGATAAACAAGCAGCATCCCAAGTTTAGGAAACACTGGTATAATGGGATAGCCTAATTTTGGCAGTTAATTAGTGTTTGACTCTTAGCAGTAAATATGTCCAATGGTCTGTGATGGGATGTTAGATGGGGGTGGGATCTGAGTTACTACAGAGAATTCTTTGCTGGGTGTCTGGCTGGTGAGTCTTGCTCACCTGCTCAGGGTTTAGCTGATCGCCATATTTGGTGTCGGGAAGGAATTTTCCTCTAGGGCAGATTGGCAGAGGCCCTTGGGGTTTTTCACCTTCCTCTGCAGAATGGGGCAAGGGTCACTTGCTGGAAGATTCTCTGCACCTTGAAGTCTTTAAACCATGATTTGAGGACTTCAGTGGCACAGATATAGGTTAGGGGTTTGATACAGGAGTGGGTGGGTGAGACTCTGCAGCCTGTGTTGTGCAGGAGGTCAGACTAGATGATCACAATGGCCCCTTCTGTCCTTAAAGTCTATGATTCAATGATAATGCATTAATTTAAAACTCCTGGCACATTGTAAGTTGTTAAATTCTTCTAACCCAGCATCCCTGCAGCTAGAAGCTAGTGCACTAATCTAAGCCACTGCCCCACGTTCTCTTCCAGGCCTTCTCAGGAAAAGGCCTTAACCTCCTCTTTCCAGAGAGGAAAAAAAAAGGTCCAGGTGCTCAGTTGCTGTAATAACAACTGTCCTGTCAGAGGTTACCACCTTCTGACACTTCCACTGCTCTCTGCCCCATCGTTATCCCTTGAGCTGCTAAATGTATTTGTATTCTACCAGCTGCCTGCCCCACTGCTGTACCCAGGGCTACTGAGCCTGTTCAAATTCTATCAATTGTCTACCTGCCTCACCGTTTGCATTCTGCCTGTCAGCAGCACCCCAGAAGGCTTTGATCCTCTCACTCACAGTGGAAGTGGTGCATAAAGCCCTCTGGGGCTGGCAGTCCCATGGAAGGCAGGTGAGCAGCTGTAAATAACTGTGGTGCAGGAGTATATAGGAACGCAGAGGGACTCCGGGCTCAGAGGGGAGTGGGGATGGAATGTAGTTCTGTGTGGGAGGAGGACTCTGTCTCAGGGTAGGCATAAAGGGAGAGGGAGGGTGGCAGCTTTGGGGCTAGAAGCAATCTTGCTCTCCTAAGCTGCCTATCATTTTCTCTGAGTCTCCTAGTGGTGTTCTTGGAGGGGAGGGGGGAGTTCTAGAGAAGACAGTTCTGGGTCTCACTGGAGCGAGCCTTGGGATTATTACAGTAGTATAGCCTCCTTTTTTTTATGAGGTACCCCTTGAATTTTTCTTGAAACTCAGCTGTTACTTCCGGCGACGCCTATGATATAAGAAAAGCACCCCAGCACTCCAGAGGAACGGCCCCTAACGCTACAACTTCCAACAGTATTATTGGGGTGGTTGAAAAAGAGAGGACTCCAGGGTCCTAGACCCAGCTCTCCTACTGACCAGTTGTGTGACCTTACCTTGGTCACTCCCCCTTTGTGTGACCTCATTTGCAGTAATGCTCCCCTACCTCCCAGGAGCTAGCTGTGTGCTTCCTCTAAGGTGTTTGTAAAAGATGTTATGCTGTGGGATGAAAGACACAGGGGAAGGTGCTGTTATTAGGATAGGAATAAAGGTCAAGAGCTGGCTGATGGAGTTCTCCTGATTAATTACAACACTAAGTTTTCCAGCTCCACCTCAGCAAATATTATCTGCCCAGTTTCTTGTTTCATTCATTGTTCAGTGACTGGGCACAGAGAGAAGAGGAGGAGAAGAGCTATGAGGAAAGCACCACTCTCCTCTGCATCCCTCCTCCTGAGCCGGCACCATGCATATGGGAAGTGTCCTTTGCTTTCTATCCTTGCCCTTGTTTATGTCAAGTCCTTCCAGAAAAGAGCCCAGCTCTTGTCGTCCAATAGCCAGCTAAGAAACCCATCATCTGACACCAAGAGCAGGCTCCTCTCTTGGTTAGGTATTTCAGAAGATGTGGCTCGGTTTTTGGCTGCATGGAAATCAATAGTGATATGAGTTGGTTTGGGGGCTTGGAGTTTTCCATTTGTTGTAGAGTAGATTTACCTTATCGAGGAAATGATCCTTTATGTCCCATGGTGCTTTCAGTGCTGCAGGACCTGAACTCCCTATCCCATAGGCCAACTTTTTAAAGGGTGGAATCCTCCTCCCTTCATTTTGTTTTTGTCTTGCAAATTGAAAAGCAAACAGGTGTTAGAAAGAGAGAGAGTGCGTGTGTGGGTTAAATCAAATGGGGCCAGGAATCATCCCATTTTCACCTGTTTCCCTAAATATGCCCTTCTAGATGGACTCTTTTACTGCTGCCCACACCCTTGATCATTGGTAGGTGTATCTTGGTAGCACTTTCCTGTGGCTTCCTATCTGGAAAGATGCAAGGCCAAATGGCTTGAAAATGCTACTGTCTTCATGTTCCCTATACCTGCTCTTAGGCTGGGGGAGATGAGCACCAACCTATGATTAAGGCAAAGAGAAAGACCTGTTATGTGAGCTGGTTCGCCTGCTCTGAGGCTGTTCCTTGGAACCCCATGTTTCATGCTCCCAGATATTGGATGACATCTTCTGAAGAATGAGGCTGGATTCTAGTGCTCCAGAGATCATGTCTAAATCCACCAATGTGAGAGAAGGAGGTGAGTGAATTTGTGGGTGTTGAAGCCTGGTGATCCATCCATGGAAAAGTGAGCAGATAGATTCCCTCTAGGTCAGTGCACAGTGGGAAATCAAAGAAAAGGGGGAAAACTTACCTTGTTTCCTCTCTGGCTTTTGGTTCTGCTTTGTTGTGTTTTCAGTCTTCATGTGATTGTGTCTGCACATCAGTCAGGAATTGTTTTCTGCTTGAATTGGGAACATTCCCTTAAGCTCCTCTGAGCTCACACTCTCCTTATGCTCTTTCCCCAGACCAATTTCAGAATGCATTTTGGCAGATTACAAAAGTGCTGAATGTTTATCGTCTTGTCTTACATCATCATTTTGCTGTATCATTTATTTTTCCTTTGACAGGTTTTTACCACTGTCAGTCTAATATGCATGAGGGATTGAAGTGTATTACCATAATGCAGTGTATTATGGGTAATCCCATGCAAATTGTTCTGTGGAGAGTCATGCTGAATTATGTTCTTGGAGGGGAAAAAAGAGGCAAAACAAAGGTCTCTTTTTTTTTTAACTCTTTGTTCTATGGATTTCAGAGCTGCCGCCACAGGCGAAGGTTGAAACCAGTTGTTTGACATTCAGAAACATGTGCAACTCTTTTCAGTGGTGTTCCCCCTCATTGAATCTTGTGCCAGAAGGATGGAGTTATGCATGAGGAGCTTTTTTATTTGTCTGTGATATTTCATTCTGAAAATGTTGCTAGTTTGTCAAAGAAGAAAAAACAGGGTGGGAGGCACCACCTGTTGCTAGTTTTCCCAACACTCTGCTGTAAATCTCTCTGGGAAACATCAGTTGTTATGAACTTAAAGAGCATCTGATGCCTCTTGGAAGCAGCAGATCTGATCATATGTCATGTAGTTCTGCATTTCTCTCTCTCCTTGTTTTCTGTTACCAAAGACATTTGCACAAAAGCTGGTTCTTTGTTCCTCCTGAGTCCATTCAGCTTCCCAACCTGAAACAGTAATCCTCTTTGCAGGACATAACACTCAATTGCTGTGGGAATGATTGCGATGTCACTAACAGAGGATTAGAGCTTTAGGGGAAAAGAATAAGCAGCAGGTTAAAATGGACTTGTAAGGAAGAAGTAGCTTGTGCTCATGCAAATGTCCTTGCTAGTACAGTAATTGCACTGGATACGAAATCCAGGAAGTGTGTCATCTGGAGTCAGCGATGGCTCTACTTCCATTTGTTTTACCTAGTTTATTAGGAATAGTCAGTCGGTCTTCAAAGAAACATTGGCTTATGGTTTATTGTTGCAAGACGTGTCTTTCTCACCTGTTGCTCCAGGAGGCACTGAAGTAATCAGCTAGCATGTGTTTGTCTCCTGCTGGCCTCTATCTCTGAAAAAGCCAAAGTGGAAATATCTACTGCGGAACAAGGGAATTGTTGGCTGCTTTAGCCTTCCTCTCCCCCTGACCTTGTCTCTCTGACCTCATCTTTTCCTGTTCCTTGGTCTGTTCCTTATGTAACTCTTCTGCTCATCAGAGTTGGCAGCAACAAGGGCTGGGTTCTAGGGGTTCCTTTTCAATAATGCAATGCAAAACTGGCTTGAACCCCCACCCAGTGACCTGAGACAATTACATACCACCCCATGGGGGCCTCTAAGAAGCAATACTTCCCCTCTCACAAACACAGAGTCTGAGTGTAGCAAAAATCTTTTAATAAAGGAGGGAAACAATGTGGCATTATGTTGGGGAAACACCACAAACAGGATTCATAACACAAACCATGAGCAAAAGACCCACTCCCAAGTAAGTTTTGCAGTGTCCTTTTCCCCTCAGGGTCTTAAGTCCAGCAACCCAACAGTCACCGCACCCACAGTTTCTGACCTTGGTCAGTGCAGTCCCAGATTGGTTCTTGAGTCTTGATTTTTGCTGGTAGTAGGGGGGCCTCAGTGCTGGTGCACCACTAGCCCAAAGTAGGTCAAATGTTTAGACCCAGGTATCAGCGATTTCAGCTCTGTAGCATGTAGCAAGACTCCTAATGAAGTCAAAATTAGCTCTGTTGTTGAACAGTGGCGGGGCGGGGGGGAGAGAGAGAGAGAGAGAAGAGTGATGTTTAGGACCCTCAGAAGGCAGCCCATGCTACCAGGTACACATACCTGTCCCCAGCCTCTCTCAATTCACTGGGTTTTGATGCCTGGAGTCTGGGTTACTGTGGCCTGGCACATTGTCTAGCCATTTACACCAGAGCAAAGGGAGGTATGTGTGATTGTTAAAGGCTGCCAGATCAGAACAGCAGCATTTTGTACCCACTTTGCATTACACGAGGTGCAGAGCAGTGGTGAATTGGGCCCCAAGAGCTACAAAATTCCATTTCATAAACCCTAGAGAGCAGCAGATTCTATTCAGCTCCATTATTCTCATCTGCAACACTGGCTCCTTGACTCTACTAATCCCATCTAGAAGTATGCCTTCTACCTAAGCTCCCCAATGAAATGGTCAGAATCCCACTGTGATGGATTGGATCACAGAAATCCCCTTGGGACTGCCAACTGATGCGCCAAGACTACTTCTGCTCCTGCTTTCCCTGCCAGCTTGGGACTCCAGCACCCTGCCTTTCTGAGCCAGACACGCCAGTCTGCTCCAACACAGACCCAGGGTCTGAACCACATGCCTCAAAGCTGCAGACTTAACTGAAAGCAACTTAAGAAGTGTTCCTGTCTTTAACACTCAGGTGCCCAACTCCCAGTGAGGTCCAAACTCCAAATAAATCCATTTTACCTTGTATAAAGCTTATACAGGGTAAACTCATAAATTGTTCGCCCTCTATAACGCTGATAGAGAGATATGCAAAGGGCTGGTGCTTCCATTAGGCGACTCTAGGCGGTCGCCTAGGGCGCCAGGATTTGGGGGGCCTCACTTTGTGTGCTCCCCACGGGGTGCACGGGAGCTTCCGGTTCCACTCCCATTGCGCCGCCGATGGAGGACCTTCTGCCGACGTGCCGCGGAAAACAGCGGCAGGCAATTGAGCAGCTCAATGACTGCTGCTGTCGCTTGCAGCATTTCGGCGGAAGGTCCTTCTTCAGTGGCACGATGGGAGCAGAATCAGAAGCTTCTGTGTGCCCCGTGGGGAGCACACAAAATGCTGCCCCCTGAATTCTGCTGAGGGCGCCAGAAACCCTGGCACTGATCCTGGATATGCACAGCTGTTCCCCCCCCCCCGGTATTAATACATATCCTGGGTTAATTAATAAATAAAAAGTGATTTTTATTAAATACAGAAAGTAGGATTTAAGTGGTTCCAAGTAGTAACAGACAGAACAAAGTGAATTACCAAGCAAAATAAAACAAAACACACAAGTCTGAGTCTAATACAGTAAGAAAATTGAATACAGACAAAATCTCACCCTTGGTGTTCCAGTAAGCTTCCTTTTGCAGACTAGTCTCCTTCTTGTCTGGGTCCAGCAATCACTCACATCCCCTGTAGTTACTGTCCTTTGTTCCAGTTTCTTTTAGGTATCCTTGGGGGTGGAGGGGCTATCTCTTGAGCCAGGTGAAGACAAAATAGAGGGGTCTCCCAGGGGTTTAAATAGACTTTCTCTTGTAGAAGGAGACCCCTTCCTCTCTCCTATGCAAAGTCCAGCTCCAAGATGGAGTTTTGGAGTCACATGGGCAAGTCCAATGTCCATGCATGTCTCAATTTTTACAGGCAGCAGCCATTGTTTACATGTTACTCTGAACTTCCTCAGGTAGACTTCTTATGTGGATTGGAGCATTCCAAGATTCATTGTCCTTTAAGAGTTTCTTGATTGGGCACTTAATTTGCACATTCCTTTCTCAAGAAGCTGACCAAATGCTTTACTAAAGCTACTTAGAAATCAAGCAAGAACATAGTCAATATTCATAACTTCAAATACAAAAATGATACATGCATATAAATAGGATGAATATATTCAGTAAATCATAACCTTTGCAGAGATAGGTTACATGGCATATACAGCATAAAACGTATTCCAGTTACGTCAGATATACATTCATAAGCATTTCTCCATAAAGCCTTATGGGGTGCACCGTCACACCCACTTCCTGAGTCTCCCAGTTAGCACCATCTTCAAAAATTCCTCCCTATAATCTGGTAACTGCCCTAGCTTTATCATACATACCCTAACATCATCTGCGAACAAGGTCTTTAGAGTGCATTACTGTAACTCACAGGGGTCACCTGTATTTAGGTGTATGGATTGCTCTCCATCAGGGGGTCTGTAGGATGCTTTTGGTATGAATTACCTTCTACAGAAGTGAATTTTCATCCAGCGTGAGAGCCCTTCTGAACCATGCTCTAGTTTGCAAGCACAATTGTACTTGGCATGAGGAAGAAGTTGAAAGGGAAAAAAGATCTCCACTGTTATTCTTGTTTTTTCTGTTAAACATGACAAGCAGCAAGAGGGATGAATGGGAGTCTGCATAACAACTCCGAAACCTGTAAGAAAACAAGACAACACACTCCTTGCTTGTGATTCCATCCAGCTTCTAGAAAGATTGGGAGAAACCCATTCTGCTATAGGTCTCTTTTCTTTCTGATCTGAGCTGGGGTGTTGATGATTTTGGTTTTGCCACCTGCGTTTTGCTTGGAAAATGAATGTGTCCTTTGTTGTTTCAGACGCACTAGTACAATAGATTGCAGAGTCTTAGTAGCTTCTTGATACTGAACCTTAGTCTGTTGTGAGTAATAGATGGAGAAGTTAGCTTTGATAGTGTAAGCTGAAGAAGACCAAGCAATATTA
This sequence comes from Gopherus flavomarginatus, assembly GCF_025201925.1. Lineage (NCBI taxonomy): Eukaryota > Metazoa > Chordata > Testudines > Testudinidae > Gopherus > Gopherus flavomarginatus. The sequence continues at coordinate 79,061,865 of NC_066625.1, read as the reverse complement.
GTGTTTCTGCTACCGGCTGAGCAGTTATACATAATTCAGGAGGAAAGGACGAGGTGGCTCTTTGGGTATTGCATCAGGATAGGAGATAGACTTGTGATGCGTGAACATTTAAAGTAATGAAGGATGTAATCAGTGGCCGAGAGTTAGAGCTTTAGGTGGCTCTGCACACTTGGAGAACTGTGTTCAGATTATATTTTAAATTAATTTGTGAAATTGTGTTGAGAAGGTCTCTCTAATCTTCTCTGAGCAGTTGTGCACTTTTCAAAATCATCACAGAGTTTGGCATGATTGCCAGTAGCTACCAGCAAGATGGGGAACTCGGGATTGAGGTACATTAGCAGAATATATTGGAGGCTCAGGAATGGACTATGGGAAACATGTACAGGTCCAAATTGATTTTATACTGGTATAGCTCTGGGGAGAGGGTGCAGGATTGGAATAGAAAGGGAATTTACATGTCAGGGTTGAGATGCTGTGGCAGAGCAGGTGGCAGACTGGAATGGCATGGGATGTTTAGGGCTAAAATTTAGTTACAGCTGAAGAAACAGCTCAGGACTCAAGTATGTTGGTAGAGCTGGTAGGGAAGCAGGACTGGAATAGCAGGGACTGCTGTGAATCAGGACGCACTGGCAAAATTATATGGCAGGAGCAAAGGTTTGTGTGCTGCCTGCATATGTTATTTTACACTCAAGCCATCACTGTTAACGATCAGGACCAGATGACATTCCTCTCGGAATTCTGAGGGAAATAATGAACAAAGGAGCAGAGCTACTAACAAAAATATGCAATTTATCATTACAAACAGCCAGAGGACTAGGTGGCAGTCAGTGTCAGAACCTTTTTTAACAAGGTGCTAAGTGTGATTCTTGGCATTTATAGACTTACTTCAGGGGCTGAGAAAACCATTGAAGACAGAGTTTCAGGTGAGTATAATAACATAGGGACAAGGCAACATAGTGTGTGAGGTGAATTTTGATTCCTTGAAAGAGGCAAGGAACTCAGTGGCTGAAAGAGAAGTGGTGACTGAAATGTAATTAGACTTTCATAAGGCTTTTGATATAGCCCCTTGCAAAAGACTATTAAGGAAATTTGGATACCCTGAGGTGAGAGGTAAAGGAACTTTCATGTATTCAAACCTAGTTAAAAGAGAGGAATAAGAAGTAGGAATAAATGGGCAATTCTTAGCATGGTAAGAGGTGAAAAGTGAGATGACCCCAAGTATTAGTGCTAGGACTGGTGCTGGTCAATATACTAATTAATGACCCAGATGATGGGGAGGAGAATTAGGTAGCAAAATTTGCTGCTGCTGCTGCAACTGAATTATAAAATAGTGGGGAAGATTGTAAGGCCCTAAAGAAATAATGAAATTGAATAATATGATGGCTGATGAAATGTAGACAAAGGCACATTAGAAGGGCCAATTTAAAGCACCCGAAAATGTGGATGGGTTTTGAATTAGTTGTAGTCAGTGAGGAAAAATAAGCCACCATCACCTAGAAAGCTAGATGAAGATGTCTGCTCAGTGTGTAGCAGCAGCAGCAGCAATAAAAAAAAAAAGTGAATTAAATACCAGACGATATGAAGCGAGGGATAGGAATAACACAGCAAATATTATAATGCCGTTATGGACATTAATGTTACTGCCTCTCCTAGAATACTAGGTTTGGACTGGATTAGTTCATCTGGAAAAAGACAAAGCAGAGCTAAAGAAGGTCCAAAGAAGGCAAATGAAAATGTTTAGTGGCCTGGAAGGAGCTTCCGTATGAGGAGAGATTAGGAAAATTAGGACTGTGTAGTTTGAAAAGGGAAAGCGTAAAGGACAATATGAAAAGGGGCTTTACAGTGTGTGGAAGTAACCCTGAGCCCTGCCTGGGGGGATTCATCACTATGCTCTGCATGCTTTGCACTAGTGTAGTTGGCACAGGGGGGCTCCCCAGAATTCCCTGACACAGAACACCCCCACACAGTGCTGAGCCAGTTCCACCTATTCTGTCCCATCTCTGCAGAAGCACCGGGGACAAGCAAGGGATGTGCTGAGGGAAGCTGGAGGCAGACTGTTGCCAGGTCAGAGCAAGTAGGAGGAAGTATGTGTCCTGGGATGGACCTGTACCATGCTGATTCCTCACCGCCGAGGAGCTATGGTAGCATGAATGCAGTTTGCGGCAGTCATGACCCTCCCTGGCTTGTGCCAGATCGTGAACCAGCTCCTGCAGGCCGCAAATAGGGGAGGCACAAGTCCTCCCCTCAGTCCCTGGGTTAGTGGAATAATGACTTTTACAACCCTCTGGTGTAGTTCTAGGATTTAGAACAAGAGTCATGACTCTTGGGTTTTATTCCCAGGAGCACCATACTTGCTGTGTAACCTTGGGCAAGCAGCTTCCCTTCTCCATGTCTCATATACATGACACATAAAATGGAGATAATAGTAAACACCTGAGAAGAGGGTTGTGAGACGTCACCCGTCACCAGTTACTGTTTGTAAAGTCCTTTGAGACCCTGTGCTGAAGGGTGTTGTGGACTGTTACTGCAGTGAGATTAAGTGGCATGTAGAAGGCCCTGCAGGTGCTATGCTTTACCTTGTAATATAATACCAGGATAAGAGGGCACTCCATGGAATAATTAATCTGTGGAACCCAGCAGTGGATGGCATTATAAAGACAACTAGTTTATTAAGATTAACAAAAAGAATTAGAGACTTATAAATAAAAGTAGCATCTGCACTTACATTAGCTGGACTAAAATTACAAGGGCCTTATGTTTCAAGGTATGTGGTGATCCCCATCTGGGATCAAGATGATATTTCACTCCCATGGTGTAATATTGCAGAGTTAGGTACATTTTACATCTTCCTCAGAAGCTCTAGACATGACATTGGACTACATGGACTATTGGTCTGGTTATTCTGATGTACGCTAAAGTTATTGACACATGGATAATAGCCCTGTGCTACCACAGCGGGGTGCTTTGAAGATAAATATATTAAAGATTGTGTGAAGTGCTCAGATAATATGGTAACGGGGCCCATATGAATACCTGTAAATTTGCCAGTCTCCGCATGCAGGGGTGATACTAGTTTGCCTAGTACTTATACGGGATCCATGGGGAGGAAGGATAGTCTTTTGGATAAGGCACTGGGCTGGAATGTAGGAGACATGAATTCAGTGCCAGGCTCTGTCATAGACTTCCCTTGCTGCGTCTCAGTTCCCATCTGTAAAATGAGAATTCTTCTCTGCCTCAGCATGAGGATAAATTCATTAGTGTTTGTGAGGCGTTCACTGACTACAGTGACGGGGGCTGCAGAAGTAACTAGATCAGGTGTCAGCAACCTCTGGCACGCGGCTCGCCAGGGTAAGCACCTTGGTGGACTGGGACAGTAAACTGCGGCCAGTGGGAGCCGCAATCGTCCGAACCTGCCGACGCGGCAGATAAACCTGGCCCAAACAGGTGCTTACCCTGGCGAGCCGCATGCCAGAGGTTGCCGACCCCTGACCTAGATAAGCCGACGTATATGAACCCGAGAAGCACAGGGGTCCTGATTTGGCAGTTTTTTCTTTAAGAACACACTGGAAATGTCCAACTATTTGTTTACATTAATTTTTGGAGACTTTCCCTCCAAGTTTCACTACAAAGGGTAGAAGCACTGTTGCTTCACCTCCCCTCTTTCTGAGCATACGGAGAAGCAGACTGCTCAGTAATAGGAGGCCTTCATGTGCAAATAGTACCACAAAGTTAACCAGCCAATATGTACAGAGGAAACTTCCTTCTGCTGGAAATCTCTATGGCAATCAGAATCAAATAGGAGCTTAATGCCGCTCCAGGCACTGTCAGATTGAAACAATGCAAGCTCCTACAGAGTACTCAGTTTTGGCCTGGCATAGCACCCATTCAATCCGTTCCACTACTTAGGAAACAGAACCGCTGCTTACGGGAGAGACAAAGTGAGACGGGGTGAAGGACTGTTCAGGGTGTGTGTGGACTAACACTAACATAATATGTTAGTGTTAGTACAGGTGCCATCCAAAGCAGTTGATCAACCAAAACACACATCCTAAAAACAGTTCATTGGCATGATACGTGGTATTTAAATGAATGGAAAAGCGAACCAATGCATGGCTTACCTCTGCTAGAAGGTGAGAGCTCCCAGGGAGTGGTACCATCGCAACTCTAAAGACTGTTCCCTCCAAGGGGAGTATTTCCTCCTCTCTATTCTTCTCTGTCTTTCCTCTCCTTAGTGAGCATTTGAAAAGATCTACATTTTGAGAATCTTCCCCATATAGAAACCTACTTCTTCCTGGCCCTTATCAGGAATGGCCCTTGTAGAGCCTGGTTTTCCATTGCCCTGCACCAGGTGCAGTCATTTACAGTAGTGACAAGTGGGTGTATAATGCTACTGGCTCAGAATAGTAGCATTTTATACCCATTGCAAGGAGATGCAAATGATGGCACAAGATGTAGGGCGATGGTGAATCAAGACCTACATCCCTGTCCTGAAGAGTTTACAACCTAAGGACAAGGAACAGACAGAGGAAGAGAGAGTGAACCATCGCAGCAATGTGGTCAGTTACAGTTGGAGAAGGTAATATTGGTTCTGTGCCATTCACTGGTTTGTTCTCATGTATCAGGGCAGCGAGCGCAGGGTGCTACCTGGGAGTAGGTGAAGGAAGGAAAGGTGAAGGATATTGAAGGAGGAGGAGAGAAAGGGGAATAAGGAGAGGAAAATTTGGGGAAGATGGGAAGGTTTGAGAGGAGCATGGAGGGCTCCAGGAGCAAGTCTGCTGTGGAGAGATTGTGGGGATGAGAAAACTGGGCAAATAGCCAGTGGATGTAGAGGAATGGAGGAGGAAGTGATGCCAGGCAATCTTAGTTTAGCATTTTCCCCACAGTAAGTCTGGAGAATTCAAAATTCAACTTGCTTGAATGTTTGGCTAAAGTATTGTCCCCCACTGAATTCCCAGTGTGCCGCTAAACAGATTTAGAAGACAGCTCCCCATGTGGGTCCAAGGGGAAGGAGTTGTCCCTCCTTGTTTGCCTTCCTCTCTTCACTTCCTGAGCAATCCTGGCGGTAAAGTACATGTGTTTAACTAGGGAAGCACTCATTTCATCACAGAAAAATGACTCCGAACAAAAGCACCCCCCGATGCCCTTCATGTCTGTCTCTGTCTCTTTATGTATCCATAGTGTGACAAAGTTCCCCCTCTACCTTGGTGGGTCCTGCGCTTATTGGCGGATTTTGCTAGCCTCAGAGATCTTCCTGTGTTGGATCAGGAGTTGGGAGGTTTTGTGGGGAACCCGAGCTCGCCCTCTACCCCAGGTTCCAGCCCAGGGCCCTATGGACTGCAGCTGTCTAGAGTGCCTTCTGGAACAGCTACACGACAGCTACAATTCCCTGGGCCACTTCCCCATGGCCTCCTCCCAACACCTACTTTGTCCTCACCACAGAACCTTTCTCCTGGTGTCTGATAATGCTTGTACTCCTCAGTCCTCCAGCAGCACGTCCTCTCACTCCTAGATCCTGATGCACATCTCACTAACGGGAATGAGAGCCTTTTTATACCAGGTGTCTTGATTAGCCTTAATTAATTCTAGTAACTTACCAATAGGCTTCAGGTGCCCTAATTAACCTGCCTGGCTTAATTAGTTCTAGAAAGTTCTTGAGTGTTCTGGAATAGTCCCTGTTATCTTACCCAAGGAAAAGGGACCTACTTAGCCCGGAGCTAATGTATCTACCTTCAACCCCTCTCTTGTAGCCATTCCTGTCACAATTAGCTACTGGCCAAATCTTGATGTCCTTGCTCAGTCGTGACGCACGCAGTACTCCCATTGACTTTGTAGGACCTTTGCCTGAGTAACGACCATAAGGTTCAATCCTAGAGAGACAGGCAGTGATGTTACTTCACTTTGTGGCCAATGTCCAAGATAACAGTGGCAAACTCCTATAACAATAGGCTAGGCAGATAGGTTCCATGAGTTTTCTCCTTGCTTCCATTCCTCTGTATTGACCACCACTGGCTCCAGCAGCCTCCAGTCCTCTCTTCCATATCTCCCATCCTCCTCTCTTCTGTCTGCCCCCCATCTTCCTCTCATCTTTCATTCTAGAAGTTACTTTGATCCTCCCTTGCACACCTTTTCCCTGCATCATTGCCCCTTCCTGCTCACTTAATCTACATTTTTATCCTTGAAGTCTTTTGGCCCAAACTCATTGCTTTGTCTGTAATTTCTTCCATTTTGCATGATGTCCCTTCTATTAAATACACTGTTGTAGCTATGTCAGGGACTGTGGCACGTGAGAAAACGTAACTTTCTCCTCACTACCACCCAGTTTATAAGCACCAGGTTCCTACAGATGTGTGCCTCTGTGTTTTCATTTGGGCTGGGGCTATGTGTGTGAGTGTGGAGAGACAGCAATGTTCAGGCATAGTCTAGGCTAACATTAAGGCAGGAAACATCAGACACTGAATGTTACATTCAGCTCTCTAGCTTATCCCCTGCAGCTTTCAGATGGTTTCTATTAGTATTCTGACTGAGAACTCACTGATGGAATTAGTGGGAAACCAGACTGTCAATTTATTTATACCCAGCCTCAGGGCATAACCACTGTGCATGTGTAAAGCCATTGAGATGCACAGAATACTCTCTGTGTGTGTATATATATATATTGACTGCAGGTGAGTTTATAGCTGAGAGCTGTTGCCCCAAGGATTGAAGAAGTGGCGGATAGTAGGAGAGAACACCTTCATGGCATTATTGCCCACCGAAGGTCCCTTTTTTCAATTCAGGGAGCAGTCATTTTCCCTAAAATCTCCAGTCTACCTGTGGGTATGCATGTCTTTTGGCTTTTAATTTTGCTGCACCTTTAGTGTTCCTATGCTAAGTCATCTCCAGTTTAGCTCACAAGGTCCTGCAATCCCCTGTGTCGTCAGGTGAACATGGCGAAGCCATGTTGCTTGCAGCTGTGGGAGTGTTTAATGCTGCCTTTTTGCCTCCAGCAACATAGCTATATCATTAGTCCTGCGAAGCATTGTGAGGGCAGTTTGTCTAATGACGGAAACATCTATCTGTGGATACAGCAATGCTGAATATGAACAAGAATTATTTACCATGAATTACTCCACCAGCTCTGGTTTGGAGATACCTGTTATCATAGTTGTGTCCTGGCCAGATTGTGGCTCAAGCAATTACTGTCCTCCTGCCCCAAATTCCCCTCTGATTGTGAGACAGTACGTGTTGCTGGTTCCCAGTCCAGTTCCTACTGGACACGTGTCTGCCTCAGAAAGCCCACCCTGACTTCAAGCACTAACTGACACCCCAGCTCACAGTTTCAGCAGGGGCTGAACTGGTCCACAGAGACATGACAAAGCTTTTCAGCCTCTCGTGATAGCTATGATCTACTCTACCTCTGATCAACTGCATAGATTTCTAGATTTTGTGTGTTCTTATATAAGAAAAGTGGCCCAAAAGCTTGAAATGGAATCTCAGGTGGGGTCTCAGTGCAGCTTTCTGCAATGATATGAGAATTTGGAAGAGAGAGTCAAGAAATCACAAGTGTGGTTGCCAAAACATGTGCAGCTCCCCTCTGCCCCACAGTGGCCAAGAGACAGCTCCCCTGTCATCCCATAACAGGATATCTGCAGAAGGCAGCACCCTGACAAAGGACCGTGTGAACCTAGGATGTCTGAGGAGGCTCAGTGCTGTGTACTAGAAAGGTAAGGTCTTGGAAGACCCAGCCTGAAGGACACCTTGAACAAAAATGCAGCGAGACATGGTTGCCTAGTTCACTGACCTGTAATGCTGTGGTAACCAGACCACATTTTGTCACTGGGTCCTCAGCCAGTGCACTTCAGTGCAGTGTGGCCAGTGTCTCCTACCAGCCACTTACCAGACCCAGGCACAGATTGGCACTTCTATTGCATTCTTCCTCTGTCTTCTGCATTTCATACAGCAGGTATGTGTATGGATGCAGAGATCTACATCAGCAGTTCCTGACACTGCTGTCAGGCGCCATCAAGGACATTAGTTTTGTATCTCAGTTCTGTCAACACCTCTACTTCCTACTGTAGTCATGGCACACCCTTTCAGCAGTGGGTGGAGTTGGAAGGGGAGGGAGGGGAGAGTGAGAGAGAGAATTATGTGATCTAGCTGAGTTAAAAAATAAAAGTCTCTCTGTGTTTGAAGTGAATAAAGTGTGTTAACAAGTAATCCTCTAGCTGAGATTTCCAGCTGTTACTCCTGAGCTGTCTGATATCAAAGCAATATGGGACTATGGTACGGCAGCTAGCTTCAGTGCATGAGCAATTACAGCCTGATGTTTCTCAGGTATATTACAGTTTTATTATTATTATTTCTCCGCTCATAGTTTCTTAAGGCCTCTTCATATCCTGAATAAAACTCTGGGGAATCGTAAAGCCACAGGCAGAGCTTTAGCACAGTCGCTGCTTGGCATCTCTGGGATTGATAAGTATTTAGTGTGTTGCCTTGATCTCGGAAGCAGGGCCTTGTGATTCACCCCAGAGGAAGCCTCAAGGTGTTCTCTGTGTGTTCTGCACCTGAGAGAAGCCCTTGTCACTGTATAAATGTCAGACTTTTGCTTCTGCTCTCTCTGCTTGAGCCAGGCACCTCCATCCTTTTTACTTGGACATAAATCAAAAACTGTCAAAAATTATTTTAGAATAAAATAAATAAAACATTTAAAAACTTCTTCAGAGGCACCAAGCACTATTACTGCCTTGTGTTTATAACCCTTGTTTCCTGTGCCTTATCTCTCTGGTTTCTAACTATTATGAATGGTTTGTATTGCCATTGAATGCAAAGCTCTATTGCAGGGATCGGCAACCTTTGGCACGTGGCCTGTTAGGGAACTCCATTGGTAGGCTGGGATGATTTGTTTACCTGCAGCATCCTCAGGTTTGGCCAATCGCAGCTCCCACTGGCCATGGATCACCGTTCCAGGCCAATGGGGGCTGTGGGAAGCGGCGTGGGCTGAGGGATGTGCTGGCCGCCCTTCCCACAGCCCCCATTGGCCTGGAATGGCGAACCGTGGCCAGTGGGAGCTGTGATCGGCCAAACCTGCAAATGCTGCAGGTAAACAAACCGTCCTGACCTTCCAGCAGATTTCCCTGATGGGCTGCGTGCCAAAGGTTGCCAATTCCTGCCATAGCTCATTATATCTACACATTTAGTCCCTACCCTGAAGAGTTTACTGTCTAAGAGATTTGCCCAAGGTTTTATAGCAGGTTACTGGGAGAATGGGGAGTGGAACCCAGCTTATCAGACTCTCAGTGCACAGCCTGCTTTGTCTTTGCATTTTACATTACCGCTTTATTTCAGTTGGGCAGGTATTTTTTCTTTTTCTTTGTCTCTTGTGCCTGGTGTATTTTTGGTTGCTGTATTATTTTATTTTATTATTGACGATGATGATAATTGCAAATTTGTAGTTTTGTCTCAGAAGGAAGGAGCAAGAATTTCAATGTATTTACCATGAAAAGCTGCATTTACCAGGACAGCTTTAATCCCAAGTGACATTTGTACATACTGTACCTGCCAAACCATAAGTGGTGGTTTTCTCATAGTCCTGACTGGCCTTGTGGGCCTGACAAACTTGGCAAGAGTGTTTGCAAGAAGTGCAGTAGTTTATGTGAGAAATCTCTCCTTACTTCCATCTAGCAGGCACTCTTAGCTCAGAAATAATCACAGCTCGCACTTACAGAGGGCTGCTCGGTCCCCCAGGGTCCTGAAGCGCTTTACAAATCTGACAGAGTCTATACAGGGAGAAAGCCCATGAGATCAGAGCTCTGCCTCCTCTAATGGATTAATGGAACTTTCGTGGCTCTGTTACCCCTAAGACGTTCAGTAATAATACATAGTAAACATCCAAGCCCAGAAATAAAGGCCGTATTGGAACGGAGCTCACACCATTTACACAGCTGTTCTCGGGAAAGTAAGTGAGAGCTTTTGACCGTTAATAAGGAAACAATCTTTGGTAGCTCATATCAGAGGAGGGGCTACAGAGAGGTTTTGTGCTAAGGAGGTTTTGTGCAAGAGTACAGAGTAGGGTTGATACTGGCAGAAACAGCAAATGGTCAGTGATTGATTCTGCTTCCCCTCCCCCCGGATGGGGTCAATGAATGCCAAAGTTGAGGGGAGTTTACAGACACTTTCTCACTCTTGTATATGTGGGCTTCATTCTGTCCTGCTCTTACACAGCATATATGGAACTCCCATTGGTTTCATTAAGAATTACGTGCAGCAGGAGAATCAGGCCCCTGATTTGTTTCATTTTAGTTGTTGCACATTTTTTGAGGGAAACAAACAAACATACAAAATATCTAGAAATGGTTCCGAATTTGGTTTCTTCTGGGATCAAGACCTAAAAGTTTTCATACTGTATTCAAGCATTACAGTCCATTTAGACCCATAAAGCTGCAATGAAAATGTCACCGGAACCGGCTTTCTTGTGAGGCTTCTGGCCTTTTCTGCTTCTGGTTGGATTGGGAAGCTCGTGACAGCCTCCCTGAGAGCTGTAAGCACAAAGATACCATTTAAAATAAAAAATACAAGGTGTGGGGAAGGGGAGAGTCATCTGAATAGTTCAGTTCAGGGTTAATATGAGTAAATTCTAGTTCTATCTGGATCATTGGCTTTCCAAGGGAAGTAGTGGGGACAAAAAAGTCTAACTTGTTTTAAGACTGAGCTTGATAAGTTTACGGAGGGATGGTATGATGACATTGCCGGCAATGGCACATGGCAGGGATCGGCAACCTTTGACACGTGGCCCTTCAGGGAAAGCCCCTAGTGGGCTGTGCCAGTTTGTTTACCTGCTGCGTGCACAGGTTTGGCCGATTGCAGGTCCCACTGCCTGCGGTTTGCCATCCCAGGCCAATGGGGGCTGTGGGAAGCAGCGCAGGCCGAGGCATGTGCTGGCCACGGATCTGAATTACTACAGAGAATTCTTTCCCAGGTGTCTGGCTGGCGGGTCTCGCCCACCTGCTCAGCAACTAACTGACTGCTTTATTTGAGGTGGGGAAGGAATTTTCCTCCAGATCAGATTGACAGACCTGGGCGGGTGGGAGTTCCTTTTCCTCTGCAGCATTGGGTACAGGTCTCTTGCTGGTTTGAACTAAAATAAATGGTGGATTCTCTGTAACTTGAAATCTTGAAGTCAAAATTTGAGAACTTCAGTAATTCAGCCAGAGGTTATGGGCCTATTGCAGGAGTGGATGGATGAGGTTCTGTGGCGTAAGATATGCAGGTCAGACTAAATAATCACGATGGGCCTTTCTGGCCTTAAAGTCTTTGAATCCATGAGACCCTGTTTAGGTCTTGACTCAGCCAGGTACTTCAGCATGTGCCTTACTAAGCATCAGAGATGTACCAAACCTTTGTGAATTGGCCTCTATATGCAAGCTTGACCAGGACTCCTTTGATACTGGACCATCAGCTAGGGTTGCCCAAGAGGAGCTGTTCCACCTTATTCAAAGTCAGAGAGACTTGACAAGGTACCAGATTAGAGATGGGTCTGACCCAAACCCTGATCTGCACTGCTTACCAAATCAGATACAGAGCCTCCCAGACTTTGCAGAGGTTTGCAATCCAAACCAGGAACCACATCCCCATATTTCATAACAGGCAGGACTCCCCTGAATTTTGAGGTGTTGAAAATCCAGCTCCACAGTTTGCAACCTCAGCCTGCCTCTGCCAGGGAGACACCAGTGTTTAGTAGAAGGGGAAGCTCCTCAGGGGTGTTTGTTATTTTGTAATTACTTTGTTATTGATTTTTGTAAACTATTCGTAACTTGTTAAAGATCTTTTTCCCCTCCTTCCTTTTTATCTCTGCCACTACTGACAGCTTACAGTGGCACAGCCAATTTGCCTTCCCATGGCTCAAGAAGACAACTCTTGCTTTAACAGAGAGGAAGTGTGGTCTAATGTTCTGAGTGCAGGGCTGGGCGTGGAGCCAGGAACTCATGGAGTCTGATACTTGCTCTTACAGTGGCTCACTGTGCAGACATAGTCAAGTCCTTTGAATTCTCTGCCTCAGTTTCCCCATCTGTAAAATAGAGGCCAGGGGACCCTGTTAATGACTGTAAATCTCACTGCAGGCAAAAAGACCTATGTGGAGCAAGTGCAAAGTAAAAATAGGTGTTTGCAATCTTTGACCAATGGAGTGAGCATGTGGGTTCAACATTTTGGGGTGTTGTCTGGTTCCTTTCATTGTCCTGCCTCTAGACTTTCCTACCCGGAGGAATACTCCAGATAGCAATAGCCTATATGAGATGGTGACTCTTCTACCAGGAGCTGAGTGATTCCAGACTCATCACTCCAGGCTTCTGTTTTTCACTGACAGGGCCTGCAGTTTGGAACGCGAGAGCTGGAGGAAATGGGAGCCAAGTTCTGCCTGGGACTCCTCATCCTGCAGCTCAAATCCTTGCCCTGCAGCAAGAAGCTGATGGCTCAGGCAGCAGCCCTGCTGGATCTGGAGGAGGAGATTGCAGACTGTTGGGCACAAAGGTCAGAGTGAGAGCATTACTAGAGGGTCCTTCTCAGGAGGGGTGTTGGCAGGGAATAGTCTTTGTTCCACATTTACAGCACCAGCCTCAACCACAGCCTGAGATGCTCATTATCAATGGGGAGACAACTAATTCCTAGAGAAACCCATGGTGGAGGCAGCAGTCCATGAGGTTAGCAGTGCTGCCCTGACCTGCACCCTTCCAACTGGGTAAATCAGATAGAGAAGGAAATGGTCCTCTCAGACTTTCCACTCACTTTCCCTTCTGTTCCATTCATCATAGTGGCACCACCCCGAAGGATTCTCTGTCTGGGGTGGGTGGTGTGGGTCTCACAAATCCTCTTCCTACCTGTTCGAGGAAGGGACACTCTCCCCATCAGAATCTGTTTCCATCACCAATAAAAGGCTCCCTGAAGAGTCTCCCACAAGGAAATAATTCTCTGAGAGCTGCAGGGAAGGGACTGAGTACAGCAAATTCAGAAAGGAGCTCGTCAGCAAGCTTTAGGAATTCTAGGCTTGATTCTGGAAGGGGCAAAGAGCTCACAACTCTGCACCTCAAAGAACTGGACACTCTTAGAGAGTCAGTTTGTGGGTCTGTGACCCACACAGTGAAACCTTGACCCTACTGATTATTTTGGAGAAGCTTCTCTTTTGAAAGTGCTAAATTCTGCTCTGACTATCTTGGGTGCAATTCCATTGCACTCGATGTCAGTGAGGTTGCTTCAGTGTAAGTGAGAGGAGAGTTCGACTTGGATGTATGTCAAAGTACAAAGAACATAAACTCAGGTGTCTGAGGAGATAGGGAGATTTCTATGCAGCATCACCATTCTCACTTGCTAGTGACATGTGCATGCATCAAACTAATGTTTTTCAAAAAGTGATGGCAAAAGAAAACCCAGTGACTGATACGAGTCAGCGCTCCCCCTACGGGTCTTTTATCAACAGATTCTTTTGCTCTTACCAGTGAAAAAGGCAAGTTGTGTAGCAGAAATACCCCAGTAATTTATAGTGGATTTCCAGTCTTCTCCTTCAGGGATACTTAACAGCCATTAGTACCACCTGTTCTCCATGCTGGAGACCGTATTTACAACCTTGTTCATCGTTTTTAATGTTTATGGAGGGAGGAATGAAAAAGTCTAAAAAATAGAGATGCTACTTTGGATTAGTTATGCTCACTTGTACATGTGAACTTGAAGCAATTACGGTGTATCCCAAACACTGACTGTGCCGCGAACAGCGCTCCGACAAGCAATCAGCATGTCATTAGAGAGAACCGCTCAAGCCTGGCCAGACAGACAGATTCCAGGCATTAATCAAACCCTGACTTTGGAACTGGAGCTGCATAAGCCTTTGAGATACAATAACTTCTCAAATGGGGAGGAAAAAAATCCAAACACCTACTGAAGCTGGGCAATGAAATAAAGCCAGTAGGTCAGGTGGAACTGGTTAGGCCAGAACTGATCCTGGCCTTTTTGCCTACAATTAAGTGGAATCTTTTTGAGATGAAAAGATTTAAATTTCTGTTATCATTTTATTTGCTTGGTTTTATTGTGATGTTCATTCACCTTTGCCCGTTACAATCTTGGATGAGAATGGAACTGGGTGTACCAAAATAATAGGAAGCATACTTATTCACACACAGTTGTTTCTTATTTAGCCATGTGCAGGGGGGTCGGACTAGATGGTCATGATGGGCCCTTCTGGCCTTAAAGTCTATGAGTCCGTGAGTTTAAAACAAGTTGTACTGAAAATTTCAACTGATCTTGCAAGATTCCCATAACACAGAAATCTAAATCCATGTAGGATAAGGACATGAACTGTTAGGTATCTACCCAAGTGGAACCAGTAGTCCCTTTGAAATTTGCCTGGCATTAATTAGTATGTCACCATCATCCCGTGATGTAATGTCACTGGCTGAGAGTGTTAGGCGGAGTGACACCTGCAAGTACTCATAGAAACTATCTTTGGGCTTGGGTGGGCAGAACAACTGGAATTGTTTGCAAATCAGGTAAGTCACTGAATTTTGAATTCCACCAGTGATATGCCATTGGAAGAGCTTGTTGTGGGAATGTGGAGCAGGAACACATGAAACAGAAAGTTTGATAACATATAAAGTTCGTTATAAATGATCAAATGGAAATGATTGTTCAATGTAGTGATTTCAGTTCAGCACATCAAAATTCAACTGCAGAGTTGATGTGACTTTAGTTGAGAGACCTGCCTCATGCACTCCAGAATATGAGTAGGAACTTCACTGTAAGCAGTGTAAAAATGCAGTGAGCAGAATGCACATTGTATACAGACAGGAAAATAGCTCTTCCCAGGTCTGATATACACTAGCAATGTATTCAGGAATGATTTCCCACCAGAGCAGCTTCAGTAGTAGTAGTAACAATGGGGGAAGCTGCAGTGAAGACAGGGTGCAGGTTTTTTTACTGCCCCTGTACTCCAGTCTTACACAGTGCAGGGTTAGATGACAGTGGTAAGAACACGAGAGTCCTACCACAACTAGTGTTTCCAGTGTTGCTATTAACAGTGGAGTTGCACTAACAGAAAATTGCAGCCATGAAATTTGCTAGTGTAGATGTATGCTTTTGGGCTTGCAAGAGAGTAAAGTTTTGATGGTTTAATACCTATGCTTAATACCTATACACCATTGTCTTTTGATTACAACAAAGGTGTGTTGCATTCTGCGGTCTGTTATACTCTCTGCTTCTGAGAGTATAAATAGGGTGGAGTGAAACTACCGACAGTATTTTTGCCCCTTTGGGCAAGTGGTAGTAGATTTTGAGGCCTTGCATATTGGTTTCCCATTGGAGAAGAAATCAGCCAGGCAGGGTCTGGGTATTGTCTGAGTGCAACTTCTTTTATTTATTCTATATACACCAATCCTGGAGCAGGCGTGGTTACAAATGAAACCCAGCCGAACTTGTCTTCCAGAAATCTCAGGAGCAACACCAGAGCCCAATTCCCAGGAAGCAACTCTGTCCCAAGAAATGTTAGATGGCGTGGGATCTGAGTTACTATAGAGAATCCTTTCCTGGGTGCTGGCTGGTGAGTCTTGCCCACATGCTCAGGGTTTAACTGATCACCATATTTGGGGTCGGGAAGGAATTTTCCACCAGGGCAGATTGGCAGGGGCCCTGGAGGTTTTTCACCTTCCTCTGCAGCATGGGGCATGGGTCACTTGCTGGAGGATTCTCTGCAGCTTGAGGTCTTCAAAGCACAATTTGAGGACTTCATTAACTCAGACATAGATTAGGGGTTTGTTGTAGAAGTGGATGGGTGAGATTCTGTGGCCTGCGTTGTGCAGGAGGTCAGAATGGATGACCATAATGGTCCCTTCTGACCTTAAAGTCTATGAGTCTATGACTGGAGGTAGAAAGGGAAAAGCAGGCAGCAAACTCTCCGGCTATTTGTGACAGCTTTCCAAAAAGGAAACTACATCACAAAAGGAACAACAACACAGCATGTCTCCAAAGACTGTGCGCTGCTTCCACACTAACATAAGAACTTGTAAACATATGTGTAACAGAACTGCCTGGTGATTTCTGCTGAAACAGTTTGCACCTGTGACACTGGAGAATTTTCAAGCATCTTTGGGAACTGATGGATTCAAACCTTGGTGAAAACAACACATTTTCTTTGACACATAACTTTTTGCTGCCAATAAGGTGACATTGTCCCCTGAGCTGAATGAAGATTTTTGTTCCAAATTTGTTCCTGGACAATTTTTTTTTTACCTTCACGTTTTTAAAGACAAAGGTTTTATTCCTGGCCTTTTATTTTCACTAGAACTAGACCAGTGTTTCCCAAAGTAGGCTGGGCCAGTTTGTTTAATTGCCGCGTCCACAGGTTTAGCTGATCGCAGCTCCCACTGGCCGTGGTTCACTGCTCCAGGCCAATGGGAGCTGCTAGAAGCGGTGCAGGCCAAGGGACGTACTGGCTGCCACTTCCAGCAACTCCCATTGGCCTGGAGCAGCGAACTGCAGCCAGTGGGAACTGCAATCGGCCGGACGCAGCAGGTAAACAAACTGACCTGGCCCTCCAGGGGCTTTCCCTAAACAAGCAGCATCCCAAGTTTGGGAAACACTGAACTAGACAAAAATTCAAAATGAGTCTACCCAATTTTGTGACATGTCAAAAGAGGATATATGAGAACTACACACTGTTACACCCACTATAAGGAGATAAATACACTCCAAATGAGAAATAAACATCTGATTGTGCAACAACCCGTACTCACAATGGTTGGCACTTATTCACATGCATAGCGTCATTGAAGTCCTTGGAACTACTACATGAGGGATGGTTCCTCCATCAAGTCCTCAGTTTGCATATATTCATCCATGCACACCTGTGTGCACACTCACATGTATACAGGGCTATACCTGTAACTGATATGACTGGCCATTCAGTGACCAAGGGGTTACATCCGTGTCACTAGAAACACTGGACTAAGACTCAGGGTTAAGGTAAAGGATTAGTAGCCTTCATTTAATAGCCCTTGCTTTTCTGATGGTCTGTCTGGAGTAGCTAAGCAATCCCAAACTGTTGTGTTTTAGCTCTGGGTCTTGCATAAAACCCAGGATGGATTATTCAGGGACTGTGTCTGCTTAATTTGTTCCAAAGAGCTGGAAAGGAGCATAGAGCCATTATGACAGTGCTCAGCACAGACTCGTTAGCAACTAGTAAGTTACAAACTAATTCCATTACCAGACTATTACATTTTATGTTCCAGTACAAAGCCCCTTATTTATTCTGGGCTTGCCTCTGGTTGCACTTGCACCAACTTTCATCAGAGTTACTGGTGTGATTCCTTTGACTTTAGTGTAGCTCTGGGGTAATGAAGGTCAGATGAGA
This sequence comes from Gopherus flavomarginatus, assembly GCF_025201925.1. Classification (NCBI taxonomy): domain Eukaryota; kingdom Metazoa; phylum Chordata; order Testudines; family Testudinidae; genus Gopherus; species Gopherus flavomarginatus. The sequence continues at coordinate 79,044,500 of NC_066625.1, read as the reverse complement.
CTCTCTACTGGTACCAAAGGAATTAGACACAACTGGGTTTGGGTTTTGTTCCCTCAGCAGTGGCACATCAAAGAGGTACGTAAATGAAATCTGTCTGTGTCTGTCTAACTTAATCTAGTCTGTCTCCTGTATACACATTCCTAAAGCGCTCATCACCACGGTACTCAGGGTGACAGGGCAAACCATAAAACAAAAAACTAATCCAGCACTGGGTATAGTTCTATCCCAGACTTAATTAACTGAGTGGCTCATGTGAAACTCTTGTAGGTCCCCAGTTAGTGAAGTCAGATCTTCTAGTCCTCACAGATGTCTCTGTCCATTTCTTTTATTTTTTAAATCCCTGCAGTTTGTTTCCTGCACGTTTGCCTTTGCCCTGGGTGTCTGGTGTGCTTGCCATTGACTTGGCATGTCAGCCCCTGACAGCAAACATTTCCACCTGTCAGGGCTTATATCTATACATGTCTTTTAATCCTCCCCTTCTCTGAGTGGTCTCTTTCTTTCCCCACTGCTGGGAAGGGGACGACTGGGAGGGAATAGACTGTTTTTGTGCACTTGATCCTGCTCTGTCAGAATCAATGGTCAGTAAATTGGAACAAACCATAGCAGTCCAGTAAGCAAGTTTTCTGATGGAAGGTTGCCATATGAATGTGGGATATGTCACACCAGATTAGACCGGTGGTCCTTTGCATCCAGTGAAGTGCTTTCTTGGTAGCCAATGAGTGGTGCTTCAGAGAAAGGTGGAAAGAAACTATGCTTGGCCTCATCTAGGGATCAGCAACCTTTGGCATGCAGCCTGTTAGGGAAAGCCCCTGGTGGGCCGGGCCAGTTTGTTTACCTGCAGCATCTGGAAGTTCATCTGATCGCAGCTCCCACTGGCCCTGGGTCACCATTCCAGGCCAATGGGGGCTGTGGGAAGCAGCATGGGCCGAGGGATGTGCTGGCCGCCACTTCCCACAGCCCCCATTGGCCTGGGACAGTGAACCGTGGCCAGTGGGAGCTGCAGTCAGCTGAACCTGCAGATGCTACAAGTAAACAAACCGTCCCAGCCCGTCAGGGGCTTTCCCTGATTGCCAAAGGTTGCCTATCCCTGGGCCCTAGTCAATAGTTTGGTATAGTACATGGGCCATCTTTTGAAGATATTGCACTGTGTAATGAGGTAGTGTTTACCCTGTGAGCTTTCCAGACTAACTCCAGGGTTCTTTACTCAGGCTTTACTCAGCCCTTCCTCAGAAAAACCTTCAACTGAAGTCCCTGTGTGTTATATCTGATTAAGGACTAAGGAAAAATTGAGTAAGAGCCTTGAGGTTTAGCTCTGTGTATGTGTGATCAGCTTATTCCCTAAAGCATGAGCTTTGGGAGATTCGGTGGAGTAATTCATATGCAGTAGCAGAGTAGATAAGGGTAAGTCCCATGTAATGGCAGAATTAATACAAAGCAAGTGCCTTGTAAATACGTGGTACTGAATCCTACCCCCATCCTTCGCACCTCTGCCATCAGCAGCAAAATCAGCTGGATAGTTGCCCTGTTAGGGTAGCCAATGATTACCCCCAACACAATGATTCCCACCTTGCGTGGCACAAAACCACATAGCAGCTCTGTGCCTTTCCAGACTCTCCCTGTGCCTTGTAGTTAGCTCAGACCTTCAGGAGCTCCCAGCTGGGAAGATGAAGTGCCAACACATGTTTCGGACATCATGTTCTTTTGACAATAGGTTTCATGCCTCATTTACCGTAAAAGCGATTAGGTTTTAGTCAACACTCTCCGAGTAGCTTTACATTTGTCATGGCCAAAAAGGGGATGGGAATTGTAACTATTTGCAGCAAGTTCAGGAGAGAAAAAAAAACCTGTTACAATTTTCCACCATCACCTTCCCTCCACTCTGGATGGATGGGGCTGGTCTCCCTTCCCTTCCCCTCCTCCCTCCAGCTCATGTCTGCAAGTGTTGCGTATGTGCAGCAGGCATGCTGAGTTATTTTTGTGAGACACCTCTACTATGCTGAGGCTGGCATTTGCAGTGTCACTGAGCCTTTTTGATGAGTCAGCAATGATTCATCTCATGTTCCTCCACTGTCTCTTACCCTTCTGCAAGGGAACAGCTGTATCTCCCACCCCTAAGGGCAAACACTCCTGTTTCTGCTGTTAATGGCAAACAGAAAGCTTAATAACGGCACCTGCCCCTGGTCCACTTCCAGCTGTGATTTTCTCAGCTCCCACATCCTAGCCAAGGGTGGGCCAGGTGGAGCTCTGTCCTTTGACCTGTACTGAACCAGTGCATCAGCATGATGATAGGAGTTGCTGGTGGAGGTGCCATCATTTGACTGAGATGTACAACTAAGGTCCTGACCATTCAGTGGCATGAAAGACACTGTTGCACTTCTCATGAAACTAGTTTCTTGACTCTGCTTTTTTGGACAAATTCCACTGTGGCTAAATGCATTCAGACCCCTCCCATCCTCTGAACATCTCTGGAAATAGAGACGTTTCCCTTCATTGCTCAGATGTTGGGTCGATGAGTGCTATACAATTGTCAGTAGCTTTAATTAAATTCAGCGTGAAATGCTGTGCCATGTAGCTGGTGCAGAATTTGTTGTGAAGAGCAGTTTCTTATTTAAAAATACTGGCACAGTGTCTTTGCCATGTGGGTTGATCTGAATATGTGCTCTGAGCTGGTCCCTCACTACGCTGGCCAGCTATGGCTGGAAGCACAGGAAAGGCCCCCAGCCCCTTAGGGCCATGTATCACTCTCCATTGACGTGCCTCCCCAAGAGGAGAGTAATACACTCTTGCCTTATGGGTAGGGCCCTACCAAATTCACAGCCATGAAAAACACGTCATGGACTGTGAAATCTGGTCTTTTGTGTGCTTTTACCTTATACTATACATATTTCACAGGGGAGACAAGTGTTTCTCAAATTGGGGGTCCTGACCCAAAAGGGTATTGCCTCCCTTACTTATGCACAGCCTTCAGATCTGGGCAGCTGGAGAGTGGCAGCAGTTAGCCGTGCACCCAGCTCTGAAGGCAGGGCCCCACCAGCAGCAGCGCGGAAGTAAGGGTCGCAATACCATACCATACCACTCTTACTTCTGCACTGCTGCCTTCAGCGCTAGATGGCTGGAGAGTGGCGGCTGCAGACTGAGGGCCCAGCTGTGCAGGCAGCAGCCTAGAAAGGTGGCAATACCATATCATGCCACTCTTACTTCTGCACTGATACTGGCAGTGGCTCTGCCTTCAGAGCTGGGCTCCTGGCCAGTAGCTGGCACTCTTCGGCTGCCCTGCTCTGAAGGCAGCACAGCCTCCAGCAGCAGCGCAGAAGTAAGGGTAGCAGTACCGCAACCCCCTCCCCCTCCCTGACAATAACCTTTCGACTCCTTTTTGGGTCAGAACCCCTACAATTACAACCCCATGAAATTTCAGATTTAAATAGCTGAAAGTCATAAAATTTACGATTTTTAAAATCTTATGTCTGTGAAATTGGCGAAAATGGACTGTGAATTTGGTAGGGCCCTACCCATTGGATCTGAAGACACTTGATCTGCCACGCTGCCGGTCCCTGGCACCCAAGGGAGCAAGCTTACACCCTGGGTTATTGGTTGGCAATGCAATTTGAAATGAGAAGCTGCACCTCTTTCCTGCCATCCCTTTCACCTGCTCACCCTGTAAACTGCAATATACCTTTCTTTCTATTACAAGAGTCCTGCCCATTGACTTCTTTGGAAAGTCAGCCAAGCAGTACTGCCTGTAATTAATACATTTGATTTTCCAGCATACTTCACGTAGGCTTCCACTGGTGGGCCATTGTAATACAGCAGCTTTTCATTAACACTATCCCTGTCTCCCTCCCCTTCCTCCTTTTCATATAATCCTATTGATTTTTTAGATTAGGAAATAACCTGCGAGCTGTGTGCCCTCAGTGATCGTTATCAAACAGCAGCCCCAGACGTGCCAAGGAGTGTTCAGACCCTACACACGTGCCCGAGAGGTGGTTAATGTATCAAATAACATCTAACAACAAAAAGGAAGGAAATGGAAGAAATGAAAGCTGGGAACTTCAAACTCACATGGAAACATTGTTTGTTGATGTGTCTTGATGAGGTTGTTCAAATTACCCATGTGTATAGACTTGACTGGGCTACAGATAATGAACTCAGATATTTCCAGCAGACACATAGGCTCCACATCACCTTTTCTGCAGTGGCCCTGCTGTGAGGTATATTGGTAGGATCTTATCTGTTATTAGACATTTTCATATCAATCACTTGTGTCTCTGTCTGCATAACTAGTGTAACAATGACCAGAGCTCTGGACCCTTGTGCTTTAGGGCATCAGATGAGATATCACACCTATAGCAACCATATAAGTACCTAGGCAGATAAATAAAAGCTGATTGCTACCAAGGGTCAGGACGATGTCTCCCTAGTGAAGGAGTATTACCCAGTAAAGTGCATTATGGGGGATATACGCTGTCTTCTGAAGCATCCTTCCTAAGCTAGAGCAGCAAAGAGTCTTGTGGCACCTTATAGACTAACAGACGTATTGGAGCATGAGCTTTTGTGGGTGAATACCCACTTCGTCAGATGCATGTCGCTAGGATAGCACTTTAGATGGAACAGAATGGGTGGTCTTTTCCAATGGGGAATGATGAGGTATAACAGGCTAAATGGGCCATTGGTGTATTCCAGTGCAACAGGCAGTGGTATTTCAGACCAAACATACCATTATTCTTTTCTGCTGTGGAAGGAAGCAGAGTAAAGGACTAGGTGGTCTGTCTGTCTATCATTGCTGGTGGAGCAGAAGGCATGAGACCAGTTTATTTTGACCATTGGTGTTTTCTGGTACAGCAGGAATTGACATTGCAGACTAGATGAACTATTAGACTCTTGTAGTGTTGTAGGAGTAAGGACACCACTTTATCAGTACTATGATTGTGATCGTCCGTGCCCTTTCTTTTCAGCTGCTACAACCACACTCAGGGGAAGGTGTAATGGTGAACAGTGGATGCATGGAAAGGAGAGGGAAATCCTCCTGCGTTTTGCAAGGTTGGCATATTCTGGCTGATTGGACATGGTGAGCAGCCTGGCTAACTGCCAGCAACAGACCACAAGGTCTTGGTGCACATGTGTTTGCACGGGGTGCAGTTGAAAATGGAGGTGCCTGGATTCCGAGATGGACCCCAGAGGCACGTAGTAGTTAGGGGATTGGCAGAGTCATCACACTGGTGTGTATTGGAATAGTTCCCCAGTGAGCAGAAGAAACACTGTAGTGAGGGGGCGGCTAGACAGGAAAGTACTGAGAGGAAACATACTCCCATCCCCTCAGAAGAAAGCACATTTCTGTGAAATCCGAGAACTTATCCTCCATACCCCCTAGTAAGTGGTTCTGTTTATTATGGTTGTCATACAGGGTGACCTTTAATTTATCCTTAAGTCCCAATGGAGTCTCCAGGAAAGACAATCATGTAAGAGAAAATTAGACTGGTCAAGAGTCCGAGTACTCCCCAGTCCCCTGTGGGCTCAAGAGGTAAACATGGAACACTAGAGATGGGACCAAGGCACAACATTCTGATCTGGATTTGAGACATTTCAGCATACAGGATTGCCAGCTCCAGGGCTCAGGCCATGAGCCCAAAGTCAGATGAGCCAGCCCTAGGTAGCAAACAGAGAAGAATCCAAAGAATGCATGAAGCCAAAGTGCCAGGCCATGTGGATCATAATCTCTCCCCAGTCTGTCAGTGGCATCAGATCTTCCCATTCTCTTCCTGTACAGCAGCAGCAGCAGTGCATACACTTACACTGACAATAATCAAGGCCCATGGGAGTGTCGGCTCCTTCTAGCCCTACACTTTGTCCATGAAAATACTTCCTAGTGTCCTGTGAAGACGGTATCCCGGGGCCCGATCTTTCCCAGGACCAAAAGGATGCTATCTATGCAAGTTAGGCAGACAACAAGCTTAAGGATGCACCAAAGAGCTTTGCTGTTATCATACTCACAGGTAGAGCCGTAAGCCTGCTTTCAGGGGGATCAGCTCACTGCAGCCCCTTTTGGGATGTGCCTGGCATGCAAATGTGAGGATGAGCAAGCCACTGGTGCCTTGGTGACAATAGACTACTACTACATGGGTAATTATTGAGGGACAAGGGGAGGGAATCAAGAGAGCCTAGCAGGGCAAATGAGAGAGTAGGTGATCAAAGGAGGGAGAAAGAAAGAGAGATTCATAATTTAAGCTGGTGAATTGCATCTAAAGGAGGTTATTGCCTGGAAGGAAAGGGGGTGAGTGAACAACGTGTCATATTTGGAGTTGAAAGCTGGCATTGAAACAGCATTTTGAAGCACTCCGAAGCCACCTCTGCTGACATCTTGGCTGTATTGTATATTCTGTCAGAGGCTCCAACTGCTCAGTGTATTGTGACTCTGACTCACACACAGACTCTGACTCTTGCTGCCACTCTAGAGATTGTTAAGGGAGAGACGTGCTGGAGAGAGAGAGCCTGAGACAGGGAAGAAATATGAGCAGGTTGTTCATTGCCTGGCACATGCATACACACGAATATGAGTGCACACAGATGCACACATGTAAGCTGGCTCACACACCCACTGGAAATACGTATGGTCCTTTGGATTTATTAGGATAAATTGGTTTAAATTTAACATTAGAACAAAGGCGTATAAGAGTTGGGCTGGAATGGAGATAGCACAGTAGGGATGGAAAGGCACAAGTGAAATGAGCATGTTAGTCTTGTGTTCTAGTTTTTATTTCTCTGCATCCCAGTAGAAATGGGCTCAAATCAAAACTGTAGATCCAAGTAGTTGGAGCCTGTGTAAAGCTTAGCTCTAGATCCAGATGAGGAGCTTCACTCTGTGGCCCAAGCCAATCTGTAGTACTGAACAATCCATTATGAATATGGCTCTCTAGTCCAGAGAGGTCCAAGAGCATCAGCATCAAAGTGCATAGGCAGAGCTGTGTGGGAGGGAGCCCGGACTAGAATGGCAGTGCTGCAGTACAAGACTGAGGTGTGTCGGCACAGCTGTGTGTGTTGGAGTGTGAGGCTAAGAGTCACATAGTAGAGGATGATGTAGGCTGAGGTGTGTTGGCAGAAGTCTGTGGAAGGACCTGAAACTGGAATAGTAGTGGTGACTGCCAATCAGGACTGCAGGACATTGAAGAAAGAAATGATACCTGGCCTTACTTACTAGATGAGAAAACACTTTGTTTTATGCTCTAGCATTCCCCATCACCCAAGCCTTTCTGCATAGGACTCCTCTGCCCCTTTGGTGAGAGACCCACTTACTAGTGAGAGTGCAGAACTGTCCAGCACATGGGTGCTGAAAAAGCGAAGAAGTCAGAGTGTGAGTCCATTGTCAGGACAGTGCAGGAAGGAAGGAGGCAGCCCTTTCCCATTACGGCTACTGGGGGATGCACAAGCCTTGATATCCATCCTACTGCAATGAGAATTCACTGCTACACAGCTGCAGCCTTCATTCCTGATTCTATTCATTCCACTTAGAGCTCTTGAATTTACACTGATAAAAACTTAATTCCTGGAAGGCTAAATTGAAATCTTAAAGCAACAGATGGCTGTTTTATGGTCAGCCTTTCAAATATGTGCTTAAACCATTTTTAACATGCATAATCAGTGGCTTTATCTAATGCACATTATACACCTATTAGACCATAACAGCTTCCCCTTAAGTGTTAACAGAGTGTTACTGCCTTAAATCCCTGCCTCGGTGTGAGTCACAGTGTGAGGCTATGGGCTTCAGAGGAGGAATAAACAATAGAAGCAGTTGCATGCCAGGAAAAGACAGATTCTGCTTGCAGGCCAATATCCTGAGTCATAAGGAATGAGAGGGAGAATACCGAACATTGCTTCTGTATCTATTTGTCTGTCTTATCTGTCTGTTTCATCTGTCCAGCCTATCTAACAAATGTTTCTATTACACCCATCACTGAGGTGTCTTATATGGGTTTGGGATTTTCTCTAAAGAGGCAGTACTATAACATCCTTAGTAAAGTATCCACATCCCTTTAAAAGACAGAAGACCATTTCTGGTCGAAGTGTGAGTAAACCTTATTTAAAATTACACTGTGTTGCTTCGTCCTCTTTTTAACTGCAAGGGGCACTTAACAATTTGTGTAAAGCATTGGCATCTGGATTTATCTTGTCAGGCCTTCCCTAGCATTTAATCTTATTTCTCATTCTCACACATGATTATTATTTTTCAGCTGTGAATAAGTGAATCATAAGAATGGGGATTGCCATAGCAAATCAGTGCAATGGTTCATTTGGTGTAGTGTCCTTATCTCTGACAGTGATCAGTACCAGAGGCCACACAGGAAGGTTCAAGAAATTGCCATAGCGGTCAGAATTACCTGCCCCTGTGGGAAATTTCTTCTTATCCTCTGTTAGTCAGTGATTTGTTAATACCCAGAAACATGAGGATTTATAAACTTTCAAAACAAACTTAATAATGAAACTGTGGATATTCTTTTTCAAGTGATGGTCCCTCTTATGGGTTGTGCATGCGCACCATGCATCTGGAGCTGGTGAATTTGAAAGTAGTGTCCGTTGGTCCATGCATAAGCTCTGGTTCACCTTATGCCTCCAACTGAGGTGATAAAGGGTGGAGCGGACCAACCGTCTCTCCAGTTCCTTCTCACCACTGCATGGTCCAGGTTGGAACCTCCAGTTTCCATAGCTTCAGCTTCATTCTACAAAAGAATAATTCTCTAGTTTGTAAATAGTTTTAACTGTTTTAACAGTCTTAATAGTTTTACAGTTTAGTGTTTTTTAGCTCTTTTAGTTTTAGATTACTCTCTCGGGAGACATCTCCCCCCCATGTCCCATTTGGGTACCGGACTATGCCCAGGACTCCTGACTTCAAACTCTGCGCTTCCTGTCCAAGGTCCTTCTCGGTCTGTGATGACCACCAGCACTGCCTGCTCTGCTTTGGGGAAGCCCACATCGTGGCAAGGTGCAGTATATGTGTCACTCGTTCCCAAGCTGTATCTGAGAAGGGTGGGACCTTTGTATCTTCAAATACCTGATGGAGAAAGCCATGAGGCTCCAATTGGGACACATTCACCTAGCCTCATATGTCAGCCTGATTCAGCAAAGAGTCCACTTCCTGCTGTGAAGTCCAACTCTGGTACAGGAGAATCTAACCCCTCAGACCCCACGGTGGGGTCTTGTTGGGAAGCCAGAAAGCAGTCTTATAAGCATGATATTAAGTCTTCCTCCAAATCCACTTCAAAGAAGTCAGATTCAGTTCTGAACAAAGCCATCATTTCAGCCCCATGGGGACTTAGTATGTCCTAAATCCCAGAGGGCATGACAAGAAAGACCATAAGCATTGGGCTCCATCAATTTTGGACCGTGTTCCATTGGGACTGTCATCCCTAGCTCCTTCCAAACTGCGGGATCTATTGGCACCAACGAAGTCCAATCACTGTCAACTCCAGATACCATCTTCCTTGTTGGCTCTGGTGGCTCCAACAAACAGAACCCCTCTCACACTGGGGAGATCTGATTCCATCGCTGCCCCACAGGATATTTTCAGTCTTCCTTCCTCCATTGAGGCCTTCCATTTCCAGGGGGATAATATCACCTCTGAGGGAATCGACCATTGGAAGGAGTTTATCATCCATTGCATATGCAGAATACATCTCCCCTCCGATGGCACTGATGGTGCTGCCACTGGAACTGGAGTCAGCCTTCTCTTCATTGGGAGATTTTGAGCCACCTGTTGAACCTTTCTTTCCCTACCCTATGTGTCCTCCACCACTCAGAAGACCAGCACCAGCTTGGGACCAATCTCCGCTGCATCTAACTCAGAGCCACTGGTACCCCATGCCATGGGAGCCCCCACAAACACCTACCGACCCCTCCTACTGGCCACATTGGCGGATGTGGGACCAGTACCCCCTAGAGAGTTGATCCGATCTTCCAAGGAGTCATCCCATGCCTCCTCTGTAAGAGGACACTCAGATCTGCCCCTGGATCCAGTAGAGGAGGAGGAGGAGCATTATGCTACAGATCCAGTGGTTCCATTGGAACCAGCAAGCTTGCCATTGTCATCCCCGGACAAAGCAGGGACTATTACATCTCCTTCTCCCCTCTCCTACTGCCCCTCTCCCTGGATGACTTCAGACAGTCCCAGGACTTTCTCCATAGAGTTGCTGGAAAGCTTCAGATTCCTCTGAAGAAGATCCAGGACTCCCACCACAAACTCTTGGACATCCTCCACACATCCAGTCCCATCAGAGTAGCTTTCCCCATTAATAAGGCTATACTGGAGCCAGCTAGGACAGTTTGGTGCCCCCCTACCACCTGTTCCTACCACCAAAGGGGCAGAGAAGCATTATTACATGCCAGCCAAAGGAGCAGAATTTTTATTTCTTCCCATCCATGCTGCTTCTGAAATGGCTAGACAGCAACATCCCCAGTCTACTCCTGCTGATAACAAGGGAAAGCACCTGGATCTGTTGGGGAGAAAGGTCTTCTCATGTTCCAACCTCCAGCTGAGGATAGCCAGTTACCAGGCACTAATGGCTATATATGATTTCCTGAACTACGCCAAGTTTGCGGTGTTTACTAACAGCCTTCTGCCACAAGACAGACCTCATTTTCAAGCTCTGATAGATGAAGGCAAACTGATAGCCAAGACCACTCTCCAATCTACAGTCGATGCTTCTGCTACCTCCACTAGAGCTATGGCCGCTGCCATTGTCAGTAAAAAGATAAAAGAACCAGTTAGGTGGGTAAGGCCATGAACCTTTCAGCTACTGTGCAGTGCACAGCGGAGAGCAAAATGTTGTGATGCTCCATCACAAGTGTGAGCGGCAGCTGTGCATAGGCACAAGTAAGTTAGCCTGCACACTGGACAGGAGTGAGTCTCACGATTCCTACCTGCCTGCTTCCTTGTTCTCAAGATCATAAGGTTAAAAATAGAGAGTGTGGGTGCCAAATGGAGATGTCTGAATAAATGGGCTTAGGCATTTAGCTGAGTGCTCCTGGTGTAGGCCTCACTGCCACGGCTGGGAAGAGTGATGAGGAGGCACAGACCGAGCTCCTGTTCATCTCTTACTTTCACCTGGCACTTACTCTGTACCTCCTTGTGCAGGATCAGACCTTGTATTGCAGCAGATGCAGGGCCCTGGAGAGTGGGGATTGAAAGCTGAACCTGCAACCTGTGTTTCTGTCAGGCTGTTTACTGGCTGTACTGGTAAAGTCTAGTCATGCCTGACCCAGCATTGGAAGAGCCAGCAAAGCTGAGAATGTTCCCTTCAGCATCTACCTATAGATCCTTGTTCTCTTTGCCAGTTTCAGCTGTGTCCATGGTCATGACCGATGAAGAGGTGATCCTCAATGGCATCAAGGTTCTGCAGACTCTGCAATCACACAGCTTTCACTAGCTCCAAAAACTTTTCAGAAGCTGAATGCCATGGCACGTGAGCAAGAATTCATTTGGCCGGGGATAATGCGCCAGGATCCTTCAGAGGATCTTCCGACTTCAAAGCATCACTTTTCCCACTTTTCATTTCAGGCACCTCCATACACATACAACATATCCTTGAATAGCCAGCAAGTTGGGAAAAAACAGTAGAAAAAGATGCTTATTGAACCTTCAGGGATGTTTTCCCTGCAGGTATGAAGGTACTAGCCATGAAAGCAGGCTACCTGTTTGCATAGAAATCTCCAGTGCCTTGTTGTGCCGGCCTCTTTCCTGTCTCCCTCATGAGATGCTGGGTTGGGTGCTAAGAAGACGGCTGTTAACACTGTTTAAACAAATCACCACACAAACAGCAAGCAGTGTCCTTGATCTCTCATTAAAAATGCCCTTGCCACACGGTGCCATCAGCTGCAGGGCCTGCTATGCTAATCACTGGCATCCCTATTCTAACTTGGATGTCATATAGAAGTCCCTGATAGATTTTGTTTCTGTTTTTTTTTATTATTATTACTTCCCTGGCGTAGGGGTGTTGGGATGCCTGGAGCTGGGGAGGAATCCTAGACAAGATAGAGTCTTTCCCAGTCATAAGCTGTCCCAAGCAGTGCATACAGTAGAAAGTTACCGACACAGATTGCAACCTTTAGACGATCGAAACATTAGCAAATGTCAAGCCCAGAGGAAAAGAACAGCCTAGCCAAGATCAGGATCCAGAATTATAAGGCTGCAGCCTTGTGCTCATTCCCAAAATTTATTCCAGGTGCTTATTAACAGTTTAGCATTGTTAAGAAGATGTTAGCCTTACTGCCACCTTCTTCCTCATTTGCATATCACTACTCACAGTTCTGTTTGATTTTTTTTGCCTTGAAAAGCACACGATGACTTTTTCTGCAGCAAAGTTTCTATTCCAGCATTTTTCAATGCGGAGGGAGAGTGACTTTCACCAGAAAGGTGAGAGGGAGGGGGAAACAAGGCCAAGTTTCTTTTTGTTTTTAAAATGTGGTGGAAGGCAGGAGGCAGAATGGAATCATTCTGATGTGAGTCATGGTCATTTCTGTACCCCCCAAATGAGGTTAAGGAAAATTATTCTGGAAGCATTTAAGGGAGCCATAAAGACCCAACACTCTGGTGAAACCTGAAGACCTAGGCCTACTTCATGGAAAGGATATCACCTGAGATATTGGGATAGAGCTTTTATCTTACCTCTTTGTCACTGACAGGCATGCCTACCCAGTTTGCAACAACACTGTGCTGTCCTGCTGGCTTCAGATCAATGGGCCAGATCCTCCACTAATGTAAATTGACATAGATCCATTGATTTCACTGGAATTACAGGAGTTTATACCACTTAAGACCAGATCCTATATTTGCAGAAGCAGGCAGCATCCCCGCAAACTAATTCTAGAATGAAGGATAAGTCCTGAGAACATTTACATAGAGCCCAAAGGATTCCAAAGTGTTTCAAAGAGCCATAGGAGATGAAAGTGCTCATAAGAGACACTCAGCGCTGCACAGAATAGCAGATCCAAATTCTGCAAAGGATTAGCTAAATCTAGAGCAGTATCTGGAGTTCCCGCTGAAGTCAATGGGTCTGGATTTGTCCTATTGAAGTCAGTGGGAGTTTTGCCACTGAGTTCAAGAGGAGCCTTAAATGGAGTTGGGAGTTCACAGCAGGTGCTCAAAGCCTCTCAGGATTTGTGTGTGTGTGTATACACACATGCCCACACATAGATGGATATGAATCATTTCACGCATTGCTGAAGTGCAGTCTTTTCTGTGGAGGAACATAGCAGCACAGGACAGCATTACACAAGAATTTGGGACAGCAAGTGGACACTATTGTATTCCACTGAAACAGTAAGAGGAGATTATGCCAAGTGACATTCATGCAGCTTGTGTCCAGGGACATCTAGCGAAACCACCACTCGCATCTCTACAGTGCACGATATAATAAAGTGAATTAATCCTTGTCAATTCCAGGTTCATGGAGTAGGAAAGGAGATAGTGTGTACTCGCCCATGTACTTCTTTTGAAAGACTCCATAATGCACTTTGCTAAGAAAGATCCTCCTCTGACCGTCAAAAACCCTCTGTCAAGTTGACTAGTTCATCTGTGACTTAGAAGGGGGTGGAAAGCCTGGGATCAAAGGGAGATTCTCCCTACTCCCATAATCAGAATTTGGTTCATTGGTTGGCCAGAAAATATCATTTGAATTTGGAAGAATGAACTTGTTAGGGAAATCCCACATCTCCTGGATAGTCTGTTTCCGTGTCCTTTCTAGAGGACAAGCGACCTTGAATGTGAATGCTAAGTTACCTTTCTTTCCTTTTCCCAGCTCTCCAGGCACTGGGGTGGAGTTGCTATCTTTTTTTTTTTAACCTAAAAGATTTTTGGGGATGGCAGAAAGAGTCTGGCCATGTGTGCAGGAGAGAGAGCCGTCATTATCATGGCCTGCATACACAAGTGAGTGGTTGACAAATGAATCTGCTTGTAGAGATATATCCCTTTGGAAGGCTTGACACATTTTTAATCCAGCTGAGGTCACTACAACACCAGTGTCTATATCATCCTGTAAAGTCTCTTTTAGGATGTATAATTCAGAGCTCAATTATTCTTTGTGCATTTACCATGACACATACTGTCTTTAAATGGACAGGGAGATATGATAGCTAAACTCCAGTGGAAGGTCCAGTATTGCAGTCATCTCTTCTGCTTGAGATGCTATTTGCAGTGTCTTTAGAAGAAGTTTGTGATTCTACAAGTGAAGCCTGGGAGTGCAAGTATTCATGGGAAACCTTCTCAAGCCCACTTCTCTCCAGCAGAAATGCCCTGTGTGCTGTAATGGCTTTGGAACAGAATGCATGGTTGAATTCGCCTCCATTTAGCCCCCAGCAGGTGGGTCAAAAGTAGAGATTAATAGGATAGGAAATGTGTTTCTACTCTGCAGTCAGTAAAGGAAATTCACTGGAACTAAATTAATCATGAAACAGATACAAAGAAGAGAATAGATTAACAGGGAATTAACTCATTAATTAGGCTTGTGCCAAAGTTCAGAAAGAGTTTCCACCGAGATAACTACTGAAGTCAGGATTGGTATGGGCTGCTTTGGGGGCACGCAGTTCTGTTCCCCAACTCCAGTGGGTTTCTCTCCAGTTCTGGATTTATCTGGCAACAGTGATATGCCAAAAAGGCTGGTAGAATTGGCACCACAGCTATCAATGTCTACCACTACATACCTGACAACAAAAGTCGTTCCTTCCCCATTTGCATCCCCAAGCCAGGACTGGTGGGGCTAACTCAAGGATGGGGGCTCTTTCCACTGTGAGCAGTTGAAGCCTTGCTCTTGTGAGTCCTGGTGTGGGGAGCAGCAGTGTGTGTAAGGTTGTTTTGTCCTCTGCAAGGGGGAGTGGAAGGTAATGAAGATAAAAATAAGGCAAAGCATATTGTCCTCCAGGCTGTATTTTTCAGGCTCCCTCATTCCTATAAGGTAAGAAATGGGTGAGGGCTCAGGCAAGTCAGAGTGTGTCTCTGAGGAGATGTAGATTTAAATGTGATCCTCATCATGCTAATGAGACTCTTAGCTACTTTCTTCCCTCTTGAGCCTCACTCCAGCTAGCAGGCTGGAATAATTTGGCAGCCATGCAGTAAAGTGGGATTAGATTCTTATGCACTACCTGTCCTGTTCATCATGTTTTACCTTGTGCTTCAGTGCTGTTATGCAGCACTTGTGGTGTGGAAGATAAATCCTTCCATCTTTGTTATTTATCCAGATGTTATGGTGATGGGAGCATAGAACAAAATTAAAGATCTCACTTGTGCAGGATCCTGGCATTGAATTTGCTGTAGCAGTGCTACACAGACTCTGTTGCTGACTGGTGTCACCATGTTTCGAGTGTAAAGTGATTCTATGTAGCAGGGTGTGAACTATAGCAAACTAACACACTGCAACACCATAGAGCTTGTGATGAATCTGGAGGAGAATGTATTTTATAATACATTTTTAATGGACTAATAAGCCAAAGGTAAGTACCAGTGGAAACGAGCAAATCCTTCAGAGAAAGGCCCCCTGCTCTCAGAGGTACCCTTTTCCTGCCCTCGCTTTTCAATATTTCCCAGCATGAATGCAATCAAACCACACTCAGAAACATTTTGAGCTCTATATTCATCACTTAGGACTGTCTGGGTATTCACATTTCAGAGTTATTTGAGTGAAGTCAAGTGTTCCAGTGGACATTTTTCACCTTCAGTAAATACCTACTGCCCTCCAAAATTATCAGATTGATTAGTGAGACTCTCAACCTCTGACTTTTGAATTATTGGGTTGCACCAACCCTGTTACACTTTTGCCTGTGGATGGAAGGCTAATGCAGAGAGGGTGTTTTCCTATGTTGCAAGAGGCAAGAACCAAAGAAATGAAAGTATTCTCTCGCATGTCAGATGCTATTCAGGGTGGCCTTTGATGGTTTTAACAAATCAGTAGGGGAGCTGTAATATATGAGAAGCAATCTCTCAGTGGCAACAATACCATTTCTAGGAGATATGAAGTAGCTACACTACATCTACCTGTCCTCCTGCATACAGACAGCGTATCTCCTCACTCACTTTGCCAGTAAGCTTTCACTGTTTTTACAGCAACATGGCTAACTTGAGTTAGCTGTCTTGATGTAAATTCCTAGTGGAAAGCAGGCACGGGTGGTTTTTATTTCAGTGTAGTTAGTCAAGATCAATACCATGTCCCCGATCTGCGATTTCCTTGAGGTAAAAACGACAGCTCCTTGTCTCCACTGTGATTTTACAGCGAGATAGCTGTCTTCCTATCAAAGCACACCTTTTTTGGCAGTGAAGACATAGTCTATGACTGTAATCTCCTCTCCCTTTCATTCTTTGAGTCTAACCCTTTTCTGTCCAGACACGGTTTAATGACACTTTTTAACAATCCTACGAGAACGTATAGAATGGTAGGGAAAGGTGGGAACTCTGGTTCCATGAACTCTAAAGTCCACTCCAGAGTTTGTGCCTGTCTAGTTCAATGAACTATATAGTCCTCACAAGAGTGTGACTAGCAACTCTGCATGCCCAATGAGCCTGATGCACGTCAATGGAAAGACTCCCATTGATTTCAGTGGACTTTGGATCAGGACCTTTGAGAGTGCAGACCATATAAATTGTGCAGGCAGTAGAACAGCTCCTTCCATTGGCTCTTAATAAAGTGAGTTAACACATCCGCTGTTTCCTTCTTTCAGTCACAACAAAGAGGCCTTACAAGTGGCTGAAGGGAAACAAAGACTGGTGAGGGATTTAGAAAGAGGGAGATTAAGTGAGAGCAATGAGAGAAAGGGCTTTCAGGCTCAGCCAGAACCCAGCTCAGCCTGCTGTAGGGAAACACTTCTCCCGGTCCATTGTCATTCAATGATCAGCTCTGCTAAAGGTGGTCTCTTGCATCTGTACTGTTATAAACTAATATTCACTGATAGCAGCTCTGCCAATGCCAGTTATTGCTGATGCATTGTGCACAGGCAGTCATTAATCGATCTCTCTCTAACAGCTTATCAACGAAAGCTTGTCCTAATTCCTTTCTGTTCAATCTTTTGTGAGCATTTTGTGCGGGGGAGTGTGTTTGTGAAAAGTAGGGACCCATAGCATAGCAGGCAGCATGGGCAGGTTTTATTCAAGGTTCCCCCTCTCCCAAATCCCAGATCAGTCAGTGCACGCCGGCACTGACAAGGACCCCATGCTATCCCTGTCCTAAAGCCCTACGTGGTTCTATTATACTTCAATCCAGTCTTGCAGCAGCTGTTGTTTCAGTCCTGGGCCCTTGTCCAGCCCTGCCAATTCACCCCACTCCCTGATCTGTGGTATCCCCTGCTGCTGTGGACTGGGGCACATGCAACACACACACACACATGACTGTTGTAAACCAACTCAGTCCTGACCTGCCACACCCCTGTTATCCCATTCCCAAGCCTCTGTACTGCTAGCCAGTTGGGCCTGATGTTGAAGGACATTCTCATGAATGTTGTACCAATAGTTGTTCAAAGGGCTCTTCAAACACCCACATTAATCTATTACATTTTATTTTTGGGGGGTGGGGGCTTTTTGTGAATGTGTGCCTGAGTGCATATGAGTGTATGGGGGTTGGTTTTTATTATTATCAGCAGTGTTTATTAGCTGCAGATTGCAATCTGTAACTGGTCATGTAGGATCTGTCTCTCCTCTAA
Source organism: Gopherus flavomarginatus (assembly GCF_025201925.1). Lineage (NCBI taxonomy): Eukaryota > Metazoa > Chordata > Testudines > Testudinidae > Gopherus > Gopherus flavomarginatus. The sequence goes on along the minus strand of NC_066625.1, from coordinate 79,026,836 downwards.
TCGCTGTCACTTCCTGCTCATTCTGATTTATAGCTTGCTAAAAAATGAGCATCCTATAGGGTAGAAAGCACAATCTGCAGTTTTATATGGCAATACAGACACCAATGAAAAATAACAACCAATCTTATTTGGGCTTGGGAAATGGCAGAGGGAGATAGGCAGAAGGTATAAGCCGCAACATGGCAACAAAAGAGGAGAAATGGAAGGGAGGGGAAATACCAGAGTGTGCTATGACGGTATTTACATGCATTTTACTTCTGAGTCCTGTAGCCGGCACCAAAACTGTTTCATGTGATGTTCTGCAGCACAAAGAGAAGGATTTGCTGAGTACCACTGACATGTTTATACAGTTGAGTACACTGTAGTGCAGCACCCTTGAGTGAAACTTCAAGCCCAGGGCTGAGCAGCTCAGCATGCTTCCGAATGTCTCAATTCTCATCAAAGCTAATGTGTCCTATGGAGTTCAACATCTGACAGGATCAGGTCTTCTATACCTAACAGTTTGGGCCACCCCTATTTTATATAGCATCCTTCATCCAGCTTAACGGTGGTGAGATCTTGAGAGGTGTGGAGTACCTGCTGAGCACCTGTAATTCTCATTAACGACAATGGAAACTGAAGATCCTCAGCACCTTGAGTATTTGGCCCAGTTAGAAGAAATAATACGCTAGAGAGGAAATGGGACAGTGTTTAGTTATACGTGAAAAATAGTCAAGGCGTAGAAACCATCACATAACGTATAATTAGCCAACACAGCCCCAGTTTCAGAGTCTGAATCTTGATGATATGTGAGCTATCCATATCTGAGAATTACAAAACCTGCTCCGTGGTAATTGGCAAACAGGAAAATGTGGTCTAATGAATTATTTGCTGTTCACTAGTAATGATATTTATATATCAATCATTAACAATAATATTAGTTTGTGTTTCAGTTGAGGGAAATTTGGGAGTGTTGCAATATTGTCAGTCAAAGCTGGACATTATCCTGTCCTCCTTCTTGACCCTTACTTGCTCAAACACTAGGAGTGTTTCCAAAAGGGTGGGGTGAGCACCTTAGGAAGGGCACAAAGGACTGGCTGAGAGGAATGTACAGGTCTCTCAATTGTCCCCCAGAGTATCAGTTTTCCTTCTTTCTGAATAAGACACAAGCCCTAAATCTCTGTGTCTTGGTTCCCCATTAAAATAGGGATAAAACTATATACTTTCTTCTACCATTTATGTTATTTCTTTAATTGTAAGGTCTTTGGGGCAGGGACTGGCTTCTTATTATGTGTATGTACAAGGTACATGCTAGTGTAATACAAATGAGATATAATAGGAATTCCAACCCCCTTGAAACACCAATTGTTACATATCCGAATGAGGAAGTGGAAAAGTCGCCCGCAGATCCAAAGCTCATTGAATACAAAGCTCTATTGCAGGGATCGGCAACCTTTGGCACGGGCCAGCCAGGGAAAGCCGCTGGTGGGCTGGAATGATTTGTTTACCTGCAGCTTCCACAGGTTTGGCCAATCGCAGCTCCCACTGGCTGCGGTTCGCCATCCCAGGCCAGTAGGGGCTGCGGGAAGTGGCGCTGGCGAAGAGATGTGCTGGCCACCTGACAAAATGGGTATTCACCCACGAAAGCTTATACTCCGATACGTCTGTTAATCTATAAGGTGCCACAGGACTCTTTGTTGCTATTGACTTCAGTGAGCTGTGGGTCAGACCCCAGAAACATAGGATAAAAGACTGCAGTTCCGAACAAGGAGATTTAAATCCTTTCATATTTTATTTTTCAGCATATTTGTCTCTAATCATGTTTTCTATCTTTTTTGTTTTTGGCATGAAACATGCTCTGAAGTCCTGACTTCAATCTGGAGAATAATAATTATTTCTGAGATGCAGCTTGTTAGCTGAACGTTAAGAGGCAGGAAAAGATAACTGGAAAGAAAGACTAGTAATTTTCCTGGGATCTCATTCTCCAGGAAAGCAGCAGACACATTTGTAAGGTCAATGTGTTGCCAAAGCAAAGAATAACAGTAGGAAAGAGACTGTGGGCAACAGATTCAAGGAAGGTAGATGGATGAAAGGAAGAAAGGAAGAAAGAAAGAAAAGCTTTGTCGTGAGTTTCTGATTCTCTCCCTGCCATTACTCCTTGTGCCTTCACAATAATTTGGCTAAGCTTTACCCATTTACTTTGGGTTCAAACTGGGTATCAATTGTAATGTGGGGTTTGGAAGTACTGTTCTTAAATCGGAAGGTACTTCAAATGCTCTGGGAAAATAACTTGTTTCATTTCACATGACTGCTGTACCTCTAGTGACTGGAATAGCATAGGGCAGAGGTGGTAGGTGAGGAGGGGCGGCGCAAAATTTGAAAATGAGGTGCATCAGCAGAACTGGAGTAGGATTGGAAAAGCAAGGAGGTAATGCAGGTAAGGCATGAAATGCATTGGCAGAGTTGTTTGTGGACTCAGGATTAGAGCTGCAGTCAGGCTCCAAGTTTACACTGAAGTGTGTTCATTTTGTGTGTGTGTCAGCCCAAGGCTGGAAGCACAGAGGGCTCTGCACATCAGGACTCTGGGCGATGGACATAACTTATACATCAGTTTTTCACACTCTCTCTGTTCCTCACACATTTAAGAGAAAAGAAAAAAGGCAATGGTAATAAGAAACAATAAGTCCACCATTGAACTCAGACTAAATAACCATGTGTTCAAGAATCTGCATTCACATGCAAGCCTGATCTTGCTTGCAGACGTGTGCTGTTGCATGTGCAAATGAATGCTCTGAACACCCAAACAGCTGCTCACAAGCTCTGTGGCTGATTTCTTTTTTCTGGAGGTTCCCTGAGAATTTGATTCTGAAGCTCCAGAATGTTTGTCTCAGTTTTCTGTTGCCTTCTTTATCCCATGTCGTCGGCCTTCTTTTTCATGCGGACTCTCTGATGCTGCTATGGCACTTGGTGCTTCTTTTCCCTCCACTCTCTCCATATCATGGGACTCCAGGCTCTTCCAGTCTGTGTTCAGTAATACATATCAAAGAGGAGATTAGGTTGGAAAAGAGAGTCCAAAATATTACCTGGCTCACTCAGATAAACCCAAGACAAAGCCAGAACACTGCTGATCTTTATAGAGTCCTGGTTGTTACATTGAATTCTGCTTGACTTTTACCCCTACCATTAAAATACAGTTATAGTTCAGAAAAGTGACAATAAAGATTACCTTGCCTGGTGTCATTTTCAATCTTTGTCAATAATGCCCAGATCCAGTTTGCTCACTTTAAAAGTCAAAGGATGATTTTTTCACCTCTAAATCCAGCACCATGTCTTGCTACCAAACTGGCTATTTTCTGCCTCTTATATTATCACCAATATAAAACAATAGCATCTGAGCACAGTATTTCCCTGTCAGTTCTTGAAGAGTAATGATTTTGCTTGTGTAACAGAATCACTCCTGGGTTTTTATTTCTGATAGTTGCACCAAAATTCAGTTGTGTTAATTAGTTCTTCCTATCTTATGTGTTATATGCGCCATAACTTTTGGCATAATGGAGACAGGCTACAGAATATACTACTGCCTTTCCTTTTCTTTAATCCCCATAATTGGCATTGCCTGCTTGATGTTGGATACACTCTTTTTGTGACTATCATGACTAGACCTAGGCAAACAGTGCAAAACATTTCCTGGGAATATGAGTTAGAACTTTCACAAACTTGCTTTGATCATGATCTTATTCCTTTTGTGCTGACTTTCCACCAAGATTCTAGCTGGAGGAGAATTTAATCATAAAAAAGAAAAGTTACCTCTGAAATTCATTTTCACATAGGGAATTTCAGAGTAACAGAGAACTGGAAGCGCAGATTCCAGAATATTCCGGAAAGCAAATGCAGAACTTGTAATCACATGTATTCTCAATTCTGAAAATTAAACTCCTCTGGGAAAGAAACATACACTGTGCCCTACTAGTGCATAACAAAACCGTTGGAGAGACATACAATCTATTCATGAATTGTTCACCAATAAGAAAGGAAGCAAAACTTACAGAACAAATTATTTATCCTTAGTTATTCTTGTTAGAGTGAGGGGTATTTTACGAAGAGGGAGTTGCAAGGGAGATACCAGTGAAGTTGGACACCTTCTATAAGTTGGTAGCCTGGGACCAACAGCCTTACAAAAGTGGGAAGAACACAATACTCACATTTATGAGTGTTCAAAATGGAACCAATGGAACTCATGTACACCATCCTTTTTCATAGATTCATAGATTTTTTTTAAGGCCAAAAGGATCCATATAGTCAGACTTCGGACCCAGATAGGCTGTATAAGAATGTCTGCACACAGACTTGCAAAAGGAGAGATGAAAGGAGTGAGGTAAAACCCACAACAACTTCAACAACCACCACCAATCCATTAAACTGTTTCTAGGTGTTCCACCACCCATCCATTAAACTGTCTCGAGGTATGGAAGTTGATTCAATACAAGATATTACCTCACCCACCTTGTCTCTCTCCTTTAGTCATTTCAGCACAAATCTGTGTATGGCCACTCTTAGTTCTGAATAAAAGTGGCTAAAGTCAATTTAGCTAAAGTTGGTTTGTTACCCATCTTAGTGAGTTAACTTCAGACTCTTTTAGTTTGAAAGAAGAGTGCTCACACACAAGCCTGCAGTGAAATCATGAAAGAGGTTTTAGGAAACTGATTCAGTTAAGGATACGAGTTTGTGTTTAAACCAGCATATAGGGTTTGGCCCATCTCCCAATGAAAATCATAGAATATCAGGGTTGGAAGGGACCTTAGGAGATCATCTAGTCCAACCCCTTGCTCAAGGCAGGACCAATCCCCAGATAGAGTTTTGCCCCAGTTCCCTAAATGTCCCTTTCAAGGATTGAATTCACAGCCTTGGGTTTAAGCAGGCCAATGCTCAAACCATTGAGCTATTCCTCCCCCCTGTTGAGTTCAATGTGGGCTTGATAGGAGTCTGAAGGATGCATGTGGCAGTTTCTACACAGATCTTTAAAGATGAAGGGCTGATGCACCAACTAAAGCAGACACACCTGAAGGATTCATTCTCTTAGGCCTACTATCCATTTTGGCTCTTTCAGGCCTCTCCTTCAAGCAAGGAAATAAAAAGAGAAACAAACATCGAAAAGTCTTTTTTTCCCTCCAGGAAAAATATGAGGAGAAGAAATTGTTAAGAGCCACTGAATACATCTTTCACTAGGGAAGCCGCAAACACTTGATGCATCTTGTTGGCATGAGCTTTGCTCAAGCTTTATGGTTTCCATCATCTAGTGTTTTTATTAAAGAATAATTAAAATAAGGCACAAGGCCTTTTTCTCTCCTCTGTGCCATTCTTCGCCACTGGACACAAAGGGAGATAGCACTTTTCAAGGAAGAATAACAAAAGCATGAAAACAGAAGCAAAGGCAGGGATTCTGCCTGCATTCATGTTGCCCAGCACTCTTCTGCTGAATCGAGCACTTCTCCAGCTTTGCATTTTGCTCACACTCTGATCCTATTGATGCTGAACTTTCTCTGAAATGAAGCTATTGTACCTTGGCTTCTAATTAGATTAAAACTCCCTTGCAAAACAGCCTCTTAGGTGGATCAACAGGCTAAAAAGAAAAACACACAAGTGTTAGGGATGGGGGGAAAAAAACCACAACAAAATAGAGCTGGGGTGAGAAGCAGTTAGGGCTGAAATGATGCCATTTAACCCCACTTGATCTGCTTGACTTTCCAGAACATGGGGAAATCTCACCACACCATGGGTATACACAGAGTTTGGCTTCAAGTCCTGGCCCTATCAGATTTCTAGGCCTGATATGAGACTTGTCAGGGTGATGTTCCTACCACTTTGATGCAGCATTTACTCACCATGGCTGAGCCAGAAGAGCAGAAAGGCAGCACCACACGTGGCCCCACTGTGGACCAGGCTCAGTGCAGTGTCTCCGTGGTCTGGGACTGTACTTACACTGCTGGGCTTATTTTGGAGAAGGGGATGGGATTCATTGCTTCAGAGTCGGGGGTAATGAAGTGACCAATATGTATATGGCACCTGGGATAGAATCAGAACTTCCTCCTCTTAGTGTCATAGACCCTATATTGCTTGAAGTAATAATTGGAGATATACCAATCTCCTAGAACTGGAAGGGACCTTGAAAGGTCATTGAGTCCAGCCCCCTGCCTTCACTAGCAGGACCAATTTTTTGCCCTAGATCCCTAAGTGGCTCCCTCAAGGATTGAGCTCACAACCCTGGGTTCAGCAGGCCCATGCTCAAACCACTGAGCTATCCCTCCCCCCATATTAGCTCAAATAGTTGAAGTGTCATGGACTTTTGCTTTTAGGATGGCTGCTTTGTCATATGTGGCAAAGGCCTGGGTGAGTTATTAAAGTCAACCCTCACAGGCGCCAGTAAAACTGACCATCATGTTAAATGTAAAGACAGATGGTTTGGTCACCAAGGGTCCAACTTGTACAGGATAGTGAGATAGAGAAAATTACAATTAATAAACCCTTTAAAGATTCCCCAAAATAGCCTTTCTATATGAGTGTCATAGCTTTAAAGTCTCCGTTCTTGAGCCCTTCCAGGGCTAGAAACAAATGCAGCCTGTCACAGTGGACATCTGGGACTTTCCCTTTTCCAGTGATATAAAGCTCCTATTTCTAGGGCCTAGTCTACACTTAAAATATCAGCATTGCTATCTCTGTCTGGGCTGTAAAAAAAACCCTCACACCTTAGTGACATCGCTTGGCTGTCAAACCCCCAGTGTAGAAACAGCTATGCCAACAGAAGAGGGCTTCTGTCAGCATCACTAATGCCATTTGGGGAGGTGGTGTTCCTATATGGCAGGAGTTCTCAAACTGGAGGTCAGGACCTACCAGGGGGCCCCGAGGTTATTACAGGGGGTCGTGAGCTGTCAGCCTTTACCTCACACCCCACTTTTCCTCCAGCATTTATAACAGTGTTAAATATATTAAAATGTGTTTTAATTTATAAGGGGGGTTGCACTCCAGAGACTTGTGATGTGAAAGGGGTTACCAGTACCAAAGTTTGAGAACTACTGCTATACGGGCAGAACTCTTCGTTCTGTCGGTGTACCCTGGATCTACACTAGGGAGCTTTGCTATCATAGCTATGTTGACAGACTCTGTAGGGAGGAGTAGCCTCCCTCAATGAGTTGAGATATTTGACCTTAAACTTCTCTCAGGAGCAAGGCTTACCCATTCTGGACTTAACTACGGTCATTTCAATAGGAATATTTTACATGTAGGATTAAAAAAGGAGACATATTTGTGGCAGGTTGATGATTTTAACAAAAAGTGACAACAGTTTGAAGCTCCATGGGTTTGGAACGTTGGAACGAGTCCTGGCAGAGATGGATTAGTGGGCAGACTACAGGTGAGTTGGGCCAGACGTGCATGATAAATGCAACGTCTCTGAGACTTATTACATGGATGTCACCATTGCTTATGTAGGAAGAATAGAGAGATAAAGAGATAAATAATGACCTCTTCTACTTCCATATCACTTTAATTATTGTGTCAGTTTTGGTGCCTCTTCACTCATTGCTCAGACTTTTCAGGTTCACGCTAGGAAACCCCAAACAGACGTGGTTAATATTGTGCATTCTGTTCTCCATTCACCTGGCTTTGTTTACACCCTGAAGGCCCCTTATGTATTTGTATCTCTGTGGAGTCCCCTGCCACTGTAACACCTACATACCATTTAGTATGTACCCCTCAAAGATATTGGTAAGTGTCTCCCAGCGCACTGTGGCAACCTTCTACTTTTGGCTCAGAATCTCCTGCTGCTTAAGGATTCAAGCCACTCCCATTCAGATTTGGGGAGCTTCCTGGTACAAAGAGCTGAAATCCTCTAACCAACTGGATATCAGTTGGCCCAGGGCTGAGGCAGGGGACTACTGTCTTCTAATTACTCAACTGTACAGTGATCCAAGGCCCGTGGAGCAAAAAGGTGAATGTTTCCAGTGTTGTGTAATACAAAGATTTACGGTCACCTCCAGGAAAAAAGGGGTTGAAGTAACACATAATTTAGTGTCCCATTAAAGGGAAGGTTTACAGGTTTACAGGTTTCCAATAGTGTCTATGTTTCCAGCTGGTTAGTCCAGATAAGGCTTTTAAACAGCTCCTTTTACCCCGAAAGCTTGCAACAGTCAGCGCCTGTGTACTGTTCAGGGAGATATATGGCTGTAAAGATAAAGCAAACTTTAAAGAGGTAGCAGCTAATTATGAAAATTAATTAGTGAGCTTGCATGGGCTGGATCACTAGCTATTCATTCAATAAATAGCTAACTACCTGACCTAAGTCAGTAATTGAACACTAGAATGGCCCATTGCAGAGTGAGCATGGGCTAGGGTATTTCTGTCATGGTCAGAGTTAGTGACAAAGGCTATAAGCGCCTACAACGCCAGGGTATAACAAACCTGTTCCAACACTAGGGACATGTCTACACTTGGAGCTGAGGGTGTGATTCTCAGCTCAAGAAGATGCACCTATCTTAGCTCTGATCAAGTTACTGTGCTAAAAATAGAATGTAGCCATGGTGGCATGAACAGTGGAAGGGGTAGCCACCATGAGTATGTGCGTAGGATCTCAGATGGGTATGTACTTGGGGTGGCTAGCCCCTCCCATTGTCCATGCTGCTGCGGCTACGCTCTATTCTTAGCATGTTAGCTCGATCAAAGCAAGCAGGAGTAAGTCCCCTTGAGCTGGGAATCACACCCACAGCTCCAAGTGTAGACATAACCTGAGTCATTTAAATAGGTTCCTACAAAAGGGCTGCCATTTGCCTGGCTGTCTGTCTATGCTGTCCTGCGGCACCCTTCGCCAGGGTATGTGAGCACATAGAGAGGATTGGCAGGGTTCTTTCTAGGTTATTCACATAGCTCTGCTAAATTCCAGGATGTGCTCAGAAACCTTGTGGAGGATTACAAGATGGTGGAATGACTCAGTGGAAAAGGCTAGGTGAGGTCAGTAAGGTCTTTCCCTGAGGGGTTAGACACATGTACAGTGAATGGCCAGAAGGTAAACAGGAAAACTCTCCAGCTTGGGGTTCAACAAGGTCCCGTGACCCTCGAGTGGGGATCCCAACCTTCCGAAAGGAAACTGTCTTCTTCTAGCCTTTCCCCTGATCATCTCTGCATGGGGAGCAGAAGCCAGGTAGAGATTAACCCCTTTTTCACCAGGAGCCAGATAGAACACCCGCCCCCATGACAATGCTGATTGTGCTTTCCTTAAGTCAAATTGTAGAGAAAGAGCATGTAGGCCAGGCCTGGCACAGCTGGGAAAGGATGACTACCCACGGTCTGGCAGAAGCCAAGTGTTGACTCCCTGGTAATCTGATCCCACACTGGGAAACTCTCATTGATCTGGCTCAAGCATCTGTATGCAGTGGCCTTGTCATATGTTTCTGCCATAGATTTGGCCATGGTAGGGTTAGAAACATGGTGGAGATATGATCTTTCCTGGTGTTATAGAGCCATAGAGTTTTTAGGCTAGAAGGGATCACCAGATAGTCTAATCTGACCTGCAGTATATCACTGGCCACCAACACAACCCAGCCACCCTCACAGCAAGCTCAACAACTGGAATTAGACCAAAGTACTACAGCCTTCAGGAAACCAAATGGTTGCTCTCTTAACTTCTCTCCTAAAGTATTGCTCATCACTAGAAACACTCAAACACCTGGGGTTCCAGAGTTTCAATTGTTTTTTTTTTATGGGGATTCACAACCCAGGCTTTGCGAAAAGGAACAAAGAGGTGGGATTGAGAAGCAAGTCCAGTGGAAAATATACAGGTAGGAATGGGTCAGGCTGGCTCCTAGTGTAAGCTAGAGTGGCCTCAGAGCTACCTAACTTTGTGCCAGCTACCAATGGCCAAGGTTAGAGAGGCATAGCTATAGCTTGGGTGCATACACCCTTTCTCTTCAATGTGCCCCCTCCATATGGGAGTTCCAAAGGGGCCATCAGATAGTTGCTACAATGGCCTGATGCTGTTAGTGGATTTCCCTCTGGAATGCAAAGCAGCTGGAGACTGGGACAGGACCTGGGCATGTAAGTTTAAATTACAGAGGAAGAAAAGGTTTGTGAATTAAAGTGAGTTATAGGAACTTTACAAAACTAGAATAAATAATCTGAGAGGTTCAGCAAACCACAGTGTCCATGAGAGTCCCCAGTCACTACCTAGTAAATACAAGTCTCTTTATGTTGATTATAGAGTACTGCCTGGTTTAGATGCTGGGGTCTATTAGACACCAAATTAAATTTTATATAAGTAATAGTCAGGAACTTTCAGGTAGCTTCGTTCAGCAAATAATGAAAAGCAGCCTGAAAATCAACTTACCTAGCCATTTAGTTTATGGATAATGCAGGAGAACGTAATAATAGCAATAACTTGAGATTTATATAGCTCCTTTTATTACAGAGAATCCCACAGGGCTTTACTCATGGCATTCTAAGGGATTGCGCACTCCCTGCTGAAATGCAGTGATTCTGGGGTGGAATCCAGCCACCATTCTACATCAGCAATAACAACATCAAGTTTTATTAACAGAGGAAAGGAAGAATAACCCCAGTTGGAACTGCAGTGGGGTTGTATGTAGGCAAAATGTAATCATCTTAACTGGAATTAATCCAGTCTACCAAACTTAACAAATCTTCTTGGAAAAATGGCTGAGGATCATCAAGACCTTGATTTTACATTATATCTGAGACAGCCCCAGGCTGGGGTATTGAGTGAGATCGGGTGCACAGGGAAGAGTACCTTCTACTAGTCACCAACACCACTTCCTGGCAATATCTTGTTCTTTGCTGAAGGCTCCTCATCCAGTCCAAACTTGCTTAGTGTAGGAGAGAGAATGAGGTCACAATGCAAGTAGTTGCCAGTCCCAGCGTGTAACTGCATCACTCTCAATCAGTGCTGGACTTTCCTTGCACATATCCCCCCAACAGAGGTTCAAGTAAGCCTTGGTGTTTTTTATTCTTAGATTGTTAGACTTAAAAGGAGTGTTTGTACAGCACCTAGCACAATGAGGTTCCAGTCCTTATTTGGGCAGCTGGATTCTACTGCATCCTGCTGCTCCTCCTCCTCCTCATTATCATCATCAATACCATTCCAGAAATGTTTGTATCTCTTTCCATTAATTTCAGGGTTAGATTACTTTGTCTTTAGCAGTCCATCCTAGGCCTTATTTTTTTTTCTTTCTGAGCACTGACAATACAGAGAAATAAGAGAAGTACATGGATGGGAGCACCTACAGTACCACACTTGTCCCTAAAGAGGGCATTACAGGGAAGCCCCACCTCCCACACTTTCCCATGCTGCCTTTCCCCTTCCAGACATGTTCTGGAAAGGTCAATTCTGCAGGTTAGATGAGAATTGATTCTCTGATGTCCACTGAATTCTAGGCTTCTCCGTTGAGATGGCCAACAAGGGTGCTGATCAGTGTGATGCTAGTTTTTATGTGTGGAATGGCTCTGAAGCCACCAAATGGCAATAATTTAAAAACAGAATGGGTTTTGGGGCTGAGCTGTCCCCAAGTCCAATGAGCGGGAACCACAATTCTTGCATTTGTCTCCAGGTGCCTAACTATGGGCTTGGGTGCCTAAGTTTGAGAAAGTTGACCCTTTGCCTCTCTTTGTATTGGTTCCCCTGTTTGTAAAATGGGAATAATAATTACTGACCCACCCCACGGGCTGCTAGGAGAACTAATTAGGTCATATCTTCAAAGTGTTGCAAAGTGCTCTGTGCATTACTGTTAATTATTCGCAGTCACCATCAGCCTGGGCTGGATTATAACTAGTGACCTAGAGCTGGAAGGTTCCATTTCTAATCCCTCCAGGCAGTTACACCTTAGGCAATGTTAGGCACAGGGTATGCTAACGGCTGCTGAAGAAGAGGATTCCAGGTACCCATGTAGGGAAAGACACACGGTTTGCACCTGAATTACCGAAGGAAAAAATGCCTCGTTATCCAACTAGTTTCCCTCTTCTTGAAACAAATGAGGATTTTCAGTGACTCCCCACTCCCAACCCCTTCTCTCTTACACATACACAATTCCCAAGTCTGTTACAACATGGGCAGCTGTGGGTTCAGACCACACATTGGTACAGTGTCTGAAACTTATGCGGGTGGCATGGCCAAAGCTCTGCATACCTATGCCAGAACATCCCCAGGTGTTGAGCACACTGTCACTGAAGGGTTTGTCCTCTCCCATGAATGAGCAGCAGAGGGTGCTGTCCATCTGAGCTGAGCTTCATCATTGTAAGCTCACTTGGCACTGTACAAAGCTGATGTGAAACTTTAAGCAGCTCCTTTCTCAGAAGCCACACGATCAAAGCCTAGCTGCTCTGGATTTTAATAAAGCAGGAAAGATTGGCCACTCAGTGTTTTGGGAGAAGGAAAATCTGTTTCAGTTACATTCATATAGTGTATAAACATAGATGGGTATATATGTAACATTTGAATGTGTAGTATCCATCTTTCCTAGAACAGAGAGGCTAATAGCACTACCTAGACTAAGGCAGAGTGGAAGGCAGTATGTTGGGATCTTTTACTGGAGAGCTGTCTGCGCACCCCACTGCTGACTTGCAGCACCTCCACTGTTCCAGTCCTGGGCTCCCTACACACCTGTCAGTGCCCCTCAGACCTGACCAGCAATGCCCCAGACTGTCTCATTCTTTAGCAAATTGCCAGTTGCAATAATTATCTTTAATTAATACCCTGCTGGTGATTCATGTAAATACATGATCGACAGTTACCTGTGAGTATGGTAGAATTACTGAGTACTTGTCATGGAAAAGCCGGGGTATAATAATCAGTGTAATTGTAGTACCTCATGGAAATGTTGGCTGAGGAAGGATTTAGTGGTCCAAAATATTCTAAGACCATTTTTCAGTTTACCCTAGGACTCCAAACCTAGGCAATACTGACTATTTGAATGCATCTTCTGCTTACTGAGATGGAATCACAGGTGTTAGTAAAGTAGTAGCTCAATATTTCTTATTGAACTTACTAGAATGTATGCAGTGTCGTAAATGCTCAGACGTAGTGAAGCAGTTACTGTGATTATAAATCTAGTCCATGGTTTACACAGAGTCTTGATTTCAGCTCAATTAATGTTTGTATTCTCTACCACTCCAGGTTTTCAGTTTTACAACTTAGCAATCTGGTTTGAACCAGTGTTGACAGTCTGTGTGCCGCATGCTGGAGTGATGAAGCAAAACAGACATATATTTGAAATGTGTTCTAATAAGACACTAGTTGTAAGTATAAACTGGTGTTCATTTGGCACTTCCCAGCTGTCCGGGCCCTGATATGCTGTGCCACAAGATCTCAAGGCACATCACATGGTAATGAAATAGATACAAGGAATACCTCGGCTATGTAGGCAAACGTGGGAACCTTTATGCACTCAGCTACAGCTTACACATTGGCTTTGACCATCACAACTCATGAATGGGCAAGACTCAAGAGATCTTAGGCTACCCTATCCATAGCCCCTGTTGATGCAGGATTGCTCTCCGGTGATTTGTCCCATCCACTTTTAAATTACTCAGTTGAGGGCGCTTGTGTAACTCCTCCTGAACTTTAAAACCTGTTTTATTAACAGAGTTTTTCCAGGACTCTAGGATTGTCTACATCTCTTTTCAGTATGGATGGCAGATCTTGAATTTCACATTCACAGCAATGGGGCAAAAGGGGCTCCCTAATGTAGCCAAAAGAAACATTAACAGTGAAACACTATTTCCTGATGGCACAATCCTGCCTTCACTGAAGTCTGCATGAACTATGCTGTTGATTTCAAAGGCAGCAGGATTAGACCCATAGTGCTGTACTGTGAAGCTAAGTCCTGGCATTAATCTTGTACACAGTCTCCTGATGCAGAGTGGGAAAACTACTAATTGAGCCACATAAATATACATTATTTGCAGTTGCTCATACATCCACTTTATTGTTTATTATGATCATTATTATTATTATTACTATTTTATTTATTATTGTGCATAGTGGTCCCAATTAGGATCAGGGCCTCATTGGTATGGATGCTATGGCAATACAGAATGAGATGCATTACTATAAATATAAACATCCATTCCTTGAGTTAACTGCACCCACTGAATGTCACTGATTCTTCTAATATAAAACATATTGACACCTTTTATTTCAATATATGTGTTCAGTTGAATGTCTCCTAATAGTGTTAGTATCCCTGGGCAAAGTGGTTCCTTTGTTGCCTTCCTCTTAAAACTTTTTTATTTTCCTCGAATGCCATAGTGACCTTTTGGTCAACATGAATTTCTGAGCTCTAGAGAAATCCAGCTCTGCCCTTTTCATTGTTCAAATCACACACTGTCTCTGTCTCCCCTCACCTCTTTGGATTTCATTTCTCTGTAGTACATTCCAAATGCACGAGCCAGAATGAGGGGGATGGACAACTTTGCAATTTGAGATTTATCAAAATCTTTTTGTTCCAAAATGATGGCCTGGGAAATTGCATCATCAGAATATCTGTCTGGGGAAGAAAGAGCAGACAGGAAAATATTTCTGCAGAATGATAAACTCTGATGTTGGTATCTGTTACATGGAAGGATTAAAAAAAAAGGGGAAGAAGAAGGAAAAAATAATGCTGGGGAGAAATGATCTAATGCTTTTTGGCTGCTGTTACTGGAGAGAAAGTCTAGGCCAGTTTTTTTTTCTGCCAGTTTAAAATTAAAATAGAAACATTTACTATATCTCAGGTGGGAAATCAGAGAAATTCTGCCCTTGGTTTTGTCACTAGTCGTCTCCGACAGCTCTTCCCAAAGCTGCAATTCTAACTCTAAATCAGAGCTGAATCATGCAGAATTATCGAGCCAGATCCTCAGTCGGTGTAAATCAGCATAGTATGTGGAAGTCAATGAAGTTATACCAATTTACACCAATTGAAGATCTGACCCATTGCTATTGTTATTTATTATTTATGTTGCCATAGTACCAAAAGCTCTATCCACCATCTGATCCGTAAGAAGGTTTTTCTGATGGCTACATCTCTGCCAGCAGAGTGAGTGAGCTTCAAGATCTCATGACTGAACCCCCAACACATTTGTTCCATGAGGACAGCATGGTACTGACACTTCATTCGAGGTTCATCCCCAAGGTGGTTTTGGAGATCCACTTAAACCCATCTACTAATTTACCTGTGTTCTTCCCAAAACCACATTCTACACAAGGGAAGAAGCAGCTTTGTGCTCTAGATGTATCAAGTGCACTTTGGTATTACAATGACAGGACTAAATATTTCAAACTGTCACCCTATCTATTCATAGCTATAGCTGATTACTCAAAAGGTCAGACTATTTCATCACAAAGACTATCTAAATGGATAACATAATGTATTTCATTGTTCTACCAGCTGGCTGGTGTAACTTTCTCACTGATTATCAAGGCTCACTCCACCAGAGTCTAAGCCTTGGCCTGCTTCTCAAATGTGCCAATAATTGAAATCTACAAAGTAGCTACATGGAACAACCATTTCTCATTAGTCCAGCACTATGCCCTGGACATAGCTGCTAGATCAGATGCCAAGTATTCCAATTTCTATTCAGCTGATGCACCCGATACTCCTCAGTCTCACCATCCTGAGAGGCTACTGCTTGCCAGTCACTTACAGCGGGATCCACCCTAACACATGCTTAAAGAGGGAAGAATGGTTATTTGTCTTATTGTAACAGTTGGTCAAGATATTGCAATCAGTGTGGATCCCATGAGCTGCCCTCCTTTGCTGCTTTTGGAGTTCTTAGCCAACACAGACTTTGAACTGCGAGGGAACTGAGGGAAAGTTGTGGTTGCTCCACCATGTATGCCCTCACACAGCACCACTAAGAGGCACATGAGGTACAGTACAGGCACACCTACAATGGGATTCACTCTAACTACAACATCTCAAAGAGCCGTAGTTACTGCAGGGTAAGGAACTGTTCTTTTAAACTGATTTTTTTTGGTGAAAATGGATGGGTCACAAGCCTGGTAATTAAATATGCATCTTTGTAACTGTTTGAATCCACCCCGGCTTGGATACATGACTTGAATTGCTCCCATCCAGTAGCTATTTGGTGGTCTTTCTCCCACTCTTTCTCAATCTAGTTCTATAAGCAACCATCATTAGTATCTAGAAGACAGTTATATGGCTAGCAAGACTATCACGAGTTCAAACTTTTTTATAAAAAATGTCCTTTTTTTAAAAAAAATGAACATTTTCACAGATTTTTTTAAATATATAGATTTTTTTTATCAATTCTGAAAATTTTAAAACTGAAATGTTTGGTTTTCCCTTTCTCTCCCTTCCCCTTTTTGCTATTTTTTTCCATTTTGCCACCAAAAAGGGGAGTGAAAAAGCAGAGTGAAAAGGAGAAAAAAATACCAAAAACCTGAAAACCACAAAAATTTTGGTTTCCATACTTGCTCATTCAAAAATCAGAATTTTGGAGAATTTTCATCCCATATTTTTGAGATGTTTTCCCCCCAACTGGTTCATGAAAAAGAACTTACCATATGTTAACCACCTGTAATGATATGCCTTCTTGTTAGCAGTCTCAGCTCAGAAAACAAAAGACAGAAAAGGCACAGTGACCAAACTGCCTTCCCAGTCTTAGATATATTCCTATGGGGTCAAGTTGAGGCACATTAGTTTTGTTGGTTGGAGCAAGTTTCCAAGCTGCCTTCCATGCTGTTCTTCTGTGTGGATAAACTGAGAGCTTCACTCTCCAGGGTTGTTGCTAGCACTAAATTGACTTTTACATAAACCACAATTTTGTCTGCAGTCCTATCATGCATTTGGAGAGTCCCAGCCATGCAACGGTTGAGTGCCAGTCATTGATTATTGTTTCAAAATAAAAATCACTGTGCAGTTAAAAGCCATACTCTTCCTATTGTCAAATTAAGTAAGGCACCGCACAATTTAACCTTCCTCTGCTCTGCTGTTGATGTTAGTAACTGTTATTATGTGTATTACCATAGCACCTAGGAACCTTAGTCCTGGACCAGGACAACATTGCACGAGGAACTGTACAAACATAGGCAAAAAGGCAGAAAGTTTCTGCCCTAACTTCGTTGGCTAATCTAGTAACACGGAGCTGGAAACTGACTAGTATTCAGATGCCAATTCCTAGCCTCACTGAAATCAACAACAGGACAATTGCACATCTTCAGGGTCAGACCCCTTACAAGGAATTGTACTGCTGTACTCCCGCTCATGTATGGAGCCCAGTGCTGACTTCTGCGTGGCTCTGCCCAGGTACAGGGTTCTAGTCGCACCTTTCTTTTTGCAGAATTGAGGCCTGACTTTCTAAAACACATTAAAAAGAAAAAGGCCAAAATTTCCCAGTCCTCTTTTGTCCTAATTTTTCAAGAGCTGTCTCGAAACCTGTAACTTTTACTGGAAAGAGGCTAGTGGCAGGCGCCATGGCATTAGAAAAAATGAGGTGTTGGGCTATTTTTAAACCTACTGAAATAGCATCAGATGGTTTCTACTTATAGGAACTTGTGCTCATCTTCTCCTGTGCCTGGAAAAGGATAATGATTTCTATGAAGTAATGATCCTATCATAAACAGGATTCTGAGTGATGAGCATAGTTCCCTCCCCTTCTTTGGTTTTTGCATTAGGCTATTTTGACTTATTCCCAGTTACTTTTATTATTATTATTATTTAAACAAAGACAATTTAATATTTTTTTCACTCTTTTTCTTCATAAGAAGAAAATTAGAAGCTCTGAAAAAGCCTCTTGCTCTTCTAAATTGTTACTGACTAATACAACGACAGGCACCTTGCGTAGTGGTTTTCCCCATAAATCAGCAATGGAGAGAATTAGGTGGCGAGTGAGGACGATATTTAATCAGCACTTGTAGGAAATCATTAGCTGCACACCCTCAATCCGCCGCCAGCTCATTCGTCATTCCCAAATGCTGCTTTGCCACCAGGCCATTAACATTTTTCAATGACTTTCTAAATGCAGTGAAAAAACCACAGATAGGGTGAAATATCAGTGGACGTTATGGAAACACGAGGCTGAACGATGCATCTGCTGCTTTTTCTCACTCGCTCTCTCTTTCGAATAGAAATGTACCTAGTGGGGAGAGAAGTGATAATAGCCTGGGAAGCCATTTCTCTCCCCTCTGACAAATAAAAAAATACACGTGATTTAATAATAGCCCAATGCCTTTGTATCTTGTTTTGTAAATGTAATGGCTGTTTGCACAATCTGCCGTTGCTATCTGATCTCTGCAAAAGGGAGCAGAGATTAGTTTGAGGTTTTCACGTTAAAGGTCACTTCTTCTGATCCATCCTGGGTGGGAATTTACTGATAATATTCAGCATCTCATTGCTGATGGATGAGCCATGTGTATGGAGCTGTTATGTGTCAATCCAGTCCATAGACTGGTGTCCGCATCACAAAACCTCCCACCGCAGTTGCTACCACCCCTACTAACTGATTCCACTCGCTTGTTGGCAATCTCATCTTGTGGGAGAAAAAAGGGGCTTACACCTCAAAAACATCCAAAAGTCTTCATTTTTCTTGCAATAGTTACTGATTTGAAGTATATGTACACACTGTAAAATTCATTGTGCATATGGTTGATTGAGATAAGGATGGTCTAGCCTTTACATAGAGCTGATTGATTGTATTCATGTGTAGGTTTTTAATAAAATGATTCATGCAAACATATAATTTGTTTATTTTACATGGACCTTTATTTTCCCCATTTCTTTGCTGCGGAGTCAGGGCTATGGGCTGAATTCTGCTCTCAATTAACTTGAGTGCAGCTCCCATTGAAATTAATGGAGTTGTATCTGTGAATTTGAAAGCAGAATTCTTGTCTCACTGTATCTGAAGTAGCCATGATAGGTCCACTCCTGCAATATTTACACGTGTGAATCCTTTTAAGTTACTAATACAGTGTTTCCCAAACTTGGGACGCCACTTGTTTAGGGAAAGCCCCTGTTGGGCCAGGCCAGTTTGTTTACCTGCCACATCTGCAGGTTCGGCCGATCGTGGCTCCCACTGGCCGTGGTTTGTTGCTCCAGGCCAATGGAAGCTGCATGAAGTGGCGTGGGCTGAGGGACATACTGGCCGCTGCTTAAAGCAGCTCCCATTGGCCTGGAGCGGCGAACTGTGGCCAATGGGAGTCGCAATTGGCCGGATCTGTGGACGTGGCAGGTAAACAAACCGGCCCAGCCCGCCAGGGGCTTTCCCTACACAAACAGCGTCCCAACTCTGGGAAAAACTGTAGTAATGTATTTGCAGCATAGAGCTCCATAAGCCTATCACCTTTATGTATCAAACTGTATTTGCAACTTTTTCTGGCTGAAAGGGATTTAAATGAAGTCTAGTTAAAAATGAATATAAATAGAAATGGCATAAAATACCTTTTTTGTCATTTTCAGAGAGATTTGCAGGTAACTAACAGGTGTGGACTATTGTTGTAAGACTTTTTCACAGGGAGACCCATGACTGAATGTGCCATGGAGACAAAACTCCTCTCTCATTCCTAGAGCGATAGTCCTGAAGAAGGGTTGAGGCTTCTTTGCAGAGGTCACATTAAAACGTCCACTTTCGCTGCCTGTACTTTACCTGGAACTGAAGAAAAATAGTTCAGACTTCAGGGGTGAAATCCTGGCCCCAGTGAAGTCAATGGGAGCATTGCCGTTTATTTGAGTGGGATCAGGAATTCATCTCAGGGCACTAATATCACTTTAAAAGACTATGTATAGATGTGTGTGTATATATAGAAATAGAAATGGATAACTGCTTTGATACACACTCATACACAGTTTTATAGTGTGTGTATAGCAGGGGTCGGCAACCTTTCAGAAGCAGGGTGCCAAGTCTTCATTTATTCACTCTAATTTAAGATTTCGCATGCCAGTAATACATTTGAACGTTTTTAGAAGGTCTCTTTCTATAAGACTGTAACATATAACTAAATTACTGTTGTATCTGAAGTAAATAAGATTTTTAAAATGTTTGAAAAGCTTCATTTAAAATTAAATTAAAATGCAGAGCCCCTTGGACTGGCGGCCAGAACCCAGGCAGTGTGAGTGCCACTGAAAATCAGCTTGCATGCCGTCTTTGTCACGTGTGCCATAGGTTGCCTGCTCCTGGTGTATACGTATATGAGGTGATGTCCATGTGATAACTTGCAGAGCCATGTGATGAATTTCCATGCACCTTTAACCACTTCACCTGCCCTTTGCACACCAATCTCTCTCTCTTATGGCTATGTCCAAGTTATAGTCCAAGTCTCTGAGCCGCTTTCCATAGCTGCCATTCTAACGCAGCTTTAGTGGCAAAACAGGAAAAATACAAAAATGAGTTCCAGTACATTTAATAAAACTGTAACCTCTTTATTTTTTTCTGTACCATCTGTGGTATCTACAGACTCAATTAACAGTGTGATATAGTATACAAATTTTTACCAGTATTCGTGTATGATTATCTGCCTAATTCACTTGTGGCTTTGCAGCTTGTAAGTATTGCACCCACCTCTAACTCCTGTGGATTAAGCCTTTATAAACACAACATCTTTACATTCTTTACTCCATATATATAAAATTAATCATTGTGTCCATCACCGAAGATCAGTGCAGCCACCTCTGGCTAGAACACATCAGCTGCCTAACAGTGCTCAGCAACACTACAAACCAACTTCTAATGAGAAGCAGTGAGGTATAAACTGATTCAGTTGAAATGCAGTGGGAATTCTGCTAGGCAGGATATAATTACTCAAGTTGGAATTTTGACAGGGGACCTGGTAAACATATCTACCCCTTGGAAATATAACTTTGAAATCTTTAATCTGAATCTTTAACTGTTTTATGTCTGATCAACCCTGTGCTACAGGATTGGTTCAGTCCTCACTCCACAATTCAAAAGGATTATTCAATCCTCGTTCCATGATGCCAGAGGACTGGCTCAGTCCTTATTCAGCAGGAGGCATATCACTAATCCCACTTCTTGTACCTCTACAAGTTTTCCTTGGCAGTCTCCTATCTTAGCACTGACCAGGCTCAGCCCTTCTTCTCTTATCTGACAGGATCAGAGCCTAAGATTCCATGCCTGTGACACACCTTAGCAGCATCCCTTTCCTGCTGAAAGACACAGATTCAAGTGTCTTCTTAATGGAGTCTAGTGACTTGTCAGGAGGAAGTTAGGCACTCTGAGGTCATAGTTTGACAACTGTGTACAAGTTAGTGCTTCTCTTTTTCCTTCTTTTCTTCTGTAGAATTCGGAGACTCTTTTATCAGAGCATTTGCCAGAACTTGACAATACATTAACTATTTACAGTGTGGTATTTGCAAATCCCAATGTGAAACAGGGAGCAGGGCTGAAAATCCTTTTTAAGAAGCAGTGTCTCGCTTGTCAGACAATGAGAGAAATATAGAACAGAATGATCAAAATGTGCCTGCATCTCATGTCCCTGATGCTTTTTTGCTTCAGCGAACTGAAAAAGGAACATAAAACGAGGGGATATGTTGAGTGCGTGCACCCAGCTTTTATCAGCTGCTGCTAGAAGAGCTGGTCCCAGTCCTGACAACTTCTTGGTCACAGGGGGCCCAATTCATAACTTCGTCTTTGTGCTCGGTGGAGAGGGGAGAGTAAAAGTGGCTTTACACCATCTTTGCCTTCCCTGAATTCTGGGGCAGCTAGGGCCCTACCTAGCTTCTAGCATTAGAATAGCCTCAGGGCTGCTCTAACTTATGCTCTGCTTCTCATGCCCTCTGGGAAGCGGAGGGTAGCTATAGGGCAATATATTTTGGCCATGATCCCTCGCAGTCCTTAGCTCAGTCTCTCCTTCCCACATGACACCCCTGGCCTGCCGCCTATATACTACTGTGCTGGGGACTGGGCTCACAGTGGAAGCATTGTGTGTGAGCTGAAGAGACCCCCTGCACAGTGGATATTCTGAGGAGGGCCTTTCTCTCTCCCTCATCCCAAAGTCCCATTGCCCCATGAGGATGGTGTAACTGAGTCAGCCCAGGCACAAAGTAGTGTGGAAGAATGGCTCGTGGACTCAGTCCAGTCTCCACATCACACAGCCACTACTAGATAGGCCAGTATTTGAAAGGCAATACTGCAATCACTGAGCTCTTCGTCAGGTATGGAGCATTAGCTGTGTGCATTGAGGAGATGAGACTCATGACCCAGCTGTCAGGCAGTCAGCCAGCCCATGGGTTCAAGAGGTAATGCTTGTATGCATTGGCAGCAAAAGCAACAAACCCTTCTGACATGTTCTAAGCCAGAGACCGGCAACCTTTGGCACATGGCTCACCAGGGAAAGCCCATGGCAGGCCGGGCTGGTTTATTTACCTGCCGCGTCTGCAGGTTCGGCCGATCATGGCTCCCACTGGCCACAATTCACCATTCCAGCCCAATGGGGACTCCGGGAAGCGGCAGCCAGCGCGTCCCTCGGTCCGCGCTGCTTCCTGCAGCCCCCATTGGCCTGGAGCAGCGAACCGCAGCCAGTGGGAGCCACAATTGGCTGAAACTGCGGATACGGAGGTAAACAAACTGGCCCGGCCCACTAGGGGACTTACCCTGGTGGGCTGCATGTCAAAGGCTGCTGATCCCTGTTCTAAGCGATGAGGGAACCATGGGCCAGCTTCAGAAATGAAGGTGAAAAGCCGGTGTGTGTAAAGTAGGTTTTAAGGGTGTAAGCCCAAATTGGGATTCAATGGAGCAGTATGACAGGGCCTGGGACCCTTGTTCAGTAAAGCAGGGGCTAAACCCTCTCCATATGGAGTGAGGAAGGAGCCTGCTGTGAATATATAGGGCTAGGTCAGCTGTGGGGAGTTAGTGAATTCCCCTGCTCGTCCGACACACATTATAAGAGGGACGTGCTGTAGGCAACGGTGGGGATGGGTTGTTTTTCAGACTTCACTTTATCCTGAGTGGAAGCCACGCATGCCTTATACCTTGATTTTGGCTGAGGGAAGCCCAGTTGTATTTGTGTTTGGCCCTTCAATGTGCAGGATGTTCTTTACGTTGCTATTTCAGTTTTGCAACAACCGCCCGCCCCACATTTTCCATCTAGACACACAGCGCTGGTCTACACTGGGGACGGGTGGGGCGAGGTCGATCTAAGATGCGCAACTTCAGCCATGTGAATAACGTAGCTGAAGTCAACGTAAGTAGATCAACTTACCGTGGTGAGTCGACTGCTGTCACTCCCCTGTCGATTCCACCTGCGCCTCTCATGGCGCTGGAGTACAGGCGTCGACGGGAGAGCTCTCGGGGGTAGATTTATCACATCTAGACTAGATGCGATAAATCGATCCCCGCTGGATCGATCACTGCCTGCCAATCTGGAGGATAGTGTAGACATACCCACAGAAACCTTTCCTGCTCTAACTGACCTGTCCTCAGCATCATGTGCAAACTAAGAGAGGTGTAAGTCTCTGAATGGTGAGATTGGCAAGACATGAAGAAAATCTGCTTAGGGACACAACAGACAATGTTTCCGACTGGCAGGCAGTGAAACCCAGAGGCACTGAGGGGAAAAGAAAAAATCAACCATGCAATTTCTCAGGCTACCACACAAAGGAACCCCACAAGCTCTATCTACACTAGGCTTTTTCTTAAACTTTCTTAATGCTGTTACTGCCAGCAACAATAGGGACCGATGTGCCTTCTTAGAGCTCCCACCCTGATGCAATTGGAGGGAGTAGATGCTCCACTAGAATTCCTGCCTTGATGCAGGAGGAGGGACTAATGAGCACCACCTGACTGAGTTAGTGGCAGCAGAGTTTACACTCTAATTCCTGAATAGGACTATATGCTCCACTATATATTCCACCCAATTGCAGTGGGTGAAAGCAGGAAATGGCCTCTGCCAACTGAACAAGTATGTGTTCCACTGAGGTCATTTCTAAAAGGAATTAGAATTTTTAAAGATCAAATATGTCTTACACTCTTTGTTGTTTTTGTTTTTGTTCTTGGCATGAAAAGCCCAGTTCTCAAAGTAGAAACAAAAATAGGTCTTCTGTATGTGCACAGCAGGGATGGATCCTGATTGCACCATCCCCCAAGTTTTGCAGTTATAGAGCACATTGCAGAAATCCACAGTGAACACACACCTTAGAATTGTTCCAGAAGCTGGGAATGGGTGACAGGAGATGGATCACTTGATGATTACCTGTTCTGTTCATTCCCTCTGGGGCACCTGGCATTGGCCATTGTCGGAAGACAGGATACTGGGCTAGACAGATCTTTGATCTTACCCAGTATGGCCGTTCTTTTGTGGAATAGGACTCGTTCCTTGGGCGTCTCTTCTTTCTCTCTCCTGTGGTCCTTGTTTGATTCCTGTTACCAGTTGCTTTTTCAGTCTTTGTAAAAATTGACCCTTGTCTCCGTAATGGAGCCCTGAGATTCCCCACCTTGAGACTGACTTCTGTCCTCTCCTCCATTAACCTCCAAAGCCTTTCATCTTGGTCACCGAGTCGTCTTGGATTCCTTCTTTGTGGCTGTAGATCCATTCTTCCCCCTTGTTCCGTTCAATCCTTTTCTGCTTCTAACCAGCCCTGTAAGTGACAGGAATATTGATTTGCTGGAGGAAACGAGACAGGACAACATTACAGTTTAGATATAATGCAATGTGCTTATTTTCTTTGTCTTCCTTTAGTGAAAAATATACCGTGCCATGTACAGTATGACTCAACAGGAATGTCCTGCAGTGCATGTTAGAGCTTGGACTGATGGGGAACTGTGGGAAACACACTGTGCTCCCATTGATAAAATTAAAGCCAGTAATTCACTCAGCAGGAGAGGTGGCAGAAAAAGGAATAACCCTTGTTAGATGTTTTCCAGGCAAGCCCTTGTACATCTGAGTGGGTGTGATGTGGCACAACTGGCACACCAGGTAGACACAGTCCTTCCTATAGACTTTAACGGCAATATACTCACAATCACTGAGTGAACAAAAGAGAAAGGAATGAAGATAAAAGTGTGCAAGAAACTGTAATTGGAAGTTATGAGACAACCTGCCCCCAGATTGCTCCTAAAGGCAGACTGGGATGAAATAAGAATGAGCTGATGCGGGCAAGTGATAGTGAAAGCAACCATTAAACGATATAGTGAGCTGGTATCTCCCTCTTTGATTAAGGATGTTTATCTGCCACTTAAAACTCAATTGCACAATCTGACAGGCAGGGCCGTCCTTACCCATACACAAACTATGCAGCTGCATAGGGCACTAGGAACTTTGGGGCACCAAATTGCCCCAAGTGTCCTGGTGCTCTACGCAGCTGCATGCTGCTCCAGCAGCCAGCCCAATCCTCCGGCCGGCTGAGTGAACCAGGAAAGCTACTCCTGACCCGTTCTTCCTCTTCTTCAAAGCCCCCGCCCCTGCTCCGCCCAAGCCCCACCTCTTCCCACCCCTGCTCTACTCCAGCCCACCCTCACTCCACCTGCCCCCCTGAGCTAGGCCCCGGGGGACTGCCGGCCTTTCTCCCTTCCCCCGCAGAGGCCCAGGAACGCCCCCTCCCCCCCGCCTCGTGGAGGAGCTGCGTAGGGCCCCAAATGTTTAGGGATGGCTCTGTTGACAGAGTAGTTGGATCCTCAGCTGCTTTGCAATGATCATATAACAGCAGTGTCCAGGCATGAGCTCCTGGAGATTTAGAGAATTACTTTAGGATGCAGACCTCGCTACAATGATCCAGACTAGATTGCAGCAATGCACTTTCAGTTGGGCTACAAATGAAGTCAATCCAGAAACTCAAGCTGGTACAGAATGTGGCAATCCAGATATTTGGCAGTGTGATCTGTGAGCTGCATTGGCTCCCTCTTAGTGTTTGCACTGAATTTAAGGCATTGATTTTGACCTGTGGTTTGAGACCTTCCTGCTAGAGAGACAGCTTCTCTCCTCATGCCACACTGCTATTAGTATGATGATTACCAGGGGCTTTTGTGCTGCATTCCTGTTCATTTAATAGAGAGGGATCCTGTGGAAGACATTCTTCAGAGGAGCCCTCGGCTATGGAAAAAGTTCACAACTATGGTCTGAAATAGCCTTGGTATATTGACCTTCTGGGCAAAGGGCATCTATGTGTGAGAGTGGTTTCATGGGGTGAGCTCTGTGTGAGGAAGCTTAGTTCTCCTAGTTGTTGGGAAAATCTGCTGTTTAATTTTATTTTTAGTTTTGCAACAGAAGCTTTTTCATATTGGAGAAATCCAATAAACACAATAAATAAATTCTAGCTGCAGGCTAGATGTAAACAAATGGCAGAATTCAATATCCAAGGGCTGGACTTGCTTTTTGGTGAATCCCATATTACCCTGAGCCTCGAACCAGGAATCTTATGGTGTGTGGGCAAAGGTGAAAGCCTCAATTGGTCTAAAACAGTGTGACTTAAATGGAGCTACCACTGTTTTCGCCAACTAAGAATCTGGCCCATAAGCCTCCCTACAAGGTGAGTCAAAAACCGCCCTTGCCTCAGGTAAGCCTGAGCTGGTATCAGCTGGGAGTTGGTCTTTGCAGAGTTTGAAGGCTCAATATTCCCCTTGTAAAAAAAGATATGGGTGTGTAAGGGGATTTAGACACACGAGCCCCATTTGTTTAGGCTTAAGGAGCAATGGTCATGGATAAAGACTGGGATCTGTTGAAACTGCACTTAGGTGGTGCCTAAAGAAATGTTCTCCTCACCCTGAAGGTCAGCAGTGAAATGTTTTATCAGTTAAAGACAATGGGGACATATCTGCTAACGGTGACAAGTGCCAGAGCATACCATTTTCCTGTCAGCTTCTGATTAAATTGAAATTAGCTCTAACGTGGATTAACAAAACCATTTTGTCTTCCCTCTCCTTCTCTGTCTTTTTTATTATTATTGTTATTATTATTTGAAGCTGTGTTACATCTCTTCAATAGTATGTATAATTAATTAGGAGACTCAGGAAAACAGCTATCTCCCACAGGAATGGCTGTGAAATTGCCTGATTTTCTCTATAGTTCCCGGCCTTTCAGATTGTTTTAAGGGAAGAAAGATTTTCCTCCATATAAAATTACTTTTATTCTCCCACCCCTTCTCCTTCAAGTAATCTTCTTAGATGCATGTTCTATTCTGCCTCTGTGGGACTCCTGTGATTCCAACCATGCTGTATTTTTAGATTTTTTTTCTTCATTTCTCCCTTAAAATACATGTATTCTGTATCTCTTTCTACGTGGAAGCCAGTCACCTCCTGCAACGTTCGAAAGGTCCAGAGCTCAGAGAAAAAGAATAAAAAATGCCTTTTTTGCCCCTTTCCTTTATGATTGATTGCGAATTTCATGCTGGCAGGAGGTATCAGATTGACAGGCCTGGAAACTGAAAGCCTCTTTATATTCACGAGATAGGTACAGCAAGAACAGTGACATGACAAGCTTCCCCACTGTGCCCCATGCCATGGCCTCTCAATATTGACTTGGAGGGGCCACCTCTAGGTGTTAGAGGAGGGGAATTCAGACTCTGTGGCCCACGCAATCTAGACCTCTGTGCTATAAGACTGATTCCAGGAACGGTACACTCTTTATGGTGCAAGCATATAAAGCTCTGGTGGCATCCCCTCCAGATTCCTGGTCAGAAAAGAGTAACCCTCCCTAGAGAATCCATCTGAGGCTTTGTACTGAGCCCAGTATATACTGGGACAGGATCTTAGGAGTTTCCTCAGGGTTGTGGGATACTCAGACAGTATCTAAAAGCGGATTCCAAACATTCCCAAAATTTAGGAGTGGTCAGTTCCAGAGGTTTGGTTTTGGACTCACCTTACTTATATACACAGTTTCCATGGCAGAAGAACCACTGTGCACATGCAAGTGAAATACCCTGCCTTATGGCAATGGCTCTTTCTAAGGGCTGCTCCCAGTGACTCTAACAGCCTGCTATAAGATTTTCATTTTTATCTGAAATGGTAGATTATGGTGATTTAGGTGCAGAAGGGTGCCATGCTTTATCTTGCTGAGGACACTGATGTCTGTGTGTGTGGGGCCAAGGGTCATTATCTAAGGTGTATAGCTTTCTGCTTGACGTGCACAATAGCAGTGAAAGAAGGCCTCATACAAGGATCGATGAAACAAGGACATAAACAAAGGTATGATGAAAGGAGTTGAGTGCAACAGATGGAACCTAGTGACATAGTTGATCCCTGTAGTACAGGGATCGGCAACCTTTGGCATGCAGTCCGCCAGGGAAAGCCGCTGGCGGCCTGGGCCAGTTTGTTTACCTGCAGCGTCCACAGGTTCGGTCAATCGTCCTTACCGGTACGCAAAGTACGCAGCTGCGCAGGGCACCAGGAAATTTGGGCACCAAATTTCCTGCGTGCTGCTCCAGCCCCTGCTCCGCCTCTTTCTCAGGCCCCCTGCCCCTGCTTCACCTCACCCTGCTTCTTCCCCACCTCTTCTTGCCCCTCCTCCGCCCCAGTCCCACCCCTTCCCCAAAGCCCCCACCCCTGCTCTGTGGGCAACTATCGTGTATTTTAGGCCGCAATTTGTCAAGTCAGTCTGGAAAAATACTGGGACCCTTGCTATAATCATGTGACTGTCTGAGTTTTATCTGACCTTGCATAGTACAGTAAACAGGACCTTTTATGGTGCCTACAGGATTGTTGCTTTGTGCATGCTGCGCGCGTGATAGTATGCTTTTGTCCAATTATATGATCAGTATGTATAACGTCAGTATGCATGGCTAGCCCTTATGTAACTGAAATCAACTATATAAGGAAGTAGAAGTAAAAATAAAGAAGAAGCTTTTTTACTTGCTTATAGCTGTGTTGTGTGAGAATTTTCTGTGCTCCGCATTGAGACGCCACAATTGGTGACCCCGACGTGATCCGATCCGGCAGGACCTGGTCGGAGTGCTCGAGAGAAGAAAAGCGGAGGTGGTGGCCGCGGCAGGAGGTACCGAGGGGATATCGGCTCCTGGTCGTCCGAGAGTGACGTTCGTGAGCTCACAGGTGAGCGGCCGCATATTATAAAGAAAATATGGGTTCTGCATTGTCTGTAGAGGAGAAGACAGTGCACGACTTTCTGTTACGCATAGCGGAAAAGCAGGGGGAAAAGATTTCTCCTGAACCGCTGTCTCGCTTGCTTAAATGGGGGCAGCGACGAGGCTTTTTCATCACCCCGAACACTGTCTTCGACCAGACTGTTTGGGAGCGACTTGGATCAGATCTGTGGGAGTCGGTCGCCCACGGCAATAAAGAGGCTGTCTCCCTTAGTCAAATATGGTGCAAGGCAAAGAAAGTAGTGGAGACACTCGCTGCCGAAGCAGGAGTTCAGGCCGCCGTGGAGGAGATTTTCCGATCGAAGAAGACGGACGGGCCGCCTGCGGTGCCGCCTGAGCCGCCCACTGTGTCCCCGGTTGGGGACAAGGATGAGTCGTCTGTGGTGCTGCCTGAGCCACCCGCCGTGTTCCCGGTCGGAGCTAAAGAATTTTTTGCACCCGGAGAGGACACAGTTATCCCTACTGCACCTGGTTTTGACCCTGATGGGACTGACATTGATCCTTGCACGGTCCCTCTTCCTCCGGATTCGGACAATTCTTTTGGTAAAATGGATGTTGATTACCCTCCCTATTTGGAGTCCGCGGAATTTCGTGAGGAGATGAGGCGGCAAGGATACCAGTTGCAGGAGATGTTGAATCACTTGTCCCGTATGGCGGGAGAGCCTGTCCCTCCTCAATCTCATCTTTTAAAGACTTTGCAGGACTATGAGAAATATAAGGCCCATAAAACTAAGCCACCGGATCCCACCTTGCATACGGGCTATGAGAAATATACGGCCCATAACACTAAGCCACCGGATCCCACTTTGCGTACGGGCGGTGCCGCCGTTGCCTGTCGCACCTGTGGAGATTGGGATTGTGGTGTCCACGGAACTCCATCACCGGATACTTCTTGTCCTCGTTGCGGTCGTTTGGGGTGCCGTGGAGAATGTGGGCGATTACCAGGTCGACCTTTGACCGCGCCCCCGGGACCTTTGCAACCTCCGAACCACTCCAATCCTTTTCTTAATCAGCCGCCCGCGGCCTCCAGCCGTGCCCGCTGCGCTTTTCTTAATCAGCCACCCGCGGTTCCGCCGCGTCCAGCAACTGCGCCTGCAGTCCCGCCAGCCACCCGGCCGGCGTATTCCTCTGCAGGCGCTGGGGCGGGCTCGCCTGATCCGGTCCGACGATGGCATGGACTTATAAAGGAAGCACGCATAGAAGGAGAATTTTTACCCAGTGCCTTCCCGGTTATTATGCCGGACCCAAACAATCCTGCCCGGCGACAATGGGCACCATTGGATTGGAAACTCATTCGTGAGGCACAGAAGGCTATAATGTCTTATGGCATGAATAACCCATATGTGCAGTCTCTCGTGGAGCAGGTATTTGTTGGACAAGCTATGTGCCCTTACGATTCGTCAAAGTTTGCAGATATGCTTTTAACACCTACTCAACGGCTGTTGTGGAAGGATAATTGGTCAAAGCGTGTGGAGCTGGCTATGCTACAGAATATTGAATTGGATATAAATAATCCGTTACGTTTTGCTACTCAAGATATGCTTATGGGAACTGGTGCTTATGCCGATCCACAACGACAAGCCCGCCTTGACCCTCGAGTATTACAGCAATCGCAAAGACTGGCTTTGGCCGCTTTTAAAGATGTGCCTCAAATTGGTAAACCGATTCCACCGTATGCAAAAATTGTCCAAGGCCCTTCAGAGTCTTATTCTACATTTCTTGACCGACTTCGAGAAGCAATAGATCGCTCCCCAAACTTGACAGCCGAGGCGAAAACAGCCGTTGGACTCGATCTTGCCACGCAGAATGCCAACGCCATTTGTCGTCGTATCCTAGCCACCCTGCCAAAAACTGCTTCCTTAACTGAGATGGTGGAGGCCTGCAGCAGAGCGTCAATATATGAAGAGACAGATAAAGCAGAGATACATGCAAAGGCCCATGCATCCGCATTGGCGGTAGCCCTTAAGCCTTTGGTGAGAGCCGGTAAGCCTTCCCGCCCGTCCGGAGTTTGTTTTGCATGCGGAAAACCGGGGCATATGAAAAAGGATTGCCCAAATAAGAGTGCGCGGGCGGGGACCGAAAACACGACAAAGGCTTTTGCGGGAACCTGTAATCGCTGTGACAAATTTGGACACCGTGCGTCCGAGTGCCGGTCTCGTTTCAAGAAGGACGGTACACCGCTTCAGGGAAACGGGACGCGGAGCGCCCGCCGGGGGGGCGCGAAGATACAAGTATCTCCCAACCCCAAGCCGGTTGTTTGGAATACCTCACAGGAGCAACCCGAGGAAGTGCCGGAGTGGACTTGGCCACAGCCGCAGATGTAACGTTGGACAACGATAAGGTGCAAGTCGTTCCCTCGGTAGTGAATGGCCCCCTGGGATACGGACTTAGTGCTCTTCTGATCGGCCGTTCCTCTATGTCTAAACAAGGAATCTTTGTGCTGCCTGGCCTTATTGATGCGGACTATACTGGAAGTATCGGAATAATGGTCCGGGCCCTCTTTCCTCCAGTTAATATTGCAGCTGGCACTCGTATCGCTCAGCTGATTCCATTTCGCAGTTCCGTGCCAAAGACTAAATCAACGGAACGTGGCCCTCATGGATTTGGCTCTACAGATTCTCCACAGGTAGCTTTTGCCATGACAGTAACTCAACGTAAACCTTCCCGGATGGTGTGTCTACATGGCCCTGATGGCCGACAGATCCGACATGATGCCCTTTTGGATACTGGAGCTGATGTGACTGTTGTCCCGATTCAGTTTTGGCCCGACTCCTGGCCCTTACAAGATGCCGCAACCTCGGTTAGGGGCATTGGTGGAACCCAACCCACTCACATCAGTACGTATTATATCACGATTTGCGACGATGAGGACCCTGCTACAACTGCAAAGGTGCGTCCTTATGTTCTTTCTGCTCCCGTCTGGCTCTTAGGCCGTGACTGTTTAAGTCAGTGGGGAGTCGTTTTACAAAACTCACCTTTTGCTTAGCGGCCATTGAGGGGCGGCCGATCCTACGGTTAGAATGGTTAACCTCTACTCCAGTGTGGGTCGCTCAATGGCCGTTACCAGCTCACAAGCTCGCCCATGTACACGAACTGGTCCAAGAACAACTTGCAAAGGGTCATCTCGAACCCTCTTTGAGTCCCTGGAATACTCCAATTTTTACTATCCCCAAAAAGTCGGGAAAATGGCGTCTACTGCATGATTTGCGAGCAATAAATGCAGTTATGAAGGATATGGGGGCCCTCCAGCCAGGCTTACCTACCCCTACGATGCTTCCGCGCAACTGGCCTCTACTTATAATTGATTTAAAAGACTGTTTCTTTACAATCCCTCTTCACCCTGACGACAGGGATAAATTTGCCTTCTCAGTTCCTTCCGTAAATAAGGCTGAACCTGCTCAACGATATCAATGGACAGTGCTTCCGCAAGGCATGAAAAATTCACCCACCATCTGCCAGTTTTACGTGGCCTGGGCATTACGGCCCCTTCGTTGTGCACATCCCGATTGGCTTATTTATCATTATATGGATGATATCCTTTTTGCTGCAGCAACTCTTAGTCCTGAAACAGCTATTTCGGAAATTACCTCTGTGCTGCAGTCTGCTGGCCTTATAATAGCTCCGGATAAAGTTCAGCGACAAGCGCCTTATTTCTACTTAGGCATGCGCATTACGGATTCCATCGTGCGACCTCAAAAGCTGACCTTTAATCTCACCGTTCATAATCTGCATGATGTTCAACGTTTGGTCGGCGACTTACAGTGGGTCCGTGGACTTTGCGGCATTTCTAATGAGGACCTTGCTCCCCTTCTTCAACTTCTTAAAGGAGGCCGTGATCCAGCTGAACCTCGATCCTTGCAACCACACCATAAAGCTGCTCTTCGTATTATTGCCGATAAGATCACCCTTCGGTATTCCGGTCGTATTTTTCCGGGATCGCCTGTGTCCCTGGCAATACTTTCCAGAGATACCTCCCTGGAGGCGCTACTTTTTCAATGGTTTCCTGATCTTTCTGATCCCCTTGTTTGCCTTGAATGGATTTTTCCCTCTTCCCAACTTTCCAAGACGGTTACCACTCGACTAGAGGCTATTGCATCGCTTCTTATGACCGCTCGCTCCCGTACCGTTGCAATCACGGGAGCTGATCCTGATGTTATTTATGTGCCTTTTAATGCTCCGTTATTGTCTCACATTTTTGCCACTGATGTTTCTTTTGCTGTTGCCTTATTGAGTTATACTGGTCAACTTACCAATCACTATCCCTCTCACCGCCTTTTATCAGTGACCATTCCTTTGGAAAAGGCTGTTATGCGACAATCTTCCCCTGTCCAGGGACTTACTGTGTTTACTGATGCGAGCGGTAAAATGGCTCGCGCCGCCATTTTGTGGTATACTGCCGGTGCCTGGCATCATGAAATGGTGGTCGCTGAAGGATCTCTGCAAGTTTTGGAATTTCAAGCCATTATTCGTGCCTTTGCCAAGTGGCCTACCACCCCCCTTAACATTGTCAGTGACTCCCTTTATGCTGTGGGTGTTACGAGCCGCTTGGAACGTTCTCTTTTGAAACAAGTGCCTAATCCTGTCCTGTGGCAGGCCCTTTTAAAACTTTGGCATTTACTTGATGCCCGTTCCTGTCCGTATTTTATTACTCATATTCGCAGTCATTCTGGTATTGTAGATGGTCTGGCCCAGGGCAACGCCATTGTTGACCAATTGGTTGGTTCGGTCCATGTTCCTGATTCTTTTGCTCAGGCTCGTCTCTCACACGACTTTTTTCATCAGTCCGCTCGTGCCTTAGCCAGACAATTTAAGCTTCCATTATCTACTACCCGTGCCCTTGTGGCCTCTTGCCCTAGTTGTCAGCAACATGTTTCACCCCCTTCTCTTGCCTCCGGTGTTAACCCTCGCGGTTTGTCCTCCTTGCAAATTTGGCAAACTGATGTTACCCTTTTTTCTGAGTTTGGCTCCCTCAAATATGTTCATGTCACAGTGGATACCTTTTCAGGATTTATATGGGCAACAGCACTGGCCAGTACTGGCTCCCGAGATGTTATCAAACATTGGCAGGTTTGCTTTGCTGTTATGGGCATTCCCGCGTCCATTAAGACTGACAATGGTGCTGGATATATTTCTCGTCGTACAGCTCACTTTCTTTCTCTATGGGGAATTTCCCATGTTACCGGTGTGCCTGGCAACTCCACCGGCCAAGCTATTGTGGAACGCTCTCATGCCTCCCTGAAACTTCTTTTGTTAAAACAAAAAGGGGGAGTTGCCCCCGAAGCTGATCCATTGTCCCGTACACCCCATGCTCGCCTTTTAAAGGCCTTATATGTGCTTAATTGGCTACAGGTAGGATCCCATAATGTCCCACCAGTTATGCGGCACCTTGCTGGTGCCACGGGCCAAGATTGTCAGTTGCCCCGTCCACAAGTCCGATGGTTTGATTATACAGATCAAAAGTGGCAAGGTCCCGCAGATTTATTAACATGGGGAAGGGGTTATGCTTGTGTTTCTACTGTTACAGGTCCTAGATGGCTGCCCGCGAAGTGGGTTCGACCGTGGCTTGCCCGCAGTAACCCGGAGCAACCACCGAGTGACCCGCCGAGTGACCCGGAGGACACAAACCAGGACGACGATACTCCAGACCTTCGTTTTCTTTTCATTTGAGATCAAGATGTGTTGGATAATTGGACTATTGTTTTGTGTGATTTTAATGCCTGCTGTAGCTGTGCCGGATTTAGAACAGCGCTTGCGCTATAATATTTGGGTGCGACTGGCTAATGTGCTTAATCAATCTGAATTCTGCTTAACTGTTGCACCCGATATGCATGGCTTGTTGGGCACATGCCTTGTGCCTGTTTGTAAAGCACCGGAAGATTTGCCTATACCGAAAACTTCTGGCTTGTGTAATTTGCAATGGTATCGGACGGCGTCCAATGAATCTATAATACAATATGACCAGCTGTTTAATTGGGGTGGTACCCCCAGTTATTCTCTTCCCCCGGACGCTGTGCAACTTTATACCCCCTTTGTTGCCAATCATCCCAATAATACGTGTGCGCGCATGGTAAATTGCTCCAATCATCGCCCAGTAAAAGGCTGCCTGCGCACTGGGCCAATACGCTGGAATTGTACAACCCCTCAAAATGTAACCAGTAATTATGCTCATGTCCCTTTGCCTAGTGGGTGGTTTTTTACCTGTGGAAGCCGTACATTTAATTATATTCCTGCCAATTTGTCTACTACCCAATGTTGCCTTAGTCGCCTGGTCCCTATAATGCCTTCAGCAACCTTGCTTGATCGAACCACCCACTCACGAGCTAAACGAAGTGCTTCCCCTTTAACCCCTGAATGTAATGGGAATGTGACCCTGCTTAGTAAGGCTGAATATGTTTCTTTAGCTGCTTCATTGGTGGGTCTTCCGGGCTTGGCAGTAGGATATGGGAGAAATTTGGCCGAGCTTGCCTGTCTATTGGCTAAAACCATTAATACCACATCTAGTGCTATTGGATTATTGAACCAGGAACAGCAGGAATTGCGGCATGCTGTCCTGGATAATAGAGCAGCTATTGATTTTTTGTTGTTGCAAGAACATTTGGGATGTGAAGCTGTAAAGGAAATGTGTTGTTTTAATTTGACTGATAATAGTAATCGCATTCAACAGCAAATTGCTATGCTTAAAGCTTATGCGCTAAGCATAAAACAAGACAATGATCCCCTGTGGGCTTGGCTCGCAGGTTTTGGTTGGCCCAGCTGGCTTGTGTCTTTGGCTCATACATTTATTATTGTTTTGCTGGGCATCCTGTTATTGATACTTTTTATTCCTTGCATAATTCAGTGTATTCAGCGCAGCTTGCAGCGCCTTGTAGACTCTGCATTTAATAAAAAGGGGGGAATTGTGGGCAACTATCGTGTATTTTAGGCCGCAATTTGTCAAGTCAGTCTGGAAAAATACTGGGACCCTTGCTATAATCATGTGACTGTCTGAGTTTTATCTGACCTTGCATAGTACAGTAAACAGGACCTTTTATGGTGCCTACAGGATTGTTGCTTTGTGCATGCTGCGCGCGTGATAGTATGCTTTTGTCCAATTATATGATCAGTATGTATAACGTCAGTATGCATGGCTAGCCCTTATGTAACTGAAATCAACTATATAAGGAAGTAGAAGTAAAAATAAAGAAGAAGCTTTTTTACTTGCTTATAGCTGTGTTGTGTGAGAATTTTCTGTGCTCCGCATTGAGACGCCACACTGCTCCACCCCAGCCCCGCCCCCACTCCCCTAAGGAGTGCAGCAGGGCTGGGCCAGCAGTCGCTGGTGGCGGGAAGTGCAGCGGCCTGGCCTCAGCTGCACCTCTGGTGAGTGCTGGGGGGTGGTTCCCCCCTGTCCTCCAAGCCAGCCCTGCCCCCCTCCCCACTGCACAGAGGCCTGCCTCCCATGGGGTGGTGAAGCTGCATAAGGCCCCAGAATAGCTAGGGATGGTCCTGCAATCGCAGCTCCCACTGGCTGCAGTTTGTTGTCCCAGGCCAATGGGGGCTGCGGGAAGCGGCAGTCAGTACATCCCTCAGCCCGTGCCGCTTCCCGCAGCTCCCATTGGCCTGGAGCGGCGAACTGCAGCCAGTGGGAGCTGCAATCGGCCGAACCTGTGGATGCTGCAGGTAAACAAACTGTCCCGGCCTGCCAGGGGCTTTCTCTGGCAGGCTGTGTGCCAAAGATTGCCGATACCTGCTGTAGTATAAAGAAAGGAGGTAGAGTCAAAGGGATGTTGTCTGGCAGTGACATGGGGAAGTTGGCTCAGATGTCAAAATAAAAGCTGTGCATCCCATTAACCAGAGCTGCGCAGAAAAATATTTTTATCAACAAAACTGGTAGGAGATTGCATTTTTAAGGGCGAAGAACATTTTCCATTCTTACCACAAAATGATTTGCTAAAATAAAGTCGGGTTTCCAACTGGCCTTCGCATGTGAAAACTCATTAAGTCAAAATCAGCCATTCAGCCCTCCCTCTGGATCTGAATAAAACCAGGGTCAAGGTTAAGAAGACAAACTCCATGCTCTGCCAGTCCTAGTTGCAGTGTCTGAGTGAGTTTGCTGCTAAGAAATAGAGCTGGGCCAGAAACAAGAGGCATTATGGAAATGAAAGCTGTTTGTTGAAGCTTGTATCTCATGCTGGAAGAAAGTGATCTTCGTCCTCTTAATCCAGACCTTCGTTTATTGGGATCCTGCATTGCAAGGCATGAACATGCCCAGGGCCAGTGCAAGGATGTTTCGCGCCCTAGGTGAAACTTCCACCTTGCACCCCTGCCCCCACGCCCCCGACCTGAGGCACCCCCCCAACCCCCGTGGCAGCTCCCCCCCTGCCCTGAGGTGCCCCCCTTGTGGCAGCTCCCCACCCCCCCTGCCCCAGCTCACCCCTGCTCCACACACGAGCACAAGCACCCCGAGCACGCCGTCCGTGCTTCACTTCTCCCGCCTCCTAGGCTTGCGGTGCCTAAGCTGATTGGTGCTGCAAGCCTGGGAGGCAGGAGAAATGAAGCAGCTCACCCCTGCTCCGCCTCCTCCCCGAGCATGCCATGGCTGCTTCACTTCTCCTGCCTCCCAGACTTGTGGCACCAATCAGCTTAGGCGCCGCAGCCTGGGAGGCAGGAGAAGTGAAGCAGCCACGGTGTGCTCAGGGAGGAGGTGGGGCAGAGGTGAGCTGGGGCAGAAAGTTCCCCTGTGTGCCGCCCCCCCCCCTTACTTGCTGCATGCGGCACTCCCCGCACTCCCCTGCCCCAGCTCCCTCCGCCTAAATGCTGGCGGCGACCAGGGCAGCCGAAGATCCAGCCGCCGCGGTCGCTGCCAAAGAAAATGGTGCACCCCAAATCCCAGTGCCCTAGGCGACCGCCTAAGTCACCTAAATGGTTGCACCAGCCCTGAACATGCCAGCAGTAGCACCACAAGATGGAGAATAAGTGACAGAGGGAAATGCCTGGAAAGCTGATAATTCTCCCAGGAAATGTGAGTGGAACAAAATGCAGGCTTCGAACTTGAGAGGGAGTTACATAAAGCAAATATCAGAGACTATTCCATCAATTCTGTCTCTAGTTTTCCAGTCACTGGCTGATCACTTTAAAGCAATTCAGAATAAGCCAAGCATTTTCATTACCTAGTATTTTATGAGGTTTTGTAGACTATTCTGTAGTAGAACACAAACAGCTGATTGCAGATAGACTAGACTCCAGCATTTTTTCCTGCTCTCACAATGACAGGTAGGAAGCAAGCAATGAGCCTTTAAATTACACCACTTCAAAAGTGCCCCTATTCTATGCAAAACTGCAATCAGGCCCCAGTCAGCTTTAATGGCGGTGGTGCCTGTTTTGGCAGTTTCCCATAATCCATCACCTCACAGTTCCCTTTCAAAAATATGTATTTTAGGCAGTCTCTGGATAACTTAACTGCCTCTCTATCTCCTCCTCAGAGAAAGAAGTGCTTGAATGACAAGATAATCACTCCTCTGGCAGCAGGGGTAGTAATGCTGTGTGCTTCACTGTGGCTCCCGTGGGCCCAGTGGAGTCATTAGTTACAGGTCTCATATTGCTACAACTACAGTGACAGGTTTAATGGCCTCTAATGAAGAAACAAGCCATTCTGAAACTCAGAGATATTTTGCCTTTTTTAAACTAAGGATCCAACCAACAAACTGTATGGCCCATTTAACCAATAGTGGCAGCTTTTCCAGGTACAGTACACTGAAGGGCTGAGCCAGGTTTTCATTACTCTGTGCCAATGTTTCAGGCATGGCATATTTTGGGAGAGGTCACTCAGGCATGGATCTTGCCATTAAGGATTATTTTTAACCCTAATATATATCACATAAAGAGGCTGTTATTGCATCCAAGTGTCTGGGTGACACTGTAATTTGAGAGAATGAGAAAATGACATGTTTTATTAATATCACCAACTGCACAGACAGAGCTAAAGTGTGGTTTGTTGTTTTCATTTTGTTTCCAGCAGGTTTCTTGGAGTTTTCTCTCGCTTTGCATTTTCTCCCATTGCCAAATCCGTGTTCAAATTGTTCCTGCTGGTTCTTCCAGTGCCTAATCCTTGGAAGTCAATGGGGGGTGAGGGTGCTCAGCACCTTGCAGGATCAATTATGGGACACAGGATGGTGCAGAGCATTGGGAATGGGAATTGAGATCTTTCTCCTCTAGGTCACCATTTCAACTTCAGCCCAGTTTCACAGTAACCAAACACAGTAGAACCTCAGAGTTACAAACATCTGGGAAATGGAGGTTGTTCGTAACTCTGAACAAAATGTTATGGTTTTTCTTGCAAAAGTTTACCGCTGAACATTGACTACATAGAGCTTTGAAACTTTTCTGTGCAGAAGAAAAATACTGCTTTCCCTTTATTGTAGTAGCTTATGTTTAACACAGTACTGTACTGTATTTTTGTTGTCTCTGCTGCTGTCTGATTGTGTACTTCTGGTTCCAAATGAGGTGTGTGGTTGGACTGATCAGTTCATAACTCTGGTGTTCTTAACTCTGAGGTTCTAATGTACTGTTATTAGAGAGCATTTTGCTGGCCTATGAAAAGTGATTTGATGGGTCGCTGGCTGGTTTTAAGCAGACCAGTGTCCACATTTGCTAGTAATTGGCACTTGTCAGCTGTCTCAGACTCAGAGGCTAATGAAGTGAGCGTTCTCTAAGGACGTCAGACATGGATGTGATTCTCGGCTGTGCCAATATCATGCCCAGTGCAGATAAGGATAGAGGGAAGAAATGGTGGCTCTAAAAGTCGTTTCTGTATTCCTTGATCCTGGAGTTGGCCAGATTCTGGACAGAGAGTTTCTCTAACTTCAGTCAGCTAGAGTGAGCTCCTACTTCCTATTCTACCAGCCCAGGATTGCTGGAATGCGACTAACTTCAGCCTTCCCTATCACACCGAGTCTCCGGCCCTCTGAGATTATCAGAAGTTTGCTGCAGATACACATTTTGGAGGTTATCAGACCTCTGCTACAGATGTGGTTCCCTAGGAGAAAGCCATGGATGTAGTTGGATGCTCACAGTAGAAAAATGTGACATTCCAAACGTTTTGCCCAGCAATGGCAGAAATTTCAAGAGCCTTTTGCAAACAAAACTGGAAAAGGGAACTGTGCAACTGGTGAGAAATTTCCGGTATCTGGC
Organism: Gopherus flavomarginatus; assembly: GCF_025201925.1. Lineage (NCBI taxonomy): Eukaryota > Metazoa > Chordata > Testudines > Testudinidae > Gopherus > Gopherus flavomarginatus. The sequence continues at coordinate 78,986,652 of NC_066625.1, read as the reverse complement.
TCTTCAGGTATTGAGGAAGAAGTGAGAACTCTATTTCTATCAGAAAAAAACCTTCCTGCTAATTCCTTAAGCTTTAGCTGTTTGCTACTTAAACACATCTAAAAGGTTTCTAATTAGTTGGCCACATGTAGCAAACAGCCTGCCAGAAAAGAAGACTGAGAGGCTAAAGGATTTGGCAACTCTGCACCCCGAGGATTAATTTCTTCTGCTCCTGAAGTCATGGTTGGTCTTCCAAAGGTCAGTGGAAGGGCACAACTATTGACAGACGGAACTTTTACATCTCCTGTGATGGTGCCCAGGATCCAGTACTGTCAGTTCAGCTGATATTAGACTTGCTATGTCTGTAGATCTCCATGTCACATTGTCAATGATCATTGACTTCCAGTGGTTGGGTGTAAACAAGGGAGGAGGGGGAGAAGGTATCTGACTTAGTTGAGGTTGACATGAAGGGTCCTACTGCAAGTCCTATAAGCCAGCACACATTAAGCTCTTTATTGGCTAAGGAGAAAGAGCTGAAATTTCCCTAAGAACTCAAAGGTTTTGTGTTTTGCTAACAAAAGCATCAGTTCCTAAATGAGCCCTTCTGATCCCTGTATCTGGACTGAGTAGCCTCATGCTGTGCTTGCCTGACCATGGGTTAATTCAGTCATAGGGCAGGGAAGCCCAGCCTCTTTGGATGGGTTAAGTAGCAGACATGCAGGCAACGACATCTGAAACATGGGTTGTGCCCAGTGCTTCCTCTGGTGATTGAACTAGTGCAGCGGCATGTAAGTCTTAGCACACTGCTCTTCAGGGAGAAAATTACATACTGGACCTGCGCTTGATGTGCAAGTGACATGGAAGAAAGAGGTATTGGGTGGTAAGGGACAGACAGAGAGAGGGTTGCAGAAGAAGAGAGGGAGTGTGTATGTGAGAGAAAACACTAGGCACTGGGGGAAACTAATGATACAAGTATCAGAGGGGTAGCCGTGTTAGTCTGGATCTGTAAAAGCAGCAAAGAGTCCTGTGGCACCTTATAGACTAACAGACGTTTTGGAGCATGAGCTTTCGTGGGTGAATGATGCAAGCCCTTTTTAAATTCCATCCCATCTCCCTCCCCATAGAGTCTTCGCCAAATTTCAGATGAACACTAATGCATTCCAAAACTTCAAGCAATCTTGTCTCAAGGAAACAGAGAATGCCAATGGAGCCAAAGCATCTGGGTTAGGTCTTACAGTTAAAACAACATTTTGAAAATCAGTGCTTATTATAAGGTGTATTGGTTTTCCTATGGAAATGTTTCGGTGTATTCCATGATTTTTTTCCGTTGCTCCTGAAGGGGAAGGAAGAATAAGAGGTTGCCAGTCAGAGCTGAGCAAGTTTCCATCACGCAGCTCTGCACTGCAACTTCCTATTCCAGTTCTGGGCTCCCAAACTGCTCCTTTTTCACCTCACTCCTGCCTGCATATTTGCAGCTACTCTCATCCCAGCCATTTCACAGAGCTCTGCAAAGGTATCTCAGGCCTTGATCTAGCCCTGTTTTTCCAGGATATTGCCCCATAACAACTCTGCCAATGCAACTTCATCCTGGCCTGCAAGAATGTCCGCTATTCCCCCCTCAGAGACACCTCTGATTGGAGAGTGTCAGCTTGGCCAGTGTGGGCAAATCTGGGTCTTAGAGAGGGCTGGGGAAATAACTGGTGGTTTGGTTGCATGGCCAAACCAAAAAATCCTAAAAATGTTTTGTTTTGGGTTGACCTGCAATGATAGTGTTTTCTTTTTTTCCACCAAAATGAAAAAAAAAAAACGAAGAAAAGTGTTTAGTTTTGGGGTGTTATGACCCTTTTTTTTTAAATAGATCTAGTTAAATTTTGAAACAAAATGTAATTTTGAAATGAAAAGTCAGAAAGTTTCATTTAGAAAATGTCAAAACAAAACATTTTGACTTTTTCAGAAATAATCCACTCTTCCCTTTTTTGGGGGGGTAGAGAGGGGAGTTTTCTGAATTTGACCTTGTCATAACTTTCCTACTCAGATCTGAACCTTAAGTTCAGAACATGAGAAGCTACCATGAAACCTCCAAACTTAATTACCAGCTTGGATCTGATATCGCTGCCACCAGCCAGAAAATTCCAGTGTCTGGCTCACTCTGGTCTCCCCAAAACCTTCCCTGGGGGGACCCCAAGACTCAGATTCCTTGAGTCTCACAACAAAGGGGAATAAACCATTTCCCTTCCCCCTCCTTCCCTCCAGGTGTTCCCTCCCTGGGTTCCTGGAGAGATATACAGATTCAAGCTCTGTGAATATAAACAAAGGGATTCCACTCTTCCCCCCCCTTCTGTATTCCTGTTAAGTACAGACTCAATTCCCTCGAGCCTCAACAAAAAAAAAAACCAAACAAGTCTTCAAAAGCAAAACTTTATATAAAAAGAAAGAGAAAGACATAAAAATGGTCTCTGTATCAAGGTGACAATATACAGGTTTAATTGCTTAAAAGAAAAAATGAATAAACATCCTTATCCAAAAAGAATACAATTTAAAACATTCCAGGAACTACACACATGTAAATACAAACAAACAATATAAACCTATTGTCTTACTGTCCTTGTACTTACAACTTGGAAACAGAAGAATAGAAAGCCTGGAGATAGAGAGATCACTCTCAGAGCCGAGAGGGTCACCAAACCAAGACAAAAGAACAAAGAACTCACACCCAAACTTCCCTCCACCCAGTTTTGAAAGTATTTTGTCTCCTGATTGGTCCTCTGGTCAGGTGTTTCAGGTCACTGTTTATTAACCCTTTTATAGGTGAAAGAGACATTAACCCTTAGCTATCTGTTTATGACAGACCTGAATTCACAAACAGTTTTGGTCCAATGGAAAGTGCAGTTTTTGACTAGTTAACATCCCCCAAAATGTAACTAGCTCTAGTCTTATGAAAATAAATTTCCACTAGGCACTATACTAAACCCAGCGAACTTATGCTACTTGTGCCCTGATTCATGACTCCACAGGTGAAAGGCTAGCACAGTAGCCTGCTGTACCACCTGGCCCCTGCCATAAATCAGATGTATTTGTAATGATCTTGGGATGTATAATGCACACAGGGCCATATGCCTCCAAGCTGTTAGAATCCAATGCAGGGAAAAAAGGTAATTTCCAAAATGAACAGTACCATCTCTCCTCTCTCTTCCTCTGTATGTCTTTATGTACTGGGGGCCTCTTATCCCTCAGGCATCTTGACTTGCCCACTTCAATAAATAAAAAATATGTCAGGCAATAACAATGGTGCTAATTGCTGATAGCTCCCTATTGATCCTTCCATTTGGTCTTAATGGCTTTGATTACAGAGTGATACTGCCCTCTAATCACAGCTGCAACAGGCCAGAACAAAGAGCCCTGCTTTCATTTCTTTCTAATGGTGCAATGTCTTCGGCTTTCTACCACTTCTCAGGAGCGAGTGTCTTAGTGCAATGCCAGAATTTTGCATTGTAGGTTCCTTGAGGAGGGAGAGCATGATTGATGAAACCTAACTTTGGGCCAGTGTGAATATTGCAGAAAGCAGAAGAATGATGGGTGTGGGGACACCTTTCGTTGTCGCTACAGGTGAGGCATCCTCTGTGTGAGAATCTTGCATATATGTTCTTCATTTCCTTTTGATTAAAAAGATAGCGGTGTCTGGAGGATATCTGGGCCTGTGGGACTCACTTGGCCCACCATCTGGCTATAGTCTTTTCATGTAAGGGTTCTATTGATATCTATGGCTCAGTTACTAGGACTCTTGTCTCTAGCTCAGACATAGAGGTAGGCCAGGACCATTTGTCTGAACACCATGCACTCAGGGGTTTGAGTTAAATGACACTTGCATGCGAGCCACTCTTAATTTAGTTCGGCAAAATCAAGGCTAGACTGAGGAGCCTCTTTCAAGTATCTTCTGTTTTGCCCATATCTTGTTACAAGGTCACAGGGGCAAACCTTGCATCTCTACTTTGAAAAGGGCCTAAGAGTGGGTGATGAGAAATGACAGAAATACCCTATGGAGTGAGCTCTGTGGAGCCTACCAGAACACTAGGGAAAGTCCCTTCCCTGGCTTTCTCAATGAAATTCCATCCGTCCACCCATGCCACCACTTCTCTAGTGTGGAATAGGATGCACTGTATTCTTTAGAAGGTCCCATGATAATTCATGTATATTAAACAATGCAGCGCCTGTAAAACAGTACCCGGGCCAAAACGCTCAGTTGGGTATCATTACTGAGTGACTACTAGCCTAATATTAGAGGTCTGCTGGAATGTTATCCTACTAGTCTTTTCCTGTTGCTGTACTATAGTGCTGCTGGGCCCCTCTGTTGCTGTTAGCCTGTGATCCAGACAAAGATGTTCTCATTTCCAATACAAATATATATATTTTTTTGTCCTTTGGGATTGGGATGAATAACTAGAGCTAGTTGAAATCTTTTAAATGAGAAAACTGTGCTGGAATTTTTTTTTTAATGAACATTTTCATCAAACTAAAAAAAATTGTTTTGTTCTCAACACGTGTTCATTTTTAAATTTGGAGAATTTACATGGAAAATTTACCTTTTTCTTTCACTTTTGGCCTTTTTTTTTTGTTCAGTTTATGTTTGTGGCCATAATTTTTCTCTCTGTTTGCATATTCCATTACTGAACATCTATTCTTTTTCTCCCTTTTGCGTGTGTATATATTTTGTCATTTCACTTCTGATTTCTTTCTCCTTTTTCTGTGGTTGGTCTGCAGAACACGCCTCTTTTTTCGGTTTGGTTATTGAATATTTCCCTTTTGTGTTTGTTTCATAGCCAGCTGCTAGACCTTTCTTCATACTTCTAGGTTTGGTCATTGGACTTTTCTTCTTTTGTTCATACGTTTAGTTGCCACACCTCCTTTTTGTTCTTTGCATTGTTGGTCATCATTCCTTTCTTTTTAACATTAGCATTTTTTATATCCAAATCAAAACACTTTCTTTTAAAAAATGATTCATTCTTAAAGCAATTATATGAAAACATGAAAAATTCAATACTAAATTCTGCTGAAATTTTCAAACCCCCCCCCCCAAATGTTCCAATTCTAAAACTAATGGAATGAAGATTATTTTAGAGTGTTCATGACATCTTGGGAAGGTTTCAGTCAGTTTTTTGCATTGGCGCTCCATTTACTACTTTTCCCGTTTAAAGCAGGGCTGATTTTGACCCATTCAGCCAAATTCATAAGAGAATTTAATGGAGTCTAAGATGCTGTAATTTACTTCTTCTGGCCCTGTCACCACATAAGTAGTGGGCAGTTTATATTCAATTAGACTCATACACACTTACTGATGTATAACATACACCCACTTACACATCACCACTAAATTTGTCCCAGAGAGTCTAAAGATACCTACGTTACTGTAACTTGCACACTGAGAAGACTGGAAGAACATGTAATTTCCATCATTTTAGTCTGCTTTAGATTTGCCTCTGAATTTAGGGTCAGACTTAAAAAATTAGATGCTTAAAGATGCAGATAGGCTCCTAGTGGGATTTTCCAAAGCCTTTGGGCACTTAACTCCCAAAGGACAGGAAGAATAAGAGGGACAAGTAGAAGGAGAAGAAGAAGAAAAGGGAGAGAGAGAGAAGAGAGACAAAGTGGGGAAAGAAGTGGAAACTCCACTTATACTAGCCCATGAATTATTCACATGTGCCAGCTAGTAATTACTTATAATGAGTGTCCGTGTAGCACTTTGATATATCCAGATGAGTGACACTATAGAAAGTGTGTCCGCTGTTTAGATCTAAAGGATAAAGTTCTCATATAAAGGAGAGAACTACCCATGTAATTAGCCTCCTGTGATACGCTTGCTCACTGGCACTGTATCTAGATAAAAAGTTCTTAAAATACCAGATTACTTTTTTCAAAATGTGATCTTCAGAGGTAATAATCTTATTATAATGCAGGTTGAAAAGTGAAGTGGAACACCCATGACTCTTGGCTGTCCTGATGAGTATGGCATTTGTGTTATTCCTTTCCCAAGCAGGAGTGACAATGTCATAACTGTATGCAGTGGCGGTGTAGCCATGTCGGTCCCAGCATATTAGAGAGACAAGGCGGGTGAGGTCATATCTTTTACCAGACCAACTTCTGTTGGTGAGAGACACAAGCTTTTGAGCTTACACAGAGCTCTTGTTCGGGTCTGGGAGACTAACTAAGGCTACATCTACACTAAGGAGCTTACAGCAACACAGCTGTACCGATGGAGCTGCACCACTATAAGATTTCTAGTGTAGCCACTCTATGTCAACAGGAGAGAGCTCTCCCATCGACATAATTAATCCACCCCCAATGAGCGGCAGCACAGTGCTGCCCACACCGGTGCTTATATCAGTGAAGCTTATGTCACTCGGGGGACGGGGGGGGTTATTCACTCCCTTGAGTGACATGTTATACTGACATAAGTGATATTGTAGACATAGCCTAACACAACTAAATACAAGGTGGAACAGATTGTTTAGCACAAGTAGTTAACACATATTTCAAGGGATCATTCAAGGTGAAGTGACCCATTAACAGACCTCCAGTGAAGTGACCCATTAGCACCCTTCAGTCATAGGGAGGAAAGGAGGAGGGAAAACAGCTGCAGGATGGGGATGGGGAGGTTAGTGGATTATAGATTATTGTAATAAACCATATATCCAGTGTGTCTATTAAGTCCATAACTTTTAGTGTCTACAAAATTATGAATTAAGCTCCCAGGTTAGTCTTTTGAAAGTGTTGTGAAGGTTTCCTTTGAGGATGAGAACGGATAGGTTAGATATAGAATTACGGCTTTGTGAAAAGCATTCACCTACAGCTGATGTGGTGTTTTTGTCTTTTATTGTTTTCCAGTGTGAGTTCATTTGAGAGCATGGTGATTGTCTGATTTCACCCACATCGTTTTTATTGGGGCATTTAGTGCATCGGATAAGATACACCACATATTGTGATAGGCATGTGTAGGACCCAGAGATATTGAAAGGTGTGTTATGGGGGGTGTTGATGATTTTAGCAGCAGTGATATGTCTGCAGGTTTTGATCTGTTGTTCTGGCAAGGTCTGGTGCCTCTTTAAGTTGCTGTGTCCTGGTCTGTAGGGAGCTTGCTTCTGATGAACTTGGAGAGTTTGGGGCGATTGATTGAAGGCAAGAAGAGGGGGTTCAGGAAAGATTTATTTGAGAATGGGATCCCCAATGAGTATGAGCTGAAGTTATTTGATGATAGTATGTATGGGCTCCAGGGTGACAATGAGAACGTCTAACACTAACCTTTGTTGGACTTCCTCTCCTGCCCCTCCTCCACCCCATCCCACAACATACCCCATGTTCTTTGGATTTCTGGAGAAGTACTTCTCTTATGTATGGGATGCAGCTCCTCTAGGCCATCTGCTCAGCCACCACTAACCAAGTTAGAAAAGTTGGCCGTATGCAATGTTGAAAAAAGGACACGGTTGAAGATTAAGTTCAGTTAGCAATTGTGTTGTGTCGGATTGAAAGAGGATTCATTTGTTAGCCCAACAGTGGCAAGATGACTTGGGAATAGTGTTGTCCTGGATAATTTATAACTCACTCTTTTTTTGTAATATTAGAAATCAATTTTAAAGCAAAAAAGCAGTGATGGAAGAAAGACAAAAAGGAAGGAATGGATTCGATTGAAAAATAGCTCTTTCCTTTGTAGAGATAGCAAATGAATCTTGTTGCAGCAATAGGTTAGAGCAGGCAACTTTTCAGAGTTCTAGGTAAACAAGATACTGCTTGAAGATCAGCAACAGAGAACATTTTAACAGATATTTGGTCCACAAGGGAGCAGCAAAAAAGAAAAAAAAAAACCAAACAACCCAACCTTCCTCAGTATATGCTTATCATTGCAGAAGGAAATAAAACTTTCATGTTTAGTGTCTCTTTATGTTTTATTCTCAAAATGACCTGGGCATTCACCATATCATGGCTTCAAAGTGGACTCTTTTCTCCAGGAAAGATCATGATGGAGCTTTTAAGTTTCCATCTGGGGCTAAAACGGCTCTAAAAAAAAAGTGAATAAACGAGAACATTAAAGGAGTGCTGTGGTTTCCTCATCATCAGAGATGGACTGATAAATCCCCCTGCTAGTTAAATATCCATTGAGTCAGTACTAATATAAAAAAGAAAAGACACAGAAAGTACAGCATAGGCAGGACCCTGTGAAAATGATATATGTGACTCATATTCAAATGGGGAAATTTATAGCTTGTGTACATTTGTTATTTTAAAAGACTGCCAGATTGTACAACTCATGGAAATAGTTCCACTGGAGTCAGAGGGACTACTTGTGTAAGTAAATGCTCACCAACTGCACAAAGTGATGCAGATATTTAAAAATATATACATGAGTCAAGGCATTAGATGGCTCAGAGAATTGTAATGAGATGAGAGCGCCTTTGACCTCCTACTCTGCCAATCTGAATATGGCTCAAGGCTTGGATTCTGCTATGGATAGGATGTGAGTGGATTGCTGTGCTTGCACAGATCTCCACTGACCAACAGAGCTGTGCCTGGACCCAGAATCCCACCTCTGAGCTGTTGGCTGCAGGATCTGGTCCCACGTTGGTAGTCACCGAAAGCTGTTTTCCAGCCGATAACTGTTCCTTGGATGATATAAAATAATTTGATGATCTCAGCTCAGTTTCTGGTAGACATGTGTCTGCTTCACAAAACAACAACCTTCACACTTACCACCTGGGCAGTCTCAGCAGAGGGGCCAAGGTTTGAATGGGTCATGAGGGTGGAACTACTCTCTCACCCCTAGTAGTTTCCTTCCAAGGAAGAGCTGAGAGGATGTGTGGTCCAGTGGTAGAATGGTAACTTGGGACTCAGGAGAGCAGCATTAAGTTCCTAGCTTTGCCACAGGCTTCTTGGGTGACCATGGGCAAGTCACTCAGTTTCTCAGTTCCCCATCTGTTAATTGGGGATGGTAACACTTCTCTGCTTCCTAGGGATGTTGTGAAGATAAATATGTTACAGATTGCTCAGAGTTCAGAAACTATGGCAATGGGAGATGTGCAAGAACCCAAGATAAGTATCTAAAAGCACTATGGAATAGTGGTATGCTGAAGCTTGTATTGGCAGAACTGTTTCTTTAGCATCTTGCTGTGCTTCACCTGCTGTTGATCACAGTGAACAACTTATGCCCCAAAGCATGAGGTTTGATAGCCCTATTATTTTTTTATCCTATCCAGAGTAACCAGAGATGCTGTTCTTATTCACATAAGGGTCTAAGCCTTTTTGGACTCTTACTAAAGTGTTTGTCTAAGTAATATCATTCCAGAGTTCGACAGGCTAATGATATGTTTAAAAAGTATTATCTTTAATATCTTTAATATTTGTTAGCTTTTATTTCCAAGTGCCCTCTTGGTCTTGTATTGTAGGAAAGAGTGAAAAAAGTAGGAGCAACCAATTAGCCTTATCTATAGACCTCTGTCATATTACATCTTCTTCCTCTTTCCACTCTAAATAGCCCTAGACCTTTTAATTTTCTCTGTTATGGATTGCCTCCACTCCACCTTGATATCACTAATCATTTTGTGTTGCCCGTCATTGGACCTCTTCTCTTTCTACTCTGCCTTTTTTGAATTGAGATGATTAAACCTGAACACATATAGACAAATTGAGGCTGCACCATAGATTTACAAAAATGTCAGAATTATTCTCTGTTCTCTTCTTAACACAGTTTAAGATTGTGTTTGCTTTTGTTTGGTTTTATAATCCACAAGAAAACCTCACCTCCTTGGGATGGTGGGAATCTTCAAAGCACCCTGAAATACTAAAAATCATCAGGACCACCCTAAAACCAAAGCGATATCCTAAAGGGACCCTTGGATACTGAAAAGAGTTAGACATTCCCTAGGGGCATGAGACATACAGTAACATTCAAGAAGTCATTTAATTGGTGTCCCAAATACTGTGAATTTTCAAGGTATTCTCTGGGTACATTTTCAGGGGACCCCGAAGGATGCTGGAAATAAATCTGGAATGATGAAAAACCTGTAGGGCCCCATGATTTGCAGTCACGGCTGATGAGAGTCCAAATCTTGTCAGTTTATGCTAAAGATGCATAACTCCAAAAACCTGCCAATAGCTTATGGATGTTATTAAACTTAGGAAAGAATTAAACTTTATCTTCTTTGGAGATTAAACAGCTCTCTATCGTGTAGAAATAAATCCTGAAAACATTTTAGAGGATAGCAAGGGATTTAAATTTGCTGACTCCTTTTGTGAGGAGAACTAAATGTGCCTAAGAATGAAAGCATTTGGACAGTGTTCAGTGGCGCCAGGTCAACCCTATCATCCCTGATCCATGATCATTGCCTGAGACCTTGACCCATTCTCCTGCATATAGCCAGATAAAATCTTGGTGACATTTAATGGGGAATGTCGCCAGATCCAAGAAGCAGTCTCTGTTTTCCTGGATCTGTCCCACAGCTTGCCAGCAAAGTAGCCATATTTGGCATAATCATTTCTACATGAGTGACTCAGCATCGCTGTTTGTTGGGTTTGCATCAGTTCCTGATGTTGCGTATTGACACAAACACCATAATCCAGTTATACAGCATTATGATGTGCAGACAGAGACTCAAACCTCCTGTCTCCATTATGTTTCAATGTATTTCTTTTATCCCAGAGGATAATCACCAGCAGGTAACCTTCCCCCATTTTTAACCCAGAATTTATGATTCTTCACGGATTCCCTTTGGCTCTCGGTAAAGTATATGATGAAATTGTGTGAGTCTGTGTACAGCTGATGTATATCAGTGTAGCTGCATTGAGTTCAGTGGAGCCACTCCATCTTACACCAGTTGAGGATTTGGCTTATTGTTTTTCAAGCTAACCAAAACAGGGGAGCTGTGAGCTACTCAGTTTTGCTTTGCAACACATGGTAATCTTGTGGAGGTCTGGTCCTCCACAGTTTCTGAGAGATTTAGAAAAATTAGGGAAAAAAAACATATATAAAGCAGTGCCCCAGAGGGACAAGAGAAATAGTACGAGGAGAAACTAAGGGAGCTAAGTTTATGTAGTCTAGATAAGAGAGGTCTCAATAGGGATGTGATCAAAGTCTATAAGCACCTTCCAGAGAACCGTGTGAATAAAGGAAAGGAAATACTTACAATCTCTGAATTTGGTAAGACAAGCAGCAATGGCCTGAAGTGAAGGAAGGAAAAGTTTAAGTAAAATAGTTTGAAATAGGTTCTTAACAATTATAGCAGTTGGATAGTGGTTGCTAACAAGAGTATCAAATTTAAGGGAAGTTGTGGGGTGAACATGTTTGCCCTGTGGATATTTGTGCATTGGGCACTAAGAACAAAAATTTCAAACCTGGGTGTATAGAGTCAAGCTCCTAAGTCCATTTTTAGGAACCTGATTGGAAGTCACAACTTTCAAAGGTGGTGAGCACCTGCAGTTCCCATTGGCTTCAGGGAGGTCTTCATGGTGCTTAGCACTTTTGAAAATTAGGTTGCTTCTTCAGATGCCTAAATACTGATTTTGAAGCCTGTCTCAAGGCACCCTTTCTTCAAAAGCTTGGCTTTGATGGAGATCAACTACTCATTTCCCATAGGCTGCCAAAGAGCCAAGAGGTGGCAATGGCATTTGATCACTAATGACCTGACCTGGTTTCTTCTAGTGACCTAGAAGTGAAAAGTGCTAAGTAGAGATACCAGTCCCTTGAGCTATATAGTCCCCCTGGGTCCTGGTTTCAGAGAAGTTTTGGTATTTAGTTGTCTTTAAAGATATAGGGAACACAGTTGGAGAGGCTGACACATTGAGCTTTAAAACTCTTAAGAACTTTGAAACAATTGCTGCTGCCACTCTTCAAGTTCATGCCCAGTCTGTGTGATTTCTAAACAGTATTTGACATGTTGTAGGCAGAACTCATCAAAACATTCCAACAGGAGCAGTTCATAGAGTGATATTTTGCAGGAGCCAAGCAGGCATTACAGTGGGACCTCAGAGGAGTAATACTCAGGTCCAAGGAGGCAATTGGGGTCACCTCAAGCAGAGATTCAATCCTGCAAAGCAAAGCATAAATCAGGGGTAGGCAACCTATGGTATGGGTGCTGAAGGCGGCACACAAGCTGATTTTCAGTGGCACTCACACTGCCCAGGTCCTGGCCACTGGTCTGGGGAGGGCTCTGCATTTTCATTTAATTTTAAATGAAGCTTCTTAAACATTTTTTAAAAACCTTATTTACTTTACATATGACAATGGTTTAGTTATATATTATAGACTTATAGAAAGAGACCTTCTACAAACATTAAAATGTATTGCTGGCATGCAGAACCTTATATTAGAGTGAATAAATGAAGACTCGGCACAGCACTTCTGAAAGGTTGCCGACCCCTGGGGAAAAATCAACAAATATGGCCAAGGTTTTGAAAACGAAAGTGAAAGGAAGTGTAAACGTATCCCACTGTGGGGACACAAAGAGATGTTAGGGATTTTAAGCAGACTTGTGAGGTCACTGAAAAAGCAACAACAAATATCAAAGACTCCAAAAAGGCTCTTGGAAAGCAACCACAAAGCTCAGAGACTCAGAAAAGGCCCATAGACAGCGACAGTAATCCCAAACACTCCAAAAAGGCTCTCCCAAAATGGTTGGTCCTTCAGGACCCAGAAATAGGGATGTGAGGCACACTCCAGGATGTTAAAAGATCTGAGAACGCTAGACATCTGAGTTACTGCTGACGATGGTTTCACCTGTCAATGCCGAAGATATACTCCCCCAACTGTCACAACACTATCCTGGCTTCCACACAAGTTTTCACCAACCTGGACCCTGCACCCTACCCTCTTCACACGCCGAATAGGAAGAGTCAAGCTGGCCATTCAGAAGAATTGCAGGAGGTCGTTTTGGGTTTTTTTAGAGTCTCCTGTTTCAGTTAATGGGAATAACAGAGCTCAGAATCCATGTAGCACTTAAAAAAGGTGCTCCTTCAAAGCTGACTGGAGGAAAAGGCTATGCTATTCAGTGAAAGAACCTGGTTGGGTAATTCCAGACTGAAGGGAGGGAGCCTATGTCTCCATTCTCATTCTAGTTCACCGGGGAATATGGCCAGCCTCAGCATTGTGTCCAGATTCTTGATGCATTACTTTGGCCCCTAAGGAGCACTGATGGCATCCACAAAATCAAGACTCTAATGCATGCATATCACTATTTTACAACTTCCCAGTGACAAAGTATCCTTTCCACTAACTTCAGTTCTATGGAACTCTCCATCATTCTGGACTGTCTCTGAGCTAGGCAGGTATCCCTGGTTCCCAGCTATCATGGTGCTTGCTCCCACATCCAACAACTCTTGCTTTTTAAATCAGGTCTCATCTTTCTTGATGGAGATTATTTTGCTGGGAATCCTGTCCCTAACTCATTAGTGTTAAAAATAAATACATACATACATATAAAGAACAAAATTTTGAAACTGAAGCCAGGCTCCAGATGTAAAAAGCAAACCCATTAAAGTACCACATTAATTCAGTGCTGCATTCATTCCATCTTAAAGTGAGAGACTTAGCAGTGCTGTTCAATATGTCTAAAATGAGGTCAAAAGCACCTGCTCCACTCCTCTTGTAACAAGCTGCTTTTTGTTCTGCTGCATTCGGAGAGAGGTGGAGAGAGCATACAGCTTTTATATCTTAAATGGGGAGTTGAGAGTGGAGGCCCATCTTTTTATCAGGATCATATGTTTTGGACGGGACAGTGAATTTGAAAATAGCCAGCAGCTTAAAGAAAATGCTGCATTTCTCCTCTTGCCATTCCATTTTTCCTTTAAAGGGTCCCACAAGAAGAACAATCCTTAAGATTGATCCCACAGAACACCAGATCAGCAGTTGTCCCTTTCCTCTTCCTCCCAAAGGCTGTCAACACCCACTCCATTTTAATGGTTTTGTATAAACTACCTTGATTAGTTAGTGTCTCTGGAAGCCCAGTCACTTGACACATTGAAGACTATGCTGGATAAAGCTTGGAGGCCATAATGTAGAGAACAGTGCCCTGAAGGAGTGCTCTTGTGATTTCACAGGTCTTTTCCATGCAGGACTTTGAGGATGTTACCATTAATTAAGCCTTCTTTTTTCAGACCCCCCAAGACATGCCTCACTCTCCCTCATTTCGTCACATTCCCTCTTATTGGGTAGGACAAATTTTGTTTCTATTCACTGGCCAGCCACATGTGCTTTGAGCCCTGCCTGCTTTTTGGAAGAGCATCCCCCCAGTTGGTAGAGTTGTAAATTATATCACCAACGTGTTAGCTCATTAGATTTTGAAATGGACAATACCAAAACTGTAGAAAGTTTCTAGAGGCAGGCAGATTCATTCTGAATAAGAACTAGCCCCTACCTGTTGCTATCTGACTAGCCGGAGAGCTCATGTCATAAGAAGCCTGCAGATCACGCTGGGAAACCTAGAGTGACAGGAAATTTGAATCAAGAAGCAGAGAGGGTTGACAGACCTTCTGGGCTTCATGGACTTCAGACATAAAGAATTCATATTGAAGAGACTGCAGAAAGGGGAGAGAGCTGGGAAATAAAGAGAGGAAGGTCCATTGTGTGAGATCTGGGTGAAAGGTGGAACTGTCTCCAAAGACTTGGATAAACTTTGGTTGAAAATAGTTATTTGTTCAAATGGAATGTTTGGAGTTTCCTGGTTACTAGTCCCCATTAAGGGTTAACTTTCCTCATTATAATGAGCATTCTAGCAGCTGAGAAGTTAGTGAGCTGCCCACATCAGCCAGAGGTATGAGCACTGATGGACTCTATGCATTTCTGTAGGAATCATTAGTTGGCAAGCTGGCTATCTGCATCCTGCAGTACGTTAAACCTTATGAAAACAACACAGCCAACATGGTTGCCTTTGGTTACCACTGTGAAGATGAGATTAAAAGAGCTTGCAGAAGACAGGTTAGGTGGGGAAAAGGGAAAAGAGATGAAGAGAAAACAACTAGAATGGTAAAAAATGTTCCAACAGAACCGTTTTCTGTTGGAAAATGCCGATTTGACAAAATCAAATCATTTTGCAGGAATGCATCGATTTTGTCAAAATTTTTAACAGGAAATTATCAAAATGTTTCGTTTTGATATAAGGTAGTACATTTATAATATAATATTTGAAATGATAAAGTTGAAACTAAAGTTGAAACAAAATGTTTTGATAAGATTGTTTCCATGTTTCCAGTGTAACGGTTTTTGGAAATTTTGAAATTTCAACTTCATTGCCATTCGTGGTAAAAGGAAATGCTGAGTTGTCAAGATTTCTCACAGAGTAGAAATTCCGCATTTTGACCAACTCTAAAACAACACATACAATATATCAAAAGAGATAAAAGAGAGAAGTGATTAGAGTTTGGTTTGGGTAGGTTTGGTTGGGGTAGGTTCCAAGGTATCTTTGATTGTACTCAGCTTGTCAGCTTTTCTGTGGAGACACATGCAGTTTGCTGAAAATTAAAGGAATAAAAAATAAGAAAGAAAAATACTCCTGTATATTTCTCTTCACAATTTTATTGTCTGGAGAGCATTCCCCTCCTAACCGAGCCCAGTCATGGATACTCATATTTTTCTAACCATGTTAGGTCTTCACTCCTCTAGTTCACATTAACCTTGTATTCCTACCAGTCCCTGATTGGCAACTCATCTCAGCACAATCTGGAAACCAGGGAACACTGCCATCTCCATGATTAATGGTTTCCTCCATTGAATTGCAATTACAGGTTTTAATCAGTTCATTATTCCACCTAGTTTTGGGGTCTTGACAGTTATGCTGTGGAAACTAATTGAATTGGCTTCCCCTCAAGGCATTCCTATGAAAAGATCTTGTCTTGAGAATGGGGAAATTTTGGGCTAATTGGCCAACTCAGATCTCATTTTCCTTTTTTCCGGTCTTAAAAAAAAGTTCTAATTTCCCAGCCCCCAGCACCCAAAAGCTCCTGTTTTCCATTTCTCTCTCCCAATTTCTTTTCCTTTGAAATGCAAGATATAGGCACTGCTGAAAGTTCAACTTGAGACACCAGCTGGGAATCCAGCACTTTGAGCAGTGTTCAGATAAACACTACCATTCTTCTGAGGATAGTCACCCCACAGAGCTGCCATTTGTCTTTTCTCCTTTAGCTACTTTTTCACTGATACTAGACAAGTGGGTGTCTTTTGTATTAGCAGACTGCTTCCCAGTGACCAACAGGAATCCCATGCTCAGCTTTTGGTCTAAGTCACCTTTTACTTCATGTCTGTCATTTCACATGCATAGAGCTGCAAAGCAACAATACTTTCACACAGAGATGTGCACACGGCAAAGTTCCCCAAGGACATAAACTCTCAGAAAATAATTCAAGTTACTTGACACTTAATACCCTATAAATCTACCAAAACTCCCCAACTGGACTCTATTTAGCACACAGAAATGATCCAAAACCAGTTTCAGTACCAAGTGAAGTCAGATCCAGATGTTAGCGCAGCATCAGGAAGCATAACAGCAATAGTTGCTGCAACATTCCCTGGTTCAAGTAGTCTACTGCCTCCATATTTCACGGACCACCCAAGTTTCCCTTTGAAAAGTCCTCATTGCTTTTTTCCCTTGGTGCTTTGGATTGGGTGTTCTGGTCATTTAAAACAGCTGTTTAGAAATGTGCTTGTCCACTGTGATTGTCCCTTCCTTTTGTTTCAGTGGCATAGGGATTGTGGTCATTCTAATGAGGGACTTTGTGAGCTTTAATAGCCAAAGCATGGGCTACAGAGCAGGTATGGTGTAAGCTAAAGGAAAGGGAAAGGGAAAACAGCATTCAAGGTCTGTCCTAGTTCCACACAATCACCAGAGCACTTCAAGCAAACCCCACAACTCTCTTTCGCAAAGGGCTTAGACCAGAGGTCATCGCCAAAGGTCTGTTTTGCAGTGTTAGCTATTCTAAATGTGAGCTGAAAACCTCTTTTACCTGCCAAGACCTAGATTCAGGGTTCTCTGTTTCTCTTGTAACAGTCAGGGACAGTACAAGCATGTGAATCAGACAGAGAATTGCATTTCTCACATTACTTTAAGTCATAATGAGGTCATCACTAAGGATACGATTTTGTCATGGAAGTTAAGGAATCTGTGACTTCCAAAGACCTCCACGATTTCAGCCTTCAACTGCTGGGAGCTGCAGAGTCCTACCACCTCCCACAGGGGCAGGGAGCTGTGGGGTACCTCTGCCACCTGAGGCAGGGTGGCCCCTGAGCTTTGAGCCAGCACAAGCAACAGGGGGATCCCCACAACTCCCCGGCCCCCACGGGCAGCAGAGGAACCTGCTGCAGCTCCAATCCATGGGTGTCCGTGACCTGCCCATAACCTGTCCATGACTTTTACTAAAAATATCCATGACAAAATCTTAGCCTTAGTCATCACTCATGGCTTGGGAATCTCAGAACGATGAACTAAAGCTCCAGAGACTCAGTAAATGAAACAATTACTTTTAACACTGTTGTTTTAAAATATTAATTTTTTAAAACTCATTCAATTTGGAAATTTTAACCACAATCTTCTTCTTTTCGATAGGTCTAGACATAGCCAGGAGTTCCCTCTAGGTGCACTTGAGGTGTTTTTCTTTGTCCCCGGGGGAAACACCCCATTGACCAGCTTCAATGCTTTGGAGAACAGTGAAGTCAGATCATAGAAAGTTGGTAGGAATGTGTTTTCATGCAGGCTGGGGCAGGGCCGGTGCAAGGAAGTTTCGCCTATCACCTTGCACCCCGCACCCAGCTAACCCCGCCCCCACATGGCAGCTAACTCAGCCCCCCACCCAGGGAGCCCTCCCACAGCAGATACACCACCACCATGACAGCTAACTCCTCTCCACCCCGTCCCCCCACAGCAACTAACCCCGCCCAGGGAGACTCCCCCTGTTCCCCCACGGCAGCTAACCCCACCTGGGGAGACTTCCCCCCCTACCACGGCAGCTAACCCTGCCAGGGGAGACTTCCCCCCTCTCCCCCCTCGCCACAGCAGCTAACCCTGTCTGAGGAGACTTCCTGCCCCCGCCACAGCAGCTAACGCTGCCTGGGGAGACTTCCTGCCCCCACCACGGCAGCTAACCCTGCCTGGGGAGAACTCCCCCCGCAGAAGCTAACCCTGCCTGGGTAGCCCGCCCCAGCTCACCTCGGCTCCACCTCCTCCACTGAGCACCTCGGCGCTGCTCTAATTCTCCTCCCCGCTCAGGCTTGCGGCGCTGATTGGAGGAGACTTAGAGCTGGGCTGTGTGCTCAGAGGAGGAGGCAGAGTGGAGGTAAGCTGGGGCAGGAAGCTGTTCCCCTGTGCGCCCCCCCCATTACTGCTGGTAGCCCTCCCCGCGACCCCCCCCCACCCAGCTCACCTCCACTCCACCTCCTCGCCTGAGGGGACTGTTAGGCGCCTCCAATCACTAGGCGCCCTAGGCGGCTGCCTAGTTTGCCTAAATGGTTGCACCGGCCCTGGGCTGGCGGTGGAGATTATTGAAGAAGCAGATACACCATAGCCCTTTAGGGATCATTTAAAAAAATCCTTTCTGACCTTGTTTTTCGGTCTCTGCAGGAATCATTGGCCGATATAACTATCAGAGAAGAGGGGCACAGTAGCATGCTAGGGTCCATTTTCACTGGCACTTTGCTGTAATTAGAAGGCTTTCTGCATCGATGGGGGAGCCATAGTTTACAGGGCCAACATAGAAGTTGGGCACAGCTGCGCTATTTCACCTTGGGTTCAGATTCCTTCTATTAAATGAAGAAAGCCTAAGGTTTCATTACACAGTCAGAGTTTAAGGCTTCAGTTAGGAGAGAGAAGGTGCATCATGCTGGCAAACGGATTAAAAATACATGCCGTGTATTAGCAGAGCATAAATGGAATCTGTTTTTTTCTTGAGTTTTTCAGTTATTAAGATGTAAGGTGACATGAAAGGTACTTACCTTTTAACTGATGACTGCCAATCACCTCCTTTTAGGGGAAGTGATTAGTAATATTAGTATCAATAGTGCTTCTCTTGGTATCATTAACAGTGACTAGCATTCATCTGGCAATTTTCGGTGCAGTACCCTAAAGGGAGCTTATTAAAACAAGACTGCCCCACCTCTATCCTTTGTCTTAATTTCCTCATTAGTGATAATGCAGAATCCAGGAAATTACTTCCTTGTGGGTGCTTCGAAGATATGTGGTGGAATTACAGACACAAGTAAGATTGAGAAATATTTACGTGTTTTGGCTTCACAAAGGAAGATCAACTGTAAAACTGAGAAGCCTTTGGAGAGCAGGAGAGTCAGGGAAGTGCAGTATTGCTTGTGATTGCAACCATATTTGAGCACTTTTTGTGAGAAAAGTGCACTCTTTGCAAGCTTAAACGAAACAAACAATAACAGCTCCCCTAACATGCAAAAATAAGATCTGTTGTTTAAAGCGCATACAGCTGTATCCTTCCCATCATGATGCTTTTGACAAGAATCGCAGGAGCAGATTGGATCAGCAAAACTTCACTCAACCCTGACATTTTGATTGCACTGCTGTGGAGGATATGACAGATGTTGGAACAATACAAGCAACTTAAACAAAATGCTTCAAGCACAAAGCCAAGGCTTGGCTCTCCCCCACTTAAAATGATTTGCAAACACTGAGGGGTCAGAACGCTGGGGCCATGGTTTTGCGTGTGAGGGAAGGAAGGAGGGGACTGGAACAAGTGGGGGGAAAAATCACCTCCAAATGATGAAGTGCCTTTTGATATCTGACAGGTGTGTGAAACTGAAAACCTGCTGTTTGCCTTTCATGAAATTACTCAGAAATGAATCATAGCTGGAGAATAGGAGACTTCGAAGACACACAGCAAGGACAGAGAACAGATACAGTACTTACTGCATGAGCCTGTACAAAAAATAGACAACCAAAATATGCAAAGCCTGAAGTTAGGCACCAAAATCCTTACTCAGACACCTACTTATCAGTGACATGGGTTTCAGAGGTGCTGAACTCCCGCTGCTCTTACTAATTTCAGTGGAGTTTATGAGTGCTGGGAGAGTCAAGCCAAACAGGAATTTAGTTGTCTAACATTAGGCACTGAAGTCTGAAAAAGCTGTACACACACCCACAGCCCTTCCCTCACTTGGAGAGGTGGGGATCAGTACTCAAAGAAGACAAAGCCTTAAAGAAATTATGCACCACTCCTATCATGATAAAGACATGAGGTCAATCGTCCTAGCCCTCTCTCAACACTTAGACAGACAGTGGTTTATTTTTATTAATTTGAGTGTTAATATAGAACTCAAACTCGGAGGTGAATAGTATTACTAGGTAGAGGTAGGCACTAGTGTGTGCACAGAAGATGTATAAGCTTCCCCATATGGCTCTACTAATGCACCTCCATCCTTATGCCACACACCGCTTGCTGTTCCAGTCTGGGGCCCATACACACAACTCTGTCAGCATATCTCAGTTTGGTCTTCCGCCCTTTCCATTGTCCGTTCCAGACTCACCCTGAGCAGGGACTGACAAGTCACACCGCTGGTTTTGTGATGGGAACAGACATCTCTTTGGGACTGGTTCAAGACTACCATGACCACTTTCCTTAGGGAGCTAACCTAGGTTCAAACCCAATTCTTCAGCAAAGAAAGGCTGCTTTAATAACCGTTGTGGTAGGCCAATCAGAATGTTGATGCTATTAGAGATGGGGAACCTCCATTGGTTCCATTCAGACAAATGCCAAACCTTATCTGAGTCTTTCTCCAGTCCAAATAGGTATCTTGACCCAAACTCCATCCTTCTGTTTGCCCAAAACCTCCATGCCCATTTTGACTCCAACTGATTTTTCAGAACCTTGGCTCCAAGAATTCTCTTTCCCTGCTAGTTCCATCCAGCTCCTAAGGGGCCCTTTCCTTTGGCAACTCCACATGGCAGTTCATAGCTCTCTTTGATGAGATTTGTCTGGCTCTTTAGCATATCTAGAACCTAACCCTTTCTTTCTCTGCTGACAGCTAAAGCACTTACCTGTGCCCTCGTCACTGCCTTCTTGAGTATTAACACCTCCATCTCCCAATCCACCCCACATGTTGCTGCTAAAGCTGCCTCTCCCTGGATCATAGATCCTTTCACCGACTCCCCATTTTCCACAGCATCAAATTCACACAATTCGTCCTCACTAACAGGGTTGCCACCAATTCTGAACTTTGCAGGAGTATATAGTATATATGGTATGGGTCAGTCTTCTTCAGTGAGCGTTTGTAAGACCATTTAAAGCATTGTTTCCCAAACTTGGGATGCCACTCGTGTAGGGAAAGCCCCTGGCGGGCCGGGCCAGTTTGTTTACCAGCCACGTCTGCAGGTCTGGTTGATAGCGGCTCCCACTGGCTGCGGTTTGCTGCTCCAGGCCAATGGGAGCTGTGGGAAGTGGCGGCCAGTACGTCCCTCAACCCACGCCGCTTCCAGCAGCTCCCATTGGCCTGGAGCAGTGAACCGCGGCCAGTGGGAACTGCTATCATCTGGACTTTCTGGGGCTGGGGGATCTTTGTCAAGTCTGCCAGTGGGGTGGCGAGCATGGCAGAGTTGGGCACAAACCAGCGGTAATATCCTTCCAGCCCTAAGACTTGCCATACTTGCCTCATATTCATGGGGGTAGGATAGTCCTGTAAGGCTTGCACCTTTTCCACTAAAGGCATAGTTTTCCCCTACCCATGGCATAGCCCAGGTAAGTCACCTCTCGCTGGCCCAAGTGGCACTTGGCCGGGTTCGCGGTGAGGCCCGCGTCTTCTAGGGCTTGCAGCATGCTGGCGAGGTATTGGAGGTAGCAGGCCAATCGTCGATGTATGCAGCAATGTATGAATTATGGGGGCTTAATGTTTGGTTCATGAGCCACTGGAAGGTCATCCAAAAGGCAAACCAAAAGGCATCATAGTAAATTGGTAGAGGCCAAAGGGTGTCAAAGCCCTTGGAGGCTGGTGTCAAAGGGATCTGCCAATACCGCTTGGTTAGGTGTAAGGTGGAGATAAAGTCCATGTCGCCCAGCCACTTGAGTACTTCATAGACCTGGGGCATAGGGTATGCATCGAACCTGGAGATGGCATTCACCTTTCTGAAGTCAATGCAGAATCTGACCTCCGCCACTTACTCCTGGACTCCTCAACCACTTCCAGGGCTAGCATCATCTCTAGTTCCTTCTGCACAACCTCCCACATCTTCTTGGGGATGGGCGGTGGTTCTCGCTCATCTTCTGGCTGGGGATGGTATCAATGTGATGTGTGGTCACATTTGTTTTCTCTGGCCAGGCCGACAAGATGGTGGGAAGGTGGATACTAATCGCCTTACCTATTCCAGCTGATCGGGATTGAGCTCCTGGCTGATTGCCACTGGCCCTGACTCTGCGGGGTCATCGGCCAGTGGCTCCAATTTGGGATCCAGGGGGTATGGGGCAGTCATCAGGCTCTCACGTTCGTTCCAGGCCTTGAGGAGGTTCACATGGTAGACCCATGCATCTCTTCAACACTCTGGCATCCATATCTTATAGTCTATGGGCCCTACCCATCTGGTCACCTCAAAGGGACCCTGCCACTTGGCCAGCAGCTTAGACTCTGAGGAAGGTAATAACACCAGGACCTGGTCTCCAGGCTCGAAGACCCTTAGCTTCATTCCCCTGCTGTATTTGTTCTCTTGAGCGCATTGGGCCTGTAACAGGTTCTTCTGCGCCATGGTACCCAGCTCTTGGAGCTCTTTTCGTAACCATAGTATGTACTGGACAGACCCCATGACCTGGCTTTCCTGTTCTTCCCATGTCTCTCTTAGGCAGTCTAGGATTCCCCTGGGCTGCCTCCCATAGAGAAGTTAGAATAGGGTGAACCCAGTGGAGGCCTGTGGAACCTCTCGCACAGCGAAGAGGAGCGTGGGGAGCAACTCATCCCAATGCCAGGAACGTCCTCCATAAACTTTCTCAGCATCAACTTCAGAGTCCTGTTAAATCACTCCACTAACCCACCCCTTTGGAGGTGGCAGACTGAAGTCTTGAAGGCGATATTTAGCAGGCAGCACAGCTCCGCTATTAACTTGGATGTTACATTGTTCTCTTAGTCTGTTAGTATCTCACATGGTACTCCCACTCTCGTAAAGATCTGCAGGAGTTCATTAGTAATAGTGGGGGCAGTGGTGGTCTGCAGAGGAGCAGCCTCCGGGTACCACGTCACGTAGTTGACTACGACGAGGATATACATGTGACCTGTGCTGCTTTTCTCCAGGGGCCTCACCAAGTCTAGGCCAATATGCTCGAAGGGGATCCCGACCACGGGTAAGGGCACAAGGGGGCCCTCAGTACCCCTTTCGGGCCTGCCTTCTGACACTTAGGGCAGCAGGCGCAGTAGTCCCATAGTTCTTGATGTATATCAGAACAGGTGGAGCAAGCCTTGTCAGAACCGCCGTGGGACCAGAAGTTGGCACAGGTCTTCCTTCATCTGCAGGTCCTGGATCAACCAATAGAGAAGGTTGTTGCGGATCTCAAACCAGGGTCCTTCAGGAAGGCACGGAGGTTGATTCTCCTTCCAAGTGGAGCCCGCCACCTGCTCCCGGGCCTGGCTGAGGATTGGGTCTCCCCTTTGCTCTTCTAGGAAGTCCCCATCAATGTGCAGCCATCCTTGCCCTTCCCTTGTCGGAGCTTCAGCCATGGGGCAGCCTGCTAAAGACCCAGGAGTCTTTCTGTGGGATCATCTGGCCTTGCAAGGCCCAGCAACCCTCTCCTTGCAGGGTGTGCCCCCCTAGCTCCTGAGGGGTGTGCGCTCCACTCCTGAAGGAGACCAGTGAAATCTTGCCAGTCGCACCCCAAGACTACTGGGTAGGCTAGCTTCAGGGCCACCCAAACTAGGCACAGTCCTTCCTGATCGGTGGCCTCAAGTTGCACCCAGATGGTCAAGTACAGTTTCACGTCCCCATGAATGCAGTGCAGCTGTAGGGTGCTCCGACCAGTGGTCTTAACCAGACCGGCATGGATAATTGTTTGGCTGCATCCTGAGTCCCGCAGGGCTGTTGTTGGCATCCCATCCACCCGGGCAGGACCCAAGATCTTACTCAGCTCCCTCTTCTGGGTGAGGTGACTGGCCACCCAAACCTGCCCGTAATTGCAGTCCATGCAAGGGCACTGTCTCCGGAAGTGCCCTTCCTGTCCACACTCATAACACTAGTAGTGATTTCCCCCTGCGGTGGCCTGGGATGTGCTCCATCCATCCAGTGGGTCATCTCTGTCCCATGCAGTAGTTGTCCCAATTGGGTCCCAACCCGGTGACAAACCTCCTTCCCCACCAGCAGTCAGCCCAGATTGAGCTGCTGTGCTGGCTTTTATATCCTACTTCCAGCTGGAGCATGCCCAGCAGAGCCAAGGGTGTGTGGCCTCCTCAGTTAAGAGAGAAGGGTTAACCCCTGCCAAACCAGTGCGGGGCTAATACACCCTATCACATCATGCAACATCCTATTGGGAGGTGTCATTTAAATAACATATTATGTCACTGAAATGCAGATATTTCATTGCAATGACATGATACATCATGGCATATACATTCATCCTGAATGACAAGCAGCAAAAGGAAGCTGCTTTAAGTACCTGAAGTGGGGTTGGAGATGGAAGAGAAGTGGGGAGGCTCACACAAACATTTTCAAACCATAAAACCCACTAGGAGGAGTTAATTTACATTTGAAACTTGGGCTGAGATTGGTGGTTGTTTTACTTTTTCCCAAACCAGTTCTCCTATCTATACACGTCATTACATGTAAATTCTAAATTTGGCAAGGTTGTTACTGCTGCTGTAGCTATATATGACTGGAGTACAAACAACATAACAAGTTGCATCACCTACAGAAGCAGTAGGGCACAAATATACTCTATGCAAGGGAATTCAAATAGCAGTCTTGGGCATTCATTGACTCAGAAGGGGCTTGGTAAAGCAGAATGGGGATTTATGAAGATAAGGTTATGCCTTTCGATTATTTTCATCTAATTTATGCAAAAAGAAACCTAAGGATCAGAGCAGTGAGACACACAAGGCTAAAGTCTTTGAAATCCCTATAGGCCTTATTATGTGTATAAGGAGACAGACAGCACGTATTCCAGGGCCAGAGAAGCTATTGCTCTTGATTTAAGGGTAATTAAAGCATCTGAGTGACAGCAAAGATGACATGTGATGCATCAGGCAACTTTTTTTCCATTTGGTTTCCTGCTCAGATAACTCATCTGCATCCTGGATGAAAGATCATATCTCATACCTCTTTGCCTTCATCTTCACATGCACAGCAGGTCCTTCTGCTCCTGGCATTCTGAGATCATATCTGGGGCTCACTTCCTGGACAGTATCTAGGCCCCTGGTCCTTCTCCCAGTCAAGTGATTGGAAACACTCCCCTTGACTCAGTATCACAGGATCAAGCACTAGGAGCATAAGAATTGCCATAGCAGAAAAAAGTGATTGGACTTCAAAGGGAGACTGGTGGGGAAGTGAGTGATCCCCTTTACTGGAACACTTTCATTAAAGGATGATGCAGTATAAACATAGGGAGGGGGCTATGCATTCATTTTTTCAGCTCTCTGATGGCTCCTTTTGACTCAAAGGCCAACAAAAGTCAAAGCAAGTGTGAGTATTCATTAATGAATGGCCAGGTTTTAATAAGTGTGTGTTTGCACAATTGTGGGTACAGCTCCTGTGAGTTCATGCCCAGTTGCATCAATTGTGAGCCCAGATGAGCAGTCAGGGGTCGAACTGGCTGTTTGCACAGGCAGTTACTGTGAGTTTGCAGGCAATAACACAAATAAGTTGAGCAACTCAAGGCACACACGCTCCTGGAAATCTGGCCCTGAGTATATAGTAGGTTGGGGTGTCCACAGTGTGGCAAGTAAGCTGGTATGGTCAGGTACACCGTACCATTAAGACATTTAAGACATTTATTGTCTGTCTGCCGTACCAGAAAGACACATTTTCAGGAATGAATTGTAGAACCCTGCATGAATGCAAATTTATAACTGCAGATGCAGATATCAGAGGATAGAAATTGGTATCCGCTGAACTGCACAGCTCTCTCAGGAACCGCAATGGTGAAAGAAGCAGAATATGGGGCCACTGCTCCCAGGAGCCAGCGCCCCCCATTGGCAGCTTTTCCAATGCAGCTGTGTCACCCCCAACACCGCCCCCAGCCCTTCCACGCAGCTGCGTCTTATGTCTGGGGTCTTTACAGCCCCACCGGAGGATAGGGCTGGGGATGGTACGGTCACGCCGGAGGAGCTGCCGGTGTGGGGCGCTGGCTCTTGGGATTGATGGCCCCACATTCTGCTCCTTTTGCTGCTGCGGTTCCCGGGAGAGCCCTGCAATTTCTATCAACAGATATCCGCATCCACGGTATAAATTTATATCTGCGCAGGGCTCTAGTCACGGAACCTTTTTGGGGGGGGGGGCAAGGTCGGTACCATGCTGTGAAGAGTTCAAATCTACTTGCACCACTGGGTGTCTAAGCTTTGCATCAAACGAGGTTCACCCTTGGCAGCTTGCAAGGGACTTGGAGACAACCTCTGATTTGTCAATAAATGTATTTACAGTTTAGGAATAAAAGATGCATGCACATAGGGCTAATAATTGCTCGTATTCTTATATCTGCTTTAATAGCTGAACAAAATTACTTGCAGACCTGTATTCACGAGCAGTGAAAGCAAAATGCACAAGGCATTCCAAGGGCCATTTAGAGAGAAAGAATAGGCTTGGACATTGACATGTCAGAATCATTAGCCTCCGCTAGCTGCACCTCCATGTCAAACATTTGACAAAGTGGAAGGTGGTCACAGGTGGTCTGGCTCTCAGGGGGCAGCAATTGGCCCTGGGGGCTGCAATTTGGGTGCCTTACATTAAATGGATTTTCTTTCTGTGGCTCCTAAGTAAAAAGCTCTTAAGCAACAGAACCTTGTGAGGGAAGCCAGGGACTCCGTAAAGACCCTGTGAGGTGGACTTCAGCTTTTTTCTTCCTAGATTTATATGGTAAGGATTTGGGGTGAGGTAAAGATGGGGATCGTGACTGATGTTGGGCAAACCATACTGCCGAACTTCCCCATGTGAATTGAAATAATCAGTTATTCTGAAGCAAGAGGTTGTAGGGAAAGGAACGTCCAGTTCTCCCTCTGATAAGTGCCACTCCAGTTATATTGCTCTTGTCTCCTATTTCTGGAGGTGGAACTGAAGTTTGTATGGTAAAGAAAGGATTGGAAGGAAATTGAGAGCCGCAGACATGGGATCTATATTCTCTGACATAGCAAATCACACAAGATCAGATCGACTATCATGTCACAGAACCAAGCTTAAGATACCTGTATTGTTCCCCTCCACTACTACCTGTTGTAGAGCCCTAGCTGAGACAAGTTATTCATGAGAAAAACAGAAAATGTGTGAGGGAGGGCAGGAGAGGGAGTGAATATCTGCTCTTTGCAGAAACTGTGATCTGTAATGGTCAGTACGACATGATGAGATCAGATGGGCGCGGCGAGCTTTAATAGCCACTTCTGGATGCTGTTGTAACAAATAGTGCTTTTGTTTATATTGCATTGTCCTGTATTTACACAGGCCTTTCTGTGTCTTGCAGTATGAGCAGGGATTTTCTTCTGTGTTTAGTCTGTTGTAAAGCACCATATATATTTACCACACTATACAATTACAGTTATAATAAGGAATGATGGACCCTGAATCCCTTATGACCTCTAGTATGATATAAATAGAAGAGAATTAGGAAGGATTGAAGTCCTGTTAGATCAGGATAAATGTACTGGACTTGTTGAAAATTCAGCAGTGGATCAGCTGGTATAATACTAGAAGGTCATGTGCAAGATCCATCACACACCCACACCCACACACACACACACGTCTCCCATAGAGCTTTTAGCCTGACCTTGACCTAACACATCCTTTCTATTCCAGTCCTGTCAACCCTACACACTCATACATGCAACCTTGTAAATGTAACCCAGGCCTGACCCCCCACATTACTCTGTCCAAGAACCTCAGTCCTTACCTGCAGCATGCCCCACTATTCCAGTCCTGGGCTGCCCATGCAGCTCTACCAAAGCACCTCTACTGTGACCTGCAGCATGCCCTGCTAGGCCAATTATTGGGCTTCTTCAAGAGTAACACAGTATAGGGTGCAGTATCTGAGTGGTTGGAGTGCTTGACTGTTATCTTGAAGGGTGTTGGCTCAAATCTCCTAAGATCTCACACTGAACGACCACTGCTAATTCACCCAGCTGCAAAATGGATTCCTGGTCCCTTTTGTAAAGATAGTTGGACATGATGCTGGCCACATCACCGTCTTGTGGACTAGTGGCTATGAAACTGCACATGCCTTAACTGCATCAGCCTGATGAGCCATTGGCATGGGGACACTTTGAGCAGTGCCATACAATCACAATAGACTTACTGCCAGAAAGGAAATCTTTAATTTCATTTACTCTTTTTCCAATATTTGGATACCTGTAAACTCCCCCAACCTCTCCTGATCCCTCATCTAAATTGATCTAAATGGTAACAATTCAAAGTGATTCAGATAGCCCATCAGTCCCCTTCTCCTCCACCCCACGGGTTTGCCTTGGGGAAATTGCCCAGCAGCAAGGCCACCTGGTCTGTAACACTCCGCAGCTCCCCTCCCCTGGATGTAAGAAACATGCAGTGTGGGGCTCAGCATGGGTATTTAACACACAGCTCAATACTCCTGGTGGAAGGTGAGGTGCTCATATGAGGCTGTAATGACTAGCTGTCAGGGAGATGCATGGTGTCCTTTCGACAGCTGAACACAAAACAGATGAGGGTGATGGTGATATTTCTCTGAGCCCTTAATTAGAGCTCTGATATGGGAGAGGTACAAGTGGAGACATTTTCTATCATTGCTGTTGGGGAGGGAGGCTGCAGGGCACTGAAGTTGCATTAACGCTCACTATCCCACCTGCTATTCGCTGGGATTTGTGCTCACCTTCTGCTTTCAGCAGTTTCTGCCCTCTGTTCAAGTCCGATGTTTCCCTGCTTTCCATTCCCTTCCTGTACTGCCTTCAGGTTCATAATGGGAACCTAGCTTCAGACTTCAATAAGTAAATTCTAATGTCTCTTCCAAACCATCTGCCCTGTTTTAATGCCTGTCAGCTGAGGAGCTCAATATGCTTTACAGCACATTTGTAAAGGCGGTAAATATTATTATCCCAATGGGGGAAACTGAGGCACGTCAAAGTCTAGTGATCCTCCTTAAAAAGGAGGCAGAGCTGGGAATAGAACCCAGCACTCCTGACTTCCAGTCATGTTCTCTAGACACTAGGCAACACTCTCCTGCACACTCATGTGTATTTTAGTATCACTTTTAATATTGGCCAAAATGTGAAAAGGGAAAAAACCCATCAAATCTGTTTTCAGGCTCCTATGAGAAGAGGAGAGATGTCCATTTTACTTCCTTCATGTCTCCACATCTCTCTGCAGCCAATTCAGCACTCAGGAAAAGGTCACGGCCTTCCCCACTGTGGAAACATAAAGCCCCTCATCTCATCACACCAGGATGACCTGTGGAGTCTCCCCTACTTCTCCACCCTTCCCCCATCCGAGAAGACCAAGAAAACGAGTCCCATGTGCCAGATTCAGGCTTTGGCAGGTAGACAGCAACAACAGGAGGTAGCTACAGACAGCTGTGCAGGGAAGGAAATGGTGATATAAATACATGTTTAATTGTGGCTTAATTACAATTACTTACTAGGCTAAGTTTATTTAAATGCAGTGTAATTAGAGTGAGACCTTGATTTAATCACAGCCTTATCAGACATGGTTACCACCTTTTCTTTTGCTTCCTTCTCTGCCTCCTTCTTACATTCCCTTTCTCATTTTTCTCCTCAACTTGCCCCAGCAAATTAAACACCAACCCCTGAAGGAGGCAGAAGATTCAATAGCATGGTGGCTGCTGGCCCAGAATTCTCTCCTTGGAAATTGTGAAACCCCCACACTGTCCTGATGAGCTGTTACTCTTCCTTAGCAGCTAATGATAATGGATCCTCATTAGCTTTGAATGACTTATCAGAAATATAATTCATCACTGATGGCAGACCTCATAACCCAACTGCTCACAATGAGTAAATTATATAGGCTCAGTCATAAGAGATGGATTGTGCCTTATGATCTACCTTTGGAGAGATTCCACATCCTGTTTCAATCAGTGCTCGCTTTGTCTTCACTCTATGATCTAGATGAACACAGAGGGGAGTTGCATGGGTGAAACCTCTTGAACAGCTGACCGCAGCCCCCATCATTTACCGTTTTCCAGCCTCTTCTTCTTTTCATGGTTATTGCTCTGACCTTGGCGTGGCAGCGGCTTGCTCACTTGGCTTCCTTGAG
The DNA here is from genome assembly GCF_025201925.1 of Gopherus flavomarginatus. NCBI lineage: Eukaryota > Metazoa > Chordata > Testudines > Testudinidae > Gopherus > Gopherus flavomarginatus. The sequence continues at coordinate 78,956,290 of NC_066625.1, read as the reverse complement.
AGACAATAGCCACCATTACAAGCTGCAGCATTCCTGTTATTAGAGGGCATTAGTATTTTCCTGCTCAGGTGCTGAGGCAGACCATGCATCCTCTGCTGACCCAGTCTGAGGCAATGCAAAGCCCCAAGGATGCATAGAGAATCCAGTCTCTGCACGCTCCTGAGCATAGAGACTGAAGCTGTGAGATGCTCCTGTATGAGGTGTGCAGGAGTGAGTGTCCTCCACTCCTCTGTAAGGACCAGAAACAATCTGGCCCGAAGTAATCCATCCTCAAAAAGACCCCTGTAAAACAGGTGAGCAAGTACAATTGTTCCCATTTTAGAGATGAGAAAAGTGGGGCACAGAGAACTGTAGCAGAGTTTCCAGTCTAAATAGAAAAGACAAACAAAGGAGGGAAGGAGAAACAGAGGCACCTAGATTTGCCCACAGTCACATAGCAGTGCTGGGATTAGAACACAGGAAGAGTTCTTGGCTCCTAGACTAAATGCTATGTTACCTGGACCATTCCATAAAGCCTACAGAGCATTCTGAGCAGGGTTGAGGTCCCATTGTGCTAGATACTGCACAAACATAAGACTGAACTGGAGTTGCACATGCCAAGGCATCTTATGTTCGAGCAGTGAGAACTGAGCTCTTTTTCGGTATGACAATGGTTAGATCACACCTGGGGCTAATTTGCATTTGGCTGTGGTCATGAATGGTGCCATCAAATGGGTGGAAATTCAGAGCAAAGTGATTGGGGATGCAAGAGGATTGAACTATGAGAACAGATTTTAAAAAGTAAATATGAGCAGGCTGGCTAAGCTAGTGGTTCTCAAACAAGGGCCGCTGCTTGTGCAGGGAAAGCCCCTGGCAGGCCGGGCTGGTTTGTTTACCTGTCACGTCTGCAGGTTTGGCCGATCATGGCTCTCACTGGCTGTGGTTCATGCTCCAGGCCAATAGGGGCTGCAGGAAGGGCGGCTAGCACATCCCTTGGCCCACACCACTTCCCGCAGCCCCCGTTGGCCTGGCGTGGTGAACCACGGTCAGTGGGAGGTGCAGTTGGCCAAACCTGTGGACACAGAGGGTAAACAAACCAACCTGGCCTGCCAGGGACTTTCCCTGGACAAGCGGCGGCCCCAGTTTGAGAACCACTGGGCTAAGCGATAGCTCCGGTGAGTGAGGTGGCATGATAACGGCCTCAAAGTATGTTAAGGATGCAAGCACCAAAGAAGGATGGGGATTGTTAAAGGGGCAGTTGAGGGGTATACATCTAGGAAAGGTGGAGTGGGATGGAACACAGGAAGATTTCGGTTGAATATCATGAGCAATCTCCTATCTCTGAGATGTTATGGAATCATCTCTAAGGTAGGGTGCCCAGACAGCAAGTGTGAAAATCAGGACAGGGGGTGGGGGGTAATAGGTGCCTATATAAGACAAAGCCCCAAATATCGGGACTGTCTCTATGAAATTGAGACATCTGGTCACCCTACTCTCAGGTGAGGTAGTGGAAACCCCATTGCTTAAGCTAGACTGAACACAAGAGTGGAGAATACACTGTAGGGAACAATCTTGAGTTCTCCCTCAGGTAAAGCGGCATTTAGCCCTTCTGTAACAACATTATTTAGCCTGCATTCTCTCACCATCTCCATCTCATACTTTCATCCATGAGCTCCAGCAGCTCTAAACAGTTAAATGTGGTCATAAAACTCTGAGGCTGTTCATTAAGGATTGATTTATAAATGTTTTACGCTGCCATCTAGCCAGGGTAGCACTTCATGACTGCAAATTATGGACTGTTACCAAGCTCTGCTGCAGGGGTCTGTGCTTAAGGATCCAAACTCAGGGAGATGTGGAGGAGGGGGGAATTTCCCCCCCGCTCTTCTTTGCTGTAGTTTTTTTCTTTCCTCCAGACACTTGTGACATTTTTAACAGGCTCTCTGATCAGTTCCAGGTGACCTGTGCCTCTTTTGTGCAGTTCATCTGGATGAGAAGAGGTAGAGAGGAAAACAAAATTAATGGTAGTTTTCCTTGCCCTTCCTCCCTAACCCTGAAAGTCCATCCCCATGTCAATCAGACTGTTATGTCTAGCGCCAAAGGGGGGCTTTTTCACCCAATCAGAGGCTCTTTAAGGGCTGAAAGTCATTGAGCCCTTCATAAGGGTGTGAAGTGGGTCACCTGTTTAACCCCATATGGTGGTGGTGTGCTCAGGCAGTGTCTAATCACAGTAAATCATGGGTTGCTAAATGGATTCCCCCCCCTTCTAATATTTATTTGGCAGTGAATTTTTAATAAGGATGCACCTTAACTTGTCATCTTGAGAATTCAGTGTGGAAGAAGGAGAGGGACAGACACAAATGGAGGGAGGAAGAGCTAGACAGGAAAAGGAGGGAATGGGATGGAGGTAGGGAAAGGAGGAGTTAGGAAAAAGGAAGGAGAGACAAGGAGGGATAATTGAGAGAGAGACTGTAGTTACTACTGCATCTTCTCTTTTCTCTGCTTGAAAACAAGAATTCACTATCCTATATCAGCTTTTTCCCTTGGTGCAGTTAACTCCATCAATTAGTGTATGTACACTCACAGTCCCTTTCAACAGGACATACAGCAGGAGACATTCAAGCTTTAGAAATAGACTTTAACCCTGAGTACTTGTGCCCTCACAGAGTTCCTCAGAGTTCATCTCTTCCCAGCAAGACAGACAAATTAATTGATGACTGTGGAACAAGACATGGCTAAAACGCAATGGAAAGGTTCGGATCCAAAATCCCTGGCTAAGCAATTGTGCTGTGTGACCGAGAGACTGCAGGAATAGTCAGCTGCTATGGAGAGATATAGTAAAGTGCTGTAGAGGGCTGTAGTCCATTACACAGTGTGGATATACAGACAGAATTAAAGAGATAGGTACTGTGAGTATACATAGAAAGGTACTTTGAACAGACAAATACAGTGGATAGATGTTGCAGAGAGAAAGATACTGTTAGATAGACTGTGGAAAGATGGATAAGGCAACGGATAATACTGTGGCTTGGTAAATAGAGGTAGATACTGTTGATAAATAAACCCTATGAATAAATATTAGTGATATATATTTCAGATAGCCTGCCAGTTATGAGTATTAGGCGCACACTTCTAAGAAGCTGCACAGTGCCTCATCCAAAATAAAAGTCATGAAGCAGCCAATAGGCTTTATCAGATCATGCAGTTAAACATTTAAGAGATGTTAGTAACTGCAGCAAAATCATCAAGTTATCGCTTTAGTCCTGATGGATGCGTCATTGGTGGCATAGCAGGGAGCTACATACATGAAGCCTGGCAGAAAATTTATCATAAGGAGCCTGTTAGCATGCACAACTTTAACAGTACGTAAGGGACGTCAGAGCCACTCTGTTACAAAGTAAATTATCTCCAGGTTCATTGGGAATTGAAGCCAAACTGGAAAAGTTAACTGAAAATTGAATTTTAAGATCCCTAAGTTAGAAACAGAAAACAGGCAAAGTCTGAACTTAAAATAGGGTGAGGAGGTGAATGCCAGTGAAACATTTCCAAGTCACTTCATCCAATGCTACCTACCTGGTTCTGAATTTAGAAGTCCTCTACCCCCAGCTCCTGCTATGACTTCACTAGCACCTGGCAGTGGAAGGGATTCAATTGCGTTCATTAGTGACTATCAATGGCCGCAGGAGAAATGCAGAATATTGAACTCAGGTCTTGGGTGCACAAAGCCTTTTAGTTCTTCTTTAAAACACACCAGGCCAAATTGTGTTCACAGTTCCATGAGTGCTTTGTCCCACTGTTTCTGGAATGTGCACATATATGCTTTGTGCATACTGCCCAAATTGACTTGGGACTGTTCTGAGTATGCTCCACCTGAGTGCCTGGGCTGATGTTCCGACCTATCTCATAGTGCTGCTGGAGGCCAGGGCATCTTCTGTTCACTGACACCATGCCTGTACTTATCACTTTTCTGGCATTTCTTCAGCTTTACCATGTTGCCAGCTTGTTCCTGTTTGCTGGACTGTGGCATTCACTTCATGGGCTCCTCTCTGTGGCTATTGTTCAGCTCTGCGGTATCCCTGCTGACTGTAGTAGGCTTCATGCACTGGTTACCCTTTTTCCACAGTAACATTTCCACCAGCTGCTTTGGCAGCATTGCTGTCACCTGCGCACCTCAGAACTCCTCCCCTCACTGGCTACACACCCTCATTTCAGGGGAGCTGGTCACAGGGACATTGTGCTCTGTGTAATTGTCATAAACAGATAGCTAAGGGTTAATGTTCTTTTACCTGTAAAGGGGTAACACCAGTAACCTAAGACACCTGACCAGAGGACCAATCAGGAAACAAGACTTTTTCAGATCTGGGTGGAGGGAAGTTTGTATGTAAGTTCTTTGTTCTTGTCTTGGGTCTGTACCCTCTCGGCTATGAGAGTGATTTTTCTATCTCCAGCTTTCTAATCTTCTGTTTCCAAGTTGTAAGTACAAAGATAGTAAGACAATAAGGTTTATATTGTTTTCTTTTGTATTTACATGTGTATAGTTGCTGGAATGTGTTAAATTGTATTCTTTTTGGATAAGGCTGTTTATTCATTTTTCTTTTAAGCAATTGACCCTGTATTTGTCACCTTAATACAGAGAGACCATTTTTATGTCCTTTTCTTTCTTTTTTTTATAAAGCCTTCTTTTTAAGACCTGTTGGAGTTTTTTCTTTAGTGGGGACTCCAGGGAATTGAGCCTGCAGCTCACCAGGGAATTGGTGGGAGGAAGAAGTCAGGGGGGGAAATCTCTTTGTGTTAGATTTACTAACCTGACTTTGCATACCCTCTGGGTGAGGGGGGAAGTACTTGTGTTTCCAGGACTGGAAACAGGGAGGGTGGAGTCCCTCTGTTTAGATTCACGGAGCTTGCTTCTGTATATCTCTCCAGGAACCCAGGGAGGGAACACCCGGAGGGGGGGAAGGGAAATGGTTTATTCCCCTTTGTTGTGAGACTCAAGGAATCTGAGTCTGGGGGTCCCCCAGGGAAGGTTTTGGGGAGACCACAGTGCGCCAGGAACTGTATAGATTCCTGGCTGGTGGCAGCTTTACCAGGTCCAAGCTGGTAACTAAGCTTGGAGGTTTTCATGCTAACACTCATATTTTGGACGCTAAGGTCCAGTTCTGGGAAAAATGTTATGACAGTAATGTGTGCACTTATTGCTTTGTGGCGAGGGGGACATTCCTTCTAAGGCCCCTGATGGGTTTGCTCTGTGACAGTCCTGCACCCCTTCCTGAGCAGAGCCTGCCAATCATTTTGAACCACATAGAGTCTGTAACATGCACCGAAGTCCATTTGGCAGATGCAGAGATGGGCTACTCAATTCATTCCATTTGTGACCTGAACAGGCTTGGAACACAGGTCTCCAGAGATGAAAGGAGAAGTGAATTAACCTCAGTGCATCTCCTACAGCAAACACCCTTGGCATAATTATTTCTTCAAAGCAATCTCTAACCACAAGCAGTTCAATTTTCCCTCTTCCTGTAACCGGCAGTATATTAACTGTATGTTTTATAAATCATTCTACCTGTTCCCTATGAAGTCTCATAGAAACAAATGTACACACTATTCTCTTCGCTCACTAGCAATGTTGCCTTCAGGGCCCAGTACCTGTTTGTGGGGAGAAAGAGAGACTTTATATATACATGGCTTTAAACACCAAATTAAATGTGAAATTAACACTGAACTGTTCAGTCTCTTTCCAGTAATGATGCTTAATGTAGTGGTGAGAGAATCAAGTGCTTTGCATGGTAGATGCCAATTGCGTCCCTTTCAGGAGGCATGAAGTCTCCCAAGGATGATTGGGCACCACATGCAGGGAAAGTAATAAAATCCTGTCAGGTTAGGTCAGAAGGGCTTGGTGGCAGGGGAGGGTTTAAGCAGCAACTTTTTATCTACATGGTTGCAACTTGTAATAATAAGGGCTTGTTATCAGTGGACCATTTCCAGTACAGTGAATATATCAAAAGTCATAATCTCCAGCAGAGGAAATGGATAGGTTTGAGTTTTAAGAGCAGTCCCCATCGCAGAAGAGCCTCGATTGTATGAAGTGAAACGTTATCTGTTTCCTGACTATGGGGAACAGCATGGGAGAAGGGCAATCCAGACTTCTGAGGGATGTGGAGCTTGGAAACTGTGAGGGAAGAGGCCACATGGAAAACTTTCATTTTACTCAGGAAGTATCTTTTCCTCTTCCTTGGTTGTCTCTCTGAGGATCTCAGGGAATGGAAGAAGGCAGTGCTCTCTAGTGTTTCGAGCAGACAGCTGGAATCAGTAGGTTTGTGTTATGTGCTCCTGGCTCCAGTTCTGCCATGTCATGTGCCCTTAGAAAAGTCTTTTGGCTTCTCTGTGCCTTAGTGGATTCACTTTCCCTGTGTGAAATGGGGATAATACTCCTGTATTTTGCAGTGGTGTTGGGATACTTAATTAATGGGGTTGATTCTCTGGACCAGTGGGAGGAAGACAGTTACATGGGAAGTTCATACACACACCATGGGAGGGTAGGCAGCAGTACCACTGCTGTCCTCTTCTTTGAGAGCCATTCCTAAGGGCATGAGTGAGGCTTCATAGAAGGGCTGCCTGAGAGATGCATTGAACAAGTTTCTGTCATGTGCCCTGGCGGCTCTCCAGCCATCTGTGGTCTTTCTCTGTACTGCACTAGTAAAGCAGCTCCAGTTGCAGATTACCAGCAAAGCAAGATGCTTTGCATCATTGTTACCCTTCTCCAGGCAGTTTCCATGAGTGGAATCCAGGCAGTGAATCAAACCTAATATCTGTAAACTGCCTAGAGATCCTGGCATGAAAGACACCAATGATATGTGCTGCTACTGCTGATGATGATGCAGCAACACTCCTCATTCATTGTCCGATCAAGGGATATCCTCAGAGTTCATAGTAAGGGTGTTAGTACATGTGTCCTTGCCAAATTCCAACTCAGGTAATTACATTCTGCCTCCATTAAATTCCCCTGAACAGTTTCATTTGGATATGGAAACCGTCCCTTCCTGTCCTAAAATGTCATGACCTGTTGCAACAACTTTTAAAGAGCTGCCGCATCCTACCATAGAGGTAGTTGCAGATTCATTGGTGGGTGGATCCTCAATTGGTGTAAATCAATGTGGCTCTATTAACTTTAGTAGAGCATTGCCAATTTGATACCAGCTCAGGATCTGTTCCTCAGGCTGTAAAACACTTTGGAATCCTTCAGGCTGCAAGGGCTTTCTGTACAATAAATAGATTATTATTATTTTATTATATATGCAGGTCCTTTGGGGAATCCAGAAGGCATTTGCTGGTAGTGGGCTATAAGAGTCCTGCTAACACTGCCCAGTAATATCATCTTTGATTCCTTGCAGGATAAAATATCATCCTTCCTGTCCCTTATGTGTGTACAACACTTCATATATATTAAGTGTGTTACCTTTTTCATCTAGACTGATATCTGGTCTGATCTGATCTTAGTGGATTTTGCTAGCCTTCTGCTGGAGAGATGTATGGAGTTTTCAAACAAAGTTTAAGGCTTAAGGTAACATCTGAAATATAGATTTTAGAAATCACCTTGGCAGTGTTTCTTGACAGGCTGCTTTTGGAGCTAAGCTGATTATCCATCTTGCCTCAGAGATGCTTTTCTCCGTGATACAGAACTGCCTGTATCACGTATCACTAAATCTGACACAGTTTATCTGCAGGTTGACCATGCAGAAAAGGGGCAAGTCTGGCACAGGCTTGGCAAACCAAATGCACTGTGATTCTGCTGCTCCAAATCTGTATTGCTGTTCCCCACCGCTACCAGAACAAACCCAGAACTGGCCTTCTCCCTCAGCAACAGCCATAGCTTTCCAGACGCTTCATGCTACAGCTGCAGGTGATGCTAGCTCATGTGGCACCAAGACAGAACTGACACAACAAAAAGAATCCCAAGAAAAAAACACATACCGATGATTTTATACTGAAAAGAAACAGACCCTGGGCTTCATCCCAGTGCCTGGAGTGCCACAGCTCTTCTTTGTACTGATTGCGAGGAATGGGTATAATCTATCCAAAAGATATCTCTTCTGTAAGCGGGTGCATAAGTTCTAGCGTTTATATTTGCATTCCAACTATTTGTGTTTGTATTTATGATTTTCCTGGGGCTTGCCAATGCCTAGGGGAACAGAATAATTCACTATCTGCTCCCCTCCTAGTGTTTCAGCTCCTCGATGACAGAAACCACCGCGAGAAGAGCAGATGTCACTTTATTTGGGTGCCATAAAAGGCTCCCTGGAGCACAGGAAAGAAATGAAGACCTAGGAAAACATAAATATAAAAGCAAATGCCAAGAAATTCAGGTTTCTCCAAACAAGGAAATATTTGGGTTCCAGTGGCACTGGAATGCACAACTCCTAACTCTTTCTAACACCTAAATGGATTTCTAGCTTTGATACCATGGGACATTTACAGACAGGCCAGTTAGAGAGTTCAAAATCACAGGGCAAGCTGGCCACAGAGACTGGCAACACGTTACACTTTTGGGCCATCTCCAATTGTTTGTCAAAACTGAAGGGGTTTTCCATGGCTGAATATTCTCCCCCTCACTTTACTGCAGCCAGATGTTTTCATCACTGTTGAGGATTACAGTATTTCCCTTTGAAATACAGCCTGAGGGAGGCTGAGCCGCTGTCCCTACTGTTTATACCAGTTGAACTCCTGGGTGCCATCACTTCTCAAGCTTCCATCCTACATTCCTGTCTCTGGTGAACTCATGAAAATTAACCAGTTTCTCTAATGGAGCTGGACATTTCCAAATTTCTGTACTAAAATCTTCCTTTGCTGGTGGGAGATTTTGTCCTCAGTCAGACCAGACTGAGGCAATCCAGGGTTTTAGCCACACTATGGCACAGCCTTCCTGCCCCCAGCTCGACTCCCATACCACAGCCCTGCAATCTATGTGGAGTGGTAGTGGCAGCTCCCCTTTCCTCTCCCACGGCATAAGGAGGCCTGGGGGCCTTCTTAACCCACCAGGAATTGGCACCATCTCATAAGGAGCAGCAAGATTGACATCAGAAATTGTTTTTCCCCAGAGAGGCAGAACTGGAAGCATGCAGGGGCCACACACACTCACCTCTGTTGGAGTGGTCTTGGCAAGGTTCTCCAGAACAGTGGGTCTTGGGGTTACCACCTCTCCAAGATGCATGGGGCAGATCACCCCCTCAAAGCTGTTGTGTCAGACTGTCTGCAAACTCAAGCAGATGACACTGCATTGGTTGTGCTCAGTCACATTTTCAAGGTTTTCTGTGCAATTATGAGAGCTATAATTTTTTTTAATAAAAAGGAAAGTGCAATCACATGACTCTTGGAGCTGGAGCCCTAGCCATGGGCCTTTAGGGCCTATGCCTCACTCTATTCCTGTCTTCAATCCCATTTGTGAATATATATACATTAGTCTTATCCTTACAGTAGCACCTAGAGGCCCCTTCCTAGATTGAGGTCCCATTGTGCCATGTGCTGTATACACACCTAGGAAGGGCCTGTCGCTGCCCTAAAGAATTTACAGTCTAAAAAGACAAGCCGGTCTAAGCGTAGAATAAAATAAGTATCATTCCCATGGTAATGGATAACTGAGGCCCAAACAGATAACCTCAGCTGACTGGGGTACAGCCAGGAACTGAACCACCATTTCTTGAATGCCAATTTAGTACAAGACTAATCTTTCTTCTTGATGCATAAATAGACACCCCTTTCCACCTCAATACTTCCTTAGCAAGACCAGACCTGTCAGCACCCATGTCTCTAAATCAGAGGGTGACATTATACGTCCAGGGTGGTTCTTCATGGAATGATTGTTTCGTTGCTACACAAGCTGTGCTTTAATTAGTTCCATCTATCCAAGTACATAGGCCAGTTTGATTAAATGAATACTTTTCAAATTCTCTGTCAGTTTGTGTTGCCGCTGCATTAACTCAGAATTTCCTTTCATTTGTGATTGTGCTAACATTCTGTTAGCATTTTTAGTAAGTGTTTAGTAAGCCATTTTTATAGCAAGAGTTAATGGCATAATGTAATTGGGATTTTAAGTTATGACTGATAAAACCCCAATAAAGTGAAAATTCAAGAATAGTGTTTGTAAAATATACATTGAAATTACCCCATCTTCTTTTTCAGTAATTGTCTCTGTTGGGAACTGATGGACACTAAAATTCTCTCCCACATGCTGGAAACTTATTCCCAGCAATGCAGAATTTCCATTCTGTATATAATCCAAGGAAAGCATTTTTTTAACAGTGATAAGAAATTATATCTACTCAAAAAAAGCCATAATTTACTTCACAGTAAATACAGAAAATCTGAAAAAACAATCTCTAAAGCCAGAAAGCAGAAATGTCATTTTTTTATTCACAGTAGCAGCAAATGCAAGAATTAGGAGATATAATATACAGATTATTAATAAATAGCAATGCCATCTTCAGTGGATGCTTTACCATTTGCCATTGATTTCTTTATGATGTAGTGCCATCTCCACAGACTTGCAGCAACATAGTTTGCTTTTCTCTTTCCTCTTCCTAATGGGAGACATTCACCTCTATACAGGGGAGCTATGCACTATGTAAATTCCACTTAAGCGTCATTGGAAAACTAAAGTAGGATGTAGGTGGAACTTTACCCATGTGCTAACCTTCTACACAGGGGTGATTTTCACCCATTGTGATCAATGACAGGCAAACATCAGACAGTATGGAGAAGCTTAAGTGTAGAGGCATGCAAAAAACTGTACACAAAAATAAGGTTAAGCAACTTTTTTTGTTTGGTTAAAGTTTTGGACAAAAAAAATAAATCAGGTTGAATCACTTTTGGGATCCATTGAGATTATGAGTGAAGGTTCAGGTTTTGTTTGGTTTAGATTTGGTTGATATCTTGAGAGAATATTTAGGGTCTGGTCATGGGCAGAAGTTTCATCCTGATCCCATTTTTAATTAAAAATATTTGCATCCTTGAAAATTAAATATTTGCATCCTTAATTCTAAAGTTATCTTCGATTGCAGAGACCTTGTTTTCATCACAAATCTGACCACCTTCTGCTCCCAGTGCAAGGCATATTCTTCTGATCCTGTGTTCATTATATATATACATATATGTGTGTGTGTATGTATATATATATACACACACACATGCACACATCACTCCATTGTACATACTTCTTACCCATAGGAGACGATGAGAGAACAAAACATGTTAGATATTAGTCATGTTGTTTCATACGTTGTTGGGTGGTGCTCAGACACTACAATTATGAGCACAGTATAAGAATCTATATAGGACAGAATAAAATAGAAGTTCTTCTGGGGCAACATTTCTGGCAGCTTTGTTGTGGATTCATCCTGAGAACTCCAAGGCAATATAAGGCCTTTTTAAGAGGAAATATGGTTATCACAGAAAAGACTCTCTCACAAAGAGAAATCAGTATCCATAGAGCTGCTTTTCTCACTTTCAGGAGCTGATTTTGAAAGGGACCTCAAAGCAGCCTCCCATTTGTTCTGCACCTGCAATTCAAGTATTTGTAGTGCAAATATTTGTAGGTACAATGGATGTAATTTAGTCATTTGCCTTAGTTGCTCGTGCAATCAGGTAGTGAGACATCTGCATGGCATCAGTTTCACCTGCACATATTTGCATGTGAAGTTATTCACTCCTGCAAAACTTGGGGCACAAAATAGAGATGCAGCTTCTAAAATTCAGTCCATCAGGCCTTGTCTACACTGCACACTTTTGTTGGCAAAGGGCAGCTTTTGGCAGCAAAACAGTGGAGGTGTACACACTGCAATGCCACTTTTGGCCACTAAACAAAACCACCTCGATGAGAGGCATTAACGCTTTTTGTGGCAAAGTTAAAACAACAAAGCATCAGTGTAGATGCTGCCATTTGTTATATTGCCAGAACTGCCTTCCCTCAGTATCCCACAATACCCGCCGTGACTGCTCTGCTCATTGTTTTGAACTGGGTTGCCCTGCAGGCATGCACCCGTCCCTTTTCAAGGTTCCCTGAAATTCTGACAGCTGAGCATGCTGCTCTGCTCTGGGAACAGAGTATTCTTGCTCTCTCCCACACTATGAACACAGAGGCAGGCAGGCAGGAGCCAGTGTGTGTGTGAGCGAGACCACTGTGCTGTCATGGAGGGAGGTGGGGGCTGATGTTGGGGATGTCCCCCCTCCCCCTGCCTCAGGACTGGTTGCTTTTGGTGGCTGTCTGAGCTTAGAGACAGCATGCCGACACACTTACTCTCTCCCAATACACACACTGTCTCTGTCTCCCCACCACACACACACTCAGTCCCTGTCACACACTCTCCCCCTTTCCCTCGCACACGTCAGTTGAAAAGGAGCTGCCAATCTAATAGGATGCCCATGGAAAGGTGGGATTGAGAAACCTGCATTGCTTGACAGTATACCTGCCCCATGAGGCATTACAAACCCTTCCCAAAACACCCTGCAGCCAATGGCACGGTGGGATAGCTACTCACAGTGCACTGCTCTCTGTGTCAATGCAAGAGCTGCTAGTGTGGATGCACTCTGTCGACACAAGGAGCAGAATGTGGACATGCAGCAGTGGTTTAATTAAAACTCTTTAATTGAAGTGGCATAACTTTTGGAGACAAACATCCGCAGTATAGACATAGCCTAAATGTCTTGGCCACCCTAAATCTCGTAGCTTTCAAAACCCCAAAAGCCTTTAAGCCATTCAGAGATCTATGGGTTCAGTGTGTGGAATTTTGAAATTAAATCTATGGGGCCAAATCCTCAGTGAGGGCGATGACAATGAAGTCACATGGATTTGCACCAGCTGAGGCTCTCTAGCCTAGAACAGCCTGAATGACTTTCGTTCTTTATTCTAGAAAGCAGGGAAATGTAGCATCAAAGCCAAAATCCTTAAACTTCCTTTATTTCCCCCTCACACACTCTGCCCGTGATTCAATTACTAAAAGCACCCATCAGCAATTATGAGAAATCTAATTATCTTACTGTCCCAGTCGGGATGACTACTATGTGATATCAAGAACATAATCATCATTTTTTAACAGAATCTGTTCTGGAACTAGACATTTTAACAAAGTGGCTGATACAAGCTCCAAAGCATATTTTCCAAAGCCCTAGCATTATTCAATGCCTTCATGGTTTCCAATATTTTTTAATAAATACATTCAACTCAGATGGGTAGTTGACGGCTCGTGTTTTTGCAAGCAGTTCAGTCCATACAAATTGGAAATGGCATTGACTCCGGAAGCACAGCCTCAGAAAGCACTACATCTGGGGGTGAAATCACAGCACTGTACATTTCTGATTGGCTGAAGCCAGGCTATGACATCCCCCTTGTCTACCCTCCATCCCCCAGATGCTTTCTTTAGTGATGATTTTTACTGAATGTTACAAGTTTGTGATGAGCCAGAGTCTGATGATACAGACTTCACTAGAGCTAATCATGGAGTTAAGGGACTATTCAAAATCTGGCCCAGTGGCAGCAGAATGGGTAAATTAAGCTTTTGTTGGTACCTCCCCAGCAGAGTTTGGGTATTCAAATGGTTTAGGCTGCTCATTCTGCAGACTGGGCCAGCTCCTCAGCTGCTATAAACTGGCATAGCTGCATTAACTTAAATATCTAGATTAGCACAATGTCGTCTGAAAGAGACTAACTCCATTGCACCCTGGCAACTGAGATCCATGCTGGAATCAGAACTCCAGTTCGGCTTTCAGCTGCCATACTGATGGTGGTGCTGTTGCTATCACTCCGAGTGCACATTGCCAGACTGACAAAAGTTTGCCATCAGGTCCTCTGTGTTTCAAAGCTAACTCGCCCAACCTAGCTGTCCTGAAGTGGGAAGAGGATATCAAAGAATGATGTCAGAGCAAAGCATAAGTTCACATCACTACGATGAGCAATACATGATTCCCATAGATGCTCTGGTGTAGTCTTTCAGGTGTTTGTGCTGAAATGTAATGGGAGTAAAAAAGAGAGAGTACGGAGAAGAAAAAAAGAAAGAAAATGAGTTAGCTGTGGGGATCAGTACCAAGCCTCTTGGTTCTTTGTTCAGCGGCTGACTTGCATCTGTTCAAGTCGGTTTGTTTTATTAATGCTTGCTAGCCTAGAGCTAAGGGAGCGATGTTAAAGATTCAACGTTAGCACAACACTGACATATAGATTTGTTTTCCATGAGAGAGAAATTAACAGTCACGCGTAAGATTGAACCCAGAGCCCTTGGCTTTTCTGTCCGCCCAGTTTAAGGATTGGCTCAGAGGTGGAGAATGATACATGTGGATTTATTGGTCTGTCCGATCAGCTTAGAACAGGGTGGAGAGCTTTGGCATGCAGGAAGGTTGGTTAACATCAAGCCAGTGGCCTTCATGTGGATGAATAATTCTTCTCTCCCTCCTCCCCAAACCTGTCCTTCAGAGAAGAGTTGCTGTAACCTTGGTGGCAACCTGCTGATTTAGGGACCGGAGAGCTTCCCTCCTGTGCACACGTACCAGTTAACCATCGCCGTGCTGGGAGTCGCCTTGCTGCTGCAATTCATTCTTTTAGTGTTGATCATTTCTCTTGGAAATGTGTATAGGGAGGAGAATCTCCCCTTCAAAGCACTAATGGGCTATTCCTCTTTGTAAAGAGATCTGCACACTGGGCACCTACCACCTATCTCCCTGTTCAAAGCTTTAAGACCATGGGTATGGCAACATATTGGGTTACAACTAGGATAGGTTAATAGGATAGAAAAGGGTAGGAAAACTACACACACCTTCAACCCTCTCCCTGCCAAACAACATCAACAAATCTCCCGACTTCTGACTATGCACTATTTCTTTATATTCATAAAAATGCACTTAACTTTTTTTTCTTACACATTTTTGCTTCTGCACCTGAACTTCCTGGGTCTAGCCAGAGCAGGAACTGGAAGCACTGAAAGGTCATAATTAAGGCTTCTCTGGTGCAATATCCAGCTGATCAGAAATAGCAAGTCCTGGAAAAACCCATGGAAAAAGCTATCATTGGGAGACTTCATTTCTATATTTGCAGACCCAGTGGCTTAGAGAAACACCAGAATTGTCAGGCACCTGTCCTCTGAACCTTGGAAGGGACTATCCATTATTCCCTTAACAACTCACTTCCCTCTCCCCTCCATTGCTTCCAAATCTGAATTATCTATACTCAGGGAGCGAGAAGGGAGAATTTTATATAGATTTGAACATTTGCTTTTCTTTAATGATTTAGGTGGGTGTTGCAATCCCACTGTGACTTTCCTGGATTGTCAAGTAGTGTAATAAATACATTAGCAAAATAATAAATTCATTATTCTTTAAACACTCCCAGTATCCTTGTCTATTTCCCTTCCTGTCCAGAATGTAGCTGTAATCCCACTTCAAGGGGCTTCTAATGGCGTTGTAATAAACAAGAGTGTTGCTCGAGTCACTGGAACCTCTGAGTTGGAATGGCAGCCTGAATTTATATATATCTTTGGGCGGGGGGAGGACTTTATTTAATATTATATACAATTTAAAAATAGTCACCCCCTGAAGTCTTTTTTCTCACCCTTCAATATTTCCTGCCCCACTCACCAGTATACCTGTTATCTTCTTTGTCAACTGATTTTGGTCTGGCCGGTCTCTCTCATTCCTGGTTTGAATTTTTATCCCAATTCATCATCATTCTCCTCACCATTTTGACTTTCAAGGCTATTTAACATCCCAACAGGGATGTAATGAGATTTGCAGACACTACTTTCCTGCTGTACCAATGACAGCGACCGGCTAAGAACCCACTCATAAGAAAGATGGAAACGGCCCATTTTTAGAAGACTATCACAAGTGTTTACAGGTAAGAATAAAATGCTTCCCAAGCCCTAATTAACATTAGGGGACAGTGTAGGCTAGGAGTCTGCATGCTGTCCCTGTATTGATAGTGTCCCCAGTCTGAACAGTCTCCCCTCCCCTCCAAACGATGAAGCCTCACATGCTCCACACTGATCTAACCAGTGCACCAAGCATCCATTTTTAATCTTGCCAAATCAATTACAAACATTACAGGCTGCAATTACCATGGGAACTCCTGAAAAACTAATTAGTACAAGTCCTAACGATGAATTACACCTTTCCTTTGGCTTTCTGCAGCAGGAAATCTGTGCTCTGAAAGAGCCCACGCATTGCTTAGCCACAGCAAATAGAATCTTGAGGCAGCTCTGAATTATGTTCCCAGGCCACAGCGTGCTTATCACAGGATGGGCCGCAGTGGGCTGAAAGCCAGGGCACCTGGCTTGCCCAGGGCTCAGCTCAGCATTTTAAGTAGGTGTTGTAAGATGTAAAAAGTCCTGGACAAGTGTCCCACTGGAATGGAGATTCAATGGGAACCGGCAGAGTTCTATCATTGTCATCTAAACCATGGCAATAAAGCAGGCTAACAAGATGGGTCTCTGTGCTGGAGACAGCTTGTATTGCTGTCTAGCTGACACTCTCATTCAGTGCTGTGAGGATTTAAACAGTCCTCCTTGGACATAGAGATGGATCAGTTTGACCCAGATCCATGGGGAACCAGGGAAATTAAAGGGAAGGAATGAGGTGATCTTAAAAATGAATTCCATTGCTGAAGCTGAAGATGAGACCATTAGTCAAATCCCAAAAGGTAGAGTTGATTCAGTAACTATCAAGGTCTAATTCTGGCATTGTATTTCTTTCAGGAGTGTATGTTCTTTAATTAAAGACTCTGTTGGATGCAAGTGTGTCTGCTTACACCCTAACAGAAACTCCATGAAAATGTTAAGAGCTGAAGTCTGCTCTTGGATGGCCACGCTCAAGTCTGAAGAATAATTATATTAGATTTAGGTTAAATGTATGTATGACATATATTGTGTCATGGATGTGCTTGTCTCCTTACAGAGAAGATAATGGCCTTGTCCCTGCCATGAGGAGCTTGCAGTATAGGTCAGGACTGGAACAAACGACAACAGAGGGAAGGCTTGAGGGAATGCAGGAGGATGAGGGCAAAGGCAGTGTGACCACGGAGAGGCTATTGCATGCATCTTGAGGCATGCAAAGATGTATTTGTTGTCACTTCCCCACGGGGAACCATTAATGTAATTATCATCAGTAACGAACCCTACTCTTCCTCCTAGTCTCCATTCTTGGTCATGGTTGTTAGCCATCATGGTCCAGCTCATGCTTCTTTGAAGGTAGTAGAAAAACTTCTGCTACCTTCAAAGGCTACTTTTGACTCATTAGAGTAATTCCTCTGAAAGTCCTGTCAGACTCAAGGTCAGGGAGCAAACCTAAATGAAAATCACCAAATGAGTAAAAGGGACATCTGCAAGGAGCCAGTTCTCTCCAGCAGTAGACAATAATATATGTTTTGCTTTTAATCCAGTCAGTTAAAATAGGGATGACTGGGTGACCTGCCAGAAAAGTAAAATGTGACTGCAACATCCCTAGAAATGCCCTGGGGAGCTCTCTTTTCCCCTTCTGCCTGCATGTATACATGCAGGTAAAGAGTAATTGTTTGCAGAGCCGATAGATCAGCTGTCACTTCCTTGTACAATGTGTGGCTGTATTTCATCAACAAGAATGAGAAGTCATATTTTCTTTTGTGGGATTTGGCAGGACAATTGACTTCTGAGGTTTGGTGCCCAGCTGCGATGTAACGAGGGCGGCAGCTTAAAATGAAGGGTGGGAGGCAACTGAAAGAAACAATCCCGAGTAAAATCGAAAAGCCAGAGAATGTTGACTTGAAGGGAAACGATGGCCTTCACCTCCTCTGTGTTAAATCATTGAACGTGCAGAATTCTTTCATGCAACACAAAGCTCCCTTTTCACAGAAAATAAACAAATACGCACGCACACAAAAGCAGAGCTAATTAAGATCAAGCCATATCTCAATAAATATGCAAATTAAAAATCAAAACAAAGAAATTCTATTTATCACATCATAAAGTTGCAAATTGCTGTCGAGGTTCCTGTAGGCTGCAGTAGATGAGGTGACAGGGCTATAGGTTTTAAATTAGTAGGCCAGCTCACACGTGCATATGTTTTCATTGTAATAGCTGGTGGCTCGCCCTCTGTAGCTACATCACCCCCTTGCTTCCTCTGTACCATGTCAGCATTCAGTGCTATTAATAAACTATATTTGCCTTTGAGTTCCCTAATGTAATATCATCAGCTTTCCCTTTTGTTTACCTTCTATAACATAAAATCATTATTCTTTAGTGAATCTGTCTCTCATCTCTTGCTTTTTCCAGCCCTTAAAAAATATGGGATAGGAAAAAAAAACAGTTCTCTGTGCACTAATATACATGCTGCCAGGGTTGTTCATTACCATGTCTCACGATTTGCATTCTCTCCTGAGGGAACAGGGCTGTGTGATAGGGAGAGCAGGTACATCCTAATCATTTTTGCCCCTTCGTTAGTGGGATTGTAACCTGCTTCCCAGCAGGCTACATGTTGCCATCTTTTCGAAGAACCTCTATTCTGCTTGTTTGAACTGATCCATTTGTATTGCTTTGTTAGTGGTATAAGACACCTACCATAGGTGGTGAATTACTTGGATGGAAAATTATGCATAGCAGAGAGATGTAAGGGGAATTGGCTCATTTGGGGGCATTAGAACATAAGAATGGTCGTACTGGGTCGGACCAAAGGTGCATCCAGCCCAGTATCCTGTCTACCGACAGTGGCCAACGCCAGGTGCCCCAGAAGGAGTGAACTTAACAGGTAATGATCAAGTGATCTCTCTCCTGCCATCCATCTTCACCCTCTGACAATCAGAGGCTAGGGATACCATTCTTACCCATCCTGGCTAATAGCCATTAATGGACTTAACCTCCATGAATTTATCCAGTTCTCTTTTAAACCCTGTTGTAGTCCTAGCCTTCACAACCTCCTCGGCAAGGTGTTCTAGTAGCTGGCAATGTGACAAAGAGCTTTTCAGCTCCTATGTGATTATCGCTTGTGTTGGTAGTGATCAGATGTTGGTACCATCTAACTGCTATTTGTTAGTGAATTGAGCTGGTGGTAACAGTCTATTTCCTTGTGAACATGTGCACAAATCACCATAGCTGTTACCAGAGGTAGTGCTAGTTGTTTGTTGGCCAGCAAAGAAGCCAAGGACTGAATGACCCACAGAGACAGAACACTTCTCAGACCCTCGGAGATGGACTATCCAAGTCTAGGTTGGAATATATCAGTGGTGGAAGCGTAGGGAAGCTATCACTGCCGCTGTCTTTGCTGTAGTTACTCTGTGGCTAGAGAAGGGGAAATTCAGTCTCCAGGGCTGTCAGTTTGTCTCCTTTCACCTGCACTAAAATTCCCAGGAAATAAAAGCAGGAAGATGTACATTCTGAAGTACCCAGAACCTGCTGTTATCCTTAGGCACTGCTATTTGGTTACCAACCTGCAGCAACTGCACTAATCTGAGAAAAATTACTTCAAATCAGTACTTATGTAATTGATTGAGAATTTGGTCCACTGTCTCCAAGCTCCATTTCCTTTCTAACAAGTCACCATGCCCTTATGCACTCATTCTCAGCTGATCTGTGCAACTGGTAGTACCTTCAAGTACCTGACTGACTGGGAAGGACCTACCCATAACAGCATGGAACACCACTCAGAAACAGTAGCTGGTGCAGAATTCAGAAGCATGCCCACTCGATTGCTTGGGCTGCAAGGAGCATATGATACCAATTATCCCAAAGCTGCACTTTACATTTGTTCCTGGGAGCAAATCAAATCATTGGCATACTTCTCTAAGGCCTTGGGTGCATTGGTTTGATGTGATAGACTGCCTGGCTACTCATATAGGGCCTGATGAAGCATGCGGCAGTCTATGAGAACCTTTCCATTGATGTAAATGGACTTTGGAACAGTCCTGTCTTGCTGCTGCCATTGATAAGTCTCCAGATGGGAACACCTAGTGCTATTGTCAAGGCGTTATCAATGGTAGGCTATCAACTGTGGATCCTGCTTTTATTTTGATTCACCAGAACCTGGGTCTGTAGACTATGAGAACATGTTGTAAGGGCTGTCTCTTTCCTCAGGCTTTTGCCTGTTTGGGAGTGATTATGGCAAGGTCTGGGGTTTCAAACTGGGGCAACGATCTTCATTGTTAGTATTACTCTGCACGTTGTGTATACAGATAGTTGTACAGATCCCATAGCCTATATTGATGGGGGCTTTTATCAACTGAAAAAGTGCATACAAATAATAAGGTTACAGAGAAATAGGTCGCAGAATTGGTGAGGGAGGAGTTCTTGAATATACAGGTACTGCAGGTGAGTCTGGGTCTCTTCTCTAGAACACAGGTGATTGAGTCATTGTGGGGCAGCTAAGTTCCATCACTACATCATAAGTGACTGAATTCCAGTGTATCCAAGAAACTTATTGAAACTGGATAAAGAATATTCAGTCTTTTTTTCTTTTCTTTTTAAAAATTTCTTTATTTCTTTATTTTGACAATCACAAAGAAGCAGCAGCATAGTTTAAAAATGAAAGGGTCTGATTTCCCCGGAGTTTTACTCTTTTTTGAATACTGTCATGGTAGACTGAGTAATTTGTGCCATTCCTGTGTACTTCAAAAAAAAATCAAAGTCCTCTGGCCGTCCTCTGCACGGAAAGCTGAGATGATTTTTAAGTCGTATGTAACAATTGTTGTGGGTTTTTTTCCACATCACATGCACACTTTTATTTTTGAGCTCCTTCTGACCCAGATTTCAGGGAAGGTTGAAGGGAAGCCAGAAACTATAGAAGTGCATAATTTTTCATTTAGTTATTTTTAGGCTACACAGACCTATTAAGCTTGTGGAGAATCCCTATACAGTACAACCCTGAAGTGAGCGAAGTCAAAGATCAGCAGGGGAAGGAGTGGGCACTGCTAGATAGTGTTTGTTTCTGTTTGCAAAGCAGCCCATACACGATTAAGATCTGGAGGCTCAAAGTGAGGAAAATCATACATTTTTCTGGAGTGATGAGCAGTGAGAAAAGAGATCCATACACCCAACAGCAACCCTCTAAACCTTCAGCATGTTCTAAAACCTCAGATGCCGGAACTGATGAGACAGCTGAGAGCTGGAAAAGTATTGTGGTAACTGACATGCAAATGAGCAGAGCACACATTAAAGCTATGTATTGTCCATCTGCCAAGCCATTCATTGCTCCCAACCTGGGACAGATTAGAAGCATTGACCTAGTGTGGAAGATTGTTATTCCTTTCCCAATCCCCCAAAGCAATCCACTCTCCTACCCTGAGTCAGATCAAAACCAATGACCTAGAAGTAAATGACTGTGTCCCAGTTCCCCTGATTCATCCAGTCTCCTGACCTGGTCTGGCTTGAAACTGCTGACCTAGAGATGAAGGACTGTATCCTGTTTTCTAACCCCCACAAGCCAACCGGCCCCCTTTCCAGAACTAAGGCCAGATTGAATTCAATGGGAAAGGCTTTCTTTCCCCCCAGCCATCTGTCTAGTGGTTACAATTCATTCAGAAATATTTCATTCAAATATTTTAAATACAGAACATATGAAATGAGCTTTGTGAATTCAAGTGTACAAATAGAACAGTTGTGGCCATTCTTGAATGCAAATTGCTAAGTAAGCCTATGGGGATCTTCAGGGAGCCTCAGTTGGTGTGATACATACTTTCAGAGAGTCAGAAGATGTAAGTGACACCAGCTTAGACTGTCTGTGGATTCTGTTAGACTCATCTCTGAATTTGGCCCTGCCTCACAAAGACTGGTTGCAAAAAAAGATCTGTCCCTTTTGAAATGACGGAGCTTCAGATGCTGCAACCTTCTTTGTTCTTGGCATACCTGTGGTCAATGTCCCTGGAGCCTCTACTTTTTGCTTACTTCTCCTCTTCCACATAACACTCACCTTTGCACAGAGCACCATACAAGGATGTCACAGCACTTTAACCCAAATGGATTATTAGGTCTCACACAAAATATGGAAAGAACAGGATGGGGATGATGGTTAAACCAACAATCTCTTTGTAACCGGATACCGTCTCTTCTCCCCTGTGCCTTAAGAAAGTTTACTTAACCTTGTAAGCTCTTCAAGACAGACACTATGTTGTCTGTCTGCAAAGCACTGGGCATGTCTACAGTGCAGTATAAACAATAATAATAATAATGTGTCTGTCCCAAGAGGTACGTAAATATCATTCTCTTCATTTTACAGGTGGGAGAACAGAACAAAGAAGTGATATGGCTTGCCTGATGCCACACTGGCAAAGCCAGGAATAGAATGCAGGAGTACTGACTCCTAGCCTCATGCTCTGACCACTAGACAATACCACCTCACTTTGTTGACATTCTGTCTCTTTTATGAATCCTTGGCAGGAGCAGCAGCACCACCAGCCTGGAGATTGACGATGAACCTCCTTGTGGGGAAGATGTCGATTACAATACTGACAGCTGCTCTGACCAGGAAGGGGACTTCTCTGAGCTAGACGAAGAGATCCGGGAAATCTCCCTGAGAGCAGAAGGAGAGGTGGAAGAAGAGGGGGCCAGCGAGGGACAGACATGCAGCTCCAGCGTTCTTGGAGGGTTTTACATTTCCAGCCACCAAACAACCAAGAGCAAAGCTCTCCCGCTACCATCAACATCACTCGATGTGTTTGCTGAGTTTGAAAGCAGCCCTGCGTGAACAGAGCTTTGACTTACCAAGCAATAAGCAAATGGGTCACTGCTCCTCTTTACCCATTTGCCGGCTTCAGCTTTGTTCCCAGATGTGTTGCCCCAGTTCTGCATGGAAAACTGACTTTATGTTTATGGAAAATATATATAGAGAGAGGGAGTGGTGAGCAGTCACTTGTCCATATGGTGCAATGTGAAGATTTAGGGCATTCTTATACATCGTCTCCAGTGCAATCACTTTCTCTAATTTAGTTGTCTGTAGCTTCATGCAGATTGTCATGATGGTTGGTCTTTTGAGTGCCTAAGGTATGGGAGAAGACTCCTTCACTCCAATTTCTTCCCTTACTGTCATGACTTAGAAAATCTCAGAAAAAGATCTTTTTTGGAAGATTTTTGGCCAGAGTTGAGATATTTGTTTCATTTTATTGCTCCAAGTTTTTGCTGCATGTATCTGAATTCTGATTTTTGATAAAAGGATGGCTCACAAGAATGGACACAAAGGAAGTAAAACACGTCCCTTGTTCCGCACCGCTTCCCGCAGCCCCCATTGGCCTGGAATGGCGAACCATGGCTAGTAGGAGCCGCGATCGCCTGAACCTGTGGACCCGGCAGGTAAACAAATCGGCCTGGCCCGCCAAGGGCTTTCCCTACACAAGCAGCAGCCCCAGTTTGAGGACCACTCTATTATGGTAATGCCAAGGAGCCCTGGTGGTTGACCAGGATTGCATTGCGCTAGGTGCTGTACAAACACACCACACAAAGACAGTCCATGTCCCAGGGAGATTACAGTCAGACTCACTGTTAGAGTGGATCAGAAAATGAAAAGATGGTTTCCTAAAAGGAATCGTTTTCATTTTGAAGGGTTCAAACTTGACCCATTTTTTAATCAGATGGCTAGTGATACCAAAAAAATAAATGGTCATCAGGAAACAGAAAAAGTGTAACCATTTCATGAAAAACAAACAAAAAATTCCATTAAAAATGAATTCTGGCAAAATAAATTGTTCTCAAATTTGTGATCAGTTGTGCTCGCTCTGCGTGTCTTTGTATGCCTTATGCAGATGCCTAACCAATCTGGAGTCCTCAAGAAGGCCAGGGGATTCTGCCTGATGGCTAATTGGTGAGAAAATGGTAATAAGACCACAGATAGATGGACTGGAGACAGACCTTGTGTATTGCTGAGTTCCATCTCTGGCTCAACATGATCTCTTGCAGTCCCAAGAACAGGACATAGCTCAGTTCTCCTAGTATTGCCTGCAAAGTCAGAGGCTTATTTTGTAGAGATTCCTCATTTATTATAGAAGAAATTAGGAAAAGCATGATGTGGCCCTGACTCTGCGATCCTAACTCTTTGCTATGCATTAGAATTAACTGTTCACCTCTGCGCCCCGGGCTTTGCAGAGACAAGGATCACCATTTCTTCCTGTGTCACGGAAACATTTAATATATAATAAAGTAATAATACAAAAAGGAAAAATCGGTAACAGTACAAGAGTACCACAGGCAACGAATATGCAGCTCCTGCTCTCTCTAATGTTTCTCAGGTCACAGTCAGCACAGTAAACGGAAAAGTGTAAGGTATGGGGATACAAGATGAGATTTATTATTAATTAATTATTATTTATTATTATTATAGTATTTATTATAACTAATTGTCAGGCAGCTTCAGTCAGTGGCAGCCAAATAGATGAAGAGTCTCAGACTTTGCCAATGGAATCTTCCCCCTTTATAAAAATGTAATACAGGAAAATTAACCACTATTAAACCATCGGAGGATAAGAGTAATATTTAGCACTTCTCCAGCATCTTTCATTCAAAGATTTCCAAGCTTTAACAGCTCTTCATGAATTAAGCCTCACAACACCCTTTGGGAGGTAGCTAAGCACTGTATGAACTGGCTGGTGTTCATCTGCATTGCTCCCTCCAGTGTGTGTCACAGGCTCTACACTGCTGATGGAGATTCTCCTTAAGTTCAACTGGCACAAGCCTGTGCCGGTCCAAGAGGCTCTGAGTCCTATCCCTGCTATCTCTGTGACATTCCAAATGGTCGCATGGTATGTAGCAGAGTAACTACCAATGCATCCTGTGTTGCCAGTGATTTTTTTTTTTTTTTTTTGGTATGGCTAAAATCAGCACCTGGCACCATATTCAATATGTTGCCAGCAAAGAAACTTCCCTGTGTGTGCTGAGGCGATTTTACAGTACGTTGCTGAATGACTTTCTGCCATGTGATCTGGACTTTGACCTTATGGGAATTGACTGTTTGGATTGATGTCAGAAACACAGCTCCTTCCTAATCTGCTGGGGTTCCAGCATCCTGGTTTCTAAAGTTACAGCCAGCACACAACATCTCTGCAAGTCTCAATCTCTTGTTCTAATGCAGCTCAGAAAACAGGCTGCCTGGGTCCTCAGAAGATGAGCTTCTTAGACAGAGCTAATTCATTAGTTATGATGTCTGCTATTACTGTACAGATGTCCTGTTCTGCTTGCTTCAGCACGCGGCTTGTTGCACATAATACTGATTTTTGATAAAAGGATGGCTCACAAGAATGGACACAAAGGAAGTAAAACACGTGTTCACATTATAATGGGATGTATAACATTGATTCAGAGCTTATTAATAAGAAAGATATGAGTACAGTTAACCTCAAAATCCAATGTTCATATGCATGACAAAGCATGCACTTTGTAGCACGCACAGCGTGCCATGCACACACTTCATTACAAACATACAGTACAACCCATGCCACAGGATGTTCAGCAAAGCTACAGCACAACTCCACAATACAATGCAAACATGCTACAGTACAGCCCCCCAACACAACACACACCCCTACGCACATACTATCAGCTTATACTTCATCATGGACACACACCACATACACACACTCTTTCTGCAGCGCAGAATATGTACCACCATGCATTGCAATGTACTGAAGCATCAGGACTTGTCAGTTGTGTGGGTTTCCAATGTAAGGGAGAAATCCTTCTGCATCACAACATTTTCAGCATTCTTGATAATCTGACACTGTTAATTTCGTGAGGTAAAGGCTATGGGCCAGATTCATTCCTGAAGCAACTCTGTGAAAGTCAGTTGAGTTACACCAAGGATGAATCCATCTCTTGTGGGCTAAATTCTGCCCTCACTTACACTCATACATTCTGTTCCCATGCCATTGACTTCAGTGGAGGTAAAATGAGGCAGAATATGGCCCCTCACACAGGTATAGGGCCAGATAGCTAGAAGCAGCCCAGAGGTGCTGGAACTAGAGGCGTGGGGGGTGCTGCAGCACCCCCTGGCTTGAAGTAGTTTCTATTATATACAGGGTTTACAGTTTAGTTCAATGGCTCTCAGCAACCCCATTGTAAAAATTGTTCCAGCACCCCTAAAGCAGCCCCATTCTGTGCTCAGCATTATGCAGAGGCCCATAGTAGGGGAGGCAGTTTTGCCAGTGCATTTGATGTCACTGAAATGTCTGACTGTCGCAGTGCACCAGCAAAGCTGACAGCAAGTTGTCTCAAGTATATCAGTTGCCCCTGGAACATTGTGGGCACAAAAACAAAAGTTGGGCTGAGACTTCTTTCCAATTCCTTCCTGCATGCCGAGCAAATGAGGAATTGTCAGTACATGGTTAGACATTGGTGGCAGACGATGAGCAGGAAACGAGGTGAGAATAAAGCACCACAAGAGCGTGTGGCGTTTTGTTGGCAGGAAGTGATGTCAGAAGGCATGGCAAGTCGGCCCCATAACTAATCAGCAGGGAATGGCTCCTGAAAGCCTCCCACGAAAAAGCACGGCCCTTTCTGCTCCTTTCCCCCCTCGTGCACAGCTCCAGCTTTTGACTTTCACAGGAAGCTGTCACTCCTTCCCTTAGCCAGCCTCTAGAGGTCAGGAGAGGCCCTCCATTGCAGCTCAGCCAGCACACTCCCTGTTATTAACATTCTCCCTGAGTCATGGTAATTAAGCGCTGCTAGGCTCCACACAGAGGAACGGAAATGCATTGACTTTAATAAAACAGAGTGTAAAACAACTTTAGATTAACTCCAGCCTTGTTTATTCTCGCGCACTTGTGATTCTGCTGTGGTATTTCTCCAGTGAATGGGACCGTTGTCCGCCGCGCTGAGTGGCGTCACCCTACTCTAGCCCAGGGAGCGCCGTCGGAAGGGCCTTGTCTCACGGTGGCTGGCTATTACCAAGAATTTTAAAGCAACCAGAAAAGAAAGGGAGGAGTGGAAAGTCTCCCTGCCCCCCCGAGGTTTTCATTCCTCAAGAGTCAGCAAAGCTGTCAGATAGAGAGAGATTCAAGCCAAATATTTCCATAACAGCCAGAAGAGAGGGAGAACTGGAAGCGAGCAGATAGCCCCATTAATATGCTCTTTTGTGCCCCTGCCAAGAGTGTATTAACATCTTCTACTGACTTTCTTTGTCTCGCAGCCACTTTCAATGGCCCCCTCTGCCCCGACACGAAGCAGTCAAAAGATGCAGCGTGGAGCAGCTCTCATACTGGACCCTCTGTTTCCTCCAGCCGCCGCTTTCTCCACAATGAATTTTGCACTTCTGCAATGATCCTGCTGACGCCCTGCCAGAGCCTGGGGAATTAAAATAAAACAAAATTAAATTAAAATAAAAAGCACCTCTGAAGACAGGGCTAAAAATAAATAATTAAACAATCAAAATAAAAAGAATCAAGTCAGCGAGCTAAAGGAGGAAATCAAATCTAATATGTTTTATCTGCAGTTTGTTATTGGGCTTTTGGGCTGCTTCGTCCCCTGCTTTTAAAGCACTCTGGAAAATAATTATAATAAGAAAAAAATGACAGTGTTATTTATGAAGCGAGCGGGCAAGGAGCTGAGCAGCAGAGAGAGAAGACAGCAGTTCCTGGCCCCCCCTGCCTTCTCATAGCTGGCACAGGGCACAGGATACAGACACAGAGATTCTGGGCTCTATTTCCTGTTCTCTCTGTCCTTGCCAGCCGGCCCCTGGTTAGGGTGCTAGCTTGGGACTTGGGAGGTGCAAGTCGCACTCCCTTGGGCAACTGACTGAAGCTCTCTGTGCCTTGGTTCCTCATCTGTAAAATGGGGATAATAATAGCACTGCACAGGGGTGCAAATTATTTTGTGTTGCGAGCCTCGAATGCTTTGAGATCCTTGGACGAAAGGTGCTAGAAAAGGGTAAAATACTGGTGCTTGTGAAGTAGCATGGCTGTTGCTTTTAAATAGATATGAATCAGTCGTCAGTTTAACAGCACGTGTTGACAGTGTTCAGTGACCGTGAGGGTTTGGTTGTTTTAAATAGCAAAGAGTAATTTTTTAAATCTCCCTCCCAGGCTGGTATCTATCAGCTAGGCCTCTCCTGATGCCCAATCCTGCACCACTCAAGCCAATGGAAGTTTAAAGCTGCTTTGCGTGAGAGCAGAATCAGACCCCTGATGTTCAGACTCCTGGCTTTGGTGGTGATTTGCCAGACAAACAGGTTCCAACAGAGCTGAGACGCAGATGGGTAGATGAGGTCTGCACCAGGAGAGGAGATGCAAAGTTTGGAGTGTTAGAAATATTGCATGAATAATAGAGGGGGAAATGAAGAAGGGAGGGACGTGAGGAGTTAAAGGAAGGGCAATGCCAGAGGAAAAGGCGTCAGAATAGAGGAAGGAGGGGGAAGATTGGGTAAAAGGAGGGGACAGCGAGGCAACTGAAGAGAAGAGAGAGCAATGGAAGGAGAGGGAGGGATCTGGAGCAGGGACGAGGACAGCAGCAGAGAAGGGAACTGGAGGACTGCTGTTTGCATAGCCTCTTTGTCCCCTAGACTTGTATCGGGATTAACACTAGCAAGAAACAACCCACCTTGCTGTAGAATGAATCTGCCACTGTCCTCCCTCCCACATAAAAGGCAGTGGAGTCAATGGCCATGCTGCGTTGTGTGTTCAATGTTGTATGGTGTGAATGCTTTGTGATGGTTAAACCTGTATCATCTCAGGGCTTCGTTTTCCTTTCTAGGGACTCCATTCTGAGTCGGGTTCTGGAAGATGCACAACATATTATTGTTGATGCAGTAGTTCGGGGCTATGGGGCTTTGTTTTGTTTTGCTGTTTTATAGAAAGAAAGAAATAAATACGTTGAAACCATGAACTTTATTAGCTGGTGAATTAGCTGGCAACAGCCCGTCCAATGGCAGTGAGGGGAAAAATCTAGTATGAAATAGCCCTCGTGCATTGTACCTTATGCCCAACCACGAATTCCAGGTGCCAGTGATTTGTCAGAGTGAACTATTGCTCCCATTGGCTAACCGAGCTCTGGGCACCGAAGTCTGGCCCGTAGTGCATTCATTGGCTGCCAGAACTGTCACCACTCTGATCCTGTACATCCTAACAAAAGACTATGATTATTCATGTGTGGTCTAGTGAGTCAACTAGAGGACTACAACTCAGGATACCTAGGTTCCATTCCTTACTTTGCCCCAGATTTTCTATGTGGCCTTGGACAAGTCACTTATCTTCTCTATGTCTCTATTCCCCCATCTGTAAAATGGAGATAATATTACCTGCCTCATGGGGGGAGACACTGTGGGACTTAAATCATTAATGTTTATAAAGGGATTTGAGATCCATGGAGGATATGGGCAAGGGATATTATTGATTATTATGTGGGCTGACAATGTGCTCATCACTGTACATACAAAGAATAAGATGCAGTCCTTGCCCCAAGGAGCTTATAATGTGCATCTACCACCAGTGCAGCTTAGACAAATATTAGGCTTTTTGCTCTGATCACGATTACCTAATTCAGATTCTCCTGTTCACTCTCTCTCCCCCTTGGCTCCAAGTTTAAGCACTTCATCCTCCCCTACAAGGCTCTCTGCATACCTTGCTCCACCCCCATCTCCACCTGTTCTCCTCGCCCCTCACTTACACCTTGCCTCTCCCTTTGCATCATCTTACTTTCATCACCGTGCTTCATTCTGTGCTACCCTGGAACTCCCTCAGGCTCACCCTGTGCAATGTATCCACCAACTCGTCCTTCAGATTCCACCTCATAGCACATGTCAGCCATGAAGCTTCCAGTCAAAACGGTGGTTTTTTATTTATTTAAAGTATTTAAGAAAACCCCCCACCAACATGGTGTGATAAAGCCACTCTCTAAATGTGCAGTACTTTGTGGATCTCTACTGTGCTGGCTGGCTTAGAGAAAAATCCTCATCGGGCAGGGCCCATGTCTCCTCCATATTCTGTACAGCACTGAGCATACTCACCTAGTTCTCAGTGATTGGGGCATGCAGCAGAGCCAGTCTGCTGTGCTGGCCTGCAGCAGGCGACCTGAATGCCTGCATCACCTGATTAGTCAGGAAGGGCAGCTCCTGGCTGTTAGCCCAGCAGCACCATCCTTCTAGCCACTCAGTGCATTCCTGCTTGCAGCTGTGATCTCCTCTGTTCCTGCTGCTCCTCTCCTGCACCAGCCCTGCTCCTAGTCCTGTTTGTGCCTTGTTCCTCAAGCTTCTTCCTCCTCAGTCCTTGCTGCTACAGCTTGCTCCTGGCTTCAGTTTCCTCACTCAGACTCTGGATCTGACCCTTGGTATGACTACTTGTTTCTCACCTATTGCCTGGCTATCACTTCCTTGTTCTGACTCTGACTCCTGGTTCCTGACTCTAGTTGTGGCCTTAGGATTGGATCTGCTTCCCAGCATCTGCTTTAATTGCTAGGTCTGATTCCTGCTCTGACCACAGCTTGGTCTCTACTACAGGGAGAGGGTTACATGTGAGTGTGCTGCAGTTTGGTTAATGTTTTTAAGGGATTATCTTTCTGGCTGTTTATTTTTGAAAGGCTTTATGGAAAAAGTGAGTTTTCACAAGGGAATGAATGAATGAATAATGGACTGCATGGAAAAAGGTGCAAAAACTCATGTGAAGAGGAGGAAGTCGAGTTGGCTGGCAGAGAGCAGCAACCCAGAACACTGTGGCCAGCTGTGCTGAGCACCTGGACAACTAAAGTTGGATGGAAAATGGGGGTAGGTTGGGCAGAAATGTTTGACTTTTTGTTGAGAAACCAAAAACCCAACTTGGGAGTAGGTGGGAAAAAACTACTCAAAGCTCCACCATTATTGGATTTCAGCCAAACATATTCAATATGAGATTTTTTTGGTTTTTCAATAAAAAAGTCAAACTTTGTTTTAGGAAATCAGACACTATCTGCAAAACCTTTTGCTTTCCAAACTCCTGCTTTTCTGTCAAAAAAACATTTTGACAGAAAATTTTCAACCAGCCCCATTTGGAGCTCTACAAATGTACCTCAATCCTGACCCACAGTGCTCTCTGCTATTCCAGTCCTGGACCTCCATGAAGCTATGACAATGCATTTCAGTCCTGATCTATCATGGATCCTGTTATTTCCAGTCCAGGCTTCACATCCATACATTTCCCAATAGACCTCAGTCCTGACCTGTAACATCACTGTCTGCTATTCCAGTCTTGTACCTCTCCAGAGCACAGTCTGCCAAATATATTAAATTGACTGGTGATTTTTGGGAGGTGGACAAATATCCCTCCTGGGACTAGGATGAGATCACCAAATGCATTTCCACTGGAAGCTGGAGCCAGGTTTGAAGCCAGCAACCTCTAAGAGGTGAGAGTGCACCGAAGCCACGATGCCAGCTGGCCTGCCTCCTCTCAGTTGCAAGAGTCGCTTTGTACTTCCTGGCTTTACTGATGTGGAGAGAACATTTTGAACCGTCTAAGCCTTGTAACCTTGTATCTCTGGCACACGAGCGGCAGCAGCAGCAGCACGCTGCCGAACAT
Organism: Gopherus flavomarginatus; assembly: GCF_025201925.1. Classification (NCBI taxonomy): domain Eukaryota; kingdom Metazoa; phylum Chordata; order Testudines; family Testudinidae; genus Gopherus; species Gopherus flavomarginatus. The sequence goes on along the minus strand of NC_066625.1, from coordinate 78,924,864 downwards.
AACAACAAGAGGAAGAGATGGAATTAAATAAGAATTTAAATATTAGGGTTCTCAATTCAGCGCAGGGGGCTTTAGTAACATTATTTCCAGAGTTGGTTGAAACATATTTGAGAATAATGGATTCAACACATTTGTTCGCGTCTATGGCTGAACAAAGTATTTGCCAGTAAATTTTATTCATGATTCGACCACCTCTAGTTACTTTCTCTAATGTGCATGACTAAAGAACATTAGCTAGATCCTGCACTCACACTCCAGATGTAGAGGATCCAATCCCAGGCATCTAGCAAGGAACTTACCCTCCAAAGGCTGATTTCAACCAGCTTTACTCCAGAGTCACTGAGAGCAGAATTTGACCATGACTTTTAGAATGATTCATCTTTCACCTCATCAAATAGGAGAGGAGAAGGGGGGGAAACAGATAGAAAGTTATTTTGTTCCTCCTGACAAACATTTGTCTTCAAAGTCTCAGTTGTCATGGGGCAGTAACCAGTAGCCCACTGGAGGAGCACTATAAATGTTGCCTAGCAACACCATATCATTCAAGGGAAGGCTGTCAAAGGCTGAGGATCTAAGACAGTGAGAAAGAGACAGTGTCACACCAGGAAACTCGCTCCTGTCTGGCCCAGTTACAAGCGACACAGCACACATCTCAGTAATTGTGGTCGATTCTGGCCGACAAAGTCCTTTGTGATGAATAGGAGAATAGCTGCAGCTCATAAATGGTGATGTGTCACCCACTCGCTTCCCCTAAGTACAAAGACTCTCTGGAGCTATTCATATCCTGAAGGTCACTGACTCCTATTCAAAATTAGCTGGCAATGGGCAAACCTTAAATGACTCAAAGGTGCTGTTCAGATAAACACCAGAGGCCAGGAAGGAATTTACTGTCATGTGCAGCCCTGCAGTTTCCTAGCCACCTTCTTCTGAAGTATCAAGTCTTGTCACTGCTGGAGGTGAGATGCTAGGAATACATGGACCAACAGACTGGCGTGGCAGAGTACAACTACATTCCTGTTAGACTGACCCGTTTTGCCAGATTATTTTCTAGGCCTCCTCCTAGAGGACAATAACATCACTAGACTGTAATCTCATTCTGTGCACAAACAAAGTACAAAGAGCACCTCAGGCCAAGGGAGTCACTAGAGTCTTGGGACTTCAGCATCAAGAGGTCATAAGTAAGCTCTCTGGGCAATAAGCAAGCCTGGATTTGGGAGACCATAGAACATGTTGTGCAATGCCAGGAAAACTTCTTCTTGTGATGGAGAGATGGCAGTCTGTAGTCCTGGCAATGACCAGGCTAAAAGTGGTGTTTGAACCCAGGAACTTCCATGCTAAAAGCATGAACCTTGAGAGCTTGAGCTAAAGAAGCATCATCATTAACTTGTAGCTTTAATAAAGCTTAGAAGGATCATGTCTAATACCGTCTGCTATAGGGAGTTCTGCAGAAATAGATTCTGTGTACAAGAAACATGAGGTGAAGCACACAGGGAAAGTCCTGTGTGCAAAGAAAATCACATTGATCAGTGTTGCAGTTACTAGCATAGGCAAACTTGACTTTCATACCAAAGCCCAACTATTTACATGATGTGCTCTTCTGCAACACCAAAGCCACCTGTCTCCTGGGAGTGAGCTCAAGGGAACTGCACTACCACTACTCTCCAGTGTTTTCTACCAGAGCCTTGAAGTTGTCTGCTAGCCATAAGCTATGTAAGTCCTAAATCACAGGAACTAAGATAGAAGGAATTGGATATGACTGCTTTGATAGCCGTTTCCTGGATCAGACCTCTCAAGCATTTCCTTGTCTCTCCATTTGCTCCCAAGGTTACTTCTGTTCTACACAAACGTGGTGTCCCTTCACTTTCATTGCTGAAAATTTGTCCCCTCACAATTGCAGACTCAGGTGGCTGAGGTCATAGAAAAAGTTATTTGTGAAATACCCCCGCCCACCCAGTTAGTACATGTTACAGGGACTCCCAGTGCTGTCCAATCCACTGAGGATATGTGTCTGGAACTGCCCCCTGAGAAGGCATCTGAAGCTGCAACATTTCTTTTAGCTCTGAAGGGTCCCAGCTTAGTCCCAAGTGTGTTGGCCTAAATGGTGGCAGTCACATTTGCACTAAAGGAAGGACTCTCACGGTACCTGAAGATTCCTGCATGAAAAACGCTTTCGTATCCTTCACTTGGAGTTTTTCCTCACACTGTGTATCCTACACCTGGGCCATGGGAGGTGCAGAGGTTAATCCTGGATCCTGCCCGTTTCCAGCACCCCATTTGAGTGTACACGAAGCTGTGATGGAAATGTTGCTGAGTCACTGGATGTGGAACTACCTTGAAAAATCTGTATAAAATTCCCTCTTACGTCTACAAATAAATACATTCCTTCTTTGTTCTTCTCTTTATGTAAATAAGCCAATGTGTTTCATTAATAATTCTCATATCGTTCCTTTATTTTTTTAATTGAGGCTTTGCCTTTGTAAACTCTTTTCCCTCCTTTCACCATCTCTGTCTCTTTACACTAATTTAAACAATTAAACAGCATTTCCTGAGGGGGGTTTCTTTACTGTGTGACATGCTGGGCCCCATTCTGCTCTTGCTCAGTCAGGTTTTATGCTGCTTTCATGCCACATATCTCACTGGACTTACTCCTGATTTACACCAGATTGAGACAGGGCGCAACTGGGCCACATTCCTCCCTTCTCCTCTTTTCTGTCCCCTTTCCTCCATGTCTCTTTGCTTTACAGGAGCTGCCCCATCTCAAAGAAAACACAGTCCACAAAGACAAACTGCCAGGGAGACTGTCAGGCTGGCCTCCCAGTCAATCAACCTTCTTCTGGGTCTTAGGGTGAGGGAGTCACAATCCATCCCCTTCTATCCCCTGATAGCTGCTGAGCATCTGGCATTCCTGCAGGGATGGTGATTGAGAACTCAGTGTCAGCACCCTCCTTGGAAGGAAGGAGGTGAGGGAGGAAATTAGAGGCAGAAATGCTTCCCAGACTATAATACACCTTTCATGGAGCCACAGTGGGCCCAAAACTACACATCCAGCCCTTGGCCTTGATACGAATGGGAAGATCCATTTAAACAGACCAACGAAGGACCACCCATTCCTCACAGATGAACAGCCATACTTCCCTTCCTGCTTCGCTTCATAACAGCGGCTGCCTGATTGCAACTTTCACCTCCCCCACACCCCGTCTGGCTTCACTGCACCTCACACACACATCCCAAGCACTTGCTGACTGCCCTTCTTGACTCATCCCACCTCCCAGTGCTAGTTCAATGCCCCTCTCATGACTACTCCTCACTGCTGATTGATTATTCAGCTGGTGCCCCCTACTTCTGGCTGATTGGCCAAAATTAACTTTCTTCAGGCTGGACACGTAGAGGCAATGTGATGCACTGCCTGGGCCCAGCAGAGACTGGGATTTGGGTTGCAGCTGTATGGCCGAATTCTGTGACTTCCTACTGATCCCCAGTAACATTACTCCAGGTGCACCTTCTCTCTCAATGTGTCTTTCTTGCATTACACGGGCAGGAGGAAGCCAAGACCTAAAAAAAAATGTCACTTTTGTCTCTTAGCAAGCTGGTGTGACATCTCAGTGCAGAAGAGTCCATAACAGGGCCTACTCTTGCTCTAGAATGATAATACCATTTCATAAAATAATTGCCTTTGATTAAAATGTAAGGACATCATCTTTTTGTTGTTGTTAATGAGGGCTGCAGGCTATGGGTCTTTCATGTCTTTCCTTTTGACTCATCTGCTTTTTTCCAATTCCCCCTCCCAATTATCTGCTCTTTCCAGCTACAAGCAAAATTTGTTAATTTCCATGTGCATGCAAAACCTGCCTGGCACACACCAGGCGTCCTAGTGACCTCTGAATGGGGATCCAGCCTTGAGAGCAAGCAGGCACAGAGTCCCTCTCACTAGCTGTCCCAGTCCTCCACCTTGCCAACCCACAGGTGGAGAGAATTCCACACTGCTACACAACTCACAGCCAGAGTGCGAGGCACAGAGATTTGGTGATATGAACAAACATACAGTAGTGTCTAACTAAGACTATCCAAACCCTTTTCAGTGGTGAACTCAATCCAGGTCTCTGTAGGTTAATGGGATTCCCTGTTTCACTTAACCACATTCTGTGTAGCTCTCTACAATTCAATCTTTGCAAAGCCTTGAAGTTAATTTTCCTCTTCCAGTCTATATTAATCTAGTAGCAGCTGGGGCAAAATGGAGGCTCTTAAAGGGAGCTCAGGTACTTCCTCCAGCATGAAACTGCATAGCTGATTGCTGTGCTGGATAAGCCTAGTAATGAGATAAGGACAGGGCCAGCTCTAGCAATTTCGCTGCCCCAAGCATGGCGGCATGCCACGGGGGGCGCTCTGCCGTTCGCCGGTCCCGCGGCTCCGGTGGACCTCCCGCAGGCCTTTCTGCGGACGGTCAGCTGGTCCCGCAGCTCTGGTGGAGTTGCCGCAGGCGTGTCTGCGGCCTGGAGCCGGCCCTGGATAAGGAGTATTACTATCCATTCTTTGTGCAGTGCACTGTTATCTGCACTGAACACGTGGTTAAGGAGTTTCATCTGTTAAGCTCAAAAAGCTTTGCAAAGGCAGGTGAGCATTGTTATCCACAAAAAAAGAAGCAGAGGCCTAAAATAGTTGAGTGACTTGAGCAAGTTCATACAACAAATCAACAGCAGAGCTAGGATGAGACCCAAGCTCTCCTAACTAACAGCCCAGGACCTCCTCCACCGGACCACACTGCCCTTCTTATACTAGGCTTTTCACAAAAGCTGTCATACCCCCACGTGCCATGAGGTGGTTGACCTCTCCATTACCCAGAGTCTTTATAGCTCACTCCAATTTGGGTGGTTAATGGTCCTCATTGAGAAGATGTACTTTTTACAGTCCTCATCTCTAGTTATTTCTGATATATGTGCGGACATGGCTTCCATTCATCGCTACCACCCTTTCCTAACTGGGAATGCCTCCCAAAAGCCATGACACATCTCTAGGCAACCTTTGGCACCTCTTGCTTGAAACACTAGAATAAGGCTGGAGGACTCATTTCAGTCTCTTTACAAACAGTTCTCACAATTAGTCTCCGAGTTTCCTTTAGTGTGAAAAATGGAACCAGGGTGTTCCAGCCCCAGGAATAGGAGTGTTAAAATGATGTTTGGGAGAAAATTATTCTTCTCGGGGGACGTTCATTGCCCCTTTCCAGGGTGGGAAAACAGCATTATGCAGAAGGTCCTTGGTACAGCTGAAATAAGTGATCTCAACGTTCCAGTGTCCAAAACATCACAAGCCCAACCCATGCGCTCTCCAGCAAATTATAGCGCTTAGGACAGGGGTGGCCAACCTGTGGCTCCGGAGCCACATGCAGCTCTTCAGAAGTTAATAGGCGGCTCCTTGTATAGGCCCCGACTCCAGGGCTGGAGCTACAGGCACCAACTTTCCAGTGTGCTAGGGGGAGCTCACTGCTCAACCCCTGGCTCTGCCACAGGCCCTGCCCCCCTCCACTCCTTCCCCTGAGCTGTTGTGCCCTTGCTCCTCACCCTTCCCCCCGGATCCTCCTGCACACCATGAAACAGCTGATCGGGAGGTGCGGGGAGGGAGGGGAGGTGCTGATCGGTGGGGCTGCTGGTGGGCGGGAGGCGCCGGGAGCGGGTGGGGAACTGATGGGGGGCTGCTGACGTATTACGGTGGCTCTTTGGCTCCTTCTCAGGCTCAAGTTGGCCACCCCTGGCTTAGGAGATTTGGTATCATTAAATTATTTTGTAAATCAGCACAGAGCAAGAAGAAAATCTCTTTTGACAGATAAAAGCCACTCTGGAAGGGACTGGAATATCCCAAAATGCAAAACACTTATGGTGAAGCTAGTAGCCCTCAGGTTTTTCATCTTGCATATTTTAACTGGCCTTGCAATATAATGTTTGAGGAGTTTAAATTACAGCACCTTGGCTAACTAATTGCTCCCATCTAGACTGCTATCTCACTCCCCCTAATGGTGAGAAAGAGCCTTGCACAGACCCTAGCTCATCTGGTAACATCCTGGTCACTAGAGCTGAAGGCTGAGGAGCCAGTACAGGAACTGAGCCCATATGCAGTGTGGGGTCAGGCCAAGTCCGGGCTAGTAGTAGGTGACAAGGACTTTTGCAAATGGAATGACTACAGTCCATCCTCTTCTGTGGCATCTGTGGCTATGACCCCTATGGAGAATGGCAAGGGACAAGAAGGCCTGGTGATGGATTATGGTGAAGCTAAGCCCAACAGGGCTGTTGTTCCATTTCAAGGGCTCTCTTGATCTGCCTTGGGTTGGGTAGCTCAGTTATCAAAATGAGAATAAACTACAGGAGGAGACTGGGGCAATGACCATCTTTTTGCTCTGTTTTTACAGCGGCTAACACAATGGGGTCCAGGAACATGATGGGGGCTCCTAGGTACAACCACTATACAAATAAATAATAAAATGTGTGGCTAGACTGCACACATCCAACGAACAAAAGGAGTTGCAGGGTCTTATGTGTCAGATGGCCCTAAATGCAACCAGAAATTACTAACCCTGCATGTGATTCTTACCCCACCGTGGGAAGACTTGAACTAACAACTGACTGGGCCATATTTTTAATCCAACCAAGTCTACGATCTGACCCAGAAGCATCGCACTCTAGGCATGTTCACCCCTCACTGAAAGCAATCACTTGCTGTGTGATGTCACCAGCAATGCTACAGTGTGTCCTGTATCAATGACACCCCAGTTCTCTTCCTACCCTCCTTGCCTCTCTGCCTCCTGGAGGTTTCTTTGGGAATTGCAGTCCAGCCCATAACCTTGTCTTTCAGGAACCAGACTCTGATGCACATGAAGCTCTGGTTGCCATGGGGACACAGAATGGGTCTTGTGCTAGCAGGGTCACCTCCTGCAAACGCTGGGCACCACTAATACTAGAGACGAGATCAAGCTGAAAAATTCACATCCAGATTTTTAACAACCCAAAACTCAGGGTTGTTGGGATCTAGGGGGCTGGATCAAGTCCACAAAATTAGCAAGAGAGAGGGGAAGAATAGGTACACAGTCAAGAAGAAAAATGTGCTTGAAAGCTTAAAGGGCAACTACACGGCACTGGGGGGAAAAGAATAGTTAGAAATCCTGATGAAGATTACAAGGGTTCCCGAGGAATCCTGGAAAGCTGGTTAAACTGAATGCTTAGCTATTTTGTGCTATTAGAGTGGCTCCAAGTAGCAGACTGTAGGGAAGAATTGGGAACATTGGCTCCTCACACAGCTCTGCCAATGCACCTTGAACCTGATGTACAGCATCTCCTTGTACTCCACACCCAGCTGTGCTAATGCACCTCACTTCTGACTGGCAGGGTGTCTTTGTACCCCCATCCCACCTTAGCTCTGCCCATGCACTCGAGTTATGGCTGCCTACCCTGCTTTTCCATTTGTTTGAGGCTCTCCTGAGCAGGGTGCCAATTAAATGGGGTTAACTGTGTAGTGTTTTTGTGACATTAGCAAATCAACTGGAGCCTTTAGTAAGACCCCTTGGTAAGGGCACCTCACTGCCACTGGTACATGCTCCCTACACAGATTTGCCTTTAAATCCTCTTCTCATAGCATTTTACCAAGGCAGGGTTTTTAAAAAGGTTTTTCCAGGTAGCTTTGGCTGTAGCACTGAGGGTGCATTGCAGGATGCAGCTGTTGCAGCCCTGATTGAAGATGGGTTGAAGCTGCTGTCAATCTGTCTGATAGATGTGACAATTTGATTGGCTCCCAAGAGGGGAGGGTCTCCCAAAGGAGAGATAAAAAGTGAAGAGCAGAGGCTAGAATGGGGGAGGCTTTACAATAAGGAGCTGTAGGTAGAGTCAGTGCTCTGAGGGAGCAAAAAACAGGGAAGGCAGGTAGCCAGGTTGTTATATCATGATAAAATTGAATTTAGATGAATAGTTTGTAACAGGGTTAGCACTGGGCTCTGAGACCTGTCAAAGCTTTGCTGGAGAGTAGCAGGACAATAGAAATGAATTAGGAATGCAAAGTATGATGTTAGAAAAGCAAATGTCTCTGCTGTCTCTTAGAAATCATTGCTACCTCACCAGCTAGTCTGCATCCTGCATCCCACCTTAGCTTCCTCAAACAGGCTTACTGCTCCTATGCAGCCAGAGCATTCTAGTTTGAGTTCCAAATACTTATAATGCATTCCATCAAGTGCTTTCATGAGGAGAGTGGGAATCCTGCTACCTCAGATCTACACAGCAGGCTCCCACACCTCTTTAGGCTGTTTGCACTGAAGATGGGTTACTTCCCCGTGACTGAAATGCAGCCCACTCTGGGGTGGAATGGGGCAGCTGTCCTGCTCTAGCACCACTGTTAAGCTGGTATGTGATGAACCACTTTCCCAGCTGAAGCTATTGGGTGAAATTTAGGTAGTAAAAGAAATCAGATTATCTGCAGTGGATTTGAGCTAGGAGGCTAGAGTTATACATCTGGTCAATGACAATAGTTCTAGCAGCATTGTATCCCCTCACACCATATGGGAACACTGGCTTCTGTACTGATTCAGAGGGAAGAGCCCCACCTCCTGAATTCATACCACCACTGCCAGCAGTCCCTGGGGTGGGGGCAGTTTCTTGAAGGTCTCCTAGCTGAGTGCTAGTCTGTGGTAGCTGAGCCATTAAACACTAGTGAATGCTCCCTGTATTTCACCCAGTGCTTCTGTTCAGTTCTGGGTATGTCACTGTTATTTATTGCTCAGTGTGGGAAGGGGAGGAGCAGTTGACTAGCTCCTCGGGGGTCTCCTGTTCCTTGCTGTGCTGTTGCTGAGTCTGAGAAATGCATTGGTGGGTTGGGTGCAGAGGAGAGGTCTCTGTTCCCTACTCCTTTCCCTAAACTTGCCTCAGAGGATTACCTCACGCTAGTTTGTAAATGGAAAAGCTACTCAGCTGCTGCGTCGGGGGAGGGGGAGGGGTAGAACATTAACCAAGGATCTTTGAGAAATTGCTCGTTACTAGAAGTTAACAATCTGTTTATTAAGCAATGGCCCCATGTGGAAGCTCAAGCTGGCTCAGAAATGTTATTGCTGTTCAGAACTGTATTTAACAGCCCACTTTATTTAGGGGCTTGTCCTCCTGGGGAGCATTGCAGAAGGCAATAGCTAGATTTGGAACTGTTTAAATGCTATAGTGTAGGAAGTGCCCATAGGAGGCCTTAATCCTGTCTTGTGGTCCCTTTGTGCCAGTTTATCTAGTGCAAAGAGGCCATAGGGCAGGGATGAATTGGGTCCACTATAATGAGTCCCCCTCCTGGGAGGTGGGGAACTGGGAGGGCTAGGAGATGCTATCCATCCATTAATTGACAGAACCCATGGGTCTTTCCTGCATGCCATAACTCTGACTTTTACATGATGTTTAAAGAAGCAGTGATGTGTTTTAGGTTGGATGTTATATCAGGAGATTAATAGACTTTTTTCTTTTCCGTCCTCCCTGTGACCATCACATTAAATTTCCGGTGGTGGTGGTGGTGGTGGTGTCTCCCTTCGCTATTGACCTTTGGGCTGTACATAATGGAGACCTTAATCTGTTAGTGAGGGCACCTTCCCTGCAAACACCTTTCAAATGCAAGGGGAAACTCAAAGCACTGCTGGATATTAGGAATAACCGGGCTCTACCAAGAGTAGGGGTATTACCCCTGTTATCCTGGCCAAAATGCAGGTAAATAAACTCTCCTGAGCCAAATTCTCCCCTCAGTCTCATTTGGATGCAACAATCTCCTTCAGTTCCTGTCTCAAACTCTCTCGCCCTAATCTGTCTCTGGCATTTGTAGAGCTCCCATTACCCATCTATGCTCAATCTAGTCTCCTGCCTCCCCTGGCCAAAGCCTACTATGGTGTACGTGGCTGAGTGTTGGGTCAAACTTGCTCTAAATGTCCTGTATGGTGGGTTGTCTACCTCTTCCACTGGGAGACAAAGCTTAATCATGGGCAGGGGAATTTTTTTTCCTGCCATTCTGCCTAGTTTTTGTTTTCCTTTCTTGACTCCATCCCATTGCTCCTGGTTCCGCCACCTGGTACAGCTCTCTGCAAAGTTCCTCTGCCTCCTTGGCGTGTATGCCCTTCAAATATTCATAGACATTTATCATTATTCCCTTAGTCATCTCTCCGCCAAGCTAGACATATTTAGTCCTTTTAATGTTTCCTCATGAGTCAGTCCCTCCAGTGCCTGTAATTCATTTCTTCTTGATCTTCTTTGAATTCTCTCCAATTTGCTTAATTTGCTTCTCATTCTGTGTATTTAAGACACATGCTCGTCTAGGGGAGGGAAACTTCCTGAAAAGCATCTGGCTACAAACTGAAGGGAACATGTGGGTGGGTGGTGGTACCATAGCGGTCTAAGTGCAGGCTGCAGCTGGGCACCACCAAGGCATCACTATAATCCTGTGCCTCCGCCTCATGCAGCCACCCCCCCCCCCAAAAAAAAATCTCAAAGGAAAAACAGCAGCTAATGTCTGGTCTCTTTCTGTGCACTTGTACAGGTCACTCCCTTAGCAAAACAGATTCCTCTTATCCAAGTGCCATAAGGTTTGCCTCTTATTCAGTATCTCTCTCTGCTTGTCTCTGTCTCAGGCTGAGGGTTTTACATCTGAGCAATGCTGTTCTAGTGGCTTGTGACAGCCTGAAGAGGGGGTGTGAATGACCGTGAAAGTGAGCGAGGGGGATCTGGGGTGTGAGGGAGAGGCAGAGGGTTACAATTCTCTCGCTCTTCATTGAGCTGAGTCTCTCAGTCCTGAAATTTACTATCTTTAAACCCTGGAACAGATGATACTACAGGATCAATGAGAGAGCAGCCAGCCATACTTCATCCTCTGAGGGCTTTTCCCCTTTGGTCCTAGGTTGTCTCTGCTACCTCCAGGGCTGTGTAAGCAGTGCATACTGATGAGGACCTTTCTAGGGTCCCTGATGGACCCATTGCCTTGAAGTCTCCCCAACCAGGAAATTCTTTAGTCTACATCTCAGCGGAATGGGCTGGAGATGTTGTGAACTTTCCTTGTCTTGTGCAGAACTCAGCGGTGGTATTTAGCGGTGGACACTACATGGAGTGAGAATAATAGAAAGGGATGGAACTGAGGGAACTCTCACTGCTCCTCCTCTAACTAGAGCAAACTCCTGTACTGCTGTCCCTGAGAGAAGAGTGTTAGGGTATGGCTACACTTACAGTTTTGCAGCGCTGGTAGTTACAGCTGTGTAGGGCCAGCGCTGCAGTGTGGCCACATTTGCAGCACTTGCAGCGCTGTTGGGAGTGGTGCATTGTGGGCAGCTATCCCAGCATTCAAGTGGCTGCAATGTGCTTTTCAAAAGAGGGGGGTGGGGTGGAATGTGACAGGGAGCGTGGAGGAGACAGACAGAATGGATTTTTGGAGTTGACACTGTTCTCAGCTCCCTGCCTTGCAAGTTCTAAGGTCTTGTGCCTACCTTCAATCATTTTAAAAGTTCTAACTCCCTTCCCCCACTCCTCTCTCATTCACTAATTGCAAATTATGCACAGCTAAATACCCGTCAGACCAGATCAGCAACTACTGAACACGGACTTCCCCCTCCCCCTCTGCCGTGTGAGAGTGCTGTTTCTCTCTTCAAGCAAACAGCTGTGAACATTCCAAAGTAATTCCCCTGCCTGCCTCCGCTCGCTCAGCAAACAGGAGCTGTGTTTGTTTTTTAAATAAGTAGTTTGGCTGAACTCTGAGCTCTCCCTTCCTTTCTTCCGGTTTGTTGTGGACAGGAATTCTGGGATACCTCCTTATACCCCGGAGGTCAATAAAAGCGCTGGTGGGTGTCCACACTTGCTGACCAGCGCTGGATCACCAGCGCTGGATCCCCTACACCCGAGGCTCGACCGGGTGTACAGCCAGCGCTGCAACCAGGGAGTTGCAGCGCTGGCTGTGCTTTGCAAGTGTGGCCACATCCTAAGTTGCAGCGCTGTAACCCCCTCACCAGCGCTGCAACTCTGTAGTGTAGCCAAGCCCTTACAGTTTAATGTTCCCCTCCAATATATAGTCGTACACCACCTAGTGGCCAACCAAGGGACTGCTTCTTATTATTAAAGTGACAGCATCAAGGCTGCTAGAACCAAATTTGGACTCTCTTGATATGGTTTGATATAGCTATAGAAATAAATATTTGCAAAAACTAATTAAAATGTGGACTCTTTCTATCCATCCATAGCAAGTTCTACAAATTCTTCAAAATGTGTGGCATTTTAAGCCATTTTAACCATTTTTGCAATGAACATGCTTATATTTCTCTGCAAAATGGCAAATCTTTTCGCTAGGGCAAACGTATGACATGCCTGGAACTTCACAGCACAGTTCCACCTTAGATCAACTTTGAAAATTCAAAAACCACCTGTGAGTTCTCACAAAATATAACTTGTAGTTTTGCATCTGGTTTTGAATCCTTCTTTCCCATCTTCCCCCAAGAAAACTCAGACCTATCATTACAGTAACTGTCTTCTAGTTGCCTGAATCACAAGACAAGTAGGCATTCAGAAGGTGGAATTGTAATAACTATTATCTTGGTTACCTAGGGGGATTGAACCTGGGACCTTCACAGCTAAGAGCAAAAGCCTTTATTGTTTGAGCTGAAGGATTACATTCTACAAGTATCAGCTGTAGTAGACCTGGAGAATCAGGCATAGAAGGGGACACGTAACCTATCCTGAACAATGCACTACAGAAACACATACTGGATATTAAAAAGAGAGAGAATTTTTCTGCGGTGACTTGCAGTTTCTTTCAGCCTTCATGTCCTCATAACATTCATTTTCAGAAGCAGTAGACACTAAAGCATTGTCTACACTAGAAAAATGAATGTGTGCACCACAGGCTCTGCCAGCTATGGTGCAGCTGTGCTGGTGGTAGCAATGTTGTAAGAACTAATGAATAAAAGGGCTTTTGCACATTTACCAACATGTCCTGAAGACTTGCTCTGAAAATGGTGGGGAGAAACACCCAAACACCTTCTATTCTAGCAGCTTAGCACCACTGCAGCCATACTTTTCTGGCCATTGCTATAAAAACATACCTAGACTAGATGGACCCAAGTATCAATGATGTTCAATACGTTTCTCTCTCTATCCCATGCTCCCTCCTTATCCTCCTCCACCCCATTAAAACTGTTGTTGCAAAAATGTCTGTGGCCTTTTTCCTCCCACCTCTCTTCAGCTGTCGTTTCTGATCCTGGTTTGTTCTATTATGCCTTTCCCTCTGAACCCAGCCCCTTAACAGCTAACCTTCTTCTGAGCTTAAATGATTTGTGTATGGTCTAATCAGATTTCCCCAGAACCCAAGGTGTTCCTGCAACCCCTTCGCTCATTTCCATTCATTGTAAGGGAAAGATAACGAAACGCATGGCTGACTTCTCTAATTAGAGTCTTGTGTTCCCCAAGGTCTTTTGCTACTGCCAGCCTCAGCGTTCTGACTATGTTGGTTATTTCTCCCCCATTCCCTATCTTCCTCTCAATGATCTCTTTGGGTACCAATTTATATGTGGCAAAGTAAACATGATGAAATGCTCATTATTTAATTGATCAGTCTTTTTTGTTGCTGGTTTTTTATTTAATTTGTCTTTTCTTCCACCCTCTGTTTAGGTGGAATTGTTTAATTTTATTTAACATCCTCACTTATAGGGTTTTATTACACTCAAATGCAGTTGAATATTCAATCTAGCGTCCATGGGCTTGTTTTCTTGTTGACCATTCATCTCCCTTTCATTCAAACAAGACAAGCAGAGAAAAGGAAATTAGAATGGGAAGAGGAGCACTTGGCCATCCCATAGTTCCTACCGGCAAGGAGTGATAAGGGATGAGGATTTCCTCTTTTAATTCAATATATTATTCCTCCACTCTCAGATAAGCATTAATGAGAGGTGAAGAAGAAAAGGGACCCTGTGTCTGCAGATGATGGAATGCTGGAGCTCTCCTCCCCACATCAAAAATCAGCCTCTGAGGAGATACTGACTCAGACCTGGGATTGTTCGAGAGGAGGCTTATTATGCGGAATTGTGTCAAATGGCGAGGAGTGGTATAAAGAGATAATCGGAGTCCTCCACCACTAATTACCTGAACTCTATAGAAATCTCCAGCACTATTCAGATCGTTTAAAAAAAGGGGGGGAAGATCTCGGAGGAATGAATGAAGTCTCAGTTCTGCAAGTGCCAATTGTGGCGGTGCAGTTCTGGAAAACTGTGGATTAAAACAGCTGAATCTGAGGCCTACCATGCTGTTTGACCTTACTCCTCCACCCTCCCTTCTCCCTATTCATGCATTGGAATATAACAATAATCCTCTGCATTTCTTTAGCTGCTTTCACTCCAGGACATCTAGGAACTTCACAAACATTAACTGATTAAGCCTCACAACTTCCTTGTCAGTTAAAGAATCTATGTATCTGATTTCCAAGGTGCCCACCACTGCGGGTTCCTGCTGTACTGCATTCTTTTGAGAGGTGGAGATGAATTGACTATAATATAGAATCTCAGCAAATGAAAAACTCTCTCCAGGAAAAATAGGGCAAGGAAAAGATTCATGCTGTAGGACTGGGGTAGTGTTGGGAGGGGGAATATAGCTGTCAGAAGAGATGGGGTGTTGCATTTTAGATTTGATATTTGGGTGCCAGTGGGGTTGAGACTAGGGTGACTAGTTAGGCTACAGATCATAAACATTGTAATGCATCCTTTGCACTACAGAGGAAGAAAATGAGGCAAACCAAAGTTACAAAGGAGGAGGGATCTAGAGTAATTGTGTTCTGGAACGGGGCATAATTTAACTAAATCCTTCCTGCATGGCAAGGTGAGGGATGGAGAAATTCCAATCGGCTTTCTTGGCCCTTGCATTAGATAAATACCAATAAAGAAGATTCAGCAAAGAGTCCTGTGGCACCTTATAGACTAACAGACGTTTTGGAGCATGAGCTTTCGTGGGTGAATACCCACTTCGTCAGATCACATGCATCTGACGAAGTGGGTATTCACCCACGAAAACTCATGCTCCAAAATGTCTGTTAGTCTATAAGGTGCCACAGGACTCCTTGCTGCTTTTACAGATCCAGACTAACACGGCTACCCCTCTGATACTTAATAAAGAAAATTGTGTTGGGGACTTCCATTCCCCTGCTTCCGAATATGCTGCCGTAATATAGAGACACATATAGAGTACTCACATTAACTGAGCATCAGTAAGGGCCAGATTCTGCCATTCTGACTCACTGTGTAAAGACATCACAATCATTTTATTAGGAATACTTGAGAACTCCCAGAACATGTAAATATGGTTCACTCTGTTCCTAGTTCTGTGGAAGTATTAATGTTCTGTAGAAATTTTCCAGACAAGCAGGCCAGTGTATAGTCTCTTTTCATGACTGGATCTAGTTATCTAGCTTTGAAGTCTTAGAATTCTTTGAGGATGTCAGCAGACATGTGGACAACGGTGATCCAGTGGATATAGTGTATTTGAACTTGAGGGCAAGGTCCCTCGCCAAATGTATTTATGCAAAGTAAGGAGTCAAGGAGTAAGAGGGAAGGTCCTTTGATGGATCAGTAACTGGTTGAAAGATAGAAAACAAAGGGTAGGAATAAATGGTCAGTTTTCACAGTGGAGAGAGGTAAATAGTGGGGTACCCAAAGGATCCATACTAGGCCCAGTCCTGTTCAAAATATTCAAAAATGATCTGGAAAAAGGGCAATGAGGTGGCAAAGTTTGCAAACAATACAAAATAACTGACGATAGTTAAGTCTAAAGCAGACTACCAAGAGTTACAATGAATCTCACAAAACTGGGTGACTTGGGAACAAAGCGGCAGATGACATTGAATGTTGATAAATGCAAAGTAATGCACACTGAAAAACATAACCCCAACTATACATAGAAAATGTTGGAGTCTAAATTAGCTGTTACCGCTCAAGAAAGAGATTTTGGAGTCGTCATAGATGTTACATCTGATCAATGTACAGCGGAGGTCAAAAAAACTAACAATGTTAGGATCCATTAAGAAAGGGATAGATAAGAGACAAAATATCTTAATGCCACTATATAAATCTAACGTACACCCACACCTTGAATACTGCATGCAGTTCTGGTTGCCCCTATACAAAAAAGATATATTAGAATTTGAAAAAGTACAGTGAAGGGCAACAAAAAATGGAACGGCTTTCATGCAAGGAGCCGCTAAAAAGAGTAGGGCTGTTCAGCTTGGAAAGAATGTTTTTACTTGATGATTTATAGGGATGGAGTAAGCTAATAATGGCTTGAGAAGTAATGTTTAATTTCCAAGAGCGTCCTTGGAGATACTTCCGAGGGGCCATATGGGGGAGATATGATAGAGGTCTATGGAATTAAGAATAGGGTGAAGAAAGTGAATAAGGAAGTGTTATTTGCCCCTTCACATAATACACCAACCAGGGGTCAGCCAGTGAAATGAATAGGCAGGAAGTACTTCTTCACACAACGCACGGTCAACCTGCGGAGCTCATTGCCAGAGGATGTTGTAAAGGCCAAAAGTAGAACTGGGTTCAAAAAAGAATTAGCTAAGTTCATGGAGGACAGATCCATCAATGGCTATTAGCCAAGATGGTCAGGAACGAAGCCCCATGCCCTGGGTGTCACTAAACCTCTGACTATCAGGAGCTGGGACTGGACAACAGGAATCACTCAGTAAATTGCCCTGTTCTGTTCACTTTCTCTGAAGCATCTGGCACCAGCCACCATGGGAAGACAGGGTACTGGGCTTGATGGACCATTGGGCTGATCCAGTACAGCTACTCTTATGTTTATAAAACGCTGACAAGAGTCCAATGTAAACAATATTAATTTCTAGTTAGAGAAATCTGTTTAGAAGTTTAAACTGAACAGAGCTGGTGTAGTATAAGTATTATTACTTGCACTGTGATAGCACTGAGGAATCCTAATAACGGACCAAGACCCCATTGTGCTAGGTGCTGTACAAACAGAAACCAAAAAGACAGTCCGTGCCCCAAGGGCCGTTCAGTCCAAGTATAAGAAGAGAATAATACTGCTCCAGGTCATGCTGAATATTGAACTTTGCTCAATGATTCTTCTGCCACTGCAACTCAGTGACATGTTAAGACATACCCACACCAGCATGTGCTAATCCCTATCAAACATCCAGCAATGGTCAGGAGTTAAATAAAGAGTGATCCCCAAAACACTGGTTTGAAAGCTTTTTTAAAAAGACCCATAATGCACTGGACAAATTTGGAAAATAATTTGCATTTTAAATCTCTCACAGGTAGCTGTGTAATTTTTGCCTGTCGATTCACCGCTGTGATGTTCATTATCTGATTGTTACTACCTACAGTCTACCTAGCGCTAATGCACATTGTTTTCCTGGATCCTGAATTAGTTAAATGTGTCTGACAGTGAATTTGCAAGTAATTGCCATGGCTTGGCTCCATGAAGCATCTCCAAGGACACACTTGGAAATTAAACGTTACTTCTCAAGCCATTATTAGCTTACTCCATACCTATTTTATTAAATAATTATCAAGTAAAAACATTTAATTTTAAATATGCACACTATGTTTGTGAGATAAAAGCACTAGGCAAGAAATGCTCCCTGGGACGAAGCCAGGGAAATAGTTCTTCCTAGCCCCTCAAATGCACCATCCCCAAGGCTCCTGCTAGGACCTAGAGAGAATCCACAGAGTATCCCTTCAAATGACCGATGTTCAGAAGCATCAGTTTAGCTCTCTGCATGGCAGCTGCAGCCATATACCATTGCTTGGGTGCTCCGTGAAGATTGTTACACTCCTCTAGGAGAGAAGGGTGGATTCATAATAATACAAATAATAAATAATGGTTTTGTTTTCCACTGCGGTGTTCTGAAAAAAAAATCCCATCTACTTACTTGGGCACGTTTTTAAAATCACCAAATGGGAAACTGTCCCCAGTGTATATGTCTCCACCAGTGTAGAAGAAACGTGGCACCCAATACTCGATTTCATTGATCCAGTTTTATTCTTGCATGTCTCCAATGATTTGAAGGGAGTTACACTGAAGTACCACAGTGGTGACTCAAGCCCCACAGATTTATAATGTAGCTTTCATATGTACAAAATCTGTTTTCAATGTTTAAAAATATATTTTTCATACTGTAAAACTTGACCATTTCATAATACTGAAAATACATACAATGTTCAACACATATATGAGGCATGCTTATAGCAATATATGTAGGCAATGTCTTCAGTGCAGTTACTTCCGATTTACACTGGAATGGATGGGACTGTAACCTGGCAGACAGACCCTTCACTCAAGGACTTTATAATCCAGTTTCCAAATTTTGAGGTGCTTATTCAGAACTTCCTCAGAAAAATTGCCACTGAAATCAGACTTTAGCCCAAGAAAACAGTCTGGGATAAATTTACCTTCGCCCACATTTCAATTCATTTTCCTCTTGAAATAAATGCCCCTGTTTTTTATTCACAAAGGATTTTTTGGTTTCATTCTCCAGAGCTTGAGTCTTTCCTTTCCTTCCCTGCATCTCCATGGAGCTCTGACTATTCAGCTGCTCATTTTTATTGCCACTGGTAGAAGAAATTGAACGTGACTAAAAATGAAATTAATAGGTTTTGGTTTTAGTACATCCAGCGCTGCCACTTTGCTAGAGAAACATAATGGCTAAATGGTAAATATTTGCTCCTTAAAGAAAGGATTTTTCATGTTCTGACAAATCCATTTTCCTAATTCTTCTTTTAGCATAAAACCTTTTACATCCTCTAAGCCAGAACAAATCCTGTATTTCAGTATCTTATCAGCATTGTGCAAACAATAGAAAGCAGGATTCCAACTGTCACTTCTGCACTTGATTTATTTTCCTCCAGCTGAAACCTCCCTCCGTGTTGTTTGTTTGTTAGTTGATAGATTTGTTTTGTTTCTAGCAAAGACATTATTTTGTTTGACTGGATTCTGAAATAGCCAAGAGAGCAGGTTGTTGCAGTCCACAGAGGAAACTGCAAAAGGGAAATCCATTAATGGGATGGCAAGAGAGCCCTCCATGGGAAACCCATAGTTGCATTCAACAAGATAGCATGTCAGCTCCCATGTTTCATTTCTGCTATACCTTGACAAAAAAGGAGCCATGGAAAGTGTCAATGGGAAACTTGTTTTTTATTGTAAATGGCAATCTTTATTTCTTACATGAACGGAGAAAAAGCTTTTTTCTTATGTTACTCTTTAAAGTTTCTTTAATGTGGTTTTCTTTTATTTCCTTTCTATTTGCTGCTTTGGTTGAGCTAGTGGCATTTGCTCTTCTCCAGCTGTAGAATTCATGCAGCCAGTCAGTTTCAGTTCTGGGTTATGCTTGCCTCTTGTGTCTGGCACCTGGGAGCCAGATGCTGTGAGTACATTTACCAAATGATGGTATCACCCATCTGGTGTTTGGACTTGTCTGTGTCCTGTACATCAACAAGGTTGAGACTCACACTGGGAGCCTTGTGATCTGTAGGCTGTATGTCTACCTGATGAACCAAAAGGGAACATCTGTGCTGAGCTGATCTTAGCCAGAAATCTTCCTACTCATATCTTACATTGCCAAAGCAAAGCAAGAATGTGGTACCCATGGCCACTGCAGAAAAAAGCAGTTGCACAATTTGTCCTGGTCCTGGTCCTGGTCCATTACTTATTGAAGTCAATGAGGGTCTTTCCATTGGCTTCTATGATCACTGGAGTCATGCCCTAATGCAGTGCCCTAAGACCCTAACAGCACTAAATTACTTTCAGGGAGACAGGCAGCTCACTCATGACTCATACTGCATCAGCTTTGACTTGTGTGTTTTCTGGCTTCAAAAACTCAGGTTTTCCAGACTTTTTTCTGTGGGGTTTGTTGATCAAGAGCAAAATGTTCTCATTTACATCAGCAGATGTGAGGTTTTTATCACAATGTTTGTTTGGTGGGGAAGGAGGGTTCCACTAGTCTTATCTGGGGGTATCACACAACAGACGCACAGAAAAAGTGAAATGACTTGCCCAAGCTCGCTCGTACAGCAGTTCAGTGATGGGATTGGAAATAGAACCCAGGCATCCTGACTCCTAAGCCAGTACCCCGTCCAGAGTGCTTAATTTGTAATGAAAGTGATACGGGGTCTCAAGCACTTTTATTACGTTCTTAACTGGTGCAACAAGCCCAGAGGTGCCAAGGCTATGAACTGCCAAGCCTAGAGAGAGTCCTGGCAAATCCTGGCACAAATTAAGCACTGCTTGTCCACTAGACAAGACAATCTGTCTATGTGTTCTGTAGGATGGGAGTCTACAGGGGAGAAGCTTGAATTCAGACAAGACATGAATGAAATACATTTATTCTCTTAAACTAGGGAATGATCTAAAGTTGTGAACTGATAATCATAACCAACGAACTATGGGATAGAATCATGATTTGGTGCCAGCCTTAATAATTGACTAGTATAGGTCCTGGAGACCTGTGCAAGTTGTAAGGTCCTTGAAACCTCAACAGTAAGTGAACGTAAGTGAACAGGTCCTCTCATGAAATAAAAAGACAAGCTCGTTATTTTGTTTTTCAGTCCACTAAAGAGGAGCAGTTTCCAGCGAGAATAAAACAAATAATAGCACTATCTGAGACAACTTGCAACCAGTGGTGACATCGGATAGGCCTGAAAAATATTAGACAAAATCATCCAGTCTTAAGTACAACGACCTCCAGGAACTTTGCCATGAATCTCTCATCCTTAGGTCTTTTACCTGGAGCATTAACCTAGCTAGTATAACACACAAATATGGAGAATGTATTATTCTTGTGAAATGAATCAAACATCTGTGTACATGTGGCAATATAATAAAAATCAACTCTTAAAATATTCCAAAATTGGCCATTTTCTGAGCTATTTAAAAATATGGTGGGTACTTGTATGTATGACACAACATTCGGAATACAGTCAGATTCATCATGGGGAAAGCAGCTGTTTCCATATTAGCAATGCAAATGAATAGAATGTGTGGTGTTCACACATTATGTGCTTTTGGAATTTAAATACTGCCAGTATTATTTGTTACTGAATCTCTTTGGTTATGGCAAACGAGCATTGGCCATCAGATAGCTATTTGGAGACCCATGTGAAATGAGTTGGGAGCATCACTCCGTAACTTGGTGAACTCTTACCAACTCCATCCAAAATGGAACCAATTGGACTCAGTTGTTCTCTTTCACCTGTACAAGGGGACACTCCAGGTCAAGAGTGGAGCACAGTATTAGGAGGGTGGGCAGAATAAGGGAAATATGAACTGCCTTTCCCATGCTTAACTGAATTTTGGATAAATAGCTTACAGGACACTGTGAGACTGGAGTTGGCTGAAGGGCAGGAAATCTGAGTGTATTGGCTTTAGGTTTGTTTTGTTCTTCTGTGCCTCAGAACATTTTTTGTTCTGTTATGTACTGTGTGCTGTTGGATACATGTTTGAGTTTCTTAGGCAAGGGAGGATGTGTTTCTATGGCCAGGAGATCAGATTGAATATACCCCAGTTACAATATGTACAAACATACTGTCTGTTTTTGCCAGCTAAAATTAAATTTCATGAGGACTTTCAATTGGGTGGGCCCAATGGGATGTAATGGTTCTGGACTCATTACAGGTATTTGGCACAATAATCCAGACTTTACCATAAGAACATAAGAATGAACATATTGTGTCAGACCAAAGGTCTATCTAGCCAATAGCCTATGATGAATTCCATTGACTTCAGAGGCACTCAGTATGGGCAGCAGGGTCTTCGCCAGCACATCTTACTACAGGATCAGGACTTTAGATAACAAATGTTCACATTCTTAGAATTAATGTTGATGATGGGACTACCAGGGGATCATGGGTAGTAATACTTTCTTGCTTCAACCACACTTAAAGGATAATTAGTTAATGGACTAAATTCATCCCCAATGTGACTCCATTGGTCTGACCAGAATGATCTTTCCCTAATGTTTATTATTTAAATAATGATGATTCATAAAAACATAATGGGATTCAGAAGTGTGGTTTGGTTCAGATAAAAGTTTGGGATTCTTATTTGGAAGCTTCCCCACATGTTAGTCTACAAGTCAGGCTGGAAAATTCATCAGAACAGGCTTCTGAGCAGTATTTATGACACTTCCCTAGTTCTAGCCAAGTCAGGAACAGCATGAAAATAGGCTTTCTTGAGGTTTTTCCATATCTAGTTCCAGCCAAAACAAAAAAAGGGGAGTTAAGCAAAAATGATTTTTCCCCAAACAGTTACACTAATGTTTTGTGAGCAGACACTGCAACCCTTACCCATACTGAGTCATACCACACTGAATAAGGAGCCTCTTGGATTTCAGTGGGACTACTCAGAGTGAAATACTACCCAATATAAGCTATACATTTTTATCCATGAGGGTGATTAACTACTAGGACAAATTACCAAGGGAACTGGTGGACTTTCCATCTCTTCAAGTCTTTAGGTCAAGACTGGATGTCTTTCTGGAAGATACACTTGAGCAGACACAAGTCATTGGGTTAAATACATGAGTAACTGGATGAAGATCTATGATCTGTGTTGTAAAGGAGGCCAGACTAGATGGTCTAATGGTCCATCCATAAATATGAATGTGTGGCAAAATCTGGCCTCAGAAAGTCAGGAAAAAAATCTTTAGGCTTGTTTTTATTTTCCCTTTTCTCCTGATGAGCATCAGTTGTCCATGTTTCCCCACCATCCATGAGAGTGCTGAGGGTGCAACCTCGGTACACTAGCATTTTGGTCTTGATGATAAGCATTGAGTTGTTCCAGGCTCTTTTAATTAGTCTGCTAAAGGTGGTGGCAGCCTTTTAAATGTGAACATTTAGTTCTTTATCCAGTGAGAGGTTCGTGGTCACTGTAGAACCTAAGTAGCTGAACTTTTGGACTACTTCTAGCTGGTTTGCATTTAAGGTGATTGGAGGTTCTTGTGGAAACCCCTGTCCTACTACAACCATTTTCTTAATGCTGATGGTGAGAGCAAATGCCTGATGAGCTCTTGAATGGTGGTCCATAGTTAAACAGTTTCCAGCTATTTTATTTATGCTGCATAGTCCACTCCAAATGACAAGATAAAGTCACCAACACAGAGGTTATTCAAAGGACAAATTTACCAAATGTGACAGCCCTGCTCAAGCAAAGACAACTGCGCTGGCTGGGCCATCTGAGTAGGTTGGCAGACAGACACATACCCAAGGACATGCTATACAGAAAGCTATCAGAGGGAACAAGAACAACAGCATGTCCCAAGGTTCCCTACAAAGACACATGCAAGCGAGATATGAAGGAATTTTGAATTGATCCTGACGAATGGCAAGTGATTGTAGCAAGTGGCACCATCATCTCCATCAGGGCATCAAAGTCCATGACAGGAGCGGACTGCCCAAAGCTTGAAGAGAAAAGAGCCCGTAGGAAGCAAGCAGCTCCCAACAAAGACACAGACATTTGCAACAACTGCCAATGATTATGCAAATCTCGGATCGGACTCCAGTCACATAAGACATTGCAAACCATCTATATCATAGGCTGCAAATCCCACCATCTCTCACAGACAAAAGGATGCTCATAAAATTCTACCCAAAGTGATTCTCCTATTCCTAGTTAATTTTTGCTATATTACTGCCTTTCTTCCTAGACTGCTGATGCTCTAGTAAAGCCAATGAATCCCACAAAGGTGGGCAAACATTGTGAGCATACAGGCCTCAACTGCTAGTGTACAATGGGGAAAAAATAGATGGAGGCAGAAAGCTAGCAGTTGTGGATCTCAGAGGGTGTACTGGAAAGAGTGGTTCACAAACTTTTCTAATAGGAACCCCTTTCACATATCAAGCCTCTGTGTGCAATTTCCCCTTCTAAATTAAAAACACTTCTCTACCTATTTAACACCATTATAAAGGTTGGAGGCAAAATGGGGTTTGAGATGGTGGTTGACAGCTCATGACCTCCATGAAATAACCTCGTGATCCCCTCAGGGGTCCCGACCCCCAGTTGAGAACCCCCTGAGCTAGAAGATATGGGGACATCTGTTGAGGACCACTGAAAATTTTGCCTGTAAAAAGTGCCAGTAAGGCTGTGGTGGGACTGACAGAAGTGATAATGAAGCTTGGTAGAGTTTCCATCTATATTATCATAGCCCTTCTACATGAAACTGCTGAGCAACAAATACGTAATCTGTTCCCAAAACATTTCCAAAAACAGTTAAAAAAAAAACAAACCAATCACTGCAAAGGCCCATTGAGTCTCAATAACTTTTCTTTTATGAAGTAGGCAAAGGGAGTAAAGTGAGAGAGCCAGGTGTGATGTCTGGCCAAGTTGGAGCAGAAGCAGCACCAAAGGGATCTGGCAAATAGGACAAATATACTCTAGAGGTGACAAATTAAAGTATATAATCCAATTTATCCAGAAACCATCTGCTAAATCAAGGCTGTCAAGGTCACATCTGTTCTCATCATCTCCATCTGAATCTGACCTTGAGATGACCTTCACGTTTACAGGCAAAATGAGACAGAAAGAGAGAGAAGCATTCCATGACTGGAAACGGCTAGCCACAAGTAAAAGAAAGGTAAACATGGTACTTTTCCACAGCGACGTCCAATTATTAAAGAGCCATAATAGAAACTTCCTCAGCTATCAGCTCAGAACAACTGCAGTAAATTGTCTTGAAGTCTCCATGGGGTTTTAAAAAAGAAAACAAAAAAGCAACCCCCCTCCACGTGTCTTCCAAGTCGATGAGAAAAAGATGCAGTTAAATTCTTATGCTCACTGCCCAATAAACAAGGTCAGAGAGAGACTGTGAAAATGACAATTGCACAGTGGATGCATTGTCAGTTTCCTCTATCACACAATTTATTCAATGCCAGATCCAGCTAGTCTACTGCCCTACACACCTCATAAAGGGCTATTGTCTCCCCATCCCTAACTTGTTAGATATTATTATTACAAAATAATAAAGAGCAGAGCAGCCCTGTGGAGTCCAAGCTTTATTAGCAAAGCTCTTGTTCTCTGGACACTCCCCCCACTCAAGAAAAGTTGTGCTCCCGAGCTAAATCCTGGCACACAGAGCTCTCCATACGGGAGCAATGATTTTTACAAATTGCTTTGGCCATTAGAGGTTTCCAGTGCATTTTTGCACGCCTCTCACTCAAGATGGCTTTGTTTCTGAACCTGCAGTGTTACAGGCCATTAGTCCTGCCATGTGAACCAGAGCCTTCAGTAATTAGGGAATGCGGGGGAAGAGCCAAGTTCGTTTAGGAACAAGAGGCTGCTCAAAGCTGTGTGTGGTAGGTTATTTCGAGCCCTCATCAGAGCATGCTGCAGACTGACGAGCAGACAGGATCGGCTCCACTAAGTGCCAGAGCCTGAGTCTTGCAGGCATCATCAAAACCATTATGCATGAGCTGCGGGTAAAGCAGAGCCATTTTACATGAGTTTTGGCTGAAGCTGTTACTTATGAGCCTCTACGTTGGCGTGGTAAGATCTGTGATGGCTGGAGAGAAGCCCCTGAATGTGATGGGAGCTGAAGTTTATTTTGGTGAATAAACCATGTTTAAGGATCTCCATCCCATGCTCGGGTGCCTTTACGAGGAATGTGCATGATACAAACCCAGCAGAATATTCCTGCCCACCCCCACAACCCATATATGCACACTCACAGTGAAATAACAGTTCAAGTACCTCACCCCCACAGCCGTCTCCCCACGACTCTAAAGCCTGAGAGAACACATGGGCTTTGCAGTGAGTGCTGTCATTCAACAGGCTGGGCAAAGGGGCCTGTGTGGGGAGCACCTTGCTAGATCTTATACCACGATGGTTCCTGGCTGCTTGAATGCCTCTTCTAATTTCAGCTGGAATGGCAGAGGGTGGAGGAAGGAGGCATCTCTCAAGTAGTCAGGTCCCAGGCCACTTAGGGCTTTATATGTTAAAACAAGCACCTAAACCTCCATCTGGAAACCCATGCGAGTGGCTCAAGGAGTGCTGCTTAACAGCCAATCTGCCGCATTCTGCACCAGTCTGTTTCCAAGCATAACCTAACGCAGAATTCAGTGCAATAGTCTAGCATAAGCCTCTGCCCCATGACCACAATCGGAATGGCTACACATGTACCTTAAATACATGAAGCTGGCTACACGTGTACCTTAAATACATGAAGCTGTTCTGTAGGAGCCGCCGATAAATAGGAACAATCAGCGGCGTTATGCATGTATTTCAGCCGTTATTCGTGAGCCTCAACCCCCTGGGCATGATCAGGGCCATTAATACTGATGCTGAAAACTCCCCACTTACCCATTGCAAGAGGCTTATTTGAGCTCCCTAAGCACATTTCAGCAGCTCCTCCAGGACGTGTTTACAGGCACGGCAATTCTGAAAGTCTGTAAATATGAGGGTGACATGTTCTGTGCCAAAGGTCAGTAAATCGTGACACTGTCTGTGGCTACGTGCATGTTTGTGTGCGACAAGCTGATCCAGAGCTTTCTGAGCTATTACAGCTCATCAGGTCAACAAGCTGCAATTTAAAACCGAATTCCCTCTAACTTAGTTGGACATACTAGGCTTGGTTCCTGCACTTTGCTTTGCAATTGTTGGCTATTGATTTTGCCCAACTCTTAAAGCAGGCTGTGTCGTGCAGGGTCATAGATCTGGACAAAACCAAGGAGAGCGGCCCGAGGGAGATTTGTTGGTGACACAGGGGCAGTGACGTGGCTGAGTTTTAGCAGCACTGCTCCATTCCCACCACTGACAAACAGGGAAGTGCTGTCGGTCATTCACATCACTAGGTGACTATCTGCTCTTTTCAGTACATAATGTTATGTAATGCAGCTGCCCAAGCCAGGGGCATCATCAGTGAGACTGGGGCATCCTACACCCTTGGAAGTGAATCTCATGGATTTGTTCTGATATTCAATTTCTCAAATAGGGCAGCCCTGCCCAGGTGACCAGACAGCAAGTATGAAAAATCAGGACGGGGTGGGTGTAATAAGAGCCTATACAAGAAACAGATCCAAAAATCAGGACTGTCCCTATAAAATCAGGACATCTGGTCACCCTAGTACTGCCATTTATCAATGAGGGAGAAACAGAACCAATGCTCCTGAATCACCACTCAGGGCCACATCTGGTCAATCTCCAAGAGGTTCAGTTCAAACACACAGCCCTCCCTGACTGGAAATTCAAGCCATTGCAGAGTATCTACTCTGATTCAACTGCCTAACATTAAAACTCTCTGCTGACCCTCCCTTAGCCCCCTGCCAGAAATAAGGAATGGGCAGCATTGAGGCTGAGACAACTAGAATCTTCAGGTTCCAGGATAGGACTCAGAAGATCTGGGTTTGATTCCAGGATTTGCCACAGATTTCTTGTGTGACCTTGGGCAAGATATTAGTCTGCCACAATTCTTCAGGAGTATAACCATGTTCCCTTTCTCTGATCCTTTGTCTGTCTTCATCCATTTAGTCTGTGAACACTTTGGAGCAAGGACTGTCTGTGTTCTGAGTATGTACCAGAGTGGTGGGGAGTTTCTCTCAGCTGGGGTCCTCTAGGAGCTATAGTCAAATAGATAAATAACTATATATATATTTAATATGCATTTTTACAAGCAGCCTGACCACTAAAGTTTTGTTATGGGCTGACAAAGTATCAATGGCAAGAAAAAGCTGTAACAGGGCAGTAAGAGGCTTAGCCTACCTCTGACTTCACTTTAAGCCCCTGTTTTCCATTTATAAAACAGGCTGGCAAGTGTCTTCACATCAGGCTGAGCAAGAGGCACTAGAAAATGCCATCCAAGTCATTGACTGGCACCAGCTTGCGGTGTTGGCTGAGCATTACTGTTACATCTGAGCGGGGAGTTTATGGTGTGTAACTGTGTTATTAATTCATTGTTGCATTCGTGAGGATTTAACAGCACAGCCATGACAGTGTAGGATGCTATAAAAGATCTCCGGGGTCTTGGGAAATAACTGAGCTAGGCAGTAGTGTTGGTGTTATTAGGAAAGATATAAAACAATTGTTCGTCCCTGAGCTTCCAAGAAGAATCCTACAGGGCCACAGTTAGTAACTGTCACAGTCAGTAACAAATGTAAAAAGAAAAAAATTGAACAACACTCCATATATTCATAAGTCCACATAGAGTAACACAGTTAGAAAGGCTCATGTGATCAATGCAGTGTACATAAACGGGGACAACAAACATAAGGGAAAACTGTAGAAAAAGGTGAGATAAATGTTATCAGTTTGATTCCAGTGGTGACAACGTGAAATTAGACAAGAAATGATTACAAAAAACTAGCTACATTAAGCCATTTAGGAGGAGGAAAAATTACAGTGCAAACCGGACTAATTTAGATAGCTAATTATTAAATAGATTTCACACCAGCCAAAAAGCAACCTGCAAGCCATTAGCAGCACACCCTGTGGTGCTGCTCAAGAAAGGGGATTAATGGGACTAGTTCTGAATAGGCAGACGCAGAAATGAATCCCAGCCCCCTATCAGTAATGATCTTCCTAAAAGATAGGTCTGAGGACCAGGTCCTCAGCCCTGCTAATGGCCTTTTGTGATGCTCTCGTACAGTTGCCTTAGGTGGGCAGCTGAGGTCTGCCCTGGTGTAGAGGAGCCGCAACTTCATCACTCTGGTGTGGCTGGCTCCAGGCCACCCCAAGCACAGAGCGTGTTCAGGGGTTGGAGCGGTAGGGTCAGAATGAAGCGTACTGCAGAAATCTACACATGCGTATTGACCCCTAGGAGTCACTGCAACCCAGCACAGGTTGAAGGCTTCTCTATACACCCTCATGCTTCAGGGTATAAACCAAACTGTCACTGACAGAAGTTAGGAAAGAACTTCCCCTCTGGGCAGGTTATTTCACAACTGTCCATTACACGGATTATTACCTCTTCCTCTGGTAAAATCCAATGCTGGAAATAGCATGCCTCCAGGCTGGGCAGGCTGCATGGCAGTGGCAACTCCACTGTATCTGTTCTTCGCATCCTGTCCGAACCTGCTTTGTAGTGTGAAAGGTGCTGGGAAATCTTCATTCTGCCCTGGAGATGGCTGTGTGGGGAGCTGAGGGGAAGTTTCCCCTGTATGGACATCGTCGCTCACAACAGTGGGGAGAAGGGGGCATTTCGATTGCTGCTGCATGTGCTGTGGATGGAAACTGAAATCTGCAGCTCCTGAAGCTGTCAATCTGGCACCTTCCACTGGCACTAAATTCCCTTAAAAGAAAACATTACTAAATATACTGTGTGTGGGTGTGGGTGCCATTCACGATGAACAGGAAATCTCATTTCATCTGCTTTGAATTACATTCGCTTATGATTGCCTAAGCAGACCTTGTTTGCACTGCTTCTCTCAGTCTATTATTGGCAGACGTCTTTGAATGTGTGAGTTGCCTTCCCAGTTTAATCCGTGTTTGAATATTACAAATAGGCTTTTCAGAGATCATGTTCATTACTGCTCTCGCTGGGTCTGAAAGCCTCACTTACAATACTTCGCTCCTTCTCTCAGATTTCCCTTCCTCAGTGGTATCTGTCTTCTGCATAGAGTGGTTTGCTTCCTGCCTTTAAAGTGCAATCTGATCCCTGTGGGCAGACCTTTTTGCCCACCTTGAGTGCCAATGAAGTCACATGGGCTCAGGATCCTGCCTATGTGGAGCTGGTTGCTGAATCAGGCTTTGGTGCACAGATGGACAGTTCAGAAAGAAAGGATGCTCCACTGATTTAGGGTGCTGGCCTGGGGCTCAGGAGATTCAGTTTCAATTTCCCATGCTGCTATATGCGTCCTGTGTGACTTTGGGCGAGTTACTTAATCTTTCTGTGCCTCAGTTTCCTCTCTGTAACATTAGGGATCAGAGCACTTCCCTACTCCTTAGGGGTTGTTTTGTAAGAACATTAGATGATTAGATACTCCATTAATGGGGGCCAGACAGATACCTTAACAGCCTTACCTCCTACCTAGAATGATTCATAAGCTTTATGGCCAGAAGGGACCATTGGATAATGTTGTGTGACCTGCTGGATAACACAGGACATAGCATTTCATGCAGTTACTCCTGTGTTGTGCCCAGTAACTTGTGTTTGACTAAATGGTGTCTTCCAGAAAGGCATGCAGTCTTGATCTGAAGATCTCAAGAGATGGAGAATCCATCCCTTCTCTTGGTAGTTTTTCAGAAAATAACTAGCTCTCTGTGTGCTCAGACCTCACTCAATACAACCCTTTCTTCATGCCTCCTCATGCAAATGGCCTGGGATAGTGGCTCCATGTCTGTAAATGTCTGATAGCTACGATGCCATGGAATCTACCTTACTGTGCAGCAATGCAAATACAACAATGCTCTGATGCCTCACCCTTGTATGTTGTTGATCCTTCCGAGATGCACTTTGCTTTGGTTTGATTTTGCTAACACTCTTTTCCTCTGTGTAGGCTCAGAGCAAGGATGTACGAAGCGACATCACATCAACATGAGTGAGAGAGTAAGAAAACCATTCAATAGCTGGAGATGTGGGAACATTTATGCAATGGCATGATTATGAGCATTTCATTTACAGGGGCCCTTTGAACTCACTTGGGTGAGTGGCAGCCCGCCACCCTTTGCCCACCAGGCTCTGGTCCCACACCATCTGCTCCTCACCCAGGCCAGCTGCTGGGAGGGCCCTTGGTTCCACATGCCTCCCCCCACGTGTCGCCTCTGCCTAGGAGATGTAATTTCCTGCTCTGCCACAGACTTCTTGTGTGACTTCGGGTGAGTCACTTACTGTCTCTGTGCCTCAGTTCCTCATCTGTAAAATGGGAGTAACAGCACTGTCCTACCTTACAGGTGTGTTGTGAGGATAATACACTAAAGAATGTGCGTTATTAAGATACTGTGATGATGGGGGTCATGTAAATACTGGAGGTGACTGATTTTTATCATTTACACAGGTATTTTGGTTCAGATTTTGGGGGGGGAAGTGCAACCCCCCCTTCAATATTTTCTTTCTTTCTGCTGCTGCTGCCAGCCACAAAATATCTGCTCTTATGACAAGAAACTTTGAAAGAAATTATATCTTCTTTTCTCTCCTTTAATTGTTATGTTCACACTTTCAATGAAGTGCCTGAGTGGATAGTTTAATTTAGATTTAATAGGATAATTATTGGGTGACAAATTAATGCCAAATAATTATTAAGAACATCACTACAGAGGTTTACAGAGTTTGGAATAGGATAGCTAGCAGGTACCCGGTGGTTCAACCTCAAGAAATATGCTACTAATAATCACTGGCATTTATTTAACATACAATTTAGGAACCGTTATAGGTGCTTTATTATCAGAAGATGACTTGAATCCTTAGACTTTAAAGACCAACACTCCAATATTCAAGGCCCAAGCCCTGGTACGGGGGCTCTAAAAATGCACTGGAAGAAGATACATTATGTATCACTGACAGGCCACTGTTGTTTTCATCAGGTCAGCATGGAACATGGTAAATGCTGGAAATGGTACATGCTGCATTCATTGGCAACAATAATTATAGCAACAAGGTCCTGATTTTTCACTCTCTTACACCAGGGTAAATTAGAATCAATAGTGTTACACCAGTGTAAAGCTGATCTAAAAGGGAGGAGAATCAGGCCTTATATGTACACCCTTTTAGTACTTCTCTTTACTCGACATACAATTAGTCCGGGGTATTCAATGCTGCAGGGTGATATTGCAACAAAGCTTAGGAGCTCTGGAAAAAAAAGAAGCATTAAACACTTGGAACATTTGCATTCATGCACATAACTCCCACTGAAATCACTGTGAGCTGTCTTAATGTAACCAAGGGGAGAATTTGACGGATGCTGCACTTAAATAATAGCATCCACTCTTACACATGCTAGGATGAAATTAGAAGGACCATGGCTCCTTCTCGCACTTAGTTCATCAGCAGATCACCAGCTGGGGATGAAGAATTCCCTTCCCACATGGAGTGGCACAATCAGGGCCATTAAGGGAGAGTTATGTCTTCCTTGGACACATGCATCAGTGGTCGCTGCAGGAGATGGAGTCCCAAGTGGACGGACTGTTTGTCGATTTCAGGGTGATATTGAGTTTTCGACTGAAGCTGGAAAGTCAGAGGGCCTCTTGGTTTAGAACTCTCTTCCTGCCTTGATCCAAACTAGCCCCAATCTGATGTTAAGTCATGTTTTTCCTGGAGCTTTTGGGGGAGGAGATTGATGCTGGGCGGGGGGGCATTACTGGGCATAGGTGGGATGTTCTTTAATTCAACAGCTGTAGGGCTCAAATGCTAATGCTGGAGGTCGATAGCACAGTCTGCTGCTAGTGCTGTCATTGTGTTTCGATTTGTGTCTTTAAAGACATCTCAAGGGAACCCGGAGTCTGGGATCGGCGCCCGCTTATATTCTTACAAGTGTGAATAAATAAATATCCCTTCACATGGACTATGAGAGAGACTCAGTGTACGTGACCTTGCTGGAGCACAAGCTCTTGAAGATGGCACCAAAGGCCCAGGGCAGGTTAATACATAATGCAGCATGGGCAGGGGAAGAGAGAGAGAGAGAGATTTCCAGAGAACTGGTACAAAATATGTAATGCTGAACAATGCTGCAATCTCTCCCCCACCTCCATGTGCCATCCTCTGTTACTGTCATTTGATTTTGAAAGTGGGGGAAAGACACCCCCTTTTCTCCTTGCACTTTTCTCTGGGTCACCTTAACCCCATTTGGCATTAGCAAGGCAGACTTGCTTGACTATGCCACTTGCATTCTGTAGGATCCTTGGATTATATGCCCCGATGGAAACTTGAACTCCTTGAAACGTTTCCTTTTGCAAATGTCAGTGTGTTATGTGCTTTACCCAGGGCTGTCTGGGACACTCCTAGGACTTGAACTTGACTCTTTGCAGATTAATCTGTCCCGGTAAGGGTTCTTTTCAGAACTCATTATTTATGAGATAAGATTGTTCTTTCCCCTTTCCCCCCCCTCTGGGCCTTGAATCCTACTGCTGTGCCATTTAGTTTAATTTAACCCAGAGCAATTAATGTCCTTGACTGGCAGTGTTTAAACAGCAAACAATTTCGTCCTGTAAATGGTAGTTTGCTGCCTGGAATACGAACATATCTTCAGATTACATCAGACTGCATTTCCCAATGACAGCAGTAAATAAGGCATCTGTTATATTTTGATAATACAGGTAGCAAAAGCAGCCTACAACACACCTCTTTTGCATCCCCTTCCTCAGTCAGGGAGCTGCTGCAATTGGATACCTATGTAAAGACCTTAGACCTTGGGTTCATGTTCTTCCTGTCTGACCACTTGTCAAAATGAATGCAATGCTGGTGAAATCTGGGACCAGCATGACAACCCTGGAGCCTGAAGATGTCTGTAAATTCTCACAGCAGATACAGCACAGGAAGCAAGTATCCATCTGCTTCTATTCATATCTGGAACAAGAAGGTTTTGCATGCCCCATGTGCATATTCTGTAACAGGACTTCCTGGCCTCTTATGCCACTGCAGCAGTGTAGAGGGGGGATGGACCCAGATGGTAGGGAACCCTCTGGTGTAAGTTTCCCTGGGTGGCAATGAACTGCTGCAATGTTCTACATTGCCCTTCTTCACTGCCCCCAGCGCATGAGGCCTGCTGGGGGACATGTTGGGGAAGGGAGAGGAGCATGGCCGGAGTTATCACCAGTCACCCTATTTGGAGCACACCTGACCCCTGACATGTCAGAACTTGGAAGGCCAAAAGCCACCTTTGTGTTTCCCCGCTGTTCCTGGACTGAACGTAGGAAAAGGAGGAATTTGAATCTGGCCTTCAGTCTTCATTTTCTCCACTGAGACTACCAGTAAAGGTGCCAATTCAATTCTAAATTGCATAGGGGTTGTTTTCTTTTTGTGTGATTTAGAGGCTTGTCCAACATGGACTGGACCGGGATCTGCTACTTTGTCATGGGGGTCACAAAATAGACAGCAGATTGTAACAACTTTCAGTCACTACCTACCTAGGCTTTGATCCAATGACTAGGAATAATTCTATATCCTATTAACTGTTCCCTTGACCTAGCTGATCTCTTCAGTAGCACCCAAATCCCTCTCCCAAGGGAATATCTATGGAATGAATCATGCCCATGGCCCATTGCTTTCATCTGCCTAAGTAAAGATGGGGAAGGTGTTGATTCATAGGAGCAAGACCCTGGCCTTTCAGAAATCTTCCAGCAGGCTGAATGGACCAACAAGCCCTGGCATAAAGCACTGCTCAGGAAAATATTTGATAAAAGAACTTGCACCTGCTGTTCCTCAAAGCACAGGATCTATTCTGTTCATTCTCTCTGAAGCATCTAGGACTGGCCACTGTTAGAAGACAGGATTCTGGGCTACATGGACCATTGGCCAAACGTAGTATGGCCGTTCTTATGTTCTTATGAGCTGATTTCTGAGGTGTTACTTAGCATTCCTCAGCTGCATTTATCAGACCCAAGCAAATGACCCCATTTAGTATGAGACTGTGCCTGTCCCTAGGAAAGCCCCCCACAATGCTGATGCCCTCAGAAGTCTGCTGTTAGGAAGGAGGCAGAGCTAAAGCTGTCTGAGGTAGGCTGGCTGAAGTTCACCAGCGGGGAAATGCAGGAGGCAGGCTCTCCATTATTTCTATTAACATTTAACATTTCCCTACATCAGATTTAAAAATATAGTCTCATTTATTATTTATCACTTCCCAATCTGATATTTCACCTGCTGCCAGTTATGATAAGCCTAGCGTACTCTCCAGGGGGCTTTTTTTTCCTACAGGCAGATGATACCAGTATAGCTGCAGATAAACAGCAAGATAGATGGGTAACCTTTCTATCGTCTCTCGTCCAGGCTAGTGAATTTATAGTGTAGTTCTCAAAGGGTGGTCTTCTATAAAGAAAAAAACATATAATTTCTACCCACTGATATAATGTTTCATTTTGGAAAAAATGAATAGGACATCAAAGGAAAAATTATATTTAACACTACATCAAATTTCTTCAGCATGTATCAGAACCAGCCAATCATCTAAAAATAAATGGCAAAGATTTTTTAAACAATTTTCAGAAATATGATGAGACTATTATTTTTGGTCCTACCATGTGGGTGAATGTTTACAATACAGTGCTATGTTGTACAGCAGGGATCGGCAACCTTTGTCACGCAGTCCGCCAGGGAAAGCCCGCACCACTTCCCGCAGCGCCCATTGGCCTGGCACGTCGAACCATGGCCAGTGGGAGCTGCGATCGGCCAAACCTGTGGACGATGCAGGTAAATAAACCATCCCAGCCTGCCAGGGGCTTTCCCTGGCGGGCCGCGTGCCAAAGGTTGCTGATCCCTGATGTATAGTTTAGATATCATCTCTTTCATAAGACTTTAAAATATTTAAAATAGCCTTATGAAATGTGACAAAATACACACACACACACACAAGGCAGAACATGACTAGTAAGATACAGGAACCTGTGCATTGCCATCTGTTTCCATTCAAATTACCATCTTGAAATGTATAACATTGTTCTAAATCCTCCATTATACACAATATCTAGAAACCAAAGTATAGTTCCATGTTCCAGTCGAACAGGTCCCATTTCCTTTCATGACATTTCATGAAAATATGACAGATGTCTCATGAAAATATGCTAATGTTTTTCTATTTTTTATTGTATTTATTTCACTTTTTCTCCCTCCTGGGTTTTGCATGTACTGTACCACACTAACATGGTAAAGTGTTTGCAGAGTAGCCATGTTGGCCCCAGAGACAAGGTGGGTGCTTCCTCAAAATAATTCCTGGAACAGATCCTATTGACTCAGGTGTTTCAAGGTGAGCAACTCTTATAACAAGACAGATCTCTCAAAGCCCTAGGAATTCACATACCAATTCAAGCAGAATGACCGCTTGCTACCATAAGAGACACAAGGTGGGTGAGGTAATATGTTTTATTAGACCAACTTCTGTTGGTGAATGGTACAAGCTTTCAAGCTACACAGAGCTCTTCTTCAGGTCTAGAGAAGGAAGCAAAGTGTCTGAGCATTTTTTTTATTTAGCTCAGACACTCTGCTTCTTTCCCCAGACCTGAAGAGGACCTCCAAGGAGCTTGAAAGCTTGTACCGTTCACCAACAGAAGTTGGTCCAATAAAACATATTACCTCACCCACCTTGTCTCTCTTATGGGAACAAGTGGTCATTCTGCTTGAATTGGTTGGTGCATCCCTAGGGCTATGAGAGATCTGTCTTGTTGTAAGGGTTGCTCACCTTTAAGTACCTGAGTCAATAGGATTCCTCATAGCCTTTAAGGAAAATATGTGCCCAAGGCCCCAGTTGAGCAAAGTGCGTAAGCATGTGACTAATTTTAAGCATGTAAGCACGTCCATTGATTTCAAAGTTTGCTTAATGTTAGGTATACGCATAAGGCTCCTGATTCAGGAAAGCATCTCCATTTAGCACACTGAAATCAGTGGGACATCCTCAGGTGCTTAAAGCTAAGCATACATTTAAGTACTTTCCTGAATATGAATGAATTGAAGCACATACTGTAAGTGCTTTTCTGGATTAGGGCCAGAACACTCAGCACTTTACAGGACTGAACTCATAGATTCCAAGGCCAGAAGGGAGCATTGTCATCATCTAACCTGACTTTCTATATAACACAGATCACAGAGCTTCCCCAAAATAATTCCTTGAACAGATCCTGTAGAAAAGCATCCAGTCTTAGCTTAAAAACGACCAGTGATGGAGATTCCCTAATGACCCTTTGTAAACTGTTCCAAGGTTTAATTATTCTCACTGTTAAAAATATACACCTTTATTTCCAGTCTACATTTGTCTAGTTTCAGCTTCCAGGCTTTGGATTAGGTTACACCTTTCTCTGCAGATTTAAGAGCCCATTATCAAATATTTTTTCCCATATAAGTACTTATAGACTGTATTAAAGTCAGCTGTTAACCTTCTCTTTGTTAAGATAAATAGTCTGTCACTATAAGGCATGCTATCTAATCCTTTAATCATTCTTATGCCTCTTCTCTGAACCTTCTTCAATTTATCAACATCCTTCTTGAACTATGGACACCAGAACAGGCCACAGGATTCCAGCAGCGGTCGCACCAGTGCCAAGTATAGCGGTAAAATAACCCCTCTACTTCTAATCAAGATTCCCCTGTGCCGATGAACAGCTAGTCCATTGGAAAATTGTCAACCAGCTCTTGCTATGACCCAAACATCGTTCTACAGGTTTAAGGTATATGAGGGAAAGGGTGATAGGGCAGGTGCTAGCATGTTAGTGCCTTGGTCTTCAGATCTCCCTTTGCCAGGCTGGACTGGTGACTACATTTGTTCTCCAAGGATTATGGCAGCTTGAAACTGGGAGACAGTTTTTTTCAAAGCATTGCATGAGGTCTTCATGAGCCTCATTGGTTTAATGGGGGTCAGGTAGCCAACTGCCTTTGTTGCAATATGAAATGTGCCCTGAATCTACAGTCACACTCTTGTGCACTGAAGTCACCTCTCAATTGATGGTCTCACTTTTCTCTCATTTCATTTGGCACAGATTCCCAGCCTTCACTCCTCACTCTGTTCTCATCAGCTCCCTTCAGAGGTTAGCCTTATAAAAAAGATTTCACTGTCACAGGACAAACAATCATCTACACATCTCAGAGGCAGGTAGCGCCTTTCTTGCCCCCATACTTTCATGGAAAAGTACATTGTAGATGGGACTTTCCATGTGACCTGTTGTAGCTTAGTTGTGATCGGTCACATAAAAGTTGCTTCTGGTCCCTGATTTGATGAAGGTACCAGCATTTCTTTTAATCTGGTGACTGGTGCACCTTGCTGAAATGAGATGGAGGGAGTAACATCCTAGTCTCTCTTGAATGGCTATACTCTACAATGGTAAGTGTGGTGTTTTGATGATAATATCTTCCAGATACATAAATGGGAGTTTGGAACAATCGAAAGGAAGAATCTGTCCTGAGTTTTACTCTGAGTCCAGTGCATGATGGGACAGAATTTTGGATGGACATTTATACAGCACAGACTACTGGTGTGTAAACACTGCAAATATATTTCTGTGAATATTTATTTTAATTTTTAAATAAATTCACCTCAGCCATGTCCATTTGCCTTTGTCTTTGCTTTCCATGAATGATTGTGCAGTCAAGTTTGGCTACCATGAGTGTGTTCACAGAAAATGAATGTTATGCTTACAGGCCTGAATACCCATGGAGTGCAAATATTCAGTTGATTTTCTGAGGAAATTTGCACCAGTCAGTTAAAAGAGATGCTGGTAACTTGAGCAAATCAGGAAACATAAACAATGCCATATGACTTATGTGACCAATCACAGTTAAGCCACAGCAGCTCAACAGTGAGCCAAAAAGAAAATGGAATCCATTAACAATTTCATAAAATCATTTCTAACAACAAATATAGTCAAGAAAATTGTGATCTGTTCATGGGATTCCACAAAGGGAAAAGAGAAAAATATATTAAATAAAATTATTTGTTATGAATTGTCAGCTTAGCGCTGGACTGTGCTTCATGTGTTCAAGGGGCTCTTTGGGTGCTTAAAGTTATGCACATGCTTAAATGCTTTGCTGGGTTGAGGACTCAGGTCAGACAGGATCAATACGTTTCATAGTTATGAACCACAATATTGAATTTTGATGTCTTGACTGAAGCAGCTTCCGGTCACCAGGGACACAGCAGTAGGTTGATTACATTACAATGGAACATCATGCTCTTACTCAACAATAGCTACCCACTGCATTGCAGTGCACAACACACAGTGTTGGGATGTTAAATTGGATGGTTGGTTTCTTGCCAGTACATCTGGCAATGCAGCTCCTGATGACTGTCATCAACATATAGAGTAACAGGACATCATCAGTGTTGGCCAGCTTTGTAATACAATAAATCTAGGAGCAATACATTCTACTGGACACATAATAAATCTGTGGAAAGTTCATAGTGTATTTTTTGCCCAGAGACTCCCTTCACTCCAGTTGCTATCTTGGAAATCTGAACCAACTGGTGGAAGGGGACAAATGTCTTGAGTGAGTGACATGTTACTCAACCAGTCATGTTGGCCCCTTAGCCAGAAGCCAGACTCCCAATTAACTGCCTCTGTGTGATGTGATGTGCTCAGATAGTGCTTCAATTTGCAGTACTTCAAAAGGCCAAAGAAATAGCAACACTCAACCTCCTGAAGTACCTTGACAGCTGAATGTGCTCATCAAATAGAGGTTTGCAAGTGCAAACAAGCTCTGAGCCTAAATTGGATCTTGATTGCAAGACTCTTAGAAGGTTAAAAAAATTCCAATCTGGGCAATAGATATTTTTAAAGATACCTTTGTATCACCTTTTAAAGATACCTGTGCTTTGAAAACAAATACAAAGGGAAGGGAATTTCACACTGGTGAAAAGGTACCAGGTTTTCATCCCTGAAGATGGGAGTTGTCAGTTTATCCATAGAATAAGATCACTGTGGACTATAAAGGGCAAGGTAGCTACTGTATTAAGATGGTCTCTTTTCAGTAGCTTCCAGTAAGAAGTGTTTGAGATCTGGAGTCTTTTAGGTGAGGAGGGAATTTGATGGTCTGGGAAAGAATTGGAAGATGGAATAACAAAGCCTTTTCTCTCTACACCAAGTGTGGCCCAGCTCATTAGTGAGGGAGATCCACAGTCAGTACCCATCTGACAACTGGTTGGTGACCTATGTGAAATCGGATGATGTCTTTGGTGCAGCTCTTAATATGCAAGAGTTCTCTGCATCATAAACATCCTCAGCACCGATCGTTCCAGCCAAGCAAATGAGCTTCCTGAAGTCTGCCTTGGCAGGGCCCTTCTCTGAACAAGGACTCAGGCACATTGGCAAGGGCAGTGTGGGGAATGTTCTTGCCGAAAACTACGGAGGT
The DNA here is from genome assembly GCF_025201925.1 of Gopherus flavomarginatus. Classification (NCBI taxonomy): domain Eukaryota; kingdom Metazoa; phylum Chordata; order Testudines; family Testudinidae; genus Gopherus; species Gopherus flavomarginatus. The sequence continues at coordinate 78,884,931 of NC_066625.1, read as the reverse complement.
AAAGAAGTTGATCAGAAGATACCCAAAGGGCCGGCTCTATCCTTCTATTTCCAGGTAATAGTGATGACATTGACATATATCTCTTTCAATATAGTGGAAAGGAGGGGGAAAGACACCCAGCCTTTGATCATGTCCCATATTACCATCCTGTTAGTCTCTGTCCTCCTCTACTGTGACTGATCCACACAAGAGCTTCAATTGGTAGCTAAGGTCCCTGTCCTTTAGCTCAAGCTATAGTGGATCATGTTTTAGTGTAAGAGGTCCTGGGTTTAGTTTCCAATAAAAGGCCATGGTTGGAGATCATCCCAGCTGGATTTGCTCTGTGGTAATGTGAGTTACAATCACTGGGGGCAACTGAATTAATCCGGTGATAAGTATTTTATTAATGAATTAACCACAGAGCTCTGTCTGTTTATTTCCTACTGAACAGTGAATATAAGAAATGCTTTTTCCCCCAAACAGCACTCAGAATCAAAAGGGGATTTCATTTGATGATATTCACACATTTTGTTATTTGCTCCCCTTGAAACTTTGAGTTTACTAACAAATCAAAATTCTACTCACTTTCACAGGCTGTAGCACCAACCAACTAGTGCTGGGCGGGAAATGATTGGTTTTCCCTGAGAAAAGTTTCAGTTTTCAATTGTCAAAACCAAAAAAACTGTTTTTTTAATGAAAACCCAAATATTTTAATAGAAAATTATATATATATAATATATATATTTCACTGAGAAAACTTTTAGATGATAAAATTTTAACCAGCCCTAATCTTAACTACTTCTTGATTGGCCATGCTTTCCTCTTGTGCTTCTAAACACGTTGTTAATTCACCACAAAGCTCTGTTTTTTTTTTCCCTAAGATAAGTGCATAGGAGAAATGTTTCTTTCCCCCAAACAACATTCACTCAAATTCAAGAGGGAATGTCTCCTGATGGTGTTTATGGTCCTTTCCTGTTTTGCGCCCCTTGAAGGATCGAATTGCCAGCCAATTGGATGCTCCGCTTTAGACCCTGGGCCCAACTGAGAAGTGATTGTAGAGAAAGCATGCAGGGTACTGGAAGACAACAAGCAGTACTCCCAGTACCATGGGACAGCTTGAGTGACTGCCAATCCATCTGTGACAATCTGAGACATCTGTAAGTCACCCATGCCCATTCAGCAATCATTCAAACAAAACCCAAGACCGAGATGGATCCTCCAGTCCCTGCTCTTCCAGAGTATGTTGCATCAGCATTATAGTGACCATCCAATCTAGGGTCAGATGCTGCTCCCCCTTATTTCCACTGAGTGGTATCTCAGGAGTCCCTTTGCAAGCAAAGGAATAGCTCGTGGATTAAAATACTACTTAACGGGCCATAATTTCATACCCTTGCACATGTACTTCCTTCGATGGGACCAGTTGTGGAGTTAGATAGCCTTCAACAAGAGAGAGGATCTGGTGGTGTGGATAAATATGGAAGAATCTGTCCCACAGATTGTGAGCTGTGGAGCAGGGACCATGTTCTCCCTTTTATTGTACGTATTTGTGCAGCACTAAGTGATCACCAAATAAGAACTGCCCACTTACAGGCCAGTTCTTATTTAGACCCACATGCAAAACGTGACCCCACGTCTCACAATTAGTCTCACCCCACCAGACAGACGTGCTCAAATGGCATCAAAACAAGTGTAAAAATGGAAAAGGACACACCTGGGGCCAGGAGGTGCCATACCACTGCTTCCTATCAGCTCAATAGGCAGTAGGACTCACAAGAAACCTTTGAACCACATCATAGCTACATGGAGTTTTCTGCTGCTACAGAAAATCTTGTAAGAAACTTGTTGCTATTACAGGGAAAACAGATACCAGATCAAAAAGGTCTGCTTAAAGACAGTACATATGCCAGCTACAGGGGATTTCAAATATTTATAGTTTGCTACATTTTTAATCTTTAAGAGTTCCAGGCACTCTGTGCTTGGAATCTGATGCAAACTTACCCTACATTGCACAAGATACAAGTCTCGTAAGAAGCTATAGCAACAGCAGCAGGAGGAAAATAAAGACTCGAGCAAAAGGTCCACCCTGCTGCCTGTCTGGTGGGGATCATTCCTATTTTGGACGCTGACAAGAAGGATCTGAAATATGCATCCCCACGCTGACTCACGCACCTTCCATTTCTATCCCCAGCTGCTCCCTCTTGGGTTTTGTGTGGGGACATGTGCAGTGCTTCCCAACATAGCTGGATGCAAGGGGGTGACAATATAAAGGGAGGTTCTCAGTTCCTGAGCTACTTCAGTAACAGCTGTATTAGCTGTGTACTGGAAGATGAAGGATGTCTCCACTCCATTGCAGGTTTCTGCCTTCCAGATGATTAGTAGCCTGAAGCAGTTTAAAATTGCACTGAAGAGTAATGTACAAGGTAATATGAAATTTGGAGTGTTGACTCCAGAAGTACTGACCCCTGGACTGAGGTGTCTTTGCAGAAACTTTGTACATGGACAGGAAACCATGCGCACACACTCAATGCTTATGACATAGGCGTTTGAATTCGCAATGACTTTAGTTTCTGTCAACCTCTATTACAGTGGTTCTCAAACTGGGGCTGCCGCTTGTGTAGGGAAAGACCGTGGCGGGCCAGGCTGGTTTGTTTACCTGCTGCGTCTGCAGATTCAGCTGATCGCGGCTCCCACTGGCCGCGGTTCGCTGCTCCAGGCCAATGGGAGCTGCTGGAAGCGGCACGGGACAAGAGATTTGCTGGCCACCGCTTCCCACAGCCCCCATTGACCTGGAGCAGCAAACTGCTGCCAGTGGGAGCCGCAATCGGCCAAACCTGTGGATGCGGCAGGTCAACAAACCGGCTCGGCCCACCAGGGGCTTTCCCTACACAAGTGGCGGCCTCAGTTTGAGAACCACTGCTCTATTAGATCAGATTTCAACTGTCTTTGCTTCTATTTTCCTTCCCCTTCTCCTCCTGCCTCTTTAAAAGCACCACCACCCAAACCTGATACAGTATTTTAAGGCCTAAGCAGCCAATACTTAGTGACTGACATTTCTCTGCTAATTTGGTGCCGAGCCGCATAAATTGTTAAAGTTTTATTATTTATCTGTCAAAGCAACTCAGTTCAAGGGGAGTCCTCTAAGCAATTTTGCCAGTTACTGTGCAAAGGGGGGGGGAGAGAGAGCGGAAACAGAGCACATTTTCCTGAACTTGGGAATGTTAACACCCACCAAGGGAGTATAGCTCATAGGTAACCAGCAGCCTGCCCTCCCGCTGAACTTGCTTTCCTAGAAGGGCAGTAGTTACCTTAGCACTGCTCAGGCTGTAAAAGCGTGTCACATTAGCTGTGTTATGAGGGCCACAGCTCAGGGATGTTCGCTGCAATGATCCTCCACGAGTCAAAGGCTGCTGATGAGAATGCGAAGTAGCAGTAAGCTTTCCTTGAAAAGCTAGCTGCTGCCATGTTATTCAACCTCTTTCCCATTCATTCCATGCCAGAGTGCAGCTAGGCAGCAAGCATATGGCCTTGAGCTCTGCGCCATACCCATTCATTTGTTCTATTTGGGGACTATAGTTGCTGCAGCAGGGGGGAAAGGTATGAATAAGTTGCCCTGTTCCCTTTTCCAGACAGGCGCACAGAAACCTTTTTGAGAGAGGTGAGCTGGAATCGCCTGTGGGCATTTAAATAAGAATACATAGCATGCATCTCCCCACAGGGCGTTTAGAAGGTTATAATTACCCTGGCCTCTTCCTGCCTGCCATAATCTAGACGCATTAGACTGGCAATTAAGGGATTGCAATTGGATTGCATCTCCCTGTGTTGTCTTTCTTTGGACAATGACTGGATCACAGCAAGGGCAGGAATGCTCTCGTTCAGAGAACCATTAGGCTTTCCAACGCTAGGTCCCAAAGTTCACTGGCTTTTAGAGCTGGCTAAACTTTGACTTCCAGGTGGGATACCCACAGCAGAGCTGCTGGGCAGTTCTGAAGCATGGACACTGGTTTTCCATTAGCAGCCTGAAAATTTGGTCTGCTAGATAGTACCACAATGTCACCTCCGAGCAGCAACATAATAATGCAGAAAGGGCAGAAATATTTATTGAACATGTATTTGAGAAAAAATATAATGATGATGACACTCTTTCCATTCCACTGGTATCTTGGGAAGATGGTGAACAGCAGCTACTAGAGTAACATATTTTTAAATCAGCAGGCAGCGGTGCTGGAACACTTTTTATAGCGGGGGTGCTGAAGGCGGACACCATGTATTTGGGTTCTTACTACTACTTCAGGCCAGGGGGTCTGGCAACAACCCAGCACTCTAGTTCCAGCATCAATGTGAGCATCGGCTAGTCCAGCACCAAAGTCAGCAGCTCCTGATAACTTGCATCTAAGAGTTTTAAAAGAGCTGGCTGATGAGATCACTAATGTTGATTTTCAATAAGTCTTGGCACGCTGGAGAAGTTCCAGAAAACTGGATGAAAGTTACCATTTACCAATAATTAAAAAGGGATAGCCTCGTTAATTATATGCCTGTCATCTGATATCAGTGGATAATCATCTGAACATGAACTCCCATTGTGAGACTGTGCTCAAAAGGGCTAATGCGATCTTTGGATGCATAAACTCATCTCATCCCAAGCCCTAATGGGCATTTCTGACTGGACCATTTGTGATCTTTTTGAAAACTCACAAGTCGCTCTAAGAAATACATCATGACTGTTTACGAATCATGTCACTAGAACACTAGTGCTGACACACCCATTTTGTGCAAAAAGAGCCATGGGATCTTTCATTAACCCCAAGACTTGGGGGAGAGGATCCCAATACCTCCCTCAGCACAGCATTGTCCTCAGGTGGGCACTGGATTCTGCACCGCTGGAGCAAGAGGAGTTCAGCCTACTAAACTAATTCCCCAAAGCCAAACCCTGCAGCACACTGTCCCCTAGCACCATATTGGGCCATTGGTTTAGCGCTGACTCGAGAGAGAAGGGCCACTGTAATGCAATGAGAGGCCACGCTTTGGTGAAATGGCCCTGGAACATGCAGTGGTTCAGAATGTGATGTCTGTAAGGAATTGATTTGGGCATTTTGTTTTGCTTTTATCCTGAATTGACATTGTTTTGCCAGCGATCCACTTGTCATGTTATTGCTCCATATGTTCGCTTTGGAGCTTTAATTTGAAGCATTCACTTTCCTTGGCTCCCATTCCGCCTGGCGTAACACCTGCTTTGATGTATTAAGTCATCGCTTTTTGCATGTATGCTTTTTAATCCTTTTAATTCCTTTGGTTGTTGGATGTCGAAAGACAAAGGGAATAAATAATGGGCACAAAGACGGAAATGTGTGCGCAGTGAGCTTTCCTCCTGCAAAAACTATTCCAGCTCACTTAAATCATCTTTCTAACTAGACAGTGTGCAGTAGGTGGTGGTGTCTTAAATAAGGTTCAATAGCAAAGGTGTACAGGGAGTTGGGCTACATCCTCGCCTGGTTCTGAGCTTCAAAATGCATTCAGTAAAAAATACTCATAAAAAAATAGGGATACATTGCAAATCAGAGGAAATTCTTGTTTTTATAGCTGGAAAACTGTTTTTTTCCATCCAGGATTTTAGGCTGTCTGGGCATGTAAATCCCCACAGCTGTTGCTCTGAAAAGTGACTATGGACCCTGACCAATCCAAATGTCAGAGACAATCAAGACCCAATGTTCTTTTAATCAGTCCCTTCCATCCTCCTTTTCCCAGTCACCCCATGATCCCTTCCCTTTAAGTTTTCACCACCCAGTCTCAGCTGGGCTCTGGCTGGCTGGTCAATTCATATCCTATGCATTTGCCATTCCAGACATACAGTTCACTCGGGAGTGTGCTCGAAGAGGAGCCATCCTTGGGGGTGATGGTTGATTCAACCATCTTAAAGTTAAGGAAGCCACGGAGGTGGGGTGGGGTGGGGTGGGGTGGAGAAGTATCTGTTAAAATCCTGGGGTGGAGGAAACTGGGTCAAACTCCAAGCTCCACACTTTGTCTAGAATTCAATCCTTAAAATATAGCCCTAGATGACTGTTTATAATATTTGAGGACTATTAATAAAATACGACTACATTATGTACACTCTCCCTTACAGTTTCTGCCAAAAGAAACTCTTTCCATCCATGCAGCCTTAAATTGGATAGTTGAATGTACTTTAGTCTCTCTGCATTAACTAGCTTTGCTTAGAAAATAAATCTAAGGAAATTTGAAGAGTAAATGACCCAACCGCACACAGCAAGGTGACTTCTTTGATCACCTTCTAGTGTATATAACAATAAAGCACTTTTCATCAATAGCTGTCAAGGTCCATTACAAAGGAGATTAGTATCATTATTCCCATTTTACAGATGGTAAAACCTGAGGCACAGAGCAATGACGTGACTTGTCCAAGCTCACCTAACATACCAGTGGCTGAGCAGAGACTAGAAGCCTGGTAATCTAGCCACTAGGCAACACTGATTCATATATTATGAGATTCATGAATGGGATGTGAGGGCACACTGTGTGCATCTTGGATGCTTTTCAGGCCTCTTGTGTATGCCGCACGTTAGTCAGTTGTACTTTCATCCTATTCCATGTGTCATTACCTCACAGCTTGGTTCTCCCTGATAACATCTCTAATCTCACCAGTCTCAGTGTAAAAGCAAAATGAGCTGTCATCCTTAGTCACATGCGCCCACCATGCCCAATGCTTCCACAGCGGAAGCTGTCACAGCTGCACCCTGCCTGTCCTTTTAAGTGGCTCCAGCTGAGAGGGGAGCCTGCTGTGTTTTGTGTGCTCATAAACGTTAACGGGCTCCTTCTGACTTGCCCTGCATGGAATAGCGTGATGTAATTGAAAGTGGATTTGTAACATGCTGTATGGCCTAAGGACTTGGGAAGGAATGGACTTCCCCAGTAGCCCAAATCTGAGAAAGATGAGGGGCAAAAAATTGCTTTCTCATCCAAGAGGCCCTGCGCATCTGCAAGATTTACTGTCTGCTGCTAAGAATCTTAAGTGGAAACTCATTCAAACAATAACAGCTTGATAATGAAATATTGATTGTCAAGGTGTGACTTGTGTTGATTTCACCCCTTTCCTCTCGCAGAACCTAGAGTGTCTGAGGGCTTGTCGATTGGCTGGTGGTGCTGCCGCTGTTGTAGCTCGGTGTGTTTCTACGCTTCTTAAAAACAACAGTGATAATTTTGATGCATTTTGAATGTGTCAATGGTTATAATTTTCTCCCCTGTCCCTGGGGCCTTGCTTTGTTATTATTTTGAAAATGAGATGGTGCATCATGAAAAAAAGTCTTTCCACAAAGCAAGTGTTTTAATCAATAAATCAGCTCAGCAAGGCCACGGTTCTGTAATTTAGGAGCAACTCTGCCAGCTCGTTCATTTCTCACCTCCCCATCAGATACCCTTACACTCATGGGCATTGGATGAACCCCTCATCAGGGAGGTGAGCCCTCAGAGCCCCACTTCTGCTCTGCCCAAGGCCCCACCCCCTGCATGGTGGAGCCCCAAGTGCCCTCCCTCCAGTGATTGGAGGAACCCCAAGACTCTCCCTCCCCGTGGCTGGAGACACTCCGGCCTGCCCATCTCAGTCACACTCCCCAGCAGAGCCACTGCCCCTGTCCAAGCAGCAAGTCCGAGTGCTGCCCCTGGCTGCCGGCGGGCCTGAGCTCCTGGCCACCAGCTGGAGCTGAGCCGAGGGGGAGAGAGAGCGGGGCCTTCTGAGGCAACATGGGCAGGGCTGTGGCCTGGGTCAGGGGAGGCTTAGCCTGCCCTGGCCTTTACTACTCACTGACCATGCTTACGCCAGGGTAGACAATCAAAAGGAAGCTCCAAAATTCCACTAGGTGCAATTTATTCTTTGTTCTTTTTTGAAGGGAGCTAGTGAAAGCTACCAGACTGTGGAATTATAAGACCATGTTGTTTTGGACTTTAGAGCAGGGGGTATATTTGTTACCCTGTTGCCTTGGGCAAATTACTTAATCTCTTTGTTGTTTATCTGCAAAATGGGTATTAATACCTCACAAAGATATGTCTGAGGCTTAATTAATATACTGAGTAAGTATAGCCATTATGCTCAGCTAGAGGCAACATACAGGGAATTTTATTCCTTATATTATTTGGCTAGCCACACTAGATAGGACAGCTCTGACTATGCCAGATAACACCCTCCAGGGTGACAATGGCAGGTGAAAATGTCTAGTGCCTCAACCCATCAGCTTAAAATTACCTAAAATCTTCCTGGCTATGCCCTGCACAGAAAGAAACACTCATGAAATATTGTAACCTCTGGATCTTTCCAGGAAGATAACTTCAGATCTTCCATTAGAGAGGCATGCTCAACTCAGAGGGAAGGAATTTACTGACTGAGGAGAATAAGCAAAGAATACCCCATCTGGAACATTGTGTTAAGAACAGTAAATAAAAAGACATTGATGGTCTGAGAGGAAAATGTGAGTTCCACTAACAAAAGAACATTTATTTCTTGCCAGTCTAAGCCAGTGATGCTGTTCCCCATCATTGTGAATGGAAGAGGTGGTCGTATTCTTTGTGATTTACAGTCAGTCAGCTCAGCATGCTTTCTGTCGGGGAAAAAAGGTTGATTTTATATATGAGAGAATTGGCAATGGAAAAACTGACATTACAATCTGGGCCTTTTTTCCCATTGAGGGAGTGGATGCTCAGTACCTCTTGGGGCTGGAGCTTTAGTAGCCCTGTGTTTGACTGTCACACAGAGCCATGTTGATAATTGTATGAGAGTCACCTAGGCTGATGGGAAAGGCAATTAAAATGGCTAAGAGGATCAACCAACACCATAGTGGATTAGGCCATGATTGTAGCTTCAATTTATTTCCCATCAACACAATATGTACATCCTAACCACTCACTCTTGGATTTTATTCCGACATTGTCCTCTGGCTTCTCACCCTGAAAGCTGGGACTATCTCAGGCATTTTAGGATGGGTGCTAACAATCTAATTCAGTTCCTTTTCAGGAGAAGCTCCAGTCAATCCCTTCCTGTAGCCACTTGGCGTCTCTGGTTCAACAGGAAGAAATAGGAAGCACCATCCAGACTAATACTATGCTTGCAAAGAGTGACTGCAAACTAGGTGCAAATAAACTAAATTGAAATTCATTGTCAAAATTCACCAAAATTTTCACAGGCTATTTTTGCCATTTTCAATCCTGGAAGATGAACTAGGATCTTTCTTACATCCACATGCATTGGAGTATAAAGTGGACCAAAGGGTCAGCACTTGGACTCTTAAGTATATATTAGGAGAATGGTTTATGAGCTGCTAAAAACAATTTCTGATTTTATGCCTTCCCCCTACCTTATTCTGTCTTCAAAGTGGATAGGTACTTTTCTCCGTATGAAAACTCCACATTAATAATGGAGGTTATCAGGATTTTGTTCCTTTTCTTCAAGGCACTGAATATCCCAGGATATCTAAAATTTTGCCAAAATTTCATACCCTTGTACAAAATGGGGGTATGCCTGCATGTTTACAAGCTTAATTTGACTCAGGGGGTTATGTATTTTTTTTTCTGGTAGTTTAATAGGCAAATAACAAAACCATATAAATAAAAACACCTTTGATATTAATGAGAATCATTAAAGACATCATTATTAACAAGACATGTTACCTAAAATGCATTACTTCCTGGAAATAAGGAATGAAGAAAATTGGAAAATTTGCATCTAATTTAATGAATGACTTTGAAAATGCCAAGAGGACATATTCTACGTTTCTCAGCATCTGTTCCCCTTGGAGAACTTCTGAAACAGAAGTTAGCAGTAGCCGTAGGAACGGTGTTATCTCAAATGCACAACAAGAGGAAAATGGTGAGGTGATGAAGAGGTACAGATTTGTCCAACTTTTGTGTCCATTATTCAGATCCAGCCCTGGTCAGTTGAGCTGGGTGAAATTTATCAAATGAAACTGTTTTTCACTGAAAAATGCAGATCTGGGTCGAACTAAATATTTATCAAATTTGTATTGAATTGGCTGAATTGTTTAATTAAAGAAATGGAAATGTCATTGTGATATAAAAGCCACCTTTAAATCCCCCTGAGTAGCCAAAATGAACCAACGAAAAGAAACTGTATTTGCCTCTCAAACAACCTCCTGAGTCTTTCCTTTTTCATTTTAATTTTTCCAAGGACTAAGAATAATGTTATATCAAATTTTCATGTGTAAATGGAGAAAATAGCTACTTGTACAGTTCTGTAAAGCACCTGAGCAGCATCTCAAACGTACCCTGTCCCCCTTCTTTTTTCAGTCAGCAGTCTCCAGTCACTTTTGTGGTCTCCCAGGGTGCAGCCTCCTCTGCACACAATTTGTCATTTAGTGCAGTTAGATGAGAGATCATGTCCTTCTGTTAGCCAAGCTGTGATCCTGCAGCTGCAGCATCAGTTTTCCTCCCCCTTGTCACCCCTGCTATATCTGTCTGGTTGTAAGTATCAGCTGAAATTCTGTTGCAGTTTACACCTGGCAACGGCCAGGGAGTCACCTGGCCCCAGGAACAGCTCCACCATCAAGTGAGCTGAACAAAGCCATAGGAGGGAGGAAGGGTGGCATGCAGATGAGACTGGCAGCCCAGCCGTTCCTGAGCTCTAACTCTGCTGTGACACTGACTGCTTTGGGCAAGTCACTTCACCTCTCTGTGCCTCCTGATCTGGAGAAGGGGGAGATGTTCACCACTCCCTCCCAGGGATGGTTGAGAGGCTATTTGTACGGCACGGCTCTGGTGCTGAGAATGATTGGGCCAGAGGTTCGAGAGAGCTCCAACCCATCTGAGCATAATTTGGCCACAAATTCCCAGCAGTCAATTCCCCTGGGTGTAACTGGGCTGGATACAGGTCTGCATCCCTGCCCCATCCCCACTGACACAGGGTGCATGTCAGGTATCGGAGGGAGCATGTCAGAGGGGAAATGGTGTGCCCGAGGCTCTCCTCCACTGATGTAGGGTGCATTAAAGACCCTGCATCAGTGATGCAATGAAGAGCAGCCCAGTCACAGCTCCCAGTAGTGTCGGGCGAAGGCTGGTCCTCAGAACCAAGGAGCTATAACCAACTTCCTGACATCCTCCCCCTCTGTTCTGTGCTGAGAGACCAGCTTCACTGTGGTTACCAACCTACGAGGAAAAACGCCTCTACCTGGTGTGTGTGGCAGGTGGCTCTGAATTAGACAAGCCACAAACTACCCCAGTTCCACAGTCGTTCCTCTCTCTACTGGAAATGCAGAACAAATGAATACATTTAGAGGATGGCCCTTAGTCAAAAGGAGGCCGCACAGAGTTTCTGAACCTCTCTCTCCAGAGTTACTAGTACCTGGAAAATTGAACTGGAAGTGGGAGTGGAGGAAATGTGAGGAAAGCCATGGAAGTGAATGAAGGGAAAAACTACAAAAAGCTGCTGCTTTTCAGTCGACTTTTACTCATCAGCTTTGACATAAGTACCAGATTCCAGCTATAAAATATAATTAGAGCAGTGAGTCAGAAAGGAGCTGTCCATCGAGCAGCAGAGTGTTCTCTCAGCCAAAGAGAGGGATGTGAAATTCATGCAAATAGGGCCCAGCTCCCGAGTTTCCTACTTAGGAAACTGAGTGTGACACAATCAGCAGAAAATGTTTGCGCCAGGCTGACAGTTTCACATGCTCTTCTGAGTCAGCTTTCACCTCCCAGCTCTGCATCAAGTTGAGCAAGCAGCTTCCTTCCATCAACTTTTGCTCCCAAAACTCTACTTTCAAGGCATAAGTGTTCCACTGGGTTGCTTCTCAGCTCTGATGGGCTAAAGCTAAGGTCAGCCCTGACAGATTTGGATGTGATTCCATCTCAGAGCCTGGCCTGTGTTCCAGGACATGGGAGAGTAGCTCTTTCAGCTCAGGGGTGTCATTTCTCTGATGTCAGCCAGGCTTTACCCAACAATCCATCATTCCACCATTTATGTCCATGGTCCAAAGGATGGACTCCACAACTGGTTAAGTTAAAGGGCTCCTTTGGAAACAAGAACCTTCCTCATTTCATTTTCTTTGTGGATTTCATGCAGGAGAAACGTATCAGAGTGATGTGAAATTCTCTCTATACATCACAGTACAGGTGCAGCAGACATCATTTCAGCTAGCCGGGGTCCCCACTTCTTGAGCTGAGAATGGAGTTGAGTCTTCATGGCCATTTCCGATCCTTGCTGACTCTCACTAGATTGCCAGAAAGTAGGGAGAAGTACCGCTAAGTGCAAAAGGAGACCTGTTTGCTAGGACCTGGGCTGAGTTCCACTAATTCACTTCACATAGAGCATCACGCAGCTATCATGTTATAAGAACTTTGAACCCTTACAGACCTGGGCTCAATTTGAACTGGTGACTTAGAGGTGAAGGTCATTCTGTTCCTCTGAGCCACCATCTCTCTTCATATGAGCTGTGTTTGGGTGACTTAAATACACAGAAGCATTTGGCCCAGCTCTGGGAGAAAGTGCTGCCATATTAACGCCATCAGTAACTGATTAACCCACTAACTAATGATTAGGAAGAGCCTTAAAGAGGTAAAGTCTGATGCACATGCTAAGTATCAGTATTATTTCTGCTCCCATTATCCAAGACCAAACATTCTGACCCCTTCACCTACAACCTTCACCAGCTCACTTCATCTAAGATCAGGAAATACTAATTTGCTCTGTCCTCTTGTATATCTTGATCAAGGAATTGAGTCATCCAAGGGCCATAATGAAAGGACACAACTGAGTCAATGTTGAAACATAAATAAAAGCATGTGATGAGCTGTTGTCTCTCAAACCTTTTTCTCTCCATATCTGAGCCACTGACTGGATGATACCAGTTTGGTGTGTTGATGGAAATTGCATGTTTACTCTTGCCTTGGTCCTGGCTCCCATAGGATCCGTTCACCAGGAGGTAACTCACTAAATGCAGGGTGCAGGATCTGATCCTTAGCCTCAAAGTTCTTGAGTCGGGGACCAGGTTTTCCTCCTAGGGGGATTTTTCTTCTTACATAACTGTGATGACTTTGCTAAGCAGGAAGCTACCATTCTCGTCAACCCCATCCCCTCCTCCAGGGTTGACATGCAGGCACAAGCCCTTCCCCTAGACCAGTGGTCCCCAACCTTTTTGTGGCCAGTAGCCCATTCATGTTTTCAGAAAAGTGTGGTGGGCGCCAACAATTTTTAAAGGCTTATTTTGTATTTGTACATTAAATAATACAAAAACCATTATATTTAATATTACATAATATTTGAATCCATAAAATAAAGAGAGTAATTTTACATGTAAAAGGTATTAATTAAATTATTTGGCAATTACTCTTTCACCTTACCATGTGAATTTGCTCTTTTTATCTACCTGTAAAAAAAGTTAAGGAGTTTTTACAAAATAAATATCATAAACAGTTTTCATCTTATTTATTTTTAAAAAGGAAAACATTGTTGAACTGCTGGTCCAAATATATTTATTATTCTTACTTAACATAGAATGAAACCTGCAGCACCAGAGTTCTCTGTCCCCGGCAGGCACGGGGCCGTGGCTTCTCTCTGGCTTACACCACGGCCCGGCGCCTGCTGGGGACAGAAAACACTGGCGTCTGCAGCCCCGGAGAAGCTAGAGAGAAGCCACAGCCCCATGCCTGCCAGGGACAAAGAACTCCGGCGCCTGCAGCCCAAGAGTACTCTGTCCCCGGCAGGTGCGGGACCCCGGCTTCTCTCCCATGCTGGGCACTAGGCGGGCCTCGTGCCTGCCTGGGACAGAGAACACCGGCGCCCGCAGCCTGCAGCCCTGGAGTTCTCTGTCCCCGGCAGGCGCGGAGGCGCGGCTTCTCTCTCATGCTGGGCACTAGGTGGGTGCACATAAATGCCCCGGCGGGTGCCATGGCGCCCATGGGCACTGCGTTGCGGACCACTGCCCTAGACAGTAGAGGGAGGGGGCAAAACTCTAAGGAAAAACCCTGACCCAGGAAGTAACCTTGCACTTCGGTAGAAGGCAGCCACATGGCAAGCAGAGCAGCAGGGAAGCTAAATGCAGAGGAGAGCACTAGCCAAAGCTGCAGCAGGGGCCGGTGAACCACATGTGGAAGCAGGTGTGACCGTCAGGCACTGCAGCCAGGTTCAGGTCAGGGCAGGGTTTGTGGGGAAGCAGCAGAGATGGAATAAGGTGTCCCTGCAGAGGGGCTCAATGAGACACACCAGTATCTGATCCCAATTTGGAAACCTAGCTGAGAGTGGAATGGAGAGGCACCCTAGGCACATGGCCTGAGGAGCTCTAACCTCTAGCGGACTGCCTCCCAGGGGCCCAAATTGGACCAGTTGTTTAATAGCGAATTACAGCTGTTTAAGACACTGGACCTGGGGTATTTAAAGCCTTCCCCTAGCAAAATAGCCCCTCATTTAGCCCAATGTCTATGCCGTTATGAGGACCCACCAGGGCTAGTGCAGAGAGACTAGTATCTGAAGCAGCTTCAACACTTGCCTCCAAGCTGCTGTACACCTGGCACACTATTGGATCCTTAGATGTTTGGTGTGTCACAGCCCCAGCCACAGTCATAATTATAATGCAGCCGCCTCTCCAGTTGAACATACCCCCTGCTCAAAGAAACACTACAGTATTCTACAGCAATAGACACAAATACAGCAATAATGTTGCTACAAATGATTGTTTGGCTCGGTTATTGGAGAATAATTTCAGACTTATTTGTAAGTGAGTCAGAGTTATTTTGCCTGGGAAAATTTAGGGGTCAGAGGGTGACATTTTTTGCAAAAAAAATATTCAGGTAGGCGCAGAGTACACAGATTCTGCGGCTCCCCACAGCCGTGCAGTAAAGGCTCCATTGAAATCAGTGGGAGTTTTACCATTGAATTGTATGGGAACAGGACCACAGAAGATTTAAAATCCCATGCACACGCTCGCTTTCTCTAGCATTGCCTGCCAGCTTCCCCAATTTCTAAAGTTTCACTGCAGCTTCACATCAGCCAGCAAGTAGGTGGGAAGGGACCCAAACTTCTGTTCTGCTTCATATATATTTCTTCTTTGATAATGTAGTTTGTGGTTCCCAGCCATGTTGGCACAGGGTTCAGCAGCTGCCTCTGCTCCTGTGGGAGAAGAGGGCCTGCTACTGAACTCCTCGTTTAGTTCTCTGCATTTGGCTCAGTGGGGTTGCCAGCCTGGGGGGTGTGGGCTCCTGCCAAAAGAGTGTATTTTACATCTTTTTTTTTATTGGCTGTTGCCATGTGCAGTGGTTCACTTTCCTGGCTGGTTACCTATGCAATGATCTGATTTCATGTTAATACCCATAACAATAAAATATGCAAATATGATAAGTTATTTTTTTAATTGTTGCCAGCAGCAAAGAACACCAGCCAATCAGGAGCTTAGTAGTAGTCATAACAACAAGTGATACCTACCTTGAATGATGTTTATTCCTCTTTCCTCCCTCCTGCACATCTTAGGGAGGTGGTTCATGGGATATGGCTTTCTGTGAAAGGAAAGGCATGGGGACACTGAAGGATGCTGCAGCCAATCCCACCTTGGGCTGTGATCTTATCAGATCTCCTAAGCTAAGCACGGTTGAACTCTGCCAGTATTTCAGCAGGAGCTCTCCAAGGGAAACCTAAGGTTTGTTGGTGATTCAGTGACTTCGAAGGAGCTATGATGATCTATGCCCGCTGAGAATCTGACCCTCTCTTGCTGAATGCTTATGCGGCCAAACGCTTCTCCTTTTACAGAGAATATTGCTTTATGCAAACCTGTTTCATATAAGTGGGAACTATATGAAGAGGGAAGGCAAGGAAAGAAAGAAGCGAGATCATCCATGTGTGGAACTCAGGGCGTTATTAAATCTGAGCTGGGTCTGGAAGCTGAGTTCCATCTGGTCCTTAGACAATTGACCCAGCCAGTGTTTTAAAGCTGAGGTCAAGGCTTTTTTTTTTTAAAATACTATTTACTAACTGAAACAGATTTATAAAGTGACTGAGAAGAGACTCTTGACTTCATCATCAGAAGCTTATTTCAATTTGACTAGGAACAGAGGTAAAAAAAGGAAAAATGCTATCCGAATAATAAAAAAATATTATCAGTTATTCATTAAGGACCCAAATCTGTGAGCGCCCTCAACTGCTATTAACTTCGGTGGGGACAGAAAGGGTGCTCAGCACCTCCCAGGGGAAGGATCACACTTTACAACATCAGGCCTATAATACCTGCAGTGATATTCTGACCCCTGTGAAGTCAATGGGAGTTTTGCCATTAACTTCAATACTTTTCATTGGAAAGGGTTGGTTTCAACTGAACTTTCATTGGGAAGGTTTCTCAGGTGCAGGATGGAATTTCTGGTCATAACAAGAGCAAGAGAAGGCAGCTGAGTAGACTAGACTACAGCCTGATGGTTGAGTTCCCTCACCTAGATTATGGAAGGTTTAGGTTCAAATCCCTGATCAAAGCTATGAGTTGAACCAGATGTTCTAATTCCCACATGAGTTCCCAAAAACCAGGCCATCTGGGTTCAGTCTCTTTCTTTCCCATAAGAGCTGCCAAGCTGGTTTAGACTCTGGTCCACAGGTTAGTTGTGTGAAAAAGTGCTTCCTTTTTTTATACTGGTTTTTGTATCATGGAAAAGGGTAAATAAAACTTCATTATTCACTTTTTCCATGCTATTCATGATTTTATACGCATCTATAATATCCCTGCTTAATTGTCTCTTTTCTAAGATGGACAGCCCTAATCTTTTTAGTCTCTTCTCATATGGAAGCCATTCCATACCCCTGATCATCTTTGTTGCCCTTCTTTGAACTTTTTCCACTATTCCTTTTTGGAGATGGGGCAACCAGAACTAGACACCACACTGAAGGTGTGGGTGCACCAAGGTTTTTAGGTGGCATTATGATATTTTCTGTATTATTTTCTATCCCTTTCCTAATGGTTCCTAACATCCTCTTAGCCTTTTTGACAAATTTACCTCAACGCACAGCAGTACTCAGAGAACTATTCAGGATAATTCCAAGATCTCTTTCTTGAGTGGTAACAGCTAATTTAGAAACCCTCATTATGTATGTGTAGTTGGGATTATTTTTTACAGCCTGCATTACTTTGCACTTACCAATGTTGAATTTCATTTGCCATTTTGTTGTCCAGTCACTCAATTTTGTGAGATCCTCCTGTTACTTTTTGCAGTCAGCTTTGGACTAAACTATCTTAGTGCATTGCCACTTCACTGTTCACTCCCTTTTCCAGATCATTAATGAACATGTTGAACAGCACAGGTCCCACTATAGATCCTTAGGGCAGTGTTTCCCAAACTTGGGAAGCTGCTTGTGTAGGGAAAGCCCCTGGGAGGCCGGTCCGGGCTTGTTGACATGCCATGTCCACAGGTTCGGCCGATCGTGGCTCCCACTAGCCGTGGTTTGCTGCTCCAAGGCAATGGGAGCTGTGGGAAGCAATGCAGGCTGAGGGACGTGCTGGCCTCTGCTTCCCGCAGCTCCCATTGGCCTGGAGCAGCGAACCGCAGCCAGTGGGAGCCTCGATCGGCCGAACCTGAGGACACGGCAGGTACACAAACCAGCCCAGCTCACCAGGGGCTTTCCCTACGCAAGTGGTGTCCCAAGTTTGGGAAACACTGCCCTAGGGGATCCTGCTGTTTTTGTTTTTTCTGTTGTGAAAACTGACCATTTATTCCTACCCTTTGTTTCCTATCATTTAACCAGTTACTGATCCCTGGGAGGACCTTCTGTCTTATCCAATGACTGTTTAATGTCCTTAACAGCCTTTGGTGAGGGACCTTGTCAAAATCCAATTACACTATTTCGACTGGATCACCTTTTCCACATACTTGTTGGCTCCCTCAAAGAATTCTAATAGATTGGTGAGGCATGACTTCCCTTTACAAAAGCTGTGTTGACTCTTCCCCAACAAATTGTGTTTATCTATGTGTCTGATAATTCTATTTTTTACTATTGTTTCTACCAATTTGTCGGGTACTGAAGCTAGACTCAACAGCCTGTAATTGCCAGGATCGACTCTGGAGCCCTTTTTAAAAATCAGCATTACATTAACTACCTTCCAGACACCAGGTACAGAGGCCTGTTTTAGTAATAGGTTGCATGGTGTCTCTCTCTCTCTCTCCTGATTTATTGCCAACAAAATTTAAAAAGTCCAAGTTTCATCCTGATGCAGAAAGGGAAAAAAATTCTGAAATCTTGAAAATTTTCACAGCATGGGAAAACCATTTCCCACTCAGCTGTAGCCAGGATTTCCATCTGAAGCCTATATCCTTGGCCATAGCTGAGTTTAGGACCAACAGCTCATTGCAACAATCAGGCTCTGCGCAGTTTTGGTTGGCACGTCCATCTGTTTCGCTTGTGTTGGTGTCGCTCACTGTCTGGAGTTGCAGGGGCCACTGCTCCTGATCATTTCAGTTTTTCATTTCCTCTCTGGCCCTTGTTAGGACACTATTGTATAGCAAGGATGCTGCAGAATGGCTAGGGAATTGCACCTCAGTGATGACTATAGTTCAGTGATTTCTTGTATCTACATTTTAGAGGTGCTATAGCGAGTAAGAAGATATTTCGGCCCCCTTTAACATTGCATCTGCTGGGCACAGGAAGTTAGTTCTGGCCAAGTGAAACATGAATGAGCTGCACTCAATGTGCAAACGGCTTTAAACATGTCAAATTTCCTGCAGCAAATGTTATAATTTGCTGTGTAACGACATCCCTGCCATTAAATGGGCAAGAGATGAAGGACCTGCTGAGAATGTTTCCATTTTCATTTTAATCAAGAAATTGGTAAATGCATATAAGAGCTATGAACATAGTGCATTTTCTCCCCTGTCAATATTTATTCTAATTTTTCAACAAATTATCTTCACTCCCTTTTGCGTTTTCACGTTCCACAAACGTTTGAGGGACTGGGCTTCATTGGCCGGAAAGATCATGGAGAGCTGATTTCAGAGTCACCTGAGTGATTGTTTGTAGAAACCAGATTTTACACTTGGACTGTCTGCGATGGAGTGGGGATTTTCTGTAATATTTTGTATGAATACAGTGTGTGCCTCAGTTTTTCCTATGTGCTGCCTGCTTAACTAGGTGGTGGGAAAAAGGTAGTTTACTCTTTACAGACACTCAGAGATACAGGTGTAACTGATGCAAAGCTGTCTGGGGTCCATGAAGAGTCCAAGAAGACAACGGCTGCTCCAGTTGTCTGGACGTTTGGTACCTAGGAACTAACAACCACGAATGGCACACCCCTCTTCAGGAAGCCTGCTGTGTTTGCCCAAGAACAAAGGATAGAGGAAGGGGCCAGGTGGGGGTTGTTAAGCTTGGGTTGCTGGTAGCTGGAGACGTTCCTAAACAAAAAAAGGGGCCAAAGGGCTCTGGGCTGACCAAGATGGATGATCCTGTAACTTTCTGCTCTCTATGCTAACCAAGGACTTTCAACACTGTTCCAGACAGCTAATAAACCCTGCTGCTTTTACAATGCTGGCTGAGAGTGACAGCATATGCTGAAGGTGGGGGTGCACTGCTCCCTTTGTATATACAAGTCTCAGGGTCCAACTCAGGTGGACCTGCTGATGGGAGCTCACAGTGTGAAGCAGGGGTGCTGAATGCTCTGAGGTTCGCTGTAAGGAGGTGGTGAAGCTGCGTGGCTTACCCTAGAGAAAGAGTGAGACACTAAGGGGGTCTGTCACACTGAGGGGGTCCTCCTAGGGACTGTTCCAAAGCACTGGACCTGTGGATCTGTGACACTGCTAGAAATGCTTGCAGTCAGGGATCAGAAACAACCTCATTTGCTTTATCAGCCCGATCAGGCAACACAAATAATACCGTGTGATTTATCAGCCCAATCTGTCAACAGAAACAATGCCATGGAATTTATCAGCTCAAACATAACTAAAACAAACAGGTCGAAAAGCAAAAACAAGCAGAGGATTTTGCAATTTTTTTCTTTCACTCAGGAATAGAATAGAAGCCTCCAGAGTCCCACTGCATTTCTTCACTGGACCACCAGCTGCCTTTTGCTGTGAATGTGTTCTGTTTGGGAATATTCTGTGAACAGGAAAAGAGGCTAAATTTATTAAATACATTATTCACTCAGTCTTAATGTTCTTGTGCCTCACTCATCACCATGGTGTCTGAACCCCTATGTAGCTGGTTGGAGACTGACTTTTCCCAATGGCCCCCGTGCAAATTAGTCTCCCCCAGATAAATCTCCTTTCACTCTGTTAATAGTTTTTTCTCTGACTCCGGCTTCTCCAATGACTCTTTCTGCATGGGATATGTTCTCTTTCTGTGCCTGCACTTATGTTGCAACCCCCTCATAATGTGACTCCTTGTGCTTTCCGGATATCTCCACCGCCTGTAACACCTGCCTCTGTCCCGACTTCAGAGATTATTTTCCTTCCTATGTGAGGATTAAACGACAAAATAAATCTCTCCTTAGAACAGAAATTTGCTCTGGTGGAAACTTGGGTCATGTGTGCTCTGCTCTCCTCCAGATGGGTAAAAAGAAGGGTGGCGATTGAGGGGAGAGGAAACTGAGTGCCTGTGATTGTATTAATCAGCCTGTGTATGTGCTTCACTGCTTCAAATCCAATCACTACTATCTGACCTTTCCCCCCCTAGATGCAAGTGGTAAACACTTGGCTGGGATGGAATGGTTTACATAGCAAAGCAGCAGCAGCAGTCCCCTCTTCAGCAAGGGAATGAGGCTTCCTTGCCATGGTATCACTTCTTTGTTTTGTTTTTATTATTATGCTGGAAATTGTTTGCCATGGTGGAACAGGTAGCCAAATCCTCCCTCCCATTCCGTATAGCCCTCGCCCCACCTTACTCCTCTGTGGTATATTTTTAATGGCCAATCGGAACTCACTGGAAACAGTTTATGAAGTTGTCCCACTGTCCAGGGTTTGGTTGGGTTTTTTTTTTGGTTGGTTGGTTGAGTCTTTGCACCTGGTTGGCATCAGCTCTAACCTGCTGATGAGAGCACATTGCAGGCTGTGTATGCTCAGATGCACTCTTTGAACTTGTCTTCACTGGAATATCTTATTGTATGTGCACATGATCTTTAAGAACTGAGTTAGCTCACATGATGCTGACTGTGATTTTGCAGCCAGTGTAGAAAGGGACAAGTTGGGTTCAGCATTACTTCAGCTGATCGTGATTAAATGCTTCTAGGACTGGTGTGTGTGTGAGAGAGAGAGAGAAATCTAGCCATCTGGCTGTATTCTCCCCACTTCCCACCTTCCCAGGGGGTATAAAACTCCCACTGATTCCATTTCTTTAAATGAATGGGGAAAGTGTGGCTTTTGTAATATAAAACATACCTCACAATGACACTGAACCTGTTGAATGCCCAGTACTTTCCAGAAAGTTGATACATCCAGTCCTACTTTATCCTATCCAATGGAGCCATGCTGCAAAGGGCCATTACAGTGGCAGTGCTTGTGAAGAGGTTCATGAGCCTCCGTTATTGAATGGAGATATGGAAATGTATTTAATTTATTGCTCCAGTAGCGGCTAGGAATCCTAATCACAGGCCAGCACCCATTGCACTAGGTGGTTTACAAACACAGAACAAAAAGACAGTCACTGTTGCAAAGAGCTTACAATCAAACAATAGGGCTTATGTCTGCACTATGAGTTAAGAGTGCGAGTCCCCTGCTTGTGTATATATACTCACACTAGCTCTCATTGAGGGAGCCCAAGTATATACAACAGTGTCGCCATAGTAGTGGAGGAACGGCTGAGCTGCACCAAGGCCAAACCCACCTGGAACCGGGGGATATGTATTGGCGTGGCTCAGCTGTGCCTCCATTGCCAGTACTTGTGCTACCGTGGTTACCCTGCTCCCTGGCGTGTAGTGTAGATGTAACCCAAGAAAAGAATCAGCAGGTGGATACAGACAGACAGAGGAGTAAGAGGAAACAAAGAGGCAATACAGTGCTCATAGCACTGGAGACCAGCAATTAGGGACAGCAAAACCTGTTTTAAATAGACTGCGTCCATGTGTGCGGTGATAAATAGTCAGAGCTGATTTGGAGGCACTTGAAAGTGCTTTATAATGAATGCAGTGAAGAGTTTCCTCCCACCCCACCCCAACGGAAGCTGTGATAGAGTCTGAGTGGAAATCTTTTTTTTATTTTTCTTGTGCAATCAGAGGCTGAGAATATGTGGTTTAGATTATTCAGAGCCTGGACTAGAGCCTGGATTAGAGGGGATTTAGGACTGTCTCAGTGTGTCAGGTCAGCAGAGAGGTAGAGGACATTAGAATATAACTGAAACACTGGAGAGGCAATGGGAAAGCAGCATCCAGTCAAAAAATGGGGTGTAAAATGGGTCACCCTGGCAGAAATTCCTAGTCCTTTTCAGGGACAGCTAACATCCTAGGATGAGATGTTGACATAATGTCCCTACTCATCTCCAGGGGATTGTCCATATAAAAGGTACTACCTTTATGACAGTGATTGGCATCCCATAAGTAGCCAGGACAGAGAGAAAGAGAAGACAAATATCCATGGCACTTCTGAAATGAGTAGAAGCTGCTTTTGGTTTTCTGGCTAAAACAGCCTCCTTCAGCAAAACAGATTTTAATGTCTCTGCCTGTATGTACGCCATACACACATACTTTTGAGATAGTCCCTATCCCAAAGAGCTTACAATCTAAAAATGGGTACACAGAAAACTGGATGCATAGGTGTGGAGCAGAGAACAAAGAGGCTGCTGCATTTGCCTATGGCCAGATTCAGATCTCACTTAGGCCCAGTCTGTACCAGAGCAGCCCAGAGGATTTAGGGGGCCTGGGGCAAAGCAATTTTGGGGGCCCCTTCCATAAAAAAAAGTTGCAATACTATTGAATGCTATATTCTCACGGGGGCCTCTGCAGGGCCCAGGGCATGGGGCCAATTGCCCCACTTGCCCCCCTCCTCCCGGGGCAGCCCTGATCTGTACTGAGGATTTTTTGCTCCCATGTAGCTAAAAACCACAGCATGGAGGCACAGCCTGATGTAAGATGGAGCTTGCACCAGTAGGTGTTACCCAATACATTATCTGGCAAGCTGCACCGATGCAGTGTGTCTACATTAGGAGTTTGCTCTGGCGTCACAACTGTCATTTGTTGTGTTTGTAAAGTACAAAGGGCTTAGGGGCCTAACCTGATTGGCTGCTAAGCTACCACAATATAAATGCTAAATAATAATCATACAATGATGCGGTTATACCAGTGCTGATTTCCTACTCTGGAGAAGCCTTTACACTGGTTTCAAATGGGAATAGCTTCCATGAAGTCCTTGGAGTTAGATCCAGGGAAAACTGGTGTAATTGAGCAAATATTCAGGCCTGCGATCACTAACCAAACTCCTCCTTCCAGAAGACAAACAGGGATCCCAAATAACAGTGAGAGGTAAGAACCAGCTTATCATCATATGTGTTGAAGGGGTATTGGCTGGTCATTCCACAGTGAAGTGTGGAGCAAGAGAGAAACCGTACTATAGGAAGCATTTTGAAAGAATAGGGAAAGGAAGGATCATATTTTTCAATTTGAGAATTAAAAATGGGGCCCAGGGAATTGAATCCGCCACTCTACATGCATTTCGCTGATTGCCAACACTCTCTGGCTCTGGCTCTGATATGAAAATATGGATGGTGAATAAATCTCGATAATTCCCAACTCACCTAATCATATTATCTCATCATCTGGATGAGACTTGACAAGTGAAAGGTAGAACAGTAACTGACACATGTTCTGCAGGTCTGTGCGTTCTTCACCATGGCTTGTCCTCATTTGCAGCTCTGTGGAGCTGGTGATGGGAATAGCACTGAACAGCTGCTATGCCTGGGAGGAAATGCAATCTAGTGAAAAGAATACTCAACTGGGAGCCAGGAGACCTGGGTTTTATTCCTAGCTTTTGTACTGGCCAGCTGTGTGAGCCCGAGTAAGTCATTTCATAGGACCATTAGCTGTAGGACTGGAAGAGACATCCTGAGTCATTGAGTCCAACTCTCTGCTATCGCAGGCAACCTCATCATATAATCCCATTCGTAAAATTATTAAATTCCATTTGAAAACTTCCTCTGTCTGTGCTTCAGTTACCCATCTGTAAAATAGAAATAATAACCCTGCCTTACTCACACATTGTGTTTCTTGCCTGTTTAGATTGCAAGCTCCTTAGAGAAGGCTCTTTCTCTTACTATGTGTTTGCACAGTGCAAGGGATGGGGTTTTCATTCTCAGCTGGCACCTCTAGGAACTACTGTGATATAGTTAATAATAACTGTCCAGAACTTTGCTGTTCAGGGCTGTCAGTCTGGTGTCTTTCACCAGCATTAAAATTAATTTAAAAATTATTCTTTTAATCTATATATAAAAATATATATAAAAATGGTAAAATCTGAGGCCTAAATCCTTTGTTTGACAGGCAGATAGACCAGATGACTTAATACGTCTTTCCCATCTCTAGTTTCTATGATTCATAGATTCATAGACTCTCAGACTGGAAGGGACCTCGAGAGGTCATCGAGTCCAGTCCCCTGCCCTCATGGCAGGACCAAATACTGTCTAGACCATCCCTGATAGACATTTATCTAACCTACTCTTAAATATATCCAGAGATGGAGATTCCACAACCTCCCTAGGCAATTTATTCCAGTGTTTAACTACCCTGACAGTTAGGAACTTTTTCCTAATGTCCAACTTAAATCTCCCTTGCTGCAGTTTAAGCCCATTGCTTCTTGTTCTATCATTAGAGGCTAAGGTGAA
Organism: Gopherus flavomarginatus; assembly: GCF_025201925.1. NCBI lineage: Eukaryota > Metazoa > Chordata > Testudines > Testudinidae > Gopherus > Gopherus flavomarginatus. The sequence continues at coordinate 78,860,186 of NC_066625.1, read as the reverse complement.
CAAGTTTTCTCCCTCCTCCTGATGACACCCTTTTAAATACCTGAAAGTATACAGAAAGGATACAGTGTTCCCTTTGAACTGACAGGTTGAGGCAGGTGTTTTGTACTCACTCGAGGTGAGAAGTTGTGAGGATTTAGTACACCATATGACTACAGCCTGCAGCAGTGAGACATATACATTTGCTATGGCAACCAGAAGTAGCACATTTGCAATGATGTATGTTGCACCTACTGTGTGATTCTGACACTACACAGGTGTCCTATGGCACTGAGGTACTGCAATGACTGGTGCCTGATTAAAAAAAAGAAAAACAAAAAAACCTATGCTAGCTAGGGAGAACACATGGTCCAGTACTGTACAGGGCTCTTTAATGAACTGATCAACAGGAAAATACACAAAGCAAATCTGGGCCTTAGCTCCAGAACATCACTCCTAGCTGCAGTAAACTTAGCTGGGCACATAACAGACTCTAAACGTCAGACTCTCAGACACAGACTTACCTGCAAAATCTATACCTCAATTCAGACTGAATTTTTCATCTAGTGTAACATGTCAAGGTAAATCTTACTGGTTCTTTTCAACAGAATCGTAGGCTGGATTTTGTTGTTGTTGTTGTTTTCCCCCTCTCGCAAATGGTTAATGTTACTCATTGAGTAGCTCTTCTGCTGATTGGCTTTGTAGGTCCAACACGAAGCCAATCCCTGGTGGCAGCATTTGAAGCCCTTTGGTGATGCACTTCAAAGTGGGTCTGTTTTGTGCTATTTGTTCGGGGAAATTTCTGGAACATGGCTTATGCAGAAGGAACTTTAAAGATGTCAGCAACCAAGACTAGTTGCCAATAAACAGACCTACTGAACTCTCCCAGGAGTTCACTCATGGCTAGGCTTGGAAGGAGTAGATTTTAATCGATAAATGTCAATTAACATTGATTTCATCATACACACATAAACTAACCAAAAATATTTCCTTCAATAATTATCAAATTTTACAGACAGGAAAAGTAAAATGCTGCTTGAGAGCTTCTTAGAGTTTGCTTTAAGGATATTTACTTTGTATATTTTGACATCGGATGTTGACGATTTTTGTTTTAACAGGTATGAAGCTTTAACTTCATGACTCTCAAAGTCCACTGGTGTTAAATAGTTGTTCCCCCCTTTTGTCTCACTCCACCATAATTTCCTGCAATTGTGAAAATTTAAATTGATAAAAATGGACAAAAAAATCTTACAACCCATACTTTTGCACAGCTGTGAAATTGTAAATTGAAAAAAGCTTAAAAATAAACATTGATATTATCCACCTGAATTATCAGAAAATAAAAGCTGAGTGCTGCCAAGTCTGCTCAGCGGTGGAGAGGCCTATAACAACTCAGGGTTTATTTTACTGGTGTGCCCGTAAGAACCAGTAAGCCATCTGGTATGGTATCCTGTCTCAGGCCTGCTTCAGAGCAGCCAACTGGTCCGCTTCAGCTAGTATCTCACCTCCTCCCCTACCAGAATGGGCAATTTTTCAGGGGTTGTGATTAAGATAACGTTTGTTAATTAAGAAGCTGAACAAGGACTCCAGCCTAGCTGCTTCATCGTCCACCAACCAACCGCTCTGTTCAGCTCTTTCAGGCAGAGGACAGCCTATCACAAGAGAAGAAAATAGAGACAGTCGTTGAGGTGCAGTTAACTCAACCAGGAGATCCTTCACCACTCAGCTAGTCACTGTCCAGGACTGCAAACGCTAGAGAGGTGAAAACATTATCTACCACCTAGCATCTTGTCTGACCTCCTGCTGTCCAGAATGGACCAATGAACCAGCTAGCCCAGTTTCCAGCCTTCAGTGGGGTGCAAGGCTCAATTAGGAGCAGCGGAAGCTCTCTAAAAAATGGGGAGCCACCGGTGTTTGAACTGTGGCTCTGCCTCCGCCACTCCTGCTTCCCCTCAAAGCCCCATCCCCCACGCTGCCCTTTGCCCCTGAGCCTCTGCCCTTGCCCCGCCCATTCCAACAAGGCCCTGCCCTCCTGCCACCCTTTCTTTGCAAGCCTCTGCTCTCCCACTGCCCTGCCCCCAACCACCCTGCTATGCCACCTCTTCCCTTCAAGACCCTGCCCCCCACTCACTCCTCTCCACCTCCTCTCCCACATCTCTCACTCTTACAGAAAGTAAAAAATGATGGGGGCATGGCGCCTCCAACCCCTGCCCCTTTTCTTTCATAGTATTAGGAGAAATGATGATTTCCTCTTGTTTCAGAGACTGACAAGAACCTGATCTCTGGAGAGCATAGACATCAGGAGGAGTCCTGTACATTGCCTATATTATAGATACGTGTTTTCATTATTAGTATTGCTATTTATTTGTTATGCGGGAGCAGTGAGGGAACCCCAGCTGCAGACCAGGACCCCATAGTGCTAGATGCTGCATAAAGACAGATTATAGAGAGAGTCTTGGCCCCCCAAAGCTAATACTCTAGGCATAACATGAGAGACAACAGGTGGATACAATGAAGACCCTGGGCAGGACCACAAGAAACACTAATGGAGCAAACATACAAGAAGGACCGGCAGCGGGGTAAGGTGCAGCCAGAAGTTATGTGCTGCACATGCATCCCATGATCCCACAAGTTCTATTATTTAATATTTATACTACAGTGTCATCCAGCAGCTCCAATCAGCATCCAGATCCCATAGCGCTAGGTGCTGGGCACTCAAATACAAAGACCTGATCCTTGCCCCAAAGAGCTGAGAGTCTAGAAAACAAATGACGTGCCAAGCCAAAGAGGGATACAACCAAATACATACATTTCCATGGGTACTTTGAAATAGATAGATTTATTTTATAAGTACATGAATGAAGAGCCAAGTTTCCCTCTCCACCCTAGTGTCATTAATTGGCTGATCCAAAACAGGGCAGTGATAGGTAAATTGCCCCAGTTTGGTGAGTTCCTCTGGGTCCTCCAGGATCCCCTGCCTCTCTTCCTGCTGTTGAGTGTGATCCTGTTTCTAAATGGAGAGTTCTTTTTTCCAACCATCACCCTCAAAAGCTCCCTCTTACCGAAGAGGTGTGAAGTGACCTACTTGGAGCCCATTAGCACCACTATGGGCATCAAATGCAGAAGAATCACTGAAAAGCAACATAGGTCTCCCTGCTCCTCTGCTAAGGATGAGCCCGCTGCATCTTCTACAGTGTAGGGGATTCAAAGTCATTTCCCTTTGATTTAATGTACACTCTTAAAACAATGCACCCTCTCCCAGTCCTCAAGTCCTGCTGTCTGCGCTAGGCATCTCCTTACTTCCCATGTGGTTCTGGTGTAGTTTATCCCAAAGGGATTGAGCTTCAGTTTAAATCCTTCATGAAGCGACAATTAAAAATGTCACCAGATTAAAAACGTGTTGTTGTCGCTTGCTGCTGCTGCTGTTTAGCTCTCATCTTAATAAAAAGGAAAAACACTTCCAGGAGCTGTTTTGTAGTGCTAATGAAGATGTGAGACAAAGGGACCTGTAGAAGGAGGGGCTGTGGGGAAAGAAAGAGAGAGAGTTGGTGGCAGATTGAGGGTTAGAGCCAAATGGAATTTCACATGAGAGCACAATGGTTCGAAGAAGCTGCTCCACTGCCTTTAGGCCAATGGTTCTCAACTAGGGATACACATACCCCTGAGGGTACTCAGAGGCCTTCCAGGGGGTACATCAGCTCATCTAGATATTTTACAACAGGCTACAGAAAAAGTTTTACATCTAGTTTTACAACAGGCTACAGAAAAAGAACTAGCGAAATCAGTACAAAGTAAAATTTCATATAGACAAATGAGAAAGTCAGCAATTTGCCGGTAACAGTAGCTGTGACACTTTTGTATTTTTATGTCTGATATTGTAAACAAGTGGTTTTTAAGTGAGATGAAACTTGCGGTACACAAGACAAATCAGACTCCTGAAAGGGGTACAGTAGTTTGGAAAGGTTGAGAACCACTGCTCTAGGGGGACCAGATGTCCCTATTTTATAGGGACAGTCCAGATATTTGGGGCTTTTTCTTGTGTAGGTGCCTTTTACCCCCGACCGCCATCCCAATTTTTCACACTAGCTAGCTGGACACCCGAGCTGCCTCTCATCTCCGATAAGCAAACCAATGGCAGAGCTGAAACGGAATTAGACTAGAAATGCAAATGTGGTTTACACAAGGCATTTCTCCAGCCAGCTGTTGCTGGATCCTTACCAGGTTCCTGGACAGTGGTTTACTAAGGTGCAGCAGGTACTTCTGGGTTTCACTGGCATGGAGCCAGGAAATGGGGGAGGGCTTTGATGAGTTTGCAGGCGGTGATGGAGTTGACTTGGAGAAGAAACCTGGGCCTGATCCTGCAGGGTGTTAAGTGCTTTCAACACTCAGGGATCTCGGTGGTACCTGGCAATCCGCAGGAGGTGCTTAGTGCCTTCCCAGAGCATGCCGAGGCTGACTAAAGCTCTGGCATCATTCTATTCACCTGCTCTTTGCCTTCTGATGGGACAGATGGTAATGGAAGCGAAGCCTCCAAAGAGCTTGCTAGAAAGGCTTGGCTCATCTCATTGATCCGCTACCTTACTCTTAGCTGAACTTCTTTCTTCTGTGCCAATCTCAGTAATAACAGTTCACAAGACCTGTGAGTAGCCTAGATGTACCCCACCACCTCAGACCTGTGGACCGATGTGCTCCCCTTCCTTCTGTGCAGCCTCTTCTAAGGCAACATCTCCCTCTTCTCCAGATGCCACAGAGCCATCCACACAGGGGAGGAGGCAAATTTAGATGGGCCAGGGCAGGAATAGGATTGGTGGGACCTCAGGACCTCTGAAAATCGGGCTACTTTTATTTTAGGTGCCTAAACCCAGATCGATGAACCTAATTTTAATCACCCAGTTTGGAAATGTTGGAGTTGAGGCTTTGGACCAGTGCTTCTATTCTTAATGACTAAAGAGGGATATTGGCTTTGCTTGTGATGGATGCTGTCAAAAAAAAGATATCAAAATTAAAGATCAGCTGCCTCTGGATTTCAACTTTCATTTAATTTCCTGGCATTTGATGTGCATGCTCATAAGCAGCAGATTTAATGATACACATATTCATTGTGCATTTGACCCCAAAGCTGGAATCCATGGGCTTGATCCAAAGCAGACAAAGGAAAGACTCCACTTAATTTCAATGGGCTTCGGAAAAGGCCCTGTGCAGGCACTGTTGATTTACCAAGGCTCCTTTGTTGGATATGTCTGGGCCATGTTTCTGATTGATTATTTTGTGCCAGTTATTATTCATCAACCAGGATTAGAGGGAGGAAAAAAGTATGTACTTTGTCAACTTTGTTCTTCCTTGCAATTTTAAGACAACAGTACCAACCGTCCTCTCTGCCCCCATCCTGCTTTTGCTCCATCTATTTGGTATGTTTCCCTCCCAAATTATCAGTGATTAATTTTTTATTCCTTTTCATAAAATGAAATAAAACACACAATGATATGGAGGCAGCCAAAGGTCCCTGCTAATTGTAGCTGTGAGCAGTTACTACCCAGGACGGGGGTCAGGAAAGTTTTTTCTTTTAATGGTTTGTGCATAGATTGGAGGCAATTTTCATATTTACAGCCTTGCATTTCTGAAGCTAACATGGATAAAACGTTGTTATAAACTTTGGAAGGTTGGTTTGTTTTATTTCCCTTAAGTAAAAAGCATTCATATGGACTCTACTGAGAGTTAGCAATTAGCATGTGCTGGGGGAAGCAGAAGGGAGAGACAAGCAACATCTTGATGGCTACCCTTGATGTGTTACTGCCACTAGGAGTGAAGACTAAGGTCTCAGCCCAGGGCAGCCAATAAAACCATGAAGTGTTTACTGGGAAATGTTGTGCTTCATTGTTCAAGGCTCTACAAAGCAGAACTAGTGCAGCTCACCGCTTCCAGTGATCATGGCCTCTGTGGATGGAACTGCCAGATGGCTGTGTTTCACTTCTCCTTTCATGCCATAATTACACTCATAAGGAGTCAGATCCTGAAGTCCTTCATGCGGGTAACTTGAGCGGAGGGGGTCCTGAGCTCATGGAGCCAGGCCTGGCAAGAGGGATACAGAAGAAGGGGCTGTATCTCCGTTGCATACTCCTCTGTTGCTGAATCCCTCTCTCTGTCGGACAAATGAGTTTCTGGTTCTGCACTGTGGGAAGAAGGGGAGAAGAAAGGCAGAGGGAGTTGGCTGTTTCTTTCAGATTCTCCCACCACCCTAATTCCTATAGGGGAATCTAGCAGATGCTGATACAGAGGGAGTGACTATTTATTTGACTTGCCCTCTGAATTGTGTAACTCTCCTTTGGAGGTGGGGTTTCTGGGAACAGTCCAATAGGGGAAAACCGATAAGTAAGGCTCTTGCAGAAACTGTTCTGTCCAGGAGCCTTTGGGGCCTGGAATTTGACCACTCCCTCTGCTGGTCTTCCCAAGATCCATGGCTTAAAAGAATAATATTAATAATGAATGACAAAAAGAATACTTAGCTCTGCAACTCCAGGGAGTGAGTGGGAGGCAGCAAAGCATTTTGTGCTCATGGACAAATTCTAAGGAAACTCTGCAAATGAAAACTCAGGAAGTGTCCTCTCTTCTCTGCAGTTTATTATTTACATTATTGTTTACTGTGGAAACTTCTCTCCTCCCTCCCTCCCCCCCCACATAATTAATGGCAGTTGTGTTTGAGTGAGAACTCCCGTATTTAGCCTAGTGTATGTTTTATCCTTTACCTCTCAGTAAGACTGCACTTTAGTAGTTCCTCTGCTGAAACAATTATGTATTTATCTCACTTTCCCCATAGGTTTCCATAGTTTTCCCTGGCCACTTCCCCTAACTGCTCCTTTGTATGCTTGCTCCTCCCTTTCAGTGCTTTATTAGTTTATCATTTGATATGGCCCTGTGGTGGTTCACATAACGATGGACCTGTTGTAACCAATAGATGACTGGCTACTAACATCACATGCCCTTACAAAGTTTTGTTTGAAACTACAGGCCCCAGTGCCTTGAACTAACTGGGAATCTCTGTTACCTGTAGCAGTAATGGTGCTTGTAGATCTGTGGGATTCCAGACACCAGAAGGTCACCCACATAGAGTTGAGAGGGTTGTATATTCCCCACCCAGTAGAGGGCACTGGTGATACATACACACTGCTCAGTATGTTACACTGCTACAGCTGAATCACTACCATGACGACAAACTTTGATTGACTTTGTTGTAGTATTAAGCTGAAGGAGAAGTTGACTTAGGCAAGGCAAAGTAAAGCTGTTGTTATGAATATTGTGTGAGTGTATTGTGCATGTATGTATTTGTGTGAATGTGCATCTGCAATAAAACAGAAAGTAACTGGAACCTTTGTCCCAGACTGCAGACTGAAACAGAATTAAGCTTTCTTGTGGGGCAGTTATGTCCTGATAACTTTTGTTTCTTCTGTAGCGGCTGCCTCTGCACTGCTTGGTTCCAACCATCCAGAGGCATAAATAATTTAAGATCACAAGACAAGCTGTTCCCAAGGGTTTATAGTCTAGCTGGGATCAGGACTGGGGCTGAAAATCTCACGGAAAAGTCTGTCCTTGTGAATTACTCTGCCAATTTTGCAGACTCAAGAGATTTGGAGAGTTCAGATCAGAGGTTCTGCCAGTGTTTTAACAAGGGGCTTCCTTAAAAATGTCCTTCATGAGCCTGCCATAAACCTCATGTACCAGGTTGCATATGCATACAGAGAGGAGCAGGAGCTTGTATTCCTTTGCTTTCCCATCAGAACCACGTTTAGGGGAGGGAGGCAACGCTATTTGGCAAACAAATGCAGATGAAATGTGCTCCTCTGGCAGTGTTTCTGTTTTGTTCCTGAGCACTATGCTGATAGCATAACACCAGGTTCCACGTGAGTATTTTGCAATGGGAGAGGTGAGGGGAGGAGCTTGTATGGGAACCTTGATAGCCTTTCCCAGGGCAACGTTTCAGAAAAAGATTGACTCATCCAGTTCATTCCAGCAGCCATAAATGACTCTTTGGAAGGATTTTTATGAGCCTGAGGAGGTAAATCGTCTCTGGCCAGAAGGGTTTAGCAATAACTGGAGATGGGAAGGGAGGAACTCTATCAATCAGTGAGATAATTCCAGCCATTTCTGATTGGGACAGGATGCCTGAGAGACCACCCTGGCCATCACTTTTCTAGGCTTTCAGCTGCTTCTCCAAACACAATGATGTTCACCAAGCAGTCGTTATTTTAGGCTGTAAACATCAGGGAGGAATATCAAATGGGAACACTCTAACTGAAACCTTCTGCCTTTTCTGAAATGGGGAGTGGGGCAAGGTTCTCTCAACTTGTCGTAAACAGGCTTTAAAGCAGTGATCCTCAGAATGAGTCTCATGAGCCACAAATGGCTCTTTAATGTGTCTTCTGCAGCTCTTTGCAACACATGATATTAAAACACTGTGTGATTTAATTAGTAACCAGTCTAAGTTATTAATTAATCAGGATGCTTTTACTCTTTTATTAACCAATTGTAGTTGATAAAATAATAATACTTGGTCAGTCATTTTGCTTTGAGAATAATATATAAACTAAATATTTCCCCATCACACTGTTTAAATATGACTATATCGTACCCTAGTAAATGAAACAATGAATTCACTGTACTGTGGCTCTGTTGGGTCACGTTGATCACTAATTTGGCTCTTGAACCACTGAGGTCGCTAGTATCACTGCTTTAAAGGCTTATCTATCTGGGAACCTTCACTGGAAACTTCACTTTGATGTGTGGGATGGTTTGTGTGTCCAAGGACCCAAAGCTACACCATGGGAGTTTTAACTCCTGGCACAGCTGACCAAGCCAGACTGGTCAAAGAGTGGAGACCAGACCAAAAGCATCCCATGTATCCTCCAGGTTGGGGGTTAAAGGATAGGCCAACAACTGATCCTCGTAAAAAATTTACATTATAGAAACACAACCAGGTACCTATTCCAGCAAACAGCATGATAACCAGAGATGGCAGAGCCTGGTTCACGCTCTAAGTGACATTGGATAGCACAGGAAGGATTCAAATTCAGATCTCCAGGAGAGGGCAGCTCCCAGAAAATGACCTCCCTCAGCTGAGTAGAGATCAGCCTGAAGCCAAAACCCTCAGATCCAAACACCTTGAATGTTGGTGACCATCAGCTCTGGATCCAGACCCTAACTTTGAGGCTCAGTGCTATCCTTTGTTTGGAGGAAGGGACACATCCCTCCTTGGAGTTGTTCTTTGAGCACAAACTGTTAGTGTAGGAATGAGTGAGCCAGAGACACTGGGACTCTGCAAACTCCTCCAGCCTCTTGGGACACATGTTTTTTGTCAGCTGGAACCGAGGCTACTGATCTGTGCCTATAGGAGGCTCTTTCTGTCTAAGCTCATTAGTACCACTAAATCACAGCCACAGCTCAGTTGCTGTAGTGCTCCTGTGACTGGTGTTGCTTAAGAATTTATCATCCCCACACCCTATTTGGCACTCTGAGGTTATTTATTTATATCGGGAGAGACAATTGTAATGTTTCATGGACATCCTGGAGGAATGCTAAATAGGAAACCTTGGGTCTCATAGATACAGCAGAATGTTGAGTTGATTTGGCTGACTCTGCGTGACTGATATTAAATATCACCATACGGAGCTGGAGTCTTCCCCAGGAGTTTATCACTAATTCATCTAAGGGTGACTTTTGTTGTCAGTGTTAAAGTAGCACTGGGCCTTTTTTCTTTTCCGTGTTTGCAGTCATAATCCATGTCTGAGGCCCACAATCTTGTATTTTTTATTTCCTATAAGCTGCTCAACACAGGCAGAAATATTAATTAATCCTCTTAAAAAAGGAGACATCTGCACAGGAGTTACTCATTTCCATCTAGTCGTATGAATGGAGAGTATAATGCATACATAATGCAAGAGAAAAGCATGGCACCTCCCATCCTTCTCCTGCAAAATCAAACACAAAATCTGGGGCTCAACCTCAGCTCTGAACTCTTGGGGTCTTAGTAGAGCTGCTGGAATTATTCCATGTGAACAATAGCAGCTATGAATTTCGCCCTTTTCCTGTTCATGAATAATTCCTGGGTAGCTTTTTAATTTCTTTAACTTCATTACCATTGGTTATTAATAAGGATACAGTTTATGGGAATAAATCCCAGTCTACTGGTTGGTTGTGCATGATTCACTTTGACCACTCGTTCTTCATTATTTGTGATGAGTCATCAAAGTCACAGGGTCATATTTCTGCTCCCTGGCTGGGAGTCTGAAACATTTGAAGGATAAATACCAAATAACCCACCCTCTTGTTCACACATGAATCCTCTAGTTCCTATGTGAATATGGATGCTCTGAAACACTCATGTGAACAAAACCCATTCACAAAATGTCCATGTGAATTTGCTCTCTGCAGCCTCTTTCTCAGCCACCCCTTCTACCACACCCACCAAGGGTCAACCATTATTATTATTCATTATTTGTATTGTGGTAGCAGCTAGGAGCCCGAGTCATAGACTCGGACTCCATTATGCTAGATGCTGTACAGACAGTCCCTGTCCCAAAGAGCTTTCAGGCTAAGTATAATTTGTCTCATCAAACTTTTTAATGAAGATCTGCCTCATCTAGTGTTAAATGCAGAGGCCTGTAAATTTCTGGGTCCATCTGTTTCCCTTACTGCTCCCCAGAGAAATCTATTTACCAGTTGAATCCCCAGGCCCTCACACTTGCGTAATTACCATTGTTATTCTCCACCACTGTTAATATTCTTGCTGTTTGCAAACAATGCAGAAGGTGCTTCCTCTCTGGTATGATGGCCTAATCTAATATGCAACAGAGTGTGGGCACAAGGTTGAGAATTATAGCCCTGCCAACCGGATCCAGGCAATGCTTGTTTCCCTTGATTGGTACACAGAGCACATTTGATGAGGAGACAATTGATGCCAATAGTGAACACAGTTCAGGTGCCATGCTGCTTGTTCTCTTGGAGCCTATTAGAGGGAAGGTTTAGGTGCAAGTGTGGTGGTTGTTGTGACTGGAGAGTTAGTTCCACCTGGGGGACAAGTAACATAAGAATGGTCATATTGGGTTAGACCAATGGTTGATCTAGCCCGGTATCTTGTCTTCTGACAGGGGTTGGTGGCAGATGCTTCAGAGGGAATGAACAGAACAGGAAAATTTGTTTAGCGATTCGTCCATAGTCATCCTGTCCCAACTTCTAGTAGTCAGAGGTTTAGGGCCACTCGAGCATGGGGTTGCATCCCTGACCATCTTGGCTAACAGCTATTGATAGACCGCTCCTCCGTGAACTTATCTATTTCTTTTTTGAACCCAGTTATACTTTTAGCCTTCACAACATCCCCTGGCAACGAATTCCACAAGATTACTATGTTGTGCAAAGAAGTAATTTTATTTAGTTTGTTTTAAACCTAAGGCCTATTAATTTCATTGGGTGACCCCCTGGTTCTTGTATTATGTGAAGGAGTAAATAACATTTCCTTATTCACTTGCTCTATACTATTAGTGATTTTATAGACTTTTATCATATTCCCGCTTAGTCATCTCTTTTCCAAGCCGAACAGTTCCGGTCTTTTAAATCTTATCTCATATGGAAGTTGTTCTCTACTCTAATCATCTTTTTTGCCCTTCCCTGTACTTTTTCTAGTTCTAATATATCTTTTTTGAGATGGGGCAACCAGAACTGCAGGCAGCATTCAAGGTGTGGGCGTACCATGGATTTGTATGGTGCCATTGTGGTATTTTCTCTCTTTTCTATCACTTTCCTAAGAGTTTGCTAACAATACTGCACATTGCGTAGTTCTTTTCAGGGAACTAAACATAGTGACTCCAAGATCTCTTTCTTGAGTGCTAACCGCTAATTTAGACCCCATTGTTTTGTATGTGTAGTTGAGATTGTTTATCCAGTGTGTGTTACTTTGCATTTATCAACACTGAATTTCATCTGCCATTTCCTTGCCCAGTCACCCCCCCCCCCCCAGGGAAGCAGTGCTTGTTACGTGATGAATCCTATCATGCCCCCATAACATGTGCTTCAGACAGGATGGCTGCTTTCCCTGCCCCGCACAGGCTTTTATTTCACCCATCTCAGTGCAAATCATCTTCTTGATTCTGTCTAATGTACCTGATCCTAGGTCCCACTCTGACCATATATCCAGCAGAGCTGACAGTGCTGATGTTTATGCAGGCCCACTCTTTGAAGATATGCAGCATCTTCCCACCATTGTCAGTATCAAAGGAATTGAGGTACAACGGGAGATGGATAGGTTCACTGGGGTCAAGGGAACAAAAAAGGGAAGGGGAGAAATCAGAGCAGAATAAACAAAACCCAAATCCCACTCTAATCCTGTCTCCCACCAGCACTGGGCAAATATCTCTAGTCCCAGGGCTGGAACTCCAAATGTGCTAAGGTAAGAAATACACAGTCAAGGCACCCAAGCAACCTTAGTGCTGCCCTCTATATGCAATAACCATAAGGTTACAATCACAGCATTTTAGTATTTGAGGTTCCCCATTACATTAAACTGATTTGTAAATACACATTAGATTTTTTCCACATTTTTCCCCTTATGCCATCACTATAGAGCAGAGTTAAGGTTATTTGGGTTCCTCAACTGTGTATTTCTTATCCTAGCATGTTAGGATTTCTTTTAAGTATACATAACTCTGAATTTCCTGGGTTTTTAATGCTTGGTTTGGGGATAATTGCAATATCCTTGTGATTTTTTTTTTTTTGCCCTTAAATTACTGATACATACTCTCAACGTCAATTCCATTTTAACACGATTTTTTGTTTAGGAATTTCCCTAGGGTGATGGAGTTTTGTTTTGTTTTTTGGTTTGTTTCCTTTGTGTGTGTTTTGTTTTTAATTATAAAAAATTAATAACACGAACACTAGAGAAGAAAACCAAAGAAAGCAATTTCATACAATATTTTTAAGGATTGCAAGATAGGTGGTATCAGCCTTAAATAATATTTTGAAAGATTGGCTTTTTAGGGGCAGATTCGCCAGCACACTAAAGTAGCCAGAGAGCACTGACCATTCGAGCTGTAGTTGTAGGTGCTTTACATCACCAGTGTAGCCAATGTGTGATAATGAATCAGTCCCATTACTTGCAGTTGATTTGTTTGTTGTGAGGGCTGTGTTAGTGAGATTTGCGCAATGTAGAGGAGGTCCAGGCCATGAGTCCCAATGCCTCTATGCTTTAACGGTTCCCCCTGAGTTCCTGACTGCCAGTGGATCCCAGACAGCAGTGCCACATGCAGCCTTCTAGGCACTGATGCCCAAGTCATCCAACAAGAGAAAAGTGCTCATTTCACATATCCCAACAATGACCAGTACCTCTATAATATCTAAATCTCATCTATAGATAGAGCTATGCCTTTGAGATCATTGAAACCCATCAAGTTATGCACTAGCTAGCTCAATGACCTCACAATCCTTTTTATTGTTACTCTCGACCTCCCTAATAATCTCAGCCTCTTACCCTTCTATTTTCCCTGTAGGTTTGCTGTTCTCCCAAACTGTATCTTAATTGACACTGTGAGCTCTCCAGGGGCAGGGACTGTATGCCCCTGAGAATGTGTGCAGTGTTCAGCACAATAGAACCTGGGTCGTTTTCTTGCAAGGCCCCTGATCTTGTCAGAAGCTGTGTTACACATATTCCTAATAATTAATTGTAGTAGTAATAAAATAGAGAGTGTTCACTCCAAAATGATTGGAGATCAGACAATCAACAAAAAATCTCCCCTAACCTTATCCAAAGTATCTCATGCTTGAGACATTGTCAAAAGCAGCTCTATCCAGAAGGGGCATAGTCTTAGCTCACTGGCATTGAGGTTGTTCTTGTGACTGATTTTTTTTTTTTTTTTTACCTCCTTGCAACTAGTGTTAATACTCAGCCAAAATGTTCTGTTGCTTGGAAACCTGTTACTAATGCTGAATTCATTAATGCTTTTCCAATTTGCTCTTATGAACCTTGTTAGATGGTTTTATCCTAATTAACAGGTATCTAAGAAAAATGAAATAAAATTGAGTAAAGGGCAGAGAGCATTCTGTGCCTTTTTTTTTTTTGCAGCTCTTCTTTTTCAGCCTTTGGACAATATACTGCCTATAAGAACCCATGCTCCTGATTGTGCTTCAGCACATCAGGACATCATCCTTTGACCAAAACAAAGAGATATTTTTCACATTGGGACTGATTTTGCCAGCTTCCGAGAAAACTTCTGCAAGGTGCTGATTGACTAGAGAACTCAATGGGTGAAATCTTGGCCTCACAGAAACCACTGGGAGTTTTGCTGTTGACTTCAGTGGGCTTGGGATTCCACTCAACATCAGCTTGAGCCTACCCATAGCATAGAGGGTTGAGATCTGCAAAGCACTGAGCACTGAACAGCGTCTCTGCCAGTGCAAGTTCCCAGCTGTGCCCAGTATTTTGAGCTATACATACATAGCCACCACGTAGCGGATGTGGTCTGTACACATTGAGCTCTGCAGGAGTTTGTGGGGAGTAGAAGAGACATGGTAATGGATGGGGCTGAGGCATGATCTCACTCCTTTGTGAACGCATGATCCAGGCAATGAGAGCATGTGAAAACCTCCTGTCCAAAAAATTCCCTTTTGCCTACTGCAAGCATGGGGGCTTTCCATACAATCAGGGTCCTGCAGAGACCCAGCAGCTGCACTATTAACAATATTGCCCCAAACACAGGCAGCCTTGCTGGAGAAGGGGCATGCCTGTGGGCTGACCAGCCGATGGAGTCCTCACCTCAGCCCTCTGGAGAGGAGACCCAAGACAGGATTCCCCTCCCCGCACTGCTGTGGAGCCATGTGCTCCTCTGTGACATGTGCACCCTCTCTCCACAAGGCACATCTCCTGCTGCGTGGACTAGCATTAGATCACATCTTGCTCCATCACATCAGTGCACACCTGCAGGGCTCTGCAAGTTCATCAGTGCCCCAAGAGCTGCGTGGCGCTGGTGATCAAGCCCAATGCATCCATTCAGAAATAATTACTGGTCTTGGTCCTGACTGGACTCTCACTTAGGTGTAAATCAGGAGTAACTCCACTGAAGTCAAGGAACTGCAGCAATGCAAAAACATTGTGAGCTAAGAATGAGGGGCCTGTTGCTTTTGGCATCAGGTTGATACTTTGGAGACACCATGCAGATAGTTTAGAGTCTCTTTGCTTCTATTAGTAACAGTCTTTTTGTTTCCATACTATATTCCCAACTCAGACTCCATTTCCCTCTTTGCTAGTCTGAGAGGTAACAGTTAAGGATGGGATAAAATATGAGACGTCCTCAAGCTTTTCTCCAGCTTTTCTCCAAGCTTTTAACTCAACTTGGAAGCAAATCTCATTCTGGTTCAGAAAAGTTTGGATCACTATTTTATTGAACTATTATTCATTTTTGCTGCTTCCTCTGTGCTTCCTGGACCAGGAGCCTAATTGCCAAAATAACAAACAAAAGGCTTTTTCCATGATATTCCAGCCTAGACCTTTAGAATCGGTCTCCTGACTTTATAACAGGAGACCGTCTGTTTCCATGTGATTTCCAGCCCAATTTTGCAAATCTAAGGGGATGAAACAATCAGAATTTTGGACACAGATCTGAACTTCTGGATAGTCAACTGAGCCCACTCAAGATCCTGAAATATATGTGGTTTCCATGTTGCTAAAATAAGGACCTTCCTCTTTCCACTTCAGGAAAGTACAGCCAGAGCTGCTGCTATCAGTTGTTTCGTTTACAGTCTTCCCTACTTATCTCTACCAATATTTGGCATCCAAATACAGTATTAAGTGCTTTTAAGTGGTTGAGTCCTAAAAAACAGTTTGTCTTTTGAGGTTGCTTTGTTAATTGCTTTGATTTTCACTTAAAGGAGCCAATTCACCCATCTGTTAACTATAGGTCATTTCCTCATTAATGAAAGAGAGTAAACTGCCTATTTTACAAGGATTGGAAGTCAGGTACCAACAGAATAAGGGCCAACCCAAATGGGTCACTCACTCCTAAAACTGAACTAGAACCAAGGATTCAAAAACAGCGAGTTAGCATTGTTGTCTGAGTCCATCTCTAGCTGGGATGACAGTGCTAAAATATCATCCAAAATGCCTCCTATGTACTGTATTGTCAGACCAGCCAACAACAGATTCTGAAATCTCATGAAAAAGTCTGGTTTTGAAGGCTTTCCAACTCAGTTCCAACCTCTCCCAGCTTGGTGTCATCTGAAAATTTTATAATCATACTCTCTGCTCCGTTTGTCAAGTCATTAATGAAAATATTAAATAGTACTGGACCCACAAATGATCACTGCAGGACCCCACTAGATATGCCCTCCCAGTTCAACAGAGAACCATGATAACTACCCTTTGAATACGGGCTTTCAACTAGTTGTGCACCCACATTATAGTAATTTCATCTAGATGACATGTCCCTGGTTTGCTTATGAAAATGTCATGTAGGAACTGTAAAAAACCTTTACTAAAATCAAGATATATCACATCTACTGCTTTCCCCCTACCCACTAAACCAGTACCCCTGCCAAAGAAGGAAATTAGGTTGGTTTGGTATGATTTGTCCTTAACAAATCCATACTGGATATTCCTTATGTCCCTATTATCCATATGGTACTTACAAATTGATAAATATCTTCCAGTTTCTTTCAAGGCATTGAAGTTAGGCTAACTGGTCTATAACTCCCTGAGTCCTCTTTGTTCCCCTTTTTAAAGATAGGCACTATCTTTTCTCTTCGCCAGTTTTCTGGGTCCTCACCTATACTTCAGGAGTTCTCAAAGATAATTGCTAATAGTTCTGAAACTTTTTCAGCTGGTTCCTTAAGTTCTCAAGGATGAATTTCCCCAACCCCTGCAAATTTGAATACATTTAACTTATCTAAATATTCTTTAACCTGTTCTTCCCCTATTTTGGCTTGTGTTCCTTCCCCCTGCTTGTTAATATTACTTGCACTGAGTATCTGGTCACCATTAACCTTTTTAGTGAAGACTGGTGCAAAATAGGCATTAAATACCTCAGCCTTCTTGATGTTATCAGTTATTAGCTCTCCTTCCCAGCTATGCAGAGTACCTACACTTTCCTTCATCTCTCTCTTGCTCCTAATGTATTTATAGAACCTCTTTTTATTGCCTTTCATGTCGCTTTCTAGGTTACCTCATGTTGTGCCTTAGCCTTTCTGATTTTGTCCCTACATGCTTATGCTATTCTTTTGTACTCCTCCTTAGCAATTTGTCCATGTCTCCACTTTTGGTCGATTTCTTTTTGATTTCCGGAGCATTAAAGAGCTCCTGGTGGAGCCTTACTATTCTTCCTATTTTTCTTTCACATCAGAAGAATTTGCAGTTATGTATTTAATACTGTCTTCTTGGGAAACTGCCAACTGTCCTGAACTCCTTTTTCCCTTAGATTTTCTTCCTATGGGACTCTACCTACCAGTTCTTTCAGAATGTTCAAATCTGTTTTATTTTTTAAGTCCATTGTCCTTATTCTCCTGCTCTAGCGTCTTCCTTTCCTCAGAATCATGAAATCTATCATTTCGTGACCAATTTCACCCAAATTGCCTTCCACTTTCAGATTCGCCACCTCCTCCTTCTTGATGAGAATCAAGTCTAAACTGGCTGTCCCCTGATTACTTCTTCCACTTCTGAAACCAAAGAGTTGTCCCCAATACATTCCAAAAACTTACTGGAAATTTTGTGCTTTGCCATATTACTTTTCCAAAAGATATCTGGATAGTTAAAGACCCCTATTATTACCTGGTATTGTGGTTTGGCTCTTTCTGTAATTTGTTCTAGAAATGGCTCATCCATCTCCTCTTCCTGATTTGGCGGTATATAGAAGACCCTTACCAGGATATTGGTCCTATTTTTACCCCTTTTATCTTTCCCCAGAAATGCTCTACTGGTTGTCTTCCACTTCCTTCTGCACTTCAGAAAAAGTGAATGTATTCTTGATAAATATTGCAATTCCTCCTCCCCTTTTACCCTGCCTGAACAAACAATACCCTTGTATAGCAATGTTCAAATCATGAGACTTATCCCGCCTAGTCTCTGTGATGCCAAATAAGTCGTAATTTAGCTTATTTACTAATGCTTCCTGTTCTTCCTGTTTATTCCCCATACTTCGTGCATTAGTGTATAGACATCTAAGATGTTGAGCAGATGCCCCCACTGATTTCCTTCTTGTTTCCTATGACCCTATTATAATATCCCTTGTCCCACTCAACATCTAATCCTCTGTTAAGGTCACCTTGTTTTACACTTACCTGTGGGATTTTGTCATCTGCCCCTTATGAACCATGTTTAAAGCCCTCCTCACCAGGTTGGTGAATTGGTGTGCAAAGATACTCTTTCCCTTCTTGGCTGGGTGGACCCTATCTCTTCCCAGCAGACCTTCTCCCCAGAACAGCATCCCAAGGCCAAGAAAAACGAAGCCCTCCCACTGACACCATCTGCACAGCCATGCATTCATCTCCAGGGTGCACATGTCCCTGCCTGGGCCTTTACCCTCAGTTAAAAGGATAGATGAGAACACGAACTGTTCCCCTTTTGCTCTAGCTCCCAGAGCTTTGTAGTCACTGCAGATCTGCTCAAAGTCAGACCTGACATTATCATTAGTGCTCATGTGGATGAGAAGCATGGGGCACTGATCAGAGGTATGGATGGGCCTCTGCAACTGTTCTGTAATGTCTAGGATGTGGGCTCCAGGCCGGCAACATACCTTCTGGGACACATGTCAGTCAGCAGACGGATGCTTCCATTCTCCTCAGAAGGGAGTCCTCAACCACCAGCACTCTACATCTCCTCCTCTCAAGTGCAGTGGCCATGAGTGTACCACTTTGGGGTTCTGAGTGCATTCGATAGGTGTCTGAGTGCAGGAATACCTTTAAAAATCTGGGACTTCATCTCTCTCTGCCCCAGTTGCCCATCTATAAAACTGAGATCATTGTCCTTTTTCCTACTCATTGTCTGTCTGTCCTACTTAGACTGATCTCTTTGGGGGAAGGTCTGTGTATCACTAGGTGAGCCCAACACAACCCAATCTCCGTTATTAATAGCACACTTATCCAAATCAAAATCCAGTTCTGGACTTTTTCTAAAACTTTCTCCTTTGCCAGTGCCCAGGTGATCCCTGATACAGGAGGCAAGACTAGAAGAATCAAGAGATGGTCTAACTGAAGCCCATCTATCCCAAAATCTGTCTTTCCAATATAGTTAATTATCAGAGGTGCTCTTCACCTTCAGATTCCTATGGGAGCATCTCTGAAAATCAGGTCCTTAGGTCATTATGACTTTTCCTGTGATGTCATGTGTGATACCATGTATGCGAGATGCCAGGTAAAAATAAGTGCTATTGTATTTCCACCTCTGTTATCGCTAATTCTCTCTCAGAGGTTGTAATAAACACATCTGAATTATTCACCATTCACTACCAAGGTATTTTAACAGAAAATATGACAGACGGAAGAAAACGAGGGATATCTTTGATTCACACAGATGAGATCAATGTAACATGACTCAAATGATTATCTAAGACAATTCATAATTATTCATGGGACAAATCTTCATTCAATGGCAGAAATGTTCCGAGACTATGGGCTCCACCATGCAAGGTTCTGAGCCCTACTCTCAAATTATCTATTGTGCTGCTTAAACCAGGGTTTGTGGCTTAAAGACTTTACATAATTTTCTTGTTGTTGTGGGTCTGAAACAGCTAGCCCAAAGCTTTTACGTATCGGTTTATCGGTTTTGAACAGAGATTATATTTAAACTAATATTCTGGGAGCTTTTTATGAGCTAAAGAATTTTACAATGGTTTATAATTGCCTGAAGTTGTTACTAAAGAAAAAATCGGTGTCAGTGGCCCTGAAAAATGAACTGGAGTGGTCAGTCCTCAACTCATGTGCAAGCCATTTCCTAGACTGATGAAGAAAGGTGCAAGGGAATGTGCAGTGTGCTCAGCGGTGTGAGTTAGCCCCTCTGCGCCCGCGCCAGACTGAGAATCACGAATTCTATTCACAAATCACAAACAGGTTCTTCCTGACTTATTTCAGGAGAACAACAAGCCAATATAAAGTTCCCATCAGAGAGCACAGGGTGTCCCATTCTGTATTGCTAGCAGCCATTTAAAATGTCTGAGGGATGGCTTCTCCAGACTGTTCTCTGCCTGCCTCTGTTTTATACCAGGCCCATCACTGTGACATCTGTGGACTCACTTCACGTTTAAAGTGTGATACACAGAAAACAGCCTTGTGCTGTGTAACTGTCCGGTGTTGGGACTCGGCCCTCTCAGGTGCAGCTGGGAGCCATGGCGCCTCACTACAGGTGTCAAATAGTTCCAGGTTCTGGCCCTTCAACAGGTGCTGAGCAAACAAATAGTCGATATGCCCAGGCCCTGGGTCAGGGCAGGGCAATAAGCAGTTCAGAGCAGGCCCTTCAGCAGGGGCTGAGCAAACAAACAGTCTATCAGTCTGCGAGAATGGCCTCCTCAGGCTGCGTTCCAGCCCGGGGCCCTAGCAGCGGCAAAGGTTCGCTGCTGTCAGTGGGGATCCTGGCCGCAACACACTGACATCGGTTCAGGCTCTCCCGGAGCCAAACCAGGGTTGGCTACCCCGGGGCCACTTCCGACCTCCTGCTCTTGGGGTACCTGTGTCTCGCTGGCGTCTTCCGGTGGGTCCCAGACCATGGGTTCCTCAGGATACCGGGCACGGGGAAGTTCAGGCAGCTCCTCAGGATACCAGGCACGGGGAAGCTCAGTCTGGGAGGGAGCTCGGCCCCCCGTGTCTGGTCTCTTTGGCGGCCGGCCTCCAAGTGAGTGCCGGGGCTAGGCTTTTATACTTCCTGTCCAGCCCCTAGACTTCTGGGGGGCGGGAACTGGCATCAGTGGCTCTGCCCACTTTGGCGGCAGTAGTGGCTAGGCCCTCTCAGGTGCAGCTAGGAGCCAGGGTGCCTCACTACATGCTGACATAGCTGCACACACCCCTTGGGGAGCAGTGGGGAAGGGGGAATGAGCAGGAGGGGAGAGAAGCTGTGAGGTACCCAGAGAAAAGGGCTCCATTGGAATCAAGTGAATTCAAGTGATGTGTATAGTGGCCATTTCAAGGACTTGGTTATTCCTAATGCCAGCCCACAGCAGTGGCTGCTCCAATGTGTTTAAGAGCTACACTTTGAAGAAAGAGAGCATATAGAGTAGAGATGACCCAGAAATGTGTCCAAGGGATATAAGAAAACAATATTTCTCCCATCCAGCTGCTCAGTGCCCCCTGACATTATACTGGGTGCAGGTTCTCCCAGCCCACAGCAACCAGACCCTCCAAGTTAGTTCATCCTATTAGATCTCTCAGCCACTCTAGCACTCCCACACCTCCCCTCTTAGATGGGACCGTGTTAGCCAGTCGTGTCGGGGCTCGTCCCTCTCAGGCGCGGCGGGGAGCCAGGGCGCCTCCTAGCACGCCGCAGTCCAGGTAGGCTTAGCCCCTCTGCAGGTGCTGAGGGGGGTACAGGGTCTGCAAACAGGGTAGAGCCTCGGCCCCCTAGCCGGGGTCAGGGCTCTCAAAGTAAATAAGCTCCAGCTCTTGGGCAGGGCCGGGTAGTAGGAGTTCTAGTTGGCCCTGGCCCTTTGGATCAGGGCAGCACAGTGGCAAAGTCAAAGGGGCCAAGCCCTTGGTTCGGGCGGGGCACCAAACACAAGTCTAGTTCGCTCTGGCCCTCTGGGTCAGGGCACAGCAGTGGCACCGTCAAAAGGGCCCAGCCCTTGGTTCAGGCGGGGCACCAAACACAAGTCTAGTTCGCTCTGGCCCTCTGGGTCAGGGCAGAGCAGTGGCAAAGTCAAAGGGGCCCAGGCCTTGGTTCGGGCGGGGCACCAAACACAAGTCTAGTTAGCTCTGGCCCTCTGGATCAGGACAGAGCAGTGGCAATAGGCGGGAAGAGGGGGAGTCTGCCCGGTTACAGGTGGCAGGGGGAACGCAGGCCCTCCCACTCCACTGCGTTCCAGCCCGGGGCCCTAGCAGCGGTCAAGACCCGCTGCGGTCAGTGGGGATCCTGGCCGCAACACACTGACATGGGTTCGGGCTCTTCAGGAGCCAAACCAGGGTCGGCTATCCCCGGGCCACTTCCAACCTCCCCCTCTCTGGGTACCTGGTCCTTGCCTGCCTCGTCTGGTGGGTCCCAGACCATGGGCTCCTCCGGGTACCGGTCTTGGGGAAGCTCAGGCCACTCCTCGGGGTATCGGGCACACGGCAGGTCAGGCCGACGTTCCTCCGGGTACCGGGTCTGAGGCAAGTCCAGCCAGCGCTCCTCTGGGTAGTGGGCGCGGGGCAGGTCCAGCCAGCGTTCCTCTGGATATTGGGCGCAGGGCAGGTCCGGCCAGCGCTCCTCTGGGTAGTGGGCACGGGGCAGGCTGGGCCCGGCGGGAGCCCGGGCACCAGCATCTGTCCTCTCCGGCAGCCTGCTCCCAACTGAGCGCTGGGGCCGGGCTTTTATACTTCCTGTCCCGCCCCTTGACTTCTGGGGGGCGGGGACAGTCAGTGCTGACTCCGCCCACTGAGGCACCTGCTCTGGCTCGTCCCTCTCAGGCACAGTGGGGAGCCAGGGCGCCTCCTTACAGACCTCCTGCAGGCAGGAAGGTTATTCTTTCCACAGCAGATTAGAACAGTTTAATGCAGCCTTTCATCTAATCAAAGGTAGGCGCAAAGTAATGGCTCCCGGCAACCCAAATTAGAATAATACAATCAGCTGATGTTTTGCTGAGGCTGGTACAGAAAGAAGTGACTGGCTACTTATTGCACACACAATGTTGCCTGGTTAACTGTGAGCTATTGTACAATCCTAACCAGGCATGTGCAGATACGGTAACCATGAGAGCAAAACTAGAGTGGTTTGCATTGTTTCCAGAACTCTGGAACATGAAACACATGCAGAGCCTATGCCACAGATTTGCTGTATCATGTGGATTTTAGATATTTGAAGGCCAGCAACAGATTTGATGAGAGAACCACTTTTTCCCATTTAATTCAGACACAGGGAGTGTGTTGCTTTTAGAGAATAAAAGGCTTGTATTCTCTGTTCTCTACAGCTCCCTTGACACTGCCATTTGATTCCATGCAATAATGGAGCAGTTCATGGAAGGGTCATGTGATTATAACAGAGATTACTGAGCCAATTGGAATGACACAGGTAACTTTAGTTTTGTACAGGTGGATACTAACCCAAATCCTGGGCTGGAGCTTTGGAGTTGTTTAGACATAAGCTTCAGCACTACCCCTTCTCAATGGTGGGCCAATCAAAACCCTAGATCTGAACTTGCCCATCCTTTGAGGAAGTTGAGATCTGGACAGCTCCAGCTCCTCTGCAGTGATTATTAATACTTAGGTATCTATCTAGTAATGTAGAAGTATGTGGTACTTTACCACCGGTAAAATACTATTGATGTTTAGTGCACATGCTGTGCCTTACATCCAAGGATCTCAAAGTACTGCCCAAGCCTGAGTCAATTAATTCGAATATTCAAAACAGAAAACTATATCCCTGTTCCCAAGTGAGAGACGAGTTAAGGACACAAAAACTGGATCTGGATTTCAAACACCCCAAATATTGGAATATTTGGATCTACATCCATAAAATTAGATACAATCATAAATCATTTTTGTTTTTGCTAGCTGATGACTGTTTGGGGGATTTTTACTGGTTTTGTTGTTCTGTTCAACACAAAACTGCACTCACACTCACAGACATGTCTGTGTCTGCCCCTTTCTCTCACACAGACACATACATATGCCTTTTTCTTTGTAAGTTTAAGATCTGCAATAGCGAATCCTTTCCTATGACTGTCCTAAGCATCTCCATTTGTGTAGAACACTGCTTCTCTTTTAGACACACAGGAGAAGTCCTTGTGATTAAATAATTCCCCTCGCTTTCTATTCATCCCTTGTGCTATAGATCTGCTGGATACTAGTGTGCGTGTATATAGATACTTATATTTGATTTTATGCAAACTACAATAACCTTCAGCAAGATAATCTCACCTGTCTCTGGAGTGTTAATCTTCATGTCCAACAGCCACTTTCTCTTAAATCTCACCACAGGCGATTGGGGCTGGCACCAGAACACTAGTAGCCTTCTTGTGGTCTGAAATAACAGGAATGGAGCCTAGAAACGGAGAATGATGCTGACAAGCTTAAGAATCCTGTTTAAATTACACAGCCACCATTGAGATTTCATGGAAGCTGATCATTTTTGTGTTTTGCTGTGTGTTTCCCAATAACCGGACTCTTGCTATAATACACCTGTATTTTTCCCTTTTGTTTTTAATAAGCATTTTAAAGTGCAGGGGCTGCGGCCCTTTGGACTGGGTGTCAGGGTAACTAGACAGTGGAATGAGAATTCAAGTACAAAATTCCTCTTGATTTCCATGCAGACCCCATGGAATTATTGTTATTTTTTAAAGTATTTGTGACATTGAATAATAATAGACTAAAATGAGATGACTGTTTGTTTCTGTAGGGCACACTGGAAAAGATTAAAGGCCCAGCTGAGATCAGGGATACAATTTTCAAAAGCATGTGAGCAACTTAGGAGCCAAAAATCCTATTTTTAAAAATGGCACTTTCAGGCACTTAGGCGCCTCATTCAAAGTCAATGTGATATAGGCACCTAAGTCACTTAGGTTTGAAAATTCCACCCCAGACTAATTAATACAGTGTTCAAAATGGCTGCAGCAGCTGATGGGCTGTCTACACTGGGACTCACAACACTGTTGTGCCTTGGGTGGGTGTACGGCATGGGAATGAATTCAGTGAGCTAGAGCGGGAGGAACTAAGCAACCATACACTGTAGCAACCCAGTGAATTCTCAGTAGGTGCTTTCACTCCCTGCCTCAGTGTCCCTTCCTCAAGATAAAAGTAATAAAAGGCTTAAAACTCACTGGAGAGTAGAGGACCCAGCACAAGGCTTTAAGATGGTCTTGCCATTGTTGTCATAGATGTGCTAATGCCATGATAGCAGTTTACACAACATGGGAAAACAAAGCTAATTTGGGTACAAATCGGTTAAACTTGATTATTATTATTTTTTTACTATAGTTATATGATTCTCCCTTTTCACCATGGCTGCTATGTGAGTTGTCGCACAACAGCCCTACAGAGAATGAACTGAAAACTGCCTGGCAGGATTTATGAGGCTGGATGGCTAGATGGCTCCCTCAGGAACTCCCTTCTTATACGTCAAGGTTCTGAGAAGGGTCTCGTCCTTCTCATGTCAAGAGAGTCACCCATCAGCTCCAGATCGATGTCAGAACCAAAGGAGTCAGTTATTGTTTCAACTTTTATGTACCATTATACAATATCCGTAATATAGTATCATAGAAATGTAAGTCTGGAAGGGACCTCAAGAGGTCATCAAGTCCAGCCCCCTGCAGGTTCGGCTGATTGCAGCTCCCACTGGCCGCGGTTCACTGCTCCAGGCCAATGGGGGCTACGGGAAGTGGCGTGGACCGAGGGATGTGCTGGCTGCCACTTCCTGCTGGCCTCATTGGCCTGGAGCAGCAAATCACGGCCAGTGGGAGCTGTGATCAGCCGAACCTGCAGACGCTGCAGGTAAACAAATCATCCCGGCCCGACGGCAGATTTCCCTGATGGGCCGCGTGCCAAAGGTTCCCAAACTCTGCCCTAGGCAATCCCTGGCAGGTGTTTGGCCAACCTGTTCTTAACATTTCCAGTGATGGGGATTCCACAGCCTCCCTTGGAAGCTCATTCCAGAACTTAACTATACTTATAGGTTGAAATTAGGAAAATTTTTCCTAAAATCTAACCTAGATTGCTCTTGCTGAAGATTAAGTCCCTCACTTCTTGTCCTATCATCTGCAGATATGGAGAACAATTGGTCACCATTGTCTTTATAGCAGCCCTTAACAAATTTGAAGACTGTTATCAGGTTCCCTCCTCAGTCTTCTTTTCTCAAAACTAAACATGCCCATTTTTTTAACCTTTTCTAACACGTCAAGTTTTCTAAACTTTTTATCATTTGTGTTGCTCTTCCCTGGACTCTCTCCAATTTATCCACATATTCCCTAAAGTGTAGCACCATGACCTGGACACAGTACTCCAGGTGAGGCCTCACCAGTGCTGAGTATAAAAGGACGATTACCTCTTGTGTCTCTCATACACCACTCCTGTTAATAAACCCTATAATAATATTAGCTTTTTTCACAACTGCATCACATTTTTGGATCCTGTTCAATGTGTGACCCCCTATAACCCTCAGATACTTTTCAGCAGTAATACCACCTAGACAGTTATTACCCATTTTGTTGTGCATTTAATTTTTCCTTCCTAGGTATAGTCCTTTGCACTTGTCTTTATTGAATTTTACCTTGTTGACTTCGGGCCAATTCTCTAATTTGTCAAGTTTTAGTTTCTCTTCCGGCCCTCCAAAGTGTTTGCAACCACTCATAGGTTGTTTGTCATCCACTAATTTTGTAAGCCTGCTCTCTATCCAAGGCATTAACAAAAATATTGAACAGTACTGGACCCAGGAATGACCTCTGCAGGACTCCATTAGATGTGCCTTCCCTGTTTCAAAGCGAACCATTGATAACTACTGTATACATACGGTCTTTCAATCTGTTGTGTATCCACTTTATAGTAATTTCACCAAGACCACATGTCCCTAGTCTGCTTATGAGAGTGTCATGGGGAATGCATCACAAACCTTTACTAAAATCAAAATATATTATATCTACTACTTCCTTTCTGTCCACTAAACCATTGTTCCTGTCAAAGAAGGAATTCATTCCAGACAAACATAATTTTTTTCTTTACAAATCCATTCCTTCTAATCCTATAATCCTCTAGGTGCTTACAAGTTGATTGTTTAATAATTTGTTCCAGTATCTTTTGGTATCAAAGTTATACTGATTGGTCCATAATTCCCTGAGTCCTCTTTGTTTCCCCTTTTAAAGATAGGTGTTATGTTCACCTTTTTCCAGTCTTCTGGGACTTCATATGTCCTCTGAAAGTTCTCAAAGATAACTGAGGTCCTAAGATTGCTTCAGCTGTTTCCTTAAATTCCCTAGGATGCATTTCATCAGGTCCTAATGATTTGAATACATTTAATTTATCTAAATATTCTTTAACCAGTTCTTCCTCTATTTTGGCTTGTCTTCCTTCCCCATTGTTGTTAATCTTATTTGTGTTGAGTATCTGGTCACCATGCATCTTTTTAGTGAAGGCTGAAGCAAAATAGGCATTAAACACCTCGGTCTTCTTGATGTCATCAGTTATTGCCTCTCTTTCCCTGCTAAGTGGAGTACCTACACTTTCCTTCACCTTTCTCTTGGCTCCTAATGTATTTAAAGAACCTTATCTTATTTTCTGTTATGTCCCTTCCTGGCTGTAACTCATTTCTTGCCTGAGCCTTTCTAATATTGCGCCTGCATACTTGTGTTATTCTTTTGTACCCCTCCTTAGCAATTTGTCCATGTTTCCACTTTTTGTAGATTTCTTTTTTGATTTTCAGGGCATTAAAGAGCTCCTGATGGAACCCTATTGGTCTCTTACTCTTCTTCCTATCTTTCTTTCACATCAGAGTAGTTTGCAGTTCAGCCTTTAATAGTCTTCTTAAGAAACCGCTAGGTCTCTGGAACTCCTTTTTCCCTTAGATTTTCTTCCCATGGGAGCTTACCTACCAGTTCTCTGATATTGCTAAAGTCTGAATTTTTGAGTCCCTTGTCCTCAT
Organism: Gopherus flavomarginatus; assembly: GCF_025201925.1. Classification (NCBI taxonomy): domain Eukaryota; kingdom Metazoa; phylum Chordata; order Testudines; family Testudinidae; genus Gopherus; species Gopherus flavomarginatus. Next base: position 78,832,441 of record NC_066625.1, on the reverse strand, counting down.
TCTGATTCTTTAACTCTTTCCTTAGAATCTTTAAATTTATCATTTCATGATCATTTTCACCAAAATTACCTGCCCCCTTCAGATTCACAATTCTTCCCTGTTGGTCAGAATAAAGTAAAAAATGACTGTTCCCATGGTTACTTTCTCTACTTTCTGAAACAAAATGTCCCCAATACATTCCAAGAACTTACTGGAAATTGTGTGCTTTGCTGCATTACTTTGCCAAGAGATATCTGGGTTGTTACCAGCTCTTATATTTTGTATATATTTTGGATAATATAGTATAATCAAAATATTTCAATAAAGTCAAAATGTAATTTTTTTTGTCCATTTAAAATTCTGCAATTTTGACTTTTCATCCTGATTTGAGATTAAACCAGATTTTGAAATCTCAGAATTTCCCATGGAGTGGAAGTTCCATATTTTGATCAGCTGTAATGAAATATAATTTGTGTCTGCTTGATACATGGTCTTGGTAGAAGAGGCAGGCAGTCTAGGTACAATAGGGTTCTGTGTCCCTTTTCCAAATTTAAGTATGCTCCAGTAGTTAGAACACATGACTAGGAGCCAGGATTCCTGTGTTCCATTCCCAGCTCCAATCCTTGCTCACTAAATCTTTCTGTATCTCAGCCTCACCAGCTCTACTATGGGTTGTCTTGAAGTAATAAGGACCTTGAGAGACTTATGTAATAATGTTCAAAACAACTTTGGGATCCTGGCATAAGAGCTGTTACATAAACATTTAATGTATAAACACACTAAACACTAGCCCAGCCAAATAAGACTCACATCTTATTGACCCCACAAATTCATAAACTTAGGAACCAGGGAGTTACATGTTCCAGGAGTTGTTGGCTTATACAAAATACCATTTTTATAAAGTGAACATTGCTGTTCTCTGAACTCGGTAGATAAACAGTCTAGTCCATTGCAAACTCCCCAAACAGTCAGCTATTTCTCAATGTAAACTTTTTACCTCTGCAGATCACCACAAAAAGATCTTTTGTGTTGCTTATAAACTTGCCAACATCTGAAGAAGGGATCTGCATCTATCCCAAAGACTGCTAGAACAGGGCCTCATCCTCCCTGATTGAACTACCTCATTATCTCTAGCTTGCCTGCATATATATACCTGCCCCTGGAAATTTCCACTACATGCATCTGATGAAGTGGGTATTCACCCACGAAAGCTCATGCTCCAAAACGTCTGTTAGTCTATAAGGTGCCGCAGGACTCTTTGCTGCTTTTACAGATCCAGACTAACACGGCTACCCCTCTGATACTTGATCCCAAAGACTGCGTATTATGTAACTCAGTTGCTGATTCTATAACAAACACTGCACACAATCTTGTCTACACATTTACAAGTTGGAATCAGTTTCTAGTTGTAATTGAATCAGGGCTGGCCCCACAAACCTGGTGAGAGCCACTATCTCTTCATCAGATCAAGCTCAGACAATATTGAAAGGAAATGAGATAGCTCTTAACTGGAAGATAATTCTGGGTAATATGCAAGTAGCCAACCCCAAGCATTCCTTTTTCTTCCAGAATTTCTAAATTCAGTCAGTGTTACAGAAAGGAGCTTCTGAATTGGAGAAGGGCATACAGCTAGGGACACATTTAACCCTGTTCAGACTCTCCAACTTGGTGTAAAGCAATACACATGGGAACAGTCAGCATAAAACACCATCACAGTCCATGATGGATGCAGGATGAAAAACCTGGAGAGGATAAGAAGCTTAACTCATGCCTAGGCTCTATGTTACCCTACAGATGAGTGTTAACACCCTAAGGGGACTCAGGAGGGAGGAGTAGGCAGAGGGCAGGTGTGGTACAATGGTTTCAAAGTGCAAGAAATGATGAGGCTGGCCCTTTCACAAGAGCTTAGACACAAAATTGGTTTCCTGGAGAGAAAACATAAGAAACCTGGCAACCTAAATATATTTAAAGGGCTTACAGCTCTCTAGGGAAAATTCTGAGGCTACTGAAGTGGAAAAAGCATTTGCTAAGATTAAACAGGCATTTTTCCATGGGGAAAAAAATTGACACAGCAGACAAATACTTGGCAGAAGACTGGAAAAGGAGGTGGGAGGGAGTGGTAGTAACACACCATCACCCAGGACTGGGAAATCCAGTCAGAGGAAGGATCCAGCCTGCATCTCCTTTGTCTTTTACAAAACTCTCTAGGGGCAAAGTGAGATAATGTTCCATGTAATGTTTCTAAAGAGCTGATTTTGCAAATAAAACAAACAAAGGTTCCAAAAGACAAGCTTCCCAGGTAAATGTTTCAGCATGAAAAGCAAACGAGCATTTACTGAGTTAAAACTGAGCAAGCATCTATATCTGAGGCTTGGGTAAGCACAATGGACCAAGTGGGTGGTGTTACCCAAACCTGTATATAATGTTGACATTTACTGTTTACATAGGTGCTGCAACCAGGAGTGCTGGAGGTGTGGCCGCATCCCCTGGTTTGAAGTGGTTTCCATCTTACATATCAGTGGTTCTCAAATTTTTGTACTGGTGACCCCTTTCACAGAGTAAGCCTGTGAGTGTGACCCACACCCCCTTATAAATTAAAAACACTTTTTAATATATTTAACACCATTATAAATGCTGGCGGCAAAGCGGGGTTTGGAGTGGAAGCTGACAGCTCACGACCCCCCCCATGTAATAATCTCACAACCCCCTGAAGGGTCCTGCCCCCCAGTTTCAGAACCCCTGAAAGAGATTGTTTAGTTTCGTTCAATGGCTCTAAGTACCCCCACTATATAAATTGTTCCAGCACTCCTGTGTGGGAGTGCATGTGCAAATTGTGTGATTGTGTAGAGAAACAGCTAGCTCACTGTCCAACTGGCCAGGTTTGTGTGTAATCAACTGATTTGTCCTGTAGCTGCAGAAGCTGTATGTACAAATGTAGGTGAAAATTGCATGTGTGGAGTTTGGACAGGTATGTCCATTGTAACATATGAGCTCCTAGTGTAAATCCACTCACCTCCTGTGTATTTGTCATCTCTCACCCTCACTAACCGTCTAAGACCCCTTTGTGCTTTAGTGCACAAAAGCTCACTAGAAGCTGCAGTGCATAAACTATGACATCACATTTGTTTCCATGGCAGCAGGTTGTGACAAATGATTAGAACTTCTCTGCAGGGTCAAGCAGAAGCTGGGAGGGAGAAAACCTTCTACTAAAAACACAGATATAGCACTGCACTGATCATAAAGGGATCACTGGAAAAATAACAGCCATGTATATTTAGTAGGCTGAATCTCCTCTCATGGTGATGTAAACCAGGAAAAAATGCAGTTGCACCAATATTATGAGAGGGGAATTACTCCTGAAGTGAGTAAATCTCTTATTTTCATACCCGATTTGGTGCAAAAGCCCCTCTTGGAAAGCCTGGTTAGTATTAACCTTACTTGATTCTACTGTGAGCTGAAGATGAGAGAGGAGATATGAAGCTAAAGGCTCTCCCTTCTGGAAATGTACAAGATGGATGGAAGTACTTGGAGTGTATATTCCCCTCAAGTTAATGACCTGGTTAAGGCTAATTACTACACACTCTCACTCTAAATTAAAAAAGACCTTAATAACTGGAAGGACTGTATGATTAACTGGCTTGGAAGATTAACTGTGATAAGAATGGTGTGATACTTCCAGGTTTCCTCGACGTTACCTATTTGTCACTCTCTGAATAGACTGTATGGGTCTGGAAAAACTGCTTCAAAAGGTCTGGAAAATGAATTAGTAACAATTTATTGACAGGGGGTGGGCAGAATGAGGAACATTTTCAAGCACTAACCAATCTATGCTTTGGGGGAAGTCAGTCGCTCATGTTACGTTTGATCTCTGGGACTCTGTGCAGCAGGTCAGACCAGTCAATGTTGCTTTATTGCCCTTTTCATCACCTATCTCACACTTACGGCCATGGATATGACACAGGAGGCAAACATCAGACCACCATGGGGAGCCTACAGGTGAGGAAGGCTGCCTAGCACATTTTCCTGTGAATTCAGTGGAGTGGAAAGGTGTTGGATTGATGGCTCTGGAGAGTGATGTCCTGATGTACCCACAGAACAGATGCAGCACATAACACCAGTGCTAGCCTCCCCATACAGCTGTCTGCCAATGTTCCAAGGTCCTGTCCTGAGGGACCATCTCTAGCAGTGACAGGTGCATTCCCTCCTCATGGGTTGTCTACTGAGAATGCCAACTAGGGTAACAACTGGGGCTGTGTTTCTAGAAAAATAGACTATAAAATACCCCAAAATACACAAAGCTTGTGCTATCTGTGACAGAATTGCTAAAAGTTAACTCCACAATCACTAGAAATAAATATTTCTCTAGAACATCTCAACCCCCAAATCACTGGGACAGTATTCTGATTTAACTGCAAATCCTAAAATATAATAGGTACTTAAGTATTTTACTTGATATTAAAGGCCTCAAATGCTTAACACATTGGGCTCTGCATGACAGCTCAGCTGGAAAGCAAAAACTTTCTTTGAAACCCTGTAATAAAGCAATTCCTTTATGTCTCAATGCAATCAGAACAGCTTCCAATTAGCTACCATGTGCTAACCTACCACATTATCTACGCTATCTATCTCATACCATTTACTGTAGCATCTGAGACGCTCCCACTTAAATAGTATAGTACCACTATGTTTTATTACTGGATTTTGGTGAGTGTGAGAGTCTGCGCGCACTGCCTTGAACCTGGGATAGTAAAGGCAGAGGCTGTTCAAGGTATCTCACTCACAGCTCTGCCAATGCAACTTCATCCTGAACTGTTGCTCTTTCTGGCTATTGCAATCCTGGGCTTCCACACCGCTCTGCTCCCTCAACTCTGATCTGCAATGCCACCTGCTATTCAGCTGATGAGCCCTCACCCATGCACCTCAATCCCGAGCAACAGCACTCCCTGCTATTGCACTGCTGACATCTCCTACGCAGAGAATGTCAATCTGGACAAATTGTGTTATGTTTTGTGATGTTGACAAATGGGGACTAGAGTGAGACCATTAAATTCATGTCCACTTTTGCTCTACGCAGGATTTGAACTTACATCTCCAGTGGCAAGAGCCTAACACATTCTCAGTTGTCCTTCACTAACCTAGGCCAAGGTCAGACCAGTCTGAAGCAAAGATTTGATTTTAGTCTTAATGGAGAAGAGCAACCAAAATGTTTTTCAAAACTTAAAGGGACACAGTCTTCTAGAGGGACAAAGAGTCCCGTGGCACCTTGTAGACTAACATATGTATTGGAGCATAAGCTTTCATAGATGAATACCCACTTTGTCAGACGCATGTATTCATCCACGAAAGCTTGTGCTCCAATATGTCTGTCAGTCTATAAGGTGCCACAGGACTCTGTCGCTTTTTACAGATCCAGACTAACACGGCTACCACTCAGATGCTAGTCTTCTAGAGAAAATTTAGCCTCCACAATTTATTTATTTTAGGAAGAGTTTTATAAGACCTAACACAAATACAAATGTTGTCCTGATTCTTTAAAAATTCAGCTACAGCGCTCATACGTAGAATTACCAGACTGGTCCATCTAGTCTAGTATCCTGTCTGACAGTGACCAATACCAATTGCTTCAGAAAAAAATGCAAGAAATCCTGCTGTAAGTATTAATAGGATAACCTGCTTCTAAGGAAAGTCTCTTCCTAACCTCACTTGTAACTGGTTGGTTTATGCAATGAAGCATCAGGATTATATCCCTTCCAAGACTCTTGGGGTTTTTTAGAAAAATATTATGATTATTACTCTGAATTTTCTCATTATTCATACAGATGTCCAGTCCTTCCTAAATGTGCTTGGTTTGTCTTTGACAATGTTAAAGATTCCCCTCCGGTCCTGGGAACCCAAGTATTAGCACCATTAGGTGCCTGTGGGAGAATCAGAACGTGAAACTGAATAAAAGTACAAAGTTAAACTAACTAGATTAGTTTCACTAAGCGCCTGTGGTTCCATACCCTTGATGCTATAGAGATTCCACACACAGCAAACGGACAGAGGCAAAAATAAGCAAATAACATAAAAAAATATGATGTTTAACATTCTTTCTGTTTTAATCAGGTATGGAGTGCAGCTAGCAACACGGGTAAGGATTATTTCCCTTTAGGTAATGTATGATTTTTTCTCTTGATAAGTGTCCCTTTTGGAATGAGATCGATAACATTGATAGAGATAAATAGTTCACCCTGGTGAAGGGTTCAGAAACAGTGAGACGTGATCTAAAACGTAGGAATAAATTGCCATCCACTCGAGTAGTGAATTTTGATTTACCAGCATCTAAATTATGTGAGTACTGAGTGAGCAGGGCAGGAGGAGGGGGCACTGCACAGAGGAGAAAGCTCCTATTTATGCACAAAGACATTAGTAATCAGCAATGATGGAAAATGAAATACAGAAAACACACGACAGTTTAATAGGATTTTTCTAGCTTTGGATATTCTTTCAAAGTTTACATGATTCCGACAAGGCTCTTTAACAAATTCCTGTTTGCTTTTAATAGAGGTTAAATAGATTTTAGCAAATCCTAGGCCAGATTTATTAAATATTATGTAGATTTTTACAAACCCACCGGAGATACAATAACAGTTATTTTTGAGTTAGCAAACCTTCCTTCGCACTTGTTAGAGATCTTTGTAGATTAAACAAGGAGCCAGGTCTAGCAAATGTTGAAATTTAATATTTGGAGTCAGACTGAATAAACGACAGGCAGATTTATGCAATGACGTGTTTGAGATCTAACAAATATTGTCTCATCTCAAGAAAATAAATGTTAAATGAGGATGAATCTAATATGGTTCAGAAAGACGAGCTCCATTTACAAATCTTTTATATATTTAATAAATACATTTATTAAATGAAGTGAAGTGCTCATTGGAGATTGTATCAATGTAAGGAATTCATCTCTGGTAGGACTTAGCCAGATTAATTCTCCATTTATTAAATGTTCCTGAGATGTAGAAAGACTGCATCAGGCTTAATATGCATCTGGTAAGCTCAGTAAAACATTCATAACAAATGGCAACCGGCGATAGGCTTGGAAAGAAGAAATGTCTTCATCCTTGTTGATGAGAGAGTGGCATTTGAGAAGAAATGAATAAAAAGCCTCTTGGAAATGAGTGGTTGTATTATTCATACTGTGTAGGTGGGAAATCAGGAGGAAGGCAAAGGTGCAGATAGGAGAAAGGGGAGCTGACATGCAGAAGAAGAGGGAAAGGTGAATCAGAGGGGGGGTCTGGTGGGGTTATGTTTGCATAAGCCTTGTAACTTATTACACTGAGATTTAAAACAAGCTTAAATAATTGAATTCAGTGCTGGTGAAAGATGCCAGCCAGCCAAACCTGGAGGCTGATGCAGACTGACTGCATAGAGACACTGGGCAAATAGAATCTTGATGCAAACATCCATCTGATAATCTGCATCTCCCTTGCTCTGCAAGGTCCACCTATGGATACAAGAGGTTCAGTCTCCATAGTCTGCTCAGTTCTTGGCCTCCGTGCAGGGACTGCCAGAAAGGGGTCTGGTTGTTTTGGTGGTTTTACAACAGGGAAACCTGTATGCTAGGAACTACAGTGAGACTATCAGACCATTCACATGGGCCACCTATCAGCTGTCAGATGGTCACAGCTCTCAGTCACTATTGGTCTGGAGTGTATCATGCTAAGGAACATGTCCAGCAGAGTACATAGAAATTAAGGCTGTAATTCCAGTTGATGTAGGGGTGGTTCTGGTGACTCTAGGTTTGTGCTTAATGATCTCATCAGACCCTCTGGCTGCAATTCCAGCTGCACACTCTACTGTTTGGAGTGCAATATCACTTGCGTGAACTCCCACAGCAACTTATAATTATCCTCAGGTTTGCTATGTGCTCAGATTTGGGGTGTGATTTGATTTAGTCATGTATTTCCATGTTTAACAAATTTGCTTTATAGTCAGAATTTTACAGATTATATTTACTAACCCCAAACCTTTAATATCATCCCCATGGCTAACTTTAAAAGATACAGTAGATTAAATGTGAAAGAGAACCAAGCCTACATTTGCCAGATATATCATTCATAGTTGGCTCCCTGCACATGGATGAGTTCGAAATATCCAAGACTTGCAAGGATATGAAAGTCCGACCTTATGCTTAGACCGCATGGCTTGAGGTCCCAGTATTTGGAATGGCATCATTTTATCCAATTGGTGTCTTCAAATGGAGCAATTTTGTGAGCCCTTTTTTGGGGATCAGTTTATTCCAGGTATGCTAGGAAGCCATAATACTGTTTCCAGGAAATTTGGGTGTGTAAAGATCTGATCTGACACCTGACTATGAAGGTCAGGTGGACTTGCCCATCTCCCATACTACATACACCCATGGACACTCGCTGATTCGGCTGAAGAGGTGGGAATTCTCTAAATCAAGACTCAGCAGTGATGTGCATGACAGTGAGCATTGGCCATGCCTCTCTCTGGATGGGTAGCCAACCATTTCTCACCAAACACCCAGGGTCTTTGTGCAGCATGCGCTAGGTTCATGGGATAGATTCTTGGTGGGATGGGTGCAGCCTCTTCTCCGGTTATGCCAAAGGCTAGGTCAGAAATCTAGCAAGAATAATCCCTCAACTTTCAGCTGAGGCAGGTTAACTCAGCTCCGGCTCCATGGCCATGCATCTCCATGTCACTGCTGGATAGAGCTGTACCCTGTCAGAGATGCTGTTCCTATGTAGTTTGGGGGAGGCGGGTGTGCTTTTTACAGTGCTCTTCTAATCACAATTGTCTGCTTCCTGCACCAGGTCTAAGCTGTTGCTAGCCCTCTCGGGTCCAGAGGGACAAAGCAGGTAGATAGTGAGAGGAGTCCAATGAGGAATGCAGCCATAATACGAATAGGCCTATTTACCACTGGCTGATGTCATTTCAGAACAGGTCAGCTACAGAGATTTCCCAAAAACCATCTCTCAGAGGAGATAATAATCTTAATTGAAATCAGAAAACCTTCCAGTATATTTGTGCGTACAGTAATAGCACGACATTTAGAATCACAGTGGGATTAATAATTGGGAACAACAGTCTATCATTTTTGTTCTGTTTTCTTTGTGGGGAGAAAAGGAGCTTGGCTGTAATTCCAAGACACCACCTTGTTCCCTCTGAGAAATAACCACCAAGTTTAGAAGCATGCTGGGGTGCTTCTGTCCTGAGATTGCTGGTGGGGGTAGAGATGGGATGATACTTGATTTGGTATTCTCCCTAAAGGAGTGATTGGAGATCACACTGCCACCCTTAGCCTGATGGAAATGAAGCTATTTAACATTCTGCCACTCTACACAGGAACAAAAGAGAGCGCACAAGGGCTGTGCTGTGATTCAGCTCACACCATCCTTTGCAGAAACAATTATAAAATGCAAATACTATGGATACCTCCTTAACAGAGCAAATCTATCCATTGCCTGCCTCTGTTCTTTTATCAAGCATCTATTTAAGGGGAGCTTTTTTTTCCTCCATGCAATGTGATGGTAATACAAGCTGTCAATCGCATTTCTCACTCGCTGTGCTATGCGGGTATAATCTGATCCCCAATGCTTACTGTGCCATGTCTGATAATGATCGTGTTGTGCACTTACCGATGTTGTGCAGCCTTTCATTAAAGGATCTCAAAGTGCTTAATTTATTAACACTTACTGGGTGGTAGAGAGGTATTATTATCCCCATTTTACAGATGGGAAGACAGAGTGGTAAAGCAACATGTGCCAGCTACAGATTGCTGCCAGTCATTGTAGGGCCTGATTCATTCATCTTTGCAAAGCTCATATAGTGGCTCAGATAAAAGGGGCTAAAGAAATGCAAAGCATTGCTAGAGATTAATGCATCTGTTCTGAAAACCAACCTGGCACTTGTTCCATTTCACCACATGCAGGGTCTCTCCCTGTTGGAGATTTCTTACTCCTTGAGCAGATTTCACAATGAGCCACATTCCATTCAGGGATGGAGATGGTAAAAATGCTCAGGGTATAAAGATGCCAAATGTCTGTCTGAACACAGACAGCCACCCCGCACATACTGAAATGAATCCATGACCACCTGGAATGTGCTGGCAGTCATTGTGCTGCACGTTGGGGCCATTCAGAACTTCACAGCAAGACTAGGTGTAGAACTCAGATCCTCCTGCTGCAGAAGCACAGGCCTCACCCCTTGAGCTGAAGAAGCACCTCCTCTAGTTATTAGCAAGAAAGGGACTATGACACACAATTAGACAATTCTGATTCCACCCAGTAAGTGTCACCAGTGACACATACACATTGGCCAGCATTTTACAATATTTTCAGTCTCCCAACGGCTCCCGTATACTACAAGAAGCTGAATTTAATGTGTACTTTACCAACACATTTTTCTCTCTTCAGCAGGATTTTCAAAACAGATCATTCAAAATTAAGGTAATTTTCTCCCCCTCTACTAAGCAATGGACTCACTCCACATCTCATGTGTGTGAGAAATAAAATTTAAATGAGATTCAACACTTATTAGGAAATTTTGTTTAAAAATGCTGTGTTACGTTCTTGCTTCTATCTCCTTGCAGCAATCAGTTTAAGAGTCTCTAGTTAATTCAGGTGACAGGTCCAATGGTGTGAGACATGGATAAATCTGAGGCTTAAAGTTAGAATAAAAGAGAAATCAAATGCAATTGGATTTTATATTGTGCCTTTCACACTGCGAGTGTTGTTATTCATGTTTATAAACTACCTATAAAAATGCAAAGAGGAGGAGGGGATTGCAGGAAATGAAATGCCAAAAAATAACTATATTTAAATAATGAGCAGCTGAAGAAAGCCAGAGAATTCAAAGTTAAAAGTACACCATCAGGTTCAGTTAGGCCTGGAATGTTGGTTTTGTTGAGAAGAGGGAAGGTGGCCTATATAGAGTGGGAGTCAGGAATTTATAAAACCTTATACAATAAGAACCTTGATAATTCTCCTTTTGCTTTACCTGCAGGCTCTATTATCTTCGTACAAAAACACACCCTGGTTTCCCTCCTCGTTTCTCAACAAAGCTTTAATAACAGAGTGTTGTACTTAGATCTCACATTACTCAAACTCCATTACTTTTAACACAATACCCTACAATACTTCCATGAAGCTACTAAACGGTGCCATAAGCAATTGAAAACGAACGACACCTGCTCGACTAAATGAACAAAGTGTGTTCTGTAATGCAGTATCTTTAATTTTTTTTTTAAATTGTGTTTGATTGCTCCCTTGTTAATTCCAAAAATTCAGCACTCCGCAACACATCTTTTAGCCTTTAGTGTAACTTAGTTTGGATCTGTTTTGGAAGTAGAAATGGCTGCCTGGCTTTGAAGTGAGTCAGTAAAACAGGTTTTATTCTTATTTTTCTATCCACCTGGGCGGGGGGGGGGTTCTCTCGCCCATCATTGCAGTATATTGGCACTTTCCATGTAAAATCAAAGGCAGCAGTGTAGTTTCTACTGGTCTTCACAAGATCTGTCATGCTTCTACCTCTTGGGGTAAAAAATCTGCTCGGTTGATTGATTGTTGGGTTTGGTTGGTAGGGTTTAGCTGTAGATGGAATTGCCGGTGCTGTGAATGTCATTCTTACGTAGGAAAGGCTTTTTCAAAGTTTTTCTTTCTTTTTGGAGGGCGTGGTGGATTTAAACATTCTCTGTAATGCTAAGAACCCAAATACTATTTCGTGAGTCCCCAGACCACTCTGGTTTTCCTGTCCATGCTGACTAAAATGCAAGGAGCAAACAAACTGCATCAATTGTGTCGAATCCATTAGACTTTGTGACACTGGGAGCTGTGCTGGCCACCCTCCTGTAGCCTGAAGGCTGAGCCATCGCTCTTATTCTGCTGGAGACTATGCAGTCAAACCCTTACCCTAACATACAGCCCTGGTAAAGTCAGCGATTCCCTGCTTGGGTAAAATGCAGTGCAAGTGTGGCGTCACCTGCAAGATTTAGGCCCATGTTTGCATTTATGTTTATAGCAGGTTGTAAAAGCAAACGAACTCACATAGCTGTGATTTTTGCACGTGCTAAAATGGAACCATTTTAGAAAACTGCTTGTTGTTTTAGAGGGACAAGGTCAGTGAGGTAAGATCTTGTATTGGACCAACTCCTACTGGTGGGAGGGAAAAGCGTGGGAGGTTCACAAAGCACTTCTCAGGTCTAGAAAAGATAAGGTAACCTGAGTGTCCATGCTAAATACGAGGTGGGACAGATTGTTAAGCATAAGGTTTCACACATGCTGTAGGACAGCATTTGAAGTGGTACCACCTCTGCGGTCGTAGGACTACGGAGGCAGTAGGGTGTGTTACAAATCATTGTAATGAGCCATAAAATCAGTGTTGTTTTAGAATTCAGTCCAATACCCAGTGACATCAACAGGAGTATCTCCACCGACATGAATGGGGACTGGGTTGGGCCCGCATTCTGCTACCAGTGAAAGCCTGCAGCAGATCAGTCTCATTGCCATTTACTAGAAGAGGGGAACTATATCTCATAGTTTGGGACTTGTCTTCTTGGGCTCCCCACATCTTAGACTAGCAAATAATCTCCACAACATTCTTTGTCTGGCCAGATTCAACCGCCTCCTCTTTAGTTGGGGGCAAATCCGGCTGTCCTTTCTCAAGCAAAACTCCATTTAGCTTGACTGGAAGATGTGACTGAGTAAGGACTTCAGGATTAGATCTTTGAGCCTGGGTCACTAAATGGTCTTTGTTGGTTGCTCACCAGGTAGGTGGGTATCTCCTCAATATTGTTTTTTTTTAGAGATACCTGTTGCAAAATGAAAGGTCTAACAGGCAGCCAAAGTTTTTCCTCCATGGGAGATTCCCTGAGCCATTTGGAAAGGGAGGAAAGAAAACTACATCCACAGCTCCTCACAAAATCTCTTCCACATACAACAAAAGGAACTGACATTTCATTTCCACCCAGCAACTCCCCCAGCTTTTAAGAGGTTAAACAAGCCAATGGAGCTGCCAATGTCTTTCTCTCAGCATCCCCCCCAGAACAGCTTGTTTTTCAACAAAGCCAATTATCTTGAAATGAGGGAAAATGATTAGTCATGTTAATTAAAAATAGTTTTCCCCACTCCTAAAAAGGTCAGATTGTCAGCTGTATGGAAAATTGAGCCTTCATGCACTTTCATTTGATTTCCTATTCAAAGTCTAATTAGTTACAATTCGTTGTTAGACATAATTTTTTTTGATAATGCCGACATTTTTGATCATTTCCCCTTTCATTATCATGGTGATATTATTATTATTATCATCATATATATTCACCATTGCTGGTTCATGAAATAATGAGCTAAATCTCATCTGACAGGTGCATTTGAAATCTGTAGACGTGAGAAGCACTGATCCTTTTACTTATTAACTGTGCTACAGGTTGCTTCTGTGCAGCCAGCTGTAGCTTCTGCATTCGGACAGCAAGAAGATGAACAGAGGTTAGTTATTATGCACACCAGTAGGTACCATAGGTTTCATCTTACGGCCAGAGAGACTAGTAATTAGAACTGACGACGTGCAGGGCCCAGACAAGCTTTGAGTATTTCAGGGGCTGGGATTATAAAGGATTTCAGAGGCTAGGGAAGTTAAAGGGAGTAGCTGGAGCTTCAAAATTTAAAGGACACACTCCAGAAAATGGGAAGGGGGTCCCATTGGCTCGCCAAGGTCTAAGTCAGCCTCTCAAATGGATCCTGCTCTACTGCTTTCTGGATCACTCAACCTGCGCTCATCAGCAAAGAAGCCTTTCTTAAAGGATTGCACAGATCAGTGATACTCAGACAGAGGCTCGGGAGCTGTAAGTGGATCTTTAATGGGTCTCCTGCAGCTCTTTGCAGCACATGATATTAACACACTGTGTGGATTAATTATTAATCCATCTAGATGCTTTTACTATGTTACTAACCAATTGTAGTTGATAAAGTAATAATACTAGGGTCAGTCATTTTGTTGTGAGAATAATATATAAACTAAATATTTCCCCTGTCATACTGTTTACATAGGGATATATAATACTATAGTAAATGAAACAATGAATTCCCACTACTGTGGCTCTGTTGGGTCATGTTGATTGGGTTAACTGGGCTCCTGAACCACTGAGGTCTAAGTATTACTGGCATAGATTATAACGAGGGCTGTGGCAATCTGACTAGGTTTGTATGGCTCCCACCTCACTGCTCTGAAAACTTCTTGCTTCCAGTCCCTCCAGTTATTTGTCAGTGTCTTCTCTTGTTCCTGTAGCTGGAGATGTCTGGCTCCAACAGGCTTTTGCCTACACATGTGCTCTGTCAGCAAGTGTCTAAGTACATCATCTGCAGGCAGCTGTCTGGTCGTTAGACTTCCTTCTTCCTGAAGCAATAACAGTCTTGGTGGCCAACTCCAGAGCTGGTAATTTGAACTGGTGATTCATGGACCTCAAAAGGTTCAACCTGCAGGTGCAGAGAAGCACTCGCAGAATTGGGTGACTAGTAACACTGCTCTACAGCCAAAATGCTTCTGAAATAAATGTAGTCCAACTTTACTAATTCTGGGTCACTGAGAACGAAAATGATGCTTAAAATTGTTGATTGATTGTTGATTGGCTCTAGTTTTCAAGATATGCTATTGGGTCAGTATATACAACGCTTGACTTGGGAATGGCGGAGGAAAAGTGAGTTCTAAAGGGAAGGGATCTCAGTTTAAACCAGAAATGACTAAAATACATCTTTGACTGGATCTATGAATAAATCTATGACTGGGTTTGGACAGTACTTGCTTTTTAGGCAAAACAATGAATGATGCAATCTGAAGCTTGTATTGCGTCATACATGATATGAATTGCATCATGTTATTCCTAGAAGTCATGGGTGATGCAATCATAACGAAGCTTACATCACTCTGCTGAACAAATTGCCCTATATCTAGAAATCATACAGTGTCCTGCTCTCTTATTTGTCAGTGTTTGATTTTGCAAAGGGACACATTTCTGTTTAGCCAAAGTGAGCAGAGATGCCTCATACTTGTGTGAACAGTGCAGATAACTTCTGCAATGTTTGTGGTGAAGTGACTTTTGCATCACAAAAGCGCAGAATAACCACTATGGTTAAGAAAGCCTATCACCTTTCTTTTGGCTGCAAAATTGGAAATCAGGACAAGAGGTGGGCCCCACACATAGGCTGCAACACTTGTGCAACAAATCTTCGCCAGTGGTTGAACAGGAAAAGGAAATCTATGCCTTTTGCAGTGCCAATGATTTGGAGAGAGCCAACAGATCATACCAGCAATTGTTACTTCTGCATGGTGCCACCAGTTGGGAAAGGTGTGTCAAAGAAGAAAAAGTGGACTGAGCATTATCCAAACATTCCATCAGCTATGCGCCCAGTACCCCATGGAGAAGGACTGCCGGTTCCTGATGCACCAGAATCATTCTCACTTGAGTCAGAAGAGGAAGAGGATGAAACTTCTGGTCCTGAACCATCAATGTCACAGGATCCACATTTTCTCCCACCTGCCTCTTCTGAACCACACCTCATAACACAAGGTGAACTGAATGACCTTGTCAGGGATTTGGAACTACCCAAGAGTAAGGCAGAGCTGATAGGCTCCAGACTACAGCAGTGGAATCTCCTGGCAGGCTATCAGGGCAAATGGAGCCCATCAATGCTTGCAGACTATTGCTGGACAGTGACAAGAGATGCTCCATTTAATGAATACAAAAGACAAGCCAAGAAGAGCCGAGTAGACACTGACTAGGACTAAACTATGTACATAATAGTTTTTTGCCTTTTGTTTCATAATACATTTTATTTATATAACCCTTTTGCTGATTTTTGAAGTTTTACATAAACAGGACAGGTGAAATATTATCATGTAAAGCAACCATAAACACATGAAAAGACCTAAGTTTACAATTTATGATTACAACTCTACTATCTACACAGTATACATAGACATAAAATGTAAAAACTTAAATATCTTAGAAACAGTAGCCAATCAGTTGTTTTAATTGTCATATTTGAATTCAGCACATCAAAATACATAATAAATATCACATTTTATCTCTGAAGCAGACGACTTCTCAAAAATTGTAGACCAGTGTAATTAGTCATAGTAGTAGTAGTATTGTTTCTGTTGTGCTTGGGGACCCCAAAGAGGGGCCATGTTCTTTCATACTCACACAACCAAGGCAAAGACAGTCTTTGCACCATGTGACAAAGTTCCTCCTCTACCTTGGTGGGTCCTGTGCTTATTGGCAGATTTGCTCACCTCAGTGATCTTCCTCACAATCTGGATCAACTCCTCCTGTGTCTGATCAAGAGTTGGGAGGTTTGGGGGGAACTCGGGCCCGCCTTCTACTCCAGGTTCCAGCCCAGGGCCCTGTGGATTTGCAGCTGTCTATAGTGCCTCCTGTAACAGCTGCATGACAGCTACAACTCCCTGGGCTACTTCCCCATGGCCTCCTCCAAACACCTTCTTTACCCTCACCACAGGACCTTCCTCCTGATGTCTGATAATGCTTGTACTCCTTAGTCCTCCAGCAGCACGCCCTCTCACTCTCAGCTCCTTGTGTCTCTTGCTCCCAGCTCCTCACATGCTCTTCCTCTCCTCTGGCTCACCCCTCCCTGACTGGAGTGAGCTCCTTTTTAAACCCAGGTGCTCTGATTAGCCTGCCTTGATTGGCTGCAGGTGATCTAATCAGCCTGTCTGCCTTAATTGGTTCTAACAGGTTCCTGATTACTCTAGTGCAGCCCCTGCTCTGGTCACTTAGGGAACAGAAAACTACTCACCCAGTGACCAGTATATTTGCCCTCTACCAGACTCCTGTACCCCACTGGCCTGGGTCTGTCACAGCCATAATATGGGATTTAGACAAGATGCAACAGTTGAGTGGGCAGGCAACTGTGGGGAAGAAGTGGGGACAAGTTAACAGCAGAGGTCTGGTCTACACTGGGGGGGGGAATCGATCTAAGATATGCAACTTCAGCTACATGAATAGCGTAGCTGAAGTCTAAGTATCTTAGATCGAGTTACCTACCATCCTCACGGCGCGGGATCGATATCCGCTGCTCCCCCTGTCGACTCCGCTACCGCCGTTCGAGTTGGTGGAGTTCCGGAGTCAACAGGAGCTCGTTCGGGGATTGATATATTGAGTCTAGATGAGACGCGATATATCGATCCCCAAAAAATCGATTGCTACCTCTGATACGGTGGGTAGTGAAGACATAGCCAGAGTCACAATGGTCTTACTAATCAACATGCATTTTATCAATATGAATGTGTTAGGCTGGCGGTCTCATAATCTGAGGGTTTCCTATGAGATTTCCACTACTTCTGAGTGGACTGGATATATCATGCAGACTGCCCTTCTCCTTACATTTCAGTGCTTCTAAACCCATCCAGGGCCAAGCAGTGCCGATAAAGAAACAGAGCAGAACAGTAGAAAAGGTTCATGTCAAGTTCTGGAGGAGGTTTCATGATCAGGAAACATCCCTGATATTCCAGCCCAGTTCCCCCATTTGCACTTTTGAGGTAATCAGACCAGTTGTATAGCTATGTTACTGTTATGGATCTGTTTCCAGTGTACTGCACCTATGAGTCACTAAGGATTCTCATAGAGTCATAGACTTTAAGGTCAGAAGGGACCAATATAATTGTCTACTCTGACCTCCTGCACAACGCATGGCTGCAGAATCTCACCCACCCACTCCCACAACAAACCCCTAACCTATGTCTGAGCCATTGAAGTCCTCAAATCATGGGTTAAAGACTTCAAAGTGCAGAGAATCCTCCAGAAAGTGATCCATGCCCCATTCTGCAGAGGAAGACAAAAAAAACCCAGAGCCTCTGCCAATCTGCCCTGGAGGAAAATTCCTTCCCAACCTCAAATATGGCCATCAGCTAAACCCTGAGCATGTGGGCAAGTCTCACCAGCCAGACACCCAGGAAAGAATTCTCCATAGTAACTTAGATCCCACCCCATCTAACATCCCATCACAGGCCATTGGGCATATTTACTACTAATAGTCAAAGATCAGTTAATTGCCAGAATTAGGCTATCCCATCCTACCACCCCTCCCTAAATGTATCAAGCTTAGTCTTGAAGCCAGATATGTCTTTTGCCTCCCACTGCTCCCTTTGGAAGGCTGTTCCAGAACTTCACTCCTCTGATGGTTAGAAACCTTTGTCTAATTTCAAGTCTAAACTTCCTGATGACCAGTTTATATCCATTTGTTCTTGTGCCCACATTGGTACTGATCTTTAATAATTCCTCTCCCTCCCTGGTATTTATCCGTCTGATATTTCTAAATAGCAATCATATCTCCCCTCAGCCTTCTTTTGTGATATGCAGACCCAGATAGCCATTTTATATTCAGTTCAGCATAAATTATAAGAGAACTCTCACAAACTGTGCTATCATGGGGATATGACGTGGGTTCTTTCTTGTTTTCTCATTCTTTTAATCAAAAATAAAAATCATTCACAACTGTAATATCTGTTTGCAACATACGCATGGAAAACCATACCAAGAACCAAACCAGAACTTGCATGATTTATAGGCGATCTCCATGGCTAAGGGGGTGCTGAATAAACCTGGACATTACCACCTGCAGTAGTTACATGTACAACCACCTTTCCCATTCTCAGCATAAAGAATACCAAATATACCATGGTAAAGGTAAATATCATGGTGCATGGCACATCTTGGTTTTAACTGTGTCCATGATAGATTTTACCAGTTGAACTAGTGAACTAACTATATTGCCTGAGTGGATTCTGCCTGTTAGGTATCCATTTGCTTTTGCCTGCACAGCAGTTTCACATGGAACCTAAACCCTTAATGAGGATGGAGAGGCTTCTGGGACTTGGTAGATTTCCCAAAAAGGCACCAGATATAGAAGAGTGCAGCCAGAGATTCAGTTTGAGGATGGAAGAACAGATTAATCAATGGGTGAGCAAAGACTCTGATCACCTGGAGTCAGCTATTCTCCATAAGGAAATTATCTTTTGTATTAATGAGAGTTTGTGTTTCCAAGTTTCCTCCCATATGGCAGTCCCTAGACTCTTCAAATGGTGTAGCAAACCCATGCTGAACTTAGAGCATCATTAGTGAAAATAACAATAAAGTAAGGAAAAGCTAAGGGAAGAGCATTTCAATCCAATTCCCAACATCTTAATAGAGCCCATCAACACGGAAAGACCATTCAGTGGTGCCAGTCAAATGAGAAACCACTTAGTGGAGCAGTAGTGTGGGAGATTAAAATGCCTCTTTGGAGAATACAAAGGTCACTGAGACAGTAAACCCCCTAAGGGGGAAGACGATGCATTTCACGCATGAGGGGCTTAGTCTGGGAGGATACTTGGCGACCTTGTGAATAGATAATCCTGCCCGAGTGGAAATACATTTACAGACATCATTTGAGGACTTAATGACATGCAAAGGAAATGGCAGCCTTGTGACCAGCTGTGGGTTAAGCGGTTGGGATGAATTCCTTGGGGATAGACACGATTCAGCTGGCACAAGAGGTTGGTCATGTAAAATGTCAGGTGTTATGCCCATTTGTCTGTGCTGCTCTAAAACACCTGCTGCTGAGGGGAGAGGCCAGAGACAGCCCAAATGGCTAAAAAATGAGAGACCAAAACTTATCCCACCCTTATTTCCAGTTGTGTCTGCCATCTGGATTTAACCATGTAATGGAGTGGCCTGTCAAAGAGACAGACTTGCTCTGTGTGTGTGTGTGTGTGTGTGAGAGAGAGATGGGGGAGACCTATCACCCCTCATTTAGGTTTCTAATACTGCACCCGCCATCCTAGTATTAAAGCATCTCATACTGCCAAGGCCAAGACTTGAGGATGGATCCTCCTGATATGCAGCTCTATTGGATGAATGAGTCCACCTGACCTAGCTGATAGAAGCTGTTCTGAGCTGGTTTCCACTGGGAGACATCTCCCTCTGGGAGAGTTGTATTAAATTGTTTCAATGTACGGAGAAATAATGGTGAAAACAATCAGACATTAAACAGTAAGAACTTTTTAATACTGTCCCAACTCAGCTGTAGAACAGAAATGTATTCAGCATGGAGCTGTGGAATACAGCTAAACCTGAATAACACAGATTGTCTCACTATTTATATTTGTGTTTATGCTGAAGTCAAAGAGCAACACAAATGTCTCATCAAGGGCTGTGTCACGGGGTAGGTATACACCGTCCAAGGTGCTGGGTCATGTATGGTGAGAAGAAGGGGAAAAAAAACTGTGTAGTACCCAGTTAGGTCCTGTGTTCAAGACCCTGACTACAAAATGTGGTAGTACGGCCTAGTGGCTGGAGTCAGTAAAACAGCACTTCCTCTCAGGGCAGGGTACCCTAATGGCTGGAGTCTATAAAGCAGCCCTTCCCCACAGGGAAGCATTGCCTGATGGCCAGAATCAATAAGGGCAGCCCTTCTACTCAGGGCAGCGTGGCCTAATGGCTAGACTCAACAAAGCGGCCCGTCCGCTTGTCTGTTTAGAGTGTCAGCTCTTTGCGGCAGGAATGCCTTCCACATGTTTGGAAAAGAGAAGACTGAGAGGGGACATGATAGCAGTTTTCAGGTATCTAAAAGGGTGTCATCAGGAGGAGGGAGAAAACTTGTTCACCTTAGCCTCCAATGATAGAACAAGAAGCAATGGGCTTAAACTGCAGCAAGGGAGATTTAGGTTGGACATTAGGAAAAAGTTCCTAACTGTCAGGGCAGTTAAACACTGGAATAGATTGCCTAGGGAAGTTGTGGAATCTCCATCTCTGGAGATATTTAAGAGTAGGTTAGATAAATGTCTATCAGGGATGGTCTAGACAGTATTTGGTCCTGCCATGAGGGCAGGGGACTGGACTCGATGACCTCTCGAGGTCCCTTCCAGTCCTAGAGTCTATGAGTCTATGAGTCTATGTCTGTACTGACCTAGCACAATGGAGACCTGATTTTGGTTGGGGCATCTATGTGCTATTGTGAAATACATGACAAATAATAATAATTTCAGCACCTGGATGGTGGAAATAGCTGAGAAATCTGTTTATGTATCTATGCTGCACTCAATACCAGAGTATCTGAGATCAGATCTTGCATTATTTTGTCTATCAGGAGATTCTTGTGGCTCTAAAAATCCCAGGAAAACCATAAAACAAAGACATATGAAACATTCTAGCCTATTTCGGCCAGAACTTTGATTTTTGTTGTTGTTAAAACACACACATGCATGATCATCACAAGTCCATTAAAGAGACAAAACAAAAACATCTCTGGGAGATGGTAAATAGACTAAGGCCTCCTGAATTTTTCATCCTGCATGCTCTGTTTGAAGGGTTTGTCGAGGATCTGGTTTATAATCCTGCTGAAAATAAAGTACTCCAAATTTAAACAGTTCGGTCCTTTCACACTAATGGTCCTTTGTTCACAGCAATTAATGGAGCAATTTTTAAACACAGACTTTAATTTTTTTTTCCTTGAAAGATGCTTTTTTGTGATCAGAAGCAGGTTCTTTATTTTCCCAGCCTGCACTCAGATTCATTAGCGCTGGTCGCATCCTCTTGTAGAGGTTTATTTCTTCAGCTGGAAATGGGACATTAACATTTTAAGAGGATGATGCATAAGCTTTTAGAGATAATATTCTCTCTGTCCTATTCTGCTGATGTGCTCTTAGAAACTGCAAAATGCTACATTCTCTCCCTCCAAAACAGCAAGTTTATTATAAACATTTTATCACTCAGGGCATAATTTTCTCTTTTTACATTCTTTCTACTAAAAAACACATAGACTTTTGTATGTGTGAATTTGGTGTTCAGGAGAATGAGGGGCTGATAATGCTAAGCAGAATCAAGCAAACTATAGGCAGATGCTCTGCCAGCTTCATCTCATCCTCGTAGCTCAGATAGTGCAACTTACTTCTCATCTGCTGAATAACTTTGATCCAGACTTGGGTCCTCCTGCTACCTCTTCCAGTGCACCTTCATCATAACCTGTAGCAATCACAACTACTCCAGACCTGGTTTCCCATATCCTGAGCTCCAGCAGCCTCACGATTCCAGCTCTGGAGAGAGGACGAGAGAGACAATGGCACACTCGTAATAGATGTTAGTCACTGCACTTAATCCACTACTGGAAGGTGAGTGCGGTTTAAATACCTGTATAAAACATCATATACAACATGCATCCAATGAAGTGGGTATTCACCCACAAGAGCTATGCTCATGAAAGCTCATATGCCATATATTTGTTAGTTTATAAGATGCCACAGAACTCTTTGCCACATAAAAGAATGTTAGGGTTGCAAAATCAAGACCTCAAAATTTAGGAAATGCCATAATTAAGGTTGCCCATTCCACCCTAATACATCCCTCTGATGCATATGCATCATGATACAATATTTAATCACATTCTCACATGCTATTTTTTCCACTATTTTTTAACTTGGCCAAATGCAGATTTTCTTCTTTTCACAGGAATTGGAAAAGGCACCTCCCTGACACCCTGCCAAATTAGCAAGTCCCTGCTCCCAAGCATGGGGGCACTAGAGTGTCTCATCGAAATGGCTGTAAGAATTTTTTTGTAGAGGTAAGACATTATTTTACCCTAATCTGGTTCTTGGAAATGGCTGAGCTGATTTTGCTGAAACTTTAAATATATATTATATATAAACAATCTGAGGATGGAAAAATCATCCTGTATGAAAACACTCTAGCCCAAGCAATTAAAGTAGAGCATCTGCAAACACAGGGTCTTATAATGGGAAGTGCCAGCAACCAGGTGGCAGCAACCAGGATATAAGAATCAAATACAGTAGTTTCGAGTGACCCACTCACCTCTGCCAGTGCATCACAGCTCAGACCTCAAACCCACTCTGCTAGACAAAGCACTACACACCCATGCCCCACAACAGAGTCACAGTACTGTTTCAGCTATTCTAGTGAGAGCTCTGTGAATGCCAGTTCACCTGCTGGTAGGACAACCAGAGCTGGTGAGGCTGGCGAATGACTCAAATGAGGGTCTCAGAAGAGGATTAAGTTCTGCCTCTGGAAGATCAGGTACTGGCCACTACCACACACAGGACCTCTGACTAATTGGTCAGACCTGGTTAAACAAAAGGCAAATACCAAAGGGCATAGGACCAGGAGTCAGGAGGCCTGAATTCTAGTCCAAAAACAGCTACAGTCTCACCGTGCATCATTGGGCAAGTCACTTGGGCACAGATTTTCAAAGGTATTTAGGACTCGCTGCAGTCAGCATTACAATGCCTAACTGATTTAGAAGCCTAGGTCTCATTTTTAAAGGTGATTTAGGCACTTAGATGCCTAAATCCCATTGACTAGTTGAAATGGTGCAACAGGATACTGATCTGAATGTACCCTTAGTCTGGCAAGAAGTGGGATACCAGACTGGATGAACTACAAGCCTAGATGGACCAATAGTCTGGTCTGATGCAGACTAAACAGAATAAATCTCAGCTTCCTATGAAGTCCCTGGCTTTTATCTGCTCATGTCATACACAGCCCTCACATTCATTGTTTAACTCTGATCATTAATCGGTGTCAGATTTTTCAGCTCAGAATGAAACATCACCCCTGTTGTTGTTGTTGTTGTTGTTGTTGTCATTAATTGCTGGTCCAGGGCATCCAAATAAACGGGAAAATCTAAATACTTGGTATTAATTACATGAACTTTTTAGCAACAATCTGCACAAAACAACTCTGAAATGAGAGTGTTAGAAGCAGGAGATAATGCTCTGCAGCTGGTCCAAAGGCATTTTGCAGAAGCGTGGATGACATGAACCCAAGGACTGCGACTCACAGAGCTCGTCATCTTCACTCCCTCGTGAACTGTTGGAGTAAGACATTCTGCTGGATGAACTGATGATAATCAGACCCTTGACGTTTCACTGGCAAAACCCTCTCACTCCTCTGCCTTTGGGTGTGGGGGTGCTCCTGGGAAAGCTAACACAACATGGTCACGTTTTATGATTCCTGACACCAGCCCTTGTTTGTAGTACTGAGGGTGAAATGTCCATGATCAAAGATCACCACAACGAGATGCCACCTGCAAAATGTTCACCACACTGATTAATCCAGATGGTGCATTCACAGCGTGGGATCTCGAAAACCAGCTAAAACAAGATTTTTTATCTTTATCTCTGCTGAAAAGTTCAGCCCTTTGAGCCACATCCTCAGCTGGTGCTAGGTCCAGGGACTTCACTGGAGATACGCCCATTTGCACCAGCTGAGGATATAGCATTATTGTATTGCAAATGATCAAGATTTATAAGTGTAAAGGAAACAGAGTGCTAAGGAAACACGATATTGCCTAACATCACATTTACTGATAGTGATAATAGCTCATATTTCTATCATCCCTTCCATCCCGTGCAATCCCACAGCAATTCACAAATCATGGGCCCAATTCCTCTTAGAGAGATACAGTCAAGATGCGTATAGAAGGGTGTCATTTCCTCTAGCACAAGGAAAGGCAAATGCTACTATCCTCAGTCTGTCCCAACCCCCCAACTGAATACTCAACTTCCAAACTTCCAGCTTGACAGAGAGTCACTTTACTGGGGCCCTCTGTGTGCGCTTGTGTGTGTGTGTGTGTGTGTGTGTGTGTGTGTGTGTGTGTGTGTGTGTGTGTGTGTGATTCTTGTACTGCCATTGCTCTCAGCTGTACTTGTGATAGCAGAGGAGTATAGTTGTGGAAGCCTTTTAATCCAGCACTTCACCAACTAAATACTGAACTAGCAGGGGTGGAGGGGAATATTAAAAAGTAAGACTGCACATACGTGTGCGCACACGCACGCTGCATACAAGTTGTGTACTGGAGCTTTTCAGTGAAGCTGCAGTTACCACTATCTGAAGTGCCAAAAATGCCCGGCATAGGGAAGGCAAGGAGGTATTAGCACATCTTTACCAAATGCTGTGCTATGACTGCATTAGCTTTTGCAGTTTGAAAGTCCTCTTGATAGCTTATAAACAGAGGTGCACATGCTCAAGATAGGGTTTTAAGTGGAGACAGGTGTGGGGTTTGGATACTGCCGGAAAGCGTGTGCTCTGCAAGCACCCAACTCAGGATACACGTGTGCCATGGGACACGTTACACCAGTGCACCCATCTTCTTCCTCCGTGCTCAGTCTGAGGGCGGAGGGAGCTTAGCCTTGGGCATTTTACAAGAATCCAGAAGAGGTTGAGAAGTCCCCTGCGTTTAGCATCACTGTTTTAGTGGTGGGGGCGTGGAGGCAATGGGAGGATGTAGCAATAAGCACTGGGAACCCAAGTTATGACATGTTTTGGCTTCTTCCAAACTTAATGTAGTTTTTATACATGAACATAAAGGCACACATTTTCCGAGGCCCCTCAAATAATTTCACGATAAACCCCCGCTTTTGGATGTGGTCCGAGCCATCCATTATACTGCTGCCATGAACTTTATTTCATCCCACACCAGGGAGGAGAGAAAGCACTTGGAGTGCTCAGATATTACATGTAATAACTGGTCATAAAAATCAATGTAAAATTTAATGCAAAAGGTCTGTGAGCACCCAACCATTGGAATCCAGCGATAAGGCAGATGGAAAGCAGCACAGATCTTTCCAGCAAGTAGTATATTTTCTTTAATGTTCTTGAGATGTATATAATACTGTCACAGTTTTGTCCATCTACACGCTAGTTAAAGTTTCTTTACCCGTACTATTTATGTCTCAGTGTATTGTTAGTTGCTGTTTCCTCTCGGACACAGAGAGTTTTATATTCTATATGTATCCCGCCGCAAGACCTAAGAGGAACAGAAGAACCATCCGGCTTCCTGATTGATATGCTGTTGCTTAATCCTGCAGTGCCCTGCTCTCCCTGGAGGGACTCGGCATAAAGTCACTGTGAACCATGAGTGCCTGACCTAGAAAGTCCTAGAGAGCAAAGGTCGTATTTGCATAAATTCTGTTTCTTGGCTATTGCTCAGAAGGTCCCCAGTGAAATTTGACACATGCATGAATAATTCCACTTTAGATAAGAAGTCGCATCTGCCAATGGATCTTTGCCAAATTGATGGCTGCTTTACAACAAAGGGGGGGAGGAAAATGGAGCATTGATTCTACCGGAAATACATAAATAAAATAGAAAGAACAGGAGATTGCTGACCTGCTCTTCAGTCTCACCTCAACAATCAACAACACACTCTAATCCGGAGAAGGGGAATGATTGCTCGAATTCCCACAGTTTTGATAAAATCACATCCCAAAAGACTACATTTAAAGAATGTTAAAGTTGCAAAGTCAAGCACTCAAAAGTTAGGAAATGCTAGAAGTAAGATTGCCAGTTCAACCATAATCACCTCCCTCCCCCTTGTGAGTATGTGTTTTGATACAGTCGTTAATTACACGTCTTTTTTTCCACAGGACCCCTGCCTCATTCAGTACGCAAGGTGGACAGTGCTGCCTGAGCAAGTAACTAGTCAATATTTCTTTTTCTTATAATTCAATGAGCGGTCCCATGCATTATTTATTGCACACCTTTCAAACCCTGCACTGAATACAGAATTATTAATTTCCTGCTGTGCTTTTCTATGGCGCTGTCATCTTAGCACTTCTGAATGAAAAGGTTAGAAGAATGTTTTTAACGTGAGAAAAACAACATATATTTCCCTAATCTCAGTCTCAGAAATGGCTTAACTGTTTGAGCTGAAACTTCCCAGGACAATTCAGCCCTAGGCAGATACCCAGCATGGAAAGTTTCAGCTCAAATAGTTTAAGTTTAGCAAAGTCATAAGCGGCTAAAAACAAGACTCTTATAATGGAAAGCATCAGGCAAATTTAACTATAAGCGGCACTACCTATGCTGCCTATAATTCTTGACCCATGTGTGCAAAATGATTGTGATGCCATATAAAATAACTATGCAAAATTCTCTCTCTCTCTTCTTTCTAAGGTGTCAGGCTTTGGGACATGTAAGTACCAAAAACACTCAGGTAATTTCTATAGCAGACAAAGTGCACAGAGGAACATTCAAAACCGTTTTGGCCCAATAAATATTAAATCTTATTTAATCTTTTTATTACTGACCTTGGCTCAAAAAGTGGAAATGTGCTAATAAACTTTGCAGATGACACAAAGCTGGGGGAGGTATTGCCAATACAGAGAAGGACCAGGATATCATACAGGAAGATCTGGATGACCTAGTAAACTGGAGTAATAGTAATAGGATGAATTTTAATAGTGAAAAGTGCAAGGTCATGCATTTAGGGATTAATAACAGGAATTTTTGTTATAAGCTGGGGACGCATCAGTTAGAGGTAACAGAGGAGGAGAAGGACCTCGGAGTATTGGTTGATCACAGGATGACTATGAGCCGCTAATGTGATATGACTGTGAAAAAAGCTAATTTGGTCTTGGAATGCATTAAGTGAGGTATTTCCAGGAGCGATAAGGAGGTATTAGTACCATTATCCAAGGCATTGGTGAGACCTCATCTGGAGTATTGTGCAGTTCTGGTCTCCCATGGTTAAGGAGGATGAATTCAAACTGGAACAGGTTCAGAGAAGGGCTACTAGGATGATCCGAGGAATGGAAAACCTGTCTTATGAAAGGAGACTCAAAGAGCTTGGCTTATTTAGCCTAATCAAAAGAAGGCTGAGGAGAGAGATGATTGCTCTCTATAAATCTATCAGAGGAATAAATACCAGGGAGGGAGAGGAATTATTTAAGCTCAGTACCAATATGGACACAAGAACAAATGGATATAAACTGGCCATCAGAAAGTTTAGACTTGAAATTAGACAAAGGTTTCTAACCATCAGAGGAGTGAAGTTCTGGAACAGCCTTCCAAGAGGAGCAGTGGGGGCAAAAGACATATCTGGCTTCAAGACTAAGCTTGATACATTTAGGGAGGGGATGGTAGGATGGGATAGCCTAATTCTGGCAATTAACTGATCTTTGACTATTAGCGGTAAATATGCCCAATGGCCTGTGATGGGATGTTAGATGGGGTGGGATCTGAGTTACTACAGAGAATTCTTTCCTGAGTGCTGGCTGGTGAGTCTTGCCCACATGCTCAGGGTTTAACTGATCGCCATATTTGGGGTCAAAAAGGAATTTTCCTCCAGGGCAGACTGGCAGAGACCCTGGGGGGGGGGTTCACCTTCCTCTGCAGCATGGAGCATAGGTCACTTGCTGGAGGATTCTCTGCACCTTGAAGTCTTTAAACCATGATTTGAGGATTTCAATGGATCCGACATAGGTTAGGGGTTTGTTGCTGGAGTGGGTGGGTGAGAGTATGTGTCCTGCGTCATGCAGTAGGTCAGAGTAGACGATCATATTGGTCCCTTCTGAGTCTGACCTTAAAGTCGATGATTCTATGAAGTGTCTAACAGGACCACTGGGAAAGGGGGAAACTGGCTGTTAAGACTTGCATGTCTGCCATGTATTTGCGTTCCCAGTCATTAACTTTTCAAGGAGTGTGGGTTTGTCACACCTGGGTTAGTTTGTTTTCTTCAGACTTACCTGAAGGGGGAGGGCCCCAGCAGCAGCAAGTCTGTGCAGGGCCATTGCAGCAGTACCAATAGGAGTTAGAGCATCCCTAGGCAATGCCCACTGGCAACGCTTCTATGGAACCCCAGCCGGATTTTACAGCTGCTCTGGCTGAACCAACGTGCAAGAGGATGATACACAGTGCCCACCTTCCCTACAGGGATGCATCCCACCCTAGAGCACACTGGCACATCAGCTATCACTTGGGGATGCAGCTTGCCAGCTTCTTCACCAGGACAAAGGTTGTACAGGGCCCTCTTTCTATCCAGATATTGAGCTAGTAGCCAAGAAACAGACTTGCTACCTGAAGAGATCAGAACGAATAACCACACCACTCTCAAATTAAATACAAAGCTCACTCAGCTCGATTTCCACCCACACGCTGTTCACCCCCCACACACACACACAAAATCCCACTAACTTGTCAAGTTTACCTCCACCAGAATGGAGGAAAAAGGAGGGAGAATTATTGTTTCATTATGTCTATTTTAACACTTGTGAGGAGGTGCTGAGACACGAGGTGATGGGGCCTGACAGAGAGACACGGATTTGATACTCTGATGTATCTGAAAAGTCAGACAGGCAGGATCCCTGCATTACCTTGCCCTTAAACATTTTAGCGACAGGCTTATTTCAAACACCAATAACATGTATAACTAGTTTCCCTTTAGATATAAGGAGGCTTGTCAGAATTCAATTTTACTCTAATCTTTATTCATTTTAACAGGTAACAGCAATGGTCAATTTTTGCACATTTTATTTTTATTCATTTAAATTTTCACAGTTGTGCAGCATTATGGATTTTAAGACTTTTTTATTACTTTTGTCAATTTAAATTTTCATAATTGTGGGAGATAACAGGGGGAGGACAGACAATGGGTGGTAAGGGGGATGGTCAGCCAATAAATATTTAATGACAGTAGCCACTGAGATTCAAAGGTTAAAGCTTATGAGCATTAAAACACCAATTGTCAAAGTTACATGTCAAAATATACAAAGTAAATTCCCTTACATCAAAGTTCCCAAGCAGCAGTTTTCTTACTTTTCCCATCTATTAATTTTGATTATTTCAGGTGGAAATATTTGGTTGGTTTGTGTATGAATGGTGAAATCAACATTTATTGATATTTACCAGGAAAAATCTATTCCTTCAAAGCCTGGACATACAGCTACAGTGGCTATGCGTGAAGTGTATTAACTCTGGAGCATTTACTCTATGTTAATTTTACTCTAATAGATATTTGGCTCCAACATAAAATGAAAAATCTTTTTAAAACTAAAGAGCAAAGCATCTTTAGTTTCTCACACCTGTGATTCAAAGTGGCCTCATTTGGATGTCCCAGCAAAATTCCAAGGACAAATCAGCCAGCAGGATCAGGGGTCATTTGAGATGGATTGGCTGGTGAAGAAGCTGAAAAGGAGATCAGTGGATCTGAAATACCCAAGGGGCATTTATTAAAGTGTTGCCATTCTGTACTATTTAGACTTTGTACTAGTAGAAATAATTGCAGCTCAATGAGCACATGGCTTCATCTGCTAATGACTTCTCCCTCTGACGTGATTGAGAAGCTAGTGCTAAACATTCAGGCATATTCTTTGAAAAATCTCAGTCACTAGATAAAACAGATGCCTCACAATAACATGTGTGTGTGCACATGGCACATCTCTGTATGCGCACTGTACACCACCAACTTCCCAACCTGTCAAATGGCTATTACACCTGTTTACACAGGCAAATACATTGCACAGAATAGCAGAGAAAAATAAGTCGTTCAGCCTGAAAAATGTACCCTCTTTCCCCCAGGGGCTACCAGCCTCATCTGCACATGCTACTGCCGCAAAGGTGAGAAGCTCTTTATAAAGCCATATCCGAGGTCTAATAATACTTTGCACTCACAGACCTTGATCCTGAGCTGTGCTTGGTACAGTTCAGGGCATAGCTGTGCACAGATGGCTTTGGGTCACCACTGTCCTGAGGGCCCTTTGATGCCAGCCTCAGTCCTTGGCATAACTTTCAACCACCTTGGAGATACTTGATATTACACTGACTGCCCACTACCCCACGGGATCACTCCGGCAGCTGGAGATTACCAGAGCACAGAGGTGCACTGGACTTGCCCCCAGCAGTATGGATCAGTGGAGGTGGGTGAGGTGGCATATGAACTGCTATGGCTCCCTGATACCAGCCAAGGATTTCCCTCTACAGAGTGAACTATCTGGGAGCTAGCTTTAGAGCAGTATGAGCCGCTGGGATGGTGCAGAGCCCACATCTCATAGAATCTCTCTTCCAAGGATCTCAAGAGTGCTTTAGAAACATGAGCAAATCAAGCCAAAGAAAACTCGTTAGGTAAGGAAATAACATTGCCATGTTACAGAAGGGGAAATTGAGTTATGGGCAAGTTAAATGGCTTACCCATGATTACACAGCAAGTAAATGGAAGAGGTAGGGAGGAGAACTGAGAAGTCCTGTCTCCCAGTCTATTGCTCTAATCGCTAACCAAGAGTCCATTGCTCTAGCCAAGCCTCCTTTAGGTGAAACAGCCGGGAGGGAATTGGTGGAAGAAAGCAGAGGATACAATAGTGAAAAGTGCAAGGTCATGCACTTAGGGATTAATAATAAGAATTTTAAATATATGTTGGGGACGCATCAGTTGGAAGCGACAGAGGAGGAGAAGGACCTTGGGGTATTGGTTGATAACAGGATGACTATGAGCCACCAATGTGATATGGCTGTTAAAAAAGCAAATGCGATTTTAGGATGCATCAGGCAAGGTATTTCCAGCAAAGATAAGGAGGTGTTAGTACCTTTATATAAGGCGCTGGTGAGACCCCATCTGGAATATTGTGTGCAGTTCTGGTGTCCCATGTTCAAGAAGGATGAATTCAAACTGGAACAGGTCCAGAGACGGGCTACTAGGATGATCCGAGGAATGGAAAACCTGCCTTATGAAAGGAGACTCAAAGAGCTTGGCTTGTTTAGCCTGGCCAAAAGAAGGCTGCGGGGGGATATGCTTGCTCTGTATAAATATATCAGGGGGGTTAACGTTAGGGAGGGAGAGGAATTATTTAAGTTTAGTACTAATGTAGGCATGAGGACGAATGGGTACAAACTGGATATAAGGAAGTTTAGACTTGAAATTAGACGAAGGTTTCTAACCATTAGGGGAGTGAAGTTCTGGAACAGCCTTCCGACGGAAGTAGTGGGGGCAAAAGACTTTTCTGGCTTTAAGACTAAGTTTGATAAATATATGGAGGGGATGTTATGATAGGATAGTTTAATTTGGGCAATTGATCTTGGATTATCACCAGATAAGTCTGCTCAGTGGTCTGCGGGGAGATGTTGGATGGGATGGGAACTGAGTTACTGCAGAGAATTCCTTCTTGGGTGCTGGCTGGTGAGTCTTGCCCACATGCTCAGGGTTTAGCTGATCGTCATATTTGGGGTCGGGAAGGAATTTTCCTCCAGGGTGGATTGGCAAGGGCCCTAGAGGTTTTTCGCCTTCCTCTGCAGCGTGGGGCGTGGGTCGCTTGCTGGTGGATTCTCTGCAGCTTGAGGTCTTCAAACCAATTTTGAGGATTTCAATAACTCAGTCCTGGGTTAGGAGTTGTTATAAAAGTGGATGGGTAGGGTTCTGTGGCCTGCCTTGTGCAGGAGGTCAGACTAGATGATCATATTGGTCCCTTCTGACCTATGAGTCTATGAGTCTATATTCCTCTACCGTCTGGCCAGATTTATTTAACATCATCCTAACTTTTCACTGGTGCCGTTGTGGGATTAAAGCACATTGCCAAGGGGCCTCTTGAGAACACCTCATGCCAGGTACGTCGGGGTCACTGTCTGAGAAGATACTGAAAAGATAAACCTCCCTGGAGAGCTGGGACAGGATAAGCACTGGGAAGGGAGCCAAGACCTAGGGAACTCAAGAACTGGAGCTCTTCCAAGGGAAGTGCATGGTGAGAGCTGGCAGGTGTCCTGTTCATAGAGCCTATCTGTCACACTCAGCCAGATTATCAGAAAATAGAGTTCCAGGCAAGACGGTATAAATCATTCCACTTCACGCTTCCACGGCTCTGGACCTGGAGGTGTTTATTGCAGGGAACGGAGCCTTGATCCACGAGAAACAGGAGCCTAATCAGTCCCTGCCCCTCCCAGTAAGAATTGGGGCAAAGACACAATGCTTTCCTTTAGCCCTGATGTGTCTTCCTTTCCACAGATTTCATGCAGACTTTATATCGTATACTGCAGAGAATCACTGACACAGCTTAAATGAATTGCTATGTTAGGTTCGCTGCAGCGGACAGGGTTGGGATAGCCATGATTTATGCACAGCTTCCACTGCACTTGCTGACACATAGGCAAATAAATAATAATAATAATAATTAATAACAAGTCCATCTTAGCAAACTTAGTGGAACGTGTTCCTGTTAGAGATGCTCTCACCATGTTGGGTTTGAGCTGCACGACACCAGCTCTGCAGTTCGGATCCAGGATCCATTTTATTTACCCCCACCAAATCTACAGCTGGGATGAGGACAGTTTGGAGATTTCGGAGTTCGTCTACTCCGTTTTCATTGCTCTGGCATCTGGCTGCTATAACAACAATTTAATCAAACGGAACTTGAAACAATTGCAGCCGGAGACAACCAGTTTCAGTGAATAAAACTGCAGTTCTGCTGCACCCGGTAATCAAAAGCCTGTGTAACAAACACTGCCTGCCTAAGCTGGAAAGCTGCCTGATCTCACGTTCTGGGAGACCACCGGGTTGCAAGAGTTACTGCACAGACCCCGCAGGACTCTCAGCTGAAAATGCTCATTGACCAGGCTCAATTCACAAACCTGCAGGGATCATCAGCAGTAACAGCCCAGTTGGTCCAAATGGCTTTGAGGGGTCACATAAGGGAAAAGCTGCCTCCTGGGTAATTGAGATTTAAAGATGGGATCCGCTACTTTGAACTGTACCAGCAGCATATAGGCAGCCACAGAAGAACTCTGACGTAAAGATGGGCCAAATGCTGAGTGGCAGTGAGTCCTGGCTTTGCCCTCAGCACCCCACAGAAAGCATTTTTCACCTGTTGAAGTCTAACCAAAGCGGCTAAATTTTGCATGACATTCAACCTCGTTCTGCCAGGCCTTTGCAAATAGGAATTGACAGACGTGGGAGTGTGCATTGGGAATAGCGAGCCCGATTCATGACTCTGCAACACCAGATTTCCACTGAAGTCAGTAGATACACGCTGGGGTAAAAACTGGTGTAACAGGGCGGTGAATGAGGCCTGGGTTTTGCTATGAATTTCCTCTGCTCTGTGGTTTGTGACTAACTCTCCAGCCAGTCTCGTTCCCTCTGTAAGTTGCTTCGTTACTCTTAAGTGCTGTGATTGCTGAATAGTTTAGAACAATAATTTTCAGTTTCAAGAGTCCAACTGTTCCCTTTGGACTGTTGGCTTTTAGTGTTGTGTGGGTTGGCCATATGATTTTGTTTCTGTTCCCTGATTGGCTGGATGACATGTTTTAAATAACAGCCCAAGGCAGTGTTTCCCAAACTTGCGCCACTGCTTGTGTAGAGAAAGCCCCTGGCGGGCCGGACCAGTTTGTTTACCTGTCACATCCGCAGGTCCGGCTGATCGTGGCTCCCACTGGCGGCAGTTCGCTGGCACCAATGGGAGCTGCTAGAAGCAGTGCAGGCTGAGGGACGTACTGGCTGCTGCTTCCTGCAGCCCCCATTGGCCTGGAGCAGCGAACCATGGCCAGTGGGAGCTGCAATCGGCCGGACCTGCAGACGCGGCCGGGTAAACAAACCAGCCCTGCTCGCCAGAGGCTTTCCCTACACAAGCAGGGACCCAAGTTTGGGAAACACTGGCCTAATGAACGGCAGAAAACCAATAGCAAACAACATACTTTCCAGTATGAATAATCATTTGAACTAAAACTTATTAAATGCTTAGGATTTGTGAGCACTTTGAAGACTATCTGGTGGCCATCCAAACAGTGGCGAAGGATGAATATAGAAACCCAATGAATCATGGTGAACCAAACATGGCGTATTCTCTCACATGAGTATTTTAAATAATTTTATTGGATCTGGGTCCTGCTGCTCTCCTGCACCTGGACTGTTTTATGCTGCACATCTGTGCAAAGCTG
This sequence comes from Gopherus flavomarginatus, assembly GCF_025201925.1. Taxonomy (NCBI): domain Eukaryota; kingdom Metazoa; phylum Chordata; order Testudines; family Testudinidae; genus Gopherus; species Gopherus flavomarginatus. The sequence goes on along the minus strand of NC_066625.1, from coordinate 78,797,766 downwards.
TCATGAAGCCAGCCTGTCTGGCCATGAGAGGATCACCCTATCATAAGACCCAAGTGGCACCGTGCCAAGATAACAGTACCTATGCCACACATACCACTGGAGTAGGAGTAGAGGACATGGCTGGGGGAAACGTGGAGTGGCCAGGGCTCCCCTGCACTCTGGTGATCCCTAGCTTCAGTATCAGCCCCGTGGAGCCATTGACAGCTGGTGCAAGTTAGAGCAATCCTCAGGCTGCTCTCACACAAGGGAACCAGCCTGTTGCACAACCACCCCCAAATTGACAACCTCAACACCACCTTTGCACCCCTTCACCCCTCAGGAGTTGTGTTGCATGCTCTGTGGAGGATCAGGGCCCTACTCTGATTCATTCATTAATCTCTCTCGCATTTTCTCATTTACCTTGACCCCTCCCTCTTGCTCGCTCCTTCTGTTTCTCCCACCTTTCCTGTTCATTTGCTCTATTTGTTATATTAAGTCCAGCCGCTGTATAATAAACAATGGCATGCAGCAAATGAGTGCTTTATGCAGAGGCTAGAGGACATTTAAAGTCTAAATTAAAACCATTTATAATACATAAAGCACCAAATCTGCTGTCATTTAACAAAAAAGTTTAAGTAAATGTTCCCATAAATCATGTTTACGTTTATTTAGCATTTGCAAACCACACATACTGCTTAACAACCGGGCTGCTACAACGTCCCCTGCCAGTGAACATAGCACCAGTCTCCTTGTGGCGGATTCCCCCACCAGTACGAACTATCAACCAAGTTATGATAGGAAATATTCCTGTGCACAAGCCGATATTTATTACAATGCCATGTGTCATAAACAGATGGTTAAGGGTTAATGTCTCTTTTACCTGTAAAGGGTTAAGAAGCTCAGTGAACCTGGCTGACACCTGACCAGAGGACCAATGGGGGGACAAGATACTTTCAAATATCTGTGGAGGGAAGTCTTTGTTCATGCTCTTTGTTTTGTTCTTTGTTCGCTCTTGGGGTTAAGAGGGGCCAGATGTGCAACCAGGTTTCTCCAATCAGTTTCTGAAACAGTCTTTCATGTTCAAAATAGTAAGTACTAGCTAGAAAAGGCAGATTAGTCTTATGTTTGTTTTCTTAACTTGTGAATGTGTATTTGCTGGAAGGAGTTTTACCTCTGTTTGTTGTAACTTGTATCTCAGGCTAAGGGGTAGGAAATCCCTCTAGTCTACATAAGGTGAAGACCCTGTAAACATTTTCCATCTTGATTTTACAGAGATAATTATGACTTTTTTCTTTCTTTAATTAAAAGCTTTCTTTTTTTTAATAACTTGATTGATTTTTTTCCTTGTTTAAGACCCAAGGGGATTGGGTCTGAACTCATCAGGGAGTGGTGGGGGGAAAGAAGGTGGGGGAATGGTTTATTTCTCTCTGTTTTAAGATCCAAGGAGTTTGGATCACAGTAGTCTCTCAGGGTAACCCTGGGAGGGGGAAGGAGGGGAAATGGTTTATTTCTCCTTGTTTTAAGACCTAAGGGGTTTGGGTCTTGGGGTCCCCAGGGAAGGTTTTGGGGGACAGGGAGTGTACCAGACACTGGAATTTCTGGTTGGTGGCAGCGTTATCAGATCTAAGCTAGGAATTAAGCTTAGAAGGGTACATGCAGGTCCTCACTGTTTGGACGCGAAAGTTCAAAGTGGAAAAAATACCTTGACGCCATGAATCTGTAACTGCATGAACATACAGATACCACAGTCGGCAGCCACACCACACACGGATGGCATTGGGAAGATCCATAGACTTCAAGACCAGGAGGGATAGTAAAGATGATCTAGTCTGACCACCTGCACCAAAGATCAGAGAATTTCGCCCTCTGATTCCTGCATCAGGCCAGCACTTCTGGTTATCTCATCCAGCGCTCCTCAGATGGTGTCACAGATCCACAACTCTGGAACAACTCTGGAACAGTGCCTGGGACTGGGAGGCCCTTTCAGTGTGCCAGACTCCCTCTCCCTCCACCCTGAGGATCTCACTTGTTCCTGAGGATAAGCCACTTGGCTTCCCCAAGACCAAACCTCGGAGCCTTTAGCACCCCTGCTTCACACTGTGGGCTCTGTTCAGCAAGTCCAGCTGAGTTGGACACCTGAGAGAGACTTGTACACCCAAAGGGAGCAGTGCACCCCCAACTTCAGTATCTGCTGGCACTCTCTGAAAGCAGTAGGGTTTATTAGCTGTTTGGAACACAGCATAGAAAGTCCTTGGTTAGCACAGAAAGCAGAAAGTTACAGCATGGTCCATCTTGGTCCCTCTGGCCTCTTTCTTGACCCAGTTTGCAGAGTCTCCAGCTTCCAGCAGCCCACACTTAACAACCTCACACCTGGCCCCTCCCCAGTCCTTTGTTCTTGTTTCCAGGCAAACCACTGTCACCTGGCCCTTCTCCTCAGGCCTTTGTTCTCCAGCTGGTCAAACAGGTCTGGCTTCCTGCAGAGGGATGGGCCATCCATGATCGTTAGTTGCTAGGTACCAAATATCTGGACAATTGGAGTGGCCATTGTCTTCTCACACTCTCCATGGACATGGGCCCCAGGCCCCAGACAGCTTTGCAGAGAGTAAACAATCTTTTCCCACCACCTAGTTAACATTGCAGCATATAGGGGAAACTGAGACACCCACACTAGTCATACAAAATATTACAGAAAATTCCCACTCCGTGACAACGGCCACAGTTCAAAGTGGGACAAGGAGTGAGAACATGGGGAGTAGAACATTATGAAGAGGGGCTGGAATCCCTGTAAAGGGGCCACAGACCAAGGAAATTAATTCAGCATCTTCTGCTCCCAAAACCGTGGGAGGGCAAGTGCCATTCGGAGTCCGTCAGTAATAACAGTGCCTTAATTATCCATAGGCCTCCAGCCACTGGAGAGTGGTGCACATACAGACTAGTACATTACGGCAACTTGCACCAGCTTCACCCAGACAAGAGCTTCAACACAACTTTCCATGAAGAAAACCCAAGAAGTTCCACTTATCTGAGCAAAGCTACACATCTGCTTGTGTGCCAAACATTTTTTTGCTGAGAAATCTTGCTACTTTAGCTGCAAAATCAACTTTTTACAAAGATGAAATGGTACTTTTTTGTCTGTTAAATTCATCTTTTGAGTTTGGAAAAGGATCCCAGTGAGACCATGCATGAGTTTCTTTATGCCATGGGCAAGAGTTTTGTTGCCCAATTTAATACAAATGCCCAGTAAAGGGCTGTGATTGTCTTAACAAAATAAATACATTAAAGTGAATGTTAAGTTCATGGACAGTGATGGCATGACAGTCCTGGAGACCAAAGTCTTTTGTTTATCCACAGGACAGGTACAAGATAGGCAGTAGCAACACAAATTTCCTGCGCACCAATTCAGCCTTGCCTTGTGAGAAAGAGGAATGGAAGACACCAGCCTTGCTAGAAAATGGACGGAGGCCCCTGAACCCAACGGATTAGACATATCTCAGCTGAACAGCCGTCTGATGGTAGCAACTTTCAGTCTGCATCTGGGACTTGTGACTTAGCGGTACGAGGCTCCATACTTTATCACTGATCCCTTGAGCCATCCAGTCCTTCATGGTAGCAGTTTTAAGAATGGGACATGAGACAAAGCCTCTGATAGAGCAATGCAAAATATCATCCAGAAAATGAGCGGGTTTGGGAAGTGGTTAAAGGTAGAGAAGAGTCCTTGTCTGCAGGGACGCCGCTGGGACAATTTGCATAGTAGGGGTGCTGAAAGCCAAACTGTAAACCCTGTATATGATGGAAACAACTTCAAGCCAGGGGGTACAGCAGCACCCTGGTTCCAACACCTACTCTTGTCTACTGAGAGACAATATTGATGTTAACTACAGCAAAGACAGGATGGGCAGGTTTCCCTCCCCTGTCCACTTGGACTTTGCTAGAGTGAGGGTCAGCAACACCCCCTTTTACAGCTAGAGCCCATGGCTCATAGACTCATAGACTTAAGGTCAGAAGGGGACCATTATGATCATCTAGTCTGACCTCCTGCACAATGCAGGCCACCCACTCCTGTAACAAACCCCTAACCTATGTCTGAGTTATTGAAGTCCTCAAATAGTCGTTTAAAGACCTCAAGGTGCAGAGAATCCTCCAGCAAGTGACCCATGCCCCATCCTGCAGAGGAAGGTGAAAAACCTCCAGGGCCTCTGCCAATCTACTCTGGAGGAAAATTCCTTCCCGACCCCAAATATGGCGATCAGCTAAACTCTGAGCATGTGGGCTCTGTGATTAACAAATTCTTCCTGCCTGGAAAATCTTGTTCCAGGATCAGATTTTCTCCTATAAACAAAGGTATTTCCCTGAGGTGGAAGGCAACTGGTTTTGTCACAAAAGCCACATTCCCTAATGGGCACAGGGAAATAGTATCCTGGACCAAACTCATTGGAGGAATATTCCAGCCTCCCATGCTGGGAATATTTTGACACACTCACCATGAGGGTGCGTCTATTGTCCTTGTATGTCCATTTTTCTCCCAGTACCTGCTCAGGGCTCAGCAAGGGCAGAATTGTCCCTTGGATGCTAAGGATCTGGGGCAACTTTGTGTGATTGATTACAGCATTCCCATCCATTCTGGGATCCTGGCTAGACCTGTTTGTGCTTCCCCAGAGAGACTGGCCTTACAGCCTGAGAAACATTTTATTTTCAAAGTTGAGGAATGAAAAGGCAGAGCATGGGTGAAAGTAATTTACAGGACTTACTGGTACTGCTGGAGTCCTGAGGGGGGCGTGGTCTCATCCAGAAGGGGCATGGCCTCGAGATTTAAAAGCCCTGGGGCACCAGCTGTGGCTGGGAGACCCAAGGCCTTTAAATCAACCAGGGCCTCCCAGCTGCAGAGGTAGCTGGGAGGCCCTTAGAGCTCAGGAGCAAATTAAAGGGCCTAGGGCTCTGGCTGCCGCGGGGAACCCTGAGCTTTGCGGGGCTGGGGCAGGTATTTAAAGAGCCAAGAGCTCCTGCTGCTGAGGGGAGCTCCAAGCCCTTTAAATCCTGGCCCCAGCCCGGCCACTGGAGCAGTGGGCGGGATTCACAGGACTCTGGGCTGCCCGCAGCAGCGGGAGCTCTGAGCCCTTTAAATCTCAGCTGCGGCAGAGGGGTTTAAAGGGCTCTGGGCTGACTGCAGCCGCGGCAGCCCAGAGCCCTTTAAATCCAGCCCCAGTCTGGCTGCTGGAGCCGCCGGCGGGGGGTTTCAAGGGCTCTGGGCTGCCAGCTGTGACGGGGAGCCCAGAGCCCTTTAAATGCCCGCAGTGAAAGCCAGTGCAGTCCAGCATGGCGTACTGGCTCTTGCCGGTACGCCGTACCGGCTTGTACAGGCTTACTTTCACCTCTCAGGCAGAGGGGTTAGTGAGCTTAAACCAGCGCCACAGAGACAATAGGAAAATCTGGCTCAGGAGCATCCCTGTAGTAGCAGCAACCATCAGAGGCTAGTGCCTCAGTCCAGCCCTAAGACTTGGGTCAGAGCTGCCACCAAGAAAGGAATCATGCTTCAGCGACACCTCTAGCTTATTAGCAATGCTCCCTCCTCTGAGTTATCAAGCAGTGAAGCACTGGTGCCCCTGGAGAAAGACCTTGCTGTGGTGAATGACAGAGATGACCCTGAGAGCCCGATACTTGGATGAGTTTGGGTTGAAAGTAACCCTCAGTTTCTGGACCACCCTGAGGGAGACCATGACCTTCCCCTGAGGCAACAAGCTTTGTGTATAGAGCATCAGGCACACTGGCTTTGTGTCCACGGCACTAAGCAATGCCAGCTTTGCAAATAACCATCTAAAATAACCTGAGACCAATGGTAAAATAAGGAACTGATGTTGCAATTAATTTTCTTTGCCACTGATGATAATCAAAAACATTCATTTGGTGTCTGCCCTGCAGCTGTAAGTCATCTGAACAACACTTGCTCTTTGCTGTCATAAGTTAAGCATGGGGAGGAGGGAGAGAGCCCTAATTTTTGTGTATATATCAGTTTTCTTATGCTAACCGATGGTCACATACATGCGTCCTTCGGTCATTGAGGGCCTGATCCTGAAAGGGGCCCAGAACCCTCCTGTGAGGTGCCTCAACCTCATCAATTCCCACAGACCTCAAAAGGAGTTGAAAGTACTTAGTGCAATTTCAAATCAAGGCCTAAAAGCAGATGTGCACATCATACAAAGAGAGCTGAACCTTGAACTCGGGTCTGAGCAAAGTCGTCTTAGGCTGGCGTCAGCTGCATAACCCAAAGGCTCATCAAGCTGTAGCAGTCTCTTTGCCGTGATGCACTGTGCATCAGCTCTTGTGCACAAAACATAAAATGCCTGGGCTAGGAGATGCTAGGGAACGAGCTCCATCTTCACACCCCAGAATTCTTGTCTCTGCATTTTAGGAAGGGGATCAGATGTCGGTTGTCAAGTTGAATCAGTGCATGACATTGACCCACATCGTTCCAGTTCCCAGTTGGTTTACAGCCCCAGCAATCTCAGTCCCAGCAAGGAAGCTCGCTCAGACCCAAAGGGCAGATGTTTTTTATAATCCACTTAACGAACATGAAGGAACTCAGACTGTGACTCCAATTGCCTGTTAAACAGTTCTTTCAAAGTCATCTTGCCAAGCTCCTCATATTAGGTGGCAAGAGCTCTCAGGGTCACGTATTCTCCAATTTCTCAAACACTTCAACAGAGTTAGGCCCTAGCCCCCTGTAAGTACATTTTTCACTAGCGGAGACATAGCACCATTTCCTTGATTGTTTTGCACAGCGGACTAGCTCCTCTGCCGGTGTAAATTGGCAAGCTCCATTAACTTCGAAGGAAACTGTGCTATAACTGCTAGCAACAACTGTGCTCAGACAGGATTGTTTCAAGCACAGGTTCAACCTTACAGGGCTCAGAGCCTAACTCTGTTGAAATGTTGATGTAATGAGACAATATGTGCCCCCAAGAGCCTTTGTTGCATCATCTGGTTCTGCTCTAGGGGTTTTTTTTTATTCATATAACTATGTTTATAAGGCAGGCTAAATGTGAGTATTGCTAGGAATGGTTTCAATCAGAACCTTAAACACAAAGAACTCAACACGAAATGATTTCAAGGTAACATAATCATATACAACTCTTATAGCCCAATAAAATCATCTTGAAAAGACTCTCACTATCAGTTTATTCTAGGCCCAAAAATTAGCCAGTTGTTTTTTTTAAAGCAAAAGGATTTTTAAAACAATTAATAGGACTAGAAATGAGGCTTTAGTCTGGCTTACAATGTAGTATCTTTGGGGCACAGCCCACCTTTTTCATGTGTGTTTATACAGTGCCTAGCACAATGGGGTCCTGTGCCTTTTCTGGGGCTCCTAGGAACTACCTCAATACAAACAGTAAACAATAATACTTACAAAATAATTGAGAGGACTGGCTGCGTCGTGGGATTAGCTGTAGTCCAGGGTTTCTCAAACAGGAGGTCACCGTTTGTGTAGGGAAAGCCCCTGGCAGGCCGGGCCAGCGTATTTACCTGCTCTGTCCGCAGGTCTAGCCGATCGCGGCTCCCACTGGCTGCAGTTCGCTGCTCCAGGCCAATGTGAGCTGCTGGAAGCGGCACGGGCCTAGGGAAGTACTGGCTGCCGCTTCCAGCAGCTCCCATTGGCCTGGACCAGCGAACCGCAGCCAGTGGGAGCTGCGATCGGCCGAACCTGCAGACGGGGCAGGTAAACACACCGGCCCGGCCCGCCAGGGGCTTTCCCTACATAAGCGGCGACCCCTGTTTGAGAAACCCTGTTCTAGTCATCAGTTCAGACCTGAGTGAGGATCAGTGCCATCAGTGGCTATTTGTGGCTCTTGGCCCAGTTCCTAGTGGACAGGAGTTTGAGTCACTAAAAACAGCCATCACCACAGTTTTTGTTCCTGGCTGGTAGTCTCTGCAAAGAAGCCATAGGTTCCATGAGCCACAGAGAGTGAACTACCTTCTCACTCTTAGAAGTGGTCACTTAGGTGAGCTACAAAGAATGTTGTTGCAGTTGGGGACAGTGTGTAGGAAGCTTGGACTGCAACTCTCTGTATTGTACTGGTCCTGGCAAGAAGATTCCAGTCTGTAGGGCTGCTACTCTGGCCCCCGTCACCAACATGTCTCTTCCCCTATCGCCACAAATCAAAGAAGAAGAACTCAAACACACAAGCAAATACACAGTATGGACAATGGAACTGGCTTATCTTATAGCACTGGGAAACGTGCACCTTGAGCAAGCACTAGCTTGCCCGAATCTCAGTGGTGAATTATGGGGCTCCTGGCTTGCAACAAACCCTGTGCTTCAGTGAGCCCAAAATGAACCGTTATGTTTCCTACCCACTATGAAATAATCCCACTGAAACCAGCTGACCTGTCACTGGCTGCACAGATAACACTGAAATACACAGTACTTAATGCAGTAGGGGATCTGTCAAAAACAATGAAGATTGGTGTAAAAACAAGCAGCGAGATATTGACCTGCTATATTACAGTTGCTGTGAAAATAACTGCACTGCATCCCTTCCCTTTAATTTCTCTGTCTTAATAACAGTCTGTCAAGGCTCAGACGTAGGCATTATGCAGAAGAGGGCTGTAAAGCCAGCTTGCAGCCTGACCTTGCTGAACAATACTCCCCAGAAGTGGTGTCTATAGAAATCACATCAGCCAGGCAAATCCGGCTACACTGGAAACAAATCTGTCCAGCCTGGAGCATCTGCATGAAGCACTTCTAAAGAGCTGACAAGAAGGAGGCTACACGTTTCAGGCTATCTCCTTGGCCATAACATTACAAAACGAACCAGTGTAATGTCCTCTGCAATGCGCCTTTGTGGAACAGTTACCCAGCCCTATGCATTGGAAACAGGGTTAACGTGAGTGGAGCTTGAAAGGTGCAGGAAGCATTCAATGCTTCTTTCAGAGGAGGCTTAAAAGCTTGACCCTTCTGTTGCTGACGACCTCGTGGCACCTGTTCCCAACAGCTGTGCTGTTCATTCCAATATCCTGGTTGAATTGCAGGCTGGGTAAGTGCGTTCTGATTAACTCAGTTCCCCACGACCATTTCCAGTTGATATGATGTGCTGCATGTCCCACCCTGGACTGGTGGAGTGTGCTGCCATGCACCCTTAGACAGTCCCCACGTGGCACTGTAAAGGCCTGGGCTTCATTTCAATAGCTCTTCAATTCAGGAATAGGAAAGAAGAGCTGAGCTTCTGTTCTTTTTTTATAAAACAAAATGAAGGATCTAGACTGTTCTCAGTGGTACCAGATGACAGTACAAGGAGTAATGGTCTCAAGTTGCATTGGAGGAGATCTTGGTTGGATATTAGGAGAAACTTTTTCACTAGGAGGGTGGTGAAGCACTGGAATGCGTTACCTAGAGAGGTGGTGGAATCTCCTTCCTTAGAGGTTTTTAAGGTCAGGCTTGACAAAGCGTTGGCTGGGATGATTTAGTTGGGGATTGATCCTGCTTTGAGCAGTGGGTTGGACTAGATGACCTCCTGAGGTCCCTTCCAACCCTAATATTCTATGATTCTATGATTTAACCCAAGGCCATTTTGTCAGAGAACACATTGCTGCCCAGCACAAAAGTGGCAAGCACCTTCCAAGAAAACCATTTTCCCACTTCCAGGACACAGTTACCGCAGAAGTATTTGGGTGTCTAAATCTTCTGGGAACCCACGGATGCACCAGAAGCTTGTACCCATTGCTCAGGAGTGCAACAGAGTCACGCTAGGAGACTGCATGGAAAGCTCCCATCTCTTGCTGAAAATGAGCCACTTGTTCCTGTACTATGATGTCTTCTGCCTGGCCTCTTAACCAAGGGGAGCGGGGGAGATCATGTTTCTCCCATGAGCTGTGTCTCTGTGTGGGGTTGCTTGGTAAAGCTGTGGGCTGGATAGCCAAAGAGAACGACTTACCTTCAGATAAGGCAGCCCCAGAGCTGGCAATTATGGAACAAATAAAATTGTGGGAGTCAGCCATGACTTGCCCCAAGCTTCTCCAGAACGTGCCCTAGCTCCTGGCATGTAAACTCTTCTTTGCTTTCAGATCTCCCCTCAGCTCCTTTCAGACCCACCCTTCCTTATTTTGTTCGGCTCATTGGTATTATTCCTACCCCATCGTCCCTGCTCCTTAGGCTGAGCCACACCCACAGTTCAAGTGAGGACAAGAGAAGCTCGTGCTGGAATGGCAGAGGCACAAAGTGATGAAATGGGGGTGGGTGGGCAGGAAATTACCACAAGGAAGAGAAGCCCAAAACGAAGCCATTGGGGATGTGATAGCCCCACACTCCCCAGGTGTTGCCCTGAATCGAGACAGTTGGAAGTAATCTTCGATGCTGTGACTGTCATGTGTGTTTTTCCACTGCTCTAGGCTGCTTTTTCTGGAAATGTGTCTGGATGCCAGCTCAGAGGGAAATCTGTGGAATGAGAGAAATCAATCCCCAAAGTCTTGCAGTGAACATGCTCGAGTGTGGGCCACTGACATCAACTGGAGGAAATTGAAACTGCTCTTCTATGTGTCATATGCCCTATATTGCTAGTAACTGAGATTCTCCTTTAGTTCAAGTGGCAGGGGACTATGATTTAGTGCAGGAGTAACTTGTGTTGCAGTCAGGTTCTGAGCAGCCATCGTGTGTAGCATAGTGACAACTGTGAAGTCCTAGATACCCAGAGATTTGTTAAAGTATCAAATTTACTCGGGATGACAAAATCACATGGTAGGAGTGCTGGATATCAGGCTGCACCTTGTCTCTCAAATCTCAGAGAAAAAAAGGAATGATCCCAATATTTTGATCCCCCAGTGATTTTTCAAGGGCCATGAACAGATGGCAATGGACTCTCAGGAAAGCCATTTCTGTTCCTTATGGTTATTTATACTATGGCAGTTTCTAGGGGTCCTGGCAGAGGTTGGGGTCTCACTGTGACAGATGCTGTATAAACATAGGACAAGAAAGTGACTTTCCCTGGGAGCATGAGATCTAAATAGACAAGATAGAAAAAATGGAGGGTGAAAAGAAGTGTTATTATCATAGATTATCAGGGTTGGAAAAGACCTCAGGAGGTCATCTAGCCTAACCCCCTGCCCAAAGCAGGACCAATCCCCACACAGATTTTTACCCCAGTTCCCTAAATGTCCCTTTCAAGGATTAAACTTGCAGCCCTGGGTTTAGCAGGCCAATGCTCAAACCACTGATCTATCCCCTCCCCACAAATATCTGTGTGTTACAAGTAGGGAACTGAAGCACAGAGAGATTAAGTGATTTCTGAAGGTCACATGGCAAATATGTGACAAGAACTGAATGCAGCGGTCCTAAGACCCAGTCCTGTGGCTTTCTCTTTCCTGATCCCTTTCTCCCTTTGTCTAAGGCAGCCAATCCAACTTCTCTCTATAGGAAGGCTGAGATAGCTGTGGCAGATGCATTACTTAAAGGAGAAAATACCTGAAATTATCCCTTCTTTGCTCCACTTAGTACCAGGGGAAATCTCCACTTCCACCTGGTAACTGTGTTAACAGTTTAATTCCAAAACGAGTGTATGGCAGCAAGGTATTAGCATGATAATGATCCACTAAATACAAAAATACTTCTGCCCATTAAACTTGGGTGCAGGGTCCATCGTAATTCTTTTTAAACTCTATGAAGTTAAATTACCAAGAAATCTGTACGAGTGGGTGTACTTAAGGGACAGGTAATTTTCCTAAAAAGCCTTATGCTCTGTAGTTACAATGCTGGGAATGAGTATTTAAATTATACGTGAGATCTGTGGGCAACAGCATCGCCACTTGGGCCTTCAAGGGGAACGCTGAGACTTCTGAGCTATTAACACTTAATGTTGTGAGTTCTTGGCACCCGTTGCTTAGCAGTTACTCACACAGGTAGTTCCATTGTCTTCAATGGGAACTGAGTAACTGCTCAACAGGAGGATAATAATCTGGCCCTAAAACTATTAGGAAGTGTTGCTAAACTATGATACTCAGCGGGATGAAATAATTCCCCTCTGTGGTCCCTCAGGACAGTGTCCCAGATTCAGGCCTGGTGGAAGCTAATGCATCTGCTTTATCTTCAGCAGAACTGCCCCCCATTCCTATGGGACTCGGATTTGGCCCAGCGCATGGGTGTGAACGAAGGTGTGTTCATGAGTGGCAAGCGTGCGTAACATTCGTCTATAATGAATGGTAAGCGGCGGCCAGGCGTGTGTTTCTGTATGAGCCTGTAGGAACGGTGCGGCAACGAATCGTTTTGTGGATGGCGAGCATGGATACGTTACTAGTGGTGCATCTGTGGCTGTATTTGGAGAGAGGCATGTGCCAGGAGCTGACTGGTGAGCATGAGTGCATTTGCCCCAGTACTGTGCGTGTCAAAAGACAGCTTATCTTGCACTTTCAAACTTCCCCATTTCATAAATGTAACACATTCATATTCATTAGGCCACACGTGCTATTATTTTGGAAGGAGATTACTGGGGATTCGCCATTTTCTCTCCATCACATTTTCCAATTAGGATCCCTTGTTTTGCAAATAATAAGCTTTTTATTGCCAGAGGCTTTGCAGGAGAGCTCCAGAGAGGGTTTTGGAGCTCTGCTCAACATCCTTTTAAGGAACAAGTGAAAATTGAAGAACGATTAGAGAAAAGCCTGGCTGGTGTGGAGGAATTCAGGAGGTGCCAGGAGCCGTTTCCTTACTAAAGGGGAAAGTCTGGACATGCACTGACACATGAGTCAGCAGTGGCTACTGAAAAGACAAAGGGGCAAGGATTTTGGAGCTGTTGTGGTAGAATATCATGGAGAAGGGAGAGAGACACACAGAGGAGGCTTGGGGGCCTTATCCTGCCTCATCTGACTAGATTTTGAGCAACAGAGGATGCTCACATAGCTCAGGGTTACTCATGTAAGAGCTTGCAGGCTTGGCCTCTTGTTTAGTACCTGCAATGAAAACTGAAGGCTTGTTTCACTCCTCACAGATGTAAGTGACAACACAAGATGCAAAGTAGTGGAGGAGCAGCCCTTGAATTTATGGGGGTCACCACAATGACATTGTATACCAGGGATCGGCAACCTTTGGCATGTGGCCCAGAAAGAGTGGCCAGCACATCCCTCAGCCCACACCACTTCCCGCAGCCCCCATTGGCCTGGGACGACGAACTGCAGCCAATGGGAGCTGCAATAGGTCAAATCTGAGGATGATGCAGATAAACAAACTGGCCCGGCCCACCAGTGACTTTCCCTGATGGACTGTGTGCCGATCCCTGCTGTACATCTTAGGTAAGACATTTCATCTCCTGTGTCTCCGTTCTCCATCTGTAAAATGGGGATTATAGTGTTTACTCACCTAACACGGATGTGTGAGGATAAACAGTAACAGCTGTGAGGTACCTGGATGCCCTGGTAAGGGGGGCCATACACATACCTGAGATAGGTAGATATTGAGCCCAACTGATGACAGTTATGTCTCTACATATGTGGATAATGGTACATCATGTTTCTGCAAAGTGAATTATAGAGAGTGTGATGGGGAACGGATTGAAATACCATTCAGAATTCACAGCTATTAGTGAACCTTTCCCAGCACTATTCACCCTATTCCGGTTACCATTCGCTCTCTGTAGTTTCATCAGGAGCCTGCTGTGATGGGTTATGAGCCAAATTCAGGACCGGTGTAAGTAGGTGCCACTCCATTGACTTCAGTTAATCTGACCCTATTACTTCAGGGGAGTGGAGAGAAAACTGAACAGTTCAAGCATTTGAACAATAAAGAAGACAAAAGTGAGGTTTTGTGTACGGGGTTTGCAGCTCCAAACTGTTTTACTTAGCACCCTTTATGCCCAGCCAAATGGATCCACACAGTACCTGCTAATCAATTTCTCCTTTAGTCACTAGGGGCCAAATTCAGATCCAGTGCAAGTGGATGCAACTTCACTGACTTGATTTAATTTGGCCCTAGATTTCTTCTTCCCATCACCTCGGAGTTATACACAAACAGGAAAAAAAAAAGAGCAGCTGCAACATGCTAAAATATACATATAAATTTACACTCATCCATCTGAGAACCTAACAATCCCCCACACAGACACACACATGCTAGTAAAACAGCCCTTTAAAGTTGCTGGTGTTGTCAGTTACAAGTGCAGCATTTAACATTTAATGGTTGTTTTTGGTCAGAGCTGTTACTTTTCATTGTTTGCTAGATTTGTTCCTTAAATTTGCTTGGCTCCTTGCCACTCACTTGCTGCAGCTTCACTTTATTTTGTGCTTGGGGTTGAGGGGATTTTTTTATTATTATTTTTTGCTTCTGATGACATTTTGTAAAATGATTTTCATTTGACTTGCCTGCTTGGTTCCATAGCTCATCAGCTCATGGAATCTAATATCTATCTAGAGGGCATGAGCTTCCTCTCACATGCCTTCTAAAAGTGGCATCTTCTGCTTAGAAAGGCTCAAACCATGCACCTCATGGCCTCCCAGCAGTGAATAGTCTGGTACTGCCGTGGCATCATACTCCACGAATGTCAACCACTCTCATCAGAAGGAGCAGGAGACTTCAGTGAAAAGTTCTGCTGGCAACACAGCACTGCACCATCAGCCTTGTACCTGTTTGGGACTCAAACACACCCTGGGTCCTGTCCTTAACTTGCCGTTATTGCTCGCTGAATTAGGGGTTGCCAAAAGATTATTCATTAAGAATTTGAAGCTGTCTGCAGATGGATGGTGATTTCTGCAAAACAAGTTGTTATTCGTAGCATTTGCCAAAAGGTTTCTGTGAACAAGTGTCAGCCAATGGGGTTTCTGTGAATGTTTGACGTAGGGCACAGCCACAGTACACTAATGAGAAGCTGTGGCAGCAAAGTGCAAGCAGTACAAGCCTGCCTGGAACCCTTACGCAGGTGGCTGCCCAGTGCTGATACTCTTGCTGCTGCACTTCACTGCTCCAGTACTCAAGCTAGTGAGATTGAAGCTTGGTCAGGTGTGTCTTCATGAGCTGCAGTCATACCCCGGGATTGCAATGTAAACGTATCCTTGGACTCTTTTCTATTCAGGATGTGCAACGGGTCTCCTGAGTCTCCCTGCTTTCGGAGTGGATGATTGAAACATTTAAAGCAGGAAAATAATGACTAACCAGTAGCTACCCCCACAGTTACTGGTCTGGATTTTCAGCTGAGAAATCTTTCACAAAACAGCAGGGATCCCAAATATTTCAGAAGCTGCCTGAACCATGTGTCACAGTGCAGGGCAACTGCACTTGAGTTCTCCTTTGGTCCAGAAAGAACACTGTGGCAGAGCTCTGACCTTGCTCCCATGGGTCCTGCACTTCTAGGCAGTTTATGCTAGCCTCAGTGGCTCACTGTGACCCTCCACTTAGCCCTTCTTTCTCTAGGGCCAGGGTTAAGGTCTACTGAGCCCTTTTCATCATAGGCCTGCAAGGGGGTTGGTGAGAGAACTCCCACAGTCTCTGTTGTCCCTGGGAGCTTATTTCAGAACAGTTTAGTCTCCTGTCCTAACAGAGGCCTGACTTCCCCTCCCGGATGTTCCTGTAGTGGTGGGTTGGGGGGAACCCGGGCCCGCTCTCTACTCCGGGTTCCGGCCCAGGGACCCTAATGGTAGCAGCTGTTGGCAGCCAACCTTTCACTGCCAGAGTTACTACATTTCCCTAGGCCACTTCCCCAGAGCTCTCTGCTTCTCCCTTCTTCACCCTTACCTTAGGGCTCCCTTAACGATGGTTTAAGGGTGCCTTCATTAACCAGTCCTTCAGCCGCACTTCCTTGCCTCTGGCTTCCTGGCTTTCCCCTGTCTGACTGGAGTGAGCCCTTTTTATAGTATCGGCGGGGCCTTAATTAGAGTCAGGTGGTCACATTAACTTAATGGTCTCACCTGACTCTTTTCAGGTTAATTAGAGTCAGGCATTCGCATTAGCCTGGAGCATCCCCTGCTCTGGTCAGTCAGGGAGCAGAAAACTGTTAATCCAGTGGCCAGTATATCTGCCTTCTGCTATTTTGCTGTATCCAACTGGCCTGGGTCTATCACAACACCCAATCTCAGCTTGAGATTGTCTGTCTTGACTGGAGACATTATTTCCCTCCCTTCTGACAGGGGTGCTTCCAGGCTGCACAGTTCCCTGACTGTCCTGTAATAACCCCGCAAGAGACTCTGCCTAAGCAGCAGGGGCGGCTCCAGGCACCAGCGCAGGAAGCAGGTGCTTAGGGCGGCCAATGGAAAGGGGCGGCACGTCCAGGCCTTCTGCGGCAATTTGGTGGCGGGTCCCTCAGTCTGGTTGCCGAATTGCTGCCAAAAAATTAAGCAGAGTGGCTTTTTTTTTTCCCCTCTTTGCCGCTTGGGACGGCAAAAAAGTTGGAGCCGGCCCTGCTAAGCATGCCTTCCTTCCTTCTCTTCAGAGACTAAGAACCAAATAACTGCCCACAGTGATGAGATAACACAAAGCACTTCCTATGCAAGCCTATTTTATCCTTGAAGTTAAAAGCATTACAGAGACAACATATTGAAAACAATAAAAGAACCTACACGCATGCTATTAAGTTTACCAGAGATCACCCCAATCCTAACACGGGCTCTAGAAGAAGCAGTCATTCAAAATCCCTCCTAAGGGTTTTCCTTGTGGTTTTAAGCTCTTCACTGCTTCAGCTCAGAACCAATACACAGTCTTATGGGGCCTCAGTAGGCCCAGTCCTTTCAACCCTTCCCTAAGGATTGGGGCCCTCCGCATGGTCCTGCTCATTTGCTGGATCAGGAAGAAGGAGCCTGAGCCTCTTCAAAATCAGGCTTTTTACCCAAAAATCCTTTCTTTGTCTGTTGGTCCCTGGGGAATCCAGTTTGAACTAGCAGGTGAGAACCTCTCCCAGTCATGGCTTCAAAGGGCTGATAACCAGAGGAATTACATTAGCAACCCTCTCTTCCT
Source organism: Gopherus flavomarginatus (assembly GCF_025201925.1). Classification (NCBI taxonomy): domain Eukaryota; kingdom Metazoa; phylum Chordata; order Testudines; family Testudinidae; genus Gopherus; species Gopherus flavomarginatus. The sequence continues at coordinate 78,780,872 of NC_066625.1, read as the reverse complement.
AGAGGAGTTCCATACATTAACACATACACAATTGCATTTTTAATACAATGGACCCCAAAGGCATTAAACTAATTCAATAAAGGTTAACTTAATTTTAATAAAATTTATCTAACTTCCATAAGGTTTGTCCAGGATATTACAGGATATGGTCAGTCTGTTGCATCATGGTGAACAACCAGTAATATGATCCTGTAGATAAAGGTGTTGCAAACTCACTCTTCTGAGCTGAGAAAATACCTGAGGTAAGATTCATTTCCCTATTATTCTTCCAACTATCCCCCTCAGCTAAACATTATTGATCGCCAGATTTATAAATGCAGCTGCTGCTCCTGTTACGTTTTCTACTATGTTTATAGTGGTTCTAATTAATTATTTGCAATTACATGGGTATTTTTTTCTTTTCTTTTTTACTTCTTTCCTAGCCTTGGTAACAAGAAGTTGCATCTCTTGAGGCTACATTGGTAAAAGCCTATTATAAATAATTAAGTTCTGAGGCTTGAGCGGCATTGAGTCATGGCTTGATATCACACAGATAAAGTCTCCATGGTGACCCACCAGTGTGAACTGAAATGCTGCCTTTGCAGGAAAGGGGGTTTCACAGTGTAAATATATTTGATGTTAAATTTTATTTTAAAAAATGATGGGTAAATGCAATAAAGATGTAAATAAAGGAGCCATAATACTGGGTGGAGCCGCGAATACTATGGGCAGCTTTGAACGTTCTCCCTGCCCCTGGTTCATTGTTGCCAACTCCTATGATTTTGTCGTGAGTCTCATGATAATTATTGTTTTCCTTAAAGCCTCAGCTTCTGGATATGTGATGATTTCATTCTTAAAGAAAAAGTATGTTTCTAGCCCTCATGGCTGTGGAGAAAGCTTCAGAATGTGGCTCCAGTGCACCCTAAAGGCTCAAAAAGCAGAAAGCAAATAAAGAGAACATCAAATCTCTTATCACTATGTCATCTCATGATTTTAAAGCCAATCTCATGATTTTTGGTGAGCCTGACTCATGATTTTTGAACATTTGGGTTTGACAATACTGCTGGTTCCACCAACGCACTCACTTCTGACCTCCATTACCCCACATTTCTCCAGTCAAGAGCCTCCAACCACAGTGCTGTTTCATCCAAACATCCCCCAAACGCGCACGCGCACACACACACACACACACACACACAATGTACCAGTCCCTAGATTCCCTGTACCAAGTGCACATCATTCCTCCTTGATCTGCATTAGTCCTTGTTGAACTGCCTGCATGGTGGGTCTCTGGGAAGGACGAGTGAGTTTTCAGGGAGTGACCATCACATTCATTTTTGGAGCCGGTCAGCAAAATTTCGACATAACATTTTTTTTTCACGATTTGCTGATTCAGCAAAATTGAAACATTTCCCCCAAATGGTTCAAATTCAATAAAAATCCACCGGAAGCCTGCTTGGTTTCCTGCCAGCTCTTTGGCAGGCCCCTAGAAGCCCTGGTGCCCAAGTTCACCGGCTTGCAGCTCACTGGCAATCCAGGCAGCCAGAACTCTTAGAGTCCTTGACTCTAGGACAACCAACCAGGCAATTTGCCTCAGAGCCAGCGCTCTCGGCAGAGCGAGGTGGAGAACGGTAATTCCCTTTCATAGACAATTTTTAAAATGTTGGCTTTCATTGAAAATTGGAACAAAACCAAATTTCAAAATCTCAAATTCCTCTGTGAAACTGAATTATTGTTCTCTGCCTAGCTACACTAATTTTTCCATATGTGACTTAGTCGAAGCTTGGACCTCATCATGCAGAAGCAAATAGCTTGTGCAACTACTTCCCTCTGTCCCACCAAATATTTAGTCTTCTTCTTTTCCCTGGATTGAACCTAGAAACTACATCTGAGCTATATTCACATCTGGGTCCCATTCATGCTGCATTTTGATGAATACTATAGAAAATATTTCTCCTTTCCCAATGACACTCCAAGTCAGTTTCATTTTCTGGCATATGATGCCATCCCACTTTTCTTACATCACTTGATCCTTAATGCCACAAATAAATGTATCGAGGATGTTTCTTGACCATGCAAAGTAGCAATTTTCAAACAAAAAGCATTTGGCTTAGTGACTTGAGTGTCTGTAAAAATGTATTCTGTTGCGGTGTGATCCAATATCCTTTCGTTCAGTTATTGCCTTTCCATCCTTGTTAGCAGCTGTGTTATTTATAAACAGCCTGACTGATATATTTCACTAAGGTAATGTGGTTTTTCCAACCCTCACCCCACAATAATGTTTCAAAGGAGCATATGAAATTTTAGTTCCCCATAATGCCAGGGATGTAAATCACATTAATTGTCTCCCAGATTTCAGAAACATCCTGGGGTTTCATTTCCTCTCCAAACTGCTGGAGCATTTACATTAACTTTTGGCAGGTAAATGGTAGTGGGCCCAAGCCATCCATCACCAATAACTGCATTGAAAACACATCAGGTTAAGAATCTTGACAAGAAGATTGGTCTCTGCTCTGAAGAAATGAAGGCTCCAATATCACAGCTCCCTCTTTCTCTAAGGGCTGCCTGAAGGAGAACATGCATTACCTCGGGTTTTGATCATCTTTTCACTCCACCTATGAAGCAGAGACCTCATGACAGCTTAGACCCTCACTGTGTTTATTTAGGAACACCACTCAATGGCAGGGCCATCAGTTTTGTATGTCCTTATGTTATTGGGATCATCTCAGGGAAGGGATAGGTAGGGTAAGCGGTGGTTTTGATTGTGCAGAACTTAACTTTGGGAAAACTTGGATCCATGATGCATTTTATCAGGCCCCAATGTTTATGGGAGGGTGGGCTAATGGTTCCCTTTTTGCCCTATCTCTAATTCTGGAGAGGGTATGGACCAAAGAAACCTACCTCATAATGCCTCTTCACCCCTTTTTCCTTTTCATAATGGAGTCTAAAGAGAAAAAAGCCGAAAGGAGATTTTAGCATGGTTATCACATGGTTAAAATAGTAGCATTTCCATGCACTTATCACAGTTTCCGGTGGATGTGACTTTGCAAGTACTATGCAGTGGTTAGAAATAACTACTCCGCACTGGTCTCCTGTCAATTCCCCCTCATCCCAAGAGACAAAGTCCAAAGAGAGAAAGAGAAGTGGGCTAGTGTCTTTCTCTCCAGCCAAGGTGACTTCTTGTCCTCCTTAAGATGGTATAATGCTCACCAACCCCACTGGGAGAAATAAGAATCCTGAATTCAAGATAAACGAAAGAAGAAAGGTAAACGAAAGAAGAAAGGTATCAGCTATTTTGTATTAGAATGTAAAATGTGTTTCATGTTTTTAAGTCTGCCCATAGATGCTGTCACTCATTTGGGATCTAAAACAGTTCATCTGTTTTTAAAAGGGTGTTGGTAACCTCCTTTAGACCCAATGATTATATTCTGCAGAAAAGAAAAGGGAAGAGGAGGAGTTACCAAATGTAACACGAGTAGAAATGGTTTTAGCAAAATGTTATCATTGCACCCACCTCCCACTGCTGTGAGCCATGCTCTGGCCATGTTGGAAACCCAACCACAACATCAGTATGTTAATGCATAACCACTAATCAGAAAGTTAAATTGCCTGTAACGGGATGTCCAGCCCCTTATTAAGGGTTAGAGGCCTGGGGAGAGCCAATCCTAGTTACTAAGGAGCACTGAAGAGCAGGGATCAGCTGATTCCCCTTGTAAGAAGCCCCTAAGGTGGCTATAGGGGGTAGAAGGAGAATCAAGGAGACCAGAGTGGAGTACAGAGGTTGCTCTAAGTGTATAGGCTCCTGCTGAGAAACCTGGGATTTGAGAGTAAGACCACAGACAAGTGAGGAAACAGCAAGGACAGGCCTGGAAATAAAGGGTAAATCGATGGACTTGAGAACTTTTATTTTGAATATTTGTTAATTTAATAAACCAGAACACGAGAAGGGCTGTGAATGGACAAAGGGGGTCTGTGAGTTATTGAAGAAGACCCTTAAGGGGGGACGCAGGGGACACTTGCAGGGCCATCCAGAGGCCATAAGGAGGCACCCAGGAGGTGGCCGCCCAATGGCACAGCTGATAAACAACAGTGAAACTAACCAATTTTGTTTCACCATCCATGCAGAGTAAACAAACACAATCCATAGTAAAAATCAAAGGAGTTAATATGAGAATGAGAGTTGATTATTTCCCTTCTAATAATAAGAGAGGTTCTGAGAGGCACTTTATTTTAAATCTATTTCACCTGTAGGAAGTCAAATGGATTCCGAGGGCCTGATCCAAAGCCAGCTGATCTCAGTGGAAACACTCCCATTGATTTAATGGCCTTTGGCTCAATGCCCAAGGGAACAACTGAAAGTATAATTTTTTTCATGATTTTTATCTTATCAGGGTCCCTTTAAAATTCCTGGTGTTCCCCTTTAAAGTAAATTCCAAAACTGCACAAAAAAGTTGAGCAAACATATTGCCGTCTGTGCGCGCGTGTTCCTTAGAAAAGCATGTTGATTACATGGCAAACTGGCATTTAGTATCACAAAGGGATCTGAGAGATGAACAGCTACATCAAGCCCTCAGTGGCATCCAATATCCCCACCTGTGGGAAATGTGGAGATAACAGGTAATTGTGACTAAAAATGCAATTACTACAAGAAAAAAGACTCGCTCTCCTTCATGCTGAGTTTTATTCTGCCCTTACAACCCATCTTTTTCACCCATTATGCATTTGCCAGATGAAAAATATTCTTATCCATATCTAGAATGAGGACCCACTCCTAGGAAAATATTCTACTGGATGCCAGAGAAATGAGATACTGGAGCTGAAAATGCCAAATCTTTGGCGTAAGCATTTAAAATCACTAGGCTTTTTTCCCCAAAAAAACATAATTGCCATTGCAAAATAGGTGTAGACAGGACAGAGATTTGCAGGATTTAAAACAAAAGAAAAGCTTTCTCGTCTTTAATCGCAAATGAAACAAGAGAGAATTAAAAGACCATCCGATGCGAAAGATCAGGAGGGACGTGTCCTGCAAGTCACACACAATGGAAAAGATGATCAGAAAGGGAAGGAGCTACAAAGACCCATAAATAACAGGGAGGTGGGAAGAGTAGATCATAATTCACTTGCATCTTGCCATCCCTTCACTGTAGTGCAGCACTTGAGTAGATACACTGTTCTCGTATAGGCCAGGTTTACCCTTCTATGAAGTAGACTTCTCCAAAATAAGATTGATACAATTTCACATCTGTTACGGACAATCACACCTCCATTGACTTCATTTGGCTTCCACTTGCACCAAGCTGAATTGGCTTCTACATCAGCTTGTTTAGCCTTAGGCCACTGTATTCAGTAGAGATGAGCCCAGACCATCTCCAACACTGGGGAAAATTCAAAGCCAGATCTGAACTTTGCAGTTCTGACCATGTCTAATACTATAGCTATACTAATAGAGGCTCCAATCTTGCAACTGGATCCACATGGGCAGATCCTGAACCCCATACAGATCTCCAGTGACTTTAGTGGGACTCCGCACAGACACACGGATCCTCCCACAAGGATCCAGTTGTAGGATCGAGGTCTAAGATTACATGCATTTGTTTTTGCCGAGGTTCTCTCAACTGCCATGAGCTGGGCGCATATATATGAGCAAATGAGTGATATGTCCTAAAGAGAGAGTACTAGCTTTAGCTAAGGAAATGCTCCTTTAGTTCAAATGGTAGAGGCTTACATTTTAACTGAAAAGGCAAGGGTTAAGTCCCAAACCCACCACTCTGTGTGTGTCATTTATCTCAGGGATTGTATCTGTCTCTGCACAGTGTGACTTCTTGTCCCACAGCACGGCCACACCTGCACATGAGAGACCTCTGTCTACAGAACTGCAGGGTCACAGTGTTCCTGAAAAGACTGGTTTTTTTTAAAAGAAAAGCAAATGATGTGAGAATCAGAATCATTAACTGAATTTGTCACTGATTTACGCATAAACAGAGGAGCTATGGGAAAATGTGATCCTCCTTTACATGAGTCCTCCTCAGTCCAAGGCCTTGTGCTCCTCCAGCTGGGCTGATGCTATCACTAGTGCGTGAAAGAGACTAGAGAGGGGACCTACTTTCCAAGAATTCCTAATGCTGCTTTCAGGTTTAATGATGATGTCAGGTCTTCCCAATGAACACAGAGAAATCTGAGCTCAGGTCGTGGCAGGTGAACAGAGGAGGAACTGATTCTCAACGACATTTTGAAAATGGATATTTAGGGGAGTCTTTCTGAGATTGGTGATAGAATGTAGAACCTTTCATGAGATGGCACCCGTGTAAATCTTGCCCAGCGCTACCTATCTAAAGACCACTCTGTTCATAAAGTATCAAACATGATAATGTCATGAAAGACTGAAATCATTACTCTCTGTTGCCTGCCCTACAGCCTGTGTGATATGAATTGGTGGGTCTATGCCCAGTTCCTAGTGGACAAGATGTGTCAACATGACAAAAAACACCATCAAACTAGTGCCTTTTGTTGGCAGCCTCAGCAGAGAAGCCAAGAACTGGATGGACCATGCAAATCAAAGTGCCCTCTTGTTCCTCCAGGATAAAGTTCAGACACCTTGGCAGGGCAGGATGCAGGGAGCATGTCTTGCTGCTACTCATGATGAACCTGTCCTGAGGATAATAGTATCCTGGGTTGTTTGTCTGTCTAGCTAGCTATGCAGCTATCAGAATTTTAGCAGCAGCATCACCATAGTACCTAAGGGTTTCAATCCTGCACAGAATCCTGTTACCACTATGGGATTTTGTTAAAGTGTTTTAATTAGTTAATTTTCTTCCTAAAGGGCATTTCATCTCACCTTTTACACCTGAAATACTGTGCATGCAATTCTAAAAAAAAAAAGATTTCTTACAACTGTATTTTGAAATAAATTGCCACCCACAGTTAAACATACTCTACTATATTGTCTTTCCCAGAAGTCCGTCTGATGTCACTGCCATGCTGATAGACACAGCAGCCTCCGAAATAATGCTTATTCCGAATCTACACACACACAAAATGCCTTTAAGACAATATTTTATCTTAAAAGTACCGTAGATTCTTTAAAAAAATAACTTACGCTAGCCATTTAAATAATCCTTGATTTGCTGTCTTTTAAAATTCATCTTTCGTCTGTCTATGACCGAGAGCTTTCATATTCAAATGTTCATGAGCACCAGCTTTATTAAAATGAGGGCTTGGGGAAATGGCTTGAAAAAGGAGAAACGAATATTACCCAAACATTTAAAAGATGCTAATTAATGAAGTTATAAAGCCCAGAGAGGCCATTTCACAGAGCCAGGATTCCACTACCATCCAGAAGTGTAACTTATCAGGTGACAAGTGAAATAAAACGCAAGTAGGTTAAGCACAACCCTCCTGCAGGTGCTGCAGAGACTCCAGAGTTTACTTCTGTGCCAAGGACTTGAGTTTTCTGCCTACAAGGTCTGTGCATTAAAATTTCCTGGACCCTGACACACAATACAGCATGTGTCTCTCCCCTGCTGGAGCTGCCCTGTGTTAGGACTAAGAAAGTATAGCTCACATGATTTTAACTCACAGTTCATTGTGAGCAGTGATTGCCAACTGAGCTTATGTGGCAGGGGTCATTTTGTGATTTATTTTAAGATTGCTGTCTCCCACTCTCAGACCTGTACACACTCACTCACTCACAAAGAAGGACATTTTACATGACATGGCAGAGGTGTGAGGGACTGACGTTCAATACAACTAGGCTTTCTTTTTCCTTTGTGTGTGTACAACCAGTGAAACCTTACCAGTCCACCCCCGCGCATCCCCACCCTTCTACAGATCCCACTGCTCTGTGGAATAAGTAATGTTTGATTTTATATTTGTTTTATTGAACATTGCGGAAACTGTGTCCTATATTCAGCTCTCTCCCTCACTCTCTTGGCCCAGATATTGCTCTGGGCCAAGAACTGAAAGTCCTCCGTAGAGTAAAGAAACAGATTTTTTTTTATTTGCAGATGCGCACACTCACAACACAAATCCCAGCTCTATAACAGAAAACATGCACACACAAATCCCCGTTCCATAGCAAAAGATCATTTCTGGTGTCTGTTAATGATTTACTGAAACACTTGGATTTCACTCATATGATCCATTTGTCTGCTCCTGAAATGCCTGCCAGGGCTTAGCAGCACTGAAAAGAACCACAGAGAGCAGGTGAGTTGAACTCAAGCAGGAGACAAGTGAAAGAGCACAAGGTATCACAGATAGAGGAATCAGCTGATAGAAGAGCTAGGCTTTCTGAAGGTCTAAAGAACCTCCTCTCTAGACCACCTGAGCCTACAGATGTGGCTGCCCATTTAAACCTTTTGCTAACCTGGAAATTGAATTTTAGTAGGAGTTTGCTGATCCCCTTCTGTTCTATTGCTTGAGGTCTTCAAACCACAATCTGAGGATTTCAGTAACTCATATAGGTTAGGAGTTTGTGACAGGAGTGGATGGGTGAGATTCTGTGGCCTGCATTGTGCAGGAGATCAGACTAGATGATCATAATGGTCCCTTCTGACCTTAAAGTCTATGAGTCTATTCTGTTCATCACTGTGATGGCTGAGCTCCTTTCCCAAGACATAGGGTAGTATGTGCGACAAGTAAATCAGGAGCCACCCTGAATAGTATTTTGTCCATATGAGAGGCATCACATTCAGTCCCTGCTTTAGGTCCTTTTAATCTCCCGACAGACTGCTAGAAGTCAGCCACTATTTACAACGCATCCAGTCTCACTCGTGCCATCAGCCTTGTGACATTACATGAGGCTGTTGCAGTGCATCCTTATTTATTCTGCTGCGTTAGAGTAACACCTAGAGGAGCAGTCAGCAGCGCGATCCTGTTGTGCGAGGTGCTGTACAAACATCGAGTAAGAAGAAAGCCTTGGTCTGAAGAGCTCCCAGACTAGGTTCAGGCAAGAAACAGCAAGCGGATGGAGAAAACAATAGGAAGGACCATGAGATGGAAGGAAACAGTAATAATGAGCATGCCATTGACTTAGGCAAGCTGGGGGATTGAGTCAGGGGTTTATTGCCCAATCTTTTATGGGTTATGTTATACATAGAGTGAATATCAGCAGTTACCACTGCCCCTCAGCTAGCCATTGACATCTGGCAATCAACGCCACTGCTGGCAATTTGTCCACCCTCAGTATTCCCCCCCACACTTGCTTTGGAGGTATGGGGGTGGGCTGGGGCCATCCTGGCACACCAGCCCTAGCCCTGGCTCCCGCTTCCTGAATGCAGTGCAGAGAGGTGTGGGAAGATCGCCTGTACAGATGTGACCCCCACCTTTCTCTGCACAACTGTAAAGGAAAGGTCAGCCAGGCTGGAGCTGTGCGCCTTGTGGCTGTTTCTATCTGCTGCTGGTGGTGGTGCAGGGAGAACCTTTAAAAAGAGACCACAGTGGCAGCTCTTTGCACATGCCTCCCAGCTGGAGTGGGGAGTAGCTGAGAGCACCTCTCTAAACCCTCAGAAGTCTCTATGTGGCCTCTGCCTAATGGCAGCCTGGTTGGCAAATTCCCATAAGCCTCATGGCAGAAGCAGGCCTAGAGCAGAGATGTGGAGGAGGAGGACCGGGTTGTGTCTTTACAAGTTCGTTCTAATGAATCCTACACCTGATATCCAGCCCTCCTCAATGTTTGCAATGCTCAGACGCCATCCAGGTGCGCTTCTCCTTTCTTCTCTTAACTTAGAGCTTCCTTAGCTAAATCTACTCCCATCATTCTTTCCAGTCAGCAGCAACAGACTCCCAACTCTAAAGCCTCTGGACCCTTCTGGGGAAAATTAGAGCAACAACAACTGGAACCAACTAAGCACCGGCGATGCACAAATGGAGCTCTGAGGGGCTCAGCTCTCTCCACTGAGGCTTGGTCTACACTATGCGTTTAAACCGATTTAAAGCTGTACCTGTCCACACTACGAGGCCCTTTATATCGATATAAAGGGCTCTTTAAATCGGTTTCCGTACTCCTTCCTGACAAGAGGAGTAGCACTAAAATCGATATTACCATATCGGATTAGGGTTAGTGTGGCCGCAAATCGATGGTATTGGCCTCCGGGTGGTATCCCACAGTGCACCACTGTGACCGCTCTGGACAGCAATCTCAACTCGGATGCAGTGGCCAGGTAAACAGGAAAAGCCCTGCGAAATTTTGATTTTCATTTCCTGTTTGCCCAGGGTGGAGCTCTGATCAGCACGGGTGGCAATGCAGTCCCAAATCCAAAAAGAGCTCCAGCATGGACCGTACGGGAGATACTGGATCTGATCACTGTATGGGGAAACAAATCTGTTCTATCAAAGCTCCATTACAGAAGACGAAATGCTAAAGTGTTTGAAAAAAAAATCTACAGGCTACACAGTGCTGCATGACAAGCATAACGGGAAGCCAGAGACTCAAATGGACGCTCATGGAGGGAGGGAGGGAGGGGGTACTGAGGACTCCAGCTATCCCACAGTCCCCAGCAGTCTCCGAAAAGTATTTGCATTCTTGGCTGAGCTCTCAATGCCTGTAGGTTCAAACACATTGTCCAGCGTGGTTCAGGGAATAGCTCGTCAACTTACTCCCCCCCCACACACACATGAAAGAAAAGGGAAATAAATCATTTCTTGACTTCTTTCAATGTCACCCTATGTCTACTGAATGCTGCTGGTAGACGCGATGCTGCAGCAGTGAAGAGCAGTATCTACTCCTCTCCCCTGCCTGGTGGCAGATGGTGCAGTAGGATTGGTAACTGTCCTTGTTATCAACCCATGAGTGCTCCTGGCTGGCTTCAGGTGAGGCTGGCTGGGGCACCTGGGTGAAAATAGGAATGACTCCCAGTAGATGGTACAGAACAGCTGGTAACCATCCTCATCATAGCAACTGAGGGCTGAGCTCCCTCAGCCCCCTCCTTTTCCTGTGTAAAGAAAAGATTCAGTCCTGCCTGGACTATCATAGCAGCGGCATGCTGGGCTCCTCTCCCCTGCACCTCTTAATGTCCTGCCTGGACTGTCATAGCACCGGGAGGCTGCCTCCCCCTCATTTTATCTCACTAACAAGTCACTGTTTCCTATTCCTGCATTCTTTATAACTTCATGACACAAATGGGGGGGACACCGCCACGGTAGCCCAGGAAGGTTGGGGGAGGAGGGAAGTAACGGGTGGGGTTGTTGCATAGGCCCCCCTCCGTGAATGGCATGTAGCTCATCATTTCTGCGGGATCTGACATGAAGCAGCTGTGCTCTCTGATACACTAGTTCTCTAGTACACTTGCCCCATATTCTAGGCAGGACTGACTCTATTTTTAGAAACCATAAAGGAGGGATTGACTCAGGGAGTCATTCCCAGTTTTGCCTTTGGGCCCCTGGCCGATCTCAGCCAGAGGCACCCATGATAGCAGCAGACAGTACAGAAGGACAAATAACCGTCATCTCATTGCCAATTTACACCAGCAGCAGACGGTACAGAACAACTGATAACCGTCTCTTCTGTCATGCAAAAGCAATGCTGCTGTGTAGCACTGGAGTATTGCCTCTGTCCTCAGCAGCCAGTACACATACCGTGACTGTAAAAAAAAAAAAAAGCTGAACAGGCTCCATGGTTGCTGTGCTATGGCGTCTGCCAGCGCAATCCAGGGAAAAAGGGCGCGAAATGATTGTCTGCCGTTGCTTTCCCAGAGGAAGGAATGACTGACGACATTTACCCAGAACCACCCACGACAATGATTTTTGCCCCATCAGCCAGTGGGCTTTCAACCCAGAATTCTAAGGGGTGGGGGAGACAGCGGGAACTATGGGATAGCTACAGAATAGCTACTCACAGTGCAATTCTCCGGAAATCGACGCTAGCCTCGGACCATGGACGCACACCGCCGAATTAATGTGCTTAGTGTGGCCACGTGCACTCAACTTTATACAATCTGTTTTATAAAACCGGTTTACGTAAAATTGGAATAATCCCGTAGTGTAGACCTACCCTGAGTCTACTGCTGCCTTAATTAGCTTGTTTACAGATTGATTTTCCTCTTAACTCTTTTTTTTTGGTCCCCAAACTGAAAGCTCCTGGCTAAATGCAAATTTCTTGCATTTTCCTGGCTTGCTGGTTTTCAGAAGCCAGGAGGAAGCTGTTTTCTGAAGACAGCGCCTCAGTCAAGTGCAGTTTGGGGGGCATTTAAACCTGGGGAAATTCCTTGAGTTTGTGGGTGGGGTTTAGAATCTAGCCCTGAATTTCATAGCGGGTCCATCTCTTTGTAACAGAGCCATGATCCAGTCTCCAAATTTTGCGTAGGTTGGAAACCTGGATCTAAAAATCTGTGGCTTGGACCCTTCCCTGTGGCATATTCCTTACCTAACTCACGAGGGCCTTGAAATTAAAGACTTTACAGTATATAAGCAAAGCATCATTTCTAAGTGTTATAATTTGCTGCTTAAGGAGTATGTGTGACTTCTGCCATCTCTTGGAAAGAACTGCTCAGCTGTCTGTAACAAGCCTTGTAGCTGAAGCCTCTCTTTTTGCTCATGTAGTAGAGGCTTGTGATTCTGGAGCAGGAAGATCTGAGTTCTAGGTTCACTGCTACAATGAAGCAGAGATATAGCCATGAAGTCCTTAGTAGATCAGGATGTGTTAGAGTATAATGTATTGTTATTTACAAGGGCTCTCTATTCCTTAGAGAGCATCTTCTCTCATAGTATAATAGATCCTGGATGCACTCCGTTAGCCAGGAAAACTGGAGCACAGCTCCCAAGGGCCCAACATATAACATTTTGATCCTACTCTGAACCCTCCAAATAAAACCCTGCAAATTGAGGAAAGGAGGGAAAATACATGCTGTTGAATCTCTCATACCTGCTAAGTTAAGACAAATAGGGAGATTTTTTTAACTCCATAGAAATGCATTGTTTTTAGAGAGCTCTTTGGAGTAACAGAGTGGAAAAAATGGTGTGTGTTTTCCTTGTAAAATATAGACTGTCCCTCTTAAATAGAGATAGTCAACAAGAACGATCTCTTCAGAGCCAGAAAAGCAGCAAAATCCAGGAGACAGATATATGTGTGCTTCCAAATTCATGTTTCAACAAGAGCATTCTGCCATAAAGAAAATGAAATCAAAATCTGAGAGACAGTCTCGTTTCAACAAATGCAGAAGGAGGGGGAAATATTTATTGCACGTATTTGTTCTCCAACTGATCCCTCATCTTCATAACACAGAGAATTGTTTTGCTGCATGATCACAGATGAATTCAATGCAGGATCTATGAGGGGATTTTTTTTTCTATTTTCAGATTAAATGGTTTGTAAAAATACTTTAAATATAATTGACTTTTTTTTAATGAGATGACATAAAAATTGTGTCCATAGTGAGTTTTATAACAATTGGTGGGAGAGAATTTTTCCCCTAGGACAACCTTCCATTAGCTCAGTAGTGCCAAGATCTACAGTTCAGAGGGCTTAGATTAGGATCTATGTACCAGCAACCATAATAATAATGAATCATATCTTACAGTGAGATAGCACCTTTCATCTGGAAGGATACCAGCCAGTTTTATTAACTATATACAGGAATTAAAATAGAATGAGACAGAAAGAGAGTCTTTCATTGCAGTAGTAAATTCCCCAGTGATTTTAGTAGATCGAGGAAGCTGCACTCTCCTTTAGCTCCCCATTTATTTTAAGCCCTAGGGATATATACATGATTCACTTCACCACTACTGAAACACAGCCATCTCTGGGGAGGAACATGGCAGCTGTTTTGCACCACACAGCAACAGTGCACAAGACCTTTGGAAAGGGAGTGAAGAAGCACATCACATCCTTCTGGAACTACATAAGGGGAGGAGGGAGATTTTCAGCAAGCAAAATGTAATTAACCAGATTGGATTTTGCAAGAGTAGGGACATTAGCCATGGTGTCCTGGCCAAAGTGTCCTGGGATCTTTCATGACCATGTGTACTCAAGTCTTCTGGGTTTATGCCTCATCCAAAAGATGTCCAGCAGCACACAGATCACTGGCAAAGTACTGACTCAGAGAGAAGAGTAACCCCTCTAGGATGAAATCCTGCTTCCATGAAAGTCAATGGCAAACCTCCACAGAGCCGGGATTTCACCCCATTCTTTAGGCAGCACCTTCTCTCTTGGAGGTCTCCTACCAAAACATTGCCCTGACCCCTATTCCCTTTAGCTTGTGGGGTCAGAAGAGATCACAGAGCAGTGCTATGGCAGCAGATGTCTGTGCAAGGCAAGTGTCACAGTTTCAGGGTAACTGAACCTGTGATTCTCCCACCGTGATCCACCAAGGGCCCACTTCAGGCTCCCCGATCCCCAGCTGTCCTCTCTCTTGAAAGAAGACTCAAAGACTTTAAGGTCAAAAGGGACCATCGTGATGATCTAGGCTGACCTGCTGCACATTATAGGCCAGAGAACCTTGCCCATCCACTCCTGTAATAAACCCTTAACCTCTGGCTGCGTTACTGAAGTCCTCCAATCACGATTTAAAGACTTTCAAGTTACAGATAATCCACCATTTACGCAAGTTTAAACCTGCAAGTGACCTGTGTCATGGGGAAACAGGCTCAAAGCTCTGGAACTGCTTTGAAGGAAGTTCAGACAGGACCTCCTTGTAGTGTGACAACAGCTCTGGGGACACTCTCACTAGGGCAAACTTCCTTACCTTCAGTGCCTCCTGGGTCTGACCTCAGAGCTTTCAGCACCCCTGTTTCATGCCATGAGCTCCACACAGCGAGTCCACCTGACACCTGGGGAAGCCTTACGTGCCCCCCCCAAAGTGCCATGCATCCCCAACTCCCACAGTCAGCAGTGACTGTCAGCCAGCATTGTAAAACAGAAGGTTTATCAGTTGTCCAGAACACAGTGCAGAACAGTTCTTGTTAGCGCAGAAAGAGGAAGTTACAGGAAAGTCCATCTTGGGGAGATCCAGAGCCCTGACTCCGCCCCCACTCTGAGTCCCAAACCAGGAAACTGATCAGCTTCTGGCAGCCCACCCTCAGTCACACCCCAGTTGCTCTTCCTCCATCCTTTGTCTCTTTCCAGGCAAACTGGTCAGCTGGCCTCCATCTTTCTCTTTGTTCTCCAACACAACGTAGCCAGCTGGCTCCTTGCAGAGGATGGTGCCATCAGTTGCCAGGATGCAGAATGTCTGACCGTCTTCTGGGCCCAGGTAGCTAGATGGCAGTCACACTTTCCCTCTAGGGGGTCTCTGCTTGTCCCACTACTTACATACGTGTGCAACACATAAGGGAAACCAAGGCACGCACACAGTATTCATACACAACATTAAAAAAATGCCCACTTTGTCACAATCCATGCCCCATGCTGCAGAGGAAGTTGAAAACAACCCCAGGATCTCTGCCAATCTGATCTGGGGGGAAATTCCTTCCTGACCCCAAATATGGCAATCACTTAGACCAGGGTTTCTCAAACAGGGGTCGCCGCTTCTGTAGGGAAAGCCCCTGGTGGGCCGGGCCGGTGTGTTTACCTGCCCCGTCCGCAGGTCCAGCTGATCGCAGCTCCCACTGGCCGCGGATTGCTGCTCCGGGCCAATGGGAGTTGCTGAAAGTGGCGCGGGCCAAGGGATGTACTGACCGCTGCTTCCAGCAACTCTCATTGGCCCAGAGCAGCGAACCGCAGCCAGTGGGAGCAGCGATCGACTGGACCTGTGGATGGGGCAGGTAAACACACTGGCTCAGCCCGTCAGGGGCTTTTCCTACAGAAGCGGCGACCCCTGCTTGAGAAACCCTGACTTAGATTCTCATCATGTGGGCAAGACCCACCAGCCGAACACTTGAGAGAGAATTCTCTGTAGTAACTGAGAACCCTCCCCATCTACTGTCCCATCACGGGCCATTGGAGATATTTGCTGATAGCAGTCGCAGATCGGCTACATGCCATTGTAGGCAGGCCCATCATACTATCCCCTCCATAAACTTATCAAGTTCAGTCTTGAAGCCAGTTAGGTTTTTTGCCATCACTGACCTCTAGCTCACTCCCTCCAGACTGGGGTTTTAAGGCTGCATAGTTCCCTGCCTACTCCGTGATATCCCCAGCAAGCCAGACTACCTCAACAGCCGGTGTCTGCACTTCACTTTCTCTCCAAGGGCTAAAAACAGCATAAGTGCCCACAGTTATAAATGACCACACCACTTCTTCTGAGTAAGCACCTTTATTCTTAAGCTGAAAGCATTACAGAGAAAACATTAAAAAACAATAAAAGACCCTACGCACATGCTAAAAAGCTTCCTAGAGGTCACCCATCAGTGTTATGGGGCCCTATTAGGGTCAAGTCCTTCCAACCCTTCCACAAGGATTGTTCACTCCCCCACCCCCCAAATCCCAAACAGGAAGGTCTGTCCATTTGCTGGATCAGAAAGAAGGCCCTGAATCAGTTTAAACTCAAGGCTATTCATCCAAAAGTCCTCTATTTGTCTGTTGGTCTCTGGAGAGTTTAGTGTGAACTAGAACAGAAGTCTCAGAGTCCCAGCCCATGGGCCATCTGCGGCCCGAGAACCTCCCAACTGTGGCCCACAGAGGAGAGACACATGCAGCCATGCAGCCGGCAATGTCTGGTGCAGGCGCCACTCCCCACAGCTCCCATTAGCTGGGGGAAAGAGATTGAGATACCAACACTAGTTGCCGGGCAGAGTCAGCCATGGAGGCAGCATCATTAATTGCCGGGCAGAGTCAGCCATAAAGGCAGCATCACTTTTTTCCACAATGAATATAAACAAGTCAAAATATCGAACACAACTATCTGATGCACACCTTGCTGCAATCCTGAAGGTTTCAACTGCTCAGTCACTGAGGCCAAACATCAACAAACTGCCAGAACTGAAGCGTTGCCAGGTGTCTGGTAAACACCAAAAACTCTCTGGCAGGCGAAGAATTGTATAAAGTTGTATGACAGTTTTATTAGTTCTAAGAAATTCAAAATGAAAAATACAAAATAAATGTTTTCTTTTCTGAACTTCATCTTCAGTATATTATTGGCCCACTGGGAGGATTTGAGGACCGGCACTGGCCCTAAGGTAAATTGAGTTTGAGACCTCTGAACTAGAACATATGCGCCTCCCCAAGAGGCGGTACCTCTCTGAGGTTACAAACTACCTGATTTGCCTTAATCACCACCCACAGTTTTTAGTTCCTGGAGGAGCTGTGGTAGCCCACACCTATGGAGTAGAACACTGTCATACATAAAACATATATTTCAAACAATGGACCCCAAAGGTACTGCATAGGTCTGCAATATCTGTCACATTTCCCCCCTAGAGATGGTACATACAATCACAGCCTACAATAATACATTGACTTAATACAATAAGGTCTTTCAAGGATACTGAAGGAAATTGCCATATCTGTCACAGTGAGCCTTCAATTTATTTAGATAAACCGTCCGTCTGAACTTCTTTCATCTGGAAATGGAGCTCGGAGACTCACACAGTAGGATTTTTAGTGTGAGATTTCTGTTATTTCCCAGTTGTGGCTGGGCCCAAAATACCTGAAGGACAAACTTTCTGGTGCTGGCCCAAAGCAGGAAATATGAAAATGGACATATATAGATAGATATAGATATAGATATAGATAGATATATTTGTTATTTAGTTAATTGTTTGAAATGTGTCTAATCCATCCAGTTATGGATGCCTATGTCTAAGCACATAACCTTAACAAATAAAAGCCATAAGAGATTATACCCTCTTCCTTACCCTGATGGTCTGCCATAGTTTATCTATAAACCAGATAATCAACAAACAACTTTCTTAACCAGGGATTGGCAACCTTTGGCATGTGGTCTGTCAGGGAAATCTGCTGGCGGGCCAGGATGATTTGTTTACTTGCAGTTTCCACAGGTTCAGCCGATCGGAGCTCCCACTGGCAGTGGTTCACCATTCCAGGCCAATGGTAAAACAAATAAGTCTTTTAGGAAGAGATTCAATTTAAGTTGCCAATAATCATTGTCACCATCTTTATAATCGTAATGATTATCTGTAGTGTTTATTATTAGAGTTGGGTGTGAAATGATTTTCCTGTCCCAGGAGAAATGTTTTGATTTGGGGGATGAGAAGTGGAAATCTTGAAAACTTTTGTAGCCTGATAATAAAAATCAGATCAGGTGTGACAGGGTGCACCTGCTGCCTTGGCACACCCTGTCCTAAAGAGGTGTCTTGCTGGAATGGGAGAGCAGCAAATTCAGGCCTCCACATGTTGTCCCAGGATCAGCTTCAGGCAGAACCAGCAAGAGTTGATCCTCCAGCACCTAGAAGGACCACAAGCAAATGGAGGCCAATCAGGGCTCAGCAGGTCAGATAAAAAGGGCTGGTTCCTTCTACTGGAGCAAGTTCTAGGTGAAGCCAGGATTGGAAAGGAAGGGTCTCCCTGTCCTAATCCAAGTAATCAGGGCTTCATCTTTGACAGGATTTGCCTTGGATTTCTGTGACGGACTGGTGTTTATATTATGAGTTTTAACATCCAAGTGGCTATTCTGAGTTCAGCATTGATTTGTTGTTGTTGTAAACCTGAGGTGATTCCATTCTACCAGGAGGCTAGCTCAGATGAGCCTTCACATCGAGTAATTTGAAACATTTCACTCTAATCATTTTGAAATATTTCATTTTGATTTCCACTTTTTTTCATTTTGTAAGACTTTTTAAAAAATATAAATTCACTAAGATTTCAAAATGAAAAGTCATTTCAAACTAAAAAACCAAAACTTTTTGTTTCAAAAAAGTAGAAATTGGATGTTTGGACAATTTCAAAACTTTTTTTTCCAAAATGTTTTCAACTCAGAAGATTTGTTGAAACCACCCCTTTCCCACAAACAGATTCAGTTTTGATTCATTGACATTTCTCGTTGGAAAATTCCTAATCAGCTTTATTGTCATTATGGTTGTTCTTGTTGTGATAACATCCACAAAGTGCTCGGGGCCATTCACACAGATACGAATACACAATCCTAAAAGTTTACTACTTGGATTTTCAAACAGGCCGAAGTGAGTGAAACAACCAGATCCAATTAGGTTGATTTGGGCCTCAGAGCCCTTAGACTCCTCTGACAATCTCAGCCTACAGTCTCTATACTGAATAGATTCCAGTGTCACATAGAAACAGCTCCTAATCCTGCCCTCTCAGTTCTCTTTAGCACCTGGAATTATCACTCCAGGATACTTCTATATAGCCAGCCAAAAATACTGCCATGAAAAAGCAAAAAACACAGTTACCTCAACATTTGCAAACAGCCTGGAAAACCTGATTTGAATTCTGGAAGACGGTTTCTAGCCAGATCTTATTTTGGGCAAAGCAGTTCACTCAAAATGACGCCATATTAATCTGAGACACACACACACACACACACACACCTCCTCAGGCCTGGTCAGCGGTCACTGACTTGACTTTGACACTGGTGTGAGGGTGCAACTGTGATATTTGCATGGACGAATGAACCTGGCAGCAGTTCGTATTTGACTTGCAGTGGGGGGCCCATCTTTAGTCCTGATACCAATTTTCTCTGCCTTATTCCTTTAAAAGGAGTTTGCTGAAAGAGAGTCACTCCTTGTGCCTCAGCCTTGACATCTTCAGTGGCCTTGGGATTCCCTTTTTAATATTAAATGTGTGGGGTATGGAAGACTTTCACTGCTTTCAGCTAGTCTCTCTCCACTGCTACTAAAACTACTTCAGCTTTCCCTGCACTATCTGCAGATAAATTATTACACCTGTGACAGCCAGGAAGCATGGGGTAAGTAGGCCATTGCTGTGAGTAGAAATGGGGTTGGAGAGAGGATGGGAAGCGAGCCAGGAAGCCACTTGTAGAAATATCCACCGAGCTGTTGCGTGAGAGCATCATGATAGCTCCGGGCAGCATTTGGCAGCTGGAAGGAGCAGCAGAAAGACCATTGTCTTAAAATATATTTATTAGCCCTGGAGAATTAAGGATGCCTGTGGTAAATTCTTTCTCCAGCTCTCCTTTTTGTACTTGGAGAGAACTCATTTCTGTCCTCCCTCTGCTCCTGCAGTCGCTATCTGCTGGCAGGGTCTGCCTGTGTTTGAGCACATACAACAGGGTATGGAGCAGGGAATCAGCTTGAATACAGGAGGAGCTAGCTGATAGCTTTGCCTACTTTCTCCAGGTGGTAAAAACTGCCCCACAAATCCATGCACTCTCACTCGGCTTGCTTGCCGTAAAATCTCCCATCATTGCACTTAGTCACGCGGCTCATCTCACCTGAAGGTAACAACTGTGAGAGCATTGCCTACCAGAGACAGGGCACTAGTACGTGAAGCTTTGTGTCATCTAACTCTTCCCTGAACACGTCTAGGTAACAGGGTGATTAAAATGCTTGAAGTCACCAGCTCCTTTCATTGCCACCATTTGTGCAGTTCTCCAGCGGTGGCAACTGTGGGTAATTTTAGGAAGAAAAGACCAATGTAGACAATGATGCTGGTGTCTGTGAGGATTAAACCCAGGGCATCTGGGTCTAAAACCAGTGTCTCTACTACCTGAAATAGACACTCTGTGTGTGTGCTTTGGCAGCAGCTGACGTATATACTTCTTTACATGGTCCAGGCACGAAAGGGGGAGCAAAGATCCATATTGGTAACACTGATTGAAAAAGTGACATTTTTCCCCCTGCAAATTTTTGATTTTCCATAAATTCTAAAAAAACAAAAATAAAAAATGTCAGTTTATTTTAAATCAAAATTCTCATTTCTGTTTTTGGAGGAAAAAGTCAGTTTTTGAGCTGGGGTTTTCAGACCAAGCAAATAAAAAACAGAGAAAAAAACGATAACAAAACCCTTCTCTATTTCAAACTGAAAAAATAGCACCCCTCCCCTTACTTTTTTCTTCCAAAGTCAATTCAAAATTAGACACGTTTTCATTTTGTTTCACTGCATTTCAAGCTCTCCACTTGGAAAAACTACAAAAATTCCTCTAAAACAAGAATTTTTCCATCAAAATTTTTTTGACTAAACTAAATTTTGATGGGAAAATTGCTGGCCAGCTCTCCACACTGGTATTAATATGGGTTAACCAAGCACAGGGAAGATCCCTGCCTTTCTTTCTGTGATTCCCCTATGAGAAACATTGCCCTCTTGCTGTCCCAGTGACTCTCCAAGTAACATCTCCCTCCCTGGAGCTCTGGGATTTAGCCATTCTGGGGTGGTATCTGCTGAGCTCTGACAACCATTGTATGGCGCTTTTACCCACATTGTTCTCTGGGCTCAAGAGTTTATTGCAGGGTCATGGCCAGGAGACAGGGGCAAGGCCTGATGGAGGGAGTGTGGGAAGGGCTAGTGGCTGGACCCTCACAGCTGATAATTATATTTACATGAAAATGATAATCAAGTCCTGCATGTACATAAAAACACTGCTCACTTGTCTCTTTTAATCCTGTGATGAGTCAGCCTGGGAGTGTGGACAGAGCACAAGTGTAGAAGCCAAGAGCTCTTAAAACCTAATCTTGGGCTTTGTCACTGATTTGGGTGTAGAGTTGAGTGATTGCATTACTATCAAGCAGCCTGTTTACATGAGTGAATTATGGTAGTTCCATACACACAATACACAAAACACACCTTCATCTTTCCATACTTTCTTTAAAGAGAGGATAATCACGCTTAATTCCCCGGGGGAGGGAGGGTGGCAAATTAATTAGTTTTGTAATACGTACAGAAGGAGGTGCTGTAAACATCCAAAGTATCATTATTGGCTTCCACAGCACTTCGCAGTGCAGCTGAGTCGTATGCTCATGGCGCAGTAACCCAGCACTGACCATGCCTTAATGCTCCAAGAAAACAATAGAGATTATAAATAAAGTAGCACAGAAGACATTGCCCCATAAGACACAAAAAGGAGAGGTGGGGTGGAAATATTTTAATCCAATTGAAGTCCACGCTATTCCAGAGAAGATTAAAAGACGACCATAAAGGATGTGGAACCCAAGGAACCAATGGCATGCAGCTGCCAGAACTTTGACTTTCTCCCTTAAGAAACAACTCAGCAGCTGAAGAGGCCAGTCTAACCGCTTCCTTATTCTATGCTATCAGTACCCCATTAACAGAGTTCATTCAACAGAATGTGTCTTCGGAGAATTTCCTTCAGACGTGATTGCCACCTGGCACATTTTCAGTGCTTCCTTTTTCTTTGTGAAGCAGAATGATTCCCTCTCTTTAGCAATGACAATCATAAGGGAGAAAAATGGCTGTAGCCCCTTCCCTACCATCCCAAAAAGTCTTTCCCTTTGCAGGCAATAATAACGTAGGGGGATATCTCTGAGCACCATCAGGTTTTGTGGCATGAGCTGGGGTGGGGGGAGACAAGCCAATGGCTGGTCCTTAGGTGGGTGCTCCATATGGCATCAATATACTGTAAAGAACCTTCTGAATGCAAATAATTATTCATATTTTACTTAATTTATGCAAATTAGCTCATTCAGTATTCTACCTAATCCTCTCCAGAGTGACTCCAAGGTTGGAAATGAATGATATTCTTCTTACAAAATATATATAATCCATATTAATTGCTTTTGATGGAGAAGAGTGGGATGGATAGATATTGCAGCATTTAATACACTAATCATTTCACCTCGGTAGCAAGCCTGCCTCAGGCAGCACTCAGATGAACTGACACTGCCTGTCTGTCCCTAGTACAAAAGCAAAACACCATTCACCCCACTTAGAGGTGCCTGATGCTAAGGCTGTCAGCCAGGGCAGCATCACGAGTCAGGACTGAGGTGCACTGAGCAGAGCTGGGTTGCAGGTCAGCTCTACTGTGCACCACCTATTGAGTTCCCAGGAGGGGGAGAAGGGGGCATCTGAAGGCCCCTCCCCCAAGCCTAAGGGGAGGAGCCACTAAACTCAGGACTCAAATAAAGTCGGGGTCACAAATGGTAAAACAGGGACGGGAATGTGGGTTGCAGGGAGCCAGAGGGGGACACCGAGCAGAGAACCAGACAGCACCCACTGCTCCTCGAAGGCGATCACCCTGCAGTGCACTAGCTGAGCTATTGTGGGTGCCCAGGACTAAAATGCAGAGGTGGGGCTGTAGGCTGGGAGTGAGGTGCCTCGGCAGAGCTGCATGAAGGAACCAGGAATGGAAGACTAATAAAGAAAGTTGAGGTTAGCAATGAAATGCACTGGCAGAGCTGTCGGGGTTGGGGGGTGGGGACTGGCAAAACAAGTGGTGCAGCAGTGAGGGCTGAAGTGCATTGGCAATATCAGGCTTTGCAGTTTGAATAAGTGGAGGATTGTTCCACCCAGGACCTTACACAGGATCTGACCCCAGGAGTGCAATGGTGAAAGGCAGGAATGTGCTACCTAACCCCAGTACATCGGGCATGGAATTGAATTTCTGGAAAAGTGAATGAGAAGGGTAAGAGGACAGTTAAGTTATGAAGTTGCTTTAAATTATTCACTTATTTAAAAGTGATTAAAATGTATTTGGTCACAATGACTTCTTTCTGTCCTTGGGTTGAATTTGGAGCATTATCTTGAAAAGTTTCTCCCAAACGATAATAGTTTCTCACATAACTTCTGTATTTGTTCCTCTCAGCCCTACAGTCTAGAGAGCTTTGTGGCCAGGCACTAAGGTAACAGGAAGCGACTTCAATTTAAAAATCTGTGAATTACAAATTTTAAATATTGATATTTCATAGGACATTTCTGTAGAGAGGGGAGGGGTCAATCTGTAGCCAGTAGGATGTAACACAAGGATCTGCAACCTTTGGCATGCGGCCTATCAGGGAAAGCCCCTGGCAGGCCGGGCTGGTTTGTTTACCCGCAGCGTCCACAGGTTCAGCAGATTGCAGCTCCCACTGGCCACAGTTCGCTGCTCCAGGCCAATGGGGGCTGCGGGAAGGGGCAGCCAGCACATCCCTCAGCCCTTGCCGCTTCCCACAACCCCCATTGGCCTGAGACGGCGAAGTGTGGCCAGTGGGAGCTGCGGTCGGCTGAACCTGCAGACACTGCAGGTAAACAAATCGGCCTGGCCCTCCAAGAACTTTCCCTGACAGGCCGCATGCCAAAGGTTGCCGATCCCTGATGTAACACTTTCCCCTTAGGTATAGCTGGGAGATCCCAGCACAGCTTTCCTGCAGCTGTGGTTTCGTCAGAGTCCAGTGATGGGCTCCTGAACTGCACCGACAAAACGTTCACAAATGGGTGGGTCCATTTGCAAAGCTCCCAGTTTTCAATTAAGTGCATGCTGGCACCCCGCAGTGCCTGCATGGCAACCCACAAAAAACAGGGGTTCCCTGTGAGTGTAAAGATGTGCCCCAGCACAATGAATTGCAGGATCACAGCATTAATGGGTGCACTTGAGGATTAACCCTGGTCTTCCAAATCTATTATTTGATTGGCCAGCCAGTTCGCTGGTTGACAACAGGCAAAACCTATGCACCACCACCTCCCAGGTGAAAGGGCAGATAGAGCTGGTAGAAAAATTTCAGCTGAAATATTTCCCCATCAGCAATTTCAGTGACATTTTCCCATTTTCCAATCTGAAACAAAACCTTTTATTCTGACTCAACTTTTCAAACTGAAACAAAATTTCAAAAGGGGATTTTTTTCCCATGACATTTTTCTCTGTGGGGGGAGGGCGTGGGGGAAATGTGGAATTTCCTGATAGCTCTAGGGGCAGGTCTAACATCACTCATGGCATCACCTTATTTACATAACTGCCTCTGCCATGCCTGATATTTTATGAGCAATCCATATGCCTACAAACAAAGGCCCAGATCCTCAAAGATATTTAGGTGCCTAACTCCCTTTGTCACCCAAATATCATTGAGGATCTGGGCCAAAAGTGTGCAAAAGAGGTGGAAAGAACCATCCTCCTCTCCCCCAACTATTCATTTCCTCTTTGAAATGTAAGCAATACTGACGTAGAGTGTATTACAGTAATTTCTAGGGCATGTATACTGAAATGGAGCCCTGATTAGAGGAGATAGAACAGTGGGATCACTTTAATGTAAGTTATCTATAAAATGTTCCATTTATCTAAAGCATGAGACTTGACCTTGCTGGTTTGAATCTTCTCTTCACTCCAGTAGAGAGCTATGTGTGTCTACAGAGGGATCGCATCCAGGCTGCTCAAAGTATAAGGCTGCTGCTCCATTGATTATGACCTTGTCTGCACACACAATTTGCACCAGATTTGAGTAAATCATTTTAGAAACTGATGTTGTTAAATCAGAGTAATCCCACTCTGAAATCACTTTGCAAGTGCCCTTTATTGAATTAACTGAAGTCAACTTCAGAGTATTCTCAACAGAGCTTTGCACAAATTAAACTTCATCAGATTCTAAACTGATTTAACTTTTGTGTGTAGACAAGTTGTGCTTCCTTAAAAGCATGACACCTCCACAGAGCTGTTGCCACTCCCTCCCATCTCCAGCATTTAGAACTCATCAATAATCACTGAATCCTCATCTGAACATTAAGTACTAGCATACCCCATTAACTTCAAGGGGACTACTTACATACTTACGCTGAAGAATGAATTGAAGTGCTTTGCTGGATTGGGGTCTTAGTTACCACAGTGATAGTTACCAGGGCTGACTTTAGACTGATTCGCCCAATTCCCCAGAATCGGGCCCTGCGCCTGTGCCTAAGAGGGCCCCACACTGGTGCCTTTTTAATTTTTACTCACCCGGCAGTGCTCCAGGTCTTCAGCGGCGGGCCCTTCACTCATTCCGGATCTTCGGCAGCGGGTCCCTGAGTGCTGCTGAAGACCCAGAGCAAGTGAAGGACTCGCTGCCAAAGTGCCGCCAAAGACCCAGAGCACCGCCAGGTGAGTACGAATCGGGCCCCGCACTTGCTAAAGCCGGCCCTAATAGCTGCTGTGTAAAAATCTAAGTGGAATAGAGAGATCTACGGCAAGAAGTTGATAGGGTACTAAGAGGTACTCAACAAAGTCACATCGCAAAAAGCGTTAAAGGTGGTTGGCTGAATATTCATCCCTGTACGTTCATAGGTACAACTGAGTGTGCGGCTCAACATCTACATAGAACTTTTTAAAAGTACTTTGGAGTGATTACAAACCAGTGGTTAGAGGCTGGAAGAGGGGCGGGGGATTTTGATAAAAAAAGAAATTAGTTGAAATATGTTGCTTTGACTTAAATTTCTCATTTTTCAACCAAAATGATAAATGAAAACTTTTGGCACTTTGATTTAAAAAAAAAAATAATTGATCATTTTGATTACCTTTTTGGAGGGAAAAATCCCATTTAAAAGTTTTTTTAAAAGAGTGAAAGAAACAGTGTGGCAGGAGGACACTTTCTTTCATCTTTTAATCTTTTTTCACTGGAAAAGAAAAAGATGAAAGTTTTTTTAAAAGGGAGAGAAAGTGGATTTTTCTCCCACTGAAATGAAAGGAATTTTTTTTTAAAGGATTTTTTAAAAACTGAAAATTTTCATTGGCATTTGTAAACATTTGTGAAAGGTTTTGAATGAAATGGAGAAAAATCATTTCCTTCAAAACTTTATGCAACTTTATACTTTTTTTTCATCCAATTCTGCCAATGATGCCAAGCACATGAACAGGAAACTGGCATTGAAAAGGACAGCACTATTTGCAAACTATGTCTTTGATCCAGCACTATTGAAGTCAATGGTAATTTTTCTGTTGACTTGAATGGGCTCAGGATCCCGGGACATTGGGAAAACTGGAATGTCCATCATCACGTCAAAAAGATCATGTTTTATGCTATAAAGTAAAGGGGGGCGGAATTCAGTTATTGGTTTGTGTAAGCGTAGATGTGCCTACAGGAATCCTTCATTTCCAGAAGTATCTGCTCTCCCAGTCAACAAACCAAAGAATGGGATAGCCCAATTAAACGCACTTTCTTCGACTGGCCATGTCAGTCTAGGGATGGTGTAGACAATACTTAGTTCTGCCATGAGTGCAGGGGATTGGACTAGATGACCTCTTGAGGTCCCTTCCAGTCCTATGATTCTCATTGGGTGTGTTGCGCTCATCTGCATATAAGGATTCTAATGCTTGTGGTAATACCATTTCTTGGTAACCCATGGAACACTGTATTTGCCCCCTCTTCTCCCAGCCTGTGTTTGGCTGAGAGCATCTCCCCACTGTTCAATCACTTTTAAACGGATCGTGCTACCTGTAATTGAATTGTATTAATATTTAATTAGTTTAATTGATTCTCATTGTCTCAATGGTTGCAGGGGCAACTTTTTATCAGAAGGTGATTGTATTGTGTATTCTGAGGGCACCTAAGGGGTTAATGAAAGGCAATATGTGTTAATAGAAACTCAAAAACCAAAGAAGAACAAGAAACAAAAACCTACAGAAGAAACCAATGACGAATAACGGCAAACAGTTTATTTGACTTGAAACACGTTGCGAAGGGCAATAATTGTTTTAAATAGAAAGCTGTTGAATTATAATTGGGAGTAATTGAAACTCACCGAAATATTGAATAAAACATTAGATATTTTAAACAATGTTATCTTTACAATTATCTCTGGGAATAATTGCAGCCAAGCCCATGAACTGTTGTGAGAGAGAGAGTCACCCAGGGCCCATTGTCTTTGGCAGTCGTTAATGTTGAGAGTTTAATGGGGAGCTATTTATAAGTAAGTGGCAGAGCCTATTCATTTGTCTCTGATGCAGCAGTTCATGAGCAAATGCCAATCCTACTAGGTGTAATATGGGAGGGGGGGAGAGAAAGGAGCACTTTTTTTCAAAGCAGCTGCTTTGTAAACTAGGCATGAAATTCCCCTGGCTTGGAGTCCTGTTACCCCATTCACCGCTATCTCAACTTCAGAGCCATCTTCCCACGGCCATGTATTGTCTGGGATCACAGGCCTCGAATGTAATAGTCAGACTGTGGCTGCTTCCCATCAGCTCCCCTGAAGCTGTCGAGAAGACATCTAACAAACCTCTTGCTCACAGAGGGCCCTGCAGATGAAGTTCCCTGGTTGAGGGACACAATATTTAAACCAGAAAGGGGATCAGGAAGTTGTCTGAGCCAGTAGGTGACCTCTGACTGGCTGCTACTATGGACCTTGTCCCATGTGCCTGACTCCAGAGCCCTTCTTGCCTGTTCCTAGTTCCTGCCCTTCTTATCCCAGACTCCCATTTGTTCCTGGTTCCTGCTTTCCTGTCTTACTCCAGATATTTACTCATGCGCCCTAACACTGACTCCGGCTTCAACTCCAGCCTGGCACCTGTCACCTGGGCTTGATTCCTCACTCTATCTTTGATCTTTGGCTTGACTCCTAACTCTGCCCTTGATACCGGTTGCAATTCCAGGCTCCTGACTTTAGCCATTAGATCTAACAGCCCATGCCCTGCACCCTACAGGGTCAGATCGATGTGCCATCTCTTAGGATGCATTCAGTGTAGTAAATATTAATTGCTGCTTTCCAGCAAGTAAAGCTGGTTGAAAATGATGAATATTTTTCCACCAAAACAGAATTTGAAATTTTTCTCACCCCAAAAATTCACAATTTTTCATGAAAAAATGTCAGTGAAATTAGCAAAGTTTAAATTGCCTTTACCAGCTTAATGACTCCAAACACATTTCTCCTGTAACAGAACTTGCACAGGGCACACTTTATAATGTACTCACAGCTCTGATTAAAGCACAGTTCCAGGCATCGATGGGCATTTTCATTGCCAGAAGGAGAAGGGTTTTAATAATCTTGTGGGCTGCCGAAACTTTGGAGCAGTCTGTTCCTTCATCATCTTTGAATAACATCCTGCCAGAGTTTCAAGCTGAATAATACAAGCATAATTATTGCATTAGACTTGATGACTGTTGAGGGAGCAGTGGCGGAGCATGCATGCTGGCTTTTCACCTATAGAAACCTTTCCTCAGATTCCAATTAGCTCACAAATGAAAATTAGCTTGGCAAGGTCCTTAATTGCCATGGTCAAATTTGCAAAAATGGACACTCAGAAAACAAAGGAGCAAGGAGGATTTAAAGTTTTGCTTGGTTCTTCAGAACTAAGCTCCCCAGAAAAGCTCTGAAACAGGTTATCAAGTCTACTGCAGTACTGCATTTTGCATGGACCAAACAGGGCAACAGAGGTGTCACAGAGGCTAAAATAGAGAAATGACAGTAATCAGGATGGAAGATGTGGAGAATCTGAACAAGTGTTTTAACTGTAAGGTTAGAAAGAAAAGGAGAGATCTTGGAAGTGTTTTGGAGAAAGAAGCAGCTGAGACTGGCACAGTGATTCGCAACCTATTTACCATTATGGGACACATAATGCAGCTCTGTGTTATGTGGGCTGCATCCACACAATACACACACTACCTGTATGGCTCTGAGGATGTCACATGGGCTGCAGTTGTGTACTGATTGGGCCCCACGCAGCTCACAGGCTGCGTGTTGAGAACCACTGGACTAGCTTAAACCATACCAGTTTACAAACCGACTGTTAACATCTCGGAAGGGTCTCTTAATGAAGGGATGATTTCTTCCCAAATGATTCTCTGTTCTGGTTTGGTAACATCTAACAGCATCATATGCTGGGCACCTGCGTGCCTTTTGCTCCTTTCTTGAAGGGCAGAAGTAGAGCAGGGGGATTTCATTTCCTAAGTACAACTTACTAAATATTTTCTGTTCCACAGGTGACCTGCGGGAATCCATCAGTGAAGGGAGAGGGGACAGCAGGGTTGCTTCTGTGATGCTGCAGGGCAGGTCTGAACTGTGGAGTGGCACAGAGGGGGATCTGAAACAGCAAGGGAGTTCTTGTCATGGTGCAATGCATATCCCAGCAGGGAGCAGATTGCCAGGGGGGAGAGAGAGAGGAGACAGGAAATCTGTATCCTAACTCTGAATAGAGGCGCATACATTTTTATTTGTAGTTCAATGACACAATAAGCTGCTCCTCTATTTAATTCAAGGACGATCCTTGTAATGGGTGCTGCTGGGAATAAAGTGTCTGGACTGGGCTTCTGGGGGGGTCTCTTCTTGCTCTGAGCACTGCTTTGTTGTATGAGCTATTAAACAAGGGTCATGATTTGTTGTGGTCAAACAAAGGCCCAGGCATGTTGGATCGTGCCCTTCCTCTACCCCACCCTGTGATTGATATTAAATCATCGGCACGTTCATCTTCAGTTCTCGGGGTTTGTTATCAATTAAATGAAGATTAAAAAGAAAAATGCAGCAGCAACAGCTCAGGCCATGTAGAAGCAGCAAAGCTGAAAAACAAAAACAAACTAACAAAACACCCCACCCCATAAGCAGCCATCCAAACAAAAGTGTGGGGCCATCAAAAGGCACCACGCTGTTAATGGAGAGGAGTCATGGGCTGGCATGGGAAGGTCAAGTGCCGCACACAAAGGCAGTCGGGATAGAGAAGGAAGAAACAGGCTTTATGGAGCCTGCCCAGGAGCTGTCAGGGAAGTCCTATTTTGCAGCCCAAAGTGGGAAAGCATCCTCTGCAGAGACAGCTGCTCCTTTCCTACTTCTTCACTACTCAGAGCAATCAGGGCTTAAATTCAGCCAGAGCTGCAGGAAATATTTTCAACCCCCCTGGAGTTTGCATAGCACGTTGCAAGGGAGTCTGAGGGCGGGGCGGAATACTCAATGAGACTTTAAACCCTGAGCACAATCTTTGAGAAGCTCAATTCTAATTTGGGGTGAATGTGCATGGGATCTTATGGGGGTTTTATTTCAACCAGCCTTGGTTTGATAAAGCATCTGAGCATGAGATGCTGCATCAAAAACAACAATTTTAGAGGCAGTGTGGTCGATAGGATCAGGCACTGAACTGGAAGTCAGCAGACTGAGACACTCTTACCAGCTCTGCCACTCACCTGTCTGTGTGAATTTCACCTCTCCATGCCTCTGTTTCCCCTCCCACTTTAGACTGTCTTCTCTTATGTTACCTGTCAGCTCTGTGTTCTTGGGGAACCAGGGCTCAGGATCCAGTCAGTCTGACTCACAAAAGACACCTCCCTCCCACCTCCAGCCTCTGCTTGAATCAAAATCAATCAGAAGAAAGACTTACAAAAAGCAATGAAAAGGCAGTGGGAGACACACCTAAACCCCTCTGGACAAGGGTGACAGGATTAAGGGAACTCCCTTAGCCTCATGTGCATGGAAGATGGGACAGGAAGGCATCTCCATTAGCATACAGAATGGAAAACAGAGATTCCAAGGCAGGAAGTGCACTGAACTCTGGGACCAGAAAAGCAGGGAAGCACTGCATGATGAGCGATCTCTGCTCCAGATGTTAATGAACCCACAGCTGCACCAGGGCTGGCCCCAGGCCCCAGTGCGCCAAGCATGTGCTTGGGGCAGCTTGCTGCGGGGGGGCTCTCTGCCGGTTGCCGGGAGGGCGGCAAGCGGCTCCGGTGGACCTCCAGCAGGCGTGCCTGCGGAGGGTCCGCTGGTCCCGAGGCTCTGGTGGAGCATCCGCAGGCATGCCTGCGGAAGGTCCACCAGAGCCGCGGAACCCGCAGACCCTCCACAGGGACGCCTGCAGGAGGTCCACCGGAGCCACGGGACCAGAGAGCAGCAGAGCGCCCCCCGCGGCGTGCTGCCGTGCTTGGGGTGGCGAAATGGCTAGAGCCGGCCCTGGCTCCACACACCCAGCTCACTGGTTATCAGACCAATTCTAGTAATATATCCTTTATTGGGATCCAAAATACTGAAGCTGCCTAATTGCACTGTGAGCTCCCTGGAAGGAACACGCCCATAGCCAGGAATGATCAATTCCTATTGTCTAGCCTGAACAAAATGATTTTAGTATACTCCCCTGAGCCATCAGTTTACCCATAAACAAATCTAGTGTTCTCCCTGGAGCCACTGTTGTTTCACTACAAAGAAACCCCTACACACGTTCACATAAGTGTTCTGATGCCTGGATTCAAAATCTGCATGAGATCCATTGGGACTTCATCTTCTCCTGACTGATCATGCTGGGGGTTCTGCCTGTCTCCAGCATTTGGTCCTCCAGCTACCACCACCATCTGAGAACCCTGACCAGTTCAAGCTTCACTGAGTGGTGAAAACCTCTCTCTCTCTCTGTTTTTTTTCTTTTCCTTTTCCTACTCTAAGTATAGCTTTCTAACCCTGACTTGTGTGCTCAGGTATAGCTTTCTAACCCTGACTTTTGTGATCAAATTTAAGCTAGACTTAATATTGTAACTTTTTTGTTTGTTTGGCTTTTCTTGTATGGTTATTACCTGGCAATAAATAACTTTTATGGTTAGGCTGGCTGCTTCCCTCCCTCCCTCTCTCTCTCTCATGTGTTTTTGGCTTCCCCATTTGCTCAGCAGCAATGCTCTTTTCCCCTAAGCTAAAGACCCCTGTAGGGCCCAAAAATCCTGTGGGGTTTGCTCATCAAGTGGGTTACTACCAGAACAATTGTAAGGTGAAAGTGGCGGGAGGGATGTGCTGACCCTGTGGCATAGGAGGGTGGCAGCTTGGAAGTGCTCGACCCAGCCTGCGGAGTCCAAGGGCATATAAGGGGTCAGCTTGGGAGCGCTGATTGACCCGGTCTGCTCAGATGTGCTCTATTAGTGTGTGTATGTGAGTGTATGTGTGTGTGTGTGTGTGTTCATTTGATTCTGGGGCTGGAGGAACCCAGCCCTGGGGAACCTAGGTCCTGCAGGATAGCTCCATTGGGAGGGGACTTGCAGAAGGGAGAAGTAGAGCTCCATATGAGAACAGAAGTGACACAAGCAGTTCATTGATAGAATTACAGAACCCCTCCCCAGAAGAGTAACCCCAATAAATGAGCATACCCCAACGTAATGGGCAAATCTGGTAACACTTATCCTGGGGACATTGCTAGTCTCTCCAAGAGCCAAGTTCTCTGGAGCCCCTTTCTTTGACTGGGACTCAAGGCTCTGCTGTAGCATAAATTGCTATTAATAATACTAACAATAATAGTGAACATCTAGATTCATATGATACGAGAGGCAAACATGCACAGCTCCTGTAAAGGAAAATCATGTCCTTCTAATCTATTAGAAGTCTTTGAGCATTTAAGCACAGTAGCGGCTAAAGGAGAACCAGGTGACTATTTATTTAGACTTTCAGTAAGCCTCTGGTAAAATTCCCACAAGAGTTTATTCTCTCTCTCTCGGGGAGTGACAGGCAAAGTATTGTCATGGATCAGAAACTAATATAAGAAGCTCTCAGAGTATTCAGCTGCTATAGCAGCACAGTTATGGGTCTGCGGCTGTGCTTCCTTAGCGCCAAAGCATAGATGCTTCCCACACCGATGGAAAGGGTTTTCCCCTCGAGGTAGTTAATCCACCTCTCCAAGAGAGGGTAGTTAGGTCAATGGAAGAATTCTTCCATCGATCTAGCCACATCTACAACAGCAGTGGGGTGTCCAACTAACTATGGTGCTTGGGGTGCAAAACTTTCACAGCTATGAGTGATGTTGTTAGGTTGATCTAATTTTTAAGTATAGGACTGGCCTCAGTGATTCCAGGGGCAGAGACACAACAAGTGCTTATCAGAATCTAGGGGCATGGCTACACTTGCAGATGTAGAGCGTTGTGAGTTAAACCAGCCCACGGAGAGTGCAGCAGGGAAAGCGCTGCAGAGTGTTCATACTGTCAGATTCAAGCGCACTGGTGTGGCCACATTAGCAGCTCTTGTAATGCCACAAAGAGCAGTGCATTGTGGTAGCTATCCCAGCATGCAAGTGGCTGCAATGTGCTTTTCAAATGGGAGTGGGGAAGGGTGGACTGTGACAGGGAGTGTGTTGTGTGTATGTAGGGGGGGAGAGAGTGGGTTTTGATGGGGGCTGAGAGCATGTCAGCATGCTGTCTTGTAAGTTCAGACAGCAGCAGACCCCCAGCTCCCCCCTGACGCACGCGCACACACACACACACACACACACACACACACACACACACACACTCTCTCAACAGCAGCATTCCACAGTAATGGCTTGCTTTGTCCCAGAGCAGATAAGCATGCCAGCTGTCAGAGACGGAGCTTTGAAAGGACATATCCGCATTCCTACAGCCCAGTTCAAAACAACGACAAGAGTTGGCACTTGACTTAAGAGGATTATGGGATGTTTCCGGAGGCCGATCAAAGCGCAGTAATGCAACACCTCGTTCACACTGATGCTAGGGCATTTCAGCCGAGGCGCAGCAAGCGTTATGTTTCCGGTGGAGGTGAATTACCAGGAGCGCTCCAGCTGCAGAGTCCAGGCATTCCAAGTGCCTTGCCAGTGTGGACAGGTCATGAGTTAGGGAACCTGGGGCTGCTTTAATGTGCTCTAATTTGCAAGTGTAGCCAAGCCCTAATTCCCAACTCTTCAAAGGCTCACTTTGTACTAGGTTAAATAATGCACCGTGTGTATGCGTGTGGATGGGTGCATGTCAGTTGTGAGCACTGGTAAGAAAAGAGAGATGCACTAGCTAAAGACTTCTAGACATCATGAAGAGCTATTAAACAGAGTTAAAATTCTGCCAGCAAGTGTACACATCAGAAAATACAAGCAGAAGGAGCACAAGAGCCAACAGGTTTCACTTGGCTCCTGCCACTTCATCAGAGCTAATTAAAGTGTTCTCCCCTCAGTCCTTACAGAGATCAACTATGACAGCAAACAACTTCAAGTGAGATGCACTAGGCTAAATTGAGAAGAAACAATTTGACTGCAGCAAACCTGCATCCCCAGTTCAAGTCCCAGTGCACCCGATAGAGAACACTGAAGGCCAGGAGGAGAACAGGGAAACGCTTAAATTAATCTGTCCTATTCGTACTGTGTCAGATGATTAAGGCAGAAAGAATTTCAAACACCAGCTATAATGAACCTGTCATTGTTTGCCATGTACATTTCACTCTGCCGGGCCAGTGGAACTAGTCTAGTCAGTTTCACTGTCTGGATCCAGTTTTCAAAAGGTCACAACATAGAAGTGAGCATGCACTTTTGCATGTGACCGACTTGTGTGTAGGTAATGCCTGATATGTACTCACAAGGAGAGCCTGTGCATGCACACAGCTATCTGCATGTGAGGGATGGGCATGTGCCCTTTTGAATGCACACGGAAACTGGAAGCTTGTTTCCTAGCCACTTTCAGTGTCCTGTTCTCATGCATTAACACTGCTGTTGTGGTTCGGTTTCCAGTGCTTTGAGGGAAGGTTTGCTGGGTACTGTCAACTTGAAAAAAAAATCACATTTCTGATCATGTAGTTAAAGACTGTATCATAATGCGCGCAAAGGGGGCCAAATGAAAGAAGCACAGAAGCCTTAATCCTGGGATTCCCTAATTTTGACAGCATGACTTTGCCACATTAATAATGTTGTTTGAACACCGTTTTTAAAACAAAATTCACAGGTTAGGACAATAGTAAGTTGTCAGCTTTCCTTTAAACAATTTTATGGATCATTAAGAACCCAGCAGGAGGCCCTCAGAACTGATTACATTATCATTTACTGATAGTCAAGAGTTTCTGACTGTAAGGTTCCACCTCACCCAGAAAAAAAACATTATTCACATTAACGAGACCAAACCCCACACCAAAATATCCTCAGAAGAAATTCAGGCTTGAAGTCGAGAGCTGCATTTTGCGTCTCAGGCTCATTTTTAATATTCACCCAGGATTATAATTTCTGAGTGGATGCTTTCTCAAGGTGAGCTGGGGCAGTGGCTTTCCAGTATAATGTTTTGGCACGGAAATATATGTGATTGCTCACATGGACCTCAACAAAATGACAGCACATTCAAATAAATAAAACATGTTCCTTGACAAAAATAATTTAAAACATGCTTAATTTATCAGTAGAATAACTGTTCATTGACCTGAGTTTCACATTCTCACTTAGGTCTACCATCAAAAACCAAAGGAATAATAATAATGTCTGGTGTTTCTGGATAGTGCCATTCACCCCAAAAAACTATTGAGCCTCTGAGGCTTCAGAGACTCAGTGGGACCAAATCACCCAGGAGCCAACTATCCTGTACTCACAGCCTTTGGTGAATACAGATACATCCATTTGAACATGCAGAATGCATAATTTGCATATAAACAAGTTCTAATTCACGTGCCTCTGTCTATGATACTTATATGACCCCTGTTAATACGGTGTCTGAGTCCCTCACAGTCTTTCTTGTATTTAACACACCCCTGTGAGGTAGGGAAATTCTATTATTCCCATTTTACAGACAGAGACCTGAGGCACAGAATGGGTAAGGACCAGATTTTCAAAGAACTCAGCAACAAATTTTCAGAAGAGCTCAGCCCCATGCTGAGCTATTTTGACAATCTGGCCCTAAGTGGATTGCCCAAGATCGCACAAGAAGGCTGTACTGGAGCAGGGAACCTTAGTTATCCTAAGCCCCAGGCTTGTACCTAAACCACTGAGTCATCCTAACAATGGAGGGGAGGGAGAAGTATATTTTCATGTACACTTTAATAGCCGCCTTTAAAAATGTGGTTTTATGTCTGTAGGTACCAATCATCCAGAGCTAACCACAAAGTGCTAACGTAAAAAGAAGAGAAACCATGTTCCCCAAAGCTCATTTATTAAGAATGATTTGCAAGTACAATGAAAGGAGGTGTGGGACCCACTTTTCCTCCTCCATTAAAATCTCTGCAAAATCCAAA
This sequence comes from Gopherus flavomarginatus, assembly GCF_025201925.1. Taxonomy (NCBI): domain Eukaryota; kingdom Metazoa; phylum Chordata; order Testudines; family Testudinidae; genus Gopherus; species Gopherus flavomarginatus. The sequence continues at coordinate 78,744,325 of NC_066625.1, read as the reverse complement.
GAAATGCAGAGAAGGCAAGAGAAATGCAAACAGAGTTCCCCTTAACTCTGAGACATCTTAAATTTTTTCCCTTGTGTGAAAGTCCCCGTGTCGGGAGGGCTTAATCTAGGAAGCTTCTAACATGATAAATCAATTATGAAATAGAAACCTCGATTACAGGCAGTCAACTTAATTATTTGACAAGTTAATTAATCTCCTAAGCAACCACAGTACTGCTGTTTCCTTGGTAAATGGTGGAAATCAGCTTTGGCATGTCCCACAGGTCTTGGCAATATAATATCAATAAAAATCCTGAGAACTACAGATAATAGGCATTAAATGAGGTCAATCTACCTCCATAGGAGCAACTAGAACTGCTACTTGCCTGAAGGTGTTTTTATTGTTAATTATTTTGCTGCAACTAATTGTGATTTGTATTTGCCTGTTTATTTGTTGCTCACTGGTTGAGAGGCACCTTCCTTTCCCAAGAGATATTGAATCATGATATTAAAGGACAGAAGCTCCTGACATGTTAGAACAATGGTGTTGTCATTCTTGTCCCTCAACAAACAACCCAATTACAGTTGCCACAATAATTGATGCTGTTGTTGCCAGCCAGAAAGATGGACACACGTTATTACGCCATCAATCTTGTTCCACATGGTGTCTTGTCTGTCTGGTTTCTCCTACTGCCATGGCAAATTGACTCAAAGTACTCCAAGCTGTCTGTTTGAATTCCTGAGAATGCCCTGTGACAGAGCGAGAGGGCATCAAACAGGGCTCAGAGAGAAAAGCGAGTTAGGGAAAGATCTCACTCCATCTCAGTCTTTGTTCAATTGTCTTTATTTTGGAAAGCCGATTTTTGTTGTCCAGGCAGGAAAAGTGCCAATCTTTCTTCCTTGTGTACCTGAGTCACACGTCAGGTCTGATTCACCATTCCAGTTTTCTGATAGTATAACTACCTTCATTTCAATGCCTACTCGCTTGCACTGCACGTGTGCATATTATTAGTTATTTATTTATTTGAACAATCATAGTATTCAGCAGTAAGTGCCCCTGGTGCATATGTGCCACTATTTGCATTTGTACATGAATACCTACATATGTCACGCACATATGGTCTGTGTTGCCAGCTCTCATGATGTTGTCATGAGTCTCATCGTAATTTTTGTTTTCCTTAAAGCCCCAGCTGCTGGACTCAATTGGAGATGTGTTGACTTCAGCCTTCATTCTTACAGAAAAAGTAAGTTTCTAGCCCTCATGGCTGTGAAGAAAAGGGACCTGAGTGCACCCTAAAGGCTCAAAAAGCAGAAGGTAAAAAAAAAAAGAACACCAACTCTATTATTTCTACGTCATCTCATGATTTTAAAGCCAATCTCATTATTTTTGGTGAGCCTGACTCATGATTTTTGAACATTTGGGGTTGGCAATGCTGCATATGCGTATAGTCCTTTGGTGCACACCTTTCCAGTTACATAAGCTAATCTCTATTTTGACCTGATTCATACTAACATGATTCATACCTAAATGACACCTGCATCTGTTTCACTGTACGGGCACCTGATTCACAGCCACCCAGAAGAGATTTCTATATGAGCAGTCAAATCACAAAGCTCCTGGTTTATATCTGTATATCAATGTTTCCCAAACTTGGGATGCCGCTTGTGTAGGGAAAGTCCTTGGCGGGCCCAGCAGGTTTGTTTACCTGCCGTGACCGCAGGTCCAGCCGATCGCAGCTCCCACTGGCTGCGGTTCGCTGCTCCAGGCCAATGGGAGCTGCTGGAAGTGGCACAGGCCGAGGGACGTACTGGCCACCACTTCCAGCAGCTCCCATTGGCCTGGAGCAGCGAACCGCAGCCAGTGGGAGCTGCAATCGGCCGAACTTGCAGACACGACAGGTAAACAAACTGATCCAGCTGGCCAGAGTGCTTACCCTGGCGAGCTGCGTGCCAGAGGTTGCCGACCCCTGGTCTACAGGCACCTCATTCTCCTGCACACCTGAAAAGGCACCTGATTTTCACCAGTCAACTGCTTTGTTCAATGAATGCAAAGAAAGCTGTTTTCTTCTGTTAATGAGAATAATAGGATTAGCCTAGCTATATAATCACGTGTTCTATTTAAAAAAAAAAATGCGAAGCCACTTAAGATACAGTGTTTGTCACAGTTGTATTATTCCTGTAATGAATAAGCACTAAAGATGTTATTGTGGATGCAGTTATTGTGCCATGATGCGAATAAAGTGCATTAGATGGACAATTGTATTTCATGGAAATATATGCAATGGTACAAAAGGATTACAGGCCATTAATATGTATTAATCCAAAGCAAAATACCCGACTGGAGCTGGTTTACATAGATTTGAATGACAGGCAGTGAAAGGAACTGTTTGGGTTTGGTTAAATGGACTAGAGTGGGGAGGAGAAAGGGGACAATCCAAAATGAAGAAGTGAACTATCAAAGCAGCAATGACAAGATCTGCTGTCCAGTCAAGCTGGAAATACTTGCTACTTTTCTCTTTAATGGTCAGATTTTTATTAAGATCCAGTGATGCTCTTGACAATCCTGATATATTAGAACTGTTCAATCTCCTCTAAATTGTATATAAAAGCTTTGTGTTGAATAATAATTAAAAAAACAGACAGTTCTCCCCAAGGTAGCTACTTGGTAGGAAGCATCACATTTGCCTCCGTGGCTCCAGGATGCAGAATCAGAGGAACTGCGGTCGTGCTTGTCGTTGTCAAGATGTGCTTATCCAAGTGTAAAATACTCAAACAATTCGCTCATTAATATAATATCACTTCATAGTGTTCAGAGAGCTGTTCAAATTCTCCAAATGGCACAAACTCAAGCAGTAGGTGCTCACCCAACCCCAACGGACTCTAGGAACAATGTTTGTTTGCTGCCACAATATTAATTTTAATGTTTAGGATAATGCCAAGTGAAACATTCTCTGGATGCATAGATAGATACAGACGTAGAATTTCTTGCTAGCTAGCCAACTAAAGGCTTAGGAAGGATACAGCTACGGTTGAATAGACCTGTCAGTTTCCTCTGCATAAAACATTTCTAGCACCGTGTTTATTAAAAATAATTCTAAACACTGTGAAGGCTGGAAATTAAAACTAAATTGATGGGGGAGAGGGAACCACCCCAAAGTGTGAAATTTGGAGTTAAAAGTCTGCAGATAACTCTCTCTCTCTCTCTGTCCCATGCCCCACTCTCATGTGCACTGGGCTAGACTGACACCAATGAATTATTTGCCTTCTTTGTGGAGTAGGCAAGACAACTTGTAAGGCATTTTCATGGATGAGGTGCAGGATTCTGCTCCATAGCTAACTCTGGTAGAGCTGACGGTGTGGTGTTCAGTGATTACGCAGGCCCAGATCCTCAGAGGCATTTAGGATCCTAACTTCCATTGGACCTCAATGATTAAGGGGCCTGCCAAGAGATCTGGTTTATTCTCTGTCTGATTCCAACTGGCTGCATAACAAGAGCTTGTCAGCACCCTTCCCACACTCTCTGTCGAGGAAGCTCAGCCCTTAAAGGCACAGTCCCCAATACCACAGCGGGTAGCCCGGTACAGATCTGGTTATATGTGAATAGTGGGGTCCCTGGCCCATGTAGGGAGGGAGAATGATATGATTGCTGGGATGTTTCCACACCTTTCCTCCACACAGAAGCGAAGAAAGTGGCAGGTGTTCGGGGACAATGTATAAATGGTGGGATTTGAAGACACTGGGATATATTCTCCAGCACAATCTGGCCCCTTTGCATCCACAGGAAGCAAAACAAAGTGGCCAGGTGGAGATTTCCCCTATCACTGGGGAATGCTCTGAGTGTAAACCTAGCACACCATCTCCTGCACCAGATGCCCACCCCATTGTAGGGACACAGCATGTCAGGGATGGGCTGGTGCATGGCCACAAAGCTCTACTACCCAGTCCTCCAATGATGTAAGTTTCAAAAGCCTTGAGGCTGCTCCAACTAACATCAGGACCAGCTCAGCACAGGATCAGAGAGTCTGTTTGTTCCCCCTAGACCCACCCCTTCATGCGGTGTGAGTTCAGGGCAGAACTGAAACCCCCCATTGTCTCAAAGCACAGGGAAATGTGTAAACGGCATATCAAAAAACTGAGCAAGCAAAGGAATTTTTTCCTGGGCTGTAAGGGGCCTGTACATTCAAGTTTGATTGTATGAGCCTGAAGACAGATCCCAGTCACCATTCTGCCCACTCCTCAATTTAGAGATTCTTGTCAAAGTGATAATAATAATATAATAAAAACTGATAATCCAGAGAGACACCCAATGCTTTTACACTCCACTGATACAAATTTGGGACAACAGAATTTTGCTGGTAAACTGGTCTCGGTGGAATAGTTATTTAGGGCTGTGAGCACTCAGACTGACCTGATTCTCATCTCCCTTGTCATGCTTGTGTAGCTCCACTTATTACAGTGGAGTTATTCCTGATTTGCACCAATCTGAGACCTGAATTACACCCATATGACTGCAAACTGGGTGGCTCAATCTCCTGAACTTGTAGTAATGGTTAATTCCTCACAGGCAATGCTGTGCAGGGCGGGTAATGAAAGACAGCACGTCTTTGGATTTTAATGGCTTAATGATCTCTCTTTATCTTGTGCCCCTTTTTGCACCCACAGTGTTGCAGGTGTAAGTAATGGCAGGTGTAATTCTGCACTAGCATTTATTTGTGAGGATAGCCAATGTCATTCAGATGTTAACGACACTCACACAATAGCATCCAGGTAGTGGGGGAGTCAGGCAGCTAAATGATGTCAGCTGCACTTCTGACTGCAAATTTCTACCACAAAAACTGAGAGGTCTGGTTTTAAAAATCATTCCTTAAACACAAATACTTGGGAAATAGCATCTGGGCTCAGTTCCCCTTGGCCTTGTTTACACAACGCAAAGGACACAAAGCTGCCACAGCATGGCAGCTAGGGAATCACCTTGTGTAGGGAAAACCATGGCTGGTGTAAAGCTAGCAATCTTGGCTGTATGCCACATGCTCCTGGTCCCACCCCTTGAGCATTCCAGGGACAGAGGGCTTTTTAAAGCAGCTGTTCTACGTGGCTCAAATTAGAACAGTGGCAACAACTCCCATCTGCCTGTCAGATCAGGGCAGAAGGGCTCCTGTGCCCTCTCACCTTCCTTAGATGTGCTGAACCAAGCAGAGCTCAGGTGCACATGAATAGCTGGCTTGACTTCCAGCCCGTCTTCACCCTGTGAGCATGGGCTGAACACACCCTTTGCACACTCTCCTCAATTATATATGCATAAGGTGTTGAGGCCCAAGACTGGTATGCACAGCTGCTAGAATTTGGACATGCAAAATTGATTTCAGCAGAAGAACTTTTCGAGTGAAGACCCTATCAGCTATGCAGGCGGGTGCCAGTGTAAACACAAAGCTGTGTGTACCGAAGTAGAGGTCTCCTTGTGAAAATCAGGAACTACAAGTAACAAGTGTGACTAAGTTCCTCCTCTACCTTGATGGGTCCTGCGCTTACTGGTGGATTTGCTCGCCTCACAGATTCACCCTGTGGGTCGGGAAACAGTTCAGAGTCCTTCCCCTCTGGTAGAAGCCACAGTCCAGGTCAATTCTTCCTGTGTTTGATCAGCAATTGGGAGGTTTGGGGAGAAACCAGGCCCACCCTCTACTCCGGGTTCCAGCCCAGGGCCTTGTGGACTGCAGCTGTCTAGAGTGCCTCCTGGTATAGCTGTATGACAGCTACAACTCCTTGGGCTACTTCCCCATGGCCTTCTCCCAACAACTTCTTTATCTTCATCACAGGACCTTTCTCCTGGTGTCTGAAAACGCTTGTACTTCTCAGTCCTCCAGCAGCACACCCTCTCACTCTCAGCTTCTTGCATACCTCTTGCTCCCAGTTCCTCGCACGCACTTCCTCTCCTCTGGCTCCCTTTGGCCTGACTGGAGTGAGCCCTTTTATAGCATCAGAGGGGCCTTAATTAGAGTCAGGTGCTTAACAGCCTCACCTGACTCTTAGCAGGTTAATTAGAGTCAGGTGTTCTCATTAGCCTGGAGCAGCCCCTGCTCTGGTCACTCAGGGAATAGAAAACTGATTATCCAGTGGCCAGTATATCTCCCTTCTACTACTCTGCTGTTCCCAACTGGCCTGGGTCTATCACACAAGGTAAGTGGACCCAGCCTCCTTACATAAACTGGAAGAATTTTTTGCAGATAAAATGCTGAGAAAGGCTTTGAAACCGAGTCTTGTATTCAGGTCAGCAGAGCCAACTGGATTCTAAGCGATAGCTAAAGATTTGATATTAATAGAGTGGAGGCCACCAATTCACAGGAAAAAGATGCATGGACTGTGGTTACACTGGTCTACAATTTTTGAGAAGTCGTCTGCTTCAGAGATAAAATGTGATATTTATTATGTATTTTGATGTGCTGAATTCAAATATGACAATTAAAACAACTGATTGGCTACTGTTTCTAAGATATTTAAGTTTTTACATTTTATGTCTATGTATATTGTGTAGATAGTAGAGTTTTAATCATAAATTGTAAACCTAGGTCTTTTCATGTGTTTATGGTTGCTTTACATAACAATATTTCACCTGTCCTGTTTATGTAACACTTTAAAAATCAGCAAAAGGGTTATATAAATAAAATTTATTATGAAACAAAAGGCAAAAAACTATTATGTATATAGTTTAGTCCTATTCAGTGTCTACTCTCTGGAGCATCTCTTGTCACTGTCCAGCAATAGTCTGCAAGCATTGATGGGCTCCATTTGCCCTGATAGCCTGCCAGGAGATTCCACTGCTGTAGTCTGGAGCCCAACAGCTCTGCCTTACTCTTGGGTAGTTCCAAATCCCTGTCAAGGTCATTCAGTTCACCTTGTGTTATGAGGTGTGGTTCAGAGGAGGAGGATGTGAGAAAATGTGGCTCCTGTGACATTGATGGTTCAGGACCAGAAGTTTCATCCTCTTCCTCTTCCTTGTCTGACTCAAGTGAGAATGATTCTGGTGCATTAGGAACCAGTAGTCCTTCTCCGTGGGGTACTGGGCGTATAGCTGATGGAATGTTTGGATAATGCACAGTCCACTTTTTCTTCTTTGACACACCTTTCCCAACTGGAGGCACCATGCAGAAGTAACAATTGCTGGTATGATCTGTTGGCTCTCTCCAAATCATTGGCACTGCAAAAGGCATAGATTTCCTTTTCCTGTTCAACCACTGGCGAAGATTTGTTGCACAAGTGTTGCAGCCTATGTGTGGGGCCCACCTCTTGTCCTGATCTCCAATTTTGCAGCCAAAAAAGGGTGATAGGCTTTCTTAACCATAGTGGCTATACTGCGCTTTTGTGATGCAAAAGTCACTTCACCACAAACATAGCAGAAGTTATCTGCACTGTTCACACAAGTATGAGGCATCTCTGCTCACTTGGCTAAACAGAAATGTGTCCCTTTGCAAAATCAAACACTGACAAATAAGAGAGCACGACACTGTATGATTTCTAGAGCTGATATAGGGCAATTTGTTCAGCAGAGTGATGTAAGCTTCGTTATGATTGTATCATCCATGACTTCTAGGAATAACATGATGCAATTCATATCATGTATGACGCAAGACCAGCTTCAGATTGCATCATTCATTGTTTTGCCTAAAAAGCAAGTACTGTCCAAACCCAGTCATAGATTTATTCATAGATCCAGTCAAAGATGTATTTTAGTCATTTCTGGTTTAAATTGAGATCCCTTCCCTTTATAACTCACTTATCCTCTGCCATTCCCAAGTCAAGGGTCGTATATACTGACCCGATAGCATATCTTGAAAACTAGAGCCAATCAACAATTTTAAGCATCATTTTCATTCTCAGTGACCCAGAATTAGTAAAGCTGGACTACATTTATTTCAGAAGCATTTTGGCTGTAGAGCAGTGTTATGACAGTAGTAACTGCCTCACAAAAGGATCTGGGTATCTCTAGAATGAAGCAGACCAGGATGACCATTTTCCAAGGGAGATTAAGAATTCACTTCATTTCAGATGTAGCAAAGAGCTACTCAATCAGTCCAACAAAAATACATACAATTGGAAAAAGAAATTGATGGAGAAGAAGGCTGAAGTTTACATTCTCTACCTGCTGAAGCAAGGTCTCAGATCAGGGTTAACAACACTTTGCTGACTAAAATGAGGCAAAATGATAATTCAGTGTATAGTTCATAGGGAATAAACTCATCAGACTCAAAGGAGGGGCTTCTCCCTCATAGGGAATAAGTCATCAGAAATAAAGGAGTTTCTCTCTCTCTCCTGACCTTGTCGGGCAACAAAATATATCACAGAGATTGGCAACCTTTGGTATGTGGCTCATCAGGGAAAGCCCCTGGCGGGACGGGCTGGTTTGTTTACCTGCCGCATCTGCAGGTTTGGCTGATTGCAGCTCCCACTGGCCACGGCTTGCCGCTCCAGGCCAATCCCCTCGGCCTGTGCCACTTCCCACAGCCCCCATTGGCCTGGACTGGTGAAGCTTGGCCAGTGGGAGCCACGACCGGCTGAATGCTGCAGATGCTGCAGGTAAACCAATCGTCCCAGCCCACCCGGGGCTTTCCCTGACAGGCCATGTGCCAAAGGCTGCCAATCCCTGGTATATCAGATCCACTGCAAAATATAATTAATAACTAACACCTAATATATAGTTAGCACCTTTCATCCAAAAGGCTTCATACATAAACTATTATATAATCCTCTCTTACCCCCTACAGAAATACAGTTGCCTCTGAGGTGAAGGGCTGATAGTAGCCAACAAACGCAAAGGACAACAGTGAGAAGAGAAGGTATGCCCAAAGACACTGCGTCAAGTCCCTAGGCTTATGGAAACTTCCCTGGGATCTTTAAGATCCAAGCAGCATGGGCATCAACTTTGCTTTGACACTCTCACCTGGAAATTTTGCAAATGATGGAGCCAAAATCACTTCTTCTTCCTGGGTTTTTATTCACCCTGCTCCCAGAGCTCCAGTGACATCCTAATAAGTGTATTGAATTTTGAGCTGTTCGAGGGTTTGTGTATATTATTTGTGAGACTGGATTGATTTCTCTCTCATGTAAGGGAATATATGTAAAAGTGAGTTTTGCGGAGGTTGTTTCTTTGCTTGGTGCTTCTGATATAATCATTGCTTCATAACAATTTTGATGTGTTATTGCCAGAGGTATTATAAAATAAGGAGACATTACCCTTCATGTTGTAGCTCTTTCTCTGCTGAATAAACTGAATGGGTTTTTTTCTTTATTGATCCTTATTTTGGAGAGCACTAAATTAACTGGGTATTGTAGAACAGGAGGCCAAATTCAAACTGGCTGTAACTCTCTTGGAATCAATGGAGTTCCACCAGGAGTGGGGTTGGCCCACTGAGACTGGGCTTCAGTTGGCTGCGCTTTTATGATTATTTTATGACTTTGTTGGCAGGCATATTAAAAGTATTATCAACGCATAACCAAGAGTGGAGCTCTAGCTACCGTCATCTTGAGCTACAAGAGCAGGATCCCTTGAACACATCCCTTGCTCCCTGAATGAGTACGGGATGGGGTCAATGTGGACACAGCATGCCCATGATTATTGCTAAAAAGCTGGTACGCTTTATATCTTGCATTGGCTTCGTTTGGGACTTTAGGAACAAAATAGGTCTGGGAAATATGGCCTGGGGTGGAGAAAAGAACATACAGGGTCTTGGAGATGCCCCACTCCTACCCAAAAGAAATGCATCAGTACCATTTGTAGAATTTGGGCCGGGATAATTTATGTTTCACATTTTGATCTCCTCAAGGGCCAGAGCCTGCAGGGAGCAAAATCAATCAGCCAAAGCCACAGAAAGGCATTATGCCTGTGTCTTGTTTATAGTGTTGCTATCCCCTGTTTCACAGATGATGTACATCACACCCCAGAGGTGGCTGCATTTCAGTGGGAGCTAAATTATCCCTATATATATGCAGGCAAGAAATTGCCATGGAATTTTTCAGGGTGAAAAGCACTACAAAAATGTAAGCTAGCTAATAATACAGCTTCGGCTACTGACTGGCAATCTTAACGTGTGCTTGCTATAAATCAAATTTCAGTGGCTCTTTAAAGGAGCATAGCAGCAGAGACTATGAACCATGTATTTCTATTTGGCTCACATGACAAAGCTCAGTGTTGTGACATTGGCATCATCACAGCTTCACGCGCTGTCAGTGTGCAGTGGGGAAGGCCACCTCACCTAGTCAGGCAATTGTCACAGCCTTGTGATGAAATGTCATGATGCTGAGAGATACCCAAAAGCAGCCAGGACCATTGACATCTATTCATTCCATTCTGGTTCTTATCCTGCTCTTGTCACGGTGGTACCTACATGTCTATATGCTGGAATTCCAGGACATGGAAGACTATACAAATGAGGGCTCTCCTGTTGATGTTCTGTTGATGTTGGGGTAGGTGTGGTTATCATAGACACCCATATGGCACAAGATGCCTCTCCATAGCCATCCTTTAATGTGTGCCCTGTAATCATTCCTATTTATCCTACGGATGTGACGCTCCTCTCCTGTTGTCTGTTGTTCAATGCAATGTGCCCCTTAATGTCTGCAATCTCTATTTCTCAGTAGTTTATTGCCATAATGGAGATTGGTTTGTTTCCTCCACTTACTTCCTCGGCTAATGGCCCAACAGCCGGAGAAACCTGCGACCTTGCAGCGCATCGATGCTGTACTCAGAGATGAAACAATTTGTACTTAAACCAATTTGCTTCTAACCTAGGGCACTGCTGCTGCCAGCCTGGTAAACTGTTAAAGCCCATCATGTCCACTTTGTTTGCTAACCTGTGTATCAGTCTGTCAGTGCCTGCTGACGACACACTATTGCGCTCTCTGCCTAGGGAAGGAGGAAATAATGGATTTGATCCAGTCAAATCTTCCAGCTTTCTGTATTTGGCTGGAGCCCCACAATTCTGACTAGCCAATGAGAAAGGGCCTAAGGACAGGGTGGCACGAAAAGATGAATACACTTTCAAACTGAGATGCAGGATTTTCTTCGTGCATCTCTTGATGGGGGTAAAAGGAGTCTTGCAGCTGTTACTGAGTTGTGAACACAGCCATTATACTGTGTTTCAGTTTTAGCTCACTATATCTAACTGAAATGCAAGAAAACAGGCTGGAAATCAAATAGACCTGGTGTAATATGAGACACTGAGGGTGAGCACAAATAATTCTAAGCCAAGGGACCAACAGGGAAGTGAAAGAATGAAGCATAACAGGAGGAGACTGGCTGTTTGTTTCCTTATTCGTACTCTTTTATGATTTCATTTCTGCGAGTGTTGATTAAAAAGAGAAGAATAATGCCCAGCACTGAATACTGTGGCTTCCCCATGCAGCTCTGCCAGTGCACCTCACCAGCTCAGCCTTCCCTCATTATCCTTCTGCAGAGACTGTGAACCCTGCCAGATCATGGCACAGTTTGGAAAATGTGACAAAGGTCCGAGATGAGAAAACTCATCTTTTCTTGTGACCCAAATGGATTTGAACTTGCTGTGCGGGGGACGGGGACCCCAGCTGCAGTTGGGCTGGGGTTCAGATTCAGGATTGCTCTGCACAACTTGATGTGATGATGCAACATTGTGATGCATGATCTGAAGAGTTCAGGCACCGAGGATGAAAGCACCAGATTCAAGGGATAGCCAGTCTTCTCCTCGAGCTCTTATTACAGCAGGTCCTTGCAGCCAATCTAGCTCTGCCAGTTTCCACCAGCTGAGGATCTGGCCCAAGGGTCTCAGAGCACGAAAGGGGTGGAATAGGAATGTACTGGACCCAGCTTGACTTAACCCTCACACACACAAAGCTCTGACAGCTATCAGTATCCCAGTGGGTGTGGCAGCCAAGTCATAAACTCATAGCTCCAGCAGCTGTCCACTCCTCTGTTCTTTTGCCCCATGTAACCCTAACCTTGAGCCATGATCTCAGAGTCTGAAGTGGTTACCTTGGACACGTGGTGCCTCTCCTCCTCTCTGGGTTCTGCTCTGGCAGTCGGTGGCCAGCAGGCAGTGATCAGTTTTGTACCACGCTGCTTGCTGTTCTCTCCCAAATGTGGGGGCCCATGTCCAAGGATCCCACCCTCATCTGCACTGGGCAGCAATTCTTCTGGAACAGCAAGACATGATGATGAGACATGATAGTGTGATAACTCCCCGCCCCAGGGGCATGTCTCTTGATTTCACACCTGCCCCCCATGGACTGGACACTTAATGTTTGGATTAACCTCGCTGAGTCAGATGGAGTTACATCTTCCGATAAGCACTTTGCCCAACTCTAAATTAAATCGGGGGCTAAAGAAGTGAAAGGGCCAACACACTAGTCTACTGCTTGTGTTTGCCCTGCTTAAATCAAGTAACACTTGATAAATAGTACACAGAGCCTTGGAGAGTTAAGGTTCTGGCACATCTAATTCATCTGCCAACCAGCTGAGACAATGCTCTGGCATCTGTGCTACCTTTTCTCTCCTATCCCCTGGCCCCCCAGGTAGATTCTTGAGTCTCACAAGTCCTTTTTCTGGCATCTTCTCTCCCATCCCTTTATATTTTGCTAGTCACTTGACATCCTTGAGGAGAACAAAACCAGTAATTGGGTTTGCTGAGGGAAGAACCTCCGAGATAAATGTCTTGTGTGCAATAAATTCCTTTCTTTTCTCTTTCTCTTTTCCTCTTGTCATTCTCCTTTGTCCCATGATACATACTATCCTGGTCATAATGAAGCTCCTATAAATGAACGCCGTTGCCATTATAAATCCTATTTTTAAAGGGTTTATCTTTCAGAGGTAAAAATTCCCTTTCCCTATCCCCGAGATTGATGCTGGATGATAAAGGTCATGCTCAAGTTACAGCCTAAAATCCATTCCTCTCCTCAGATTTTAAACATAAACCTGATTGTTTTGGAATAGAGATGGGACCAACAAAGCTCTGAAATAAAAAAGACACAATCTATTTTTGGAAGGGTGGGAGTAGGCAGGGGTGAAAGTAGAAATAGGGACTTACCAGTACGGGGCTGAGTTGGGCTGGCTCTGGCCCCCTGAAGGGGCGGGGATGGGGGGGTCAGAGTCAGCCCCTGCACCCCCATACTGGTAAGTGCCCTCCCCTCCCCCGCTGGGATAGCGGTGGTGGGGCTCCAGTGGCTATTTAAAGGGCCCAGAGCAGCAGAGGCAGCAGGAGCTCCAGCCCTTTAAATAACCTCCAGAGCCCTGCCGCTACTCCAGAGCCCCAGCATCGGGGCTCTGGTGGCAATTTAAAGGGCCTGGGGCTCCAGCAGCCCTTTAAATTGCCGCCTGGGGAAGCTGAGCCGCCCCAGTACAGTGTACCGGCTCTTGCCAGTATGCCGTACCGGGGCGTACCGGCTTACTCTCACCTCTGGGAGCAGGGTTGGAATCTAAACTTGGATCTGGATCCAGAGTTTGTATTTGCCCCTAATCTTTAGAATATTCCAAACTAGAACCCCAAAGACGGACTGCTCCAAACTTTGGGAGTTTCAAAATCCAGATGGGGGACTATATTTTGCAGTTTGTGCCCATCTTAAAAAAAAAATCTAAAGAACTTCCATGCAAACAAAAATAGCAGAACTTCCAGGCATCTAGGGAGACAGAGTGGAATATTCTATTAATATCTTTATCTGGCTTAAAATCAACATGTTCAGCTCTTAGATATCGCAGTGATGAGAAGTATGGAAATACCAAGGAGAAAGGGGAAGAGACTTTAGCTGCATCATATATTCCACAATAGATGCAGCAGACAAGTTGGTAGGTATATAGATGTAGTGTGATGCACTACAATAGGGCACAGTGCTGGATGGATTCTATTCCTGGCTCTGACACTAGCCTGCTGGCTGGTCTTGGGCAAGGCACTTCACCTCTCTGTGTTTTGATTTTCCACATCTATAAAACAAAGACAGTATTTGCCTTGCTTGGAAGAGCACTTTAAGATTTATGGATGAAAAAAGTGTTATCTAAGTGATGGGCATTGTTATAATAATTGATAGGGAATAGTAGGTGTAGTAGGTACATAAAGTTTTAGTACATAGATATCACAAGGAAAACAACTAGGAGTTGTTGAACCCAGCTTCTTTGTTGTTGTTCCATCTTTACCACTGCAAGTGAAATGTTGCAGGTTATTCCATTGCCTTGGTGATGCAGGGAAACACTTTACTGTTTGGAGATTAGTGGGACTGGAGCCAGAAGTCCCTTGGTGGTTTCAAAAGCTGAAAAATAATCAGCTAAGGAAAAGTCTGCCATACTGGGTAAAGTTCAACACAGCTGCTTATGGAGAACATGTTGAAACCTCTCACCCTCCATTATGAACTTTGAGGGGTTTACCCCCACATGGCAATGCACCGGGTTTTTGCAGCATTTGCAATAACTTTCCACAGGTGGAAATCACCTTTCCTTTCCACACATATGCCAACATTTCCTGTGCGGATCTTCCAGGATGATGTTTTGTACCTGCTTCTCCCACCCACAGGATGAGTGTTCAGGCCCATTTCCATGTGTTGTGCCCATCTCAGGCAAACAGATGGAGCCGAGTGCAGAGCCTGTACCTCCCAATGCTTTGCCAGCTGCAGGAATCGCTGTGCTGGATGCCCCCTTTCATCCTCCGCAGCACTCCCAGTACACTTCCTACTGAAGAAAACCTGAGTAACACACAACAGAGCAGATTAATAGCCAGTCTGAAGGGATGTGGGAAGTATTCACTAGCATGGCCTGTATGCTTGGCAGCTAAGTGCACGACAGGAGACTAAAACCAAAGCGAAAGGTGCCTGCAACAAAGAGGAGGGAGCTGCCAGCAGAGGCCCTTTGATTAGTATATATATGGTGCACATGTGAAAAATCAAAGGGAATTTTCATAGAAATAATGACATTAAGGCCCTGTCTAAAACTCACACAGACACATCACCCCAGCAGCGTGCTCTGGCAGGATATTTTTAAAATTCTTCAGCTAATTCAGTGCTGCTAGTGGACGGTACCAAGCTGACACAGTCTTGGAGACTAAATCCTGCCACTTAGCCACTGAGAATTGGCAATGCCAGATTCCCTCACGCACCTCCCCCTCTCTATTCCATACCATGCACAGGTCACGAGAAGGGACCAGGAGAGCAGGGAATAACTTGGTACCTGATGAATTCATTCAGTACAATAAGTGAGATGTTCTGTGGGCCAGATCCTCCTCTTACTTACACTGGTGTAAGCCAGGAGTAACTACACTTACGGCACAAATAAGCCTTCCTCTGTCTCCCCATCCCCCTCATCCTGTGGCTCAAACAGAAGTTACAGGGTTGGTGCAGAAATTACTGAGTGAGGGTCCATAGCCTATGTGAGGCAAGAGGTCAGACAAGATGATCACAATGGTCTGTTTTGGCTTTAACACCTATGAATCCATCCACTCCCTCAGGCTGAAGTCAGACTGGAAGCATGAAGAAAAAAGGCCTCAGATTTCAACATCAACCAGATTATAATGGAGTCCACCCAGGGACAAATTCTCCCCTCAGTCAGGCTGGCGGAGAGTCCAGGGCGTGGCATTGGTGTAAATGAGAGGAGAATTAAGCCTGATGTGTCCACACAGGTTGGGGGAAGTAAGGATTAGCATCATATCTGCTTTCCTGAGTATTTCTTCCTTGGTTTGTGTCAGGTTTTTAACAGGGGTCAGGGGAGAAAACAGGAAAAGACAGAGGCAAGGGAAAGAGCGTTATAGATGCAAACATACGCATTCCCTCACTCACACACCAACAGCTGCTCACGATGCCACAGTCCTGCAGAGTGTAACGCAGCACCCCCCACTGGTAAATTGCCTGCTAGTGCACACACAATCATGGGCATTTTAAGTAGCTTTCAAAATACCTGTATGGATAATAATCAGGCAGGCCATGGCAGACCAGGCCATCCCACTGAGTTAACCACACATCTTGAGAGCTGTGTGGAGGGCAAGGAGGCAGAGCCGTGTACCTGGAAGCAGCGGAGGGAAGTGATTATCTCAGCATCTCTGAACTGCCTGCGGTGTGCCATATTTTGTGGAAATAGCAATTTCTTCCCGACCAACTGCTTCAAACCCCACTTCCAAGCATCCAAGCATGAGCTCTCCCTTGCCCTGCTGGGGCGAGGGGATGTGGAGGAGCATGCCTCTGTTTACCCAGACACTAAGGAACAATTCAGCCTTGTCATTGTGAACTGCCACCCCCTGACCAACGCTCGCTGCTAAACAGTCACATCACTAGTATGGGGGTGCTGGTCACTGATGCTTGCTCCATGGCAAAAACTGGGAGACTAACCTCTGCTCTTTCGTATAACTGTTCCCCTGCCCACTCTGCTCCCAGGACCCTAACGGACCTGACCTTTTATATGTGTCGTTCTGCTGATCTGCTGGATGAAGAGGTGCATGGCTCCTATTCCCCAGCTCTCTCTCCTTCCAGCCCTGTTTCAACTAGGGATGGAAAAATTACTTTGGGTAGAATAAAAGCCAACTGAATGCTCACCCTAAATTTATACCAAACCTCAGAGTGCAAACTCAGCCTGACCAGGACCGTCTCCCAAAACTCAGACTAAACACCCCAGCCCTGTGCCGGTTATCCGAATAACTGAAGCAAAGATGTAATTAGTCAGTTTTATGTTGCTCTGGAGCAATGGTCTAGGTAAGATTCACCATCATGCTCTTGACCCTTGTCTGAACGGTAGCAGATGTTGGGGCCTCGCGAGTCAGTTTGCAATTTGGATAAGGACTCTGGTGTGCAGGCTGTAGTATTTCTTAGTGCATTTTGTTTATACACAAAAAATGTACCCCAGGTCTGTTCCTTTGGATGGAGGTAGTGACAAACAGCATGCAGGCAACACCTTTCTGGCAGTTGAGGTGGCCAGACAAATCCACCCAGCTCCCTTAGTGACTCTCTGGGCTGGGTCACTCCACAATGTCTTTCCCTCTTTCTGTGGAGAATTTCAATCTGGGTGCTTCTACATCAGTGACCTCTGACGTGCCAAGAGGTAGCACCTTTCAGCATAACAGTGCCACCATGAGAGAGCCAGTCCCTGGAAGCAGGAAGCATGCAGGAATCTCGTAAGATCCTGTTTTTCAAGAGCCTGCCAGCCCCATTCTGTAATCTCACAAGGTTCAGAGAGTTTGGAGAAGGTTCAGAGAGGCATCTGAATGCCTGGGTCCTTATCTGAACTGAGCAAAGGCTCACACAGCTGCTGCAGGCTGCAAAAGACCTCTTGGCAAGACACCCCTCTATGAAAGTCTGCTGTTGCGGGCCAGCCTCCTTTTGTGAGCTCAAACAGTGATCCCCTGTGCTGCTGTGGACTCAAGGGCATCTTCTGCAGCAGGCAGCAACACAACAGTTCTTTTAAAACCCTTTAATCCATCCCAACGGCCAAACAAATCCTGCCTCCTGCCTGCAACCTTCCTGCCTCCAACCCATCTCATTTCATGTCTCTCTTTTCGCCAGCTAATGAAACCCTGAATCCGTTGTGTGTGGTCATCCAAGAGGAATTCTGACAATCACTGCAGAACTTCCCTGAGGAGGCAATCTGTGCAGCCAGCTGCTAAAGCGACTGGGCTGTGGCTGCGTGGCAGTCTATGGATCTGGCCTATATATTGTTAACAAGTCTCCCTTTCGAACACACAAGGGATGCTCTTTTGTTGGGACGGTTGATACTCCTAGTCTCTGGCACACACTCAGTCTCTACGTCCAGAGGGAGGCACTCAGAGTCAGAGTCTGCTCCTTACACAGCTCAACTTCCTTTGTGGGGACTGGCCATCCTGCTCCAGCAGCGAATCTGTGGGAGGTCTAGCTCCTGGGTCAGGCCATTCTCTGGGGCATTCCGCGGTTATGTCAGCTCTGCATGGCTGAGGACTCGGTGAGCAGAGAAGGGCTGGGACTCTTTGGTACTGTGGTGGAAGGGTGATCTTTTGTCTTTTCAGTAGCAGGATCCGGCTAGTCCAGAGGAAACGCAGGAAATATAACATGCCAAATCCTGATCCCATTGAAGTCAATGGCAAAGCTCCAGTTGACCTCAGTGGGACCAGGATTTGGCTAACTGCATGTAATTTCTACAAACACCATGTGCTATGCAGTTTATCAAACATATGTGCTCTCTCTCGCTACACACTGATTTGACTTTCACACTCTTGTTGGAAATGTGAGTTTGTTACATTTACTGACAGCACAGCAGCTGTATGTATATATAACCTCATTGAGAGGGACACATGTAGTCTCACTCCCATGCTTGTAATATTTATACCCACACATGCAAACACACGGTCACACACGCGCGCATCCTATAGAACCAGATGTATTTAACATAATAGCAAGTTGGTGAGTAGAGGTCATGCCATTTAAACCCGATAGTAAAGTAGAGCTAGTTCATGAAAGAAGTTCAGAAGTAACTTTTCAAAGTTTTTGCACTTGTTTGTCTGCAAAATTACACCTACATATCTATTCCCCTGCTTTGCAGATGTAAACACTTGTGCAAGCCCTTTAAACAGCTTGACACTCTAGAGTCCAATGGGTTTTTCAGGTACAACCTCACACATTTGGGACCATGCAGTTGTTAGATCAGTGGCTTTCAACCTTTGCAGACTACTGTACCCCTTTGAGGAGTCTGATTTGTCTGGCGTACCCCACGTTTCATCTCACTTAAAAACAGCTCGCTTACAAAATCAGACATAAAAATACAAAAGTGTCCCAGCACACTATTACTGAAAAATTGCTGACTTTCTCATATTTACCATATAATTATAAAATAAATTGATTGGAATATAAATATTGTACTTACATGTCAGTGTATAGTCTATAGAGCAGTATAAGCAAGTCATTATCTCTCTGAAATTTTAGCTTGTACTGACTTTGCTAGTGCTTTTTATGTAGCCTGTTGTAAAACTAGGCAAATATCTAGATGAGTTGATTTGTACCTTCTGGAAGATCTGTGCATACCCCCAGGGGTACAGGTACCGCTGGTTGAGAACTGCTGAGTTAGATTATTTAAAGGGTCATGGAGTGTAAGACTTTGTAGCAGGCATTTGCACTTGAAAATGCAGCCTCAAGCATGTATGTGTGTACATTTCTGTGTACACACACACAGACATCCATACACATGGAGGCTGGATAGAAGCCTAGTTGAAAATTAATTTACTTCTGGACTAAATTTTCAACCCCATCTCTGGAATCTGCAATCCACTTTTTCAGGGAGATGTGGCTGGATCACAACACATGCCCATCTGTGCATGCCAAACTCATATTACACACAGACAGATGAGCTGGGCACTCAACTGCCTGATTCACATGCTCTGTGGAGTGTGTCATATGCATTACACAGGCATGTATTCTCTTTTGCAGATGAATTCAGTTTCACATTCAAATGCGGGCACGCAAAATCCAAGGTCAGCTTGAAGATTGCTGAAACTTTGTACCCTAGTAGCAAAATGTGTCATATATTTCAACCTGGGCCAAATCCAGATATTACATAAATGGTGCAACTGTACTTAATTCAATGGAGTTGTGTCTATTTACATCAGGTCTGACTTTGGCCCAATATATTTTAAGGTCTACATTTTTAAAGAGAGGTCTCCAAAGCTGCAGACCCAAATCTTGGGTCAGCAGTGTATTCAGAGCACATTGTGGCTACGTGATGCCTGCCTTCACTAAGGCCTGAACTAAAAAGCCAGGCTCTGTCACTTGGGGCAGTAAAGGCTCATACTTGAGCTCTGAAGGTCACTGGTTCAATCCCTGATGTTTACCAGCCAGGGTCGGCTCTACAGTTTTCGCTGCCCCAAGCAGCGCACCGAATTGCCGCCACGGTGAGGGGCAGTCCGTGTGCCCTTAAGGTGGCAGGCGCATTTCTGCAGTAGCTGCAATTCGGTGGCTGCCGCCAACAGCTAAACATGGAAGCTGCTGCTGAATTGCCGCCACAGCAGAAACGTGCGTGCTGCCCTAAGGGCACACAGACTGCCCCCACTGTCCTCGGTGGCAATTCGGCGCGCTGCTTAAGGGCAAAACAATAGGGACTGCCGCCCCTTGCAGATTGCCGCCCCAAGCATAAACTTGGAATGCTGGTGCATGGAGCCAGCCCTGTTACCAGCACATAAGCAGTTGCTCCTCTGGAATCTGAACTGCTGTGGGCCTCCATTGCTGGAAATGACTGGCCAGCGTGTTCCACATCCCCCATTCACAGATGATGTCATTCTGTTACAGAGTCTACTTTATTTGAAAGCCAGTACTAGGGATTTGACCAGGGACATCCAAAGGTAAAAGCACGAGTTTCTCCAGCTTGAACGAAAGAGATGGGGATTGTAACAGACTCACATCCAGTGTGGACAGAGGAGGATGCATAACACACAGAAAGGGTGAAGAGTATCCAGGAGAGAAGCTCTGGGAGGTATGGCTCTGTACCAGGGCCGGGACTATTTAAAGACTGAGTCCAGGGAGGGCTACAAAGATACCAATGGAGGCATCCTGAAATAGGTCCCCATTGGACTGTATACCCTAGAAGGGGTCTGGTTGTTTCACAAACAAACTGTGCGTGTGTGACTCGGCCAGGAGACTGAGTTACTGAAAACCCACGGACAGAGTCACGGCGGGCTGAGAGAGATGCAGAGACGCACCTGGCCAGGAGTCTCACCAGAGGTGGGTGCCACCTTGTTACAGTGCCAGAAGAAGTAGATTATGTACCCATAGTTTGCCCTGAATTGTGGGTAGATATAAATGTACATGAAACCCTAATGTAATGCTCAGTGCTTAATTAATGTCAGGGCTTGCCAGGCCTGAGCTCTGGCACCTTTAAGCGTGGCAGTTCATAGCCCTGGCACCTCTGGGCTTGCTGCACCAGTTCTGAATGTAAAAAAAATGTGTTAGCCCCTGCTTGAACCCTGGCACTTCATTCATTACAAATTAAACACTGGTAATGCTTCTCCATTTCTAACCTTGTGTACATACAATGTAGCATCCAGTGTCTGCCTGGTGGAAAGTTTCAATTTGCAATTGCCTCTGCATGCAAGACTAGCCTTTGAAATATTCTAGAAATGATCTTTTTAATTCAAGGACACTTATGCACAGGTCACTATTAGTGTTAGAGATGATGATACACAACTTCATATTGTGAATACACAAATACTATGAGAGAAAGAAAAGTGGCCTAACAAGAAGTTGTGAAGACATAGTCCACAAACAAGTCCTAGCCTCTGCACTGAAGGGGGAGGAAGAGCATGTTATAGCTTTTACAGACCATGTCATCAACCATATGACAAACCTATTCAACACTCAATCACATCCAGAGATGCTTATCAACAAACCTATTGGCCTGTTTGTAACATCAGATGCACAGGAGCCTCTACTGAAAATAATAGATGTTGGTGAAGAACAGATGGAGAGATTAGTGAGGTGTACACTTGATTCTGATGGGACATGTAGTTTCTTACAGCTCAGTCAAGAAATCTGGCATGGAAACATTTGCTGATATGGCCAAGAAGATCAAATTTAAGTCTGGCAAGGGAGGGACAATCACAGCAGCTATCAATCCAGAAATTGTTTTCGGGAGAGTCCTGTCCTTAGCAAGGTGCAGACATGATGTTTCAATGGCAACTGTTCTTAATCACTGTGACATTCCCTACGATACAATCTGGACTGTTGAACAGCAGTGTTCTCTTAACTCTCCAGCTTGGGATGCCTTTCGCACTGCTTCATTGTCAGAACAGCCACTCTTAGCCTGTTCACACAGCCCTCAGCATGCAAATTCCCTCCCAGCCAAATACATGAGCACTTTGACCAGTCGTTCACGAATTACATACAGGGCAACACCCTCAAGTTCTCTAGTCCCAGTCTTGTTCCCCCAGAGATGTGTTTTGGACTTCTCAGTACCCTTCTGGACAGTACAAGCTCATAGGAAGTCCGTCATCTCACCAAAGGAAAATGATAAATGTACCAGCCTTGTTATCCCAAATGGAATTTCCCACATACTCTAATCCAAGCACATTGGTTAAGATAAAACAATAAAATATGCTGATTAACTACAGAAATGTAGATTTTAAGTGATTACAAGTGGTGATGCCTGTGACAACTCCCTTTTAGCTCACTTTTGAGTGTCATTGATATCATGATCAGAGAGAGGGGAGGAGGAGAGTTGAAGTCAAGTGTTTTCCTCCCACTTTATAATTCCATTTCTTGCGCTAGAAACATCCTTGCTGAGTCATGGGGACACGCAGTCTGTTGCGGACCTGAAGTTTGAATCATTCCTGCGATGAAGTGTAAATTTCTTGTTTACACCTTTTCCTCTGCTGGAGGATGGCTGCTTAAGTTGGCGATGGCCCTTTAACAGCTCTCTGGGGTGCTAATGTGTTTTTGTTTCTGAAAAACTGGTTTGTGGATGTTACCCAGAATTACAAGATATTTAAGTAACAATCATACAGTAGAATCTTATAACTTCACATATAGTGTTGCTACTCATATTTTAACAGGATAATGATATTCAGCATTATGACTTTTCAAATGCTACCGCACAGGGCATACTTTGTACAAAGTGTATCACAGTCTCGTAAAAGCGGTGACAATGATAGTGTAGACTGTCACAATCACCCTGTGCCTATGTCCCTCTTCCATGCTGATGGAATAATGAGAACAGGCAAAGCTCAAGCTAAACAGATCCATGTACTAAAAGCATGCAACAAAGAAATCACAGTGTACATCGGAGATGCCATGGCAGTCATGCAAATGATGTCTGGAGACAAGTTCCACACGTTTGATGAATTGAGACTGCTGAGTACTTGAAGCAGGCCCTAAAAAGATTTGACAAAGCTAATTCTGTAATCAAAATCCTTGATAGACATGGCAAGTGTAACCCTGTGAAAACTGCAGAAAGACAGAACTGGACAAGATCTATGGTTGGATCCAAGAAATACCAGATGATTGGTGGGTCCCCTGTGCCTCCATGAGAGAAGTTTCTAACCATGGCACACAACAGGCAGTCACTTGTCAATTTCCTCTGTGAAGAGATGGCTCAAAATGTACCTGACAATGTAGAAATGCACACAACCCAAACACTCCTTGCTGGAGGCTTTTCCAGTGGTGAACAGAATCCGTCACCAGCAGAAGTTTTGAAGAAGCCAAGGCAATTAATACTCTGGTAACCCACACATTTTTGACAGAGATCAGAATGTCGAACAAGATGATGATAATGATGTTAACTAGACTTGTCACAAGCTCTACAACATTTCAATGATATCTGTGCAAATTTATTACTAGAGTCTGTTTTACCCTGATTGCTGTTGTGATGCTTTGAGGCCACAAAGAAATCCAATTTTAGGTCTTGAAATAATAAATCAAGTCATTAAACTGCCAGAAGTGAATGCAAACATGGCAAGGTGGTCATTTTACCATGTTGATGGTATCATTGTTTATCCCCATGTCCATGGTAACTGCACCACTTGACAGTAGCGCACCAAAGCTCATCTTAAAGTAAATATAATAAGCTTTCAAATGATGTATGATGTGCATGTGTGTAGACAGGCTACAAACAGTGTGTCAGCTGCTCATCTATATCACAGCTGCTCATCTATAATTCCATTTCCATATATATCACAGGCTAAGGAGCAGGTAGAGTGACTTTTGTTTACCCATCTAGGTAGCACGCTCATGAGATGAGGTCAAACAGCTGCACTGAGCCCCTTTGGGGAGACCTTTAGAGGGGAACCACATGGTGATTTCTGCTGCCAGCCAGTTCCCTGTAAGTGAAAAGAGCAAATAAAAATGTGCATATGTACATTTTACATGCAGATTAGTGCCTCACATGCTGTCCCTGAAACACCCTTCAAAGGAGTGAGGGGGAGAATGCAAAGCAGCAGAGTCCAGGGCAAGCATGTGACTGCACAGTTCTCTGTCTCTATTTCACACACACTTAAAGAATACAGACCTACCGCAGATTAACTCTTTCTAATGTTCTGAGCAAAGAGGGAAAATGTTGGTCCCTGGCCTTTCCCAGCTGAGGGCAGGAAGTTATAAATTTGCCCTCAGTCCCTGCAGGTTGCCTCAGGAGCTCTCGCTGAATTCAACAAACAGGAGAATCTTTTAGAGCCAGATTCATTACTGAATTGCTTCGGCTTTACTCCGCTCTGCATTGAATTCAATGGCCTTACCCCGGTGTAGCACTGGAGCAACGCAGTGGTGACCAGGGGCCCCAGTATATTCATGGCTGCGTTGCATACAGGGATTGAGTCTGCTCTTGCACAGCATAGGTGTAAATCGGGAGTAACTTCCCTGAAGACAAGGGAGATAAACTGGTGTAAAATTTATGTGAGGGAGGGGATCAGATTCCGGGGGCCCCAGAGTCTCCAAATAATCAGAGAGCCACATATGGATCATGTGAACCACACAATTGAGAGGCTTTGGAACAAACAGAAAAATGATGTGAACGTCCATCTATATTACCCTTTCCTCTCCTCCCTTGGAGTACTGGTCTTGCTCCAGATGTATTGTTCTGCTAGGCATTTGCTCTTCTGTCTCCCAGGTAAATTAGTCAGTAATCCTCACAACCACACACCTAGCAGACTTCCCGCCCTGTCTTCCTCCTGCCACTCAAGCCCCCACCCCCACAACTCAGCATCTGCAGCTCTGTATTTGTGAGCTACGCCCCATTTCTCTCCAGGATTTCCTTTCCTTGACTCTGGGTTCTGCCAGCTGCGAACTCTTCTGACAGATGTTCTGCTCACGGACACTGAATCATTTTTACATAGCAGCAGCCTCACTAAATTTTTCAAGCCTTGTGCAGAGCTCTTAGCACTCGAAGTCATAGGGGGTAGCGCAGCCCTCCAGGGCCCTGATTCTGGAACCCTAAAGGTCCTGACTGCAAGAGGGCACAAAAACCTGTTGTTTATGGGCAAAGCTTTCTTTTAAAATAACTTTGATTCTAGTCCATTGAGCTGTAAAGAAAACTTTCCTCAGCATAACTAGCAGTGCTAATGAGGTTTACAGAATACATGACTTCAAGGAATCTGAGCAAGTCATAAGGACATATACCTTCAGCTTTCTGATATATTTTTAAATGTGCCATTAGACAGTTTATGGAATGTAAATACTTTCAGCTTTTAGCCTTATAAGAAAATGAATGGAAAGAGAACAGATGATTAAGCATTACAGAACCACATAGATTGTGAGGTTGGAAGAAATCTGTCAATGGATTCTGGGATGGAGCACAAAGCATTCTGGGATAAAAAATGGTGGTGGTATCTAGAGGTTGTGGAGGGGCAAAAAAAGGAGTTTTGGGGTTCTGGTTCTCAGCCCCCTCCCGCCCTTGGTTTATAATGTTCCCATTGTCATGCCGGCATAGGTAGTGGAACAAGTGAACTGGGATTCAAACTCATGCTGCAGCTGGACATGATCAGACAACCCTCCTTGCTTGAATCTGTACATCTGCCGTCTCTGGTTCAATAGTGCTTCAACACACTAGTCTATGTAGGTCATTACACCACTCTCATCACTGTAGTATCTGAACAGCTTTGTTCACTCTCCCCAGGGAGAGAGTTGTGTGTGCTGTGTAGTGTTTTGTTTGGAGAGCTGTTTTTTTTAAAACATCTTATGCTGCCCTGTGTTTATGTTAGAGAAAGCAGGTGGGAGAAGTGTACCTCACACTCGAAAGCATTGGGTGATGCCTTAGTTCCTTGCAGTGTGCGTTCCACACATCTGGCCTTTGAGATAGCTGCCTCCTGCGCAGATGAATTGATCTGACTGTTAGAGATTAAAGTTCAAGCTTTAGTTAAAAATAAATAAATCCATTTAAGATCCTAAATCTGACCTGGATTTTATGTTCAGACTTAAAACTAGCAAATTACAGTTATGTTTTAAAGCAGTCTTTGGAAATCTATCTGTCATTCCCTTACCTGGAAGTCCTGAAGTCCAGGGCTCTGCATTTCCCCAGCAAGAACTAATCCCTTTCCACGTTGCTTGGGCCTTCAGAATTTTCCCTTCCAGTAACCCCTTCCCTCCTGAGGAAAACCAACATTTATTTCACATTGCATTTTTCCTTGCATATTTTATTGCACTGAAGATACATAAATACAAAAATAGTTTCATAGGAACTCGAGAGTGGCCAGTGTCCTATCAGATAACAGAAGCAAGCTATGTTCCATTGCCAGGCACTCAAGGCATGTGAAATCCTTCATCCTTCATTTCTTTTTTACAAATTAAAAGCTCTAAACAATTGTCATAAACAGATAGTTAAAGGTTAATGCCTCCTTTACCTGTAAAGGGTTAAGAAGCTCAGTGAACCTGGCTGACACCTGACCAGAGGACCAATAAGGGGACAAGATACTTTCAGATCTTGGTGGAAGGAAGTCTTTTGTTTGTGCTCTTTGTTTTGGGAGTTGTTCGCTTTTGGGACTAAGAGGGACCAGACATCAATCCAGGCTCTCCAAATCTTTCTAAACCAGTCTCTTGTGTTTCAAAATTGTAAGTAACAGCCAGGCAAGGCGTGTTAGTCTTATTTTTGTTTTTTCAACTTGTAAATGTTCCTTTTTGCTGAGAGGACTTGACCTCTGTTTGCAGTTACTTTGAACCTAAGGCTAGAGGGGGTTCCTCTGGGCTATATGAATCTGATTACCTGTAAAATATTTTCCATCCTGATTTTACAGAGATGATTTTTATCTTTCTTTCTTTAATTAAAAGCTTTCTTTTTAAGAACCTGATTGATTTTTCCTTGTTTTAAGATCCAAAGGGATTGGATCTGGACTCACCAGGAACTGGTGGGGGAAAGGAGGGGGGGATGGTTAAATTCTGCTTGTGTTAAGATCCAAGGGGTTGGATCGGTGTTCACCAGGAACTTGATGAAAAAGCCTCTCAATGCTGCCCAGGGAGGGGAAGGTTTTGGGGGGACAGAAAGTGTTCCAGACATTGAAATTTCTGGCTGGTGGCAGCGTTACCAGATCTAAGCTAGTAATTAAGCTTAGAAGTGTCCATGCAGGTCCCCACATCTGTGCCCTAAAGTTCAGAGTTGGGAAGGAACCTTGACAACAATGAACTCTCCCTCCCATCCATCTTATCTCTATTTAGACATCTAAATACCAAAGTCTAATAAGAACCTAATCCACTGGAATATAACTCCGGTATCTCCAGAGCCTGAAATAGAAGGTGACTTATGATTTGGTAAAGTCCCAGGACATTGCTTTCTTCTGTGCTGTTGATCCAGTCTGTTGTTTTCATTAGGTTAAGGTAGGTTCAGATTTCCCCTGCTATGCACGTTATATGGGCTTTGTTGGTACAATGAATAGATTTAGAACTGTGCCATCCGCAGATTTTGGACTTGATTCACCACTGCACTGTGTCCGTTTTACTCTAATGTTACAGAACTCTGTTGTAATATAGTCTGAACCCATTGCGTTCTGCATTCCAAAGTGGGTATCAGAGAGTTCACCCTATGGGTCAATTCCCAGAATGCCAAATTAAGGGTTAAATAAGCAGTGGCTTGCCAACTTGGCACAAGTGAACTAGTGCAGTGGTTTTCAAACCGTGGGTTGTGCCCCAATACTGGGTAGTGGAATGGAAGGCACTGGGTCGCAGCAGCTCTGGTCAGCACTGTTGACCAGGCTGTTAAAAGTCCCATTGACGGTGCTGCCCGGCTAAGGCAGACTAGTCTCTACCTGTATTGACACTGCACTGCACCCCGGAAGTGGCCAGCAGCAGGTCTGGCTCCTAGGCGGGGTGGCCATGGGGCTCCGTGCACTGTCCCAGCCCCGAGCATCAGCTCCATACTCCCATTGGCCAGGAACTAGCCAATGTGAGCCAGGGGGGCGTTGCCTGTGGGTGAGAGCTGAGCAGAGCCACTTGCGCACCTCTGCATAGGAGCCAGATTTGCTTCTGGCTGCTTTCAAGGTACAGCATGGTCCGCAGTGCCAGAACAGGCAGAAAACCTGCCTTAGCACCCCTGTTGCACTGCTGACTGGGAGCTGCCTGAGGTAAGCCCAAGCCCCAACCCTGTGCCCCAATCCCCTGCCCCAGCCCTGAGCCCCCCTCAACCCAGAGCCCCTTTCTGCACCCCAAACCCCTCATCCCCAGCCCACAGCCTGCACCCCCAGCCCAGAGCCCTGACCCCTCCCACACCCCAACTTTCTTCCCCAGCTGAAAGCGCCCTCCCACACCCTGAACCCCTCATTCCCAGCTCCGTTGAGTCACAGGCATCAGTAATTTTCTTCAACTGGGTCGCCAGAAAAAAGTTTGAAAATCACTGAACTAGTGGATCAATGCCCCAGTTCATCACATGTAAGGAGCTGAACAGTGTGTGAGGAAGAGTAGTGGATAATCACATTTAGAGCATCTGAAATGTAGATCTGGATTTATTTAGTTCAAAACTGGAGGAAAATAGCAAAGTCAATACAGCACAGATTACTGCCTTTGTATGTAAGTATTGCCAATAGAAGCTTCATAGGGATGCCATTGATTATCTTTAAGAAGATTCCGAAGATCTCGAGTCCAGGATAAAGAAGGATACACTGTTTCGCACTGAAGAAGTTATACAGGAGAGATGGGAGTGTATCTGGGTTAAGCCATCAGCTGCATTTTTCTAATAAACAATGTTTCCCCTTTTGTGGTGTTCACCCACTAGTAACCATGTCTAGGAAGTGGCTAACTTGCCAGCACTTATAGAAAACATGAAAAAGTGGATTAAATTTTAATCTGAGTTGTTAAAAGTTCACTAGCTTTATGCCCTAGAAAGAGTCTCCAATGGTCTTCTGTCCTTTGACAGCTCATCTTTTAAAGGCAGCATCTTCCTGTCCTGGAGGGATACTTGATAGCCTACATATCTGGGAAGGCAATGGGAGTTCTGGCACTAAACCAATGCACCTGATCTCCTTTCTCCAGTATTTCTTTTACTATGTCTCATATCCACTTGTCCTCACTCTGTGCCTGTAAGGTCATTATCCCCAAGTTACAGAGGGGGAACTGAGACACAGAGAGATTAAATAACTTGCCTAAGATCCTAGAAGCCTGTGGCAGAATCAGAAAATAAACACAGGCCTCCTGAGTGCCAGTTCTGTGCCTTCACCACAGCACTATCCCTCCTTTGATACTTCTTGTCTTTAATCTTTCTGTGCTATGGCTTTCATTGTGATTTTAATCCTCAGCTAGTTTCTCTCTTTTGTTTTGTTGCTTTTCTCTTTATTTGCCCCATTGCCAAGAGTTAATGTTGAAGGAGGCGGGAGCTGGAGCAACAGTGAGTGCTGTCAGTGGGAGATCCCAAAGCATTGTCTACGGCCTGTCAAACGTGTGCAAGCAATTGCACAACCAGGAACTGCCGTGAGACTTGAAGTTTCCAAGGAAGAGAACAGGCAACCAGCGGCCCCTCTCCGTGCACTATTGGTGGTGTTACTTCACTATTAGCACCTATCATGAATACACATGGACAGAGAGCAGCTTGTGTTTGCAGTGACCTCTGAGAAGGGCAGCCTGTAAATATCAGTGATTATTTCCTTCATGAGCCAGCTCTTTGGAGGTGTAGAAAGAGGCTCAAGCAGCTCATCAAGCGCTGGAGGGAGGCAGTGTTTTCAGGAAGAAAATCATGGCAGTCAGCATTCCACTGATGATCCGTCTCCCGGCATCAAACAAACAACCCATCCAAGCACGTGACAGTTACGAACAGCCTGTCTTGAGACCCGGCCCACATCTGACTTGGCATTGAAGCCAATATGCAGCATCACTTTGGTGTGTTACCTACACAAGAAGGCAAAGCAGGGCAGGTGTTGTTGGCTAACAACCAATGAAAAGCAACCTATTCCCATGTCTGGGTTGAAGGCCTGATAAGGGCACATGCAGATAGAAACCTAGGAAAGCATCGTCACCAGGGATAGGCACAGTGATAGAACTTCATTTACAATCTCCCTGAACCTTTGAACTGAATCAAAACTGGAATTCCAAAGAATTTGGTTCATTATTTTTGTTTGTTTAAATAGCATTTTTCACACTGCTTCTGGTGGAGGTGCTGAAATACCATGAAAGAAGTTGTATCTTCCCTGAGCTGTTTCTTACTATCTCCCACCATTGCATTACTGCCAAAGCAGTTCCACTAGTGCTGGAAATGTGGGGGAAATGCAAGAGGCTTTTTAGTTAACCTAATTGACCAGGACTTCTGTTTTCCATCTCCAGCTCCACAACACCCTCTAGCACCAAATTAGTGCGACCACAGGGCCACATTGTGATACCCTAACTCAGGCTGAAATGCACTTTATGCTGTGAATAATCCCATTGAAGTCAGATGCTATTCACTATGCGTACGGTTACTGCAATCTCAGAGAGGAGAGTGCGCCCCATAGAGTCATAAGGACCACTTCCTGTTGCACCTACGGATTCCTTGGCAATCTCTTATCCACAAGCCAATCCAGACTGGCCCAGATTAGCAGGTAAGCGCTGAAGGGACCTTAGCACAAAGTGGCAGGGCTGCTGGCACCAAACAAAAAAACACAATAGGCTACGAGAGAGGGGAGAAAACACATTAAAGGAAAGACAACATATGCAGTAGGATGGTTTGTCCTTGACCGAAGGAGATATCAAAGACTGCTCCAGTGATTTACTCTTTGACAGGCTGGCATTTCTGTGATTCATGGAACTAATCAATTAGGACACACATTCCCACTCACCCCAACCCCTTTACTTTTAACTGCTTCTTGCTGGGAGCTCTGCAGAATTGCATGGCACAGTGTAGAAACCATGCTGTGAAAGCCACCATAATCGATGGAAATGGCGATAGATATGGACACTGCTCTGGGGCAAAGGGCAACACAATTGCCCAGGCTCCCTTCCCCTCTTCTCTCTCTCACAACACAAACACGCACAGATGCAAATCACACACACTCATACACATACTCCTTGTACATATACAGGCAAACACATGTGCACACACTTTCATTTGCAGGCACACACTCTGCTCACATGTACACACACAGTCCCAGCATGTCAAAGGCACACGCACTCACCCTCTCACTCACATACATACCCCTCAGGCATGCACATCCACACATGCACACCCACACTCTTGTGCAAAAGCCACACCCCTCACACATACACACACACACACACACTCTCATTCCTGCACACACAGCCCTCAGTCATGCACTACCCACCTCAATTCGATACACACACACACACTCCCCCATCTCTGCATACACACACACACACACACACACACACACACACACACACCCTTCAGGCATACAGACCCAGGAACCTTTCCTTTCTGTCAAAGGTGTTCTGCTGACTGCTAATCACAAGCAATTCAGTAACGAACAGCTCTCTCATTATCTACACCCTCTACAGCCTTCCAGGGTTGGACACAGAAGGCAGAGCACAGGCTTCATGTTGTGCAAAGAACTTGGAGCTGTTTAATTTTAACTCCCACATATCGATGAGTAAAACAAAAACACCTGATGATGCTGGAGGTTCTCGGGAACAGGGTCCATGAGGCTTGCATTCCCTTCCCTCGTATGGTAACACTATGTTGGCCATTCCCCTTCAGGACCATTTATCATGTATCGGCTGAGTGATTACTAGTGGAGGTGCATCCTGCATGGTTAGAAAGCTGGGAAATGCACTGTGAGGCGGTTCTGGGATTGGCAGCCACAGCTGGCCAAAGACTCTGGAAAGTAGCTTGTTTCACGTTGGCTCCCTCCTTGACAAGCCCTGAGAAGCTATTGTACTGGTGTAAGGAGAGCAAAGGAGGCATGAGGGGCTCTGGGAATAAAACATCCCAGGAGATAGACCTAGGGATGGACATTTATCATCATGCCAGGACTAAAATCTCCTGTGGAACACCTGTGGCAGCTGAGTGATCCCCTGTCACGGCCAGAGGTGGGGCCAAGCCAGTTTGCTGCTGGATGCGGTACCAGAATTTCCTGGTGGCCCCATCAGTTTCTACTGCATTTTATCGTTCACTGAATATAATGTCAGCAAGACTCAGATCCACAAAGGTATTTAGGCTCCTAATCTCTATTGATTTCAATGGAAGTTAAAAGCCTAAATACCTTTGTGGATTTGGGCTAAGCTTCTAGCCTTGGTGGGTGCAGAAATTATCACTCTGGTGCTCTGTAACTGAATCCAAGATGGCCTAACCAGGGGGCCTGATTCTGAACTCGCGCCGGTGCACATCAGAAGAAACTCCATTGACATCAATGGAGCTGCTTTGGTGTAAGCCACTGCAAGGCCAGAATGGGGCTCAGTAGCTCTAAAGAGAGTAGTGGGCTGTCATAACATTTCTTCCCAGATCTGGACCTTAGCGTCCAAAATATGGGTATTAGTATGAAAACCTCCAAGCTTAGTTACCAGCTTGGACCTGGTAATTGCTGCCACCAGCTAGGAATTATACAGTGCCTAGCTCACTGTGGTCTCCCCAAAACCTTCCCTGGGGGACCCCCAGACTCAGATGCCTTCAATCTTACAACAAAGGGAAATAACCCCCTCCCCTTGTTTCCTTGTTACTTCCTCCCAGGCTCCCCTCCCTGGATGACCCTAGGAGATTCCCTGCTTCCAGTCCTGGAAACACAAGTACCGAGAGATCTAATCTCTCTTCCCCCTCACCCAGAGGGTATGCAAAGTCAGGCTTAGTAAATCTAACACAAAGAGATTTTCCTCCTGACTTCTTCCTCCCACCAATTCCCTGGTGAGCTGCAGACTCAATTCCCTGGAGTCCCCACTAAAGAAAAACTCCAACAGGTCTTAAAAAGAAAGCTTTATATAAAAAGAATGAAAAAAGGACATAAAAGGATCTCTGTATTAAGGTGACAATATACAGGGTCAATTGCTTAAAAGAAAAATGAATAAACAGCCTTATCCAAAAAGAATACAATTTAACACATTCCAGCAACTACACACATGTAAATAAAAAAGAAAACAATATAAACCTATTGTCTTACTATCCTTGTACTTACAACTTGGAAACAGAAGATTAGAAAGCCAGGAGATAGAAAAATCACTCTCAGAACCGAGAGGGTCAGACCCAAGACAAAGAACAAAGAACTCACACCCAAAACTTCCCTCCACCCAGATTTGAAAAAGTCTTGTTTCCTGATTGGTCCTCTGGTCAGGTGTTTGGTTCCCTGTGTTAACCCTTTACAGGTAAAAGAACATTAACCCGTAGCTATCTGTTTATGACATGGGCTTTTTCCTATTGTCTGACAAGGACCTGGTTGCTCTGGAGCACAGTCATTCGTCAATTTGATCTGGGTGAAATTCCATCAGATCTCGTTTGCTTTCCATGGCAAAATT
Organism: Gopherus flavomarginatus; assembly: GCF_025201925.1. Lineage (NCBI taxonomy): Eukaryota > Metazoa > Chordata > Testudines > Testudinidae > Gopherus > Gopherus flavomarginatus. The sequence continues at coordinate 78,711,077 of NC_066625.1, read as the reverse complement.
CCTCCAGGCAAACTAGTTGAATTTTCACCAATTCAGCCTCAGGCATGAATTTGCTGACTTCAAAGTGAAGCCAACATCAGATGTCAAAATAGGGATGGGGAGGCAGGCGGGTTTTCTTCCCCAACTGTGAAAACAGTCCTTTTAATTTTCATACAGAGGATTTGAGGCTAGAACAAAAGAAATGTTCCAGTCTTTCTTTCCTTTCTCATCTGTAAGAGTTTTCTCCCATTGCTCTAACCTCAGATGCTGTTAGTTTCTGGGCACCCTCTCCTGCTCCCCTCAAATTCCTTCCAGATTGAATCCACATTAGATTTTGGGGGGTAGGTCTTATTTGTTCTGCCTGTGACTTGAAAACAATAGTTTCCCACCGTTCTCCTCTGTTGCTTTAAATCCACTACCTGTTCCTGTTACTCCACTCTGAGGTATTTTTTAGATGTTGGTTATTCCACTTTACATCTACACTGTAGCTCATTAAAACTGAGCTTCACTCCAGCTTTCTCATTACAACAGGCAGAAAGCTTAGCTTCTGGGAACACAGTTATAACTTATAATGAGGGCAAAATGTACAGCTCAGAAACAACTTCTAATAGCTCATTAGTAAAATTGACTACTCAGACACCACTACTGTTTCCTCGTTCCAACTAAAGATCTGAGAGCCAGCCCCTTCCCAGAGTGATGCAGAGGTTAGCCAACGTTTAGTCTTCAAAATCAAGGCAAAGTTGTATACTTCCCTAAGGATTTTATCTTAGCTCTAGGAGGTGTCTTGGCCATGTGTGTCCTGCAGTAATTTTTGTGGATGCTCCCGAGTCTGTTGACACCGGTGTTTGGTGCCTACCTACCATGTTACCACCTCCCTAAATGGAGAGAGAGTTGCTATAACCTTTTGGCAATGCAGGCAGTGATGCCCTCTCCCCTAGTACCAGCATATGGGCAAAAATCTACCACTTCAGTGCAGGACCTCCTGCCTTTGTCCATTTTTGCCTCTGCTGACTTTCCAATTACTTAACTCTGATACATTTCCTTCTAATCAAGCATGATGCTCCCCTTGGGTCTTTGTCCTCTCCCTGGTGACAAGAATGCTCAGAATCATAGAATCATAGAATATCAGGGTTGGAAGCGACCTCAGGAGGTATCTAGTCCAACCCCCTGCTCAAAGCAGGACCAATCCCCAATTAAATCATCCCAGCCAGGGCTTTGTCAAGTCTGACCTTAAAATCCTCTAAGGAAGGAGATTCCACCACCTCCCTAGGTAACCCATTCCAGTGCTTCACCACTCTCCTAGTGAAAAAGTTTTTCCTAATATCCAACATAAACCTCCCCCACTGCAACTTGAGACCATTACTCCTTGTTCTGTCATCTGGTACCACTGAGAACGGTCTAGATCCATTCCCTTTGGAACTCCCTTTCAGGTAGTCAAAAGCAGCTATCAAATGCTTGTTTGCTTACACAGCTGAGGACCAGCAAGAGAAGTGGTGACCTGTAGGATTATTGAATGCTACCATCCTTTTTCCTGCTCAGCCCATGTGATACTTTATTTTGGGACCTCTGTTCCTGGCTGTAGCCAGCCCCCAATCTCATGAATAATCAGCATTCATGACTCTAATTGGGGTGATGTGGGGCAGTGAGTAAGTATTTGTCAATAGATGGGTCTCCCCCAGTCCTAGGACTACGTGCACTCCTTCTGAAATGTGTGCCACCCAACTTCAGCATGGGAATCCTGAGGTTGCTCGTGCTCTTGAGACTTGTGCTTCCTGCTGTGCCACCCAGGCTGAGTTGGCACTATGGGGTGTTTTAACTGTCCTAGCTCCCACCCCTGACATGAATCTCAGTGGCCACCAATAATAACTAGACACTTTACTGTTCTCACATTCTTACCTTTGTCTCTGGACAGAGCAATCCCGTGAGATTCTGTTTCTGAGTCAGGGTTTCTCTGGCTCACTTTGTTGAAGAAGCTGTTGAAGAGACTGGCCCAAGGTGCTCCAAAGTTCAGCCAGTGCTCAGGCCATTGTTGCTCAACTTCCAGGGCAGCAGCCCCTTCTTTGACATCAAAAAGATTCATGACTCTTCTCTTTCCTTTTACTATCCGTGATAACAATGCCACCCAAGCCTATTTAATCTATTTGTGTGCGTTTTGAGCGGCTGAGAGAGAACTTGATGGGTAAAGGGGGATGTGTGGGGAGCAGGAGAATAAGATGTCCTTTGCTTTAGCTTGTCAGACAATTTTAGATGCCTTCCAACACCCCCTGATTGCCTTTTGTGACTTCCCCCAGCTCCCCAAAGGGTAGTAACCTACTGATTGAGAAACACCTGTTCAGATATTTCGATCCATTTATCTCCTTCTAAAGATATGCCACCTCGGCACAGCCACTGGGAGCAAGGGCAATGAGGGGTACAAGTCCTCCTCCCACTCTTTGCTATGATCTTGCTGTGCCCCACAGAGGTGGCTGCAAGACCAGTGCGTTCTCAACCCAATCACATCCTCTATGCATGTATGTGGTTGTGCCACTAACAGGCACTAAGATTCAGATCTGGAGATGAGTTACGATTCCAAACGCCCCACAAAATTAAGATCCAGGAGCTGGGCCCCTGTGTTGTATTAGAGCAGGGAGAGTGCTCTGACTTAAACTGGGCTACAGAAAACACAGCTACGGATCAGTGTGTTGGTGGGGGTATCCTGGACACACTGCCTTTTCCTGGTATGCTAGCAACATGGATTCCCCTGTGATAGTCTAGGTCTCTGGTATAGTCTACACACATGGTGATATTTATAAGGAAAGACAGAGGCCTTCAGGCTTGTTGCTAACTATTCAAAGACCTACTCATCTTCTCATAAAGGATTCTGGGTAGCATCCAACAGGCAATGTCCAGTACTCAGAAGTACTATAAAAAGCACAGCCACTAGAGAGCATTCAGTCACTATGGGGAAGATCCTGAGGTTACTCAGGATTTACTTGGTCCTTACTCAGGCAAACTGAGTAAACACTGAGTAAAAAGTGAGCAAAGACCCATGATTTATGTGTCCATATTATTGGATTACAAGGCCCACCTGTCTCTCTTTCTCAAAAAAAAGTAATCTAAGTTATAAAATATCAGTGCACTAAAAGTTCAGGAGAAGCTTCACTGAATTGACAGCCTTACTCATCTAGTCTTATTAGCTACTTAAATCATCTGTCACAGGAAACACACTTTCTCACCAGTGGTATTTAATGTTGAACATTTGGCTCAATTTGTTGCAGGCTCAACATGTGACCCTTTGACAATCTCACAGGATGTGGTGACTACCGTAAAGGGGCTGGGAACCTGGCACTGAAAACCTCAGTGCTCCATGTGTGAAGTCTGGCCTGCAAAGAGCTGAAGGGTGAACATGCTACCATTAGAGAGTTCTCTGCCTTGGGCAAGTGTGTGCTACGGCTAGAGAGCTCACTGCTCTAAGATAGTATGTGGAAGAGTGTGTGCTGCTTCAGCTCCAGAGCTATTACAGAGCTCCCTGCTTCGGCAGAGTAGAAAGCATTCCCTACCCTGGAGGAGTACACTCATCGTGAGTAAGTACGAAGAACACAACGGCATTTGAAAGGGGTTTTTTTTGTAGCTGTCAGTCATTATTTCTCTTGTCTGTGTCACAGTGACTCATGCTTTGCCCCCAAACTATGCCCTGGCAGAAACAACAAAGCATTTTTTTTTCGCCTTAATGCACATTCCAGTTAGTTTGGGGATGGTTGTTCCAGTGGAATATATATTTTCAAAGACACAAGGGTGTCTTTCAGAGTGGGCTGAAGCATTTCCCTGATGTCAGATTCTGGATGCACATCTGCTGTTTTCTCTAAGCATGTTATTTGTAAGCATATTGATCATCTTAGTCTGACTTTAGTGTCTCAGAGAATTTCACAGAGTTTACAACCACAAGGCACCACCAGATCCTCTAGTGTGACCTCCTGTATATCACAGACCACCAACAAGCACCTCCACTCTAAACCCAACAGCCAAAAGTATTACAGCCCACCAGAGACTAGACTGTTATGTGCCACAGTCAGAGAATAGGAAAGACCGAGGTGCACCAGTGCCCAAGGCCACTATAATGTCAGGGTAACAAGTGAGATATACCCCGATAATCCTGGCAAGTGACCCACACCCACACTCTGCAGGGGAAAATGAAACCTCTCCAAGGTCTCTGCCAACCTGACCTGGGGGAAAATTCTCTCCCAACTCCAGATGTGGTGATCGATTAAATCCTGAGCATGTGAGCAAGAACCAGCCAGCCAAACACCTGAGAGAGAGAGACTGCTCCGTACCACCTCAGAGCCTTGCCCCACCCTGCCCAATGTTCCATCGCGAGCCATGGCCATCCCTGGTGCTTTAGAGGAAAGAGATCCACCCTTCCACATACACTCCATCTCCACCCCAGAATATGGGGCAGGGGATGGGGGAAGAAATCCCTTCCCGACTCCTGAGGGCAATGCTTTTTGCTGTAGTGTAAACAGAGCATCAAAGAAATGTAAAAGGGGCTATTGAAAGAGCGAAGCCATTAGTTCCTAAAGGATACTTCTTGCCCATCTCACTGCTACAATCCTGTCCAGATACTAAACAACAGGATTGTGCTAAGAACAAGCACTTTTGCTTTACAGTGGAGATCGCAACTCATCCTTGGCCTTCTCTGAATCACCCATGCACCCATTACAGCACTGAATGCTGTGGAGGCTTTTTAGGGACTGTTTATAAAGGGATTGTTTTTTCTGCTCTGCTTATTTATTATCTTCTCAGATTTATTATGTTCCACATTGATAGATTAGGTGAGCTGAAAAAACAAACAAGCCTTTTCTCCTCAGAAAAACATGACCTGGGATTATTCATCCTTTCTGCCTTTCTTCTCTTTCCACACTTTTGCTGAACAAACGGACAAATTAATTTAGGCCAAAATTGCCAGAGGAAGCATCTGATCTTGGGAGCCTCATTTTTTGGGTGTCCAGCCTGAAACCCCTCAGCGCTGGGTGATTTTAGTTGGAGTTCTGGGTGCTTGGCATTTTATGGCAGAGAGGCCGTGGGTGACTCAGGCCAGGCACCTAGAGATGGAGGCACCCAGAAACAGAAGCATCCACAATTAGTGGCTATTCTTGAACATGTAGTGTACTGGGCTTATTGAAAATGAGGGCTGGACCATGCTGATTAGAGCCTGCAATAGTTGAAATCCTGCCCAGACTCACCTGGGCAGCCCAGCCGAAATGTATGACGTTGCAGTGTGTAAGCCAAGAGGCAGATTTGCCCACTGAGAACAGGTGCCATGCCTGCTAACGCCAGCTGCTCTGGTCAGGACTTGGAAATGGGTGCAGCAGACACAGCTCCTGAAAATCAACCCAGTGGTTCACACTAGTACCAGTGTCTGCTGTGGCAGGACACTATGGGAGCCTGGAGCCTGATCCAGTGGGCGCACTCCACTGAGCACTAAACGGCTAATGTCCCCAGCCGTGCCATAATGCACAGCCCCAATGGGGCTTGGTCAGACGACATAGGGGTGTGGCCAATCTCCACCCTACCCCATCCACACGTCCTCAGTGGAAGCAGATAGCTGGATGAGAATTTGACATTTTTATTTAAAGCACAGTAAGTGCTGCATTGTGCATTGCTCCCTTGTACCTCTGAGCCATACTACCCTGCCAGTAAGGGACCTACCTGTCAGCCACTCCTTCATGCTCAGGGTTCCCTCAAACCTGCCCTATGGAGCAGCATTTGCCTGTCCAGCTGCCAAACTTGTCCAATGGTCTGCAGTGTCATAACTTGACTCACATTTTCAGGCCATCCTCTGCTTATTAAAAATGTTTCTTTCCCCCTGTGACATTCCGCAGGGTTCAGCATGCAAATTTACTCCCAGCCAAATACATGAGCACTCTGACCAATCATTCATGAATTATATATAGGGCAACACCTGCAAACTTTCTCATCCCAGCCTTGTTGCCCCAGAAATGTGTCTTGTACTGTAATGGACAGTACAAGCTCACAGGAAATCCATCATTTCATCAAAGGAAAAGGATAAATTTGTTATCCCAAATGGAGTTTCTCCACACACTCTAATCCAAACACCCTGGTTAAGATAAAACAATATGATAAGTTCAATAACTAAAGAAAGATAGATTTTAAATGATTATAAGTGATGATGCATAAAAAGTCAAGATTGGTTGCAAAAAGAAAATAAAAGAGTAAAACACCAGCTAATAACTAACTTAACAAGCTAAGTGAAACTAAAAGCAAAAGAAATGTCTCATCATACGCTGTAGTAACTTTTACAGGCAGGGTCTCCTTTAAACCTGGGACCTCTCCCTTAGTTCAGATCTTTGAGAGTCATTGATGTCATGAGCAGAGATGAAGGAGGAGAGAGGTGAATTGGAGACCACTGCTTCTCCTTCTTGTATCACCATCTCCTTTTTGAGGATTACTCCCAGCTGGATTGTAGGTAGGGTGATCAGATGTCCTGATTGTATAGGGACAGTCCTGCTATTTGGGGTTTTGTCTTATATAGGTGCCTGTTACCCCCCACCCCGTCCCGATTTTTCACACTTGCTATTTGGTCACTCGAGGTGTAGGCGACACATAGTCTATTGGGGAGGGAGAGGGTTCAACTGTCCCTGTGATGAAATGTAGATTTCTTCTTCACACTGCTAAAGAATGGCTACTTAAATACGTGATAGCTTTTTAACACCTGGCTGTCTATAGTTCCTGAGAAATGGTTTGAGCCTGCTTTTCTTAACAAGGATACATAGCAGCATCTTATAACTTCACATATAATGTTGATACACATATTTTACCAGGACAATAATGTTCAGCAGATTATGATGTTTCAAATGATACCTCATAAGGCATACTTTGTACAAAATTTATCATAGTCTTGTAAATGCAGTGAACATAATAGTATAGACCATCACGTATCCCTAGAGTTTCAAGGCTGCATCTTGGCCAAATGGCAGAAGAGGGAGCCTCCCATATGCCAAGTGTACTAAAATCCACCTCCCTAAAAATGCACTTGACCCAGACACTCCATAATTTACAACATTGTCAAGGATACAACAATGTCAGGCCCACTTGTATTTACAAATTAATAGGGTTTGAATGTCTCTTGTTTACAGTAAGTTTCCTGCTAATTGTCTAATTTTGAGGGCAGAGACATCATGAGCATAATAAATATGGGTTTATGGAAAATAGATCCTGTCAAACAAACGTGATATCTTTCTTTGATGAGATTACAGTTTGGTGTTAATGTTGATGTAATATGCTCGTGTAAGGCACTTGCTTTGGTGACAGATGATATTTTAATTAAAAACCTAGAACAATACAAAATTAACATGATACACATTAAACGGATTAAAAACTAGCTGAGTGAGCAGGTGTGTTTCTAGTGGAGTCCCACAGGGGTCCGTTCTTAGCCCTAAGCTATTTAATATTTTTATCAATGACCTTGGAGAAAACAGAACATAATTAAAGCTTGCTGATGACACAAAGTTTGGGGAGTGGTAAATAATGAAGAGGACAGGTCATTGGTAGAGTGATCTGGATTGCCTGGTAAGCTGGGTGCAAGCAAGCAATATGTGTTTTAATATGGCCAAATGTAAAGTCATATATCCACGAACAAAGAATGCAGGACATGTTTACAGGATAGAGTACTCCATTCTATGAAGCAGTGACTGAAAATGATTTGGGGTCCGTGATAGATAATCAGCTGAACATGAACTCTCTGTTTGAGACTGTGTTTAAAAAGACTAATGAGATCCTTGGACGTATAAATAGGAGAACCTCGACTAGGAGTAAGGAGGTTATACTACATCTGTATTTGGCAGTGATGCAATTGCTGTTGAAATACTGTGAACAGTTCTGGTGTCCACTGTTCGAGAAGGATGTTGATAAATTGGAGAGTGTTCAGACAAGACCCACACGACTGATTCAAGGATAGGAAAACTTGCCTTATAGAGATAGACAAAAGGAGCTCAATCTATTTAGCTTAATGAAGAGAAGGTTTAAGATAAGAAGTGGCTTGATCACTGTCTGTAAGTACCTACCTGGGGGCTGGTCTACACTACAGGGGAAAATCGATCTCAGATATGCAACTTCAGCTATGTGAATAATGTAGCTGAAGTCGAAGTATCTAAGATCGAATTACTCACCGTCCTCACGGCGAGGAATCGATGTCCGCGGCTCTCCATGTCAACTCCACAACTTTGTTGGGGTTGGTGGAGTTCTGGAATTGATATAAGCGCGTTCGGGGATCGATATATCGCGTCTAGATGAGACGCGATATATCGATCCCCGAGGAATCGATTGCTACCCGCCAATACGGCGGGTAGTGAAGACGTAGCCTGAGGAACAGAAATTAGAACACAGAAGGCTTTTCAGTCTAGCAGAGAAAGGCATAACACAATTAAATGGCTGGAAATTGAAGCTAGAGAAATTCAGTCTGGAATAAAAGTGCACATTTTTAACAGTGATGATGATTAACCATTGGAACATCTTACCAAGGTCTGTGGTGGATTCTCCATCACTGGCAAGATTGGATGTTTTCCTAACATATCTGCTGTAGTTCAAACAGGAGCTAATTCGGAAAAGCCCCAGGACCTGTGTTGTAAAGGAGGTCAGACTAGAAGATCACAGTGGTCCCTTCTGGCCTTATAATCTTATGATCCATGAATTTTCAGCCAATATCAATACAATCTTCATTTTTGGGCACCCACTTTCATGCATTTCAATGGTAGTGCCTACAAGATCTGCCCATGCACATGCAAATCAGGTAGTCAGTCAGCCATCTTACCAACCTGCCTGAAACGTATTGCACACCTACTCTGAGGTGTGTTTGCAAAATGAAGGTTTGAGCCTGTTCCGACTGAAGTCAATGGGAGTCTTTCCATCAGCTGCAAAAGGGGCTGGGTTAGGCCAGAAGAAATCAGATGAGACTGAAAATTTGATTCCTGGATGAACTTTTTGTCTTTTCACCTGGCAGCTAACAGGCTTCCAAGCAATCTGGTGGACAGCTCTCATGATCAGTTTCTTGTGATTGCAGGGGGCAGTTAGTCCTTCCAGTCGCCTATATTCCACTGGGGTAAATGAACCCAATGGCCCAAGAGGATTTCTGTTCCTGGTGTACAGATACCCACACATGGCAAAATAGCACCCTTGCAATGAACCTTACTTGGCCCTTGGGTTGGCAGCCTCAGCAAACAGGCCAGAGATTGAATAGGCCATGCAGAATGAACTTTCCCTCAGTCCTACAAGCAAGGCCCCCCAGGTCAGGGTAAGGCACAAGGGCAGAGGGTAACAGGAGTATGGAGGAAACTTGCCATACCACTGCCCTGCCTCATAACTGTTCTGTAGATAAATAAAACTCTTTCGTCTCAAGTGTTCATCAACTTTAATATATAGAGAGAGATAGAGATCTATATCTATATCTGTATCCATACCTATGTCTATAATTTGCAATCAACCAAACATCTTGCTACAGAGCTGCTAACAATCACCAGCCAAGCAAGATAACTTATGAAATTCTTTCAAAGAAGCCTATTGACAACTCACTCATCTTGTTCCTCTAAAGGCCAGACGCAGCCCTGGAAATGTGTGAATTCACAGATTTGCCCTGCTGTCTTTTTACTCTGCATGACCATTTCTGGTAAGTGTTCATCTTTAACCACCTTCCTATTGAGAGTGCGGAGTTCTCTCATGTTTGTCCATATGATTTTACTAAGGGTCCGTTTGAGGGGTGAGGGTGGAAATGATTTGACCAAGGTTAAGTAATAATTGTAAGAAATTGTTTTGACATTATGTTAATGGCTGTCAGCATATTATCCCCAATTTAAAGTTAATCACCAAAATTACCATTGCAGCTCCAAAAATCTAATGAAATAAGATTTGTTGAGGTGTGAATAACACAGAAATTGAGAAGCACAAGCTAGCTGTGAAACAAACGAAGTGCCTTTAGAGGCAGTACTACAGACCTTCTCCAGGAATATTTTGGCAGCGGGGTGGCAGTGCCCTCATCACTCACCCACCCTCCAAAGAAAGTAATTGCATCATTTCCATAAATCAAAAATTATACCGACACAACACATACCAATATCCTTGTTAGAAAGTCCATGTTAAATAAGATGAACAGTATTTTGGGGGTAATACCGCACTCGGAGGGTCTCTTCAGCAGCTTGTGGCCCTAAACAATGGCTTAGCCAGCATATACCTAGCACCACGACCGCTTGCCTTAACTCTTTATACTCTAACTTGAATTGATGTGGGCTCCCAGTGCTGTGCAGGCCTTTAAAAGAATTTAAAAGCCATGGCTTGGTCAATGCCCTGGAACAATCTCCTGAGATTCTGAGCTTCCAGTGACCATCCTTTCATTGTGCCGCCTAGCACAATCGGCCCCTTATTCTTGACTGGGGCCTTTGGGGGCTACCATACTCATATCACAGCTATCATCATTGCCATGAATGGTTTGGAGGGGCATAATATCATGCCTGGAGAGATCAATTGTCCATCCAGCCCAATAGCTTGTCCGCACGACTGACCATAGCAGAAGTTTCAGAAGAAGGTCAACCCACTCCTACCCCACACACTATACCTGACCAATTCTCTCCTACTGTTCCATGGATGAAAATATCTTACTGCCTTGGCTGAGGATAAGCATATGCCCTGGGGATTGGTCCTGCTTTGAGCAGGGGATTGGACTAGATGACCTTCTGAGGTCCCTTCCAACCCTAATCTTCTATGATTCTGTGATTCTATGAGAAGGCTAGATAGCCCTTATCATTTTTAGCCTAGTTGGTATTTCTGCAATTCTTGTTTTTTATTTGTTTTGCAGAATTCCCCTAACCGGTCCACTGTTATTTTACAGTAGTATCCAGAGGCCCCAATGCAGTAGGTACTAAACAAACTCATAGTAAGACACGGTCTTATTAAGCCCTGAAGAGCTTATTTTCCAATTGGATAAGACAGAACATAGGTGGGAGGGGAAACAGAGAAATAGCAGGACTTGCCCCAGGTCACACAGCAAAGCTGGGGCCAGAACCCACATGTCTTTGGGGCCTGACCTATTGCCTTGCTCACTAGCCCAGTGATTCGCCACCTATTTACCACTGTGGGCCGCGTATGCAGCTCTTTCTGTGTTATGTGGCCCACATCCATGCACTCTATATCAAAATTTGGCACACAGCCCGTCCGGGAATGCTGTTGGTGGGCCAGGCTGGTTTGTTTACCTGCAGCATCTGCAGGTTCGGCCGACAGTGGCTCCCAGTGGCCGTACTTTGACGCTCCAGGCCAATGGGAGCTGCTGGAAGCGGCAGCCAGCACCTCCCTTGGCCCGCGCCACTTCCCACAGCCCCCACTGGCCTGGGACAGCAAACTGCGGCCAGTGGGAGCCGCGATTAGCCAAACCTGTGGATGCTGCAGGTAAACAAACTGTCCCTGCCTGCCAGCAGCTTTCCCTGATGGGAACTTGTGCAATGTCACCCATCAGGGCAGTGGCTGTGCCAGAAATAGAACCCAAATCTCCTGAATCCCAGTCCAGCACACTCACTACAAGGAGATGCTGCCTCCCAAGGCAGGAAACTTCCTGCTTATATTTCAAGGAAGAAAGATCGGGTCTGGTTGTGGAAGACGCGGGAAAGAGTGATGGTGGAGCAGAGGTGGGTAGGGGACAACGTGAAAAGAGATAAATGGAGGGGGTAGAGCTATGCAGGGCTTTGAAAACAAGGACAAGAAGACTGGATCTTTCCCCTTGTTCCACTGCACTAATTTCAAAGGGGAGAGGGGGACATGGTCACCACAGCAGGCACGGAGGAGGACCTTAGCACAGTGTTTCTCAAATGCAGCCACCAGGGGCTTTTTTTGTTGACACCAGGGGCTTTTTCACTGGCCACAGCTTCCTGAGCAGTGATTGAAGGAGGGGGTGCAAAGTAATGGTTCTTCCCCTGGGACTGCCCCCCGGGGTTGGGCCCTGCCCCTCTCTGGAGCCACAGGCTGCAGAGGAGCAGGCAGCCAGTGTACATTCCCCAGCTTCCCAGGGATGTTGGGGCTCGAGCTTCAGGCTCTGTCCCCTGACTCCAGGCTCCATCACCTCTGCCTCCCATAGGCGGCAGGTTATACACATTTGCGGTGCCGGAGCACCAGGGATATTCAGGGCCGGGTGCCCTGCTCCAGCAATATTTGGAGCTGGGTCTCTCCCCCGGCCCTGCCTGGATTGGGCCCTGGCCCCTGCGGGTCACCCCCCCGCGCTGCCGCGTCTCTGCCTGGAGCGGGTCCCGGCCTCCGCCTGCCACCCTCCCCCTGCGAATGGCTCCCGGCAGAACTGCTGTCTGCTGCCCCAGCATCCTAGTGCCTGCCATCTACTAATGGCAGGACAGGCTGCCCTTACCCTGCCCTTCCACCCTAGCCCTGAGCCCTTCCAATGCCGCAAACCCCTCATCCCCAGCCACAGCCCTCATCCCCCTGCACCTAATCCTCTGCCCCAGCTCCGAACCCCCTCACATCATGAACCCCTCATTCTCAGCCCCAACCCTCATCCCTCCACACCCTGATCCTCTGCCCCAGCTCTGTGCCCCCCCGCAGCATGAACCCCTCATCCTCAGCCACAACCCTCATTCCCCTGCACCCTGATCCTCTGCCCCAGCTCTATGCCCCCCCGCAGCATGAACCCCTCATCCTCAGCCCCACAGCCCTCACCCCACAGCCCAACCCTCTTCCCTAGCCCTGAGCCCCCCCACATCATGAAACCCTCAGCCCCACAACCTTCACCCCTGCACTCCCTCCTATCACCAAACTCCCTCCCAGAGCGTGACCACCTCCCCCTTCCTACACCCCCACCCCCAGCCCAGAGCCTGCACCCAAACTCCATTCTAAAGCCTGCACCTCTCACCCCCTCCTGCACACCCACCCCCTGCCCCAGCCCGGAGCCTGCACCCAGCACCCAAACTCCCTCCCAGAGCTTGCACCCTTCACCTCTTCCTACACCCCCACCCCCAGCCCAGAGCCTGCACCCAAACTCAGTCCTAATGCCTGCACCTCTCACCCCCTCCTGCACACCCACCCCCTGCTCCAACCCGGAGCCTGCACCCAGCACCCAAACTCCATCTCAGAGCTTGCACCCTTCACCTCTTCCTACACCCTCACCCCCAGCCCAGAGCCTGCATCCAAACTCCGTCCTAATGCCTGTACCCCTCACCTCCTCCTGCACACCCATCCCCTGCCCCAGCACGGAGCCTGCACCCAGCACCCAAACTCCATCCCAAAGCCTGCACCTCTCCTGCACCCTAATCCCCAGCCCAGGACCTGCACTCCAGACCTCCCCCCCAAAACCCCGCCCAGAGCCTTAGGCAGATGGGAGCGGGTTCTGGGCACCACCAAAATTTCTACAAACTTGCCACCCATACTGCTTCCCACTGCCTCACCTGGGCCTCACCTCCCACCTCACCATCACCTCTGGTCCCCACTGTCTCACCCAAAGGATGTAGATAGCGATCAGAAAGGAATGAGGAGAACCAGTATCAGTGGATTTACTCCGGAATTACAGCAGTGTAACTATGAGCAGACTCGAGCCTACAGATTATAGCTAGAGATACACATGTACCATTATCCTCATTGTACCAATTGAGAGACTGAAGCACAGAGGAAGGAAATGACTCACTTAAGGTGACACATTGTGTCAGTGGGAGAACAAGGGATCGAACACTTTTCTCTTCACTCTCCAGACTGACTCTCGGTTATTCTGCAAGGCACTATGGGCCATGTTTTCCTATGTAGGGCTCTAGTTTTGCACGTGCCAGACTGTACACTACTATCTGCATCTGGTTTTCTGAATTTAATCACCCGCCTACCTCAGACGCATTCATACAATAATTGCAATCAGTTCTGGGTATAAAATTTGCAGCTGCAAATGTAGAGACAAGCTTGACAAAGGCTGAAAACTCGACATTTTATACCTCAAAATACTACAGAGTGGCAGCATTGTTTGCTTTAATAAATGCCCACAGCTATTTCAGAGCCATCGTAAAGTGGTTTTACAAAATCCTGTTTTCAGTTTCTTCACCTTTCAGTCTCTTTAAAATGACTTTTATACCTCTGGCCAATTTGTTCTTGGAATTTTGCTGCAACATCTAAATGAGGACACTTTGAATCACAGATGTGAGGAATTAAAGATGCTTTTCTCTTTAGTTTTTTAATGATTTTTCATTATACGATGGAGCCAAATATCTATCAGGGTAAAATCAATAATAGCTCCCAGAACTACGAGTAAATGCCCCAGACTTAATACTCTTCATGTACAGCCACTGCAGCTGTATATCTAAAGGAAAACTAATAGAGTGACTAGTTCTATAAGTTATTGGTGTTTGAAATATGCTTCTTGCTAAAATGGTTATGGGCAATGTAATTATTAGCATTACAATGCAGGGCTCCTGCCTATTTGACTTTTCAAGCTTTGTCTCAAAGACACATGGGCTGTTTGTTGGATCTTTATCTCAACCTTTTCCCCGTGTGAAGTCCAAAAAAGGAATTGGTCTCACTGTAGTGTGCTGGGTTGTGTGTGTGTGTCAACACTGCTCTTGCCAGGTTGGAATGTCTGACATGCTCAGTTGTGTGGGTCAATGTCTCCCCCTGGTGACTGGCATGCTCCCCAGGGATATAAGCCCTTATGCTAGTACAGCTAACAGAGATTCTGTGTTAGCTCAAGGAGCTGGGATATTAAAGCAGGAAACCCCGTGAAAAAATAGCCAAAAAACAGTTCACTTGAAATCCAAACTTCAGGCCAGGTTTGCTGAATAGTTCGCAAAATATTCACTTTGCCCAAATCTGGGTTTTGTGCCCACCTGAGCCAGGTTTCAAGAGAGTCCGAGACAATTTCTGGCATTAGGTGAAAATCTAGCAGAACATGGAAATTTTGGCTGAATTTTGAACCCTGTTTTGAACCCCAAATTCTGGGATGCAGAGTTAAAAAGGCTGAAGCTGAAGTAAACATTGGCACAACCCCATAGAACGAAATCTACTGAGCTGCTCACAGCTCAAAATGCTGAGTCCTCTCACCCCATCTTTCAGTTTGGCTGACAACTGTGGCCACAGTTTTCACATGGCCACAGATTTGTGGACATCCCACAAGCTTCTGTGGTGGAAGACAAAACTTAGAGCAGAGATCAGCAGCCTTTGGCAAGTAGCCTGTCAGGGTAAGCCCCTGGCGGGCCGGGCCTGTTGGTTTATCTGCAGCTTCGGTCGTGGTTCACTGTCCCAGGCCAACGGGGGCTGCGGGAAACAGTGTGGGCCAAGGGATGTGCTGTCCATCCTTCCCCAGCCCCCATTGGCCTGGAACGGCGAGTGGGAGCCAGTGGGAGCTGTGATCAGCAGAACCTGCGGACGCAGCAGGTAAACAAAGTGGCTTGGCCAGCCAGGGGCTTTCCCTGATGAGCCGGGTGCCAAAGGTTGCCGATCCCTGACTTAGATTGTGGATATAGGGATTTTAAAACAACCTGGCTCCATGAGTTGCTGCCACTCTCCAGCCGCATTCATCCTCTGTTCTTTAATCTATTCTGAGGTCTATATCCTCCCCACAGGAAGGGCTGCCACTGTAGCATTGTCTGCAATCAGTTAGACTGCTAGACACATAAACCACAATCTAGCCTTCTCCATCCAAGAAATAAATAGCACAAAAAGACATTGACATCAACTACACCCGCTGTGTCTGGATACTGCAATGCCTGGTGCTCTCTGGGCTCCAGCTTTCCCCCATTGAAGTCAATAGGAGCTTTGCCACTGAATTTCAGTGGCCTCAGAATCAGGCCCCCTCTGCACATGCTCTCACAAGGTGTGAGTGTGTTGAAACCATGGGAATGCTCAGCACACTGCAAGAGTGATGCACAGGATCAGGCCCTAAGTACCAAACGAGGGAGAGAGATTTTATAGCAGAGACTACAGGCTACATGGAGAGAAGGGAGTTCGGAAACCCTTTGTGTCAATGTCCTAATAACGATCTGGGCCTGGGGGGGGTGGGATTTCATTATAAATCTCATACAATACATAACTAAATAAAAACATCCCATTTCCACCTGAGACTCTGGCCAGGATTTTTAGGTGCTTGAGGGTTTGGGTTTATGTTTTTTTTAACACGTATAAACAAGTACAAGGTGTTGTAATTGGACAATTTCTTTGTAGCATCATGTGTCAAGATGACCTCAGAGGCCTTTTCACTGTTGCTCAAACATATTGGACAAGTTTCTCAGCAGCTGTGCATTGGTTTTTATTTATTTATTTAATGAGCTTCTTGTAAATTATAGCAGCTACCCAAGTATCGCCCCATCACTTTTCCTTTCTTCACTGTAGTTTTGTTTATTTCCCCTGTTGCCTCCAAGGGTTGCTTTGTGAATATGTAACATCCACACGGGGCCCGGGGGGGCGGGGGAGGAGGAGAATAAACATCACGTCGTATGGTCAGGGCCGGCTCCAGGCCCCAGCGCGCCAAGCGCGTGCTTGGGGTGGCACGCCGGGGGGGGCGCTCTGCCAGTTGCCAGGAGGGCGGCAGGCTGCTCCAGTGGACCTCCCGCAGGAGTGCCTGCAGAGGGTCCACTGGTCCTGCGGCTCCGGTGGAGCATCTGCATACAGGCCTGCGGGGGGTTCCACCGGAGCCACGGGACCAGCGAGCGGCAGAGAGCCCCCCGTGGCGTGCCGCTGTGCTTGGGGCAGCGAAATGGCTAGAGCTGGCCCTGTGTATGGTTCCACATGAAGAATGTTCCTTTTTTTTTTCCAACTTGTCTCACATCACTCTTTACAAAAGCAAATTTTAGTCTGGTGGATAGTGTGGGTGTGACAGCCGCAGAGGTATAGGCAGAGGTGCATATGTGTTGCCGCACACAATTTCCTTGGAGGACTATATTTCTCATGGCAATTGATAGGGCAGATTTTATTATTATTAATATTAGGTTGATCCACTTGGGCTTTTTATTGACACTCTGTTCGATCCGTCGTTCTCTCTGCCCCGTTGACTTCCTGAACGTAATAAGGGGACGATATAAAAGGCATGTCCACTGAGTGAGGTTAGAGGAGTGCAAAGAGCAGAAGTTGGCAGGGAAGGGGTTAAACTTCCCCTTCCGGCAAGGGAAGGAACACAGCTGCTTGCCCCCCAGTGCAGGGATTTGCAGGCTAGCAGGGATGGGCCAGCTGTTGGGGATTAATTAATCTCTCGCCTCCCTCCCAGCCCATTATAAGAGGAACTTGCTGGAAGATGCTGGGGTTTGGAGCTGGCAGGAAGGGCAGTTTTGCAGGAAGAAGGCTGAAGAAAAAGAGATGAAGGAGGTGGTTTCCCTCGGGGCTCTGGCCATACCTTAGATAACTGATTTTGTCTGGGGAGTGCCCTGCTCTGTTTAGCCTTCATACGTCAAGGACGTTCTTTGCATGTACTTTTTGGCTATTAAATAAACCCCGCAGTTGAAGTGTATACACAAGCACCATCCTTTCCTGCTGCAGGGAGTTACGTGCATAGGCTCTCGCAGGGATTGTGGGCAAAAGATGAATCCGTGTATAGACAAACTTTGCATGTGTCTGGAAGCAATAGGACCTTCCCCACCTCTTCCTTCAGTTTGCCTTGCTGCTAATGGGAAAAGGGGAGTTCAGCTTTCATACCACATGGCTGCAGGTACATGTTCTATGATGCTGCCTGGCTTTGGCCGTAGTGCCCCAGCATGGATGCTCCGGCAGATTCCTGGCTATTGAATCATTGGTGAGTAGAGGAGTGTTGGAGGCTTATGATCCAAGGGGACCATAGAACCCCAGACTGGGGAGCTACAGGTAACTGAATTTTTGCTTTGAGGTTTCACATCTGTTTGAACTTGATAGGGGGAAGCAACAAGCCTGGTTAATGGAATACAAAAAGAGTGTTTGCATTAGCCCTGCTGTTCTGCTTGGCATTTCCACCTGCACCAGTGGCCGCTCAGCAATGAACTCTGTCTCTCTTGCGTGCTGACAGAATTAGATGACAGTTGCAAGAACTAACTCTCCGGCGAGGCATGTGAGCTGGACTGTCTGCAGCTACACAGAAAGCACTGGGACACAGAACTGCTGAGGCTAATGCAGATCTTATGAAACAGTCCCAGTCCCTGTTGTGGAAGTTGGGGAAAAGCGCAGACATCTTAGTCTCTAGGAATACAGCAAGAGTCAGGCTAAGAAAGTCAGGCTGAAGCTGACTCTAATAACGTGAGACTTGAAGGCAGGGCCTAGGCAGGATTGTGCTAGGCGAGTGGGAAAGAACTGTAAGAGAGGTTGTTTTGACCTTGTATTAGATAAGAATGGAATGCAGACTATAGCAGAAATTAATGAGAAAAGTAAGATACCAGAAGGAATATGTATAAACAAGATGCAGTTGTTGATCATTATTGTCTGCAACCAAAGGTATAAATGCTTGCCCTAATTGTTTATCTAACGGATACCTGCCCGGGACAGGGGGTGGGGGGGGACCCCTGCCCATGTGTACTCTCCCCTTGCAAGTGTCAGGAAAATAAACTGACTTGCTGCAGCCAACCTGAGAGTGAAGACTCAGTTTTCTTCCACACTGTCGTGTATTCTGATGTAACACCTGCCTACGACTGGATTTAAAAGGTTCGGAGGTGATGCAGCGTGATTCAGAAGTAAGTAGACAGAGATAAACTACCTGTTACACCAGGGCTCTTTGAACTAGCAGACAAAGGTGTAACAAGAGCAGTGGCAGGGGGTTACGGCTAGAAAAATTCAATTTGGAAATAAGGTGCAACTTCTTAACAGTGAGGGTAATTGATTGGGACAACAGAAGTCTTTAAATCAAGATCTTTCTAACAGAGAGACTCTAGCTCAACCAGAGTTCAATATAGGAACTGTCGGTGAAATTCCCCTGGCCTGTGTTATGTAGGAGGCCAGGCTAGATGATCATAATTGTCCCTTCTGGCTTTAAAATGTATGCCGTGTGCTCTTAAAGAGCTAGAGTTGGACTCAGAAAGGTCTTGAGGGCAAATATTTTCTGGCAAGCCCCATTATCAAAACGGCAATACCAAGCAATCTGCACTCTTGGCATGCAGATAAGTAACTGTGGCAAAATGTGTTTGCGATAGAAGGGATCGGAGGCTGGAGCAAGATGTTTTCCTAACAGAAGCATGTTGTGGTGAGCGGGAGTAAAGGATTGGAAGGATAGCTTATCCCTGCTTCAGGCTAAGTTGACTGTGCCAGTTAAACTCTGTAGGACAGGAACCTCTGCTTTGTGTAGCATCCACTACATAAGGGAGTGGCCCAAACGAATAAGAGAAGCCAGGGACACCCAGAGAAAGCCATCCATCTGACTGAGACTCAGCAAGCAAGGGAATAGGGACTGGGGAACAAGCACTTAGTGATCTGGAAGGAGGGAGCATTACCTAGTGATTAGAGCAAAGTCTTTTAAAGCCAGGACTTAGGTTTTGCTACCAGCCCAGTTACTCAGCCACAGTGTGACTTTGGACAAGAAGCCATTTCACCTCCCAGTGTTTCATCTTGTGTGTAAAATGGAGGGATTAATACCTACATCACCACAGGGGTGTTGAACGGTTTAATTAGTGTTTGCAGTAAGGTGAAGAGTGCTATACATGTCCCAAGTTGTTGATAACAATTTCTAATTTCTCTAAGTAGATGAGCCCATGTTAGAAATAGCTGTATGCATTGATCACCTGCTTGTATGTCTAGACATTTCAGGTTTCACTGGTTTCTGTCACCTAGAAGCTGGCTGTGGCCAGAGAAGTGGTGGTATTTTACAGTAAACTTTAACACAGGGATCAGCAACCTTTGGCACCTGCCGCATCTGCAGGTTCGGCCGATCATGTCTGCCACTGCCCGCGGTTCGCCGCTCCAGGCCAATGGGGGCAGCAGGAAACGGCGCGGGCCGAAGGATGTGCTGGCTGCCGCTTCCCGCAGCCCCCATTGGCCTGGAGCAGCGAACTGCAGCCACTGGGAGCCACGATTGGCCAAACCTGCGGACGCGGCAGGTAAACCTGCCCTACCTGCCAGGGTGCTTACCCTGGCTATCTGCATGCCGAAGGTTGCCGAACCCTGCTTTAGCGTGTTTTAAAGTGAATTTCATGTTGGTGAAAAATGTCAGGCTAACAGTTCTAGGAGCTGATCTTCCCTGTTGATCCACAGCCTGGGCAGGGGCATAGTGCTTCACTCTCCCACATCAACCATGGCCTAGAAGGAGTTGCCCGTAGTGATTTGAAGGCAATTCAGCCACGGAGTAACAGAGCCTCTCATTGTGCATGGGCGGGCACCCACAGCTCCGGCTGATGTCCATGGATGCTGCAGATGCTCAGCCCCTGAGAAATCCAGCCCTCAGTGTGCACAACACTCAACAACCTGGACGTGGGGCCCAAACACCCGGCAAGCTGATCAATGCTGCTGAACGCAAACCTTCCAGTCCAGCCTGATTTGGGTTTGAACCTTTGGAGGATAGGTCCATCAATGGCTATTAGCCAGAATGGGCAGAGATGGTGTCCCTAGCCTCTGTTTGCCAGAAGCTGGGAGTGGGTGACAGGGGATGGATCACTTGGTGATTACCTGTTCTGTTCATTCCCTCTGGGGCACCTGGCATTGGCCACTGTTGGAAGACAGGATACTGGGCTTCATGAACCTTTGGTCTGACCCAGTATGGCTGTTCTTATGACCTTAAATCTGGACTGCCCCCACCAGCCTAAATCTAATCTGGTTCTAGTTCTGAACAGCCCCCTGCCCAGTCAGTGCTGGATCCTCTGTCACAGGGTGGCATTCCCAGGAGAGATGGATGGCACTTACTGTATTTCACGATAACTGCTCTCCCTGCAGCGCTCCCTTCCCTAGCGCTGAGAGTGCCGTTCTCCCTTTGAGTCCCATCCGATCCTTCACCCCAGCTTGGAGAGCACTCTGTGGCTCATAGTGAATAATGATCCAATGCTCTGAAATCAGCCAGCTCTATGTCCTCCCTTTAATTACTGTTTGGGAGAGGAGGGGAAGACAAGCCTGACTGGTGGCTACAGCACAAGCCTCTTGGGAGACATGAGTTCTGTTCCTTCACTGACTTGTTGGGCAGTAGTCTGTTTCATCTGAGCACCTCAGAGACAGCCAGCCATTAACTAATACGTCTCTCAGCTTCCCCATGTACAACAGAGATAAAACCTACCTCGTGCAGAGGGGATGGTCCTGGAGGGACGTTTGTGAGTCTTAATTCCTTAACCTCTGCAAAGTTTGTCGAGCTGCCCTGGACATGCCACAAACACTTAGCTGAGCTTCAGGACTTGGCTCATCCATTTGTTTGTGGGAAGGCGTCACCATTCCAGTTATATGAAACTCTGGGATTAGAGTCTATTCCTTGAAGGCGCTGAGCGCTCCCGGGAAGCGCTGAGATCCCATTGCTGTCCAGGGTACTGGCACCTCACCAAATGGAGCCCTTCGCTCACAGGGAATAGGCTGATCCTCCCTCATTGTTGAACCTTGAGTAGGAATTGCACCTGCCCTCCCACCTCCTCCTGCTTTGCCTTCACTCTGAGGATAGCAAAGCTGCAGGCCAGGTTAAGAACCCGGCGCAAATACTTCCGATTACGTCTTTTCTATTTTGATGGTCCCGCAAGAAGCATGATGCAGCAGCCAACTGCTCTGAGCTCCTTGGCTGGAAAGCTCCCAGGGCAGCCGGGCATGCGCGTGCTGCGAAGTGTGATCATTGCAGTCATTATCTTGCACGTTACAGTTAGCACGTCCGCTGTACGCTGAAGGTGTATGTCCTCCACAGACCGGCTTAGTCACTTTATGCTTTCCACATGGGGTCCTGGCAGTTCTGTACAGGCTGTGGGGCACTTGGATAATAATCAGCAGGATAATAATGGAACGACCAGGCCAAGTCTTCCCCGGGTCCCCTGAGCCACGGGGACATGAGGCTGCCTAACTTCTTTCCTCTTTGAGTTTGGAAGGGAGGAAGTCAGGTGAGGCGAGAGGGGAAGCTCCAGCCTCATAAATCTGGAAGAGCCTTTTCCGTATTGAAGACACTCATTCAAACTGCAGCTGCTATGGGTTAGCAAAGGGAAGGGAACACTCACGCCGTGCCATTTCCTGCAAACCTCGCCTCCAAGGCCACGAAGGCATGGTTCTGGCTCCTGGCTCCCGACATAGGGGTCACGCCTGCCCATCCCAGGCTTCCTCTCCACGCCATCAGAAATAAAGCAGAGGCATCAAGTGAGCTCTCCTTTTGACTCCCTTCAAATATAGGGAGTCAAAAGGAGAGATAGTCTTTAAGGTGCCACCGGACTTCTTGTTGTTTTTGTGGATACAGACTAACACAGCTATCCCCTGATACTTCAAATATAGGGGCCACGCAGCCATTTCTAATCGGGAACTCTCAATTCTGCCTCTGATGCCGCCCCTGTATCGTTCCCACTTTGGTGCTATCTGAATGGGAAGAGCACTAGGTGCTGTTTCCACTCAGTTCCTTGATCTAATGCTCCCCTTTCACCCTCCTCCCTGCCCACTCTCTCCCGAGCTCCTCCTGCGATTACTTGTTGCTGGGTTATGTCAGGGCATGGATGGATTTCCAATGGACAGACACCATTTAGCCCTTACATGGACCTGGTTGCTCATTCTCCTGAGCGGCAGCTCGCCAGCTGTGTGTTGGCACTGACCACAAGCAGAGCAGTGGAATCTCTGGGAGCATTCAGGGGAGCTCCACATTAAAAACTCCTGCGTGACCACATGCAGAATTTCCGCCGCCAAGCCTTGCAGTGCGGCTGAGATGCTCACGTCCTCCGGAGCAGTGCCTGTCTGTGAGATCACACAACCTGCACCCAGGGGAAGAGCATGTCTGATGGAGCCAATCAATTCACATAAACCCAGGAATATCTTGGAGATGGAGTGGGATGAAGGGAGATTTCCATGGGGCTGGGAACCTAATCTGTTATGTGTCCCTGCTGAAGTGCAATAGTGTTCTTGTTCAGGGTCAGATAGAATCCTTGGGACCGATAGGTCTCAGTTAGGGTGTCCCCAAATGAAGGGGGATGAGACTCAGGGTTTGCAGAGTGTTTATGGCCCGGCGTGATGCATGCCGCAAAGCAGAGTTGTCCTGTTTTCCTCTCTGATGAATGTTGATGTTCGTGATGGTGGCGTTCCAATAGTGCTGTGTTGAGAAAGGTGCTATGCAAGTTTCTCCCTACAACACACACACACGCTTCTGCCAATGTCGCTCAGCCTCACCTGCAAACCACTCCCCTGCCACCGCTGCTGTTCCAGTCCTGAGCTCCCACTGCACAGCTGTGCCAATGGACCTCCTGCCTGACCTGTAGCACCCCTGGAATTCTGTGCCTGGAGCTCCTCCCACAGCTCACCTAGGAGTCTCAGTCCTGACTGCAGCGCCCTCGCTGACCCTGAGACTGCAGTGCCAATTGTGCCATACTCTGCAGGGCTTTGGGTTGGGGGCCAAGTGGCATTTGACCCCAGTCTCATAAGGCCAGCACTGCCCCAGTGAAATCCCTCCTGATAATGTCTCTTGGGAATAAATAGATAAATCAGCCATGCATGACAGGGTCACACGCTCGTTTTTCTGGTGTGAGCTGAATGAGATTTGATTGGACTGAGCTAAACAAAAAATGCAGAGACCCTGAGGAGCTGGGCTTTGTTTGCAGAGAAGGCACTGACATGATTCCCCAGCTCAGGAAGGGGAGAGGTGTAAATGAGCCGGTATTGAATCAGTTCCCTCCCTTTTAGCAGCATAGAGAGATTGGAAATTTACTGAGAGCCAAACAGACATAACAGGACTTGAGAGCTACATGGACATTTTGATGTCCTCTCTATCCCTCGGCACAGACCTCAGTGGCGAATGCAATGAAGGTAGTTCATTTGACTCACCAGGAATTATCACCTAGTATGAATAATACTCTGGAATACAGAGGTTCATCAATGGGAAAGTGGTGGCGAATAAGGAAAAGAGATGGGTGGATAATGTTTGATAAACACTCACAGCCTCTTGGATGAAAGGTTCTGTGGAAATTTGTAAAGTATTATTACTGTGTATTAGCGGCTGGCCTGTTGAGTTTCCTTCAGCGCTGTATTCTGCATTTCTCTGCAGAGGCAAAGCAGCCTGCTCAGGGAAGGATGTCATATGCAGCTAACTGAAGGGATCCCCTGGAGGCAATCCGGGGTAGCAGCAGTTAAATCACTTGGGACACTTTGGGGGGCTCCATTGTCAAAGGGCAGCCAGTGTGTATGTCTGGACGATTGGTGTGTATGCGCATTCTGGCTCAGAAAGCCTGCCTTTGCTCACCCGAGCAGGGCAAGGTGCTTGGGAAGGCCTGATTATGACAGCAAATGGGTGCACGTGCAAACTGTGCTTGCATACAAAGCTGAGGCCCTGTAAAAGTATGGCCGCCTCAGAATTCTTCTAGTGCAAAGAAATTAGAGCTGGAAAACACCTGTAATGAGGGCCTCCAGTCCCATTCCTTCCCCCAGTCCTCTCACAGAGCCAATACAGATCTGTTCCCTCTATCCTCAGGGGCTTTGTCCAGCTAGTTCTATATATGCAAAGTTGGTGCTTTGCACAAGGCCTGGGTGGACAAGTCAAGAGCACCCTTGCGCCAGGAGCTAGTTTCCCTGCCCGACTCTTCCCTCATCAGGACTGCTCACCAGGAATGTGCTGGAGTATGCAAGCCTATCAGGAAATTAATCCAAACCACCAGGGAACAGGCTGCAAGACAGGAGGGACACCTTGACAGAACTGCCATTAGAAAGAATTTTAATTAGCAAGCAGCTAGTTCTGGACAATTGATTCTCAACTCCAGATGTTCCCATTCCGAATAAGTGCTTTAGCAAAGTGCTTAATTGATTAGTGTCTTGTGCACTTTTTTGTGTGTCTGTCAGACGGTGATAAAACCCAGGACTGCTGAGCTGGATGGATTGTCCTTTTGGTAGTAATATGATACAATAACTGTTACTTTCCAGTTCTTTTTAACATTGTGTTTACCTTATGCAAATACAGGCCAGGATTGGAAAGGATCTTTAACTGTGATTCCATTTCTTATTGTGATGCATGATTATTTTATGACTGATCACTGCTCCAGCACTGCTTGCAAGTGCATCTGTTGGCACATGCAAAACAAATAAAGCCAAACCCATTGTTGTCACCCTGGAGACTCATTTTAAAGAGGCTCTGCAAATATATGAATGAAACAGTTTGAGTAAAATGAAAACCAATCTCAGCTTTTGCCCAGATTCCAACTGAATCAGAGCTGAAGTTCAAATAAGTTGCTTTGAAACTTTTCTCATTATTTTTCTGCATTCTTAGGTTCCAACCATGCTCAGAAATGTCAAGCTATTGTTAGAGGTTGGTTTGTCGTCTTTTTTTCTCTGATCAAAGTATAAGCATTGCAAGGTAGGGGAAGACATATGGCAGAGGTAAAAGCTGAAAGCCTGCAATGAGGTTATAAGGTCTGAGAGACTTGATTTGGCTGCTATCAGCTAGATAGAAGGACCCTTTAAACTAAGGACCTGATCCAACTCCTAGTGGAGTCGTTGAGATTCTTTCCTTTGACATCAGTGGCCTTTGGACTGACCCCGAAAAAGAAGAGAGATGAGAACAATGACTAAACGAGTCTTTCCCTGTTAAACACAAAGAGCCTGATTCTGATCTCATTCACTGTGGTTTCACTTTGGTATAAATCCATTGACTTTGGCAGAGGTTCTTCTGATTTTTACTGTGTGAGAGGAGAATCAGACTAAAAAACTGGATGGAAAATGCCAGAGGAAAATACTTCGGTCTGTTCTTCTGAAAGTTAATACTAAATTAACCGTCCATGCCCAGAGCTGCCATGTGCACAGGACCTGGTGGCCTATGATCATTAAGAAAGCAGCCATGGCACTCCAATGCGACAGGCCCAAAATATCGTTCCTTGGTTGCTGGTTACTCTGCATACTTGAGCGTGAGTGGGGAAGGGAGCTGTCAGTTTTATCAGTTTGCCCAGGTTCCAAGTTGATTTTAAAGTTGAAATCTAACAAACTGGATTCGCCAATTAGATAAATATTATATTGAATATGTGATGGGAATTTTATGAAGTTGAGTCCTTTTATTGAGTCCAGGGAATGCTAGTTCACTAGTTCTGACATTTTTCTTTTCAGATTCACTTTTACCCTGGGTGGCACTTTTCAAAGCAGGAAACTCTTAGTTACCCTTAACTAATCACCAGGTTTGTTAATTCACAGAGAACCACAGATTACATTTGGATATCAAATGCTCTAGGCGTGTACTAAATACAAACATATTGTCCTGAAAGCAACTGACACAGAACAGCACTGAGATCAAACAGTTACACCAGTGAACAATACAAATCACCAAGATTTCTTACTTTTACTTATAATCACCAGTTATCAGTTCAATATCGCTAACATGTCTATCACACTTCACGTACTTCCCAAGGACTAAAGATGCACTTGTCTTCACGTGCTCTTACGAACATGGCCTCCTGCTCTTTCCAGGGCTTGGTCTGAAAGGCGCCAGTGTAGTTTAAATCACCAAAAGCAATTGTCTTAAGCTATTGTTTGAGGTTCTTTTAGACCGACGTACTCAGACTTACAAAGCAGACACATGCATATGGCATTGTTTAGTTAAAATAAAATATGCGGCTACCTGACGTCTCACTGGAAAGAGTGCAGAGGCCAACGAGAGACCTTTCAGTTCCTTCTCTTAAAGAACACAAAGAGAAATACAATCCCTGAACTCTCACCGCTTCTTCTTACCCTCATAACATTGTCCTAGCAGAAAGTCTGTTTGTGTGCTTGGTCCAAATGTCCTGGGGCACTTCTGGATTCTGCTGCTACTTTTGTGGGTTCCTCAAACTCATCTGCTTAGTCCTGTAACTGGAGGGGGGAAGAGGTTGTCTGTGAGAGTTCAGCAGAATGCTGAGATCCCACACGGTGACCTCAGTTCACCCTGTGTCAGGTTCCTTGGGGGGGAGACCCTTTTATTTGTATCGGACACTTGCCAGGTGGCTCTCAGGTTTCAGCTGTCAATTTCTCTGCTACTCCATTGATATCCAGTAGATGGCATCACTTTCTTTTACCTCTCTTTTATCTGAAGTTCTTTATGTTTTCTTCATTTCAGGAATTGCATTTCACTTTTAACCCTGACTGTTAGAATTCCCTGTCCTTAAGCAACTTTTTAATATTTCCCTGCTTAGTTTCATATCTCTTTCCATATCATTTTACTTTCTTGTGCTATGTCATTCATCTGTTTTCCAGAGTGGAACAATCCTTTAGAAAGAAAGCCAAGAAAATCCCTTATAGTTACTCTAATTTTAGTCAACCTTCTCTGTACATTCTTTGATTATATATAAGCATTTCTTGTCCTTAGGGCTTATAATAGAGCAAGAAACATTATTTTGAAGAAACAAGACAGATTATCAAGGCATATGGAGAGACGGTGCCTTTGATTTATAGAGCAGGTGTGTATACAGCTTGAAATTAGGGATGACATCTGGTTGGTTTGGATTTCTTGGCTATCAGGAAGTTTAACCTCTGGAATCTTTAGTTTTTCTGGGTCTCCTGGAAAGCTATTCTGGCATTTCTTCACTGTTTGTCTGCCCCAGGGGTTCCAGGTAGCCAGAGAGAGAAAGAGGGAGGAAAATCTATCCACATGCAAAAGCAGCAAAGAATCCTGTGGCACCTTATAGACTAACAGACGTTTAGGAGCATGAGCTTTTGTGGGTGAATACCCACTTCGTCGGATGCATGTGTCCGACGAAGTGGGTATTCACCCACGAAAGCTCATGCTCCTAAACGTCTGTTAGTCTATAAGGTGCCACAGGATTCTTTGCTGCTTTTACAGATCCAGACTAACACAGCTACCCCTCTGATACTATCCCCATGCAAATCATCAGAGCTTCTACTCTAAAACAGCATCAGAGCTTTCATTCCTGGGGGATGTGGATTTCAGCCTCAGTTTATCTGACACTCTTTAGTCAAGTTGTTGATCTCCCCATGTCATTGGTTCCTTTAGAAGCATAACATCTGGAATAGAGGAGGGGATAAACTCTTGGTTGTCAGGAAGTAATAATACCTTAGCACCAATATATTCCAAGCACATTTGATATCCATACATGTCACATGATCTTTGTAACAGTTCTGCTCTCCTATTTTTGCACATGTAGGGCACAAAGCACTAAGTTACCACCCGGCTAGCCAAGGGAGTTAGAGACAGACCAGGACAGGACACCCATCCTTTGTGGTGTGTTACTTTGCAAGCCTGAAGTGACAGGTTGTTCTCACACCTGACAGGCTTTCTTTCTGCAAGAAAGGCTGTCAGTGAGAGCAGTCAGGCTTTTATGAGCTGAGTCTGAGAGGCTCTTCCATTATGATATAGGGCTTTGCAATAATAAATTAGATCTTAAAATGTGTCATTTTTGCATGAGGCAAATCATCAGCATAGACCAGGAGTGCGTTTCCATGGGAGTGTGTGCGTGCGTGCTGCTAGCACAGGGCAAGGAAGCAGATAATGCGGTACTGAGCCCTCTGCCAGTTTTCAGATTGGTGTAACAGGGGCCCTTCTATCTGTTTTCACAGATTCTAACTTCCCCTGCAGAGCTGAAGCTGTGCTGCTGTGGCAAAGCCAGCAGGGAATACGTTCGGAGAGCAGGGGTATTTGGGCATCAGCTTTTCCTTCCCTTCAGAAGGGCTAATGGCTACAAATGAGCATTTGCATTTGCTTGAAAGAACAAAACCACTTCCAAAGTAGCTCTGATTTTGCCCGTCTTGCTTCTGCATCCATTTCAGCAGCCTTCAAACACTTTCATATTCTGAGGAAAGATGAAGGGAGCTGGCCTCATTTCCCTGAGAGGAAGAGGAGACTTTGAGGTGACCTCAGAGGTTTGCAAAATTAGGGGAAGGATTGATGCAGTCAAATGATGTGAATTTGCTGCTTCCCATAGCTAGGGCAAAACTCTGTGATCTTTCTTTCACTATGCATTAGTGTGTTTGCCACCACAATAGTATCCAGGTTCCAATATTGCTAGGAATATAGCTAGCAACGGTATCTGATCACTTCCCACCAGGACCTAATAGCATAGGATGTAAGGAGCAGTTCATGATTTCCATAAACTGGATCTTCTCTGCTGCTTCTTCCCCTTCACTCCTCCCCTTCTCTCAGGTCCCTCGTCTCCCCTCACAGAGATGGCAAAACCCCATGTGGAAAACAGGGTGAAGACAGGCTTCAAGCACATCAGCAAACCCCTCATCAGATATTTCCAGGATACGCTGCGTGGTACAAAGGAGTAGCTCATTTTCCAGGTGATTCCAATCCTACTCCCCTGCTTTTTCATCATGTCCTTTTGTCCCCTCTTCCTCCACAAATCAGGGGGTTGGTCTCCTGAATTCATTTAATCCTTGTTCTGGTTTCCTTCCCTTTCCCTAGTAATTCATTCCCTAGATTTAGTGTGGTAATTTCATGTTGAAGTTCCCATAGGTTTAGATTGTGCCCATTTGCTCTCCGGAGGGCTGTTGGCGAAAGAGCCCCCATGCCCTGTTTGGGGAGCCCTGGCTATCAGGGTTTGGCTGAGCATTTTGGTATAGAGCGCCATAACAATTATGTTGCTGCCACCCACTCCTCTGAAAATGACTGTTCCTGTCCCCCAGGATCACGAGTGATGGGCGCATGCAGTCCTAAACTACCATAATTCCGATGGCAACACTCGCTACATATGTTGAAGGGGTTGGGCTTCCCCTCCCATGTTTCCTGTCTTTTCTCTGCTCCTCAGCTCAATGCAAACCTAAAAGGAAACAGCAGTAGAGCAGCCCGGCTTCAATCCTGCCACACCGGCATGACCTCAGTGAGAATTAGGTCCAAGCGAGTACAAAATAGGCAAAACCATTCCAGGTAGGAATAGCCAGAAGTGATGTGAAATGGGACAGCAGAACTGTTTTGTTACACTATTAAATCAAACCCACACCCAACTTTCTGTAGCACGTGGGCTGGGGAAGCGTGAAAGGGGAACTGAGGGGCCACTGCTTTTCCTGTCTATGCTGTAAGTGATTTTTTTTGTCATAATGACAAAGAAATTACAAAATTTCTCCCCAAGACTGGGGATGCTTGATTTCAACTGGGGTTGACCAGCAGCCTCACCCCACGTGCTGTGAGCCTGTCTGACCTGTCAATAACGGCAGGGCTTGTGTGGCTCAGAGCTTGGATAGAGGAAGTGAAGAAGAAATTAGGGATCCATGGGAAGGGATGTTGGGATTTCATTCATCCCAGTGCCCCTGGATGGTCTTGGAGGTGCTGCTTACACTTTAGAGAACATGCAGAACCTTGACCATGAGCACAGGTGGTCACTGAGGGACGTTGGGCACTTTTACAGTGGAGTAGAAGGAAAATTTGGTGCCAGTGTCTTGGTTAGACTGCCATTTAGGTAATTGCATTCTGCCTCCCCAAAATCTCCCTCATCCATTTCAGCTGGGTGTGTCAGTCCTGGTTCCATTTCCTGGCTGAAGCTGTTGAGCAGCTTTGCTGCACCCCTGTTAAACAGCTGCCACTTCCCACCCTAGAAGTGGCTGCATTTCAGTGATTTTTTTTTTACATGCCCTGGTTGCAAGATCCTTCTGAATAGAAGGCAGAGAAGAAACTTTGTTATGAACCAGTGTTTGGTGATGCTGTGCTTGCATCTTCCTCGGAGTTCATGCAGAGTCGCCCTGTTGAGGCCGGCAGAGAGGAAACAGGGCCGATTTACCGAGGGATGGCAGAGGATTCTTCATCACTTGGACCCTTTACCTCTGGACTGGGTGCCTTTCTAGTCTCCCAGCCCTCTTAGCATGTGCAGCTCAGTTAACAGGGAAGTCCCCATTCTGTATTCATCCATCCAAAAAGGACATGAAGCTGCTGAGCTGACCTGCCTGGGGCAGATCGTAAGAGGGACCACAGTCCACCTGTTTTGATAGAGGCCAATCTACTATTTCTTATAATGCACCTGGGCAGTTGCCGGGGCCTGACAGAAAGCCAAGAGTTTCCCCCCAAACAAAGAGGAAAGTCATTTACATTGACTTCACACCTCGGCTGACTAGGAATAATCTAGCCCCATGTTGGGATGACCCAGGGGGCAGTATGTGCACCCTCAGGACAGGGGATCATTTGGGGAAGAAAGGGAAAAGCGAACAAGCTCGGGTGTTGCTGTTTGAAAAGCACAAGCGGGGGAGAGAGAGCTGGGAGAGACCGGAATTAGCATTCCATCCTCGGTAACTCTTTGGAGCAGGCTTCAGTGAGATCTTGAAGGATTGCTACCTTCTGAGGAACAGCAGCGCTGGCTGATTTCATTTGGCTCCACTTAGCCCAGAGCCTGCGTCTGTCTGCCAGCTCCTCCGCTCCCTCGTCACAGGACGAGCTTCAGTAACACCACCACCAGCTAACCCTAGGATCATTATTGTTTTGTTCCCAGTCTGCTGAGAGAATGCAGCACTCATTGCTGTGCTGCTTGCACTCTGAGGCAGCGGGGCCCTCAAAGATGCTCTTGTGGAGAGGGGGAGAGAGACTCCAGCTGGGGGTTCTCCAGCTATTATCCAGACTCAGGCTTCTTGTTACCTGGGCTGTTCTGCTGCAAATGTGTGTCATTTAATAGCAAGAGCAATATGAGGGCGTGTTGCTCTGGTGTATTTGTAACACCAACAGACCCTGGTCATCATGGGGCAGGATTGAACCTAGGACCTCTAGAGTTTAATGCATGAGCCTCTACCTCATGAGCTAAAAGCCGACTGACTCTCTCCTCTCAGTTGCACTAGATGGGACGGAACACCACACCCAGGAGGTGTGTGGGTTACACATTCCCTAGTGAATGTGCAGCAAGACTACCTTGGGCTCTGAGCTCACCACATCTCATAAGCAAAGCACTAAGCAGGGTTCTGGTGGGTCCAGGCTTGAGTGGGAAACCCCAGCGCCGATGAGGATTCACTAATCCAGACTCACTTCCCGCTACTTCAGTACAATGGTAAAGGGTGTCAAACTGCTGGAGAGGCTCTTGGAGATCCTCAGAGGGAAAGTGCTATGCAACAGCAAACTATGATCATTCTCTTTCTGGGGAGATGCCAGCTTGACAATCCTCACCACTCATAGTCTTATAACAAAAGAATAACCACACTTGGGCAGACCAGTGGTCCATCTAGCCCAGTATCCTGTCTTCTGACAATGGCCAATGCCAGGTGCCCCAGAGGGAATGAATAGAACAGGCAATCATTGAGTGATACATCCCCTGTTGCCCACTGCCAGCTTCTAGCAAACAGAGGCTAGGGACACTCAGACTATGGTGTTGCATCCCTGACCGTCCTGGCTAATAGCCATTGATGGACGCAACCTGCATGGTCTTTAAAAGCCTTGTGTCCCTCTGCATGTGTTGAGCTATTAAACCTGGCATCTTGGACATATTCCAGTTTGGAGGGTTACATTCTGCCTTCTGAATCTCCTCTGGTCATGTCCTCTGGACATGGTATTCTTCCTCACATCCCATCCTCAACTGTCCTGCAGTGTGTGCTGAGCAATGGCTGTGTTTTACCCCCCACAGTGGCTGTACCACACTCGGGGGCCAAGGGATTCCTGGGGATAGTTTGTACCATCAGTGAAGTGCTTTGCCCTCTTGTTGCCTGACAGTGTTGTGGAAATGTGACATTATTCAGCTTCAGTTCCTCTCACACCTCTTCCCTTTCCCTGCCTCCACCCTCCCATTCCCTAACATCCTGGGAAAGGGTGCTCCTCAGACACAATAGAGGCCTCAGTTACGCAGTAAGGAGTGTGCTGTTAATTATAATGTATTTCTTTGTATTGCAGTATTCCCAAAGGCTCCCATGGGGACCAGGGCCCCATTGTGCTAGGTGCTGTACAAACCCACCTACTCCCTTCCCAGAGGACTTTAAAAGTCTGTCTACAAATAGCTCAGTGGTTCTCAAACTGGGGCCGCCACTTGTGTGGGAAAAGCCCCTGGCAGGCCAGGCCAGTTTGTTTACCTGCCCTGTCTGCAGGTCCAGCCGATTGTGGCTCCCACTGGCTGTGGTTCACTGCTCCAGGCCAATGGGGGCTGCGGGAAGCAGCGGCCAGTACGTCCCTCTGCCCACATTGCTTCCAGCAGCTCCCATTGGCCTGGAGCAGCGAACCGCAGCCAGTGGGAGCCACAATTGGCCGGACCTGCAGACATGGCAGGTAAACAAACCGGCCTGGCCCACCAGGGGCTTTCCCTACACAAACAGCGGCCTCAGTTTGAGAACCACTGAAATAGAAGCCTTTGTTGCCCTATAATGTGCCTTTGTTATTATTTCCTATGTGACAGCTTAGCTGGTATATTCTGGAGGCTGACACCTGCCTAAGGTTTTTATTTCTATATATATACTACACGCACCTATACAAAATGACTAGTTTAGTGTTTATTTCTAGCCAATCCAGAAATATAAGTGTGAAAAAGCCCTGAGGGGAGAGAGTCACTGGGATTGATTTAAAACTCTTCACTTCACACCTTTCGTTTTTAATTGTCTAATCACAATGGGGAAATAATCCAGTTGACTGAGAGAACCCTTTTTAAGGAGGTAATGAATCCTTGGGTGACAGCAGGTCTTTCGGCTTCTCTGAGGATAGCAATGTACTTGAGCTTAGGGGAAAGCAAGGTTTACCTTGAAGTTGATTATAAGAAATCAGGACAACTGGCTTTGAGATCTGAGACCACCTAGAACACTAATGTTCGAGTTCAAATTGAGTTCTAGTCCCTGTGGAGTCAGGTGGTTGCTGGCTGGCAGCCCTGGTGGAGAAAGGCCAAGCATCACTGTGGGGCAGGAAACTGACAAAGAATAAAGTGCCATGTGCAGTTCTGGAAGGAGCAGGCCCAGTGCCAGGAGAGGAACCTAATTCCTTTGCTGACAGATTAAATGAAGATGTGATTGGAAGTGTCATGCTTTGGGGGTATGAACAATACTCCCATAATCAATCTTGCAAACCAAATTGTTTTCATTTCTTTGCATTATTTAGCAGCTATTTGACAGCAGACAATAGGAGCTGGATTCCGATCTCAGCAGCTCTTAATGCCAGCGTAATTCACTGGCTTCGGTAGAGTGACACTGGGGTGAGGGAGAGGAGAATCGTGTCCCTGTGTTTTAAAAACATGGCAAACATGCTTTGGCTCTCTCCTTGAATATCTATGAATCGCTCAGACGTATACATTGATTGTCTGCTCCTGTTAAGCTTAAAGCATCTTGTTGCACTAAGTAGACACTGTGAAACACAATGAAGCAGGATGTTAGCAAGATGCTACCATCTGCAGCAGGGAGGGGGAGTTAGTCTTGATAAAGGGTCCCGGTGCCACCAGAAGTAGCAGCAGAAGTACTGTAGAGGCAGTACTGTTATTAGCTATACAGTATCAGCTGCCTTCTATCCCATTAGTTGTGCAATGCTGTCGATGGATCTGCAGATCTTGGAAGAAAGGGGATGACCTACCCACCAATGGCTTGATTCTTATGTGTTCCTGTGGGGCAATGCTGGACAATTTCTTCTCTTCCCCAGCTCTCCTGGGGAGGTCCACAAGGACTCATCATGCCCTCCTTCTTGTGCAATGTAGGCAAGAGACCACTAGTGGGCGTTAGTGAGGTATAATGGCGGGAGGTCCCTGTAGTGTCTGACACCTGGCTTTATATTTTTCATCTTTTTGGACTCTGTGCAGTTCAGTGTTTTCCCCCCAGGGCTTAGCTGATACTAGGATATGGATGAGAGTGAGGTGGCCAATTCACATGGAAGAGGCAAGTGGTGGAAAGCAGCTGGAACATATGGTGAGGGTGGTGTCTGTGCCGCTCTCTGATGGTGTTGCTCTGTCATTTGTTACCCATATTCATAACCTGAGAGTCTGGCTGCATTCCCTATTGTTGCTGCTTGATCAGATCTCATAGACTCATAGACTCTAGGACTGGAAGGGACCTCGAGGGGGTCATCGAGTCCAGTCCCCTGCCCTCATGGCAGGACCAAATACTGTCTAGACCATCCCTGATAGACATTTATCTAATCTACTCTTAAATATCTCCAGAGATGGAGATTCCACAACTCTCCTAGGCAATTTATTCCAGTGTATCTCAGCAGCGGCTAGGACAGTTCTCCTTCATTTGCTGCTGGCCGGGATGTTTGCCCTATTCATACATTGTAAGGTTATGAGAAACCACTAGTCGACCTCCTGCTTAACACAGGCCATAGAATTTCACCCAAGAATTTCTTGCCTCAAGCGCATAACTTTTGGCTGGGCTACAGCCTATCTTGGAGACAGGCACCCAGCCCGGAGGTAGAGTCCAAGTGATGGAGAATCCCGCACCATCCCTCCATAAGTCACCCCTGTTTCCTCGCCGCAGACCTTACCAGGGTGATTCTTGCCTTTGTGACAATTAGATTTGATTCCATTGCAAGCCATTTGCAAACCTGAAGCTGGCAGAGAAGGCAGCAGCCCGCTTGGTAAGCAAGGTATCTCGCTGTGAGCGTAAGTACACTGATGCTTTGTGATCTGGGCCAGCCATCTGTGAATTTTGATGTTTAAATCCTCTAGCGGCCTGGGACCTGCCTCTCTCCTTGTGCTGTGCTGCCACACTGCAAACCAGCAGAGGCACTCCAGCTGGCGTGCCCTTGGGGAGGTAGTGGGGCCTAGTGAATAGAGTGGACTGGAATTTGGAAGACCTGAATGCTATTCCTCTTTGCCACTGGTCTGCTGGGTGACCTTGGGCCAGTCACAACCCCACTCCATGCCTCTGTTACCCCATTTGTAAAGCGGGGTTAACAATACCGATCCACTTTGTAAAGTGTTTTATGACCTATTGATTAAAAAATGCTATATTAGAGCCAGGTATTATTAGTATCAAGAGAGTGCTGCTGGCAGGCTGTTCCTCATGAAAGGGGCTTGCTTAGGAACACACTCCTCACCATCTGTTGCCCACAAGGGCATGCTGCAAGGTTCAACTTTAAAGGGAGCCTAGGGAGAGAGATGGATGGAGGGATAATTTTCAGGAAGTCATTTTTCCTTTTCTACAAGGCTTGATTGTTTGCTGCTTTATGTAGCAGAAACTGCTGCTGGCTTATAACTTCTGTTTACTTGGCTTTCAAACGATCGTCAAAGATGATTAGTGCTTGGCATAGGCGCTGTTTTTGTCTGTTATCACAAATACAAATAAATAGGGAGCCAGGAGCCTGTTCAAACAACAGTGCCAGCTACGATGCACCACCCGTATAATACTTTCTTTTCTCCCACCCTTTGACTTGCCCATTCACGTGATTGCTCTTTGGGACAAGGACTCGCTCTTATTATGGGTCTGTGCAGCGCCCCCTAGAATAACAGGCCCTGACTTCAGCTGGGGCTGCTAGATGCTACCGTTATATAGAGAATAATACATGGATGCAGATCTGCTTGAACACAGCTAAGATCTGTCTGCAGTGATACAAGGTACTGTATTAATTTAGATGGGATATATGGGCCCAGAGGGTGAAAGGAGTGAACTGTCCAACATTAAACAGTTTCAAACAGGGTTTGGGATTTGGTATACAAAGACGTCAGCCTGCTTAGCACCGTGGCAAACACACCATTCAAAATCTTTTAAACCTTTATTTAAAGGTGCAGAAAAAGAAGGAAAAACAGTTAAAGGATTTAAAATGTAAAGTATCAAATAAGCTTTTATTTTTACCAGAACCCTAGCTCCCTCTTCCTTTCCCCTTGGCTTGACAGACTTTGGGATGGTATTAAAGATGGCAATAGCTGTCTTTTGGGAGGGAAAGAGAAGACATTAGGTGCAATGGGCTGGAGCTGCTGCTGTTAAAGTCTGATCCCCTTTTCTAAAAGACAAAATAAGAGAAATACACACAGAACTAGAGGTCACCCAATGAAATTAATAGGCAGCAGCTTTAAAACAAACAAAAGGAAGTATTTCTCCACACAACGCATGGTCAACCTGTGGAACTCTTTGTCAGAGGATGCTGTGAACGCCAAGACTACAACAGGATTAAAAAAAAAACTAGATAAATTCATGGAGGATAGGTCCATCAGTGGCTATTAGTCAGGATGGGCAGGGATGGTGACCCTAGCCTCTGTCTACCAGAAGCTGGGAATGGGCAACAGCGGATGAGTCACTTGACTATTATCTGTTCTGTTCATTCCCTCTGAAGCACATAGCATTGGCCACTGTCAGAAGACAGGATACTGGGCTAAATTAAGGAATTATTGGTTAATGTTAAGGAATTCTTTTCTTTTAAGGATCCCAAGAGAGACCAATGGGCAAATAGTTCAGCCTCTCATTATTTTGTTCACCAGTTAGGCTTTATTTCCAACACACCAATTTTGGCTCTTTGATTTCTGATCCCACACTTCCCTTAACACAATGATTGAGTTATATCAGGGGCTTTTCTATTGGGATTAAGTCAGTCTTGGAGTCTCTCTTTTGCACCTTTTCCCATCAGCATCCATGGTTATAGTTTATTGTGACATTGTATCAACTTGTTTCCACCTTCCCCCAGTTGAGCACACAATTAGGGTAAATTTGTAGGTCCAGGTATCACTGTAGGGTCCAGGCTGGTGTTTAGGGGCTCTAAGAAGGGCAGAAATTTATGCAGGTATTCAGTTTGAGTTTCTCTTTGGTGTAGACTTTACGTTCCAGCATAGAGAAGGGCCGGCTCCTGGGGTTTTGCCGCCCCAAGCAGCAAGAAAAAAAAAAAAAAAGCCGAGATCGCGATCTGCGGCAATTCAGCGGGAGGTCCTTTGCTCTGAGCAGGAGTGAGGGACCCTCTGCCGAATTGCTGCCGAATACCTGGACCTGCCGCCCCTCTCCGGAGTGGCCACCCCAAGCACCTGCTTGCTAAGCTGGTGCCTAGAACCAGCCCTGGCATAGAGGCAAACAGCCATGTGACTGTGTTTGGGGTGGAGTGGGAGAGCATCTCCCAAGGTATGTCGCTGCTACCTCCTACACTTACCCATTACCCTGTGCAATCCCTAGAAAGACACTGGCTGTGAATCAGAAGGGGGCACACATAGCAAAACACACAGCATATTCCTTCCACTCCCACCTGGTGCTGTCTTATTCTGAGTGCTAGGCCGCACTAGCTGGGAAAGATGCACCAGAGCTTGCAATCGTACTGAATCTTGGCTGACTGCTCCAAATATGAGCCAGTCTGATCAAGGTCTAGCTGCATGCAAATGGCGTTGGGGTGAGGGCTGTATTATACGTGTGTGTGTGTGCACATGGGTGTGTGTGTGTAGGTGTTCGTGGTCGGGGGGGTGTACTGAAATATGAGTGGGTGTATTGAAATTACTAGCACTGCCTTCTCCCCTGCCTCTGTTCCAGTAATTGGACCTATGTAACCACCATAGCTGGGTATCACTGAGATTCCACCCTGTCAGATGAGGGAAGAGACACATCCTGCTCAGTGAGTCAGTAAGAGTAGCTGTGCTGAGCTTTCACCAGCCAGAGAAGTTTCTCTTAGGGTGTGTGATTTCAGCTCATGTAGACATATTTGCACTAGCTTTGATGGAGCGAGCACACTAAAAATAGCAGTGTAGCCATAGGCAGTAGTGAGCAGTGACACCCGGTAGTCATACTGAATACAAACCCACCTGGACTCCAGGGGTATGTACGTACTTGCGGCAGCTAGCCTGTGCTGCGACCGCAGTTACACTACCATTTTTAGCACTGAGCTAGCATATGTCTACTTGAGCTGGGAATCACACCCTAGCCCTAGATGTTCCTGGAGGAGAGCCCATGCCTGATCAGATTGGGCTGTTGAGTTACCCGACGTGAGGCCATGATCATGGAGCATTACTGGAGTATTCAGTCATGGCAGCTCAGTCTTTGAAGAGGGAGGCCTTGCATTGCCAAGTTCTGTCCCAAATCAATGGTTCCAGCTATGGAAGGAAGGGGAGAGAAAGTATCAAATTGTTACACTGAAACTTTTTTTGTTTGTTTACCTATTTTCCTCTTTACCTTGATATAATCAGCGAACATGGTGTAATTGCAGCTACAGCTGATGGGAAAGATTCCAAAAGTGGTCTGTGAATATATTCAGGCACAAACTTGGTGAGTTCACTCTACTGTTATCTGAGTCAGATAACAGACCAGAGGGTTTATCATTCCTGGGCATTTAAGCACCAATTCACTTGAGAAAACATTTTCAAATTCAAAAAGTTCCACAAACTTTAGCACAGAATGATCCATTATTTGAAAATTCAAACCAGAAAGTTTGTAATTTGACATTTATTCTCCCTCAATTGTCATTTTCCTGTGTAAAAGCTGTAAGTGATCTAATCAGGGAATGGAAATAATACCATGTGGCTTGGACGTGGCCAAACACACACCATGAATAACAAGTAGTCAAGCACCCCATAGGCTGCCATTTGCTGGTACAAACCATTTGGAGAAATCTGGAAGCTCTGACTCACAAACAGAATAATCAGATACTTATCCACAGTGAATAATCTGACCACCCCTATTCACCATGTGTGACACACAATGGGGTGATTCAACACAGCAGTTTTGGAGCCTCACATCAGAGCTGCCCATGAGGCAACACCCAGGTAACTGCAAAAAGTGGAGAGTTGGGTTACAAATTTCCCCTGCGAGCTCGCGAGCGTCTCATGTGAAACCCTTGGAAATAGGGTCTCTGAACCTGGGTCTCACAGCCAAAAGCCAGAACAAACTGGCTGGTGACTAAGAAAGCATTTTCCTGTGGTTCTGCCTCTTCCCTGTTCACAGATGACATGTTAGACACAGCAGCTGGCAAACAAAGCTCAGGAGCACCAGAGGGAACTCGGCTGAGCTGTGGCAAGAGTTGTGTTCAAGTGAAACTCCTCTTGGAAAGTGTCTGGCAGTGTTTTGAAGATGACACTCTGTCAGCTCCTTTCAGGTCATATCAGAGATCGAGCTGTTTTATCTATAATGGCTTTTCGTAGGTGATGCAAAATGCTTGAGAGTGTCACCTGTGTCACGCGGCTGGACAAATAGCTCCAGTTCATAACAGCAGAATTGCAAAACTGCACCTAATGAATGATAACGACAGTCCTGCTGGAGAGAGTGCTTTCAATATTACATTAGGAGAGATGATTTATCCCACCTGCGCGGGTGAGACAAACTCAGGAGAGAGGATCTCTTGGGTCTGTTTGTTCGCTGTGGTTTAATTT
The DNA here is from genome assembly GCF_025201925.1 of Gopherus flavomarginatus. NCBI lineage: Eukaryota > Metazoa > Chordata > Testudines > Testudinidae > Gopherus > Gopherus flavomarginatus. The sequence continues at coordinate 78,670,953 of NC_066625.1, read as the reverse complement.
ATTTAGGAGATGATAGCAGTAGTGAAAAGTAACAGATTGAAAGCCCTGGATATGGAAGGCTTCTGGTTCCCTACAGAATCACACAGGCAGTCCCATGTCAGTCTTCCCTATGTGGGCCCTGCCAACCTGTTTTAGCCCTGACCTGGTGAGTGAAATAATATCTTTTATTGGACCAACTTTTATTGGTGAGAGACAAGCTTTTGAGCTACACAGAGCTCTGCTTCAGGTCCAGCAGGGCAGTCCCAGTGGTGCTGGTGTTGTGTGAGGTGAACACCATCTGTATCCTCCCACAGGCCTACTGGACTCTGGAAAGCAAATGCCTGTTCCAAAGACTACTGAAGACAATGGAAAGACTCCCATCAACTAGAATGGGCTCTGGATTAGGCCCCATCTCCTCAGGCCAATCACTCTGCTGTCCTCGCTGCACTAGAACAAACCACAGCTCATCTAGCATCCTGTCTCTGATGTTGAACAATGCCAAATGCTTCAGAGGAAGGCAAAAGCCCCCTCCTACTCCCCCCCACACCCCGCCCCCCCCATTGTTCATGCACCTACTCACTCATCTCTGGGCCTTTCTCTCCACTAGCTGCCTTTCTGTCTCTTTCTAAACCTCAGCCTGTATTAATTGGCAGCATAAAAATAATGCAGAAGCTGCACAGCAACCAACCTCTGCTTGACCTTTCACGCAACACTGCTAATCACTTCCAATCTTCTCTCACCCTCAGAAAGCACCACGAGATGTATGGAGCTAACGGCCCAACTCCCGTAGATGTGAGGGGCCCTTAGCATTGAAGACACCTGTTCAGCTTTGAAAAACTAACAAATAACGAACAGAAACTCCCCCCCCCATCACCCTTTATCTCCTTCTGGATTTTCAACCAGTACCGGTTTTATAGAGTACACTGAAATTAATCATTGCGATAAAGAATAAGCCTCCATAACGTTGCTATGATAGTTTCCTATCCTGCAGAGCCTAAGAGTTGCCAGTCCATTTGGCCCAGCCAGTCCAGTATTGTATTTTAAGTCATGGTCAGGACTAGATGCTTCAGAGGAAGATATAAGAAATGCCATAATGGACAATTCGGGAAAGTTTTGTTTCTGATCCCATCATTAGGTGGCTGGCTTATGGCCTGAAGCATGAGTTATATACCTTATCATTTGTCTGTATTCTAGCTAACCGTCCTGGATGTTACAAAAATGGCTATCGACAACATTGACCTGCAACAGTAGCAACTCCATAGAACAGCTTAGGTCAGAAAGAAAAGGAGACTGTGACTGTGCAGCGTAGGAGGGATTTAAATAGCCAGCATGCAATTACCCAGGTTTGAATTTAGCCCGGACGCCAGGGACCTAACACCCAACTTGCATTGCCTCATAGCCACACAGCAAATTCTATCTTAAGCAACTGCTCAGGGGAGCAGCAATGCTCATTGCTCAACCGGGGTGGTCGGCTAATAGAGGTGGAGCAGAACAGTCTGCCCTATATGAGGAGATGCTTTGGGGCAGTCTCGGAAGAGGGGAGCTTGCCTGGCAGGGGGAGGGGTGGCCTCTCATCTAGGTTTTACGGTTTCGAAATGCCTTTGAAAACTGGCCAGTTTGGTAATGCTCTCAATATATTCTACAACTTGGATCATAAATCTTACATCGCTGTGCAGTGCATTTCATAAAACAAATATGCAGTCGTCCAGCGAGCGAGCGAGCTGCCCGCACGCACTCAGAATATTTCTGCTTTGGGGATGATTTTTTAAACAGGAGATTGAAAAGTGGCCTTTACACACAACACCTCCCCCCAACCCTATGCATTCCAAATCATCCCTAAAACATCACAGCCCAGACCCCACATCCTCCTCCTTTGTGCGCCAGCCTGGTTGAGCACTAAAAGCTAATGCTGCAAATTGCAGCACCTTTGAAGAGCCTTCTCCTAATCTTTACCAAGTTGGCTGGAACACCAAGTAAATGAGAACTCCATGTGAGAGAATAAATTGGCCCTTGGGCACTTTCCCTAGGCAGACTGGCTGAGCTTTCAGTTGCATGCATTATGCATGTCTGTACACGGTAGATAGATGGCCACAATGTGCAAACATGGGGGCTTAGAGTAAGGCATCTATTTAGGCCATGGTTACACTCACTCTGACATCGGCAAAACGTATGTCGCTCCCGGGTGTGAAAAAAACACCTCCCTAAGCAACATAAGTTTCACTGGCACTAGCAGTTGTGTGCACAGCACTGCGCTGGCAGAACAGCTTCTCCCGCCAACATAGCTACTGCCACTCACTGAGGTGGTTTTATTGTGTCGCCGGGAGACAGCTCTGCACGGAGTGGCTCTTACAGTGGGGCAGCTGCCTTGGTACAGCTGGGCCTCTGTAAGCTCGCTAGTGTAGACATGGCCTTAGGCACCTCAGTAACATGAGGTGGTTTTCAGAGGTGCTGAGCCCCTGCACCTCCAGCTGGGATCTGAGTGGGAGGCCCTGAACCATTCCAGGGAGTTTCCATTCATTCCAGCAGTTTCTTGGAGGCAGGGCATTTGGTGATTACTGGTCACAAGTGCCATAGAGAGACCCCATGGGAGGGGTATGGGTGATTTTCCCCTGTCACAAGTCAGGAGCAGGTCATCCACCAGAGCAACAAGTGCTGACCCTGTGCCTTGCCCTGGCCTGTCGCCGGCCTGGGAGGGATCCAGGATACTGGCAGCCAGTGGGTGCCACTGGAGCCCGTTTATTGCCATGTGTGGATTAGCTTTGCTTGGAAGAGGCAGGTCGGACGCTGGGCAGTGGCTTGCGAGGGCTCTAGCATGGGTCGGTGGTTTCTCTAGTACTGCCCTGACTATTGAATGGCTTGCGGGGGGATTAGTAGATTCCGATTGTTTAAGAAGGGGCCAACAGGCTGTTAGTTGGGCTCCCAGGTGTTCTTTCTTTTACCAGCCAGCCAGGGCAGGCAGCAGTCACAGGTGATCCCCGATTGCCATCAGCGCTTCTGTGACTCGTGTGAACAGGCTGACTCCGTGGAAGGAAGAAACTCGCTATGTCTGGCCCTGCTCCCACCGGTAGTGGTTGGTGGCCTATGAGGCCATCACAGAAGCAGATCTGTGGAAGGTGATGATTACTGCCGGTGGCCAGTGTGGAGCTCTGGGGCTCAGTGCTGGTCTCTGAGTTTACACAGTGATTTATAGCCCCCTCAAAACTCTGCAGGCTGTGATGTTGCTGCCTGCATAGCAGAGGGCAGCTTGGCTCTGTGTGCCTCTGCCATGGTAGTGGCATGAGGTCTGGTAAAATCCTTGGTGTCAGAGACTGCTTGTACAGGCTGTCTTTTCTGCCATCCATGCTCATTTTTTTTTCCTGTCACAGCTTGGCTATGGACCATGGCTCTCTGAGGGCCAGTTCTCTCTCAATGCTTGGGGTGTGCACTGTTTTGCCCCCTTCATCTCTGGCAGCTACTGTGTGGTGCACTGGGGAGGTAGCTGTGGTGCATGGGGTACCAATGTCCTAATGTCACAAAGGAAACTGACCAATGATATTGCTCCTATCCTTGTGTTGGCAATGACAGCGTCTTTACAATGGGGTCTCATGGACAGATTGCGTCTCCTTGAATGCATGGTGAACGCACTCCCATCAGACTTCAGGGAGACAGTAATGAGAACTTCTTTCACATGGTCTGCCTCCATTGGGGGTCCTGGAGAATTGCCTTCCCTCTATTTTTTTACTATCTTATTTGTTTGTGGGGGGGGGGGAGTGTATCCAGTCAGAGTTGTAATGACCCTCCCTCCAGTTCAGGAGGGCTGTGTGAAGCTCTGTCTAGAGCAGCAGAGGGCAACCTGTGGCCAGTGAGCCGCACACGGCTCGTCAGGGTAATCCACTGGCAAGCCGTCAGACAGTTTGTTTACATTTGCACAGCCACCCGCAGCTCCCTGTGGCCCGCAACACTTCTCACAGTTTCCATTGGCTGGAAATGGCAAACCACAGCCACTGGGAGCTGCGGGCAGCAGTGCAAATGTAAACAATCTGTCTGACGGACTGCCCTGATGGGCTGCAGGTTGCCCACCACTGTTTCTGTGGTGCTTCCATGCCATGCCGTGTTGAGGAAACTGCGAATGGGCTGAAGACACCAATTCAGATCCTCCATGTGGCTAAGAGAGGGAGGATCCAAATTCAGATTCTCCATATGGTTGTACAGATCCTCACCTGAGCTGTTGGCAGGTCACTTGAAACTTGGACTGAACATAAGAACAGCCATACTGGGTCAGACCAAAGGTCCATCTAGCCCAATATTCTGTCTTCTGACAGTGGCCAGTGCCAGGTGCCCCAGAGAGAATGACCGGAACAGGTAATCATCTATTGATCCATCCCCTGTTGCCCATTGTGGCAAACAGAGGCAAGGGACAACATCCCTGCCCATCCTGGCTAATAGCCATTGATGGACCTATCCTCCATGAACTTATCTACTTCTTCTTTTTAACCCAGTTATAGTCTTGTCCTTCACAATATCCTCTGGCAAAGAGTTCCACAGATTGATTGTGCGTAGTGTGAAGAAATACTTGCTTTTGTTTGTTTTAAACTTGCTGCCTATTAATTTTATTGGGTGACTCCTAGTTCTTGTATTATGTGAAGGAGTAAATAACACTTCCTTATTTACTTTCTCCAAACCAGTCACTATTTTATAGACCTCTATCGTATCCTCCACCCCAGTCATGTCTTTTCCAAGATGAAAAGTCCAGGTCTTATTAATCTCTTCCCATATGGAAGCTGTTCCATTCCCCTCATCATTTTTGTTGCCCTTTTCTGTACCTTTTCCAATTCCAATATATCTTTTTTGCGGTGGGATGACCATATCTGCACACTATATTCAAGATGTGGGTTTACCATGGATTTATATATAGACAATTTGATATTTTCTGTCTTATTATGCCTGAAGAAAAAAGACTGTGATATGTAGAGATGTCATAGTAGCATATGAGCATGGGTCCATTCTTGACTAATACAATGTCCAGTCCATGTGGTTTTGAGGAACTTTGATTCGCCTCAGACGAGTGTCTGGAGGACTCTGTAATCCCCTTACATTCTAAGGGCCTCTAGAAATGTCCTTGTAATGTCAGGGACTATGTACATTTGCAAGTGCAAAACGAATATCCCTGCATGCAGGATTAGTTATTGAACATGCATGTATGAGTGCCTGAAAGGAGATGCGCTCATAAATACTTCAGGGGCAGTCAAGGAAAATTTGGTCCTTGGAGTGTTAAATCTAGTCTCAGCTTCATTCACATAACATATACCTCTTCCCTACTGTGTATCTCTTAGTTGTGGCATTGCTGCTGTTTTGGTGGATTGCTTCTTGTAATCTTACTTCTTTTTCAAACAGTAAACTTGCTCCTGATGTAATTACCGTGATAAAGCTCTGTGTCATGATGGATCATCCTTAACGGCACTGTCGCTGTTGACTTCAGACAAGAGGATATTTTATCCCATGCCTTTGTGGTAAGCATAGTAAACAATGTCAGTAAACAGGATGGGGTTACATTCCATGGCACTATCTTCATCTGAATTGTGCCTGCCTAGCAAATTATACTGTAAACTTCCCATCATTCAGTCTTCTACAGAGCTCAGATTGCTCTGTGATTTCCCTGCATGTTGTTCTATGGTGGCTCATGCAAAATATTGTGGCTCAGAAGTCATTTTGATCTCACGGGCAGTCCGTGGTCCCTGTGAGAAATGAGTCAAGAAGATGTCCACAGTGCAGATACGTGGTACTGATTGGCAGGCCCTCTCAGAGGCCGAGAGAGGCCCGGGCCACTTCCAGCTTTTGAGGCCCCTGGCCATAATAAAAATTAAAAAATGATGACATATGGAAACAAAATAAGGCACCAAAACAGAGTGAGCCATAATTTGGAAATTTTTTATTAAATAAACGGTTTTCTAGCCAGTCTGTGCAAATGCACTAATTTTTGAGGAAAAATCTTGTTTTCATGCAATATCACAGTTGATATTAAGCATGGCGAGCCCATCAAATGCTCTTGTCCCATAGCTGAATGTTAGTTCTTTACCTGCTTCAATACGTTGAAGGCGCGTTCACCTGAAGCCACCAATGCAGGCGAACTGACAAAAATATGCAATGCAATTGTGATATTAGGAAACACCCCAGAAAGTCCATGTTTGAGTATTTCTTGAAGCAATTCCTTTGGCTTGCAATCCAATTTAAAGTGCGCGGATTATATTCATTTGAGGAAGATGACCTCATCACTGAGATCTTTTGAGATTTCTTTGTTGTACTGTTGCTGAAATCGTTCAGCCGCAGAGAGTAGATCTCCATTACTCAGTCTGTTGAACTGCCAAAGAAATCCCCAAAGGGTACAAATTAGTTGTAGTGACTCAAATTGACATGTGAGACCTGATTGAATAGAGTCAATGATGACAGGGAAGACATTGACCCTATAATGCTGCTCGGCATCCGATTCAGTAGATAAGTTGCGATTGGTGGAGAGCTCAGATGAAATGCCAATATTCTCTGCTACTAATTTGGACTCAGTCAGGATCACATCCCATTGTTCACGAATCTGTTGAATGTCATCGGTAAGACTTTCAATGTTATCCCTCTCAACATCAAGTGTAGCCTTGCCTGCTTCAATTACCAGATTAGTTTGGTGGATCATTGTAAGTAGCTTCATCCACAAAGATGGCATCAGAGTGCATTCAAATTTGGACATGTGCTTCTGAATAGACTGAAGTTCAGTTCAAGCCTGTGCAGTGAGATTAAGAGATTCGAGCTCATTTAATGCCTGTCTCACTAAATTCAGATGCTGCACAACAGGCTAAACACCATCAATCCGTGCAGACCATCTAGTTTTGGACATCCCGTTCAGTGAAACAGGAAGATATTGCTACAGAATAACAAGTGTCTAAATTTGAGGCCCCCTTTGTGCTTGAGGCCCAGGCCAAATGGCCCTCCTGGCCCCTACTCTGATTGGCCCTGATGATTGGTTCTCTTGTTGCAGTTCTCAGCAGAAGAGCCACAGTGGTCATATGCCCATGGAGGCGGAACTCCCTCTCCACCCAGGAAGCAGTGCCTGCAATCTGTACCTGACACATATCGGGGGTGGAAATTATACTGTCATTTTTCATGATGTAAATAGAGGGCACCAACGTACCGACAAGGGATGCTAGGAGATCAACATGCAGGAGGAGAGAGAGTCTCACATGCATACAAAGGATGGGTCCTGAGTGCTAGTCTGGTGCAAGCACAAGGACATCTAATAAGCATAAGACAATGAATTACTGGATAGAAAAAAGGCTTTTGGCCCAGCAAGATGGCTGGTCTGACAGTTTCTCAGCATTTGACCTTTTGTGAGTGTCACTGCCATGTCCTGCCTTTCACTATAAAAAGATAAAAACAAAACAAGCCTCCTTTGGCCGCTGCGAGCAGCAGCAATTGCAGCTTTCCAGTTTCTCTTGCACCGTTTCCTGGACGCTGTGGTGCCTCAGGACCATTTACAGTAAATAAGGGGATCCCCAGTAAAGAGTCTAGAAACTGATGAGTCATCAGGCAAGATGTAGGAACACGTGCAGTACTGGGGCCCTGAACAGAGAGAGTAGCTGTGTATTCCAAAGCGATGAGGGAAGGTGGGAGGAATGGATAATGGATGATGATGGAACCTCCAAGCCTTGCGAGATTCACCCTTTGAGATGAGTGAACAAGTGTTTAGAGGATTTAAGATTTTATAGACTGCTGCTAGGATGATACCTCAAATTAGGGAAAGGTACATGAATGTGCCTGTCTGCACCTCTACAGAACAATGCTATTAGCAGGTTGGTAGCCAAAATAAATCCAAAATAAATTGGCAAGCAAGCCACACTGTTAAAAGCAAGTAGAAGCTCCTTGAGATAAAGAATAGGAGAGCAGGGCTGGCAGATCCACGGTCTCTGCTCTGGGTATTGTGTTCTCAGAGCAATTGGAAATCAGAAGCAAGGGTAAGGTTTGGAATGCAAGATCTTCCACCAAGTAAGCATTTTCCCAGCCGCCACAACTGGCATGGCTGTGAGCTACTGGAAAGAAAGGTCAGCCATTGGTTGTCCCAGTGGTCTAACAGTCTTGTAACGTAACATGGAAGCTGAGTTGAATTTCTTCAGTCCTGGGGCTGGCAGAGCCTCAGAGTCACCCTTGGCAGATGAAATGAGCGTGGAGCACTTCAAGTTGCTGTCCAGTGACTGACTCTGTCTTCCCTGACTACTGAAATGAAAGGTATCAGAGCATCTCTTAGCAATCTTCCTTAGCCACCTTGCATTTGGTGGCTCCAGGTGAACCCAGTGGCAGCAGATGGAGTTAGGGAGACACCCTAGGAGAGTATTTCTCTTGTAACACAGATCTCTAGAGCTAAAGGGAAGTAATTGAACGTAATGTCCAAACACAGAACCAGTCTATAAATCTCAGTGCCATGAATACAAAATTTTAGAAGGGCTGCTTCTCTTCATCTTATCACTCTCAGACAGTAACTGTGTTCTTGATGTAATTATAGTGATAAAACAATGTGACATAACTGCTGGCTTCCATCATGGTACCACTGCTGTTGACTTAAATTACAGAGTAATAATTTTATAAGAGACTTTTTATTTTTCTTTCTCTCTAAGCCACTGGCAGTGTTTGAACAAGGGGCAGATATCCCTCATAAAGTGCATTATATGCATTTCACAAGTCCTTAAATTTCCATATACATATTTTTCATGCATGGATCTCACCTACCAGCGCAGCAATCAGCATCTGCACCCTGTGATCTGATACACAGAGTGTAACGATGTTCTGCAAAACAGAACCCCATCATCTACTTTATCTATGAACATCACAATGTCTGGACAGCTGGACTATGGAAATGAGGAGAGAGAGATACTCCCACACTTCTGCAGTTTCTTCACTCTGTGGGCTTCAGGATGCTGCAGAGTTGTTGCGCCACCAGGCTCAAACTGATTGGACATCATTTAAAGTCACATGACCTTTGCATGGCAAAGTGTGCCACTGCTTTATCAATGGAGTGCATGGGTGAAAGTGAAGCTCTGAAGCTGGCTCTAGAACATACTTCGAAGTGTGGCACTTCCCATTTTATAATGCATCTGGGCAATAACTGGGTTTATCTTCCTTTTTTTGGTAATGTAGATGGGAAATGCAACTCAGAGGCTCACGTGCTGAGGAGAAATCTGCAGAGTAGCAGGATTACAGAGATCCTTCTATTCCCATGTCTCCAGCTGTGTATTTATGTAATGTTTACAAATAAAAGTGGATGGGATTCAGACTTGCTCATCACCGCTATCATCTGACACTGTCGGCCAAATCTATCTGTCCAGGCACAGATTCCCTTTGGTGTGGAAAGATTTGTAGAGCTTTTGGTTACAAAGATCCAGGAGCTGCACATATTATCTTATTGTTATTCAACCCAATTGACTGATTAAAAATAATGTACATTAATAATGCAATGCATTCATTCACACAAGACTGCAGAGCACATGAATAAGATACTCTCTCCCTCCTCCATAGAGCTTGCTATTGAAATAACAAATATGATGGTTTCAGGTTAGAAGGAATTTTGAGCCAGGGCTACAGATAAAGAACTGGGGCCCAGTCCAGCTCCCATTAGGGCCAATGGGAGTTTTACTATTGACTTTACTGGGAGGACTTGAACAGCTGGCAGGAATGCTGAGTGGAGTTGATTGTTCCTTAACCAACTAGCCTTGGCATTAAGATGCCTCGCAGAGGTCCCTGTATCCTAGGCAGTTAGAGATTTTGTTTTCATGCAAAAAGCAACAAAGAGTCCTGTGGCACCTTATAGACTAACAGACGTATTGGAGCATAAGCTTTTGTGGGTGAATACATGCCTCTGACGAAGTGGGTATTCACCCAGGAAAGCTCATGCTCCAATACGTCTGTTAGTCTATAAGGTGCCACAGGACTCTTTGTTGTTTTCATGCACACATCTGAACCTTGCAAGCCCAGGCTCCTAGCTCCACAGGCAGATGTCATGATTGGAGATGAGGGAAGGAGGATGCCCTAATGGAACTGGAACTGAATTTCCCTGTGTCCAAAAAATATCAAATATAAAATCCAACTAAATATATATTTGCGATTCCCACGTTGCATTTGCAAAAGGGTTGTTAAACGCACGCAATCCAGATCATTCATTGCTGGGTTGTAGATATATTGAACTCCTTGAGGTTCTCAGATATTCATACAATGTCTCTTCCCTCGGTCCCCTCACCAGTTTTGTTTTTTAAAAGGCACAACAGTGAGTGGAGGAGTTGATATTACCACCAGGTAACAATCAACTAGAGAAGGGAGCTACACAAAGAAATTAGTGATGGGCAAACCGCAAAGGGTTTGTCATTTGTTGCACTTGTCAAAAAATGGAAAAATAATCATAGGCTATGTCTACACCATGGTAACTTGACATATGCTACACAACTCCAGCTATGTGAATAACTTAGCTGGAGTCAACGTACCTTAGGTCGAGTTACCACAGGGTCTACACTGTGGGAGGTCAACAGAAGAAATGCTTTCATTGACTTACCTTACTCTTCTCATTGCGGGTAGAGTACAGAGGTCAACTGGAGAGGGATCTGCTGTCGATTTGGCAGGTCTTCACTAGACCTGCTAAATTGACCACTGGCGGATCAATCTCAGAGCATCGATCACGGCTATAGTGTAGACATAGCCATAGAATCATAGGACTGTAAGAGACCTCAAGATGTCCCCTAGACCAGTCCCTTGCACTCATGACAAGACTAAGTATTATCTAGACCAGTGTTTCCCAAACCTGGGATGCCACTTGTGTAGGGAAAGCCCCTGGCAGGCCGGGCCGGTTTGTTTACATGCCATGTTCACAGGTTCAGCTGATCGTGGCTCCCACTGGCCGCGGTGCGCTGCTCCAGGCCAATGGGAGCTTCTGGAAGTGGCACGGGCCAAGGGATGTACTGGCCACCGCTTCCAGCAACTCCCATTGGCCTGGAGCAGCAAACCGTGGCCAGTGGGAGCCACAATTGGCCAAACCTGCGGATGTGGCAGGTAAACAAACCAGCCAAGCCCAACCTGCCAGGGGCTTGCCCTACACAAGTGGCATCCCAAGTTTCGGAAACACTGATCTAAATCATTGATGAAGATATTGAACAGAACCGGACCCAGAACTGATCCCTACAGGACCCCACTCATTATACCTTTCTAGCATGACTGTGAACAACTGATAGCTACTCTCTGGGAACGTTTTTTCCAGCCAATTGAGAACCCACCTTATAGTAGTGCCAACTAGGTTGTATTTCCCTAGTTTGTATATGAGAAGGTCATGTGAGACAGTACCAAAAGCCTTACTGAAAACAAGATATACCACATCTACTACTTTCCCCCTATCCACAAGACTTGTTACCCTGTTAAAGAAAGCTATCAGGTTGGTTTGACATGATTTGTTCTTGACAAAACCATGCTGACTGTTACTTATCACCTTATTATGTTCTAGATGTTTGCAAATTGTTTGCTTAGATATTTGCTCCATTAGCTTTCTGGGTACAGAAGTTAAGATGACTGGTCTGTAATTCCCTGAGTCATCCTTATTTCTCTTTTTATAGACTGGCACTATATGGGCCCTTTTCCAGTCTTCTGTGTGAACTAATATGTGAACAACATCTGAAAATTCAAATAATTTTAATTCTTCGGGTTTTGAAAATGAAGAATGTTTCATTTATTCAAAAAAATTTCATAAGAAAATAAAAATGGTCATACTGAGTCACACCAATGGTCCATCTAGCCCAGTATCCTGTCTTCCAACAATGGCCAATGCCAGATGTTTCAGAGAGAATGAATAGAACAGGTAATTATCAAACAATCCATCCCGTCGCCCATTCCCAACTTCTGGCAAACAGGGGTTAGGGACACTTGCGAGCATGATTTTGCATCCCTGCCCATCCTGGCTAGTAGCCACTGAAGGACCTAGCCTCCATGAACTTATCTAGTTCTTTTTTGTACCCTGTTATTGTCTTGGCCTTCACAACATCCTCTGGCAAAGAGTTCCACAGATTGGCTGTGCGTTGTGTAAAGAAATACTCTCTTTTGTTTGTTTTAAACCTACTGCCTATTAATTTCATTTGGTGACCCCTAGTTCTTGTGTCACGGAAGTACACTTCCTTATGTACTTTCTCCACACCAGTCATGATTTTATAGACCTCTATCATATTTCCTTAATTGTCTCTTTTCCATGCTGAAAAGTCCCAGTTTTATTAATCTCTCCTCATATGGCAGCTATTACATACTCTTAATCATTTTTTGCCCTTTTCTATACCTTTTCCAATTCCAATGTATCTTTTTTGAGAGGAGGTGACCAGATCTGCGCACAATATTCAAGGTGTGGGTGTGCCATAGATTTATATAGACACAATATGATATTTTCTGTCTTATTATCTAGCCCTTTCCTAATGATGCCCAACATTCTGTTAGCTTTTTTGACTGCCGCTGCACATTGAGTGGATGTTTTCATAGAACTATCCACAATGACTCCAAGGTCTCTTTCTTGAGTGGTAACAGCTAATTTAGAACCCGTCATTTTATATATATAGTTGGGATTATGTTTTTCAATGTGCATTACTTTGCATTTATCAACATTGAATTTCATTTTGTTTCCCAGTCACCCAGTTTTGTGAGATCCCTTTGTAACTCTTCACAGTCTGCTTTGGACTTAACTATCTTGAGTAGTTTTGTATCATCTGCAAATTTTGCCACCTCACTTGTTTACCCCTTTTTCCAGATCATTTATGAAGATGTTGAACAGCACCGGTCCCAGTACAGACCCCTGGGGGACACCACTATTTGCCTCTCTCCATTCTGAAAACTGACCATTTATTTCTACCCTTTGTTTCCTATCTTTTAATCAGTTACTGATCCAGGAGAGGACCTTCCCTCTTATCCGATGACAGCTTATTTTGCTTAACAGCCTTTGGTGAGGGACCTTGTCAAAAGCTTTCTGAAAATCTAAGTACACTATATCTCTGGATTACCCTTGTCCACATGCTTGTTGACCACTTCAGAGAATTCTAGTAGTTTGATGAGGCATGAGTTATAAAATACATGTTGACTCTTCCCCAACAGATCATGTTCATCCATGTATCTGATAATTTTGTTCTTTATTATAGTGCCAACCAGTTTGCCTGTACTGCAGTTAGGCTTGCCAGCCTGTAATTGCTGGGATCATCTCTGGAGCCTTTTTTAAGAATTGGTGTCACATTATCTATCCTCCAGACATCTGGTACAGAAGCTGATTTAAATGATAGGTTATAGATGACAGTTAGTAGCTCTGCAATTTCACATCTGAGCCCTTTCAGAACTCTTGGGTGAATACCATCTGGTCCCGGTGACTTATTACAGTCTACTTTATCAGTTCACATTTCCTGACTTGAACTTTTTCTATTTTTCCCATTTTCAATTTTTCTCCCTTTTTCCCCTTTGCCTCTCTCTCCTGGCCTCATTTTTCCCTTTTGCCAATGAAAAAGGAGCAAGATCACAGTGGGATGGAAGGAGGGAGGTGGAGGAAAAAAGAAAAATAATAAATGGAAATGGTCATTTTTCTTTTTCCAATTTCTTTGGGGAAAAAACTGAAAATTAAAAAATAAATTGTGAAAATACAGTGAGAATTTTCAGTTCTGAAGATAAAGCCAATTTTCAGGGGCAGGTGAAGTATGAAATATCTTGACCAGCTTCAGTCTGGTTTGGAGGGAAGCTCTTGGAGGATTATGCTGATGATGGTTCTCCAGATGTGAACAACCTGCAACTCTGAATGCTGCAAAACCATGTATGAAAGGACTTTCTCCATAGGAATCCCAGCCCTTTCATAGAGGCTGTGAGAACAGCCTCCCCCATCATACGGTAGTGCTCTAGATGGGAGGTGGGGAGACCACTGCAGTAGGGGCCATAACCACATCCTCTGTGACATCAACCAGGAGCACATTCTACGATGTATACTCCCTCGCCCCCTGAAGCTCCAGGGAGAGACAATGCCTGCTGAAAACCCAACTGGGGAGCAATGCCACACCATCCAGTGTTCAGGCTGTGCTTTCATGGCACAATGTGGCCCCTAACATACGTACCCTTTGATGGTATCAGAGCAGAAATGGGCCCCAAAGAGAAGAAAGATCTGTAATTGCCACTTCTATACTCCTTGGATCTTCTGGTGAATTCCTTTCCTTGTCAGTCCCCTATTGAAGATGTCTGTTAAATACTAGGTTTCAGAGTAGCAGCCATCTTAGTCTGTATCCGCAAAAAGAACAGGAGTACTTGTGGCACCTTAGAGACTAACAAATTTATTTCAGCGTGAGCTTTCGTGAGCTATAGCTCACTTCTTGGGATGCATAGAATGGAACACACAGACAGGAGCTATTTATACATACAGAGAACATGAAAAGGTGGAAGTATGCATACCACAGAAGAGAGATATTTATACATAACAGAGAACATGAAAAGTATGCATACTTCCACCTTTTCATGTTCTCTGTATGTATAAATATCTCCTGTCTGTGTGTTCCATTCTATGCATCCCAAGAAGTGAGCTATAGCTCACGAAAGCTCACGCTGAAATAAATTTGTTAATCTCTAAGGTGCCACAAGTACTCCTGTTCTTTTTTTTAAATACTTGGCGATGAATACGCAGACTATTGCTCTTGGAGAAAGAGTGTGTCCAGTCACCCTTTCTGGACAACTGAATCGTGGCATATGGCCTTGATAAACAAACGCCTGTTAAATTCTCAGCATTGCCACTGAAATCCTTGGCCAGCAGCAGGTGCGACCTATTGTGGAGCTCAGCTAGGACCCAAGAGAGATTTTTCCCTAGTGCTGGAATTCTAGCAATTCACTTCTTTTCTGCAATTCTCAGAGCTGCAGTAGATCAAAGGCCAATGGAGAACAAGATGCATTTTCATTATAACCCTCCTTGAAATTGACCTGTTGCAGCCTTGAGCTGCCAGCCAGGGCCCAGGGACTTGTAACTGGAACTAGCCCAGATGGTTTTGGCTCTTGATACCAGTGACTGGCTGCCCGCTGCAAATTGGAACTGATAACTCAGTTTAGTTGGTGTCAAGGGCAGGCAGAGAGGAAGGCGAAAATGCAGATATGGATTTGGAATGTGTTAGTGCTAATGATGTGGGGTGCTGAGTGCATTACCCACTAACCCTCCTATCCATCCCGTTGTAAGTCCCACAAGTGAAATGTTTTGGGTGGTTAGTGGGCTTCTGTTCAGTCAAGGCCTCTCCAGCACTAAATCCCACGTTACTGTTAAATCTCCCTCTGTTCCCTCTTCCCCCACACAGCTGCAATTGCCTCAGCCGATGGGATAATGGATGTGGTGGGTTACATCAGCACAGCTGAACCAGGGGAATGTAAACTGGTTCCTCCAGAGCATTAGTGTGCTAATTCCATACGCCACCTCCTCTTCTGCCCACCCTCCTCCTCATCATGGCCAGAAGAGGAAACACTCAACAAATCTCTACATGCAGACAACACTCCGACTGGGAAGAAGTTTGCATTCCTCACTGCGACCACTCACCCCTCTCCCTGCCATCTGTCACAGCGCCCATTCCCTCTCCTCTTCAGCCCCTCTCTCCATCCTCTTGCCCACCAGCCCACTGCTGGACCTCTGCATCTCCTGAGGGGAACCAGCAGCAGCTCCTGTGCATTCCAGGCCTGGCTTGGCCTGCGGAAGTACTGGACGACCTCTCTTTGTACCTCCACCCTCTCTCCTGCTGTATCAGAAAACAAATAACATCAGCCCCCAGAGCTGTGAAGTTCACTGACAGGAAATCGGCTGGCGTGGTAAATATTTGAAGGCTGAGAAAGGACTCTTTAAGCAGCGAGCTAACGGAAAGATGCTATCTTGCCTGGGCTGAAACATACCAGTGGAGCTTTCGGCATCTCGCCTGTCTCAGATGATGATCCTGACCTGCATACGCAGTGCAAGGCACCCAGCAATCACAATCCTGCCCCTGGTGGGAGAGATTGGGGGGGATGAAATTCCATTTTTGAAAAGTCTCATTTCCTATCTAGCACTGAGCCCCGGAGAGATGCGTGGCTTGTATTGCCAAGCAGCTGCTGTTGCTGTCGAGTGTGAAAACCCTGCATTTGCTGGGCAAGTCCCAGGAATGCTAAAGAGGATCTGCCATTAAGGGGAGAGGGGGATCTAGGTGGAGCACTGGCAAGGTGACCTCTTGGAGCTATATTGTGATTTACAGTGCAGCAAAGTGCAGGAGAGTGGGGTTCAGATCCCAGCCTCAATTCTCCCCAAACTGCCAGGCATTGGAACTGCTGCTCCTTCATCTCTGATCAACTCACTGCCTCTCTCACTTTCTGATCCATCCCCCCACCCTGCTCTCATGCTATCTTACTCTAATTCACCAAGCCCCACCCAGCCTGCAGTTTTGTGGAGGTTCCTTTACCTTTCTGGGTCCAAATGCTGCTCTCTGTCACACCCTCGATTCCCATAGGGAAGCACATGACAGCAGGATGTGCCCTCTCTCTTCTCATCCCAGTTCTTTGGGCTCTTGCCAGCTGGTGGAGGAGGATGAATTTCCCAACAGTGCCTTTTTCCCAGTCTCCCCTTCTCCATGCCTGTGGCAGCTTCTGAACCAAACTTTCCTACATACGCACCTAGAATGTGAAACTTACAAACGTGTTGTATTGGTTCAGCACCCTCACCAATATTTCAGCATCCTAGTTAACATGTTGACACCAGAACTGTATGCAGTATTCCAGGATCAGGCTCATATGCAGAGGCAAAATCACCTTCCTAATTCTACTCACAATTCTTATTTATAAATCTGAGGTTGTTTCAGCCATTTTTGCTACAACATTTCACTGGGAGCTTAGTTTCAGTTGCTTGTCCCTTATATCCTTTTCAGAGTTACTCCTTTCCAGGACACAGTTCCGCCTTCTTAGAATCCATAGAATCATAGGGTTAGAAGGGACTGCAAGAGTGATCTTCTAGTCTAACCCCCTGCTAAGATGCAGGATTTGTTGTGTCTAAGCCACCCAAGACAGATGGCTCCAGCCTCCTTTCGAAAATCTCCAGCAAAAGGGTTTCTACCATTTCCCTAGGCAGTCTGTTCCATTGTCCTACTGTTCTTACAGTTAGGAAGTTTTTCCTGAGATTAATTCTAAATCTGCTGTGCTGTAGATCATACCCATTGCCTCTTGTCCTGCTCTCTGTGGCAAAAGAGAACAACTTTTCACCATTTTTATGGCAGCTTTTCAAGTATCTGAAGACTGCGATCACATCCCTCCTTAATCTGCTCTTTTCCAAACTAAACATTGTCAGTCCCTTCTGCCTTTGCTCATATGGCTTGAATTCCATCCCTTTGATCATCTTTGTTGCTCACTTCTGGATCCTTTTCTGTTTCTCTACATCCTTTCTGTACATTGGTGCCCAGTATTGGATTCAGTACTCCAGATGAGGAGTAACCAGCACTGAGTAGAGCAGTACTATCACCTCCCTTGACTTGCATGCTTCACCTCTGTTTATGCAACTTAAATTGCCTTTGCTTTTTTTCAGCAGCATCATATTCTGTACATGTGACGTACATTCCTGATTCCTAGATGTATAGCCTTGCATTTGGCTGTATTTAAATGCCTTGTGTTTGAACAGGCCCAGCTTACCAAGTGATCCAGATCACTCTGCTGTGTCCTCATTTTTATCGACCACTCCACCCATCTTTGTATCATCTGCAAATTTCAGCAGCAGCGATTTTATATTTACTTCCAGATCAGTGATGAAAATGTTGGGTAGCCTCTGGCCTAGTTCTGATCCCTGTGGAACCTCACTAGAAACTCCCCCATTTGATGATAATTCCCCACGTTCTGTCCAATTTTGTTTCCAACCTTTGATATATGTTTTTTCCTATTTCCAGTACAAACAGTGGTGGCTACTTTATTGCTGTGGTGGGGAAAGCAGGGGTGGAGGGGAGATGAATTGGGCAAGGAGGATGTGCTGCTGTATGATTAAAGATGACCATTTATATAATTGGTATTAGCACTGCTATACAATTACCATAAAGCTTGTACAAAGTGTATCATGTAAATTGTCAATGGAAAAGTTACAATCTATCAAATATGATTATCCTTGTTAAATCCATGTATCCTCTTTTTATCTGAAGTTATAAGTATTTGCTATGGATTTGTATCTTAAATCTCTGTTGTATTGCTGGGTGACACCCATCAGATAGGACTTACGTTAGAGCTAGATAGACATCCTAGATACTGATGGCCCATGAAGGCCACTCTGCTCTCACAATGGGCCATTGACGAAACTCATCCTGCCCAGGAGGTCTTCTGGCAGATGCCTCAGACAGTAAGGAGCCAACAGCCACCCTCTGTGGTTCTGCAAAACATATAAGGGCATGTGATATGCTCATGTGACCCTGGACTCCATCTTGGCTAGTAACTTTCCACAGACAGGGGCTGTGGGCTTTGTTTGGGACAGTAAATGTCCATGCACATGGCAGAGGATATTAAAAGATACCCAAGACATCTCCATGTTGCCTCTTTCCCACTTTGATTATCTGGATGGTGGATTTACAACTAAGAGGAGCGTCTTGAACTATGGACTGAGGACATTCCAAGAGAGACTTTACAAGCCAGCAGTCTAGTTCATCATGTCTACAAACCTATATAAGGACTTTGCAATCATTTGTAGGTATTTGATCTATTAACCATTTATAACTCATCTTTTCTTTTATTAATAAATCTTTAGCTCGTTACTAAGGATTGACTGGCAGCGTAATATTTGGGTAAGATCTGAGAGTCATATTGACCTGGGAATATGTGTCTGATCCTTTGATAGTAGAAAGAATCTCACAACTGGTGAAACAGGTTTCCAATAATCACTCACTATATTAGATTGGGTTGCCTGGATGGGAGCCAAAGGCTGGAATGTCTAAAGGGGACTGTGTTTGGCTTCTGATTAACCATGTGATACTGCACAGGCTCTTTTGTTACTGGTCTGGTGAAGCTAATTATAGAGTAAACCACCAGCTCTGGGGATAAGCTGCCCTATTTCTTGCCCTGAGTGTGGCATTATCAGTGTGGTCTATCCCAGGCACAAAATGGTATTTAAGTTAAACACCAGTGTGGACACAAGAACAAATGGCTATAAACTGGCCATCAACAAGTTTAGGCTTCAAATTAGGTGAAGATTTCTAACTATCAGAGGAGTGAAGTTCTGGAACAGCCTTCCAAGGGGAACAGTGTGGGCAAAAAACCCAACTGGCTTCAAGAGTGAGCTTGATAAGTTTATGGAGGAGATGGTATGATAAGAGTGCCTATAATGGCTTGTGGACCCTTGGCAACAGCTACAGCAAATATTTCCAATGTCTGGTGATGGGACACTAGATGGGGAGGGCTCAGAGTGCCTACAGATAATTCTTTCACAGGTGTCTGATTGTTAGGTCTTGCCCATATGCTCAGGTTTTAACTCAGGGATGGGCAACCTTTGGCACACGGCCTATCAGGGAAAGCTGCTGGAAGGCCAGACCAGTTTGTTTACCTGCAGCGTAGGCAGGTTTGGCAGATCACAGCTCCTATTGGCCACGGTTCGCCGTTCCAGGCCAATGAGCACGGCCCTCGGCCCACGCCACTTCCCGCAGCCCCCATGGGCCTGGAGCAGCAAACCATGACCAGTGAGAGCTGTGATCGGCCGAAATTGTGGACGCTGCAGGTAAACAAACCATCCTGGCCCACCAGCAGCTTTCCTTGACGGGCCACGTGCCAAAGGTTGCCAATCCCTGGTCTAACTGATCACCAGATTTGGGGTTGGGAAGGAATTTTCCCCTGGGTCAGATTGGCAGAGACACTGAGCATTTTTCATCTTCCTCTGCAGCATGGGGCACAGGTCACTTGCAGGTTTAAACTAGTGTAAATGGTGGATTCTCTGTAACTTGAAGCCTTTAATTCAAGATTCGAGGACTTCAGCAACTCAGCCAGAGGTTAGGGGCCTAGTGGGTGAGGTTCTGTGGCCTGCCATAGGCAGGAGGTCAGACTAGATGATCATGATGGTCCTGTCTGACCTTAAAGTCTATGAATAAGGACCAGTTTCCACCAGTCAGGCAAGATATCTGTTTGTGTGTGTGCGCATATTACGATGCAGAGCATAAAAGCCCGAAGTCTCCTTTAGCACAGCCTATAATCCTATTAGAAGGATTACTCTGTTGTCCTAGGCTATCTGATCATGGTAAGAACTCATTTAGGTCAACTGTTTAGGAAATTTACACACACACACACATACACACAAAATTAAATAAGCCTCTTGCTGCATTTCACAGGGATACACAAGCTCCTTTCAGACGTTCTCTGTGCTGCTGATTATGTTCCTGGTCTTGTAGCTCCTTCATAGTTCTCTAAACCCTCATGTAAATGACTTGCTTTCAGCTTTTGACTTCTAACAGCAGATGTTGGATAGACAGTGCTGTACTTAGACCCTAGGCAGTTCCGGATCTTGAAAGGATTAGAATTTTAAATGGTGCTTTTGCTGTGTGTATTGCATTATATTGTAATATAGAGACTAAGGACTTTCCTCGGTGGGAAGGGCTGCTCTGTGGACAGAACTTAATGAAAGCTAAATCTAGTCTGGCAGGGTCCCAATCAGTTTAATCCCCCGTTCTGCTGATTATCAGCAATGTTATAATTTAATTTGAGGCCTCTATATTTAGAAGGTCAGTGAAGCTCTGTACAAATGAATGCATGGGAGAGAGAGCATGGCAGAGGCAGAGCAAATGGCGATTTCCCTTCGCATTCCACCAGGGCAGTGTATTCAGCTTTGGTGCATTTAAAAGAAACAAACAGATGTTTAAAATAGTAACATAGTTACACAGTCAGGTAGGGCCAGAAGCTGCCTGACATAGGCTTTTAGTGCTGGAAATAATGCGAAGGCAATGCAGATACCCTTGACTTGTAACAAATCCATAGCCAACTAGGAACATCATATTTTATTATGCTCCACTTCGTCGCCACATATATCATCACCACAGAAGTGGGGGTAGGACAAATATCCTCTTGTTGCAAAAACCCATGCCCCTGTCAAGCTAAAGAAGAATCCCTTTTGGCTGTTAGCAGTACAGGGCCTATGACACACAGCTCTCATTCCATCCAGTAGCGAGCCGTGACATACACACACACACACACAAACACACACTTACTTCATTGTATTTTTAAACAGCATTTTTTGGCTATTTAACATCTTAAGCATCCTGGATCAGAAACAGAATTGTCTTCTGGGGCTGGAGTCCATTAACATACAATTCAGCTGGACTGTGTTGTGTACAGGATCCACCATTCCATAGTTTCGTGCCTTGCACCAAGTGTGCCCAGTACTCTCTTGACCCTGACCCCTGGGGCACATGAGAGCAGGTATGGGCTGGCACAATGACAAAGCTCTAACCCATACATTGTCTCTTGCTCTGTTCCAAGAGGAGAGCAGCACAGTGAAACTGACAAGCCCCGGGAAGGTGCAGAACTTGTCAATTATACATTCCTTTCCCACTGGCACATGGAGAAGAGCAACCGAGGAGTTGGAGGGCAAGGAGAAGCATATGTGGGGTGAGGGGAAAGAAAAAGAGTGAATAAAGCCTGTACAGAAATAATAATACCAAGGCTTGCACTTCTCAGCCAAGGATCTCAAAACAATACATAATCTTGAGAGGGGTTGAGCCCTAGGCTTGGAGGGGCTTGCCGGGCTTCAGGGAAATATGGAGCCTGAAGGCAGTGGCAGATTAAGAACCTAGATCTTTTCCTTCCTCATCCGCCCACCCCCCATTCCCTTTTATCAAATATTGTTAGCCAGCTGGAGGGATCTGGAGGAGAAATTTGACCAGCTGAGACATCTTCACTCCATTTCTCAGTGTCCCCCTGCTCCACCAAAATTAACAAAACCTTCTCATTTCCCCTGCTAGGGATTGTTTGTCAATGCTTATTTTGTCACTGCACTGAAAACTCACCCACGTCCCTTCACCTGAGTCTCCTTGGCCTGCTGGAATAACTCCAGCGATAGAAAGGGATAGATGATCTCCATTAGCTCTTGCCCTGCGAGCAATTATCCTTATTTGCTAACTGGGCTGCCTTCCTTAAGAAGTGGAGGTTTTTACTGCCAGATACCTGCTCCCTCTACGGTGATTCTGGTGGAGTTCTGGTGACACCCAGTGCCTGGTTTGCCTTATCACGGGAGCATGCGTGAGTGTGTGTGTGCCATGCTGCTATCCCCAGGAGATGTAGTAGATCTAAAGACCTGTTTTCTCCTCTGCTTAGCTGAATTTGAATCAAGACTCATGCACCGTGTCAGAGGTGTTTGTGACATCTGCAATTCCCACACAAAGTAAAGGAAGCCTTTGAGGCCAGAGCTCCCAGGAAAAGGTGACTTTAAAGGGAGGCATGACTGTGTACAAGGGAAAGCAGGAACCAAGAAACAAATCACAGCTTCCACTGGAGATGAGAATCATGAGATGACGTATATAGTACAACAATCAGTATCCGACCCAGGCAGGGATGTATCTCCCCCCACCCCCACCCTGTTCCCCAGAGAAAGGCTAAGTCTTCTGTAACATACACAGGTCACTGTGTCCATCCATTCTCTGAAATGTGACACCAGCCCCATACAGTAAAAGAGCCAGTGAAAGGGGCTGGATTGGCAGCCCCAGAGACGGACGAAATGGCGTGGTGAACAGCAGGGTCCGTTTTCCCCACACAGCCTGCCACTGTCTCAGCCTTGAATGGTAAGGTCTGTGATCCCAGGGGTGAGAAGGGAGTTCAGACATTGAGCTCTCTGATGAGATTCACATTAAGGATATAGACTGGAGGCCTCTGGCTCTGCTTTGGAAGACAATGGCCCACAGATCAGAGCGTGCCCTGAATATTCCAAAGGCCTCATATTGCCTCCCCCGCATTCCACTTCACTGGTGAAACAGGGAAACTGAGGAAAGGAAACATTTAGGCTGCAAAGATGGGAAGAATTCCTCCCAGTAAGATTCTTTAGGTGCAGACTAGTTCCCCAAGGGAAGCACTGGAAGTTCCAGATGCTCGGATCATTCACATTTCAACTGGATAAAGCCTAAGAGAACAATCCTTCACTGGCTGGCCAGGAGGAAGCACAGATGGGGCTTGCCCGCCCTCTTCCATCGCTTTAGTCTGTGATCATCTCTGCTGGTCTCCTTTAAGAGACCCAGCCCAAAACTTTGCTTGCCTCTGCTCCTGCTGTAGCTTCAGATTTATGCAGATGCACCAAACACTGGGGCAGGACTCGACAGCTTTCTCCATAACTCCCAGCATGCTTGCTCCCATCTTGTACATAATATTTCTATTTCCAGGGTATTTCTTCCTGCTGCAGGAATTTAAGCTGCAGAGCTTTTTGGAGGGAAAGACAGCAAGACAAAAGGGAGCCAAAAAGCAAAGCCACTGAGATGTGATTTTTTTTTTAAAACTTATCAAATATTTTAAATCTAAGGCCCTCGATGGAACTAAAGAGCCTGGCTTTAAAGAAGCAAAACTGTATGTGATATATTAACGAAGCTGGAGTGACTGTCTCTCTCATCACCTTGAAAGACACCAAGACAAGGACGTCCTTTAAATACCAACCTGACTGCAGTGGGTATTTCCTTCCCCTAACAAGCTAGTTATCACTCCTCAAGCAGGTCAGCGGGACATGGATTGGGGTGACCCAGCGTGTGGAGAGGGGAATAACTCTATCTCCCAGACAACTCTACTGTTACTGAACAGACACTGAGGAGGAAATGCAAAATGATAGTAGGTAAGCATTAGAAAGGCAAAAGGTCAAGAGCAAATCTGCTCTCACTAGGATGCCCTATCGCTCTGCCCCAGATGGTATCATTGTACGTTTCACTTATTTCTTTATTGCCACGTGTTTTTTATTTAAAGGAAACCAATAATCTAATACACTGGATATTAACAGAATTTCCTCTATGTAACATTTTTTTCTCCAAAAGTCTTTCTGGGTTAGTTCAGTATAGTTAACAGACCATTCCAGACCAGGATTTAAGGAGCGCCTCTCCCCCCCTGCCCTCCCGGTGTTAGTGTTTGATATTAATCCAAATCTGGGAACGAGCGAGCCAGAGAGAACCAAAGGACCGCTCTGTGCCCAGCAATCTTATAAAGAATCCCCTTTACATTCATTGTAACGGGATCCTGTCTCTTCTCTGTCCTAACAGATACTACAATTAGGAGTGAACTTCAGCCTTTGGAATCTTCCTTCTGCTAACGTCAGCATCTGGTGCTTCAGAGGATGACAGTGAACATAGGCTAACCAGAGGGCAAGTGTGAGAAATCGGGACATGGGGTGGGGGGCAATAGGTGCCTATATAAGAAAAAGCCCCCAAAATCGGGACTGTCCCAATAAAATTGGGCCATCTGGTCACCCTAAGTGAACAACTCCCAGAATGCACCTGGATAATTATGGACGGGGAAAGAAATGCTGTCCTCATCTTACATGTGGTCAGGTGATACTCTGACACGAGTGATTTGATCACTTACAACTGTCCCTCTTGAACTGGTGCTGATATCTAGAGCTGGGGGTAGGGGGAGAGTTTTCCCATCCCATAAGAGTTTTTTGAGATTTCAAAAAACATTTCTTCTCCTAAATTTGGACAAAAGGTCCAAAACTCAAAATGTTCATGAATCAATAATACGAGGCAATTTCCCAAATGCTTTCACAAACCCTTGTGGGAGCTGCCTGGTTCAGAGTGTGAGGGCCAGGGCTGCTGCCTCCCTGTGTGCCACATTTCTTTTTTAGCTCTCCTTTGCATTTTCCATGAATTACACAAGTATTAACCTACCTACAGTGAGTCTCACTCACCGGAGACTAAAACAAACAGGCTTGGGTTATTATTTCCCTCCCATTAGCCTTCCCAGTGACTGATGGAGTCCTGCAGCTCTGACAGTGCCTTTGGGGGGTATTTTTAGTGTGTCAAGGACCGTCTTTTTGTTCTGTGTTTGTCCAGCGCCTAGCACCATGGAGTCCTGGTACAGAACTAGGGCTCCTATGTGCTACAATAATATAAATAATAAATATTAATAATAAAATAATGAGACTCTGCCATGTGACAATGGGGAAGAGCTGATTTCTTCTAACGCTGAACAAGAACCTTTATTAGAGTAAGAAAAAGAATATTAGCCCTAAACTCGCTCTCCTGGCCTCTTGCTTTCCCTGCAGAGGTTCTGCCCGGAATCTTCCCCTGCCTCCTGGCCTGCCTAACTTCCTCTGAAACCTCTCCAGTGCATCATCAGGGATCTACAACCTACCCTGAAGGACGATTCCTCACTCTCACCAATCTGGGGAGACAGGTCAGTCCTTGCTTACAGACAACCCCCAAACCTGAAGCAAATACTCACCAGCAACCACACACCATACAACAAAAACACTAACCCAGGAACCAATCCTTGCAACAAAGCCCATTGCCAACTCTGTCCATATATCTATTCAGGGGATACCATCATAGGACCTAATCACATCAGCCACGCCATCAGGGGCTCGTTCACCTGCACATCTACCAATGTGATATATGCCATCATGTGCCAGCAATGCCCCTCTGCCATGCACATTGGCCAAACTGGACAGTCTCTACATAAAAGAATAAATGGACACAAATCAGACGCCAAGAATTATAACATTCAAAAACTGGTTGGAGAACACTTCAATCTCCCTGGCCACTCGATTACAGACCTAAAAGTTGCAATATTACAACAAAAAAACTTCAAAAACAGACTCCAACAAGAGATTGCTGAATTGGAATTAATTTGCAAATTGGACACCATCAAATTAGGCTTGAATAAAGATTGGGAGTAGATGGGCCATTACACAAAGTAAAACTATTTCCCCATGTTTATTCCTCCCCCCTACACACACACAGTTCCTTACATCTCCTTGTCAGTTGCTGGAAATGGGCCATTTTGATTACCACTACAAACAGTTCTTTTTCTCTCCTGCTGATAATAGCTCACCTTAACTGACCACTCTCCTTAAAGTGTGTATGGTAACACCCATTGTTTCATATTCTCTGTGTGTGTGTGTGTGTGTATATATGTGTGTGTATATATATATATATATATATATATATATATCTTCCTACTGTATTTTCCACTACATGCATCCGATGAAGTG
Source organism: Gopherus flavomarginatus (assembly GCF_025201925.1). Lineage (NCBI taxonomy): Eukaryota > Metazoa > Chordata > Testudines > Testudinidae > Gopherus > Gopherus flavomarginatus. The sequence goes on along the minus strand of NC_066625.1, from coordinate 78,644,807 downwards.
GGCTGTAGCCCACAAAAGCTTATGCTCAAATAAGTTTGTTAGTCTCTAAGGTGCCACAAGTACTCTTGTTCTTTTTGCGTTAATTAACTCTTTCTGGCCCTGTTACCTTTCAGTGAAATATAATATTACACTCATGACGTCACAAAATTAAACAAAGATGCCCCATGTAATGGTTTCTCTTAGCGATTGTACTCCAGTATATCTACGCTGGGTCATTTGTGCTGGGCTTGAGTTGTTTGTGAGATGTTTTACTGAAAAAGGCTGAGGCTGAAAAGCAGAGTACTGTACAGAGCTGGGTTTTAACCACAACACAATAGCTCAATGGGTTATGTTCAGCCTTTTACTGTTCAAGTGATAGCAATAAAACAGAACTTGGTTTACTCCCTTATGTCCTTTATCCTGAAAAAACAACAGTGAAATAGGCCTTTACTGAATGAGGCAGCTATCTGAAAGGTTCCTTTAAGACTGCCTCTGATTTGAATTTTAAATGGTGTCATCAAACAATTACAATCCATACTCCATGTGGGCCACGAATCTTTCCCAAATTCCCTCTTCTGACTCTCAAACAACCTCCAGCCCGGCAACCTTCAAACTCTGACCCCCAAACTCGCAAAGCTTATCATCAGAAGCAAGCTCCCTACAGACCAGGACACTCCAATTCAAAGCACCACCAGACCCTGGCAGAACAACAGATGCAAAACCTGCAGATGTATCTCCCCTGCTACGATGATCAATATACCCCTCTACGTGTAGTTCACGATCCTTGGGTCCTACACATGGCTATCTCAACATGTTCTGTACCTCGTCCAGTGCATCAGATGCCCCAACAACAACCATATGGGTGAAACCGGACAGTCACTATTGTCTCAAATGAACTCCCCAGAAAAATGATAAAAGACAAAACCAGCCTATCACAATTGTACTAGACACTAAAAACCATGGACACTGGTTTAAGGCTCAGTACAATAATTTATAACAAACCCCACGACCTGCTAGTGCTCAATTGTCTGCTTCATTTTAGGTGGGCCCCTGCAATATGTATTTGAAGCCCTTATGCTTAAAAATCTATCCCAACTTGTATTGAGTTCAGACACTCCGATGTTCTTCCCCAGACCTGAAGAAGAGCTCTGTGAAGCTTGAAACTCGTCTCTTTCACAACAGAAGTTGGCCCAATAAAATATATACCTCACCTAGTTCGTTCCTTAAATCCAAATTTAAGAGACAGTGAGAACTTACAACTCCAGCTACGGCCTCTGAGATGGTGCATTTTTATGCCACAATATAGCCCTCTGGCTAGATAAGGACACAAATAGCGCTGGAAATTTTGTGACAAAATGTTTCTCATTGGAAAATGCTGACTCAAAATTTAAACTGTTCTTGGGAATGGATCATTTTCAACACATCTGATTTGAAACGCATTTGAAAAAAAAGGTTTGATATTCTTAAGAGGTTGACATTTAAATGAAACGTTTCGAATTGACCCCATCCAAAAACTGATTGGATCATCCTCTCCATTGCTCCTACAGAGGGGATCTCTCTGTGCAGGATACCACCCTGGACGTGTGGGAAGCACAGCCTGAGGTTGCAACTATTCTTTTAAAGGGGGGCCATGTGGGCCAGTGTTGCCAACGCTCACAGCTGGATTGCAACTCATGCAATATTTGGTGTTTTCCCTGATAACCCCAGGTCCTGAAGTCATGAGAGTCCTTGAGAATGTCAGCTCTCCTTTTAAAAACATGGAACTTTCTAGCCATGGTGGTGGCAGAGAAAAGCTGGGAAATGAGGATCCCCTCCAGGCTGAAAGAAAGCAAATAAAAACACGCAGGAGTTATTTTTTAAAAATCTCATGATTTCTAGGCCAATCTCATGATTTTGAGAGGCTTGGCTCAGTGTATTTAAATGCTCAGGTTTGGCAACACTGTATAATGCCTTTCCCCCCGTGCTAACAGGGAGGCAAAAGGCTTAAGGTCATGCCCTTTGACTTTCTCCAGCTCCTTTAAGGGAGTGTCTTACCACTAATACGCCAACTTGTGCTCATGGATCAGGCACCCCGCTGCAAAGGCTGGAGGAGGGCTGCCTGTACCTGCTCCCAAGCGAAGGGTGGCCCCTAGTTTCTGAGCAGCAACACTTTCCAGCCCTCGGAGTTTCTCTCCCTGTCCTGCTGCCTCCGTGGATCCCATAGGCTGTGACTCGAGGCTGCATGACAGTTAAGAAACACAATTGTGTCACGCAGTGAGGGTGACAAACCACTGGAATAAGCTACTGAGGGAAGTGACTGATTCTCTATCTCTGGATGTCTTCAGATCAAGTTGAGCTGCTTCTCTGGAAGGTTTGCTTTAGCCAGACACAAGCAACTGGGCTTAGAACAGGGGGAACTGGGTGAAATTCTCCAGCCTGTATTACACAGGAAGTGAGACTCCCTGATCTCATGGTCCTATCTGGCCTTAAAATCATATGAAACATTCCCTTTCCTTGGTACTAAATGCTTTGTTCTGCTGGAGGGGAGCCAGTAGGCAACCCCTGCATTGTGTGATCCCCAAAATGCCCGTTCCTGTTGGGCCAGCCCTGCGGTGGTGTTATCTTGGCGGGCGGGGGTGGGGGCAGGAGGTGGGGGGGGGGACAGGCAGCACTCTAAAGGTTTGAGCTGGTGTGCAATCAGCAAGAGGAATCTGAGGCCTCCAGGATATGTGGTGGCTGACAGGTGCCCTAGGTTCGCATAGCACTTTGCAGCCCTTTGGGATGAAAGGCACAACGTACATGTCAGGCAGTATTTTCACACCCGACTGCTTGCTCGCCAGGCCAGAGAGAAGAATCTAGCACACTGTTCAGATCTTCAGATGCTCCTCCAGGGAACCAAAGCATTGTGCTCTCTTAGCCAAACCCTCACTAGGGATGGGTGCGACCATTCTGGTAAAAACACCAACTTTTGTCAGAAAATCAGCCTGATCCCTGCCACCCAGCCAAGAGCGAAAGACTAGCTTGCTTTGTTATGTTCCTCTTTCACGCTGGCCCCTGCACATCTGGGTAGGAAGCCAAAGCATCAAAATCCCATTTGAGAGGCTGAACTAGAACAAGTCTCCATCTGAGTTTGCACACTCCAGGGTCCTGAGTATGATACCTTTACTCCTGTTGACAAGCACCCTGCTCCTCCAGGCATCACACTGATTTCAAAGGGGCTACTGGAGGAGTGCAATGCTCCTTACAGTGCGTAAGGGAAACAGACTCTGGGCCAAAGAGCTAGGGATAGGCCAGATGAAGAGCATCCCACCTTTCAGTGCTGTCCCCAACTGAAACAGCAAACCCTACTGAGCTGGATCCACCACAAATTATCTGCTGTAGCCGCAGCCAGAGAGAGTAAAGGGGGCTAAGCCGGCAGTCCCCACTTCCGTCCACAGTGTGGGAAGGCTCTGCCAATCCTCCCACCACTCCATCCTTAGCCTGCATTTGTTTCAGATTAATTAAAAGTGAAGATGAGATTCCCAAATTCATTTAGCTTCCTAATCTCTGTTCTCTGGGGATCGATCACGGAAAAACAGCTGAGGACCCTGATGAAAAGCAGCTAATCCTTGGGCTATCTCAAAAGGGAGTGGACAAGAAAAATACCTTCCCGTTCAAAAAGACATTTCTGTGCCTTTGCACCACTGCATTTTCCATGGCAGAGTTTTCTGACCCAAAATAGTTAGAACAAGATCATAGGCTGATGTTTAAGTATTAATCTGTGTTTTCAGATTTCTGTGTGCGCGCGTGTGTTAGAATAGGAGAGAGACACGTGCAACAGCAATTTTACAAATGTGCTGCTCTATCTGGTGGACAGAAAGCTGATTCAGAGTGCACGGTGTTGTTAGTCAAAGCCCGAGATGTAATATGCTTTGACAGGACTAGTCAATTACAGGTTTCAGAAGAAGTAACTTGCAGCAGTTCAGCAATATTAGATAGATGTGTGGGGCCTGAGTTTACCTCTGTCATAAACAGATAGTAAGAGTTAATAGAACAGAAGTACTTTATATCTTTTTTGCCTGTAAAGGGTTAACAAGATCAGTGAGCCAGGCTGTCACCTGACCAGAGGACCAATCAGGGGACAGGATACTTTCAAAACTTGAGAGAGGGAAGTTTTTGTGTGGGTTGTTAGTTTTTGGTTGTTGTTCACTCTGGGGGCTCAGAGGGACTAGACGTGCAACCAGGTCTCTCTCCAATCTCTCCGATACAGGCTCTTATAAGTTCAGAATAGTGAGTACTAGGTAGATAAGGCGAGTTAGGCTTATGTTTGTTTTCTTTATTTGCAAATGTGTATTTGGCTGGGAGGAGTTCAAATTTGTATTTTGCTGAAAGGATTTTAATTAGTACTTGTATACTTAGGCTGGGAGGGTATTCCCAGTGTCTATAGCTGAAAGACCCTGTAACATATTCCATCTTAAATTTACAAAGATAATTTTTACTGTTTTTTCTTTTAATTAAAAGCTTTTCTTGTTTAAGAACCTGATTGTTTTTTTATTCTGGTGAGACACCAGGGGACTGGATCTGGATTCACCAGGGAATTGGTGGGGAGAAAGGAGGGAAGGGGGAGAGAAAGATTAATTTTCTCTCTGTGTTAGGATTACTTTCTCTCTCAGGGAGAGTCTGGGAGGGGGGAAGGTGAATTTTCCTCTCTGTTTTAAGATTCAAGGAGTTTGAATCACAGTGATCTTCCAGGGTAACCCAGGGAGGGGAAGCCTGGGAGAGGCAACGGTGAGGGAAAGGGTTTACTTCCTTGTGTTAAGATCCAGAGGGTCTGGGTCTTGGGGGTCCCCGGGCAAGGTTTGGGGGGGGGGGGGGGGACCAGAGTGTACCAGGCACTGGAATTCCTGGTTGGTAGCAGCGCTACAAGTACTAAGCTGGTAATTGAGCTTAGAGGAATTCATGCTAGTACCCCATCTTTTGGACACAAAGGTTCAGAGTAGGGAATTATATCATGACAACCTCAAATCCATCCACTAATGTTTCTAACCTGAAAAAATTCACTTCTTGAGCTAAAATCTTTGCAGAAGTGATATCTGTGTTATGTAAGCGAAGACATGGACACATCAGCTGCAAGGAGACAAGCCAGCGGCCTGACTGATGCAGTGGGCTCATGCAGTTTTACTTCTGGAGTGTCAGGTCTAGACAAAATTTGCTTCACAGGTGAAATGAGGTTGTTGAGTCCCATGTCAGTCTAGAGTGAAAAGCTGTCGGCTTCACAAAAATGTACTACTAGTCTGTTTTGCACAATTCTTCATGATTTTGCTTTGTTGGCCTTCAGTCAGGGAAGTCGCTGAAATAATTAAGTGGATGTTGCAGATTGTTTGAAAAATGCAAATTTCAAATTCACAAGCAAAGGTTGTTGCACCAGAAACCTGATTCTAAAGAGTTTCACTCATATAATCAGTGACACATAAAAGCTCAAATTCTGAAAATCGAGGACTTACAACAAACTACCTGTAAACAAGCTATCGAACAAGAAGTAATTAATCACAAATGGGGTCATGATTAAGCTGAATAATGAATTCATTTGAAAAAAAATCATTAGCTAGTTGGGACAAATTGTGTAGAGAAAAATAGGCAAAATTTGTCACAAATTATTCATCCTCTAACTGTCAGTCTCTGCTGAGGCAGAGCCCAGACCTGGAGGAGCAAGGGGTTCTGTACTTCAGATATGAGATGCATCAGCAGAGCTATGCGTTTTGATCCAAGATGGGGATACCAGGGGAGGGCTACACATCTGGACTGAGGGGCATTGGCAGAGCAGTACGGGGAGCCCAGATCCGTGATAGTGATTTGGAGGATTCTGCAAGATGTGATTAAATTGCATTGGCAGTGCTGAGGCAGGAGAATTTGCGCAGCACCTGTCCACTGCATGCAGAATCAATCACTTTCCTGCATTGCTTTCGTGAGTTCTAAATTCAGCCTAAAATTAAATAAATGAATTGAAAGACTAACAGTTTTCCAGAGGACACCCAGTGGATTAATGGTTCCTAAACACATTAAGATATGAATCATTATGAACTAGATGTCCTCTTGCAGATCCCTCTCACCAGATGATTCTGGGATTAAAGGTCAATCAGAACAACCTGCAATTCTCCGTCTCTTCGGTGGCTGCAGTGCATCCATACCCTAGGTCAGAATTTGGCGAGGTGTCCCTGATTTTTCCTTCAAAATAGGAAACCAGACTCACTAGATGTGTTTGAAAGAATTTCAGAAGTCAGTTTATATGGTGTGTACATCTCAGTTCTCCTGACACCCAAGAAACCTACCAAACTGGATACAAGTCAGACAAGTGAGCACAGACAGCACTCACGCACTCCACAGGTGCATGGGATTGTTCATCTGGGGTCTTCCTGCTCCTGCGAATTTGGCTTGCCTTTTTGGGGTAGGAGGCACTGGCTTCTCAGTGCTGTGGAATTGACCTGCGGCAGCTAATTAAAATCAGGCATTGTTCTTCCTTGTTCCTATAGAATTGAGACTCACTGGTAAGCATTGTTTCCTGTAATGGAAATGTCTTCCATTTAAGACAAAAAGTCACCCAAGGCACATACTTCACTAGCTCAGTAACTTCTCCTCTCCTGTCATCGGAGGCGTAGTGTATGCTTTGCTGGTAAATGGATTTATGCATCTGAGTGAATGAGATGATGAATGTGCTGACCAGACCGCATATTTCATTGATCTGACTGCTCCCATCCCTGAGAAACTATTGCATGTTGCTGAGAGAGTTGCAGTGTTTCACAGGCAGGTTGTCAATGCATTTCATATCGTCTCCAATAATTTTGTATCGCTCTGCTCTGTGTGTAACGGTCTCCATAGAAATAACTCTCTCTCCCTTGCTGGATTTGGCCCTGTGCTTTTGACAAGCATTGAGCTTTCCCCAATCCCCGCATGATGAAGCAGATTTCAAACAGCAAGAAATCATATCAGGTGTTAATGAGAACTGGAGTACGATTGCAAAACCTGGAGTCATTCAGCCTGTGAATGAACTGGCAGTTGCCTTCCTTCTGACACACAAGGCCAGCAGCCCCAGGGAGCCGGGATGGTGTGACATTCCCCTGGTGTTGTCTGGACCGGTGATCTGCTAAGTCACTCCAAGCCTTACCCTGCTCTGCTGTGAGAACTCCCACTCCTGGGCTGTTCACGCACAGCCTCTGGCATGTAAGCTGCTCCTTGGACTGCGCAACCAAATGACACTAGCCAATATCTCCGATCCCAGGACACAACCCTAGGAACCTCCATCTCGCAGTGTCCAGTTATGTCCACTGGATGCTGCAAGCTTATACGAGTTCATCAATTTAACAAAGATATGCACCAAGCTTGCTATCCCAAGGGGAGTCTCTGCCCCACTTCAAACCAAATGCACTGCTTCAGGTAGAATAGACAACCACATTTATTTACTACAAAGATAGATGTTAAGTGATTATAAGTTAAAGCATAACAAGTCAGATTTGGTCAAATGAAATAAAAGCAAAATGCATTCTAAGCTGATCTTAATACTTTCAGTGTCCTTACAAACTTTGATGCTTCTCACCACAGGCTGGCGGGTTGCCCTTCAGCCAGGCTCTCCTCTTTGCATGGCAAACTTATCTCCCTTTTATCATGTTCTTTCTTGGCTTTGCCCCCACTTCAGGTGAGCATTAGCTCATTAGCTCATTGCATCCCCAAACTGACCAAAGGAAGGAGAGTGATTCATTCGAGAGTCCAACAGGTCCTTTGTTGCTGCCTAGGCCAGTGTCCTTTGTTCTTGCTAAGCTGGGCTGGGTTTGTCCCATACATGCCTTGATGAGTTGTGAACTACCCCTCTGTTCCTGGCGAGTTTTTGCCTGGGGTTGTTTTTCCCCTGGAGGGAGGTATAGCTCAGTGGTTTGAGCATTGGCTTAGGGTTGTGAGCTCAGTCCTTGAGGGCCTCCCCTTTAAGGCTCTGGAGCAAAATCAGTACTTGGTCCTGCTAGTGAAAGCAGGGGGCTGGACTCAGTAACCTCTCAGGGTCCCTTCCAGTTCTAAGAGATAGGTATATCTCCATATATTATTATATGTTGATAAGCCATGAGGACACATTTTCAGCCTCATAACAATATACATGAAATAACAACCTATAACAATGCTCAGTGCATCGTGAGCCTTTGAAAGACACCCTACATGACAAACATAAGGATGAGCATGGGGGTGCAGGATGTTCCCTCGAGGTACAGAGCATCACAGCTGGTGACCATGCAGCTGAGCTTCATTCAAACTTTGCACAAAATAAAAGCTGACCCTCTGTGCCAAGTCAAAGGCACTTCTGAAGTGCTAAAAGGAACATGAGCGAGAGTAGTTAAAACTCAGGCTCAGATTCTCCAGGCCGGCTGAGCTGAGCTGAGCTGGCACAAACCTAAGAGATGAGGGCAAAGGTGGCTTTAAGCCACTATTTTAGCAACCCAGTGTTGGGGCCAACCTGAAGGGAGCTCTGTGTTACACAAGTTGCCCCCACCACTTCAAGGGGCCATTCCTGGAGAGCCTGGCTGCTCTCCAGGGTGTGTAAACATCTTGGCCACACTCCTCAGCATGGGGACGGTGGCATGTTTTCCAGAGGCCCGGCATGGCATCACCTTGAGGATTACCCTATAAAGAAGGAATTCTCCCCAGGCCATTTAAGCCAGAGGGCTGGCTGCTTTGTGTTGCCAGAGTATTGCAGATTTGGGCCTTAGGGTTTGCAGTTCTAAAGTGGGAGCTTTCATTAAATGCAGGTATTGTACCAGAGATGGACTCAGATCCAAACTACCGCATGAGCAAGCAATACAAGCAAGTCTAAGTGAATACAACTTGCTGCTCCGTGGCTGATAACATGGAGATGCGGGCTCCCAGGTAACCCTCCGAAGTGACCAATAACATATCACCCTTCTCCCACATGGTGTTGGCAGAAAAAGGACCAGGTTCAATTTTTGAGGGGTTTCATTAAAGATTTAACTAACACCAGTTTGAGCCCTCACCCAGAAACCCAGGATACTACATTCCGCCCACTCCTGGTCGGTTTGCACCCAACTTATCAAGTGAGCTAGAGAGCCAATGGCCTGTCCTCTTTGTTATTTACCACTGCCCCAGTTTTTGGGTCATCTGCAAATTTTATAAAGGATAGTTTTATGTGTTCTTTTAGATCATTGATAAAAACATGAAATAGTGGAGGACCAGGAACTGAGCTGGCACCTGGTCTTTGTGTCTGGGCATGGTAGAATGTCAGGAAGTATCTACCCTGATGGCCTGCAAAGGCCGGCCTTCTGGTGGTGTGAGCATTGATGGTCTTGGATTTAGTTCATTATAAGTAAGCCCTGAATTAAGGCTGGCTGCACTCATAGACCACGGGACCATCTGCACCATTTATTTTTGATTTGACTCCATCTCATCTTTTTAAAAAATCTTTGTTTTGCCTGATGTGTTATTGGCCACAGGCTGTTCTGGGGAACTTTACTGAGGTCTGTTCTGAAAGCTACAGACTGTTGACGTCGGGTGAGGGACAAAAGGGGATTAAAGGTACCTGACCCGGGGCAATAGGGACTGGATACATGTCCAGCACAAAACTTCCGAAGCCCTTCATAACCTATCCCTGCCCTGTCACTATCGAGATGTCTCCTCCTGTCTCTGATCAGGCCACAATGCAGGTCTCTTCATGCTTTCTCCTATGCTGCCCCTTGTACCTGGGAGGAGTTCTCTGTAAAGCTCCTCATTATCCTCCAAAACTCTCCTAAAAACTCTTCTTTGACATAAGGCCGACAAAAACCAGTGGTTAGGCTGCTGATGTGCTGAGACCCCTGCCTGTCATGCTGACCAGCCTTGGCTCATAGTTTCCTTGTACTCCCCCGTCCGTATCCATTTGGGTCTCTTATGTTATAGTTGAACTGTAAGCGCTTTGGGAGAGGGCCCCTCTTTTTTGCTGTATGTTTATACAGCACCTAGCACAACAGGGTCATGGTCCGTAATGGAGTGTCACAGTAATACAAATGCTAAGTAATAAGAACTCCCAGGTCTGGCCACTTCATTTAGGTGACTCAATGGGAGCTGCTGTGTCCTGATCTCATTTGAAAAGCCTGGGCCCTCAGTCAAAGCCACAGGGCAAAGATTGCTCATCTCCAGGAGATGCTGCCAAGAGTCCAGCCGGGATTAGTAATGCCAATATAATACTAACACACGCCAAGCCAGCAAGGAAGTCTGATAAAGCATTGATGTCAGGGAAACCAATACATGGGGTGTAAAGACCTGGGCTGTAATATTTAGGTCTAATTTTGGTTGTTGGGCTTAGTGTGCAGGTGCTGGGTGGTGCTGGTGGCTTGATCTACTGGAGGTCAGACTAGCTGGGTCTGCGAGTCCCTTCTGGATTTAGACTGTGTGACGCTACGTTTGGTTTGAATACTTTGCTGTGGAACTGTTCTGCTCCCTCAGACACAAGCAGAAGAGTGGGAACTCACTGGGTACGTGCAACAGGGCAAACCAAACTGCTGTCCCCAGGCACCATCGCTCCTTATTGACACCCAGCTTGGCAGGGAGGAAGGAAAAATTAGACAAGGTATAACATCCACAGACCCCAGTCGTTGGCAGGTGGTATCGAACCCAGGACTTCTGACACTTAGGGCATGCGTCCAACTGGCTCTTAGCTAAAGCAGTAGCAGACTCATTAATCTCTAAGCGGTCTTGGTGCCACTAGATGGGACAGAACACTACATCCAGGAGGCGTGTGGGTTACATACTTCCCCTGGCTGAGGAAGTGTGTCCCAAGCTTCAGAGACTTCCTGGTTGAAATCCCAGATGAGCCCCCACTTGTAACACCAACAGACCCCAAACCTGGGACATCTGAAGCTTACTGCATAAGCTAAAAGCCACATAACTGCTAGCTAAGGCTGTAGAGTGGACTCATTAACTTCTAGTTGGTCTTGGTGCCACTAGAGGGGAAGAACACCACACCTAGGAGGTGTGTGGGTTACAAAGGCATCACCTGGAGCCAAGGCCCCAAAAGCAAGAGCTGTTAGGCCCTGACTCAGGTACATTGTCAAGGTAACAAATTCCTGAAGCACCTTGGGTTTTCTTTAGAACACTCCCATCTAAGTACTGACCAAACCAGCCTGACAAATACATGCACACCGGAGCCACCTGCTCCCTGCTCCTTTTCATGCCGTCTATTGGCAAAAGCCAGTTCTGCTGAATTGGGTTTGGACTCAGTGGTCTGAAATATCTGGTTAGGCCTCAACTATGCAGAGCTGCTGCACACAGTTACATGTGGCAGGACTGTCAGGTACCCTGCGTATTTCCCCATCTGCAGAGAAACATACTGCATTCAATTCTAGCAATCTGTGCTGGTTTCCAAAACATCTTGAGTGAGCTACGTATCTCACCCTTTGGCCTTTAAGCCATTTTCCTGGTTCTCCTTCTGCAGGGGCACTTCAGCGCTAAAATGGCCTACTTCGCAAAACAAACTTGGCATCTTGTCAAACTGATGTCTTTGGTATGTATTTACACGTGTAACGTCTAGTACTCTCCTGGCAATTGAGCTTACTTTCTACCAACATAAACATGATTTCATTATTGGATTTGTTTGGTTGTTTTGCCGTGTCTGCTTTGATTCCTTTCCAAAGTTGCAGTGGTTCCCGTGTTTTGATTTTGATCTGTGCACAAAGCAGTGCAAACCATCTCCCTGTATTGGCATCTCCCATTGCTGGCAGCATCTATAATCAGATCTGGGCAGAAATGTGAAAAGTCCAGTCCTTGTTTGGTAGTGTGCATCTCACTGGAGATGTGTCAGTTTACAGCCACTGAGGATTCTACTGCGATTCTAATTCTCATTCCTAGTAAGATAGATCCCTAGCAAGAATAATATGAATGTTGGTGGGGATGCTTCTAGGGTCCCTGTCTATTTCTGGGTATATCACTGTCACATCTGATCCCTGATAATAGATATATGAACTGTAGCATAGGGGCTATATCCCAGGTTAATTGGGAGATCCTCAGATACTTAACTGTGTGTTTTAAAGCACTAAAATCTGAAATAACTAAATACTGAAATAAACTTTATTTTAATACAATAAACTATGTTTTCTCCCCTCAGATGCAACCTTAAAGTGGCTATGGAACAGCCCAGCACAGTGGAATTATATGAGATGAGCTAGTGCCTCAGAAACAGGAGGCTACAATGTTGATCTAGTCCCATGGATCCAAATGGCTAAATGTCCAGCATGGTGTGGTGCATTTGGAAAAGCTGCAATCTGAGCTGGAAAAGCCCAGCAAAAAAAATCCCCACATAAAATTGTTTGATCAGCAAAGAACACAGCCATGGTGTGCTGCCAACAGGATATGAGACTGGGAGAGCTTCTCAGAGCAGGACAGTGGGGAAACGATAGAGAGCTTGCTGCAAAAAATACTCTGTTCCTATGACACGAGGCCATTTGGATCTACATGGGAGTGTGTACTAGAGCATTGAGTCAGCTGGGAACTGTGCTATTGGAGATAAAATGTGTTAAGGCACACGGATGAACAGGTTTAATGTGGCTGAGATTTCAACCCCTAAACATCCTTGGCTACTTCATGAAATACTTCAGCCCCGCACATTAGCCTGTAGCCTGATTCCTAATGTCTCTTTGGAGTAGCTCAGTGAGTGGGGTGGCCAAGAAGATCATCATATCATGCAGCTGGGTAAACAGAACTTTCCCATCCATCAGGACAATATGTGCAGCCCTTAAGGCTAACATATGCAGCTCACTCCACGTGAGTGCTGGAGGCATGCTAAAGTATGCAGTGGTGGCAGAAAGATGATTCAGTGACTCAGATCAGGCAACGGAATCACAACAGTTGATCTACAGCCTGGCTGTGAATTCGTGGACACACAGCCACTCTCAATCTAGGGGTGCCAGTGAGCTGGTCAGCATGACCCTACATAGCAGAGCCAGTGAAATGCCCAGGGTATCTCACTGGGTTAGTACCGCTTTATCCTCCCTATGCAGGGGGCTGTGCTGTCAGTCCCAGCTAAGAGATGCAAATGTGGCTCTTTGCTGCCTGTCTGAGAAGCAAGTCACATAATCCTTGCTCCAAGTCCTTTAGAAGAGATTGGTTTTTCCAAAACTTGTTCACATGAGTTCTAATCCACAGAGGAATTAGTTTTCCCCAAGTGGACTGAACTCCTTTCTTTGGAGAGACATTTTCAGGAGTGTTGCACTCACATGACGCTTTAGTAACCAGGAAGCAATAAAAACGTTAGCAATGCAGAAGGTAAGTCTGGCTACAGGGCCTGATCCTGAGAGGAGCTGCTCTCCATGGAGTGCTCTGTGCATTTCAAGAGGAGTGCACTGTTCTTTGAAATCAGGGTGGAACAGGGTAAAACCCCAGAATCTGAGCATTTCCTCTGGATCTGAGCTTTACCGATGGCCCTTATTTCCAGTCCAAATAGAATCCCTCCCATGAAAATGGCCTTCCCTCACCCTCAATGTTCTAGACACCATCAGTTTGAACATGTCAGCAGATGGTGGTGGCAGCAGCATGTGGGAAAGATAGAATCCAAAAGCCAGTAGGATTATTTTTTTTTCTTTTCTCTCTGCTAGCTGTTTATAAGCAGGGAGAACGGGTTTTTTTAAAGCAAAGCTGAAAGCAGGCTACAGGAGATTGCTTTTAAAAGCAAAAGTCTGCAAGTTTTTTTTTCGCTCTTCCTTCTGAGTACTCTGAAGGCAGAAGCGTTAAGTTTAACGAGGGTCTTTTGTTAAACAAAGGGACTCCAGCTGTGAGTCAGCGTACACCAACAAAACACATTTGCAAATGAAAGAGGTTTTTTTCTAACTCTGTGGGGTAAAGGCTAGTTAGAAAGAGTTAAAAAAGACTCTGTTGCTAAGCAACCCTAAGGCGGCAACAGAGAAGCAGCATTTCAGGCAGTAAACAGCAGAGGGCACACCCAGCACAAGAAAGCAGGAAACATGAGTTTCAAGGAACGGGCAAAACTGGATGCAGAAGAACAAATCAAAGAAGCAGACCACAAGCGAGACATAGAAAGAAAAAGTAAAAATTGTCTCTGTAAAATCAAGTTGGAAAATGTTACAGGGTCTTTCAGCTTATAGACACTAGGAAGAGTCCTTCCCCCAGCAAAAATACAATCCTTCCAGCAAAATACACATTTGCAAATAAAGAAAACAAACAAAAAAAGACTAAACTGCCTTTCTAACTGATACTTACTAATTTGAACAGAAGAGATTTTTTCAGAAAGATTGGAGGAATCTGCTTACATGTCTGGCCCCTCTCAGAACCCAGAGAGAACACGCAGAAAAAAAAAAACCCAAGAAGAACAAACAAAGGCTTCCCTCCACCGAGATTTGAAAGTATCTTGTCTCCTGATTGGTCCTCTGGTCAGGTGTTCCAGGTTTACTGCTAGTTAACCCTTTTAGGTAAAAGAGACATTAACCCTTAACCATCTGTTTATGACAGCAGATGGTGAAGAGAGGAGGCTTCTCTGGTCCATAGGGATAAATGTGGCAAAGTCCAGGTTGGAAAGAGGTCAAAGTCTCCTTCCACACCAAGCTGGAAGAAACCCTCATTGGTTTTGCCTCTGTCTGGAGAACCCTAAGCATCTGAGGATGCAACCCTAGGGCTTATCCTGTACTCAATGACACCAGTGGGAGTCTTTCCATTGCCTTCAATGACCATTGGATCAGCCCCTTAGTCTATGCAAACCTTAGCTAAAAAAGGCAGACGTAACCCCTTCAATCAACTTATCGCTTCTGCTATCTCTTCCATTTGTTCCCCCAGCCCAGCAGCATCACTGGGTCATCTATTACCATCAGCCCTTCTGACCTCCTGCATCTCACAGACCATAAAACCTCACCAAGTAATTTTTGCATCAAGCTCAACTTCTGGTTGAGCTAGGGGCATGATCTTTTAGAAAGACCTCCAATCTCAAGTTAAAGACTTGCAGGTTTTAATCACCCCGGTCTTACGCAGAACTTTGGCCTTCTATTTCTCATCCAAGGTCTGATCTCACTAGACACAGGGGAAATCGTACATAATCATAAGAATGTCATTAACACAGGGGTTGAACAGGAAGGGTCCCAATGCGCTCAACCCACATGGGAATGACTTCACTCCTCACCTCTGAGTTAAGACAAGGCTCAATGCTCTGGACTAGTTCAGGGCAGGAAATAAAGAAGAATATTGTATCTGGCCAAAACCCCAGAGGATTATTCATGCTGGTGGAATTAGTTGCCCTGAACAATGTTTAGAGCTAAAATCTCTTGCAGAAACAGTCAGGGGATCTTCAGTAATGAGACATCAACCCTATAAGGCAGTGTTTCCCAAACTTGGGATGCCGCTTGTGTAGGGAAAGCCCCTGGTGGGCTGGGCTAGTTTGTTTACCTGCCATGTCAGCAGGTTCGGCTGATCGCGGCTCCCACTGGCCGCAGTTCACTGCTCCAGGCCAATGGGGGCTGCTGGAAGTGGCGGCCAGTAAGTCCCTCGGCCCACGCCGCTTCCAGCAGCCCCCATTGGCCTGGAGCAGTGAACTGCGGCCAGTGGGAGCTGCAATCGGCTGGACCTGTGGAAGCGGCATGTAAACAAACCAGACCAGCCCACCAGGGGCTTTCCCTACACAAGCGGCATCTCAAGTTTGGGAAACACTGCTATAAGGGGTTGAGCATTGTCAACTCCCATTGGCTTCAGTGAGTGTCAGTTACTCAGCCCTCATAGATTCAGATCGACCCCTCAGTTTCATGTCTTATCTGAAATAAGAGCCCCTCTGGCCACACAGTACCCCTGAACATCCTTCAGGAGCAGGGAGTCAGCTCTGACTCAGGGAAGCACCTGCTGAATCACAACTTCCCACAGCATGCTGGGTTCTACTTCAAGCCCACAATCTAAGCACGGCCTAGGTCCATGTGAAAAGCTGTGAGAGCCGATGACCTCACCACTGCTGTATTTGATGACACAGGTGGACAACCTGCAAGCGCGGAAATGACAGACTTGTGTCCCAAACTAGCCACCATTCTTATTGCAAGGGAAAACTAAACTACCATTGCCCAACTTCTGGATGTCTTCTTTGTTTGAGGCTGGCACGGGGTCAAGGGAGTGTGACAAGATGGCCAATGTAGTATGGTGGGTCCTGCGCTTTTCTTGGTAGGGGGGCTAAGATGCCTCCCCTTGCCCCTGCTCTTGGGGCACTGAGGGCCCCACTAGTAGCCCAGGAAGGTGGTAAAGGTGGGAAGCAGCAGAGGGGTCTGAGTTTGCTCCTTACTCTGAGTCCCGCCCCTCTCAAACCCTGCAGGTCCTCCTTACCCTCTTCCCCCTTGGGTGGGGTATTTTCAGTCCTTAGAGGCTGGGGGAGGGAGTCTACCTCGGCTGCTGGGGCACGGTCTCCCTTACTTCACTTTTCTGATCTTCCAAGTCTCACAGCACACCTCCAAGCTCAAGTCCTCTCTCCTTCCTCCTCCTCCCGTGACTGCCTGAAACAGGGGGTTTTATTAGGTTGCTAACAGGGCCTTAACTGACTACAGGAGCTCCAATTAACCTGTAGCAACCCTCCCTAGTCTTCAGGGAACCACACCTTAATTAGCCTAGGGCTTATATACGTCCTCTCTCCCACTGCTCCCTGGCCCTCCTTTATCACAGGAGGGGAATGGAGGCCAGGTGAATAAGATCTTGTAGAGTGGATAGTTTGCTCAAGCCATACCTGATTTGGATTCCCCAACCAATGGTGACTTTCACAGATTTATAGATTAGAAGGAACCATTGTGATGATCTAATTGGACCTCCTGCATAACGCAGACCATAGGACTTCCCTGAACTAATTGCAGGTGGTGTAAGAGCTGAGGCTGAACTGGAGCATAGCTTTTAGAATAACATCCCAGGCATGCCTTACTTAATGGGCCTGGATCGTCTTCAAAAGTGGATTGCGGAGCCTATTAGCACCAGCCGATAGATCTTTGGTGGAAAGCTGGTAGATCTATTGCCCGAGTGGGTAAGAGCAAACAGGGTGCATGTCACATGCTGCAGGGGTTGAAGAAGGAAAGCGAAACCAAACAGCTAATTTGCTTACTGCAGCCTTTGATCTTCTGCTGTCATGCAAACAAAATCCGGGAGCGCTGTGATTAGATGTACAAGACCATTATACGTTGTACTCTCCGAGCCAGCATTGTACATACAGCACAATGTATTCCGCTTCCTTCCGCCCAAATATCTTTTTTTCATCTATATTGCATTAAGACCTTGAGGCCTATCATTGGGGAGAGAAAAAATACAATTTTCTTATTGTACAATGCATTTCATTCCCAGCTGCGATATTAAATTTATTCCTATTTGAAGTGGTATCTGCGAGGATAAATCATTTATGTGTATATGTTTTTTGTTGCTGTGGCAACTGTTTGACTAATTGAATTCCAAAGTGTCTCCCTCGATTTCAAAGCAATGATAAAGGGCACGCGCACACTTAGCAGTAGGAGTCGGAACAGATGGCGGGGAAAAGCACTATACAAATGACATGTCCTCAGTCTCCAGTGCACTCCCTTGACAATAGCGCCTTTTGTAATCAATGGGGAGGATGACAAAAGCGTGAGGAGAACAGACATTGACTTTACTAAAGACCTTCCATAGAAGGGGTTGTGGGACATGTAATCCATAGCAATGGTCACTCCCCCGGCATGGGCAGAGGAGAAATGAAAAGGATGAACGTGGAAATGGAAAGGTCTGAACAGAGATATCAACAAAGTGCTGGGCGAGTCGCTTCCTATCTCCGCACCTCAGTTTCCAGATGTGTAAAATGGGTGTTGTGAGGACTTGTTCGGTAAACAATGTGAAGGGGTAGACTGTGTCTGGTTATTACGCTACCCTAAGTTGTCAGGAACTGGTCCTTCTCTATCGGAATCTCACATGTACTCCTGCTGCTTGTTCCCCAGCCAAGACCTCCTTGGGAGCTCACCAGTTTTCATAGGCTTCCTCCACGGCCATCAGCCGTCTGGAGGAAGCGTGGCCATGTGGCAATGGTACACTATAGGATTCAGGATTCCTGGCTTCTCTTACTGACTCTGACACAGGTTTTCTGTGTGATGTGCTGGGGAAATCACTTCCCTCACTGCCCTTCAGTTTCCCTGTCTGTGAAATGTGGGTAGTGCTACCTCCTGACCTCACAGGGGAGCTGCCCTCTGGCTAGGCCACGATTTAGTTAGGATAAATTCATATGCTTATCAGATTTAATGTTTATAAAGTGCCTTTCTGTCCTAGGCAGAACCAGAGAGTTGAGCTGACGTCTTGGGGCAGGGTGGACAGAGCGCTGTCTGCAAAGGGCTCTCAGCTCTCATATTCCCTTCCTGCCTGGGACTGCGAGATGCCACCAACTTTGCTGATGGAGCATGTTACACTGTAAGAAAGCCACGTGCTGCATATGACAGAGATGTCACAGGTGGTAGTTAAACCACAAGCATGTGGCAGTGGGAGTAGAACACAGGACTTGTGTCTGCAAAACCACAGGCCAATTTATATTGCACTAAAGGAGACCCCCTCTGTGGCTCACCAGCAACAGAAGAGCTTTCCAGCCCCTCGAGCCGTAGCTGCATTGCACATCAGGGACCTGGTGTTTGCAATGGCTGCAGCTTCACCGGTGATGACAATGGCTTACGGGAGTTGTACCATTTGCAGCACACTGTCAAATCTGTTTGCTGGAAGCCACAAACAGGGAAATGATCCCTCATAAGCTAAAGGACTAAGTCCCCTATGAAGGCGTTCACTGGCCACTAGAGAGCCTCCTTGTAGCTCGGTTGCTCCAGTGCCGCAGTGGTCTCTCTTCCCATACCTTGGCCTTCCAGTTACATCACAATTTAGTCCACCCCTTACAAGGTAAGAGAAGGTCCAACATAAAAGAAGTCCAATGGTCTCAGGAGAGGGTCTTTGGCCCCAACTCTGGGTCCTGTTGTCCTCATTCCCTTGCCTGAGGGATTTCCAATGTCCTTATCCCCCTACATCAGGGGAGCTTCCTGGCATCTTCTCCAGTGGCTGGTGGGGGAAACCCAGTCCTCCCACTGCACAAGGTTCCAGCCCAGAGACCCTACAATAAGCAGCTCTGCACAGCTCCTTGCTGCTGCCTCCGTGGGTTTCTTCCTATCATGGCCGTTCTCAGGTCTTCTCACTGACAACCAGGGATGCTGGAATAGGGGTGCTAGGGGTGCTACCACACGCCCTGGCTTGAAGAGTTTTCCATCATATACAGGGTTTACAGTTTTGTTGAAAGGCTTTCAGCACCCCCCACTATACAAACTGTTCCAGCTCCCCTGCCGACAACCTCTCTAACTGAACCCCTCTTTCAGAGCCAAGACAATCAGGGCTTTTCCATGGAACTTGTGGCTACTCTGTACCTCCCCAGCCTTCTCTAGACAGGCTAGGATCCCAGGACTTCTCTCTTTCTCTCGCTTCTCGGAGAGCTGGGTGCTTCCCTGCAGCCCTCCTTCTGCGCTGAACGTTCTTCCTTCATAGTCTCCAGTAAGTTCTTATTCCAGCTGGTCTTCAACATCAGTAAAGCCTGTCTCCCTCCCCCGCACCGCTTACCATATAATTGGCCTCTCAGATCCACATGGACCCTGTCAGGGCCTGTGTGAGATACACATGCCATCACTTCCCCTGAGCTGGGCGCTAGGTGGATCCTGCACAGAGAGAATGGCATAGCATACACTAACACGTGTATTTACACACAGCCATTCATTACATTACAGGAAGGCCAATGTGTTCACACAGGCTCTTTTCGAGTCTCTGGGTGCCGCTGTGAGAGTCTCCTGGGCTTGGGCACTTCTGCCACTGTTGTTTTGGGCATTTGGCACTGGTTAGATTCTTGTTGCTATTTGGCTTTTGATAGTTAGCATGCCCAAGCTGAGAGGCGATGCGATGGGCAGCCAACATGAACTGACAAATGACATCCAGAATAACACCTCGCTCGCTGTCGAGAGATCGGGTGCTGTAGGGAGTGTGTCTGCTCAGCCGTGGCCGGGTTCGCAAGGGTGTGCATCCAGTACAGGACCTCAGCTGAGACAGGCCCTGCCACCCGCCTTTGGGGCAGCAGCTGCGCCAGCTAAGCTGAACTGGAGCCTCTCAGTGGTTGGCCTGGCGGGACCTGTGCATTGCTCTTGGTATATCTTTGTCTATCACCGCACCCCACACGGCTTTTGGAGCTTGCTGGGCACCTACATGGAGCGCCCTGTGATACATTGTGCCTGCCAGTTCTGTTCATCCTCTCCTTGTCTTACATTAGCCAACTTTCCAGAAACAACATCTTTTTGCCTTTAGCATGCCCTGTGATGCTTTGGCCACTGGGTTTCCTTGAGCTCCTTTCTTTTCTGAAGCCCCAGGAAGGCTCCTGTGCCTGTTAATAGAGCACATGAAGCCTGATTCTTCCCTCACTGGCGCTGGGTTTACCTGGGTTAATGAAGTCCCTTGACTGTGGTGGGGTTTCTCTTCATTCTCGCTGATACCAGTGAGCTGGGAATTGAGCCCACGGTCTCGCAGCAAGTTGGCCTTTGCTTCCCTCGGGCACTCAGACTGCCTGGGAATGAGCCTGGTGTAATTACACAGGCAGCTGGAGAGACATGCCATTGCAACCCTTAAAATGCTGTCTGATTTCAGGCTAGATGGAAGCTGGGAAGGCTCAGCCCTGGATCCAGTCTCCAGGCAGTGGATGCCAGGGGATTAGTCCGCTGGGGAAGAAGGGCAGCTCGCTCAGCACCTGGCTGCGCTGTCCTGAAGAGAAGAGCGGGCATCAGGTCATTTGGCAGATTTCAGGGGCACTTGGCAGCTGGATGGGGTTGGGGCACAACAGATTTAGGATACTGGGGGTTCAGCACTGTCAGGGTCCCTTCACCATGATACCAGGGACCTCTGGTAGGCAGCTGTTGCTACTTGACTTTCCAAACAGCAGCTTTCCAGACTGTCCATGCTGCAGGTGAAAAGCTTTTCCTTTCCCCATTTCTCCTGAAAGCCATCATCCTCGCCAGAACCCCTCCCTCCACTTCTCCACCCCCTGTCTGCCCCACTCACAGGCTCTGGCATCTGACACCATGCTGCTTGTTGTTTTAGAGCACAGGTGCCTATTAAAGCAAAGGCACGCTACACATTAGGAGGACACACCTCTGTGATCCCAGGTGGCAGCAGCAGGAGCATGGGCAACGTCTGGAAACAGAGAGAGAGAATCTTGGTGCTCAGCTCCCAACCAGCTAATCACAGAGTCTTCTACCGGCATAGTGCGCTACCCATTCTTCCAGCAATGGCAGACTCCTTATCACCCACTTCTCCCCGCACAGCTGTGTGGGTTTGGTTAGTTGTGCAGTGCCCTGCAATATTTGGCTGTTTGTGGTGCTGGGATTTCAGGTGTTCCAGAGAAGGGCTGCCTGGCTAAAAGAGTTTTTAACCAGTGTTTCCCATTGTAAAACCTAGGTGACATCTAGTACAGAACAGAGCATCAGTGAAGCATCGCAGCTCCTGTCAAGCAAAAGAAGGGAGCTGGTCTTCTAGTTAAGGCCTGGGCCTGGCAGTTCTGGAGGGCTAGGATTTAATGCTAACTCTGCCACAGGCTTCCTGTGTGACTTTGGACAAATCACTTAATCTCTCCAGGCCTGAGTTTCCACTTTTCCCCAGAAAAATGAGGCTAAGGCTTCTCTTCCTGACTGAGGAAGGAAGATTGTGAGGGATAATTTATTGGAAGGTGCTTTGCACTCCCTGGATGGGAGGCTATAGAAGGGCTCGGCTGAGGCTCATCCCTCCGCAGGGCTGTGGAGTATCCCGCTGCCTCGCGCTAGTTCACTCTGGGCCCAAGCCCTGGGTCAGGGCTGGCCAGTAAACAAACCGCCAGGAGCTCGGGCCCTTAGCCAATAGTTCAATATGAGCCCTGGCCCTAGGTCAGGGCGGGGCAGCAAACACACAGTCAGGAGCTCAGGCTTCTGAATGTCGGGGTAAGGGGGAACCTGCCACCCGTGAATGGGACGCAGGCCCACCCGCTCCACTGCATCCCAGCCCAGGGCCTTAGCAGCGGCAGAAGACTCGCTGCTGCATCAGTGGGGATCCTGACCGCAACACACTGACATTGGTTCTGGCCCTGCTGCGGCCAGGCCAGGGTCGACTGCCCTCGGGCTACTTCTGGACTCCACCTCAAAAGGTACCTGGGTTTGGCCGGCATCCTCAGAGGTTCCCAGCACCATCAGTTCCTCCGGGTAACTAGCAAAGGATAGGCACGGCTCCTACTCGGTGTAGCTGGCGAGGGGTAGGCACGGCTCCTGCTCGGGGTAGCTGGCGAGGGGTAGGCACGGCTCCTGCTTGGGCTAGCTGGCAAGGGGTAGGCGTGGCTCCTCCTCGGGGTAGCTGGCGACGGGTAGGCACGGCTCCTCCTCGGGGTAGCTGGCGAGGGGCAGGCTCGGCTGCTTCTTAGGGTAGCTGGTGAGGAGTAGGCTTGGATCCTGCTCGGGGTAGCTGGTGAGGGGTAGGCGTGGCTCCTCCTTGGGGTAGCTGGCGAGGGGTAGGCACGGCTCCTGCTCGGGGTAGCTGGCGAGGGGTGGGCACGGCTCCTCCTCGGGGTAGCTGGCGAGGGGTGGGCACGGCTCCTCCTCGGGGTAGCTGGCGAGGGGTGGGCACGGCTCCTCCTCGGGGTAGCTGGCGAGGGGCAGGCTCGGCTGCTTCTTAGGGTAGCTGGTGAGGAGTAGGCTTGGATCCTGCTCGGGGTAGCTGGTGAGGGGTAGGCTTGGCTCCGCCTCGGGCTAGCTGGTGAGGGGTAGGCGTGGCTCCTCCTTGGGGTAGCTGGCGAGGGTAGGCACGGCTCCTGCTTGGGGTAGCTGGCGAGGGGTGGGCACGGCTCCTCCTCGGGGTAGCTGGTGAGGGGTAGGCTCGGCTCCTCCTCGGGGTAGCTGGCGAGGGGTAAACTCGGCTCCTCCTCGGGGTAGCTGGCGAGGGGCAGGCTCGGCTGCTCCACAGGGTAGCTGGCGAAGGGTAGGCTCGGCTCGGCCTCGGGCTAGCTGGTGAGAGGTAGGCTTGGCTCCTCCTTGGGGTAGCTGGCGAAGGGTAGGAGTGGCTCCTCCTCAGGGTAGCTGGCAAGGGGTAAGCTTGGCTGCTCCTCGGGGTAGCTGGTGAGGGGTAGGCTCGGCTCCGCCTCGGGGTAGCTGGCAAGGGGTAGGCTCGGCTCCTCCTTGCATAGCTGGCGAGGGGTAGGCAAGGCTCCTCCTTGGGGTAGCTGGCGAGGGGTAGGCTTGGCTGGCCCGGCCAATCGTCAGGTCGGCTGCAGCCTGCCAGCGTCCCCCAGCCCGGAGCTAGGCCACAGGCATCTGGCCTCTCCGGCAGCTGGCTTTCAACTGAGCTTTGCAGCGGGGCTTTTCTACTTCCTGTCCTGCACCGTGACCTCTGGGAGGCGGGCACAGGATCCACTGGCTCCACCCACATTAGTGCTAGGGGAGGCTAGTCCCTCCACGGGGCTGTGGGGTATCCCACTGCCTCGCTACAGAGGCTCTATTTGAGTGCAAAGTATTATGGGTAAGGCTTACTTTACCTATTACATTGATGGGGAAACTGAGGCACAGAGTGTGTAAGTGCCCAACCCTCAAGGTCACACAGTGATTCAGAGGCTAGGCTGAGACTAGGACTTAGAGTCTGTAGCATTAACTACTAGGTGATGTTTTCTTTATCTTTTATTGGCAGAAAAAAATAAGTATTTCCAGAGAAAATAGCCAACAGCTGCAATGGGGCAGCCTCAGTCATCTTGCCATGCTGGAGGGGACCTCAAGAGGTCATGGAGGCCATCCCCCTGTACTGAGGCAGGACCAGTAGACCATCCATGACGGGTCTTAAAAACCTCCAGTGATGGGGATTCCACAGCCTCCCTTGATAGCCTGTACCAGGGATTAACTATCCTTATAGTTAGAAAGATTTTCCTAACAGCTAACCTAAATCATCCTTGCTGCAGATTTAGTCCATGACTTCTTGTTCTACTTCCAATGGATGTGGAGAACAATTAACCACCATCCTTTTTATACCAGCCCTTAACATATTTGAAGACTGTTATCAGGTCCGTCCCCTCCCAACTCTCGTCTCAAGGCTAAACATGCCCAGTTTTTTTTTAACCTTTTCCCATAGGTCAAGTTTTTCTGAAACTTTTATCATTTTTGTTGCTCTCCTCAGGACTCTCTGTAATTGGTCCACATCTTTTTTACCTTGTGGCACCTAGAACTGGACACAGTATGCCAGCTGAGACCTTACCAATGCCAAGCACAGTGGCACCATGACCTCCATGTTGTTTTCTATGGTTGTGCAAACCAAACGAACACAGTAAGTCTATTTGGCCACCGCTAATGGCTGGACCCGGTTATAGAGGTTTGTGAGTCTGCTGCTAGCTCTGCGCACACAAGTCTGGTTCATGAGCAAAACCAGGTAACGCTCATCCTTAGAGAGCCTGATTCAGTCCCCTCAGATGATACATCCAGGGGTGTCATGACATTTGCATCCTATCCCTCCATGTGCTTCGCACCCACCTACTCTGTCTCCATTTGAAACATCCTTAGCACTTTGTGGATGGCTCTGGACCCACAGATGGCCCACAGCAGGAAACATGTGGCGAGGAGAAAAGTTGGGCTGGTAAAGGAATTCCTTCGAAGACTAGATGGTGCAGAGGGGCAGCTGTGTTTACAGGCTATGCCCATGAGGATACAGGTGTTGTTTGAAGAGCCCTTCATTTGTCTGGCTTTGAGGACATTGCCCATCCTGGTCACTACTATGTCCTTAGGTATTTTTTGGCCACATCTTTATTAGCCTAGAAAGACCTCCCCTTTGCTCATTATGGAGGTGCTTATTACAGCCCCACAATGGTGGTAGCTGGCCGAATGGTAATGAGAAGCCCCTAGCGCAGGATGTTTTTCTCAGGAAAAACAGGCGCCAGGATTGGGAAGGAAAAAATGTAAAAGTGCCTCCTGTGTGACACTCCTCCTGCCTCACGAGTGCAGTGAGTAAAGCATGACATTGTCAACCATGCGTTTGGATGACTCTAGCCCGCAGGGCAGAACCCCATTACTGCTGTGTCCAAGTGGAGCGCACAGAAGGCACAGGCTTACGGGTTTCTAAAGGGTAATGTGTGCAGGGGTTTATGGGCCTTGAAAAGGTTACCGTGAACACTGGCGTCTTTGTGGGATCGCCTCGGCAGGCAATTGGCATGGAGTGAAATATACGGCACAGTGGCAGAAGGAAACATCCACCAATGGCAGGGGAGGTCCCGCTTTCTCAGTTACTAGCCCAAATCGGCCCTCTGTCATTGCACTGTCACCATCAGCTTGAACAGAGCCTGAAGGGGGGAAGCTTGCTGATGGGCTGATGTGAGCCTTTTATCTCCTTCAGTCAATAGGATTGTGTGTGTGTGTGTTGCTATCTCTGCCCATTTTAGCTAGTCCAGCCTACGCACGTCTCAATTGCCCTTCACCAGGGTAGCTGACCGCTGTCACCACTACATGTATATACAGTGGCGCAGATCCTCAGTGGGTGTAAATGAATTCAAAGGCATTATGCTGATTTACTCCCACTGAGGAGCTGCCCCACTATGTATACCTACACACAACTCCTAGTGCCCAGATAGCTAGGTGATGGGCAGCTAGGGAGCTATACCGATTGACACCAGCTGACAAGCTGTCCCAGTATGTGTATGCAGAGCATAGGTATGTGTGTGACTGTCTGTGATCACAGCCGTATGATTAGAGTTATTTGTATGGCAGGGGTTAGGCTAGGTGAGCATAGGTGTGTGTCTGATTGTAAAATGTTTGTGTGTATCTGGAGCTATATGTATGCACAGCTGAGCTACGTATGAGTTGGTCTGTATGAACACCGTGGGGGGCATGCGTATGGCTGGGGGGGTCTTTGCTTAGATGGTATATGAATGTAACTGACTCTGTGTACACATCTGTGTGGGCACAATCTGTGAAGAGCTGAGTGACTCAGTGTGTGGGTCAGAGGTGGGTGGGGTGAGGGGTTCATGTATGTTTGTATGTGAGCATTCCATGCAGAACGTGGTTGCCTCGACTGGGTGCTTTGCAGCAGCCTAACAACCCCCCACCAAAGCTGACTTCTCTGCTGCTGTTTATTCTTTGTGTGTCTTTATTTCCAGCCCCATTAGATGCCTCTCCATCCGCCACACTCTCC
The DNA here is from genome assembly GCF_025201925.1 of Gopherus flavomarginatus. Classification (NCBI taxonomy): domain Eukaryota; kingdom Metazoa; phylum Chordata; order Testudines; family Testudinidae; genus Gopherus; species Gopherus flavomarginatus. Next base: position 78,618,686 of record NC_066625.1, on the reverse strand, counting down.
TGTAATCACATCGTCTCTGCTAGTCAAAGACAAATAGCAGAGGCCCGAAGCAGGCGCAGGGTGGGAGCAAACAGCAGAACGCAGCGATGCTTAGGGACCTTGGCTGAGCTGTGTTCATCTTTACTGTATTTTTAATGAATCTCAAAAGGTCTTTGCTGGGTAAATGTCTTAAATCAATAATAAAAGTGAGTTCTGTCCATCAGGGTGCTGGCCAGGAGCTAATGAGCCTGAAATCCAAGCCCCAGCCCAGTTTTATTAGTCCAAAGTTGAGGAAACGCTAGCAAATCTGCATTAGATGAGGAGAGAGGAGTAGCTTGTTTGTGGGATGCAGGGAGCAGCAGAAACAATAGCTGGTGCATTATTTATCTGGAGCCGGCAAGCCAAGGCTGTACTCCAGGAACAAGCCAGGAGGGGAGAGGGGAAGGGGGGAGCAGGAGGAGTGGTGTGTGCTGATGAGGAACATGTACGTGCGCTGGGGCAATGAGTGAGCATATTTGTGTGCTGGGATGGGATGGAGGGGCAGTTCTGACATTATTTACTTAGCGTCATTAAGTGGCGCATAGTGCTCTGGATACAGACTCCTTTCCTACCCATTGCTAAGCTGGACGGGGTTCCTGGTTAAAATTCTGCCCCTCAATATGGGAGGGGCAAGTTCACTGCGTTCTGTGGGTTTTCGCTCCCGCCCCACCCCTCGCTGGATCCATTCACAAAGGCTTCTGGTGCCCATGCATTGCACTGAGAGATGGAGATTTTCAGACTAACCTCTCAGGGGACAGAGGTGATTTTTCTGATTTGTATTATTGTAGCACCAAGGAGCCCAGCCCGGCCCAGTAACCCACTGTGCTAGGTGCTGTACACACTCAGAACAAAGCTTACAGGCCAAGGCGATGTCTACACTAATAGGGGCATGTGGAGTACAGGCACCGCACACACAGTTGGCATGGGGATCACTAACATGGTAGATGGTGAGGCATGGCTTAGTCGAGTAGAGTGCAGCCTGCCAGACCCTTAAGGTATATTCCTACGTGGCTTTCCACTGTGCCTGAGCCCTGCCTCTACACTGCAGTGCCCCACTGCTAGAGCCTCTCCCTGCTGCCTCCCTCCCCACCCCAGAGCTGTTCACTGCTGCGTGTAGCTACACATTGCCGCTGCAGCCGGCTTTTCACTGCGGCATGTAACTACACCATGGGCGGCGGGTATCGCAGGCCAGGGGAGGCTGAGCCTCCCCAAACAGCCTGCATGGCGCTGCCCACACTCCACCCCCAGGCCTCTGCCTGCCTTCTGCCTGCACTCTTCCTCCATGGCTGGGCTGGGGCTGGGGCTAGGGTTAGGGCTGGGAGGGGCTGGCATGTGGCCTGGGAGTCTGGGTAGCTAGGACAGAATCTCCTACCCACTCAGGACTCTGGGGGTCAGGGGCTGCACTCTGGGCCACCCAGCGCTCAGGGGCTGGAGTCTTCAGAGCCCACCCAGCGCTTCAGGGCTGGGGCACTCCGCGGCCCAGGGCTGGGGGGCCGCTGGCCGCAGTAGGGGGCTCTGGGCTCCAGAGGGGGCAGGGCCTTGGGCAGAAGGGGCAGGGCCAGGGGCTAACCTCCCCAAGCCAGCAGTTCACGCACCACCCACAAGCTCCATGTACCCTACATGCCGTCGCAAGCGTAGACGAGCCCTAAGCCAAGTTACAGCAGATGGACACAGACAGACAGACAGACCTAGAGGCGGAGTACAAGGAAACAATGAGACAACACTTCTCAGCATGATTGGCAGTGGTCTCAGCACACCGGCAGCCTAGCTGTTAAGTTTATTGTAGGCTGCACAGCAAAGGAGCGTTTTAAGGAGGGGTTTGAAGGACAATGAGGTAGCTCTGTGGATGTTTATGGGGAGCTTCTCCCAACGGTGAGGGCCAGCATGGGAGAAGGCACCATGGGGCTTAAAATTTAACAAGTGGCTGATGGAGGCTGACATCATGGGCCAGTCGGAGGCAGGTGTCAACCTTTTGGTACTGAAGGCGAGATGGCAGGTAGGTAGGGATCGTTTGTGAAGGGCCTTGGAAGTGAAGACAAGTCGCTTTTGTTTGATACAAGGGAGCCAGCGAAGGAATGCAAAGAGAGAGGGGCCCTGCATTTCCCTTTGCACTCTGCCGAGGTCTTCATCCCACCCCCTCAGGCTGCAGGAGCTGGAGCCTGTGCTCCACCCACCCTGTACACTTTCAGGAGCACAATGCTGGCCAGCCAAGGGCAGCTCTCTGGGAGGCTGTGGGCGCCCTCTCTGGGGATGGATGGGGCAAGCACATCTGTTAAAATGGGAAAAGCCAATGAATAGATCCCCTCATGTCTCCCCGCGTCTCCACCTGCCCCCCACACACACACAACGCAAGGTGTCTTGCAGGCTAAAGGAGAAACAGAGCCTTGCTGCCATAGTCACAGCTGTCTCTCCTGCCCCAAAGTGGCAACATGGTAGCTTCCCTAAATGCCCTCCTTAGCGTCTGTGTAACTACGCACATCCATGTCCCCCAATGAGCCGCTAGAGAGTACCCACCACCTGCCAGCCCAGAAGTATGTGCGTGGCACCCTTTCCTTCTCGCTGACAGCAGATTCACCGCTCCACCCATGGGTGGCAGTGAGGAACCTGGCTTGCTGTCGTCGAGCCGGGTATTGTCAGCCCCCACACTGCGGCTGGGATTTTCAAAGGAGCTGAAGAGAGGTAAAGGGGATTTGAGGGCCTTGTTCCTCAAGGCTGACTTACTCTGCAAACCTCATAACATTGCTGTGGTGGGCACCGGCCTTCTAGTCCAGCCACTGGTGGGCTGGGCTGCATTTACTTCCAGTGTTGTGCTGCACCAGGCAGCGGCTGCCTTATTACCTAACATAACTAAAAGGAACCAGAATCTTTGGCACCAGGCTACATACGCAAAGGTGGTAGAGTAACATCTGCCCATCCTTGGTATGTCCGTGCCAGATAGAAGTGCCATCCCTGAAAGAGCACAGGCCCAGCTTTTGGAAGGGAATGAAAGAAAGCCTGAGCCAAAAAAGGGAAATAAAGGGATGCCTCCTAGTCAGTTACATTTTCCACAAGGAAGGCGGCTCTGTTCCTCCAGGCATCAGTGAAGCTAAAATTTATGGAGCAAGTTTCACTGGAGATAAAAATTGTGGCGTCAGCACTGAGTGCAGAAAGAAAAGCGACATTCACCAGCAGAAATGGCAGACTCCCAGCTGGGGCAGGCGTGCAGGTTTTTTTTCCCCCAGGGGGCTCAGAACTATATCATTTTCTTGGCTGCCAAAAAGGCTGGCAAAACTTCCGTGCTGCAAAAAGAGCCAAATGTTGCCCCTTGGGCCATATTATTGAACGGTTGTGAAAACACAGATTTTATTGCATGTGTAATAATCCTCACAGCAGGGAACCTGCTAATGACACTAACAAAACATCCCCTGGCCTCCCTTACCCACACACAGCAATAGAATGGATTGCAAAGTCCATGTGGAATCAACTGATGGGTAATCAGCTTCACAAGAAAAGGAGGCCTTCAGGTCAGGCAGTCAGGCAGAGACGATAAACCATTCTGAAAGGCTGGTGCTCAGTAATTCATAACCCAATAGAATAACTCCCTTTTTCCTGCTGCCTGGGCACTGGTGCCCAGATCCTGCCAAGTGAATTCATGGGCGCCAGTTCTTCCTGCCTCGACTGGAAAGGATTGCGCAGATTATTTTATGATCAATAAATATCCAAGCAGACACAGTGAAACTCCAATCAGAAGAATTTATAACATGGGATATAAACAATGTAGTGGGATATAAACAAACAGAAATTGTCAGTCAAATTTCTAGCAGCTGGAGTCAGATGCAATAAATTAACTGTTACACTCCCCAAATCACCTTTGCAGTTTGGCTGGCGAGTGTATTTGTACAGACTTATTTCAGTTAGCCATGCCAAACACCCTTACTCCCAGTGACTCAAAGATGGTATCACATGGGCTGTTGTTGTAATTGAGGCATAGCGTCAGCATGGAGAGCCAGGCGTGGACCCAGCCCTTTGCTAGGGTGGCGGCATCTAATCCATTATTATACAGCAGATCTGAATTTGAGTGCTGAGATCTTCAGGCCAGCAGTGGCTGAGAACAAGAGGAGGAGAGCACACGGAGCCGTTGTGGGACAGGGAGAGCCTTGCTTCGTGCTTCACCTTTTGGCTTGGTGGTGGGGAGCTTTGGATATAGCGGAGGCAATGGAGGATTCCCCCAATGGACAGCATTAATTCTGAGTCTCATTGGCCCTGCAGTGAAGAAGGCTCAGAGCAGTGAGGGAATGCCTGCAAGAATGACAGCTGCTGTGTTTCCCAAGGCTAAAGCAAGCTCCAACTGCACGGGACCAGGGGTGGGAAAGGTCGTGAGCACGTCAGTGTGAACCAGGGGAAAGTGGGGTTAGATCCTAAGGGATCCAAATATTGGTGTGAGCTATGTGGCACAATTCAGTGGTTCTCTACGGGTTAAATCTCACCCCTTTTGCAGAGGGCCTGATTGAGGTGGAAGGTGCTGCTTAAACAGCTCCAGTGGTGCACGGGGCTTATGCTGTTCATCTGCAAAGGGCGAGTTTAACCCTACGTGGCTCGCGGGCTGGATGTGCAGGTTTAGGGTCTCTTCTCAGCAGTGTCACTTCCTCTAGAGCTGCCACCAGCTCCAGCTGCCTTAGGAAAGAGGAATCCTGGGCATCTTAACTAGGGTGGGCACTTACCCTCCCACCGTGTCCTTCCAGCCCAGCAGCCATCACCTGTGGGCCATTAATTAAGTGCTCAGTGGAATGCTGCATCCATGGCTGGAATAACCAAAGCCGTTGTAAAGCTCTGCAATGGGGCTGGGGGCATGGAATGGCAGTCAAGCTATTGAATGTCTAGCTTGTCACCTTCAGCGCCACACAGGGGCCATCTCCTCTTTGAAATGCCAGCGCCAGGGGGATGTGCACAAATGGAAGGATAAAACTTCCTGGGGATGCGTCAGACAAACTGGACTGTAGTCCTGAGTCCAACCTCCCCCAGCTTTGTTTCCGTCTTTGTTGTGTGATGGGTCCCTTTATGTCACATGTGTATTATCAGATGGTGGTAGCTGGAGAAAGGAGCTGGATTGACGGTGCCCTGGAGAAAAAAGAACTTCTGTGTCTCAGCATGGGCAGCAGCAGTGCAAGCTTCATTGCTATGCCAGTGTGCCTCACCCGTTATGCAGGGACCTCTCCCAGGGGTCGGTTTCCATGGCCTGTTCAATTCTTGCCGAAGCTGCCAATGAGAAGGACAAGTGGTGCCTGCTTGGATGTGGACACGTGTCTCCTATTAAACCAAGGGCTCATTTGACTCATTTCACATAGGCCACCCCACAGCCATCAGACAAGAATCTACCAGACCAGGCTGGAATTGAAGTCAGGAAAAATCTCGGTATCCCATTACACAATCCCCCTAGCCAATTAGTCCCCAGTGTATAGTCCAGACCAAATACCTAGTTAATTGATCAGTGCTCAGCACTTATCTGCTTCTTTCATTAGTCTAATAATTGGAGTCACTTTCTGCGGCTCCCAGGTATACGCTGATGTCCTCACAGTAGCAGTGAGGTGACTTGATCACATAGCTTTGTGGTTCCACAAACAAGCACAAGGATGCATGCCTTGAAACAAGCAGGAAATCATGCACAAACCCTGGGGGATTATGTCAAAAGCCCTCCCGCCTTCCCTTTTCTCCCACATCACCCTTAATTTTTTGTAGGCATGTAGAATCGGTTTAAGTTTGGCACATAACCTGAAGCTAATCCTGAGCCTTTTTATCTCACATGGTTACTCTGGGATCCTTCTGCACCTCCTAATTCTAACCGCAGGCAGCACATGCTTAGAAAAGTAATGTGAGCCAATGGCAGAAATTGGCAGAATATAACATAACACCAATGACACAACCTTCCTGTAACTATAATCTGCCATTTGACTCATTCTGAGCAGTAGAAAATGCCTGGGGATTTCATCACCAGACAGGCCATCGCACCACCCACTGGTAACCGCTATTAATGCATTTCATTTATTTCTTCAGAAGCCTCAGTGATGTTGTGACACAGAGGCCCATTGATGGTTCACGACTCTGTGAGCAACTCCTATCAGGCCTGACAAACTCATTACACCTAACCCACTGTTTTCATAGTGTTTGTAAAAAGCATCTTGTGGGGTATCAAATGAAAGCCAGTGACACACTGGTCCTTAATGCCATTGTGAAATGTATGTATTAACACTATATGAGGAATTATGGATACTCACTGATATTATGCTGTAAAGTCTGAAACCCAGTTTCTTCCAGACAGGGGGAAAAGTAGTTATCTCCCAATCTCTAATGTAAAGTAAGCGTTGTGGAACCAGCAGAAAGGAACACCTATTTGCATGATATGTCAACAAGAAAAACAGGTTGACAGAGGGATGTGAAATCAACAGAGGTTACCCTGACTCTAGAAGCAAAGACAATAAACCTTGGAAAATATAATCATCATCAGCAGAACATTTCGTTATCCATTTCACTGCGGAACACACTTAGTGGAGCAGAGGTTGTTTATGAAAATTTGGCTCCTGATTTGACTTAAAATCAGCAAGCTCTGCAAAAGGCCTGTGAGGGTGAGAAACTATTGCAGACAAAGGAATATAGCCTGTCACAATCACGAGGCGTCTCTTAGAAGCGTGTTATGCTTTTGTTTCCTTTGTAACCATTACTGTTTCCATTATTCTTACTCAATACTCACTTGAATCGGTGAAGCTCTGTTGTTACTAAACTTCTGTTTGTTTTCACCAAGTGCTATGTGGTCAGGAAGGACCTGATCCTGCGTTGTAGTCTCCCAGCTGTGTGTACACTGTCTCTTTTGAGACAGCAGATCGGTCATTTCTGTGAGTGTCCAATGACAGACTGGACGCTACAGGGAGATACTTCTGAGGTGTTTGGGAATGGGAGTACACCAAGTGTTACCTGCAACACAAAGTGAAGGCTGGCAGAGCTTCAGAGGAGACTGTTTAGCTGGCTAACAGACTGGGATGACAGGGAGCTGACATCCAGTTTAGCCCCACCAGGTCTCTCTCGCGCTATGGTGGAGGAAAGGGAGGGTTACACAGTGATACAGAATTCTAAGTGCCCCCAAGAAAGTGTCAGAGATGTGTCCTCCTTGCCCTGCCTGGAGAAGGAAGCCATTTGTCAAGGGACCTGTGAACAATGGAATTTCTCTAATAAAGACTTTGTCTGGGTTTAACTAGTTCATGAGCTAGAAACCTGGGTGAGAGGAACACTGACTGATGGTGGTTCACACCCTTCCCATCAGGTGAATCAGGCTGGGTTTAGTAGTTCAGCAAACTGGTATTTTTCTCTGGAACCTGCTATCTCATGCTCCCAAATCAGAGCTTCCACTAAATGAAAAATACTCTGCCCTTCCCAGTGTGTAATCCTGGTCCTATGGCCCTCATTGGCAAAACTCCCTTTGACTTCAATACGGCCAGGATTTCACCCATAGATTTTACATCCAGGAGTAACTGCTAGGATCTTCTAGTCTGACCTGCAAAATCCATGTCAAAGAACTTCACCCAAGAATTCCTGCCTCAAGCTTGTGATTAAAACTTGAACATAAAAGATCAAAGGTGATGTTCATAAAAAGAAAGCTGAATGACAGGCAGACAGAGGAGGGGGGGGAAGCCTAATTAATGGTTGTTTTGTACTTTATTTGAGAAGAGAGATCTACATAAACTATGTCAAGAGGGTACAGTTCTACACACAGTTTCATCAATCAATAAATGGAGTTGTTAACATAACACTGAGGATATGATACTATGAAGAAGACAGACACATGACCAAGGAATATTTACAGCTCTAACGTACAATATATTTATATTAGAGAGATAGAGAGGTGTGTGTGTGTATGTGTGTATGAACACAGGTGCGTGTATATACACATACACACGCTCAGACATATAGCTATAAAAGACTTTTTTTTTAAAACAAAAGTTAAGAAATGAGTTCGTCTTTTATTTGCAGCAGTTGACTATTGGATTGAAAGGTGGACATGGTTTCATTTTGTGGTGGCTGGTTAGTATTTTTTTTAAAACTCTGTCCTCCAACAATTGTTGACCAAATTGGAATGGTCTCCAGTGTTTGTGTTTCTTTAGTTGTGGTGTGGGGTGGATGACAGGGGGCAACAGGCTGGAGTAGGGAGAATGGGCTAGGGGGTTGAGGAGGAACGTGTAAATGGAATGACCTTTGGTGATGCCATTAAATCATCCTTTGTACTAAACATAAATTATCAATAGTTTTAAAAAAATAATTTTCTGTTTCATTTTGAGGCTGGGGAGGGGGGAAAGGAGAAGAAAAGGGTGGGGAGAGGATCCAGGGGAAGAGCAAATACCTCAGCGTTTCAGATGTCCCTTAACCTCAATTTCAAACACTTTTTAAAAATTTGTAAAAGGCTTCTATGGGTCTAAAACTGTAATGGAATCATGCCCCCCACCCCAATGTAGGAAAGAGCTCAATCCAAATTACACTGAGGAGGATACCGGGGAACTCACTTTGGCTAATACCCAGAGCAGAGTTCCTCCCCTTAGCAGTTGGAGCTCCTGGGGAGGAAGGCTGTTGTAGACAGGTTCCAGGGGGTGCCATCACCCTGCCTTTCCCATACTGTCCCATGGGAGGGGATCCTAGTTTGACAGAAGAGAAGGTTCTGGATGGGTCCTGGTATGGCAAAGGGTGTTGTGATATGGAAGGGGTTGAGAACCATAGTTCATTTTTGACTCCTTAATTGGGTGACACCACTGATGATTCCTATAGTGGGTAAGTATCGGGAGGTGATGGCCTCCATTGTAGACCCAGATGTGGAATTTAAAACAGGATCCAAAGAGGCCACAATTGTAGCTTATTGGTATAATGGGTAAAAACAAACAACTCAATCCAGCAAATGTCACTGAATTATTTTGTTTTCTGTTCATACTTTTCAATAACGTTAACTGATATTTGCATTAGCCTGGTAAAAAAACAGTCAAACATCCCTGTTTTGGGATGCAGGCCATGTTCCCCCCAAAGTGTCTGCAAAGACGGGGTCGAGTTCCAACCAGAGGCTGCGTAGGGCAAAATTCTATTGGGGGAGGGCTGTACATGTGCTCACAAGTTAAGGGTGCATCACAGCACCCCTCAGTGCTCTGTGGCAGCTGCTGGGCTGGTGGGTGAGCTCCAGCTGCTGCCTAGCCCCCTATTGGAATGTGAATTGTATAGTCCAGGGCACCAGTGCGGGGAATTCTACACCTGGCAGAGCCATTCTGTCCCATTAGTAGCTGTGAACAGAGGTGCACAGGAGCTGGGACAAAGGCTAACTTATTGGACTCTGATTTTACTTTCACTTTTTTTCTGAGTGGAGCAGAGCCATCACTCCCCAATGGCTAGCGTCACTGCTGCTGACAACAGCCTGTGTATACCACCGCAGTTCTTCCCCAATCAAGGGCCCATCTATATCTGGAGAATGGAGGCAGGTGAATAGATTTGTTTTGAGAGCTGGTCCATTTTTCAAATGCTGAGAATTATACATCCCTACTGGGGGAGGGGAGGGACATTTGGACATACACACACCACTTCCAGCCATTGTCACTGCATCACGTATTTAGTATCTCAGGAGGGGGAGAATACAGCACCTAAATTCCATTGCCAAATACATCCTGGTCTCCCCTCACGTCTGTCCGAGGTGCCAGCTGATCCTTCAGATAATGAAACCTTTTTGCACAACTCCTCCGACCCAAGTGTCCAGTATGAACTACATCAATGTACATCATTTACAAGGCAGGAAATCCTTCATTTCTCATGGAACACATTATGTGAAATAGCACTTAGTTAACATAAGGTTTTTTGTTCTGCTTTAAGCCTATCTATAAAAAGCTGCTCATGCAAGAAATTATCTCCAGATTTAGCTGGAATTTTAAAGGACACTTCACCTGAAGAAACAAATCCCTTTCACACAGGGAAAAAAACCCAAACAAAACAACCCACTTGTGGCTAGGCAAGAACCATGAGACAGTGGAATATACAATAATAAGACTTTGGTGTTTGTAAGGTATTGAGTGAGGGACCCACGATCAGATTAGGGAGAAGCCCAACAAGACGGGAAGTCCAGATGAGCCCTCAAAGCTGCTTCAAATGGACATAAGTCACCTGTGGTTTCTCTCCTCCCTCCCAACATTTAAGACTTCCCTGTTCAGGATTCCCCTCTCCTGAAAAGCAAGCCCTCTGATTTCCAACAGCCTCCCTCTTACACCCCATTCTTCAATTCCCAATATACTCCTCCTGCCCTATGACTCCCTCTCCCTGAAATCCAGCAGGCTCCCTAACCCCATACTGTTCCTTGACCTTACTGCCAGCTGGCATCTCTCCTCCTTATGGCACCAGTTCTCTACTTTATGCCAACCAGACCTCTCCCACTTCAACTTCTCAACTCCTCCTCCTGGCCCTGCTCTTCACTGATCAAAAATTAGTGACCTGAATTTCTCTCTCTCTCTTGTGTGATCAGAGATCATAAAAGTGCTGAGGGTCCTACTGCCCGGGTGTCCCCAACATTCATCATCAGCCTTGAGGAAACACACAACTGTCAAACCCCAAGATGGATTTCAGCCAAGTCAGTGGGCCTGTTGGGTCAGGGAGGGAAGATACGAAAGCGTGCTCCCAGGAACCAATCTGAAGGTTCAGTTCCACATCTGAGCTAAGTTTCTGGCTGGTTCTTATCTTCCATTTCCTGAATCAGGTAGCCCATCCCTACCCAAGAGCTGGGGATGGAGCTACAATTCCTGATCACTTCCAAAGCTGCCCAAAGGAAGGAAATTATTCTTGATGCTTGCAGAATCAGCCATTTAAGATGGAGTTTATCTGCTTCATTTGGTCTTAGAGCAGTGGCAGGGCTGTTAGAGTGAAAAAAAGCACAGAGCCACTAAGTTGAACTGAGAGGGATTTTGCATGTTGTTACCTCACTGAGTCTGAGAAAAAAAAAAAAGCTCACTAATATGTGGTAGGTACTCATTTCCTTGCACTGTTGCAATATGACAATTTTATATTAAAATTAAAAAAAGCAGATTAAAGGCTGCGCTTCAAAATCTCCAGCTGGCCTAGTGCTTTTTGATTGTCACTGGACCTGAACCTGATCTCACAAATGCTGGTGACAATCACGAGTAACTCCACTGAAGTTCCAGTAGTTTCACTCTACTTGGTTAAATCTTTTAGGACAAAGCAAACGTTGAAATTTTTAGGTGTCAGGAAAAGATGCGTGTGTGGGGAAATCCCACATAAACAATCGGGACAAAGCTGCATGCTCTGATTATGTTCCCTTTTCATACACTAGACATGCTATAACTTGTCTCTCATCATTGGGCCAAATCCTTATATCATTCCAAAGTAAACGCCAGGTCCTTGAACATTTAGGCTTCAATAAGTGCCAGGACAGTCCTAGATCAGTGCCAGGGTAGCTGAGCCAGACCACTGCCTACATCAGTGGTTCTCAAACTATTTACATTTGTGAGCTGCATACGCAGCTCTCTGTGTTATGTGGGCCACATCCACATAATATATATATATATTACCTGTATGGCTCTGAGGATGTCACATGAGCCACAGCTGTGTGCTAATTGGGCTGCAGGTTGAGAACTACTGACCTGCATGGATCCCTATTAATCTTCAAGCCGTTTCTTCTGAGAGCTCTCTGGCCTGTTTCTCAGAGCGGGAGATGTACAGATCCAGCCCTGCCCCCCTTACTCACCCAAGTAGTCCTAATGCATACAGAAGAACACACTGATTTAGGAGCAGACCCAATGTCAGCAGGTTCAAGGTACAGCAGTGGTGGTGGTGGGGGGGGGGAGTCTTGACATGTTGAGTTGGATAAGCAAAGCACACACAAAAGAGCAGCCACTAGGAAAAACCACCACCAGCGCTTAGAAACAAGGGGAGAAAAACAGAGCCCTGTGCGAGATGAAGCTAGGCGAGAGCCTGTAAATTTCACTCAATTCTAGCAGGTGACCGTTGTCCATGGTGCTGAATACACAGCCCCAAATTAGATGCCAGTAAGAACATGCCACCCTGAAACCAGAGACCAGAACAAGTCTGACAGACTAAACACTCAGTCATCAGCTGCAGACACTGCATGACAGCCTGCCTCCGATAACGTTTATTACACCCACCGTTCTTAAGCGGAGCTGCCTGAAATTGATCTCTGCGGTGTCGGAGGTGTCTCTGTCCTCAGCACAGAATTCCCTGGCGGCTGTGGTTAACATGTTGCAAAAATTTAGGTGCAGACAGGTCATCAAAACAATCTCATTGCTTGGTTTTCCATCAGCGCCTTTCTTGACCTTAGGCAGGTGTTTTGATCTGCAGGGAAATGATTCTAACGGTTTAAAATACAGCAGGATCCCCAGATTAGTGGCTGCTTTTGTCTCTTAATCTCAGAGATAAAACTGATTTACAGCATTGTGAAAAATGCTAGCACAAAATAGATTGGGGGCGAGGAGGATCTTTTGCCAGATGATTAGGGGCTGATTCTGGGAAGACGCTGTGCTGCTACCCATCTACATCACTGAACAAGATCAGGCTAGCATGCGCTCCCAACCCCACCTTTCACCCTCATTTCCAGCTTTCAAAGATGTTGTGAGCCATGGTTTGTTCTGCTCTAGCAGAAGAACAAGAAAAACAAAATTAAAAGCTATTGGGACAGAGAATCGTTCCTCTCTCTGTAGCAAATATTCTTTCTTGTTAGGGAGAATATGATGAGTTCAATCTTGTCTCATGTACAATTGTGGATTTTGTTGCACTAAACGCCAATTTGTTTGTTTGACATTTTTTTTCTTGTACAATTTCACCCCCTCCTTCCCTGAAACTCTACTCCTAACATCACAATGAACGATCTCAAGAGGCAACCAGAACCCACAACCTTTTCTGATTCTAGTGAACACTTGTGGTGCTCAACATCTATCAGGCTTTAGCCCAGCAGCAAGTGGAGGGTTCAGGTCTATACACAGTAACAATAACTCAGTCCTTTTTGCTTATTATTTCCATTGCCACAGCCCAAGCATGTAAGAACTAGGATGGACTAGAGCAGATCCCATCAGGAATCGGTCCTGACTGACTTTCCAATCAGAACAACCAGCTGGGGGCTGAGTTAACAGCTGAATTCTCAGCGAGAGAAATTACAGGCATAAAAACTAAAACAAACAGATTCCTCACACTCATTCCATATTTCAGAGCATGTTTATAGTTACTGTGGGATTGTGTCTTAAATAATGGAGTTAGAAAAGGAAACTAAATCATCCCTGTGGGGAAAACATCATAAGCCAGAACTCTTTCTACTCTGGGACTTTTACTACCTTTGTTCCTATCTCACTGGAGGTGGCAGGGCACAACTGGAAATTCCCCATAATTGTGCTGTGGGCATGCACCTGAGCTGCACCTCTGTGCCGAGGCACTCTGTGGACTTCAGAGGCTTGGGCTGGGAGGAGGACTGAATAAGAGACATGTTGCTCTCCATGGCAGTGTCCTCTGCCCTGCTCCCAGATTTCCATGTGGAAATCTCAGCAGGAGGTTACAGAACTGGGAGCTCTTTTATCTCCCTCCCCCAAATCCCTGTTCATGCTATCACTGGAGCAAAAATCCAAGGAGAAACTTGCTGAGATTTCCTCCCCACAACATTGTGCAGAAGGTCCCGCCAGCAGAGTATGATTTGACCTCCATTTTTACTCAAGACCTCAGTGAGATGGGGAGCTCTAATTGTAGGACTCGGAAAAAGCATCGGGAAGCCAACTACATAATAGTTGGGAAGCCCCCAGATGAAGGCAACAAGGCAGGGACATGCCGACGTAGCCTATGTAAGAGTCAATTTTGTCTCTAACCTTTGAGAATGCTTTGGAAGAGGGAAGGAAATAATAGATAAAGTAGACATTTGTATCATTTTAATAGACTTTCAAAAAGATTATGATAAAGGCCCTCATAAGAGGTGAATAAGGAAACTGGATAGCCAGAGGAAGGGGTAACGTCCTACCATGGATCAAACACAAACAAGGAGAAGCAGGGAGCATATGGGAAGAGTAACGGGGCATTTCCTATTGCACAGAGATGTTAATAGCGGAGTAACCCCAGACATCGAGGCCAGGACTGGTGCTGGTCAATTTAGTTATTAATGACTTGGGATGGAGGGCGGATAATGATGTGACATTTGTCAATGGCACAAAATTATTTAGTGAGTTGGGCAGGGAGGAGTGGGAGGGACGAAAGTAAATCAGTTGTTGGGCAAGTGAAACTCATCTTCAGCCAATTCAAGAAGACGCACATTGGAAGGAGCAATTTAAATTCCTCCAACACAGGGATGGGTTCTGAGTTCCCTATATCTTTTCTGGCACAAAAATCTAGGGTGCACTGTGGACAGCACAGTAAAGATGTCCATTCAGTGCTCGTGAAAACAAGTGCCTAAGATTCTGGGATGTAGTTAGATGGCGGCTGAAAATAATACAGGTCACCCCTTCCTGATTATGTCTCAATTTTTGGGCAACTAAGGGCTGGTGTGCTGTGGAGTTATAATATCCACCTATCACTGCAAGAGGCAGGAGTCCAGTACTGCTCAAGGGCAACCCCAAGTGATAGAATGGCTCTGACAAAAGGGGACAGACACTCCCTGTCCTTCTTGGCTGGAACAAAGATGGTCGTGAAGTGGTGCTGTGCTGGGAACCTCAGAGGTGCAACAGACCCTATGAGAGAGGGGATGCCTGTCACAAACCCAACCATAACAAAGTGGTACTTCACCCTGGGCACTTTTGACTTCCTGCCTGGGGCACAACAATGTCAGGGTTTTGTATTCTTTGAAACACAGCTAGCAAAGCGAATGTTTTTGAAGTCAGCGGTAGATTGAGTGACCAGTGTATTAATATCCATGAGAAGCAAAAACGACAACCACCTTATCTGTGACTCAGGCAAAATTACTCTAAACCCTGAAGGTTGGGTTGTTGAAGGGTTTTTTTAGTTTGTTTTTTAGTGTGTCTGACATTTTATAGCATCAATAATGCAAACAAAGAGGAAATCATATTTGCAGAATATTAATGCATGGATGTCCAAAGCAAAATACAAAACTGATTACTTTTCACATGAGGCCACCGAGTTTGATTTTCTTTGGTGTTAAATTGGTCGATCATATTCTTTCCATAGTCAAAAATGACACGATGACCTTCTCTGTAACCTTGGAGGCAACCCTTCCAGATGTATTCTAAGTGGGGACAGCACATAAAAGTTCAAAAAAAGAGTTTATAGGTCTGCTTTCAGAGATGCTGCAGATACACAACTCCAGCTGAAGTCAATGGCAGCTGCATAAGAATATAAGAACAGCCATACTCGGTCAGATCAAAGGTCCATCTAGCCCAATATCCTGTCCGCTGACAGTGGCCAATGCCAGGTGCCCCAGGGGGAATGGACAGGTAATGATCAAGTGATCCCTTTCGCTCATTCCCAGCATCTGGCAAACAGAGGCCAGGTGCACCATTCCAGCTCATCCTGGCTAACAGCCATTGATGGATCTATCCTCCACAAATGTATCTAATTCTTTTAAACTCTTGTTATAGTCTTGGCCTTCACAATATCCTCTGGTAAGGAGTTCCACAGGTTGACTGCATTGTGTGAAAAAATACTTCCTTTTGTTTGTTTTAAACCTGCTGCCTATTCATTTCATTTGGGGGCTTCTAGTTCTTGTGTTATGAGAAGGGTAAATAAAACTTCTTTCTTTACTTTCTCCACACCAGTCATGATTTTACAGATCTCTATCATATCCCCACTTAGTCATCTCTTGTCCAAGTTGCAAAAGTCCCTGGCTTACTAAAGCTCTCCTCATATGGAAGCTGTTCCACACCCCTAATATTTTTTGTTGTCCTTTCTGAACCTTTTCCAATTCCAATATATATATTTTGAGATGAGGTGACCACATCTTCACATAGTATTCAAGATGCGGGTGTGCTATGGATTTACATAGAGGCAATATCGTATTTTCTGTCTTATCATCAATCTTTTTTTAATGATGCATGTGCTACCTCTGAAAATGAAGCTCTTGACTCTATAGTCACTTTTACCCAGGGATCTCAGAGCACTTCATAAACAATAAACTTCTTTAACAAAGATTTTTTTCATGAAAGGAATTTCTAAAAATATGATGGAGATTTTGCCTTGAGGGTTTGCCACTGAGAGCCTGACATTTTGTCCTTTTTGCCTAGAGTTTTTGCTATTGATTATAGACATATATGAGTTTGGAGATGAACAAGAAGAGCAAGGCATAAAGAATAGCTAGAATGCAGGATACGCCCTCAAGTCCTGACATTTTCCAGCTGCCAGTGCTTGTCTACACAGAGGTAATCAAAAGAACTAGGTGACTTCACTGGGTACCTACTAATGCCTGCTGAGAGCATTGTCTCTAGCACACAAGGGAGGAGAAGGCAGTTCCGCTTCTGTACCTCTCAGCCCTGGAAACTTTTGCTCCTGAAGCTACTCAAAGAAAATACCAGGGGTACTTGCTCCTACCTTGCAGTTTGGATTTAACAGCCAGAGCAAAGAAATAAGGAGTTTGGAGACTTCTCTTGCAATGGCCTTTGACTTCTGCAGAATGAACTATGTGAACTCCTTTAATTCCTGCATCTTTTGTCTAGTGCTCATAGTTTAAATAGTTAGCCTCTGGGCTGGCTGGTTAACACTAGATGCAGCCGGTTGGCAGAAGCTGTGAGAGTGAGCGGCATTACTCACCATATCAGGTCTGATCAATGCCCTAGTTTGGAGTTAATCAGTGAGAGACACTAACAGCTACTGGTTAACCAGTTCCTTTTAACTATGACAGTTTGCTTGTGGATATATGGCAGAACCTATCTGTCAATAGCAAAGAGCCTTTCATCCCCTTGATTTAAATACTTTGGGGGGATTAAAAAAATATATGGGCTAAAACTCCTGTCACTTTAGCAGAGCAGAAAGCCTGTCTCAGCAGGAATGGCCTGGACGAGGTCAGAGCCGTGTTCTGCTGAAGTAAAAGAAACACAGTAGCTTGCCAGGTTCTTCCCCTTCTTCTCATAGAGGGGGGTGGGACACCCTTGGTTTCAGCTGGGATTTACAGGAGATATCCCACACGCATCACAATGAGCTTTGCTGTAAAATTCACTGCACAGAGGTTAATCTAGATGTCAACATTGCCTGACAGCAGTGAAATTACTCCAGGGCAGTGCTCCTTCTGAAGTCTTAATATAACAGTCAATTCCATCCTGCCTGTAGGAAATGAAAGTTTTCTGTTTTGCGTGCGGAATCATTCAGTGCCAATTTTCTCACTGTTTGAAGTCCAAACTGTGGTCTTCAGATTCACCTCACATTAAGACTTTCACTCAGTTTACAAAGTCTGTTTGTCACTCCCAGAGAACTACAAGGACAGAAAGGAAAAGTGTGTGTGTAGGGTGGCAGGGGGTGGGGTTTGAGGGAATCTTATCACACCTACACCAGCAAAATCACAGGCCTTGTGCCAGTACTATTTGTTCTGAAGGAAGTGAATGCAGCAACTTCATTTATCTAAATATCAAGCAGCAAAGATCTGGGAGGTTGGAAACCAACAGAGAGCCAGCATGTGCAAAAGAAAAAAAAAATCAGACCTCCCAATGCTATGATTTCCTTCACAGAGGCATTTCAGTCATCTCCTGCTGGGCTCTTGTCTTAAGAAGCCGGTAGTTCTGCAGCTAAAGGCCTCTTCAGAACAGCTGCTAAACTTCTGGCTTCAGGTTTTAAGGTCAGTCACTTTTTTGTCTGGGAGATCAGTTCCCATAGGGGATCCCTGAGTGTCAATGGGAGTTATGTGATAATCATCCATTTCCTTTGAGGAATGTTACAGCTGGTTGTTTTAGAAGACAGAGGCTGTAAAGAAGAGTTGCCAAATTGTGGCCAGTGGGAAACCACAGAAGCTAGAGATGAAAATGACCCATGAAGTCACTTAGCCTGTCTCCTGGGGTCCCAAGCAAGATTGTTCCCCACAATTTTCTAGCATAGTTTTAAAAGTCGCAAGCAATGAGACTTCCACCACTTTGGCTGGCAACTTGTTCCACTGCCTAATGTACAGACAAGGAACTAGGGGCATGAAAGTGACTGAAGGACGCACTGTTACATCTGCATCCCACTGGGAGCAGAGACTACATACGCCTGTGCCATTTGCGACACTATGGTCTCCCGCTTGGAGGTTATGTCTTCGTACACATTCACTCGGGTAGACCCAGGATCCGCAAGGTCCCAGCCAGGAGCACAGTTTCTAGCAGTGATTCTGGAGAAGAGCTAAGCAAGTTTCTCCACTTAGCCATTATGCTAATGGAGCACAAAGTAGCATGCTCCCCCTGCAATTTCTTCTCCTTTGCAAGCCGACAGCATACTCATCCCAAAGGTGCAGTCCCATCCTGTTCCTTAAAAGGACACCGTAGCACAGCAGAGCATTTGGGGATGTGTCTTTGCATCGATCCAAAGCATGTACCTGCCTAGTGCTTTTCTTGGCATGGGCATCCTGTCTTCCCACAATACGCAGGGCACAACTGTATGGAGACATCAGACCCGATCACGGCCAACCGCCCCACCCCATCAGCTCCCTTTGCCTGTGAAAATCCACATTTAGAGAAACTGGGAGGCATCTCAAAAGCAGAGAGAAGCAACTAAACAGCATAGAACACAACCCAGGCTCTTCCTGGTAAACAGGAGGGACTGCTTCACAGCCAAGACCTGGCCCATGCAAGGTGAATGACCCAAGTGCTAAATATCCTGTCAGACATTAAATCCTCCCCCCTCTTTGTACAAAAAATACTACCGTCTTAAACCAAGTCCCGATGAATGGAAAGCCAATGGGGCAAGCTATCCTTTCTGGTGTGTCTCTTCTCAACAACTGGTTCTTCCCTGCCCCGAAACTGGCACATCCTCATATGACAGATACTCTAGGCTCTCCCTCACATTCTCAGTCAGGTTTCTGTAGGCTAGGCCTCAGCATGGCACCACTGCCAGCTTCCCATTTAGCGGTGTGTGACCGAGCTCCAGCTGCTGAGCCTCAGGAGAGGTGGACATATGTAACTGTACAGGAAGGCACTGGGCATGGGCCACAGTCTCAGTCTAGTAAACTGGCACAGCTGCCCCAGAGGAGGGCAAAGCCTGGTACTAGGCCACCCTGAGGTGTAAAAGTTACCTGCAGAGAGCGAGGAGGGCCTTCTCTGTCAGTACATTTGGCTACTAGGCTTGAATGCAACATATTCCATTCAGCCTGTAAAATGAGAGTCACCATTGGGTGCCAGAAGTGAAATGCTTCGTTATAAAAATAAATACGCAACCGTAATAGAATTGCCGAAGTTCCAAGCTCTGAACAGAACACACTTTAGATGCAGACTCACCAATGACAAATAGATACACCCAACAAACTGCAGCGCTTAAATCAATTCCTTCTTCACTCATCTGCCGAGACCCGGGTTCTGTGTTTCTGCAGTTACAGTTGCTGGTATTGCTGGCATATTAGGCAGCAAATGCACTTGGGTCCTGACAGGTAAAAGCCTTTCTTCGGAAGAGAAAACAGCAGCCTTAGCTTTGGATTTCCCTGCCTTTGTCCCTGAAAGATTTAATATTGCCCAGGCCTTGTTCTGCTGGTATTTCAGACCCAGAAAAGCTCACAACACAGCACAGTTCAGACCCCTGCCTGCTAGTGACCTTTGCTTTTTTGCCAGTGTTTGCCTAGAATTATAGCCTCATTTTCCTGTAGTCCCAGTCACACAATTTATTTTTTATTTCAGTTTCTACCATCACCACCACTTGAGATTTAATATAACACTAGCCCTTTCTAATACAACTATGGTTTACTTAACCCAAGTAGTGCACTGAACTTGTAATACTGTCCCCTTCCTTATGAGGCCTTTTCCCAGCGCTGTCTCACTGAGACAGCTTATTCTACCCACTACAGGAGAGAGGCAGTCGGCGGACCTTTGAGGATCACATTTTCAAAAGCAGCCTCTATAATGGAACCCCAACATTTTCACACTTGCTTTTGCACATGTATTCCTCCACACTGAAGTTTTTGCACACCATTTTTCACACCCAAGTTCATGCAAATTCAAAACCTTGAACTCACATGCATGTGCCAGGTGATCAGGATTGCACATACAAAGCATGTAATGACCATCCATGTCTGAGAGGTGTGTGCAAAAACTGGAGTGTAGAGAGCTGTGTGAGCAACAATACAGGCATGCAAAAGAAGAGGCTGACTTCAAGAGCTGGGGTTGAGCCCTATTTAAACACTGAGCGCTCAATGGCCCACCCGCAAGAAGTATCCGCTTCACCTAAATGTTAGAAACTGGAAACCACACAATATATGGGGAAAAACAACAACAACAACATGAGGTTACTGAGACCACAACCCAGGGCCAACCACAGCACAGCTCCAGTGCCCTTATAAACAGCAGGTTTCCATCTAGGTGAAACCCTCAAAGGGATTTGCCTGGGTTAATCTTTTCCCTAAATAAAAGTGCCCCACTGCCAGTTCAAGGAAGGGCAACAGTCCTGTTCTCAGCTAAGGTCCAAGACTGCCTTTGGGTCTGACCCACCTCCCCTTTCACAAGGCATTCGGGACCAGCTCAGTGAAAGGAGGAGAGTAATGGGAATGCCCTTGTGTGGGGACGGGAATTGAAATAAGCCTAAGCCAGAGCCAATTGCTGTCCTTGGGGCATGACACAAGGAACCAGGCTGGGGGAGAGCTCTGGCATTCCTGGCAGCAGAGCGATAGCTAGCCCTCTTCACGGGGGGAGCAAATGAAGGATCTGCACAATGTTGGAGTCACTTGTGCCTCCCTTGTCTACAAAGGCACCCACATTCTAGAGTCAATCTTTGCTCTGAGGCACACTGCATGGGTTTCTCCAAATCCTGCACTTTGACAAAGTGGGACCACACAGGCTTCACAGCCATCAAGAACTTCTGGTCCTGTGGTGGGTGAGAGACCCACCCATGCAGACTAAAGGGGCTCCATATTAATTCTGGCAAACAGGAGACTCCTGGTATGCTCCCCTGTAACTTGGCCCAGCGTCCTTCCCAACTCCCACAGCATATCTGCAACTATTTCCTCTCACCTGTACAGAAAAAAAACAAACAGAAGCTAAACCCGACACCCATAGGCTCAAAGCAGAGGCAGCAGGGGAATCATGACTCCATTCCACGGTATCAACCCTGCCTTGATTTTTTGCTGAGCAGCTACTCAAAACAAGCTTTGACAAAAGAACCTTTCCCCAATGCCATAATTGCATTTGGTGGGGCTAAGAATAGGGCAGTGTGACAGCCTAAATCTCTGTGTCAGGAGCTTAACATCTTTCAGGGGACAACATCCTCTCCTTTCATTAGACCAGTTATTAATATCCATGCTGCATTCAGGCCTGATGTCTTTCCTTGCTCCTGCTCTCACCTTGCTCAGGTGCCCACACACAGAGCTGGCTTGGGGAAGCCACCACTCGTGGGATGGGGGAGGGGAAATCCCTAGTTTGCAGCAGGGCTGGAGGGTGGGCTGCTTCTGAATTTAACATGGAATTGTGGGGTCTATGGGTGCTATGACTGGGGGAAGGGGTTTGAAGGGTTAGTTAAATGGGTGGGAGGGAAGGGGAGAGACTGGATGGCCCTCTCACCAAAGCCAGCTCCCGTTGTCCAGCTGCCCCAGGAGAACAAAGCCATGCAGAGCGTGGGGGGAGTGGCGCAGCAGACTGTGGATCTCTATGATCTCTGGGGCCATTAGCGCCCCTTCCTTGCCTGTCCTCCTGCCAACAGCTCAGTTCTGTTATCCAAAGCGAGCCATACACAATCATGCAGCATTGTAACACTAATGGCCCTGCAAGCTGCCCCAACTCCAGAGCCTGCTGAACTGGCCTTGCCTGTTACTGCCGAGCACTGACAGATCCTGGTTTTCGTGAGGCAGGCCAAAGAGTCACATTTTATCTCCACTCCCCTTGCCAATGCCTTTAGTACAGCAAGCACCAACTCAGCCAAATAAGCCACTGCACCCATCCCTCTCCAGCAGCCTTAGCCCCTGCAGACTCCGCTCCACTAGCACCAGAGAGGCCTTCCCCTGGATCTGCTTACTTCCTCTCCTTGTGCCAGGGTCCCCTCCTCTGATTTAAGGCATGAACAAAACAGCTCCAGACAAATGGGGTGACTGTAGGGGGGCGGGGATGGGGATGTCCTCTGTGCAGCACATCGCAACTATGTCACCAGCTGGACAGAAGGATCTTTTCTTGAATGTAGCCTGCCCTGTCAATTGCTCTGAGCAGGGAATGCTGCGGGGGGGGGGGGAGGAGGGAAGAGACGATCCCCCCACTCCTTCCATGACAAGGGCCACATCCCAACAAGCTATTTCTGGGTCTGCAGCAGTCACCTTACAGACTCTGCCTTGACAGCAGCTCCCGTGCTCCAGGCTCCTCCAGGCTGAAGCTGCCAAGCAGCATGTTCTCCCCTCATCCTCCATTAGCCGGATAAGAAATGAACCAGAAACGTTTGTTTCCCAGGCCTGCTTCAAGCAGGAGCCTGTCTTTGAGGAAGCCTTTCATCAGGAGGTTGATTACTTTTATTGATGGGGGCATGGGACAGGGACTGCTTCTCTCCCCCTCCCCTGGTTGTCCCCGTCCCCTTGGCCAGGCCTTTGTCCTCATTGACATGCAAGGCTGGCTGCAGTGGCCATTTGCTGAGCTGTCTCCTCGGGAAGGAACCACCTTCCCCTCCCCCAGCTCTCCGGGCTATCAGTGGAGCTATTCTTCAGCCTCTGCATTTTCACAGCAACTCAAAGGCAGATGCATCAATCCTTTCAGGGCCTGGGGACGTGAGGCGAATGTCAACAGGGCCTGGGCAGGTGCTGATAGGTTCCCAGTCATCTACCAGACACCTTTGTTTCCCCTGCACCCCCCACCCCTTTGGCAGATATACTAGGTACTGGACCAAGGGAGAGGGGGGTGGATGGTGGGGGTGAGGGAAAGAGAGGAGGGGCAGTATGGCATACTATCCCTGAAGAGCACCCCTGTGGCACTGCAAGTCAGTCCCCAGCCAGATGACAAACTACAGCCTTTGAACACATCCCTGGGGAAAGCCCTGATTTCAGTGCCGTTGTGCCAGGGATGAATTTGGCCCATCTGTACGATGGGGGCTCTCCTCACATCTCTATCATGGCAAAATAAGCATAGCAGAGGGTTTTACTTTCAAAACCGCCCCCTATTTGGGGGTGACGCATGGGCTGGGTGCCTGTCCCGCATGCCGAAGAGTGGTCAAAGCATCCTTAGAATGGCACAGGCCCCTCCCCAACTCTGCTCTCTGTATGGCTCTCCCAGGCAGCTGCTCTGGTCCCCGGCATTGATCCTCAGAGCCTGACAAAGGATTGGCGCTGGGCAATAGAAAGGTTGAGTGCCTCTTGTCTGTGTTCTGTGGGAGGGTGGCTGTTTCTCATGAGTGGTTTACCCGTAGGTGCCGCGATCCTTTACTGTATGTTCCGAAAGCCTTGAGTCGATACATTTAAGAATTGGCAAATTAGAAAAATTGTCCTGCAATGTTAAAAGGAGGAAAAGGGTGGGAAAGTGGGCGGGTGGAATTGCAAATTCCTCCAGGGGCACTGCCATGGCTCAGAGCCCGAATGCCGGGGAGGGGGGACTGAGTCACACATTCAGTGCGTATCTTACAAATGGGGCAGGGCCTCCTCCCAGAGCTTTTCCCCGGGACTGAGTCTCTGTACTAGCAAGAGTCTTGAGCAAGCGCACAAAGCACAGCAGGGTCATGTTTCACTGCTCCACAGCATGGGGGAAAAGATTCTTCCTTTTTTTTTTTTTTAAGCACTTTAAGTTTCTTCTCTTCTTTTTTGTTTTGTTTTTAAAAGTCTTCTAGTTTCTGTAACAGCAGCTTCTTTCTGTATTGGTGTGGAAGGTATATATATCTATATCTATATATCTATAAATATATATAAGCCAAACTGCCTTACAGGTGGTTGTTTTTTTGTTTTGTTTTGTTTTTCAGTGTTGTATGTGTAGCAGGCACTTGAGTTTATATGAAGATGTTTGCTTGGGGGCTGAAGGGGTTGGGGAGAAGAGGAGGTGGGGAGGGTGGAGGAAGGAAGGAGCAGGAACTTTTGACAAGTGGCCACTGCTAGCCAAGGATGTCCAGGTAGATTGGTGTGGCCTTGCCAAGAGCATGAAGGATCTTGTAGATTTCCTTGATGTTGAGCCGCTGCTGAGGTTCCCTCTGCCAGCAGCCCAACATGATGTCATAAACCTCCTTGGGACAAACTCGAGGCCTCTCCAAGACTCGGCCTTGGGTGATGCACTCGATGACCTGAAACGCAGAACAGAGTGGGTGAGTCCCACACAATGAAGCACTAAGAATGTCCCTCTCCCGAATCCAGGGCAACCAACATTTCATCAGAGCACTAATGAGCCAACAGATCCCTCTGATTTGAGGCATGCGGGCTCCCAGCTGGTGATATGCAGCAACAGATTCTCAGCACCTGCCTCCTGCTTTGCAGCTGCAGTTTTGCAAACTCAATTAAATACACTTTTGATTTTGCAGCCACTATTAACTCCAGGCACAACTCCTCCCAGTTTGACACCTCATTACCTGACTGTAGCTATGGACCAGAGGCTTAGTCAAAGGAGTCCAATGGTAATTTATATAGTGGAGAGGCTGAACCTGAAAGTGATACATCAGTTTTTCCTGATGGTCTAAGAAAAAGTTATTTTTTTAATATAATCAGTCTTTCCCCCCTCTGAAAATAAAAGCCTTTTCCATGGTGAAACCCAGGAAAATTCTACTACGGGGATTTCAGAGCATCATCTCCCATCTGCCTCTCCCAGGGCAAACATGTCTAATTTTTGATGTTTGAAAGCAGAAAAAAGAACACCATTTTATTTTGGATCAAATTCATGATGGAAGGAAATCTAGCAAACATTCACACCTCGCTCTAGGTCAGGTCGTTGCCGCTAATGAGAAATTTGCGAGCAGCTCATGCAGCATGAAATGGTGTTTTCAGAGTGACTCCAGGGGAAAACAATTCCCCAAGCACCTGCTTTTTGATTCCTGCTTGCCAGAGAAAAGGATGTAAAGGGGGAAAAAAGTGACCTGTCAGAGAGCTGTTATCACTGACCAGCCCCCCGTTTGGGAAGTGATGTGTCCCGGCACTGCGGTATCGGAGTCACCTGACACACGCTGCAGATAAACACCGATCCCAAACAGTGCTACTTGTGAGGCAAGAAGACCAGCGAGGGGGGCCTGAAGTTTATCGTTTGTGACTAGTAATGGGGCCCGGCACCCATCCAAACAGATAGTTATCGCTCTGCTGTTTACACAGACATAGAAAGAGGAGAAGTGATTAGGAGGAGCTGCTGATGGGAGGGTGATTGAAATGC
This sequence comes from Gopherus flavomarginatus, assembly GCF_025201925.1. NCBI lineage: Eukaryota > Metazoa > Chordata > Testudines > Testudinidae > Gopherus > Gopherus flavomarginatus. Next base: position 78,593,268 of record NC_066625.1, on the reverse strand, counting down.
AGTGCTGCAAAGGAGGCTCCATCATTGGGCAGCTGATGGCAGAGTCAACTTTTGGAGCCTTGGTGGAGCAGGCAGAGAGACATGAACTAGGACCACTAAAAGGTTTCCTGTATTTGAAAGACCCAGAGTGAGCCCCTATCTCTTAGAGAGGAACCAACATTTGGATTTAGACAGCAGGGCTCACTTTGGGTCTTCAAGTGGTCTTTCAGTAACCATGTGCCCTATTCCATCTTCTCCTCAGCGAGGGTCTCTCCTAGTGTTTAGCAGAATGTCTAAAAATTCTCATTTTAACTTTAACCGGCCAACAGCCAGACAAAATCTAGACTCATGTCCCCTGTAGATGTCCTGGAGTGGAGAAGGTGTGTCCCAGACCTGCTCATCCTCATTAAAAGTGACAGTCTAAGATCGGGTGGAGTCAGTTCTCCAGAGGCCCTTGGACTCTGCATGAGTCTCCACAGCTTGCTTCTAATCAGCAGGCTAACAGCAAACACGTCCCTAACAGTTGGGAAGATGAATGTGCAATGTCTTGCACAGGTTGCCTGTGAATTCTCTCCTTTGAGGAGAAAAGAGAAAGGAATAGAGGAAAGACAGGGTCACATAAAGATGGAGGTGACAATGGTTAAAAGTCACCTTGTCTGGATGTAGCAGTACTATTCCCAGCCCAATAGTACCAGTTTTCTATGTTCAAAGCACTGTTTAAGGTTATTAGATGGGTTAGTTTGATTATCCCCATTACACAGACGGGGAAACTGAGACAGGTGCAGAGACATTTGTGCAGTCTGGGTTCCAGCATGACAGCTTATCCATGTGGGACGTATGCATGCTCATTTGTGTGTGTGTGTATTTATCTCCAAGGCAAATGAAAGAGCAGCTCATTAAGTATCATAACAAGTGGCTTCTGTGATCATTTCTCTCGCTCTTAGTGTGTCTAAAACGTTTGTGCGTGCTGCTTTGGGAAGTGCAATGGGCAAGTATTAGTGATGTAAAGAAGCACCTTGGATAGTCCCTCTCTGCACTCACTCAATTAAGGGATCTGTGTCCTGAAAGCAGAAAAGGCACATTTCTTGTTAAAAGAGGTAACATTTCTGAAATCCATTAGACACACAATAGGTTAAAATGTGCATGTTTCCCGGGCACAGCTCTGTCACTGCACTCAAACGTGAGCTGGAGCACTGCTTGCTGTTCCAGACCTGCCTCTCCTGGATGTAACTTGAGCATGACCTGCAGCAATCCCTACTAGTCCCAGTTGTCAGAGTGCTTCTGTGCTTATCTGGCCAAACAGTGTGGTGGGTATGTTGTTAAATCATGGATTTGGGAGTCAAGGGACCTGGGATCTATTCCTAGCTCTGTCACCGTGTCAGGCTCTGTGCCTCAGTTTCCGTCTCTGTGAAATAGGGATAATAGTTATTTCTCTGAAAGATGCTTTAAATTCTATGCCGAAAAAGACCGTAAGAGCGGCAAGCATTAATTACCACTGTTATTGTGAACATCTGGGAGATGACCATCAAACTCAATGCACTGATTGCTCTGAAAGCCTTGTTGCAAAGATGGCAATGGAAGAAGAACAGCCCTTCTCCCTGAGCAATAATGTTCCATTTTTATGGTCAGATCTGTCCCTCCCGCATTCACCCGCAGCTCCCACTGGGGTCAATGGGAGTTGTACATGAACATACAAGGGAAGAGCCTTGACCATAGGTGCCTGCTGTGCATTGGTATTTCCCAAATTCCCCTCCCCCTTTGGGGTGCACATTGAGTGGCCTGACCCAGCTTTCTATAAAATACTGGGGTCCACCCCATCCCTGCACTTCACCACCTGCAGCCCTCGCTATGACCAACATTTTACATGCCCCAGGTTGGGAATTCTGCTGGAAATAATTTACTTGCAACAGGATGCTGTTTAAAGCCAGCTAACTCAGTGCCAGTGTGGGGCGCATTAGCCGCTCATGTACCTTACTTTACTTGTGGCTCACTCAAACCCAGGAGAAAGGGGCAGGGGTGGGATGGGAGGAATTATGGATTGGGGGCTCTTCTCAAAGTAAGAAATTCTGTCAGGCTGCATTTTCCAGACAGAAACCATGGCTTCACCTAGCCCTTCCTCTGCGAGGCCATGATGCTGTTATGAACAATGGCACCCGAGGTGGGGGAAGGCTAGGACTGCCTCTTAAGAATGTGAAAGGTGGTGGTGTACTGTGGCTTCCAAGGTGGATAAGGGAGGCGAAATAACCCACCTCCAGGTCTCAAAGTGCCCAAAACATCCTGCAACAAGCATGTTGTGTGACTAAGCCCCTTTCCATCATGTCTTGTCTCGTCTCCCCTCCCCAGCCCAAGATGCCCTGGTTTATCCTGTACCTCTGTGTTTGAGAGCTGAAACCAGGGCTGCTTCCCATATGTGAAGATCTCCCAGAGGATCACCCCAAAGCTCCACACATCACTCTCTGTTGTGAACTTCCGGTACATGATGCTCTCAGGGGGCATCCAACGGATGGGCAGCATGGTGTGTCCTCCAACCTGCATGGGGACAAAGGCACAGGCAAATCTGGGTTATCAGAGCCATAAGAGAGGGGAAAGTCTGCACTTAGTGAAGGCTACCCGTGTGGGTACTCACAGGCGAGGCAAACGAACTCCTCCCTCTAACCCCCACACACTCACCCATCAATGCAAACTAGCTAATATCATAATATGACAGATTGGAAGTAAAATACATTGAGATAAATGATCAGCTCCAAAGATTTTCCTCTTCCCAAACCTGACTTACAAAATAATACAACAAAATGCCTAGACCGTGTTCAACTGCTGAAGAAGAAACAAAAGGCAGGAAATGTACAGTCTAAATCAAAGCATCATCCTTAGCCTTCCTGGGCCTAGATATTGCAGAATGAATGTCATATTCAGTTTTATGCCTGAAATACATAGAACTATGTAGGGCAGAGGTATGTCCATGTTCTTTATAACTTATCTGCTGCCTAGGACTGCCTCAAACCGGTTTGGGCTCCTATTAAATAACTGCACAAAGGGGTGTGTACGCAGAAAACTGCACCAGGAATCCACTCAAGCAACTGCAGGGGCAAAAGCACAGTTAGTGGATGAAGGCTTGGCCTTCACACTCTTAGATACCGCGGTGATGGGCGCAACATAAGAACCTACTCACAAAGTAAAGTCTTCCCCCTCAGAATGTCTGAAATCTGTGGAGCCTCTGAAATAATAGCCTGAGACTATTCCTCTGAGCTATGCTGGGTAGAGGAAGCATGTCTGGGACAGAGTTCCCCCATCACTAGTACATTTCAGTCCAACCGGGGAAGTACACAAGCCGCGGCAGCAGGAAAGCAGAAGGAATCACTTTGTCCTTGCTAGAGATTTTTGTACAACTAAGTCTCTGAGTAGAACCAGCTTCTCTCTGTTCTGTCCTTCAATACAGGATTCACCATCTGCAGGGGAATAACTAATTGATAGGAGTTTTGAACAGCATGTGTTGAGAGCAGTGTGGCTCCATGTCTCTGGCATTCATCTCTTGTGAGGGCAGAGTATCCTAGACTACCATTCTTCTCGTACTGATGCTGAGAGACTCCCTTCTGTGTGAGTGTGCGTCTGCACGTGCACGCTTGGGAAGCTCTTTTCATACTATTACAGACACCAACCAGTGGAAGCACTAAAGTTCAACCACATGGCAGCTGGAACGAAGCGGCTGGAGTCTTTCTCAGCCTCTGGAGATGAGCAGAGGCAAAGGAAGCTGCCTTTTGGGATAGGGGCTGGAGCACATGGCCTGAAATTTCAGCAACACGGGGCTGCCTGTGTGCAGTGTGCTGCTGCTGTTCGTGGAAAGAGGGCTGGTGTACATTTCTGTAAGTAAACAAATGACACAAAGACGGTACCCTGACTCCATGTCATTGGTTTCCCATCCAAAGAGAAACCATCCTTCCAGGCCCCCAGTTTCAGCTACTGCTCGGTCAAGGGGGCAACAGTACTCAAAAAGAAAAAGCTTTGCAAGTCCCTGCTTTCCTCACCAATTCTCAAAGCTCCCCTGATTCATTAGAATGCTGCCAGCCCTAAAGCAGTGCCTGTAAAGAGGCAAGCTACAACACTAAGCTACAGAAACAATTTCATAGGAGGTGTTCAAAGGAAGTTGTGACATGGGTAATACACATGGCACAGAGAGCCCTTAACCAGGAAGTGGGGATCCAAACTTCCCCAGAGTTTAATGGGGTGCAGATCCAGGCTCTCAGAGTTCTCTCAACTGGCCCTCTCTCTAGTTCTTAGTACAGCCTAATTTTACCAGAAGTCTGATTCTTTTAAAGTCTCAAAACTGTCTTTCACTTTAATCTGTGCAGATGCTAAAACTGCAATTCATGAGGATGAATGGCTTATTGTAGCTCCATACCTCCCAGTTAGAGCTCCATCTCTGGCTGAAATGCTCTTCGTTTGCTGCCTTGAACCTCCAGGAATGCTATTCCTATCGCAAATGGAAAGACTCCTTCCTCTGTTCCTTTTAAATCTTGGCTGAGATTTGTGCTCTTTCCTGCACTTCCAGCTTTTATGACTTACTTTCCCTTATTTTGAAGGACTCCAAGGAAATTCCTTGTCAACACAACATGACATATATCCAAGTTGGTTACTGAAAATTACTTTGTGCTAATGGTTGGCTCTCTGCACTCCTTTAGTAGCACTGACTCAGTTTTCCAGCTCTGTAAATCTGCCATATCTTGGAGAGTGTGAGACATACAAGCAGGGAAATATATATTGTGTACATGTAACCTCCTTTTGAACTAGACCCACGCCAGTCAGGAAGTTTGTGTGCCAGATCCTCAGTTGGTATAAACTGGTGTGTAGCTTCACTGGCTTCAGTGCAACTACAACAATTTATACCAGCTGAGGATCTGGCTCTGAAAGTAGAAAGAAGAACTAATGAGCCAAATCACGAGCCAAGTCATTGGCCTTCTCTAGACACACATTGGGGAAAAATTACCCATAGAGTGAAATACAAGGTCAGCTGTTGTCCCAAGGATGTAACGACAGAATTTTGGCTTAGTTCATCTGTTCACAGACATGGAGTGCCCAGGGGCTCCTCTCATCTCTGTACTTCACGTGCAATGTATTTGTTATTGAAAAAAATACCAATAATTCATTAGGAAGATGGACATAGGCAAAAGCAAAAGACTCTGGAGCCCAAAACATGCCCAATCTAGGGCTGTAAGTAAGGGTTTCTTGGGAGTTCTGTATTTCAGAAGGGTAGCAGCTTTTAGTGGGTGCAGAGTTAATGTAATAACTGTCATTTGACGTTTTCAAAGCATAGCCATTAACTCCTCACCAGCAGCGCACCAGGTTGATTAGGAATATAAATTATAATCCCCACTTCACAAATGGGAAAACCAAAGCACAGAGAGGGGACAGGACTTTGCCTGAGGTCTCACAGTTGGTCGTGGCAGAGCTAGGTATTGAACACAGGCGTTCCTGGATCTCAGTTCTGTGCTCATTCTACTACGCCCCGCTGCTTGCTAATGTTGCAAACGTTATAATCTAGAATTGAGAGCAGACAGATTGGACTGCATAGGCTACAGTACATAAACTGGCATGTGGCCTGGATAACAGAAGATCCTTCTTACCCCATGTACTGGCTACAAAAGGCATTGCGCTTTGGGGGTTCTTCCCTGTTCTGAACCCCTCGCCTCCCATTGTAGAATCACATAAGTGTGATTCCCAGGCCTGTGCACTGTACCTGGGACCACCTGGAGTAGCATGCATTGGCAAAAGCACCAGAGAGAAATGAGGCTATTAAACAAACCTGTCTACAAAACAGACTTTATTTTTCCTTTTGCAGAGCCAATTTACGTTTTATGTCCTTGGCTCTGGAGAGAATCATTATGTATATTTATAGGGAAGATGAAAGTTTGCTTCAATCAATCCACAGTTTGCTGAGACAGAGCCCAGGGTGGCAGTTTCCTGCAATAACAGTGATCGCGCAGGCTGACTCCTTGTCAAGAGACTGCTGCTTCAAAATCATTTCTGAACGATTTCTGTTACTCTGATCTCCACCACTCCCACCCAGAATGAGAGACACAGCAGAGCTAGAAAAGAGCTCTTCTGAGATCCAGACCTGTCTCCCTGAGGCAATGCAGGATTGTCCAGTGCAGTCTTCAAAGTTCCAAACGATGCAACTCCCATAACTCCCGTTGAGAGATGTTCTACAACCTGGTTACAGGTTTTTCTCTCAAGAAGTTTACCCTGACATTCAGCCTAAATTCTTCCTTTCTTCTCCTTTGCTCCTAAAAGAACTCCCCCTCTTCCTTGCAATTTAAACTCTGTGTATTATTGCCACTAATTATTTGTATAACTATAGCACCACCTAAGAGCCTTAGTCATGATCAGCACCCCATTGTGCTAGTTGCTGTATAAACACACATCATATTTGCAGCCTTCCCGCCGAACTTAGCCAGACAGTTTTAGCTCTTACTTTTTCTGTCTAAAAAACCTCTCCCGCTTCCATATCCTTTCCATTGCTCTGCTCCTTCCAAAACTATCCTGGTAACATGATGCCCACAAATGAATGCAGCCTGTGGTGCATTTGCTTCAGAGCTGTGGAGAACTGCCTTTTGATAAAATAGCCATCTTAGAATCAGGATAAACCACTTTCAAGGTCATGCACTGTTCTATAATCGCACATTTCCAATGGCCCAGGGCACCTGGCCTTTGCTTTGGGGCCTCATTACACATCGGAGGCAGCAGATTGCAAGATAGCAGGCCACTCCCGCAGAGTGGCTTATTGCTGTATTAGAGCTGAACCTCAGGGAAATGGGGGAGGTTCATGAAAGGCCAGGATTAATGGCCATTAGGGAGAGGGATAATTAGTTAATGCTAGTACAGCACTTTGAAGATGTAAAGCTATATAAGTGCTATGTATGATAATTATTATAAGGCTCCAGGTTTGACTGCCAGGAAGGAAGCCTGGTGTCTGGGGAAAGAAGTCTCCTTGTACCCGTTTTCTGAATGACATCTAGCTGATTAGGAAGGACTAAAAAGACATGCCATCCCCAGTGAATGTGGCCATACAGCAGCAAGCCATGGAGAGGCTTGCCAAGGCAGTGCAGTGTTTCAGACAATGGGGCGCTTGGGCACCTACTCTCTTAGACGTAGCCGAGACTAAACACAGGCCTGGGCCAAAACCCTAGCCCAGAACTCCCTTAAACTTTGGATTTAGGGGTTTTTGGTTCTGATCCCCACTCTGGAGATAAAGGCCAGCTGGTGTGTTAGGATCCAGAATCCAACTCCTCCAAACATCCTCTAATTGAGCCTGACCTAAATTTGTGATCCACGCCCAGGAAACTGTTTAACGTACACAGGGCATTGCTTGGAAGGAGGAAGGGTCACTTGGCTGGCATTCATCTGGGAGGCCTCTGCTCTTGTCACTTTTGCTGCTGCCTCAAGGAAAAGCTACTCAAGTCTGAGTCACAGAAAATGTGTCTCTTTAAATGAGGCAGTTTTCTGGAGAATTTTGCCTTTTGTGTGCTGGAAGGTTAGATGTTGTTTGTTTCGCTTCTTCCTGGCCAAGGTAGGGGGAATTAGAGAACTTGGTGGCATCTCCCTGCCTGTTTGGTTTCTGAATGCAGTTGAATCCATTCAGCAAATGAATTCCTTTTAAACCTGGTGACAGGACACATGCTCTGTGGTTGCTGTCTCAACTCTGGCTGTGTGTGGGGGTCGGAGCAGAGCTCTCCGTTAATTGCAGAACTGGCTGACTTCCCAGGCTGGGATGGGATAGAATATGTGTGCATGTCCTTCAGAACCTCAGCACCAAAAGCACCTGAAGATTCTCACCTCTGGACCTTCTTTTAAAAACCAGATGTGTGTCCCCGTCAGGACGAGTTCATTTCTGCTGAGGACAATACTTGCTGTTCAATAATCTAGAGTACTCTTGAGTAAATAAGAACTGCACATGCCTGGGTCATCTTCTGAGGGGAAGTAAGAGCACAGCGAATACAGCTGAGATGCGGGAAAAGCCTCTGCATTTGGCAAAAACAACAAGTGATGCTGCCATCTGCCCACCACAGCAGGCTGTGATTGGCCTGCAGTGGTGAACCGTGGCCAGTGGGAGCCATGATCGGAGGGACCTGCAGACAGGGCAGGTAAACAAACTGGCTCGGCCCACCAGGTGCTTTCCCTACACAAGTGGTGGCCCCAGTTTGAGAACCACTGCCCTAGAGAAATGTAAAACGAAGGAAACAGTTCCTTGTTCCACTCCTTTTGACAAGAAAAATAAAATGGAAAGGATCCCACTCAACAGAGAGGCTGCTGTTTGGTACCAGAACATCACTTGTCCTTATAAATGTGGGGAAAAGACTCGGATACACTGCAAGGCAGATGCGTAACTCCGTGTGGTCCAGCTCCAAATCTTGGATCTGCTGCAAGAGGCTCCAGATTCATGGAGGCAAAGCCTCTGAGTTTCGTAGATGTTTCTAACGTAGGTCCTCTCACCAACCCCATCTTGCCTTCAGAGTTGCACGGATCTCTCCTGTTTGGACACACCAGCTGGAGGAGGAGTATCCTGTGTGATTATGAAGACCTTGAAAAGCAATTCCCCTGAGATTGTCACAGCATCTCCAGATTCAGACATCCTGCTGCTGCTCTACTTGCAGTCCATGTTCTTTCCCCCTCAACACAACCTCTCACTGCAAATGTCAGGCTTGCTGCTCCCTGCAAAGAGCAGATCAGACAGACCGTCCATGCTCCTTTCTTCCTCTGCTTTAGCTCTTCCACTTAACCTAAATTCTTTGCTGGCCACAGCTCAGGCCTACAGCAGGGGAGACAACACACTGCACTCAGGGCTTTTAAGCTCTTGTTCTTTATCCATGATCCAGCAGGACACGCGAGAGACTTGGGGCCTTGTGACTTCGCTCATTCAAATGGTCCCAGCTGCTGCAGCCAGAGTGGAGAATTAACTATTGCCTTCCCCCCAAAAAACAAACAAACATCAACTGATTTTCTTCAGCCTCTTGTGTCTCCTTGATGCAGCTGCTTTGCAATCCCTCCACTGCCCATGGGGATGGCAGTCACAGGCTTTACACTAATCTCCAGTCTCTCTGTGTAACGATTACATAGGCAGCTCTGCACTCTCACGACTTCACATAGCAGGCCTTGTGTCCTGCCTGGGTGTCAATAGCTGCAGGCAGCTTATATCTTATAGGGCAAAAACTGGGCCCTGTTCATAGCTCTCAGTGAAGTGCCCTGCACCTGTTGACCACGTCTGTGTTTACAAATAGGCATGGCCTCTCCTAATCAGACAGTAGCTGGCACCTGTGTCCCCTTACTTGTCACGAGGTGGGAGGATGCAGTGGCCTGGCTGTGAGGTGAGGAGAGGAGTCTGGAATCACCTCTGCCGGGACAGAGAACCAATTGTGCTTCTCATAAGGTGGATGTAGAGAGCTGGACGCACCTGTTATGAGGCGGGGGAGATGACCAGATGAAGTTACGGCAAGGTCAGGACGGGGCGAGACACGCCTCCTGGAGGCAGATGGACTACCTGTTCCCTACAGACTTGCATTCTGTGTTTAAATACAAGTCTAAAAATAAAGTCTCTCACTGACATTGTTTTTCCTTACTTCATTTAACAATCTGGTTGGTTTATGACCCGTAATTCTGAATCAGGTGCAATTCAGCAGTGTAATTTGCAAGCAGGGACACTGTCCTTTTCACCCTTCCCCCGTCTCTGCTCCTTTGAGTTTGTTGCAATCCCACGGTTTTCAGCATTCCTAATGAGCCATTAACAATCTGCCAATTATTTATGCAAATGAGGGGGAGCAGACATGGAGGGGTGGCTGTAGCTAGAGGTAAAGTCTGCTGCCTTAAAATGGCCTGAGATAAATCATTGCTACTCTAAGAGCTGCCTGCATCCAGGATTGTTCTCTGTTATTACCTGTCACCTAGAAATGCCAGAGGTAACACAGAGAGTGGTTACAAAAAGGGAAATAGAGGATTAATCTCACAGATATTTTTAATTATGTTTGCCAAGAACACAGACAAGAACTCAGTGTGGCCAAACCACAGCTCAACCCTTCCCTCTTGTTCCCTCAGAGCTCAGACATCAGCACCTACTGCTATGAAGGAGCTAGGCTAACCATATGCAAATATGCAAATGAGCATGATCCAGCACTTTGCTTTTGCTTCCAAAACTATGCCTCAAAAATAGTACCTTCTGAGCACATGTGGAGTTTTACACGTCACAGTCATATTTTGTTCAGCTGGGGAGGCAGCTGGTCCTGCAAACTGTCCAGGTGCAGCCCGGACACAAGCCAAATGTCTGGAGTAACAGCGAGGAAAGCCTTTCTCAGCTCTAAGAACAGGAGTACTTGTGGCACCTAAGAGACTAACAGATTTATTTCAGCATGAGCTTTCGTGAGCTACAGCTCACTTCTTCGGATGCATAGAAGAAGTGAGCTGTAGCTCACAAAAGCTCATGCTGAAATAAATTTGTTAGTCTCTAAGGTGCCACAAGTACTCCTGTTCTTTTTGCGGATACAGACTAACACGGCTGCTACTCTGAACCCTTTCTCAGCTCTGATTTGCAAAGTGCTCAGTGCAGCCACCAGCAATGCTACCAACTTCATAACCCCATCTGCTACTACAGACATCATGTCCCAGGCAATGCCCAAACTGCACACAGTAACAGGCTGCATAGGTGGACAGAGGCACCTAATATCCATGTAATGCAGTGTTTCCCAAACTTGGGAAGCCGCTTGTGTAACGAAAGCCCCTGGTGGACTGGGCCAGTTTACCTGCTGCGTCCGAAGGTCCGCACCGCTTCCAGCAGCTCCCATTGGCCTGGCGCGGCGAACCACAGCCAGTGGGAGCTGCAATTGGCTGAACCTGCAGACGGGGCAGGTAAACAAACTGGCCCGGCCCGCCAGGGGCTTTCCCATTCCAAGTTTGGGAAACATTGATGTAATGGAATGTCTTCCAGTTGTATCCAACTTTAATAAAGAGGTGTGGCCCATGGAAGCTACTGATATCAGCATATAACACTCCATATTGACCCAAGATACTCATGGTCCGAGTGTGTAATTCTCCCTCACGCACTGAGAAGCTAATGTTGGTTGGATCATGATGGAAATTTGCATGAGTGTCCAGGGGCATCCCTCAAGGTTTAGTGATATGGGTTCCTGTGAGGGACAGTGGAGAACTCTGCAGGCCATTTTAGCCTGCTGACCAACACTTTGGCTACCCCTGAAATTATCCAATCCCCTCCAACCACCTTCTTTTTTGCTTTATACTCTCCCAGCCTCATTCTGGCATGTGGCCAACTGACATCTCTTTTGGGCTGTGTATTACCAGCTCTCAGACTGATTTTAAAGTCTCCCATATCTGCAGGATCATACAAGAGCATACGTTTTGGAGTTGGCACTACATCATCAAGTCATGCGTTATGGTGCAACCTGACAGTGACCTGATAGTACAGTGATGGGTGTGTCAGGGATCAACAGCTAATCAGATAGACATGCGTTAAGTCAAAACAGCAGGCTGTAAGGAATGTCTTTAATACATTTCTCTTTCTACGTGCATTATCTCGGGGCATGAACTTAGGTGGAGTTTTATGTCAATAGATTCTTGCTCAATAATATGCAAGTAAACTGACAAAATGGGCTGAGGTATAAAGCTCAAAAAACTGCAGTGATAAACAAATTGCATGTACTACCACTACATGCAAAGATAGTGTCATCTCAGTATCTCAATCTCTCCTCTCCATTAACCCTATCTCTCTGTCCTGCCCACGACACCCTCTCTGGAAAAATCATGCCCATTTTTCATCTGCAGCCAGATCCACTCCTGACTGAAGAGTATACATGATTTAGACAAGGCTCCATTACTTAACTTCTGGATGCTGGATAATCAGTTCAACTTCCTTGGCATTAATCATAATAATATTCAAAATTCATTAGGGTTGATTGTTTGGAAATCTATTTCCTATTAATGTCAGTTTCACTGAGCTCACGCCTGGCAGCCAAAGACAGAAATGTCCTGGCGGCTTAAAGACAGAAATTTAATATAATGCAGGGCCTGAGAACCCCATGATACATAAATCCCTTTCTATATGTGAAACAGTTACTCTGGAGGGTAACCTGAAATCTTCCAGTGTTGTCCTCTGTGTTGAACCCAGCTGTACTGCAATGCTGGGATGTTAGCACATCATGCTGCAATGGAACATCACAAGCCATAGAGATGTAGGGCTAGAAGGGATCTCAAATGGTCATCTAGTCCATCCCTCTGTGCTGAGGTAGGACCAAGTATACCTAGACCATCTCTGACAGTTGTTTGTGGCATCCTCAACACTGGAGGTTTCTAAGCACGAGTTGGACAATCTGCTTAGGTAACCTGTTCTATGGCTTAATTATCCTTATAGTTAGAAATTTTTTTGTAATATCCAACCTAAATCTCCCTTGCTACAAACTAAGCTGATTACTTCTTGTCCTGCCCTTGGTGCATACTGCACCAGCCCATAATAACTTAATAAACCTGTTGGGTCAGATTAAAAACTGCATACACGTAACTCTCATGCATACAGTTGTGTGCCTAAACAGCATATGCAGTTTCCTAAATTGTGTGCGCAAAACAGGAGACATGCAAAAGCGCGTATAACAATTAAAGGGCTATTTCAAAAATCTGCCTCTTATTGTTCTGCAAATGTAGCAGTAGCTTTAGCCTATGATATGGGGGTCTAATGTTTTCGAAGGTGATGAATCCTTTAGAAATATGGTAGTTAGACAATCTCCATTAAATCAGGACCATCTCATCAAAATCCATTTGGTCACATTTAGTCAATCTCTTGTGGGACAACACAGGACAGTTCCTTACTGTACCTCTGCTACTGCTTTGTCCTCTCCAGTCTATTTAAACAACTCAGGTGATGGTGCTTTCACCTTCTCCTTAGGATGAGATTCTCACTCTGTTTTAGAACAGTGGGTTATCAGCTTGAAAACCTCAAAGAAATATTGAGTAACTTCAGACTGAAGTTGCTTTTGATTCCTGGCCTAGTCAAGTACCAGTTATTGGCAGAGAAGGCATGGATGGCATGTCAAACAAACATACTACATCCCATGTCAGAATGAAGATCTCAACATTCAGGACTGCAATGTCACACCCACTAATGATGCGATTACACTAGTCAGTGCCATTAGGGAAGCAACGTCTGCTCTGACATTGGTCAATGGGAGAGAAGCATGAGGAAGGCAGAACTAGGGGTTAAGGCACCGCTAGAGAGGATTTGGAGCACACACATTTTAGACACTGTGATGATGCAGTGATTTGATATGTGATGCTAATGGCTCCACTTCCTGAGGCCAAGCAAGGGGAATGCTCTGCACTGGATGGAGCTCTTTTCTTGCATGTTCCAGACACTATAATGCATGGGCAAAAAAGTGCTGGAGCACAGAAACAGGAGGCTGCAGCAGGTGACAGCACCCACAGAAAAGTGGAAGCAGAAGGGGACAGTTGCTGAAGGTGTCTGAGTGGGTTACAAGAGGGCAGCATCAGCAGCAGAAAAATGGAGAGCTCAAAGCACCACTAGGGGGAGCAGCAGCCCATGCCGAAAATGGATCTGGGACTTGTTTCTGGAAACAGTAACAGGCTAATTTTAAATTCTGATACTACAGTTTCCACTCTGTCCCTTTCTATCCAAGCATTTGTCGTTAGAGTGACTTGCAGTTCGCTGTCCTGGTTGGTGGTGTCTCCAGAACTTCTCGATAGACCAGCATCCACGGTGTCTAGTGACTTACTTATCCTAATGGTCTTTTATTAAAACACTTCTCTGCACTTTATTTGGCAGAGAAATATATATTTTTTCAAAACCAAACCAAACCCAGGTATATGCTGATGCCTGGGTTCTAAATGCCATGAGAGCTCGGAAGAACTAAAAGCCCATTTCAGACATTGCTGTCTGACATCTCCTGCACCACCGGCTCCCTTTCCTGAAGCCAACCGGAGGCCCTGAGCCATTCAACCCCTAAGGGATGCATTCTGCTAAACCCACCCCCCAGTGGGACAGAAATGAAAGCTTTTGCTGGAAGCCTGTGTTGCCCCGGATGGTCAACTGTCTTAACCAGATGCATTTTTTGGATGTCTCTCTGGACACCATCTCTCCATTAGGTTTAGCCACAAGAGGAAGGACGGAAGGAGAGAAATACAGAAACCGCTAATGTTCAGTTGTGTCTGGTGGGAGGAATGACACAATGCAGATATGCATAAGGCATCATTTCTTCCTAGATTATATCCTTGCTAGGTCATTTACTGAGTGGAGAAGTTTATCTTTACAAATTATGAGCTAGATCCTCAGCTGACTTCACTGAAGCTCCTCTGAGTTACATCAGCTGAGGATCTGGCCCTATATTTATGTTCCAGGAATTCTGTATATGTGTGTATTACACATACGGACAAACACACACTGGCCACATAGCTAAACCAAACGAAAAGATGTTGTACCAAAGGAATTAGAGTTGGAAAATACCTTCTATGTCCCACTCAGTTTATCACCCTTTGTGAATGGAGGACCGTCCCCTGAAGGATATTTTGATGACTTCAGTTCTAAACATCCCAAATGGGCTTCCACCGTTTCCCATGTGCAAATATTCCACAGCCAAACATATCTCACTATCAAGGAGATTTCCCTGATGTTCACGCTGCCTTTCTCTTTCTTATCTCCATACCATTGCTCCATGTACAGCCCTAAATAGCACTTCTCTGACGCTACTGAAAATCTGCTGCTTTCCAATATTTGCAGACTGTCATATCCTCTCCCTTCCTTGTTGCTTAGCCAAGCTAAACATAGCTAGGCCTTTTAATCTTCGTAAATCAATGGCCCCTCATGATTTCTGCTGCTCTTCTCTGAAGCCTTTTGGGTTTGTCAATATCTTTCTGGTAACGTGGTGCTGTGGCACGGAGCCTGCCTGCACAAGGAAGTAATATCTGAGGTATGGTTGCAGTAGAGACTTTTGGAGCACAGACCTATCTCCCTGCTCCTTTATGCGATTGTTCCGTACATACAGCCTCAAAGTGCACTGGCCTTTGTGTTCCGTAGCACGCAAGCTCTGTGGCGAATTTCCCTGTCACACGATTCAAACAGGACAGTGTTTACCCTAAGAAAATAGGATGTGATCTCAGGGTAAATGATACAAGTGCACATTACAGGGGTTCTTTTGTGTATGGGACAGAACTGGTTTCACGTGAGATGTGTGATGTTAATGGAATATGTGCTTTATAATCAAAGACACTCTTTCAAACTCTCTCTCTCTGTTTGAATTTAATGCTTGTGAAAATGAGGGACAGAAACCATTAACTAGAGGCAGGCCCAGTGTGGGCAGGTCCAGTGTGGCAGGCACACTTGCTCTGCCAGTCCACTTCAATCCTGATCTGCAGGAATACCTGGTATTACAGTCATGGGCCCCGACATGCTGCTACTTCCAACCTGCAGCACACCCTGACCTTCCACAATTGCATTCTCCTCACATAGTCCTGCTGGTGCTCCTCAGCCCGGATCTATGCCGTATCCTGCTAATCCAGTCCTGTTGCTCTGTCAAAGCCCTGGGCCTCACGTGCTCCAGCTCTGCTCTGTGGATGCAATTCAATCCTGAAATGCAGCAACACCTGCTGTTCCAGTCCAAAACCTCCTAGCACACATAATTTGTATCTCCTTCCATTTCCACTGTGTATCTCAGAAACTCTGGGTCTGTCTCTTCTCTCTCCTCTTTTCTACATATGGCCTCTCACCCCACCCCACCCCAAATCCCCCTGGCCTCATTTGAATTTTTAAGCTATTTAACATCCTCCAATATGTGCATAATGAGGTTTTTCCGCCTGCCTTCTACTGCCATCCCTCTGCTATTATGACACCAGGTGCTGAAGTGGTAACATGGTGTTTCAGAAGCATTGCACTGGCTTCCATGTGTTAGAACTCTAATTACAGGGTAACTAGCGACCTTGTAAGTACAGGGTAATCTACTATATAGCGCCAGGGTAAATTATCTGGGTGTTTCTGTCTTCTTCACTACAGCCTTATCCAGAGATTGAAACACGGTCAGTTAAATGGTAATTAATCTCTGAACCTCTTAGCACCTTCCCATTTCGGTGTTCAGTAACCTGCAAGAGTATGTTATCTCTGTGCAGTGTCAGGGGCCTGGCCATGTTGCTATCATTACAGAGCAAGAGTCAATGCTTTTTAAATGCATAAAGTTGCTGTGTTAAGACTCTGCAGTGCTGTTAGTGAAGCATGAGGTAGCTGCAGCAGGACGCAAGAAACTTTCTCCATGTCAGCGCTTGGGGAAACAGTTTATGAGTTGGCTTCCAGAGCTGCTGAGCGCCTGCAGCTCCCATTGGCTGGATCTGAGGGTGCTCGGCACCCCTGAAAAGCAGCCCATTCATGTCCATGCACTGAGACTCATCCCAACAAACAACTCTGCTGTGGGACAGGAGTGGGAGGTGTGGTAGCCCTGTTCATGGTGGTGAAGAGGAAGGGTTTGCTCCGTGAAGCGCAGTCTGACTGGACACGTCTGTGACTGTGACTGCAGGGAGCGTGAGTTCCTCTGTTTTGAACTGAGCTGCCTGCCCTTCTCTGTGGGGGTTGCAGTGTAAACGTCTGAGAGGGACAAATCTAGGTTTGCCCAGTGATACCTGGAAGAAGGAAAGGGTGTGTGGGGGTGGGCGAGTGAGGGGTCACCCTTCCGGATGTGGGAGAAAGGGGTTCAAGATTTAACACAGCCTCGTTTGTGAGGTGGTGAGGACATCAGCTGGAGAACTCTATTAGCCTTCGAGCTAGGGGGAGCATTGCCAGTAACCAACACCTATATCCTCGTGCTCTGTGTCACCCTCTGAACTCACCAAAACCAACGAGAGAGAGAGAGAGAGACCTGGGCGTTCGCTTTGGAAAACCTGAGGTAAAATGCTGAGTGGACCAGCTTTCTCCTTCTCTGTTGAAACTTTTCGCCTCTGTCCACATGCATACACCCTATGAGTCAGTCTGAAAGCTTCTGCTCCAGTCACCAGAGTTAATGCTGCCCCTCTCAGAGCCAGGTACATTATACCCCAGCCAGGCCCTATGGACCTACCTGAACTACAGTGCTCAGCCCACCTGAAGGAACCCCCCACATACTGCCCCCACCAGTTGATACACAAATGCCTCCAGTCCACTAATGCCAACTGCTGCTCTGCATGTGGATCGTGGATTGGTGTTTGATGCATATAAGGCCCATGGGATTTTTAAGGTGACTAAGGCTATTTGCATGTATTTCAGACCCACTTAGGTTGCTCCCTCTGGAGCACTTAGAATTTAAATAGTAATGGCAGCAATTATTTTCAGATTGTAGACTAATAAAATCTTCTAATTTGTTCGAAAGATTCAGCCGGGTATAATACAGCGCTTATGACTTTCAAAAAAGTTTCCAGGCCCAGTTTTCGAACATGAGCACCAAAACAGAATGCTCAAATCCCATATACTGATGCTCCCCTCAGTCCAAAGACCCTGGACACAGAATCACAGAAATGCAAGGCTGAAAGGGACCTTAAGAGGGCATCTAGTCCAGCCCCTTGCACTTAGGCAGGATTACATAGCTAGACCACCCTGACACACATTTGTCGAACCTCGTCTGTTTTGGGTGAATACATGTCAATTTAAACACACCTCTACCCTGATATAATGCTGTCCTCAGGAGCCAAAAAATCTTACCGCGTTATAGATGAACTGTGTTACAGTGAACTTGCTTTGATCCGCCAGAGCACACAGCCCTGCACCCCGATGCACTGCTTTACCGCGTTATATCCGAATTTGATTATATTGGGTTGCATTATATCGGGGTAGAGGGGTAACTGAATGTGGGACTTAGTTCACATAGTGACTTTGCACACTGAGCCCTCTGAGCAAATTGTTCTAGTAGTCTATACCAGTGGTTCTCAACCAGGGATAACCATACCCCTGGGGGTACTCAGAGGTCTTCCGGGAGTACCTCAGCTCATCTAGATAATTGCCTAGTTTTACAACAGGCTACATAAAAAACCCTTGTGAAGTCAGTACAAACTAAAATTTCATACGACTGAAAAGTAAGTACAATATTTAGGTATCAGAGGGGTAACCGTGTTAGTCTGGATCTGTAAAAGCAGCAAAGAGTCCTTTCCAATTGGGTTATTTCACAATTATATGGTAAAAAGGAGAAAGTCAGCAATTTTGTATGTAAGTAGTTTGTAAGTGAGGTGAAACTTTGGAGTACGCAAGACAAATCAGATTCTTGAAAGTGGCAGAGTAGTCTGGACAGGTTGAGAGCCACTGGTATATGCTGTACTGTAATGAATTGGCAAGTGTGTGTGTGTGTGTGTGCGTGCGTGCGTGCATGCGCGCACGCGCACCATTGCTTTCTGCTGGATGGAATGAGCACTACAGTGTGTCATAGGTCCTTTGCAATTACAAGCTTCAGGGGACTCTCCTTTAGACAAAGTATAACCTTAGCTCTGGCCCCTGTACCTCTGCAATGTGATAGCATTTTCAGTTACATCCTCACACACTATTTTTTGACAGGACCCCTGCTTCATGCAATGTACATGCTGGAGAATGAATGAGGCCAGGTTGTGTAGTGACTTATTCTTGGGACCTGAACATCTCACCTCATTCACTGCAGATATTGCATGGTGTGTCATGAATGAAGGTGGTATCCATAGCATCCTTTCCTCTTTCACTGCAGATGTTGCATGGTGTGTAGTGAATAAGGTAGAGACCCCCTGGTAGAGAAGAGATAGCCTTGTGATTATGGCCAGGGCTAGGGACTCCCAAGATTTGGGTTCTGGTCTTGCTTGTGTCACAGATTTGCTGTGTGACCACAAGTAATTCACTTGCTCTCTCTGTAACTCGGGTCTTCATCTGTAAAATGGGGAAATAAAACTTCCCGGCTTCACAAGAGTGCTGGGCAGATAGAGATTTGTGAGGTTCTCAGACATCGCAGTGATGAATGATGTAGAAAACGACAATAAATAAATAAAAAAAATCTCAGTGTGGAAGTTGGATGATGTGCAGCAAATGAGACATGGGGCCCACACAATGAACACTAAGAAATAATGAACAATTGCCTGTGTTTACTGAGCACTGTCCTTGCCGGAATAATAGCTCACAGTCATAATTAAAGACTGTAGGGTGATACATCGGAGTGTAGAAGTTAAGGATGCACAGGCAGGCTTGACCTTTCCAGGGCCTGACTTTTGCGTGCTTCACTTTGCAACCTTTATGTTCTTTTAATACATTATTTTTGTCTGGGTTGTGTGAGATTCTGAGTTAAACCTCTTGCTTCTGAGCTAGGTGCCTCCTGTTTAATAAAACATTAACTAATTAAGAAAAAAGATTCTGTTTGGGTGGCAGCAAGCAGAAAGGAAAGAGAGAGATGTGTGTTCAGAAAGACACCTGTTACATATGCATGTATGTCTCTCTCACCTTTTGAGGGGTTCTAATGCCTGGCTAATTGCATAAGCTCACCAGGGAAGGCCACGTCCTACATCACTGCAGCTAGACAGACTAATGTCCTTGCACGGTACTGGCAGCAGAGGCGCCATCTTTATGAGTTGCCAGGGGTTCCTCAACCCCCGCTTCACCCCTGGCCCTGACCCCACTCTACCCCTTCCCCTGAACCCTCACCCTCGCCCCTTCCTGCCCCTGGTCTGCCCTGTCCCCTGAGTGCTCATCGCCCTCGCTCCTTCCCCTTCCCCGCCCGCGCCTCCTGCACGCTGCTGAACAGCTGATCCGCGGCAGGTGGGAGACACTGAGAGGGCGGAGGAGGAGCTGATCGTCAGGGCCACTGGTGGGCAGGAGAAACAACAGTCTCTCAGACTGAGCAGACCTAGGTTGCTAGTCATAGGGTCCCAGAGTCCGTAGGGTCCCAGTATTGGGCGGGCCTGGGTTCCCCTACCAGCCACTGGCAAAGCTGCACAGGACCTGGAGTTGAAACAGAAGACTGTCTGAAATGGCATACGAATATTGTATGGGGGGAATTTCCTACCATAGAAGGGGAGGACTATATAGTGACCAGGCTGGAGGGCAGAGTCATGAAGGAGTGCCTTGACTCATGAAGAGAGTGAGGGGGTCACACCATGAATAACCCACAGAAGAGAGTGCTAGATGATGTGGGGGAGGTGCTAATTCCCAAACCCTGTGGTGAGTGGGAACTCCTTCACAATGCCTCACCATCTTCTTATACGTATTTATCGCCGATGAGGTAGAGCATGCTATTAGGTCCATTTTACAGATGGCAAGCTGAGGCAAGACATGAAATAATTTGCCTGAGGTCACATAGGAATTCAGTGGCAGATCAGCGAATTGAACCCAAATCGTGGGCTAACACCCAAACCAATGGCGCACCCCATCTCTCTATACAAGCAATTAGGGTCTCCCCTAAAGCATGGTCAGTGCAGAGCTCTCAAGTCCAGGACTCACTTCCCCAGTCAGTCCAAGGGAGCTGGAGTCTACTGACCTCCATGCCAGGCTGCAAGGCACTGCTGGAAGGGATACCTGGGGACATTTCTAAGTAAATTCTCCCCCCTACACACCCCAGAATAGCTTGTTCTTTGTATTTGCCAAGATATTAAAATACTGAATGGCTGTATTATTAAATGGTAGAAGATATGCTAAGGGAATCTGTTAATTTGCATGTTATCTACACTGCAAAACAAATAAAATCAATAAAAGGAAGCAACAAATTTCCAGATGGTTAGTACAATTATGAGCAAAGAGCCATTTGCAATGACAGTGCAGCCAAAGGAAGAGTGTGTGTGAGTGTTTGGGATGAAATGTCAACACGGGACATGCAAGAGCTCAGGGAACTTTGCATCCGAGTACGGTAGTGTTCTCTTGTCCAAAAGGTATCCACTCTGAGTGGGGTGCTGCATTTATGTGGAGCCTGATATTGCAAATAGTACCAGGTATGGAACTTTCTAGAGCAATGTTTCCCAAACTTGGGACGCCACTTGTATAGGGAAAGCGCCTGGCAGGCCAGGCTGCTTTGTTTACCTGCCGGGTCCGCAGATTCGGACGATTGCGGCTCCCACTGGCCGTGGTTCGCTGCTCCAGGCCAATGGGGGCTGTGGGAAGTGACGCGGGACAAGGGATTTGCTGGCCGCCGCTTCCCGTAGCCCCCATTGGCCTGGAGCGGTGAACCATACCAGTGGGAGCCGCGATCGGCTGAACCTGCAAACCCGGCAGGTAAACAAACTGGCCCGGCCCATCAGAGGCTTTCCCTACACAAGCGGCGGTCCCAGTTTGAGAACCACTGTGCTAGAGTCATTAGTCCCATTAACTTCCCTGGGGATTGTTCATGGCAGTGCAGAGGTAAGTGTTTGCAGGATCAGGCTCATAGTTTGCAGAGGCTTTGGATGAAAGGAACTACAGAGAAGTTACATGTTACCATATCTTGCTGGAGTTTACCTCTGCAGTATTTATACAGTCATAAGGATGTGATTGAAAGACAAAAAATAGTGTGAGTGCACAGGGGAAAATCCTGTTAAAAAGACTCCCTTCAGGCAGAGGTGGATTATGGTTTTGTGGGATCCTGGGCCAGAGCAAGTGAAGGCCCCCCAAACCTCCTGGGCACTCCTGCCGGGGAAATGGAGTCGGGGCACGGGGGTGTGCCTCGCTCTCCCCGCCCGGCAGGTGCGCCTCTGGTCAGGAACCCCATGTATACCTGGAAACTAGCCAGGTTCTTGAAATAAAGGGTTTCAAACCTAAATCTCTGGCCTTGCTGCAGGTCACATGGTCATGCTGGCTGGCACAAGGAACTGGCTCTGCAAGCCACCTGGAATGGTGGGCTGGGCTGAAACCTGGGAAAGCTGGGCCCTGTGTGACCGGCAGCCATCCCTCAGGGTACCCTGGGGGCACAGCATGGCCCTGCAGGAGCACTACCCTCTCCTCCCCTGCCTGGCACCCAGACCAGAGCACTTTAAACTCGATTCAGCCATGAGGGCTCTCGTTTCTTACAGCATCTCGGCTTAGCCCTGCTGATAACTCCAGTAAGTGGCCCCACCTGTGCCCGGAATCTCACAGCCCTGCGGAGCCTGTGCTGCTCATTCCAGCTAGCTGTAGCTTCTCTGAGTTGTCCCTTTAATCCTGTCTTGGCTAGGGAGGCTGACAGGCCTCCTTCAAGCTTGCTTCTCCCTTGCTGCAGCAGCAAGCTTTTGGCCTATCCCTCTGTCTGGGCCCGATTTAGCTGTGGAAGCTCCCTGTCATGTGGCTGCACTAACCTTTCCCAGCTGGGGTGGAGGCCTGACCCAGGCACAGATGTAGCTGGACCCACAGCCTACTGAAAGGACCCATCAGCTTGGCACACTCTGCCTCTGCCCTTCTCTGCACTCTGACCCCGTTCCCTGGCAGGAGCACCAGGCTGGTAGGCAGAGCGGGGCAAGCTCCCGCGCCCTGACCCTGCTCCCTGGAAGGAGCACTGGGTGGATGGAGCAGGTCAGGGCATGGGGACCCCATTTTTCCATGGTCCCATAATTGCCCAGTGCCCCTGGGCACGGCCCCGTTGGCCCAGTGGTTAATCCGCCACTGCCTTCAGGGCAGAGGATACAAATGACATCAGCTGTTACACTAATTCCATCCATGTCCTGCAGTGCCATTCTGGTTACTGCACTGAAATGCAAGAAAGCAGCAAAATCATATTTGGGGTGAAGCCTGTTTAACTGCTGCCATGTCCCTTATATCATCTGGATCTAAACTCATGCTATCGTGTGATTCTGCTGACAGACATTAACTGCTAGAGCCCTGCTCCCTGACAGCAATGCCAAGTACCTTCCAAGAGACAGTCACACACCTAACGCAGCATATGCCTTATTGTAATCTGCTTCAGCTACACTGGGAGGCTATTTACCTGTATGAAGTTGTTGGGGGGGTGGATTGGGCTCTCCTTCCACATGAGGGGTGGGGTCCCCTCCACTGCCATGTGCACTGCGGCAGACCAGTCCCAAAGCCAGTCCCATATGTCACATGCTCAATTTATACAACTCCCCAGCCTTCAAACTGCCCCCTGGAGTTGAAATCCACTCACTGTTTTAGCTGCTGGTCGTGCTAGTCTCTGCCGCTGCCACGCTGCGCTGCATTGGCCCTTCGGATGCGGCCCTTCCTGACAGTGAATGGGTGAAAACAAGGGAAGGAGAAAAACAAAAGAGAAGGGGAGGGGGAGAGGAGGAGGGAGTATGTGGGGGGGGATGAAGCAGGGGGACAAGAAGGGAGAGGGTATGTCTTTAACTGAACTGTATGTCTTTCACTGGCTGCAACATTCTAATAGCTTTACAACACTCATCGTGAGCATGGGGTCAGACAGGTCATCCACTATTGTGCTGAGGCACGTTGCACCACTGCTTGGCACCTGGGGTCATCATTTAAACAAGTGCAAAGGACTAAACAAAGTGACGGGCACCTGTGAATTGGACCCCTGACTTACATGATAAAAGCCATTGAATAATACTGAGACCCTGTACAAAGAGTCTCCTTTCCTTCTTGCAGCACAGAAGGAACTGTAATGGGCTGAAATTGTCCCTTGTGTCTAACTCCGAGATATCTCCAGTTCCTTTACTACTAAACACCCTCCTTAGAATGATGTACTTGGATTGATATCACTGCAGATGGGACAGGGCCCAGGCCCAGGCCTTTACTCGGCCAAAACTTCCAGGGAACATTTGGCCTGAATCAAGACTGAGGACCTGATCCTGTAAGGTGCCGAGTGCTTGTCACTTTCACTGAAGCAAACAGGAATTCAAGCTGCTCAGAACCTGACAGGGAGTGCTTGGAGCCTCTCAGAATTAGGATCCTAAAAGTTCACAGGATGAAGCACCCACTATATACTGGATGGTTATGTGCCAGCACGCCTACTGAGAGGTTATTCTTGTATGAAATTTTGCAGTGTAATAAGCAGTAACATAGATGCTATGCTGTTCCCTGCTACACATGTCCCTCAGTGTTAGGGACCACTGAGAGCAGCAACATAAAAGTGGACTCATGAGAGCAACTTGCTCCACTTTTATTTAGTTTACAGGTATCCTAGGCCAGAGGAGCGACATGCCAGACAGAAAAGTGTTTGGCCTCACAGTGATTCAGTAATCTGCCTTTCCATGACAACTTCCACCCCTATAGTGCTCTTCACAACGAGCAATTAAACCTCAAAATACCCCCCTGAGATAGGGAGGAATTATACCCATTTCAGTCAGGGAAGCTGTGTTTACAGCCCTGATTTGCAGTGGTGCAAAGTTATTAAGCAGCTTGTGGTGACACTCTGAGTTTCCTTTACAGTACTTCCTCCCCCTCAGTCATTTCAGTCACACTTCGGAAGTACAGGAGCCTATCCTGCAAGACTATGACTGGCCCCAAATTCTATCTCCACCGGTGGGAGTGACAGATGCTCCACTCGTCAGAGAATTGGGCCCAAAGAAGAGAAGAAGAAAAAAAATATTATAAAAGAATGAAGGAGAAAACACTGAAAGACGACTTCGGCTATATCAAAGCAGAAAGGGAGCCAGGGGAGACTCTCACTGGGCAAATAATGTTGAACGGTCGTTGCAGATACACCTCTACCTTGACATAACGCGGTCCTCGGGAGCCAAAATATCTCACCGCCTTATAGGTGAGACCATGTTATATCAGGTTTGGTCCAGCAGCGGGGCTCAGGCGGGGATTTAAAGGACCCAGGGCTCCCCGCAGCAACTGGAGTTTCTGGCCCTTCAAATCACCGCCGGAGCTCTGGTAGCTGGGCTTGGGTGGGGATTTAAAGGGCCCGGGGCTCCACACGAACTTGGATATAACGCAGTAAAGCAGTGGGGCTTGGGTGGTGCTTTAAAGTGCCCAGGGCTCCCCACTGCTTTACCATGTTATATCCAAATTCATGTTATACTGGGTCGCGTTCTGTCGGGGTAGAGGTGTACCATGAAATCAGTGAGTAAGTTCTCTCCAGTGAACTGGACTCCAGGGGCAAAAATTAAAGGGACATCCCTGAGCTGTGCATGTAGTTGGAGAGCACTGCTCTGGCACGTGACCATTTTCATAGGTGGCGGTTAAGAACACAACACGGGCTGCTGCCAAATTAAAGGAGAGAAGTAAGTGGGTTTGGGAGGCATGGCCACCTAGTTCCACTCACGTGCACCTTTTCACCGTAGCCAACGGTGCAAATTTGAGCTGCTACCTGTAGCGGCAGGATCATCCCGTTCAGGCAATTGCTATCTGAATGGCTGAAAAGCCTCTGAATTGCTTTGCTCTATTCCGAACAAATCAAGCTCCTGAGGAATGAGAACTGGGTGGGAAAGAGGCTGAGAAAATGATTTCACTGCTGTTTAAATTTCCTGTTCATTAAAATGTTACAGAGTTAGAAAAGTCCACTGCACAAACTCTCCCAGCCAGCAGTGTCACAGGATGAGCATCAAAAAGGATAGAGCAAACGAAGTCATCAGCAATGGAAAAACACACCAATACAGCCCAATACAGAACAATGCAAATCCCACCTTGAACATGGGGCTGCAAGAGACATTTTCCCTGTGTCTGATGCCTTACCACGTGCTTATTCAAACACAAGTAACTTTGGGAGAGAGAAACTCAAAATTCAATTTATATCTCAGTCCAAGTAAACATGAAGAAGCTGTTGAATCTGACTATAAAAGCCAACGATCTCATATGCTTTCCTCACATGTATTGGAAAAACTAGGAGTGGAGTTACTCCCTTGCTGCTATGAGATACTGGTAAAGTATTTCAGAACTATAGGAACTGTATGCTGTCACTAATTACTGCAGAAAAGGAAAGGGGGGGTTGGAGTATGAAAATATAAACATTTCTTCCCTGTGAATTCCTTTGACGATCTGATGATGCGATGCCCACACAAATGATTCTCCCCTCCTCCCCCAATTCAGTGTGGCATGCACAGAAAAAAGAACTATTTTCAGTTGTGCTCAGTACTTGAGTTACCCTCCCAAAAAAAGATTTCTGTTTCTATATATATGCAATTTTGTGCATCATGGCCCGATTGTATGTGAAGCATGCTTTCTCTGCAAGCCTAGCCCTAAATGGTCCGTTTCTTAAGCACAGCTGTTTGCAAATACTGTCTTTCTCCCTCTTCCATCTCCAGCTGGTTTGGAGTAGGAGTTCACAGAGGGTGGCTGGGAGAGGAGGAGGATTATGAAATGGAGGGGAAGAGAGAGAGAATTCAGGCCATGCAGGAGTCAGGAGAAACATGTTCTCTTCCTATGCAAATATCTTAATTACAGAGGATGAGGAAGATATTTGTATGTTAATTTTCATAGCTAGGTTTTCAATTTGTCTTTGAGAAAGGCCTTTTGCACCAGGGGGAAACCTTCAAATCTATCCACTTAAAAAGCCACTGCCGTGAGCAACACATTAAAACAAAAATCAAGCCAAGCCATAATTTACCAAGCTCCCATTAAACTCTCATAAATTCTCCACCTCCCCTTCCCTTGCTGATCGCTAAGGTGTTTGTGGCTAAAAGACAGCATGCCACCCTTCTCCTCTGCTGCCTCTTCCTGCTTGTGATCTCACAGGCCCTGCGATGGAAATGAATGGTGATGTCACAACATTGTGGGTAGGGAGCAAGGAGGAGGAGGCAGCTGATCAGTTGGAGAGCAGTGCTGAGTATAGACCCATTACCAGTAGAGAGGAGGGACGTGCTGCATCTAATTCTTAACTCATATCCCTGAATGTGGCAAAGGCTTTTCTAAAAAAAATCACGTGCATTATTTTTCATTTTCTCTGTAGTTTCTAGAGCCAGCTGGGACAGTAAGTGGAAGTGTCCAAAAAAATCAGGAAACACATTTCTCATCCTTCTTGTCTGTCTGGCTTCATCTGTAATATCCTAGGCTCAGCTTCGTACTCTCCCCTTTGCATGGCTCTGGTTGCACTAAGGGACCCAGACACTGGTGAGAACTCCCTATCTGCAGCTTTCCCTAGGCATATATCTGGCTCCTGAAGTATTCTCTGTGCAGCCCTTGGCATATGGAAGGTGGGGAGTGGTGTGGCTAGAGCACACTGCTCTGGCAATCTCCAGCTGATGGATATCCACTGGGGGCCACAGTTGGGCAGCATAGATTAGCACAGGCTCTAGGCTTCTTTAATCTATGATGGGGCTGGAGGAGAACCAGCTCTACGATCAGGGAGCCATCAACAGCTTTCTTTGCCCCTGCATCTGTTTGCTTCAGCCAGCAGAAAGCGGCTACAGCAGAGAATCCAGCTCTTAGGGTCGAGGCATAACTGGAATTTGAGTGGAGGGAAGCAGAAGGACTGAAATCTCACCAGAAAGCCAGCTGCCTCACAATTTGCAATGCAGTTGTGCAGGTTCAAGAAGCACGGACTGTTTGGATGATCATCTGGATTTCTTTGTGTTGAATACAATGGAACCTCCATGTTACTGGTGTTGGTTTGCCCCTCACTAATATGGGTTCAGCATTTGATTGATTACTCATAGCTGGTTGGAATTTCTCCAGACCATACTGGTGTAGAGATCAAGCTGGAAATCTCATGAGAACAGGGCCTCTTGGGAGACTTCCTGTATTTGCTGGTTTTTGGTCACTTCATGCTGAGCGAATTGGCTTTTATACAACGGCCTGATGCTTTCATGTGTTCTGCAAACAGGAGATGCAAGGGCAGGGTACAAGTTAAAGGAAGAGCTAACTGAACTGCTTCTGACTTCACCAGACATCCGAAGTTGAGCTCCACTGCTGGAAGAAGGCTCAAGGCCTCAGTTCAAGCTCTTGAGGAAGATTTTTTGGGGGGCATATTAACTCTGGTTGAAAGCTCATGTGTTGGTTATCAATGAGTGAAACTGTGGGGGTTTGGCTAGCTCTGGTAGTCCACTTAGCTCTGGGGAAGATGTAGGGATGCGGTGACCTCAGGCACAAGGTCCTGGATTTAGTTTGAGCTCTGGATAAAGTTTTGGGGTTCCATTTAAGCTGTGGGTGAAGGTTCAGGTTTGTTCTCATTTTACCTTAACCCGTTTATGAGCATCACCCACTAGTGACGATGCTATGACTTAGAGTCGGGTAGCACAAATCCTGAGCTGGTGGTGATACTAGGGCAGAGGTCAAACCTCCTAGCATGGCTGGCAGGCTGGAGTTTTCACTAGTTGATTACAGACTATTCTTCACAGTCCTCTTTTGTGTCTGTGCTTCAAAGACGACATCACTAGACTGGTGAGAGGTCTTAGCCGCCCACATCCCTCTCATCACAGAAATTAAATGAACAGTATATACATCAAAACAGCAACCCAGCCATGTGATGGGCAAGTGGGAGCGGGGGGAGGAGGGAGGGCTGAGGGTGTAGGGGGGAATTAGGGTAATTACCATTCCTGAGAAAATGCCACGAATTACAACACAACCTAATTACCTCGATTAATTCTGCTTTGTGAAGAGCTCTTAGCTATCAAAGAGAGCGAGAGAGAGAGAGAGAGAGGAAAAAAAGAACCTTTACAATTTGTTGGGTTTTTTCCATCGGTGTAAAAGTCAGGGGTGCAGGGTGGGAAAAAGAGTCTGGATAAAACACAAGATGCTGCTCTTACATCTTCCTTTCAGGAGATAATAAACTGTACTGTACCAATTTGCAGCGGTTTTACAGGAGCTGAAGTGATATCAGAGACCAACACATTTAATATTGCGCAGTCTCTTCCTACACACACCGAACACCCAGTGTGCCAGCCCAGGGATACTTATCCTGCACCGCCACACAGGAGTCTCCCCTTCCAAACCTGGGTGACTCTGTCCTGCTCTCTCACTTCTGACTGCCAGTAGGGACTGGCACACTGAGTAGGTAGCATGTGGAGCCCTAATACTGAGCACCAGCTGAGTAAGCAGCAGCATGGTTGTATTCTGATGGGAGTCCCATCCAGTCCTCGTCTGGAAGGTTGGTGGCTGGCACTAGAATAGAGAGGTATTAAAGTGGGGAGAATGAAGCTGCATAGCGCTCCCTAAAAGGATACAAAGTTACACTGAGAAAAATATTCCCATCAGTAGTGGAGATCTCCATTATCTGGCCAAATTCACTGCAAGTCTCCGGCCACCAGTCTGCAGGCAAATTTGCATCCATTCTGAAGGTCTCTGGGTTCCCTTTCTACCACGCTGAGGCACCTTCTATAGCTCTCAGAGTTCCCTAATAGCACCCATGACTATCTCTGTATGTGAGTCTAGCACATACTCTGCCATGGCGTCTCCTATATTATGGGGAGCCCTTAATTAATCGGAGCACTCTGCCCAGCTCCAAGTTCCTTTCCTCTGCGGATCTCAAAGCATTTTTACAGCCATTATAATTTCCAGCACTGCCAGGCTGTAAATCGTATTATTACTTCCATTTTACAGAAAGGGACCCTGAGGTACAGAGAGGTGAGGTGATTTGGATTCATTAGCCAGCGTTAGCACTGCACGGTGAAGCTGCAAAGTCTTATATATGTTATATGGGCTGCCCAAGAGCTTACAGCAAAGTCAGTGAGACTAGATGGGGATGGACATTTGGAAAGCGGTGTGTTTCCAAGTCCCAGACTGGGATATGGAGGGGAGAGCCCACAGTGCTCCTAAGCACACTCCGCATAGTGGGCAGGCTTCTGGTGCCAGCCCATTTGCTTCAGACATGCCTCCTGGAAGAACTGCAAGAGGGATGAGAGTGGAGAGCTCTTCAGCAATTCCTAGTGAGAAGTGGCTGGTATTTCACAGATCATTATTTCTTCAGTATCAATTAAGGGAAAAGGGTTAGCGCTCTGTTAATTAGCATTAGTCAAATGGGAATGAAGTAATGCCGGAAGGGCAGGTGCCAAATCAATTTCCCCCACTTTTGCCCAGTAAACTTCAGCCAGATTTCAAAAACGGGAAGGCTGATGGATTAGCTCGAAACACTAGTATGTTTTCAAACCACTTTTACATATCAGTACAGTAAAATCTGTTCTTACTCTACTGGGGATTGGATGAGATGTGACATTGCATCCAAACTTGGGGCAGGGAGTCCGGCACTATGCTTGCTGGCACTGCTGTGCTGTAGCTGGGCGTTTTTCTTCGTGCTAAGAGCCTCACAGTGAATGCCACACTGCCCTCATGTGATATGGAGATGGACAATAAAGCAAAGTCCTAGAGCAGCAGGGGAAGAGGTAACTGGGATATTATATTAATGAAGGATTCTATAGTACTAAAATACCATGGCAATGGATGTGTGAGAAATGCCAATGGCTAGATTAGAGCTGTAACTCTTAAAGGAATTGAAAAATGATGGGGACTAAGCACTATCCAATGTTAATATACCAGGCATGATGTCATAATGAGGTTTCACTGCTTTTGATGCTACCAAACTCCCCTATTCCGATTGGATCTTTGTCCTCACTCCTATTGTCATATCATGTTAGGACATTAACTGGGCATCATTAGATGTTGGTTACAGAGAAGCCAGGATCAGGGTTCTATTCCGAAGACTTAGGACTGTTACCCTTCCTAAGTGATCCGCGTGGGAAAGGTCTCCTACCATTACAAGCAAGCAACTACAATAGTGTCACGCGGAAAGTATTTAATTTAATTTGGGAAGTGCATTAAAAAGGAGAAAAGACCTGAACTTTCACCTAGAGCTCATATTAATCCTGAGCCACCTAGGCTGCTGGGAAGAATTCTGTTAACTTTTCATTTCCGTGCCTTTCCATGCTTCTGGCCATGACCCACCAGGCCAATGACAAAACATCACCAGAAAACATCTTCTTTCAACACTTCCAATCAGATTTTACAGACTCAAGGGACTTGTACACCACCAGTGAAGCACCCAATTCAAGCTGAACTGTTAGGAACGCAATTCACCACTCATTAAAACACCAGGACCCTTCAGTGGCCAGGTGTATTCCTGACACTGTGATCGCTTCTCTCTCATTTTGGTGAAGGGGAATCCAATGACCTCACTGAGGAGATTCAACATTCTATGGAGACGAGCAAGGGCATGTGACAGGGTTGGTTGGGATCTTTCCTGAGGTAGTGTCTAAGACAGGAGTGTGTGAGTGAGGAAGTCACCTACTTCTTAGGATCCAAGCATAACCCACACCTGCAGCACCCTCTGCTGTTCCACTCCTGCCCACCCCCAGCTGTCAGAGAAACTCAGTCCCGACCTGCTGCACCATCTGCTGTTCCAGCCCTTGCCTCCTGCACCTAACTCTGCTGATTCATTCATCTCAGTTTTAATTTACAGAATCCCAGCTATTCCAGTCCAGGGCTCCCCACACAAATCTGTTGCATCTAAATCCTGACCTGCAAGTCCCCCTTCCCCTCAATGCAGTCCTGGGTCTTTTTTCTGAAAAAGATTCCATTCATGAAATAAAAAAAATATATATTTTCTCACCAATACGCAGCTATTCAATCCTTTATTCCCACAGGGATCAAAACCAAAAATGAAATGGAACATTAAACAACACTTTACAGCAATGTTCCTTTAATTCTGGGGAATGGATACAGGTTTTAGGATTCAACTCGTCCCCGTCCCACCCCTCCATCCTCCCTCCCTTTCTAATCAAAGATTTTATCTCAGATCTTTTCAAACTTGCCAAAAAACACTTCCTCCCCATCCTCATAAGAAACTCTGTCTTGTCAAAGCAGGTTTAAAAGCAAGAGCTGATGGGATTCCTAAGTGATCCGCGTGGGAAAGGACACATCTGTCTTCAGACTGAACACGGAGAAAGGGAGAACAAATCACTCGGTTGCTTTTGTTACGTCAATGTTTGTTTTCTGTATCCAAACGTGTAACAGGAAATTAAGCAGTTCACCTTTGTAAAGCATTTTGCATCCTACTTATGCACAAGCCAGATGGTGCTCTCTCTTTGTTTTAAAAGATTAAAAACGGAAAAGAAAAGAAATGGCTAGGAGTTAATCCTGAACCTGGAATGCACTCCCACATCCCATGCGCCTAGTTATCCGCACTCAGCAGTCCTGGGCAAGGGCAAACACACAGACCCAACAGATTTAAGTAAGCTGCAGCCTTCAGAGTGCTGCAGACCTGTCAGATCTTGTCAGTTTTCAGATGGAAACCTTCACAGCCTTCTCAGAAAATGATAAATTACTGTATTCTTCTGGGGCCTCAACCTGGATACACAACACAATGTGATGCAGAAATCACCCGAAATAGAACTTTGCTCCAGGATCCTACCAAGGGGAAATATCCTCAGCAGAAAGTTGTTCTGCATGGATACTGAGAAGTTGGCTCAGGGAACTTACTATGAGGGTTATACCCACTGCTTGGTATCATACCTAAAGGACAAATCTTAAAGGCTGAACTGATCGGCCACATCTTGTATCTGGTCAAATAGCCCTTCATGCTGGGCATAAGCAACAGGGACAGGTGAGCTCGGATGTCCAAAAGATCCAGTTTTAATGCAAGAGACATTATGACATTAGAAGTAAAAATCCTAAGATGCATTCAGGGTCAAGAAGCACAACTGTGGCTGAACAGAATTGCTCGCCTTGCCCAGGTTTGCAAGAGAAGTCAATGGCACTTTACACCAGTGTTACAGCCAAATGGTCCCTGACACCACAGCTACAGAGCCACATCCAACACCACTGGTGTCACCACCAGCTTTTTGCCCAGAAAGGTGGCAACGGCTGCTAGCAGGGAGCTCAGCAATGCCGACTGCCATTTACAAACCTTATTCCTCCACACAATTCAAACCTAGCAAAGCAAGTCTCTTGTTATCAAAGAATGTTGTTGTGCTAAGTAAAAGCGGAAGGGGAAATGAGGACAGTTTGGGGGGAATGTTGGAGCAGAGAACAGAGCAGTTAGGACTCCTAGGTTTTGCTCCCAGCTCTAAGAGGGACATGGTCTGCTGGCTAAGGGAGGGGAAAAGGGAATCAAGAGACATGGGTGCAATTCTGTCCCCTGCCACTGATTCACTGTGACCTTAGGCAAATCACTTAACCTCTCTGTGCTTCACTTTCCCCATACATAAACAGGAGTAATAATAGTGACCCCTAATTCTCCCGGGTGGTTGTGGAGGTCCCTTCAAATGGACAGTACTAGAGAAGGGCTAAGTAGTAGTAGTAGTAGTGGGTTAAATGATCAAGATTTGTTTTTAATCCTAAAACTAATAAAAAATTGGACTCTGAAGAAAAAAACTCTTCCCCTGAGACTCTCTGCTTGTATAGAGCACAGTGCCAGGGGCTGCTCTGGCCACACAAGGCAGTTGGTGTGATACAAAGAAAAGCCCACTAGAAACAGATGACTTCTAAAGACGTTGCAGTGACTGGCCGGAAAGGGAGCATTTTAACTTCCGCCTCCTCAGTCAATAAAGACTTCAAAAATCCTTCTGAGAGAAGACGAGTGGGGCCCCAGGACACCTCCATTATAGAGAGCGAAACGGGCCCAACACAGTCGCTTCATCCACGAAGCTCTTTGCAGGGCTCACTCTTTTGCACAGCACTAGTGGGAAGACAGCGATCCTGCTACATCGATCACTTACAGAAACCCTCTTGGGGTTTTCAATAATGTAGTTATATGGAGCATATCTTTTTTACAGCCATAGAGAGACGAGTCAGATACTATCAGCTTGACAGCTCATCCTACTCCAAATCCTGCAAGACTCCTCCAGATTTCTGCCCACTAACTTCTTATCTAGTCTGGTTCTTAAAATCTCTGCATTGACAGTGTCTTAACCATCTTCACCTTGGCCACTGCTCAATCGCTCTGTGAGAGCTTTCCCCTGTCCATCTCCACTCTCCATCTCCCCACAAGGTAGTTCCTACCTCATGTTATTTTAAAACAATGTGGCCATGGATCACTCTGTCCCAAGGGGACAGAAATCAGGTGGAGAATCAGCAGCCAGCTATACAGAACCAGACCCCTATGTTACAGTCTGAAAGGACACAAACCCAGAAGGTGCCCTATGGCAACAGCTTCCCCTTGTTATTCTGAAAGACTCTTTTTTTGTGCAGGGCGGGGTGCTGAATCCTCTATAGGATTCCCCCCAAAGAAAACCAATTTTCCACAGCTGAGGAGAGCTTCCTTCAGAGCCCATCAGGAAAGCTCCTACATCAGCCAGATGGGGCACTGCAGAGCAACACAAGGGGGGGTGTAAGGACACAGGAATGTGTAAGTATAAAATGCAGAAGATAAGGCAGGAAAGGAGCTCCTGGGTCATTGAGTCGAGCTCTAGAATTTAGTGCACAATTATTCTCTGCTCTAAACCCAGGTATTTATTTTCTAGTATCCTGTTGAACTTCTCTAATGATGGGGCCTGAGCAACCTAGGTTGGCAAATTATTCCATTGTCTAAATAATGTCCCCGTTGAAAGACAGTCCTGAGGTCAAATCTAAATTGCCTATTATTTCCTCTCCCTTATTTTATGCAGTTATCAGTCACTCTTTCAGTTGCCTTTTCTCTATATTACTTTTCTTTAATTGCACTCTACAGATCACGGTGTACAATCCTTTAATCAGCTTTGTCACCCTCCTTTGGATTCTCTTTAATGCATCAGTGTCTTTTTTCTTTTTTAAAATAAAGAGCGGAATCAAAAACTGTACATTGCGTGTGTGTGTAATGGAGAGTGATGTGTGTGTCTGCGCATCAGAGAGAGAAAGAGCTGAATATTAAAAGACCAAGGGAATGTGTGCATTTGTGTCTGAGTTATAAATGTGTATGGGGGTGTAGGTGAGAAGGACAGTGGATACAGATGTGTGGGCGAGTGCATACGTGGGTGTGTACACGAGTGTGTGCAAGGATGTGAGAGTCATGGGTGGCTGGCATGAGTATGTGTTTCAGGGTTCGTGGAAGCACAGGGAAAGGAAATGAACAAGTGTGTGAATCAGTAGTTTTGGTGGCTGATTGCTTGTAGCATTTCCGAGCCTCTCTCTGCTCTGCCCTTCAGACTCTGGTGCTGGAGCTGCCTTACCCTGTAGTAATCAGTGCTGTAGACATCTCTTGACATCCCAAAGTCGCCAATCTTCACCAGCAGGTTGACTCCAACCAAGCAGTTCCTGGTTGCCAGGTCTCTGTGGACGAAGTGCTGGGAAGCAAGGTACACCATTCCAGAGGCAATCTGGCTAGCGATGTGCAGCATTTGAGACAGCCCCAGTTCCCCCTTGGCCTGCCGAGGCTGCCCGTCCACCAGGATCATAGCATCTGGGCCGTGCGCCCTGCAGGGGAAAGAGCAAAGAGCACA
Source organism: Gopherus flavomarginatus (assembly GCF_025201925.1). Classification (NCBI taxonomy): domain Eukaryota; kingdom Metazoa; phylum Chordata; order Testudines; family Testudinidae; genus Gopherus; species Gopherus flavomarginatus. Next base: position 78,558,132 of record NC_066625.1, on the reverse strand, counting down.
GAAGTGGGTATCTAAACAACCAGGTGGCAGGGATCTCAAACCACCTCCATTCATCCTGGAGTCAGGACACTGGGCCCCAACTCTGAGACCTTCCCAGTGCACCTGGATGATTGGCTTCTATGTGCAGATCTATTGGAAAGATGGAGCCAAAACAAACACGAACACCCTCAAGATCTGGAAGTTCAGTTCAGTTAACTTCGCCCCCCATAAAACCTTCTCCAAATATTTAGAGATCTCCCTTTCTTCCAATCCCATCATTCCCTGGCTCCCCAGCGGCTTCTCTCTCCTCAAACAGGTTGCCTTTTCCCCACCAAACTCCTTTCCATCAGCCCCCACTATATCCTCCGCTCCTGCTGACGTTCCACTGAGCGAGGGTGGAGGGTCTCTGCTGGGCTTCAGATGTCACACACTCCAGGGCTTCCCTGTGTCAGAGCCCCAACTCTAACCCTGAGGCAGCCCTGGAATCTGTAAGCTTGGACAGGAGCTGAAAGTGGCAGGCAGAGGCAATGCATGGGGGGGGGGGTGAATTGCAGGGTCACATGTCCCCCCAGAGTTGCTAGCAGGGATTAGACCCTGCAAAGTCAGGGGAAATCCTGGGCAGCACAAGGTCTATGTACAAGAAACACTGCACTCTAGGTTTGGAATCAAGGTCAGCCTCCTTGCTGCCCTGCCTGCCCACATACTAAGCCTGTCTTTGACACATATCTCCACTGTGGTGTCTCTCCCCTGCTGGAGTTCACCCTCTGGTTGCCTGTGTGGAGGTGGAATAGGAAAAACATTCATATTTAGGGAAAAAGCAAAGGATTTTGCTGTGATCTTCTTCCTCCTGACTAGATACAGAACGTTTCCTCTGGGGCTTTCCTACCACTCTCTTCAAAATGATTCTTGGCATTTCATCAAGCTGCATGTACAGAGCTGTACCTCCTTCCCTGCACGGGGCTAAACATCCCCACAAGATCAGAACTGTTTGTCTCCTTTTCTTAAGTGCTTGGCTGGGCTCTAGGATGAGCACTGGGATTAGTGTCCAGATATTTCAGGTTCAGCTGATTTAATTTTTCAGATGTCACTTCTTCAAATGCCTATTGCCTCCCTGCCACCACAAATACAACCCTCAAGCTCCCCTACAAGACAGCAGGAGGAGCTCTGAAAGGAAAAGTGAACTCTACAGGTGGCACTAGGGAGTGCTGCAGACAGAGGTGGGGATCTTGCAGAGAGCCGGAGGTAGGAATGCTGCAGACAGCACAGGGCTAGGGTTGGAGGAGCTGGGCTGCAGGGTAGAAATGTCACAGAGATTATGGGGCGAGTTGCAAAGAGCAGTGGGATGATGAGAGGAGCTGTGGGCTGAGAGAACTTGTTAGGGAATGTTGCAGAGCGCAAGAGGGGATTGCTGAAGAGAGTATATAAGATGAATGATTGATGTATTATTTAAAATCCTAAAGCCTGTTTTATACCAGGAAAATTAACTGTTGTTGACAACACATGTCAGCAGTAGGTGGAGCTGAGCTGGTGATGAGCACGGCTGAGTGACATACACACACCACAACAAACCACAGTGTCTGACACAATGAAGAGCACAGCTGGCCATGGTCTGCAGTTGCAGTTGGACCCTGCTCATCAAGGTTCGACTGGCTGACACCTGTTGTCAGCAGCGAGTAATATTTCTGGTATAGAACAGGTCTGGAAGCGAGCAATGTGTTGTTGATAGATTGTTGGAGATTGTTGTTTGATCAACGCTCATTCCAACAGCAAACAGACCAAGAGGCACCAAAGAAATCTCTCTTTCTGCTCCGTCTAGGTAAGGAACACAGGTCATGTTTAAAACGTATTAGCTGGTCCAGGTCAACCTCAGGGGGTGCACAGTTACCCTCAACCAGCTAACACTTTCGTAAAAGTGTGACACCGTTTACACTAGTGTCTAAATTAGTTAAAACCTTTTAAAATGCAACCTATTCTCCTAGTCTAGACAGGCCCTTCCTCCCTCCCTGTAGCTGGGATGGTCCCAGAGGGGGTAGTGTCAACAGGCTAATGCCATTAGTACAAGTGACAACAGTGCATCTAGTTTTATGGAGAAGGCTGCAGAGAGCATGAGAAGATGTGTTGGTCTGTCACTTTCTCAGAGCGTGGGGCTAATTCACTTTACTAAGGATTGTAAAACGGGGCAGATTCTCAGCCCATCAGAGGGGTTTGTTCTTTGGGGATAAAACACTGCAGTTCATGCGATGGACATTTAGTCAGCATGCAGCAGAAATCCCCTGTCTCAATGAGCACTGTCTCTTTTTGCCCCCAGCTGTTTGGACGCTACAGCTGTTAAAATTATACTCCTACGACTTTTTTATTTTTTTGGTAATGGATAGCTTGTATGTTTGTTCCTTCTTTCTTCATAATCAAAAGGCTACAAAAACTTCCAGAGGCAATTGCCTCTGAGCAGGGAGCGAGTCTGGAGACTTTAATAAAAGAGGAAAATTAAAGGCGACAGCAAATAAGGGTTTACAATGGAAATGTTTAAGTAATCTTCACTCTAGCTGTTGCTACCACCCAAGTGCTGAGTTTAATACAAGTATCAGAGGGGTAGCAGTGTTAGTCTGGATCTGTAAAAGCAGCGAAGAGTCCTGTGGCACCTTGTAGACTAACAGACGTTTTGGAGCATGAGCTTTCATGGGTGAATACCCACTTCGTCGGATGCATCCTGCTCCAAAACATCTGTTAGTCTATAAGGTGCCACAGGACTCTTTGCTGAGTTTAATATACACACACATACATGTTCGCTTTCTCTGTCCTTCTCCATGGCTAGATAGAGAGGGAGACACCCATGCAGTAAACACACAGGGAAAGAGGATATTTGAACACCATAGAAATGCAGAACAGTCACCAACGGTATGCGCACAGCAGGGGCTCTGCAGCCTTGCCTTACGTAGCAGCTCTACTGAACTCCCAGGCTCCCTAGTAAGTCAGCCCTGGAGACCCCCTGCTCCCTGGAGAGGGATGTTTACACTTCTCCCTGACAGGCTCTTTCGGAGGGAGCTGCCATTTCAACGCTGGCCTTTTATCAGCCAGGACACTGCAATTTGCAGCAGGCCTTTTTGAATTTCCTGGCGGCCGACGGCAGCCTGACCCGTCTGATCTGCCGCCACCAGTGGCGAGAGGAGCAGTCAGGCTGCGTGAGGGCTGGGAGTGAAGTATGAAGAGAGACCACCCTGTGGCACTCAATCCCCAGTCCAGCTGGCAGGTGTAAATTGAAATGACTCACCTTGCCACATCGGTCACCTTTATTGTTCAGTGTTTTCTCTGAGAGGCCATAATAAAAACTGGGGGACTTTTATTTATGATGCTTATCTGTGGGAAGCCCAGGCTAAAAGTGAGCCCTCTCCCATTTTACTACTTTTTCAATTTCTATTGAAAGGTGTCGTTAAACTCGGACAAGTTCATTTGATTTTCTCCTGAAAGTAGCCCCCGCCCCTCTGGGTCTGGGAGCAGTCCTGGGTGAAGTATGCCAAAGAAAACTTCTGCATGCCTCCTGCAGGGCAAATACCCAAAGCAAGGAATGCACTTGAGTGGACGTTATTATGTCTGCATGGGTTATGTCACTCAGGAGTGTGGCTAATTCACACTCTTGAGCAACATAACTAAAGCTGTAGGGTAGCTATGGTCTAATATCCTGGGACCAACACAGATACAACAATACTCTCAAGGCCTTCAGACACTGGTCCACACTCAGCCCCAGGCTAACCTGGGGTAATATCTGCAGAAGTCAGTGGCAGTTAGGCCCTCTCATGCCAGGGCTAACTCCTAACCAGCACTGATGCGCAGCCATCACTGGTGTGCAATGCAGCAGCTGCTTCATGGCGCACAATAACGCTGCACAAGAACTTCAGGAAGGCAGTGAAGAAGGACCTTGAAGCCGATGAGTGAAATTAAAGAAGAATGTTATTATCCTGGCTGAGGTTTTGACACCGTCTGGGCATGAACTCCCCTTTTTGAGGGAATGGGCTTTATGCCCTGCCTGAAAGAAGGCCCCTCCCGCAGTATCGTTTCAGCAAAGGGAGGTGTGGCGGGTCCCTGTTCCAGTCCCTTCAGAGGCTCCTCTGCAGCAAGCAAAGAGATGCCCTATTTATCTGATGTAAAGACCGTCATGCCTAAGAAGACTGGACTCAAGTTCCCCGCCCAGCACCTCTGGGCTCGCTACCCAAAGGACCCAGTGTAGGCACACAAACAACAGCACAGGGCTCAATTCACAGCGCTGCCTGAGCTCACCGCCCAAGGGAGAGAGGTTCTGTCTAGCAGTCTCCCTTTCCCAGGGCTGCCCTCCCTCTACCTCATCCCCTTTGTGAGGATGGCAGCACAACTGCATTAGTGAATCAGGCTCAGGGGGTTCATGGTCTCTCTGAACTCCCCAAGCTTTGTGGGGTGTTCTCTTGGCCCAGGTGTCTCTTGGAGCCCTCCTGTCCCAATAATTAGGCTGGTGTCTCCTCCCATCACTAGTAAAAAAGGTTCTGGGGTGTATCAGTGATGCGAGGGCAGCTACTGGTGTTCCAGAGTTTCCATTCTGCCCACCACATAGCTCCCCAGAGATGGGGGCCCTGGGATGACCAAAGCATGAGGGAGAAAACGTCCAAAAGGTGTAAGGTCTGGGACTACTGGGTATACCAGGAATTGACTCCACCACATGGAGCCAGGACAGTGGGGCATAATACGGTAATGAGACAAAGACCCTCTCTAATAGGTGATTCCAGACAGTCCATGGCCCACCGGGTACCCAGGAACTCTTCAACCATGGGTTATCTCACTTAATGAGACAAATTGTTGCTTGACTCCAATACAATCCTGGAAGTGTCGGGGTGGAATAGCTCCAAGGCCTTCGTCTGGAGTACGAATGTCTGTGTAAAGCCAGGCCTCAGAGCTCTGGCAATGGAAAGGCTTAACAAGAAATGACTTTGTCACACTGCAGTGTCCAGCTGGCCTGTTCTGGAGCATTCTGTTTGGTGAGGTCAATTAAAGGAGATGTCAAAGTGGTACAATAGGTTATGACTCATCTGCAATATCTGGCTAGTCCTAAGGAGGACAAGGCTTGCAAATTTTTTTCTTTTTTTTTTTTTTTTTTTGCCAGGGAATGGTGTCTCCAGTTCATCTAAGAGCAGATGGATTTTCTCCTTTTCTATTAAGTACCTCAAGTATTTAGTCTCTCATGCTTTTCGCTGGGCTGGCCTCCTTCAGCAACACACTGTCCTACAGGTTGTATTTGCACTCCAAACTAAATGAAAGACCACCTCATCCAAATAGGTAGCCACTTGCTCACAATGATGGCAGGGAGAGATGGTCCACAAACTGCTGGAAGGTGGTGGGGTGCCACACAAGGCATGGTAGTGAAATGGGAAAGCCATGGGATGGGGAAAGCTGGCTTCTCTTTGGATTTGGCTGTGAGGGGGACCTGCCAATGCCTCTTTAGTATGTTTAATAAAGTGATGTATTGTGTTGTTTCTAACTTGTCAAGCAGCTCGTCCCAATAGGGCATGGGGTAGAGATCAACCTGTGAAATCACATGCAGTTTCCTGAAGTCTGCACACAACCCAGACACCTCTGGCTTGGGGATCAAAATGCTGGCGCTGCCCCTCAAGGACTGTGAAACTCCTACATCAGTGCGAGAACCGCCTTGCAGAGCTCTGGGGAGAGGTGAACCGTTTAAGAGCCTCATGCACTCAGGACACTTCTTTAATAACCCAAACCTTTGGGGAAGGATTTGTTTTTCCCAGTCAGAAATCGATTGCAGCAGTGGAGTAATAATCTCCGTGAACAGGAGAGCCCCAGTTTCGGTACTGACACCATGTTCATCTCCTCATTCCTAATGCAATTATGCTCGTGTTTAGCAGTCAAAACACAAAAATATCAAGGGTCCAATTTTCTAAATACTTGGAAATAAAGCTAGTAATTATTTCAAGAGGTAAGCATCACTCCATTTACAGTACAAGCTTTAGAGCATGATTTCTGCATCACAGGAGACTAGCATCAGACACATTTGCTGTCTGGTCCACACCACTCAGAGATTTGAAACAGGGCCACATTAACGCAAACTGAAACCTTTTTGTTTACACCAGGAGGGTCAACACAGGGCAGGCAGAGCACCCCTCTAATTACACCCCTCTAATGCACTTTATTATGTGGTATAGTCAAGCCCTGAGAGACAGTATGTATGAAAGAGCAACATTCTAGCAATGAAATGGTTACAAGATGATGGGCTGGTGTTTTAATCTCTACCACTCTAGAGGCAGGTGAAGCAATTATTGACATGGGGCCAGCCTACAATAGCTCCTAATTCCCCTAGGATTAGGGACATCTGGATCTCAATTGGGACCTATGAACAGAATTAGTGAGCAACGCCCCAGTGTCTGGGTCCAGTGGGCATCCAAAGCCAGATCTCTGGATCTAGAAAGGGGAGCTGGAAATCTCACAGGATCTCTAACCACTGGTGCCAGCCAGGTCAGACATCCTGAAAGTACAGCTTTTCTAGAGTAGAGGTTTGATATTTTTACTCCTAGCCCCATCAGGATTCTGAGGTGGGTGATGTGCAAAACAAAATGCACGGCAGCAGAACGATAACCTCGTTTTCACAAACCAGCGAAAGTGTTCAGGGGGGTCAGTTCAGTCCTTGGCTTTGTTTGGAACGGGAATTTCACAGCTGCTGAAAGGTGTTGGTTTGCCAGCCTTGCAGACTGCAGCCCCCTACCCATAGCATTCCCAGGCTGCCTCCTGTCTCAAATCTGCTTTGACCATATGGACACCCTCTAGGGATGAGGAAGAAGTCCAGTCTGCATGGCTCTGTGGAGAGTGCTGACCCCTGTCTGCTGGAAACTGGACTGGGAAGACCGACTCATGTTATCCAGGCAGTCAAGTAGTCACTGGACAGTAACAACTTTTGATCCCTACTGGCTTGGCCTGGATTCAAAGCAGTGACCCAGAGGAGGAAGGTTTTGTGGCCCCTGCCCTGCCCTCTCAGCAGTCAGTTTATGCTTACCTGAGGAACTTATTCAGGTCCCCATGCTTCATGTATTCAAAGACCATGATGAGAGGGTCCCCATCACCGCAGACTCCATAGAATTTGACAATGTGCTCATGCTGCAGGTTAGTGAGCAGCTCTGCCTCCCTCTGGAAATCCTTGCGGGCTGCCAAAGTGGGGTCTTTCAGAGCCTGGAAGAGGGGAGCATACAAACAGAATTGGGCGGGTGTGAGTCAGAATGACCAGGCCTGGTCTCTCCAGTGCTGGGCTCTTCGGGACAGAGGATTCTGCAGAGTGATATTGCCTGTTACATGAGGATCTCAAAGCACTTTACAAACAGGTACGAATTAATCCTAATAGCCCCACTGTGAGACAAACCAGATTCATTATCCACATTTTATTGATGGAGAAATAGTGAGCTGCCCAAGGCCACAAAGTGAGTCAGTGGCAGAGCTGGGAACAGAATTCTGTAGTGCCAGCTCCAGTTTCATGCTCTAACTGCTGCACTGAGCTACCCTCCTCCTGAAACCCAGCCTGGGCTGACACTGAGGGGGGAACCCAAGAGTGGCTGGGGGAAAGAGACTGGGTAGCATTGCCTGAAATCTGCTGAGTAAATCTGGAGAGAGAAGAGATGGGAAGAGAAGGAAACAAGAGGAAGTTACAGGTGGGCTGGAGACCTTTTGGGACAGTTTATAGGAACTGCCCTCTTGCATTAAGTGCACTGTTCCTAACCCTTCAATATGGTTTGGGTATGGTTTGAACCTGGGACAAGGCCAAAGACTCCTTGGACTTTAGGAGGAGGAGTTTGCCTTCTCTACCATTAAACTACAGTGTCTTACCAGCAGGTGCTAGAAATATCACAGATCTCTTCACTTCCCTGCAACAAGGAGAGACAACCTGCTCCTTTCCCACCAAACACCCGATGGTTTGGAGGCTTTGTTGCGGGACCCATCACGGAGTTCACAGTCTTCTCACAGTGCTGTCAAAGGGGCCTTTGCTCCCTACCTATGTGCCTCAACCATACCCTGGAGGCACCTCCTGTAGGAGTTGGCAATGGTGGTACGGCTCCATGGCACCATTCAGCTCTGCTGAGCTTAAGCTGCAGCTACTGCCACTAGGCTGCAGTTTCTTCCTGTGTGGACAGCAGCCCACTTGGCAATAGAGCTCATTCCCCAGCTCATTTCACAGAGAGCAGCAAACAGCCCTCAGAGGGTAATAGATTCCCATTATTACCAACTTGGGCAGGATTTCAACTGGTGACCTAGGGGCGAAAGGCTCCATATCTCATTATTACTCAGCTCCTGAGCCAGTCAGCCTCCTCTAGCTGTCTTTTCTTTTGAAAAAGCTGACGACACCTCCTTTCTTCTGAAGACGGATTTGCTGGGCTGTGCAGTTATTGGGAGGATTTTTCAAAATGCCTCTGAAGGACACTGTCAAATCTATCCTCATCATTTTTAAAATCATGTTTTTATTCCCTGCTGTTTAGAACAGCTCCCTGAGACATTGATGCTGAAATCTGTATTCTTACCAAAAACATCTTCTTTAGCACATTTGAGCACACCGGTTTTCTGCTGTTATAGGGTAGCTTACAAGCATGCACGCACTTGTTATTGTAGGGTGCTGGGAGGACTTGACTGCACATACTTCCTGAGTATACTGTCAGGTTCCTCGTGAGTGCAGGGTTGTACACACTGTTGATAATTGTACAGTTGCTTATGGAAGTTGTTTTGGACACTGCTTTGTTATTGTAGGGTAATTTGAGAGGGCTGCCTTGCTAGCAATTAAATTGGAGAAAAGAACCCAGAAGTTTTGGAAGAATCATCACAAATGCCGGGGACTGTGAACATTTACGCATCAAAAAAGGCTAGTCATATTTAGTGCCACTTGATCATAAAAATATCCCTTGAAATTATTTCTTTTTGGGTGCCCACCCTACCAGGACATCTGCTGTCTGCTTACCAATCTCTGCCTGTGTAATGATGCCCTTGGAGTTACCACAAACCCCAGTCCTCCTCTTGTCAGTTTGTAAACTCATATGGTCACCCCACTGATGGGGGTCTAAGGACGAGACCCTGCTCATCTTACTCATGCCTGGAATTCAAAGGCACAAATGGTAAGAGGAAGGTCAGCAGAACTTGGCTGTAAATGATGCACTGGAAGAATGTTCAGCATTTAGGAAGCGCTTTCTCATTGGCTGTGTCTTGAGGCAGTGGATCTATGGAGTAAGATGCTGAAAATATATCCTGCCTGTCCTGCAGCTTTGTCAGGCTAGACCAGTGGCTCTCAAACTTTTGTACTGGTGACCCCTTCTACATAGCAAGCCTCTGAGTAAGACCCCCTCTTATAAATTAAAGACTTTTTTTGCTATTTAACACCATTATAAATGCTGGAGGCAAAGCAGGGTTTGGGGTGGAGGTTGACAGCTCGCGACCCCCCCATGTAATAACCTCTCAACCCCCTGAGGGGTCCCAACCCCCAGTTTAAGAACCCCTGAGCTAGACACTAAGCTTAGCAAAGTGACAAGTGCTCTTCTCCCATGTGCTTTTTCCTCTGAACTGATTTTCACAGGTTATTATTCAAGCATGAGGCCACTACTCCTTGTTCCTTCCCCCATCCTACACCTGCTCAACACATGGCATAATTTCATTTTAATTCTCTGCCCTCAAGCGATAGCCACCTAGAGATATTTAGACAGATGACGGTCACACTGTGCAGATGGCAAAACATCCATCCTCATCTCAGGCACCTGATTATTTTTAGTCATTTAATATCTTTATAGTATTGCTGCTGCACCCTTCCAGGAAAATAGCTCCCCTTCCCCCTCAGCCTTCCCCTCCTTATATTTGGACCTGATATTTCAAGGTACAATGACTTTTAAGTTCCCTGAATACATCGTTGATTCTACAAGGTAATGGGAATATATATGTTAAAGGAACATTGTTAAGTTTGTAAAAGCAAGGATTTAAAAGTCAGGAAATATAGACGTTGGAAGGTGTATAGGGAATGAGGCAAAAGACAAGAGGAAAGAGAAAGAAGGGTCTCATGGTTAAGGCTGTTGAATGCTGCCTGGGAGAACTGCCTTCTACCTATGCTTCTGCCTCTTCTGGATGCTGGGCAAGTCACTTAAACCTAACTTTACACAGGCGGTCACTAGCTGTGAGTTCCTCATTTTCCTTGTGCCTGACCTGAGACTGGGCTCTGATTTGCAGCTCTCTCAGCACTCACAGCTGCAACTGAAGTCAATGGGAGTTGTGCTTTGCATGCAATACTCTGGCATAAAGGCATCCAAACTGGGCATGAGGGGGTACTTCTCACTTTAATCTCTCAGTGCCTCGGTCCCCTATCTGTTAAAGGGGTTAATGCAGGGTGTTGTGAAGATAAATCCATTAATATTTGTGAAGCACTCAGTGAGAAGGACCACAGAAAAGTCACGTGAAGATTGAATCATTCTGTCTTCAGAGCAGGCAACCTTAATGCTGGTACTCTATTTCCTACCTTCAGAATGCTTGACTTTACAAACTCACTAATGTTCTTCTAATATAGTTTCTGTGTCTTATTTCCTAGGGTTTTAAAAAAGCAAATTGAGAAAACAAAAATGTCATTGAGCAGCATCATATTGACATCCACATGGGTGATCAGCAGGGCTGGAGCCTTTCAACTGCACAGACTGCTGTCAGGTAAGCTAATGGGTAACAGGAGCAACCTCTATGTGGACCAGAACTAGAGAGGAACATTTTGCCAGTGGGTTTCACAGATGTTTGCTGACAGCAGAGGAACAGTGAGACTGGAATCTCAGGTGCCATTACAGGCTCTGGAGGGATGTGTGCCCATTCTCCCAATCATGATCCCTGCTGTTCTGTTCCCTCCACTCTTGTCTCTTCTCCATCCATAGTTCCAGGTCCCAGTCCCACTCTCCTCAGCCAGTGCCAGGCCCCGTTCCTCTGGCTTCACATTCCTGCCTCAGTCTCCTAGCTCACCCAGTCCCAATTTCCCACCTCATCGCAGCTCCTCATCTGATCTATCACTCTCACCCTCTCTGGCCTCCAGTTGCCCATTTCCCTGCTTCTGGTATTCCCCATCCCCAGTGGCCTCCAGTCCCAATCTCCCTCCCGGGACTCCTCCAATTTCAATGCCTCTCCCCCCAGCCCAGTTTCTTATCCTATCTCTTTGTCCATCCAGTTCCAGTTCTTCCCATGCACCCTGGCTCATCAGATCTATCTCCCCTCTGCTTCTTCTGCCCACCTCACTGATTCTCAGTCTGTCTACTCTCCGCACCTCCTCATCCACTCTCAGACACACTCTCCATCTATAGGTTCTCAGGCTCCTGTCTCAGCCCTTACTTCTCTCCCCAGCTCCCAGTCCAGTGTCCTTGCCCAGCTCCTTCTCCCAGTCTACTCTTTCTCCCAAGTCTGGTTCATGTCCCCTCTGCATTTGAATCAGGCAGCTTCCTTCTCCATGCTCCCTGGGCCCATGGGTGGCGGGGGGTCACTGAGAGCATAGGAAACGCTGAGTGTCCCTTCTCTCCATTTTAGTGCCAGGACTGCATGAAATCTTCAGGGAATTTAGCTGCTAAAACCTAAGCAATCTCTACTGAGCACGTGCAAACTGAAATTTTTCAAAGGTTGATAATTTGTCCAAATGTGGTGGATTTTCACAGGGACAGCGAAAGGTACATCATTGACACAAAGGCCACTGCCTTGCCAAATTTCAAGTTCCTGGCTCCAAAACATGGGGGCATTAGAGCTTTGCAAACAAAAGGTCATCAGCATTTGTTAGCATGGTCAAAACAATGCATTTTCCCTAGCTTCGTTCTTGGACACAGCTGAATTGTTTTGGTTGAAATTTTCAAATAAATAAATAAATAATTCAGCCTGAGGCAGACACCCACCATGGGAATCTTCAGCCTAAATGCTTAAAATCTGGCAAAGGTATTATCCACTGAAAACAGGGTCTTACAATGGGAAGGGTCAGGCAACCTCAATAATGGGCAGTGCTATCAGTCCCGCCTGAAATAAATGAAGAGGAGAAAAGAAAACGATGTTCTGATGTAGAAAAGGAGGTCATCTCACAAGCGCCTGTAGAAACCAACTGCTGGTGCTACTGAGTCCTGTAGCCTTTCCTGGGGCCACCTCTTTGCCATCACAGTCAGGTCTCAGGAGGCTGAGTCTGTGCACACTTGCGAGATCTCCAAGAAAACCCAGGGTGCTGCAAGTTACATTGATGTTCCAGCAGGTGGCATTCTTCCATCTAACCCACCACCGAACAAATGCCACTGCAGTCCTAAGGGGTGTGATGCTGCTGGGGGTAGGTTTTTGGATGTGAAACAGGAAGCCTTGGTCACTTGGGGTAATTAAAGACCTTCTGGCATTTTGTAAAGGAGGACTAATGTTAAGCTCTGCCAGCCTGGGTTCAGATTTTGCATTACTACCTAAACGTGCTCCCTAAATTCCCCTTGTGGCTTCAGCTGGCTACATTATTCTTTCTTATCCTTGTGCCGTCGGATGTCAAACAGCTGTTGTGTTGCATATTGAAGCTGGGTGCATTTCAGAGGTGGCGAAGTCAGTCTTGTGTAAAATGCTTTGTGACCAGGACAAAAGGCATACTGGAGATGTAAGTTTGTAACAACAATTAGTGGGAGATTGTCGAGACAACACTACCGCCTACAAGCAAATGGAACTCAGTCGAGCCCTAAGAGATTGTGCATACATTGGTTATACGCCATAAAGGCTGGATGTTGTTGAGAGGCAGGCGCAAGGCGGGGAACAACGTTCACACCATGGAACAAGTCACGTTCTCAGATAATCATGTGTGTAGTTATTCTATACATCTCTGTAGCATAGGGTGAAAGCGTGGCACCTTGCAGTTCAAGAACAGAACATACCAGGAAAAGTGAGCTTAAAAAATGTCTTAAAATATTGATTAAAACAACGCTCTCTTTGGGAACAGGTTGTCTTGGGGGTTCTGGAGAGAGAGATTTTTTCTTTGTAGGGTATCGGTTCAAGTTCAAAACCACTTACAATGATTCACATGGCCACAGTTACAGCGGTGGATAATGATGTATTTGCCAACTGGTGCCACTTGATATGATAGCACACTTATCCACTAAGCAGACTCCTTCACCTGAGGCCTGGACTTGCTGTGCAAACGTGTTCTGAGTCTCTCAAAAGGACCCTTAAGGGGCGAATGCAGCAGCTGATTTAGACAGTAGAAGAATGCAGAGCTGGCCTCTGTTGGAAGTCCTTTAGCTTGGAGTTGTGTGACCAAGCTGGTAGGAGCAGATCTCAGCTGGAAGTGGTCCTTGGAGATCTTGCAGATCATCCCAGAAAACTTTATTTCTGTGGTTTTTTGTGTTTGTGTTTTGGATGTTTTTGCTTGTGTGTTTTGCTGAGACCTCTTTGCCTCAACTTCTCATATATAGTTGCAGCTAAAGACAAAACAAAAGGTTGAGCAAAAGGAGGAGGGATGGGGGAGGACCCACAGTCTCTCAGAGAGGGCAGGTGCATTCAATACATTGTTTTTGCAGCTGCATGTCAGCTTTACCTTCCAGACCAGTGCAGTGCAGATTCTCCTCAGTGCCTCGTGACCAGATCAACAGGAAAGGAAAGAAAAGGTTTTGGCATTGGTGAGAATAAATGACCTTGAAGCAAAATGCTGAAACTTTACATGACTAAGTGGATTTACCAAAATCTACTGCATCTAATAAACCTTCCCCACCTACTCTTTCCTACCCTTCCCACACAGTATCAACCAGCTATACCTTGCTGTTCAGCCTCCACTACATTCTGTTCCATGCTCCCTTGAGATTTACCTTCACTGCCACCAGCATCTTGTCCTTGGTGGGGCTAAGGTTGTAGCACTCGGCCAAGAACACCTTCCCGAAGGCACCTTCTCCCAGTTCCCTCTTCAGAACGATGTCTCTCCTCTTAATATGCTGAACATCTGCAGAGAATGGGTTGATGGGGAGGGGAGAATGAATCCAGGTTAATGCAGGGAACGGATGACAACTAGCTACATTTCTAGTGCTTTACAAGTGCTCTACCTTTTCACATGCACGCAGCAGTGGAACTAGAGCTGCCCAAAACATCAGCAAGGAAAGCACTTGAAAGTCATCCTGTTTTTGCTAAAACTCACAGCAAGTTTAACAGGAGGTTCCCTAAGGTTCAGGAAACTTTCAGCTGAATCTCCCATGTTGTTTTGGATCTGTTTGGAACAAAGCTGGATATGAGATATGCTCTGGCACCACGTTCATGCTATGTTGCAGTTTCACATGGTTTTGATGCCAGACCGGATGAAATCTAAAGGTTTTGAGTGAGTTTTGCATAGAGATTTTGGGTTGGTTTAAACCCCAAAGCTCACGGAAGATACTGTATTTGGGTGCCTGACCCCGGTGGGTCAAAATGAGGAAAATGGCCTGGGAGGAGAGAAAGCACTAACTTTTTTGTGCAGTTTTGGGCAACAAGTAGCAGCAGTTTAGCAGCCCCAACAATGCAACATAAGAGCCCGATCCTGCAACCCTCACTCCCATGAACATTTCTACAGGTGCAGACTCATCATCAGTATGATTTCATTGACACCAGCGATCAATTTGATTTCAGTGAGCCTCTTCACTTCAGTTAAGGCTGCAGGATCTGACCTAATTTATGAAAGGAAGTGAAGGAAAATATCAGCTGAAAAGCAGGAAGAAGCAAACCAATAGGAATTTAGCTGGGACACTGCAGTTTATGCTCCATCTGTTAAGGTCTTTATATATCACCCATTGGTGCAGTTTCTCAGGGCCAGACTTCCAAAGGTGCAGATAGGCACCTAGCAAGTTCTTCAAAAGAGGAAAGCAGGTTGGGCACCTATCTCTGGTTGAAATCAATGGGATTTAGGAGCCTAGTCTGCATAGGCACTTCTGAAAATCCAATTAGGTACCTAGTTACACCTTTAGACACAGAAAATCTGCCCCTCAGTGCTTTCTCTTGGGGCAAATGCCCTGGCTCAATGACCACAGTGCGCCAAGCACTGTTTTCATATCTCACCCAAAAGACAGCCCCTCTAGCCTCTGGACCGGGTCATGTATGAGTCCCAGTGCTTCCAAAGGGCTTTTTTATGACTCCAAGGGCCTGAGCAGTGTGGGGCTGGGAGGAAGAGGTGCCCAACCACAGCAGCAGCATCTGGAAGCTTTGTGCCCGTTGAGGCCAGAAGCAGATACTGGGGGAGCACATTCCCCAGAGCCAGCTGCTTCACTAAGGCACCAGTGCACCACAGACTCTCCCCAGCTGAGCCCTAGTGTGCTGGAGGCAGAGTGATAGCAGCATTAGTGACCCCTCTCTTGTGCTCAGGGACCAAATGTGGCCCCATTACAGCCATCCCCTGTGTGGTAAATTGCTCCCTTCTCTCTCCCACAGAAAGGCAGCCATAATGCGACCCTCTGGTTATGTGCTCCCACTTTCCTCCATAGCAAGTTGCTTTTGTATCCTTTCATCCATCTCCCTTTGCCAAGGTGGCAGAAAGGATCTGTACTCAGTAGGAAGCATTCTTTGGTGCCCAGATTTCATGTTGGGCTGTTGTATCAAGAAGGTAAGACAACATTGAGACAGCACTTTTGGTGGCTGTACTGAGTCATCTGGAGTATGCCAATGAGAAGGAAAGGTTACAGCCCACTACAAGTACTCATCCCAAGTGCCATATCAACCCTGACTCAATTTGATACACATCTACTTCACAGGGGGAAGAACACCCTGTGATGGCACAGGCACTGCTCAATTTATCAAAAAGCCAATGCAATGGAAGAGGAATGTCCTGATGGCTTCAGTTAAACCTGCTAGTTAGAAGCTCGCAGGAAGGTCTATAAGCTGCCATCTCCAGTCCCCTCGACTGTTTGGGAAGCGAGATATGGACAGATTGCATTAGAAATGGGCCTTGTAATGAACAGTGCCCTACAGAGCAGTGGTCCTCAAACTAGGGACACTGCTTGTGTAGGGAAAGCCCCTGCTGGGCCGGGCCGGTTTGTTTACCTGCCCCATCTGCGATCGGCCGAACCTGAGGACCCGGCAGGTAAACAAACCGTCCTGGCCCACCAGGGGCTTTCCCTACACAAGTGGCGGCCCTAGTTTGAGAACTACCGCTATAGAGAATTCTCATTGACCTTTTCATTAATTGTGCACTAGGTAGAAAACTGTTAGTTACTGCTATTAATACTATTAGTAACATTAACGCATAGGATGGTAGCCACATCCTAAATGACTGGTGTGAAATCTCAAACGATAGTCAAAGACAGCAGCTCAGGTATGGGTTTCTTTGGTCTGGCTTAGTTTCAGTGTTTATGGGTATCTAGAAGAATCTGAAATGTCAGGTGTCTAAGTGTAAACGGATGCACTTGGGTAGGGAGAGTCCTTAACCTAAAAACATTTTAAATGGCACTGAATTAGACATTCTTTTTCTGTGTACCAAGGTATTTCCATGGGGCCCATTACTGTAGTCTACATACTAAGGATTTGGGTATAGTGATAAACCCAGTATTTCAAATCTCGGTCCGCTGTTCAGCAGCCAGAAAGAGGGCTAAGAGGAGGCTGTCTCATACTGACAGCACTCCAAAGATACTGTGCTAGTACTTGATAAAGAAATACTCATCTGGAGGATAGCACGCAGGTCTGGGCACCCTATTCGAAGTGAGATAGTTACAGAGTCCAATGCAGGCCAGTGTAGATGCTGCATGGTGTGGAGCGGCTCACATGTGAGCAGAGATTGATGGTGTTTGAGGTTATTTAGACTAGAGGGAAGATAATTAAGAGGTGACATGACTGGAACTGAACCAAATGCCTGCTGTAGAATGAAATAAGTCTGAACTACTAGACATGGGAAAGTTCAGGTCTGGATTTTGTACCTTCAAGTTCAGAGAGTTCAGACTTGATGTTTGCTCCATTACAAAAATACACATTTTGGATTAAAGATCCGGCGTTTGGAGCAGGGCTCCTGTGTGGGTAATTTAAACTACCAATGGGTTGTTAACATCATGACCTATGTGATGTCCCTGAACAGGCCAGGAGTACAGAGTAGAAGTTTCAGGTAAGAGGGAAGATACGTAAGAATAATTTAAGGAACATAAGAACAGCCACACTGGGTCAAACCAATGGTCAAGCTAGCCCAGTATCCTGTCTCCGACAGTGGCCAGTGCCAGTTGCTTTAGGGGGATGAACAGAACAGGGCAATTTTGAGAAATCCATCCCTGTTCTTCAGTCCCAGCTCTCAGCAGTTAGAGGTTTAGAGACACCAGCAGCATCGGGTTGTGTCACTGACCATCTTTGCTAATAGCCATTGATGGATCTATTCTCCATGAACTTTTTAAAACTTAGTTATACTCTAAACCAGGGGCGGGCAAACTTTTTGGTCTGAGGGCTGCATCGGGTTTCGTAAATTGTATGGAGGGCCGGTTAGGGGAGGGGCTCGTGGCCCAGCCCCCACCTCCTATATGCCCCACCTCAGGACTCTTGCCTCCATTCAACCCTGTTCCCCCCCCCAACCCCTATCCACACACACACCCCCCGACCACCACCCTGAACTCCCCTGCTCTCCATCCAACCCCCTTGCTCCCTTACCATGCTGCCTGGAGCACCGGTGGCTGGCAGCACTACAGCTGCCGCCACCACGCAGCACAGAGCACTGGGTCAGGCCGGACTCTGCAACTGTGTTGTCCCAGGAGCTCACAGCTCCGCCACCCAGAGCATTGTGCCAGCAGTGGAGTGAGCGAGCTGAGGCTGCGGGGGAGGGAGGACAGCAGGTGAGGGGTCGGGGCTAGCCTCCCAGGCTAGGAGCTCGGGGGCCTGGCAGGACAGTCCCATGGGCTGGATGTGGCCCGTGGGCCGTAGTTTGCCCACCCCTGCTCTAAACCTTCACAGCATCTCATGTCAATGAGTTCCACAGGCCGACTGTGTGTGCATTGTGTGAAGTAGTACTTCTTTTTGTTTGTATTAAACCTGCTGCCTATTAATTTAGTTTGGTTATCCCTAATTCTTAGGTTATGTGAAGTGGTAAATAATACTTCCCTATTCACTTTCTCCACACCATTCATGATTTTACAGACCGCTATATACCCTCTATGTACCCTTTACAGGAACTCCATATACCCTTTACGGGCCCTCTATGCCAGAGACTGAATTAGATGACCATCCATGGTCCCTTCCAGTCCTATGATTCTATCATATTCCCCCTGAGTCGTCTCTTTTCTAAGATGAACAGTTCTAGTCTTTTTCATCTCTCCTCATATGGAAGCTGTTCGATACTCATAATCATTTCTCTTGCCCTTCTCTGTACCTTTTCCAATTCTAATATATCTTTCTTGTGATGGGGCAACAAGAACTGCACGCTGTATTCAAGGCGAAGGCGTACCATGGGTTCATACAGTGGCATTATGATATTTTCTATTATCCTTTTCCTAATGGTTCCTAACATTCTGTTAGGTTTTTTTTTTAAGTGCCACTGCATATTGAGCGGATATTTTCAGAGAAGTATCTACGATGACTCCAAGATATTCATGAGTGGGAACAGCTAAGTTAGACCCCATCATATTGTATGTATAACTGGGATTATTTTTTCCATTGTGCATTACTTTGCATTTAACACTGAATTTTATCTGCCATTTTGTCACCTACTTTAGTGAGATCTCTTTGCCACTCTTTGCAGTCAGCTTTGGACTTAACTATCTTGAGTAATTTTGTATCACTTGCAAATTTTGGAACCTCATCGTTCACCCCCATGTCCAGGTCATTTATGAATATGTTGAACAGCACATCTCAGTACAGCTCCTTGGGGGACCATACTATTTAGATTGCTCTACTGTGAAAATGGTCTGTTTTCATGGACCATTTATTCCTATCCTTTGTTTCTTGTCTTTTAACCAGTTACTGATCAATGAGAGGATCTTCCCTTTTATCTCATGTCTGCTTACTTTGCTTAAGAGCCTTTAATGATGGACCTTTCTGGAAGTACACTATATTGGACTAGATCACCCTCGTCCACATGGTTGTTGACTTTCTCAAAGAATTCTAATTTGTGAGGCATGATTTACAAAGTCATGTTGATTTTTTTTCTGTATGGCTATTCTTACGTTCTTATGTAACATATGTTTATATCTATGTCTGATAATTTTGTTCCTTGCAACAGTCTCACCTAATGTGCCTGCTACTGAAGTTAGGCTTACTAACCTGCAATAGACAGGTTCATCTCTGGAGCCTTTTTTAAAAAATAGGCATTATATTAGCTACCTCCAAGTCATTTGGTACAAAGGCAAATTTAAATGACAAGTTTCATTCACAGTAAATAGTTCTGCAATTTATATTAGTTCCTTCAGAACTCTTGGGTGAATTCCATCTGGTCCTGGAGACTTATTACTGTTTAGTTGATCAATTTGTTTGAAGACCTCCTTGGTGGACACCTCAATTTGGGACAGTTCCTCAGATTTGTCATCTAAAAACAATGGCTTATGTATGGGGATTTACCCCATATCCTCTGCAGTGAAGACTGATGCAAAGAATTCATGTATTTTCTCTGCTATTGCCTTGTTTTCCTTAAGTGCTCCTTCAGCAACTCCATCATCCAGTGGCAGGCTTTCAGCTCCTGATGTACTTAAAAAAATTGCTGTTAGTTTTTGTGTCTTTAGCTAATTGCTCTTCATATACTTTCTTGGCCTGCCTATTTATACTTTAATACTTGACTTGCCAGAGTTTATGCTACTTTCTATTTTTCGCACTAGGATTTGACTTCCAATATTTAAAGGATGCCTTCTTGCCTCTAATCATCTCGTTTACTCTGCTGTTTAGCCTTTGCAGCATATTTTGGTCCTCTTTTTATGGGGTATACATTTAGTTTGAGTCTTTTTTATGGCATTTTTAAATAGTCTCTATGCAGTTTGCAGGCATTTCACCTTTGTGACAGTCCCTTTCAATTTGTTTAACTAGTTTGCTTCGGTTTCGTGTAGTTCCGCTTTTTGAAGTTAAATGATACCATGGTGGTTTTCTTTGGCATTTTTCCCTGTACAAGGATATTAAATTTAATCACCTTATGGTCACTATTACTGAGCGGTTCAGTTATATTTACCTCTTCGACAAGATCCTGTGCTCCACTTAAGGCTAAATTAAGAATTGTCTCTCTCCTTATGGCTTGCAGGACTAGCTGCTCCAAGAAGCAGTCATTTGTGATGTTTAGAAATTTTATCTCTGCATCCTGTCCTGAGGTGACTTGTACCCAGTCAATATGTTGAAATCTCCCATTACTATTGTGTTTTTGGCCTTTGTAGTCTCTCTAATCTCCTTTAGCATTTCATAATCACTGTCATCATCCTGGTCAGTATATTCCTATTGTTCAGGAATGGAATTTCTATCCATAGCAATTCTATGGTACAGTTCAATTGATTGAAGATTTCTACCTTTATTTGACTCTATGCTTTCTTTCACATATAATGCCATTCTCTCTCCAGTGTGACCTATTCTGTCAATCCTATATATTTTGTACCTTGGTATTGCTGTATCCCTATCCTCATTTCACCAAGTTTACATGATGCCTATTATATCAATGCTATACTAACAACCAGTAGATAGAGTGGATATCCTGTTGAGGTGGGAGTATCAAGTAGTTTTAATGGATTTAATAAAAAAAATTGAATGGCTCTATAAAATTTAATAAGCTAATAGAGAATCAGTTCTGTGCTTGGGAACAGTTAGTCACCCTTTCTGGGGATCAGGAAGGAAATGTTTGCTGATCCTGCTTCCCATCGATCCCAGAATGGCCATAGGGAATTGTGCATAGTGGTGTTTTGGCCCATGTGGAGTAATAATAAATATCATTTTCAAATGCCATAGGACTGAGCTGGTGCAACTTCCATGAAGTTCTTGGGGACATAAAGGGCTTGTGGTTGGTCCTACTTTGCTGTGTCAGCATGGGTTTAAAATATAAAGCAATGAAACACAGCCTGGAATTGAATGACTCGGACCTCGTTCTGCTAGACTTTGGTCTGGTCTTCACTACCCCATTTTACACTGTAACTTGTAATTAATCAAGTCTGCCACCACAGACACTATGTTGCAAGGACACATGGGAGGTTCATCTGAATAAAGCTATTTACCTCCTCCTGGCAAAAGCTGAGTGCTGCCTGATAAACAGCTGCTGTTTGCTGTTCCAGCCAGACGTGGGTGTACTAAATCTGTTTATCTGTCTCTGCTGGGTTACGGTCAGCCTTGCTAACAAGGTGTATGCAAATGGCCTTCCCGCAAGCCCCATGCTCTTTTTTTCTTCTCCATATACCGTTAATTTACAAAAGAAAGCTAGAAAGACTAAGACAATCCAAAAGAGGAATCTAGGCAAGAACCAGAATAATAATTGACAGGAAAAAAACCAGACTCAACAGCACTATAAGAACTCATTCAAGGCCATGCTGTACCTACAAGGACAGATGCTAACACAGAGCACTGAACTAGTTGCCATAATCACGGTAACATCTCATAATTCTGGTCCCACAATCACTACGTTGCTATGGTGATAAGTGATATAAAAAAAAAGATAGACAATGGATAGATACCCTTCAGTCATATTCTTTGTCTATTAAGAATTAATCTGTAGAAAACATTTTTGCCTTCTCCCATCACACCACTGTGAATGGTGCATGAAGCTAACCGCAAAATGCCCAACAGGTTAGAGGAAACCTTAGAAATTATGTTCTAAGATTTAAAAGTATTAAGAGTTGGGTAAGCAGTAGGAGGTGTGCTCACATCACAACAGGACTTCCATTTCCAAGGGACTCAAGGCAGCAGGGTAGGGACGTTGGTTCTGCCATGAGACCTTATACAACCTCCAACAAACTGTTTGCAATGTGGCTGAAAGTGCATTCAGTCAGAAAAATGACTGTCTAAAAACGGCACCTTATTATGCCTCATCTTTGTTGCCTGCGTCTCTGAGTCACACCTACTGCTTTTCCAGACAAAACATATTTGACTCTTATGAGTCCTGCAGACTCAATACAGCTTTTGGGGGGCAAGATGAATTCAGCTCTTCCTCACACATCAGCCCAGCATGTCCTGAAGGGGTCAATCCTGCATCAGCCCTCCAGAGATGGACTAGAAGAGCCAATAGGGCAGGGGTCGGCAACCTCTGGCATGCGGCTCGCCAGGGTAAGCACCCTAGGGGGCCGGGCCAGTTTGTTTACTTGCCGCGTCAGCAGGTTTGGCCGATCGCGGCTCCCCGTCCCAGGCCAATGGGGGCAGCGGGAAGCGCCTCGGGCTGAGGGATGTGCTGGCCATGGCTTACCGCTACCCCCCATTGGCCTGGAACAGCAAACCGTGGTCAGTGAGAGCTGCGATCAGCCGAACCTGCCGACTTGGCAGGTAAACAAACTGGCCCGGCCCGCCAGGGTGCTTACCCTGGCAAGCCACGTGCCAGAGGTTGCTGACCCCTGCAATAGGGTTTTTCCATCTCCAACTCCTACGTCTGACTCTATGCACCTATTGCAAAATTTCTATCACTGGTGACAATATAAGAGGCAGAAAGAGCCCAGCTTGTTTTTTTTTAGATCCCAAGTGGAGTCTACAGACTGGTAGGCAGAAAAAAATATGTAACGGCACCAGTTTGATGAGGATAAATCAGAATCTCGCATAGTCTCCTTTTCACATGGTCACTTTTCTGATTATTTACATGTTTTCAAATCACTCTTCATTCTCATTGGCTTTTTTTTTTTTTAATTTCTGGGTGTTTTCCATGCCCCTTAAGATGCTCCTATTTTCCTTTTAAGACCTCCCAATTGCAATGTCCTTCAAGCAAAGGACATTATGATGTATTAGAAGGTTGATACAGATACTATGGTGATAAGTCTGGCATGCATGCTTACGATGGTAGGTAGATGGGTGGATAGAATTATAGGCACAGTAAACAGTTGCTAGGAATAGGTCTCAAACAATATAAGCAGCACAGAAAGCTATCCCTAGGCTACTGGTCTGGGCTGTTTAGTCTCACTGGCCTGAAATTGATTTGTGTGGCACGTACACCGTTCATCTACAACTCTCATGAAAAGGGACCTGTTTGCTGGTATGTATTTGCTAACCGATTTTGTATCCTGCAGCTCCCGTTCCATGGACAACATGCAGCTCATTTGGGGAAAAACAGAACAAATCTATGGAAATCCCAGTGCCATTTCAATCCACATCTCTGCTTTCATTTGCCACAATGCACCCCTTCCCGTTGGGCCCCCTTCATACCTATTCCCCCTTTTGACTTGGTCACTCTATCTGTCGAAACTAACCCCCATGCCCTGTTCCTCCCACTCTTTAAAACCCATTTTAAAGCTGAATTCTTGATCTCCTGAGTTTGATCACAAGCTCTTTATGGCAGGGCCCTTGACTTTTTTATGCACTTCTAAAGCCTGGTTTACACTTCCAGAGCGCGCGCGCTCTCTCGCGCTCTCTCTCTCTCTCTCTCTCTAATACTAATAGGTGACAGTTTTCCCTAAGGATGAATAATTTGCTGCAACACATCATTTATTCTGTGAATGTGGTCTTTTTCTCTTTTCACCAAAAGGTAAAGTTCTCAGAAGTATTCATTATTCACTAATTTCTTCCATGAGTAACTGTGACAATAATTCTTGTGAATCAGCCCTAAGTGACTTGCATGCACCGTGACTATTAAAGTCAACTATAAAGGTCAGAATTTGCACTACTTCTTGTGTAATTAAGACATGTAACTAGCCAGCAGAGTGCATTTCAAATTGTACAGGCGTCAATCAATTGTGCTGCTGAGTTACCCCTGATACCTGAACTGACAAAAGCATGCGGTAGGACAGGATCAAAAAGCCTTGCTGTCAGTTGTCTGTTAAATCACTCTCTAACTTGGGCTTTTTTCTCAATGAAAAAATGTTACTCATTTGCTAACTGCATGTGGTCCGATTCTCCAGTCGCATTGGTGTAAACCTGTATTAACTCTGTTGGAATCAGTGGAGTAAAATGGTGTGGACCGGTGTAAAGCTGATGTAAATGAGAGGAGACTCAGGTCCATATTGTCTACGATGGAGAAACACACACGCTGTTCCTCTGGTCCAGGAGGATAATAAATAGGCTGCATTCTTCTTCTAATGGTACAGTAGGTAGCCTGGCCACTGACTGCCTTTTGGAGGAGGTTCTCCATCTGCTCCTTGACAGATTTTCCCTGTGCCTGGCCTCTTACGCTTTGCTGAGATCCTACATTAGAGTTTGTCCAAATACCACCCAGTGTTATGTGATGTCCTGCTGGAGTTCATGTCTAAAACAGTGATGGACAATAAACATCAAAAGGGTCAGAGACTTGGTTCAAAAGAGCACCAAAAAGATGCAATTTGTACCCCAATCTTGCGTAACTCTCTTGAGCCTGCAAAACTGGGTTGGAACTTTCCCATAAACAGACTTTCTGAGCTCTAGAAACCGCATGTATCAAAGCCCTTCCTATTCCCTCCAGTCACTAGGGATAACACCACTGCCATCTCTGTACCCTGGGCATCCTTTTCAGCCCTCTCTCTAAAGCCTCTCATCCAGGCCATGTCTAAATCTTGCACGACATCTCTAAGATACAGCTTTTTCTATCCATCTGCCTAGCTAACACTCTAATCCAAGCTTTTATCATCTTGCGGCGTGATCATTGCAATCTTCTTCTCTGGCCTGAACAAAGGCCATCTTGTATTCTCACCTCCCAAGGGATGCTGCAAAGACCATTTTCCTAGCTTGTCAATTTGATCCTGTCACCCACTCGCTGCATCCCTCTACTAGTTCCCCTTTCTTCATTGCATCAAACATAAGTGCCTTATCTTCACTTTCAAGGGCCCTCACAGACCATTCCCACGAGATCTATCATCTCTCCCACATTATCAGAAAGTTGACTCCCATTTCAAGTCAGGCAACGGTGCCACCCTCCATCACTTACTTGTTAATTTTTCAAACAAGCACCTTCATGCTTTCTTCTATGCTGCCTCCATACTTGAGAGGGGCTTCCCATACAAAACCCACAACGCAACCTCATTGTCCTCCTTCAAAGCCCTCTCTAAAACGCCTTTGCCACCAGGCCTATACAAGCCTTGACAACAGTTAAGAAGCTGGTGTGCTGAGACCACTGCCTGTCATACTGACCAACACTGTCTTATTGTTTCCTCGTATTCCTCCACCTGTCATCTATTGTCTTACACAGACTGTAAAGTCTCTGGCAGAAACTGTCTCTGTTCTGAGTTTGTACAGAGCAAATGCACAATGGGTTCCTGGTCCATGTCTGGAACTCTTAGATACCACTGCAGTAGGCTCCCTCTAGATTTATTTACACCTATCTAGCTTTACAGAAAAGATGTGCCAGCAAAATCAGTCTCCAGAGAGCATGAGAACAGAGGGAGCAATTTCACAACCTGAGACTGTTCTCTGAGAACACCGTATTTTCACCACCTCTGGAGACACCTCTAAGGCCTCGCAGCCAACGCATCTCATCTGAGCTCTGCTGTCACAACAACACACAGGGCAAGAGGCTGACTCTAAAGCAGCCAGATTTAAAACCAATATCTTGATTTGTACCTGGAAGGAGATGAAAGCCAGGGTGGTGCATAAAGGGCAGCTGAAAAGTTGAAACACAAGACAAAACCCTAATTTTCATTAAGAACAGTTAAAAACATTATTTCAAGAGAACAGTTCTGTTTATCTTACAGCAAGGCCCAGCTTCTTTTTCTAAAAAAAAATAAAAAAAGCTAAAGCAGAGTGTATTAAAAAAAAATTCCCAACCCTTTACATCCATTCTAGAACGATACATGCCATACTTGTGAACAGGATCTGCCTGCTAATTATCTTATAAAGGAAATAGCATAAAGTAACTCAGGGATATTGGGCGCTCTGCAGATTTTCAGTTGAAATCTGTAATTATTTGCAGAACTCTGCAAGATCTCCTCCCTACCTGGGGAATTCCAGAAAAGAAAGAAAACAACGTAGCCATGTCAAACCAAGGATTCTTCTTGATAATCCACTGCAGATTTTGCCAGGGACTGTAGTAATAAATAATGGAGGTCTCCAACCCTGGTGTACATCCAGATTCTTGCACAGTGGCAAATTCCCACCACTAAGAAGCAAATTCTCCTCTGCAGTCAGACGTGTAACTTGGCAGAACTGTTTCAACAAAAGATCACCTGCCACACCCACACCTTTTCTTATTATTGTCCCTGAGATCAATGGATGATAAAATCACACATATGCCTCACCTGTGCTCAGAAGTCAATGGCCAAAACATTATCACTGACGAGAACACATCAAACTTGAGGGGCATGTCCAAGATGGTTGCCCATCCCAAGCTGCTTTGGGTTGATCTGAATGCCACGTCCCTGCCTTTCACCATAGCTCTCATTCCCCTACCCCTTCCTTCCCAAGGAACAAATCTAGATCTCTCTTTAGATTGCAGTTCTGCTTGCCACCAGCACCTCTGCAACAGGGCCCACGGATGCCACTGCTGCTGAAATTCTTGTCCCACGTTTTCCTCTTGCCTTGGCCACAGCTTTTCCTGTGCCCTCCCAGAAACTCAGCTCTCTAGACTCCATCATGATATCAGCCTTTCATCCATGTGAAACAGCACATCCAGCTGACCTCCCACTCATAAACACATCCATTGGCACCTCAGTCATTTCAAGAACAGCTTTAAAACTGCCCTTGTTTTTAAAACCTTGCTCCTGCTACACTCACAGATCTTCCATCTTGCTCGCCCCAGTTGCCTAGCCCTGGACTCTTCCCTGCCACATCACACAATCTAATCACTGCTAGATTCCTCTCCTTGTGACTGAAAACATCACTAAACCACAAGGGGATTGCAAAGCTACAGGCAAAAGACATTAAAACAGGACAAAGGTTTCCATAGATCTCTCCACCCCCACAAATAACTCCCTGCTGAAACCAGACTTCGAAATCCAGCCTGTCCGCTGAGCTTCATGTATTCCCACAATCTATTTCCACATACATCCAACAGATATATCACAGTGCACCATGGACATCTTCAACTTCTTTGCCTCCAATGAGGTGATGCTTTGGGCTCCTACCCCAAAATGTGCGCAGCTTTTGGCACACCAGGGGTTAATGACACAGCAGACAGTCAAGTGGGCAAGAAGCCAAACCCCTGCAGGAGATGGAGAGGGATCAGGGCTGAGGAAGGGGAGGGTATTGAGCTGCAGAGACCTTCGTGCTGGTCCACGAGGCACCATAAATGAGACTGAATGTGAAGTGGCAGACGCTCCTTGACTCTCCAGTACGTTCCAGCTGCTCCTGGAAGTGGGAATGGGGATTCTTGGCAGCGGTGGGAAGAAAAAGGAATAAGAGAGAGGACAGGACGCTTTCTGGTGAGCGTGTTTTCTTTCCACCAGCCAGGCCTCTGAGTCTCCTGCTGCCAAAGCACTCAGAATAAAACATTAATTCAATACCACACATTTAATTACACATTATTTGAAAGTGAATTTATTTGAATTGAGGAAAATAGTCTTCAGAGAGCGTCTGCCTCCCTCAGACTCGTCAGTCTGGCAGGAGGGGGCTCAGAGTGGAGAAACGGTTTGTTTTACATCAGCTGCAATTGCCATTCAGTTCAACCCTCCCAAAAGGGGCGATTTTAAAGAGATATAGTTGCTTTTCACAGGAACTTTACAGGTTAATTTGATTTTCCAGCCAGTTTTCACTTGATTGGAAAGTGCTGCTGCAGTCAGATCCCACTTGCGATTTTTCTGGATCATTAGTGACGGAAGGGGAAGGGTCCCTCAGGGACCCGTGCCGTAGTCAGGTTTCAGAATTAGTGCTTTAACAATGCAGTAATCAGATACTTAACGGCATCCTATTGCTGAGATGGATAATCCCGATAAATCTGGGAGCAACTGGGAGGCCGCTTTATGCAGTAGGCTCAAAGCTTCTGGGCCGTCCCTTTGCCCACTCTCCCCAGGAACATGGATTGCATTACCTTCTGGCACTGAGGTTTTGTATGCCTCTCTTTGCCTTCCTCAGTACCCCAAAACTTCAACCACTCCAGCTCCTTATGCTCCCAGTAATGAAAGCACCATATAATTCTGGCACGTAAACACTATGCTGCTGGCTCCTATAGACAGACTGGTCCTCCTGGAATACAGGCACTATCTGGATAGTCTGAGGGTATGGCTACATTTGGAATTTCAAAGCGCTGCCCCGGCAGCGCTGCGGGAGCGCTGCCACGGCAGCGCTTTGAAGTGTGAGTGTAGTCGGAGCAGCAGCACTGGGAGAGAGATCTCCCAGCGCAGCATGTAAACCACATCCTTTACGGGTGTAACGTGCAGCGCTGGGAGCCGCGCTCCCAGCGCTGCTGCCCTGATTACACTGACGCTTTACAGCGCTGTATCTTGCAGCGCTCAGGGGGATGTTTTTTTACACCCCTGAGCGCGAAAGTTGCAGCGCTGTAAAGTGTGAGTGTAGCCATGGCCTAAGGGTCTAAGACTTATTGTTGGCCTGAGAAGAATTCTTTGGGAAAACCATTCATTTTTGGCCACACGGGGACCGTGACTATCCCAGGCTTCGTTCCAATGGTGGATGGTGCACATACCTCCCCCAACTCCCAGCCTCTTCTGAATGAGGCAGAGAAGCACACAGGTACCATAATGGCACAGCAAAGCTCTTGGTACTTGGTTCCTTGGTGGGAGAGGGACTGGCTTTTGAAAAACCCAACCTGAGACTTCTCCTTTAGCAACAGCTAAGGTTTGGCTTCCCTAGCTCCTCCCAGCATGACTTTCACTCAGGACTGGATTATACTGTGCACATCATGACGCAGAGCCCCAAATGGTCACACCTCTGACTTTGTCGCTGCATGCAATCCTACTCTGGAGTCAGCAGCAGAGGCACAGGCTCCCAACATCCTTCCAGGAGTCTGCCCCACCTTTGTCCCTGGACCATGCCCTGGCTTCAATCCCAAGTTTGCCTGCCAATGATATGGGCCCCTCTCCCATTCCAGACTTAGGGGCTGCAGCACATACCGGCAGCAGGAGGTCCCTCAGTGCTTACCCCAACAGCCAGGATTTAGCTGCTTGGATGGGTGGGATGGACAGACCCACTGTACTCTTCTGTAGAACAAAGCATCCTCTGCTGGAGTAGTGTTGGCAGCCCGAGCCTTGGGCAATGGGTCTTGGAGTTAACATACCATTGAGATGCATGGGGCAGTTCATCCCTCTCAGGGCTATTGCTTCAGGCTGTCTGCAGACTCAGGCAGACATATCTGCATATGTTACACTCGGGTAACATTTTCAAACTTTTCCTTGTAACCAGGGTGGCTCAAACCACACATTTTTTTAAAATGAAAGCTAAGAGTCCAGTTCGATTCCTGACTCAAGAAACTGAGGTCCTAAAAGTGGGCCTATAGTGCTTATGTCTTAATCTGGCCTTACTTTCCCTGATGTTCCTGGTGATGTCTGCTCTCAGTTTGCCAGCACCACTTGGAGCCCAAGAGCCTATCACGCAGCATGACTTCCCAGAGACACTCAATAGTGTAGCATGGGGGCTGCTAAGCAGGGTTTGCGGTATCCATGCTGTTGACTGCATGATGGAGTCCATAGGCAAAGGGGTAACTGGAAGGTGGGTGACAATTTGGAGAGAGGTGGGACTCTAACCAAGTTGTGATTGAACACAGACTTGTTCATCTCACAGATTATAAACAGGGTGAGTGAAAGGGCTTTGGTAGAACAAGAAGCAACCTGAATTTTGGGCAAAACTCAAACAAACGTCAAACTTTTTAGAAGGTCACCATTTTGGGTTGTTTTTTTTAAACTTCATTTTACTTTCACTGCTCCCTCCACACTTCCTGGTGCCTTCCAGAGGCGGACGTGATGGAAGACCATGGAAAAACCTGTTATCCCAGAATTCCTGGCCTGCCCTGAAGCAGGAAGTAGTGGCAGTCTGGTGAGAGAGACCTTGTTCATCTGAGCTTTCCAGACAGAGTTCCACATAGTTCAGAGATGCCTCAGATTCTTGTATGGCTCACTGCGATCACTAATTATAAGAACAAGTCTTGACAGAACCTAGTTTTTTCCACTACGGGCTCCAGGGGGTTTCTGAATACCTGTCTCCTCTCCTTCGCCATGCCTGGCCATTTTCCTACAGAAAGCTTGCTCTGGCTGGCACTAAATGAGCAACTAACCCAGCCAAGTTTATAGAACAAGAAAATTCCAGAAATGAAGCCATATGGAGTGAAAACATGAGGTGCTGAAAGACAGATCTCAGGCTCACGTTATGGTTTCATTAGAATGTCTCTCCCTCTAATTTGCCCAATTTCACCTCTCCCCTTCTCCCCGCTCTCAAGCAGTTGATACAGGAGGCATACTCTAGTCTAGGGCTTAATGAGGTGTTCTTTTGGACTCATGTTTTTCTTATGTCCCAAATAGGCCTCTCTCCTCCTTTCTCTCTGTCTGAGGTTTCCTTGGCTTCCTTTCTACTTGGGTCAACACCACCCCAATCCCTTTCATCTCAGGCACTCTTCTTGCGGCAGGAAGCCCCCAAAGGAGGAGTAACGTGAAAAATTTCCTCCTGTCTTTGCGGCAC
Source organism: Gopherus flavomarginatus (assembly GCF_025201925.1). Taxonomy (NCBI): domain Eukaryota; kingdom Metazoa; phylum Chordata; order Testudines; family Testudinidae; genus Gopherus; species Gopherus flavomarginatus. The sequence goes on along the minus strand of NC_066625.1, from coordinate 78,527,601 downwards.
AATGGTCTAAAATTGCTGTGGTTTGGCTATTTCAGGGACAGTAATTAGACTGTAAATTTTATTGGGAGGAATAGGGAGTGATCTGATGGGGCTAGCAGCTGCTTCTCATTTAGCCAGGTGGATCTGGGACTAGCCTGAGGACTCTCCCTTCATCCCCAACTCCAAGAGCTGTCAAAGGCTGGGGAAGAGAGAGGTGCATCCACTTGCCAAAATCACCATCTCCCCTTGGCAGAGCTGTATCCTTTAGAACCTCAACAAGTACAGTCTGGAAAAGGCCTCAGACATGTGTCTGTTGATCTACTGCTATCCATGCAGAACTATTTAAGGAAGCACATGATCTTGTTGGGACCCTGTCCTGCCTTTCCCTAGTCTACTCATTTGTATTTTTTGTATTCCGCTCTAGTGTCCCATCTTTATGTAGACCGCATGTGGGGACCTGCCCTAAAGTGTGCTGGATAAATACTATATATCTAGGGCTGACTCTGTTTTCCATCACTGGTGGCTCTTGTTTTATCAGGATCACCCCGCAGAGCCCAAATTTTCACAGAGAAATATCACTTTCATTGCAAGAAAACAACAACAGCTGATTCTTGCTATCACCTGCGCCATGGGACCTGCCCTTTTGGTTCTTCTTAAACTCCAGGGCAAGAATGAAGAACATATTTTGTATTGCTGGTGACCCTGCGGGACACAATGAATTACAGCGAGCAAGACCGATCAGTGCCTGCTCTAAATGGGCTGTGAGTGTGATGACTGGATGACTGCTAAGTGAGTATTGTGGACACAGGCCGTGAGGGACGCTGGGGAGAATCTAATCAGACCTTCAGCTGAAAGGTCTATAGTAAGGACTGTGTTAACAGAAAGAAGGGTGGCGAGTCCTTGTGGGGCAAGTTTTGCAGTGAGCTAAGCCACAGTAAGGCGCTGAAGAGACATAAACGGGACCCTAGGCATCAGAAAGTACGTCATTGTAGCCGGCAGAAGCTGGTGATGCCAATTTTTAGATTAATGTGTGTGAGCCACACCTTTAACTGGTGTTAAGAAGCCAACCATGTGCCACATACAGCAGAAACGGGCCCACCACAATCTTATTTGTTGCCCTTCCTCATTAGTCAGGGATCGATCTCATTTAAGTTGCTTGAACAGGAGCTTACATGCTATTTGTTTTCTCTCAATGTTTGAATTGAAGACCTAGGAACAATAAATCAAAGGCCAAGTTTTGCTAATCTAATCTCATGCCATGTTCATCACTACAGTATAAATCAATGACCCTGATATTTACTCCTATTACACTCTTAAGTTAGGGGTTCTGTCCTGGGAAGAGGTTCAGAGGGGCAGAGAGTCTCGGGTTATCTGAATTGCTTCACTCATCCTTTCATGGTATCCTCTCTCTTGCCCACATTGCACCCTCTGAGACAAAAAGCTCCTTCCTATGGGACTATTCTCAGAGCTGCACGCACTATTCAGCCAGAGTTCAAGAAGTACCTTACTCCCTCCCAGAACCTCCTTTTTGCCAACACAGCCCAGTATCCATTTTGCCACTGTGCCCACTTGGAGATCTTACGGCAGACTCAGCATTGCTGAAACATCAATAAAGCCAATGGAATTACAGCAGGGATGAATCTGGTCCCTTGCTATCAGTACCCTCCATGCAAAACATTAATACAGCTTATGAACAACAGAGGTGCTTAAAATGAACCCTGAGATATTACACTTTTGACCTCTTTCCAGCTGGAATAGTTTCCAGCAATGGCTCAATTTTGTCTCTTGCGCTTAAGCCAGCTTTCTATCCAGCCTCCTATTTTAAATCCTACTCTAAGACTCCTAACCTCAACCATCAATCTCTGATGTAGAACCTTGTCAACTACTTGCTGAAAATATAAGTATACAATATCCACTAAATTTCCCTTATCTATCATGGCAGTTAGATCCTCAGAGAATGCCTGTAGACTAGTTAAGCATGATCTCCCAATGCTTCAAACCCATGCTAGTCTGGCCTTCACAGCAATGTGTTTTTCCACCACATCCTTTAAGATGATTTCCAAGAGTTTCCACAGAACAATGTTCTCCTCACTGGTGTTAATGCTACTATTTACAAAAAGGGTCAAGAGACAAATGAGGAGGCACTATGTTCGCCACCTTCCAATCCTGGTGAATCTGTCCCAAATCTGATGAGCATGTCAGTTAGAGGTTCTGTTATTTCCTTGTTCACGTACGCATGCATGTGTTATCAGACCTGGGTCTTTGTCTAAACAGTATATTCCCTTGTCCGGTGCCCATGAGAAACGGATCCTCAACTTGGGCAGCTCTTTCCCTTCATCCTCTGTAAAGATGAATGCTATTTTAGTAAACAAAAACTCTTTGACAATGCTTCTTTTTCTTTATCCCTGATATATGTTCTCCACTGTCCTCACTGCTGAGATAAGCTCTCCATTCTCCTCATATCGGAGATAAATTCTCCTCCTCCTCACCAACTTCCCAAAGGGTTCTTTGTCTCCCATGGCTATATTTGTGAGCAGGGTATTGTTGTTTGAAGTGCTTCCTGAATTGTCTTGCATGCTGTTCCGCCTGTTCCTCCATTTTCTCCTCCTCCCACTGCCTCTTTGTTTGGCTAACTCCCAATCTTCCTCCCTCACAGTTTCACTGTGTATTTCATCAGTGCCCTCTCTTGATCTCTTTATCTCCCTGCTTAGCCAGGCTGGTTTTTGTCAGCCCTTTCAGCTCATTTTGTTTTACTGGAATGAATTTTGAGTGCAGCCTTCCCAACTGTATCTTAAATATTCCCACTCCCCCACTGTGGCTTTCCCAGGCAGCATTGAATTCCAGCCAGTTTTCTTTAACTCATTTTGCATTCCTCTGAAGTCTGCTTTCCTAAAGGCCAGTGTTTTTGTGTGACTGCCCTTTCTGCAGAGCCTCCTCAGCATTTCAGTCCTGAGGAGGATATAACCATTGGCACCTAGCTACTCTTCAGTTTCAATTGCATTTATCATAGCTGGTGAATTTCCCTTAAATTGCTATTCCCCCTCCCCCCGCAACATTCTTTCCCTTTGCTGAAATGTCTGTGCATGGAAGGAAGCTTTTACCTTTACCTTCAGCTGCCTGCTCCCGTCCAGTTTCTGCACTTACGGTATAATCAACTGTTTGTGACATTACCTTCATTTATCATTTATGTACTATCAACAGTGCGCTGGGCACTTTATGAACAAGGACAGATATCTCAAGAAAATCCACCGGGCAGCCACAAACTCTGACCTGTGGCCTCTCCAAGTGAATTAAGAAAGAGGAGGAAAGAAAAGACAGTTACCTATTTCATAACTGACGTTCTTCGAGATGTGCTGCTCATGTCCATTCCATTGTAGGTGTGTGTGCACGCACCACATGCACTGGTGCCGGAAGTTTTTCCCTCAGTGGTATCCGTAGGGGACCAGCTCTGGTGCCTCTGGAGTGGCGCCCATATGGTGCAGTATAAGGGGCACCGCCGGTTCCACCCACCCTCAGTTCCTTCTTGCCGGAAACTCCAACGATGGGGAGGGAAGATGGGTCATGGAATGGACATGAGCAGCACATCTCGAAGAACACCAGTTACATCTCATGCAACTTCCGTAGATTAATCATTGTTGAAAAAAAACAACCCCAAACTAACCCCAGTGCTGTGTTTGCTGGGGTCTCATGGAAACGAGCATTGCTTAACAGGAGTTACATTGTTCTGCTATAGGAGTGATCTGATTTGCACGTAATGTCAGACAGTAAATACACAAACATTTCTTTGGAGCAGCAAGGGTTGATATGAAAGGCTTCCCATGTCTCCTTAAAATCCCCACTGTACGTTAAGCCGTGCGAGCATGCATACGCACACACAGTTAATTGAAGTGTTAGGTATTAAAGCATTACACAAACAAACAGGGACAGTTTTCATAAGCTAGAAAATCCTTGAGTACGTCGTAATTAGCCAGGCTTGTTAAACCTCTTAAAAAGCAATAGATAATAAGTGCCTATTGCCCCTGCACATGGCTGGTCTTTAGATGGAAGTGCAGAAATTAGGTATTCAAAAGTGAAATGAGTTAGGGGATCTCAAGTTAGTCTGCAAAGAGTATTTAATATTCATCATGATAAGGAGTCTTGGCTCAGGAGAGGCCAGAGTTGGGATCAACTCAAGAGCGTTCCTTAGATCACATTTTCCACATTGTGACTTTAATTCAATACTATGAGTCTCATGATACTCATGGCATGCTCCCCTCAGTCCATACACTTTTGCTTCAGCAGGTTTAATGTAGTGTGCTTTTGCCATTGTTGCACTTAGCATCACAGGAAGATCTTGGGTGAAGGAAGAAAATTGTTTTCCTTAAAAAGCTGGCACTTAGACCCCAGGTAAGGCTGGATGCTGAAATTTTCACTTGCACCCAACTTCCATAGGAGGGAACAGGTCAGAGTAAATCTGCAATTGACAAACAAGGAGTCCAGCAGTCTTCTGAACACTCCTTAAATTGCTTTCTCCTCCGCTCAAGCCAAGCACTATGGGAGCCTGGAGAGGGAGGGCAAAGCAGCTTTACGAAACACTGAATCTGTGCGAGCCAGCTAAATGCAGCTGCAGCTCTTCCATTCCATTTCCAGAGTTCACCTGGATCCTCTGTTTTAGCCTCTCTCCGTTCTTTTCAGTAACAAACCCAATTGGGCCTGCTGCCTTGGATTCTAGTCCACATGCAGCATCCAGGAGTTTTTAAAGGTGACCTGCAAAGGAAGTTGAAAATTTGGTGCTATACACACTCCCCTCCCCTTCGTTATGATGGATCCAAGAAGGCCTGAAAGGTTTTTGTCAAATCTTTTGATATTTTTCTGCTTTAGAAATAGCAGGCATTTCAAGTCTGTTTTTCCCTGGCTGTTGCAGAGCTTGCTTCTGTATGTCCTCACAACCTAACTGAAATGGAGGGCTGCTGAGGCTTAGACACAATGACATTTATCCCACCTGTTAATCAGGCATTGCCATTAAATAGGTGTTACCAATATCCAATGCAAAGCAAAGGGTTTTAGCTTTTCCTCTCTTGGCTCCTGTGGTGCATCATTTTACTACCTCTCCAGTCATCAATGAGTCTTCCAGAGCTGACAGAATCTGAATTTCTAAAGCAGAAGAAGAAGGAGAGGGGAAAAAAACAAAACAAAAACAAAACAAAAAATGTTTTGAAGGACCCACTCCCCCACACACTTTCCAGTCTCTCAACATCATAAAGAAGCAAAACAAAACAGAAGTGAAAAGCAACACCTTTTTTTTCAGGTCACCTTTAAAAGGCACATCCTTTGTTCATGTGAATTTCAATGCTGGTGAGAAGTGCCGGAGAAAGTTCTGCATATGGAAGACCTCATTTTGTCCACAGGACAGGACAAATGCAATACAAACTTCTCCCCCTGCATCCCTGACCTGGGGAGACAACATCATGACCCACTCAGTTACTGGCCCCTGCTGCCTTCCAACGATGTAGTGGTGGGTTTTGTGCCGTGGACACCTGCCCACAAAGAACTGGGCTGAGATCCACAACCTCAGTTCACATAGGCCACCACGCAGCCACGTGACGGCAACAGCTTTCACCCACAACGGACCTGGGCCACATGGGAAGCCCAGAAGTGAAAGCCTCCATCTCTCTTTTACCATTCTTGTGAGCCATCCAGTCCCTCAAAGCAAACCCTTTAGTCAAATAATCCTCGCACTGTGGCTCTGACTGAACACTCCAATGTTAACTCTTTTCTGTCCAGATACCACCCTGGTGATAACTGATTCTGGAGACTCCCTCCTCTCTTCCTTACCCCATCCCAAGCCAGTATAGCTGAGCTCTCCCCGTCAGCACTGCTGCTGAGCATGCTCTCTACGGGCTGCTGTTGGGTTCTTTTTAAGGCCAGCTGCCAGTTATCACACTGAGAGAAGCAGCTGATTAGCCCCTGCTTTTTTGATACAATTATCTACTGAAAACAGACAGCACATCAGAGCGCGTTATCTTTAGAGAGAGAGAGAGACCCCGAAAATAAAGGTTAAGAGTGCAGAGAAAAAGTACTGTCAGTTCAAGATCTAGTACAACAACTAATGGAATGTTCCCTGCCTCAGACCCTCAGCCTTTTCTTCAGCTCTGGTGCTTGGTTTCATCTGTTGGGCTATAAATGATTCATGGACCTTTTAAAAAAAATATCACAGAACTAAGTCAGAATCTGTACTCAGAGAATTGCAAGGCAGCCTGGTGTGGTGCTGAGTGGCTCGTGGGCCCTCTTTTTTTCATCTGGGCCAGGCTGCCCCTTTGTGGGGGTGGGGGAAAGATGTTATCGGGGTTTGACATTTTTTTCTCTGACATTGAAGGCTGTGACGATGTATCACATAATGTTTTATGGGAATATGAGATAACTGGAGTATGTTTTATGCTACATGTGCCATGTAACTTATCTCTGTAAAGGTTCTGGTCTACTGCAGGTGTTTCCAAAACTTGGGATGCCGCTTGTGTAGGGAAAGCCCCTGGAGGGCCGGGCTGGTTTGTTTACCTGCCGTGTCCGCAGGTCCAGCCGATCGCGGCTCCCACTGGCTGCGGTTCGCCGCTTCAGGCCAATGGGAGCTGCAGGAAGTGGTGGCCAGTACCTCCTTTGGCCTGTGCTGCTTCTAGCAGCTCCCATTGGCTGAGAATGGTGAACCGCGGCCAGCGGGAGCTGCGATCAGCCGGACCTGCAGATGCGGCAGGTAAACAAACCGGTCCGGCCCACCACAGGCTTTCCCTACACAAGCAACGTCCCAAGTTTGGGAAACACTGGTCTACTGAATCTATTCATCCTATTTGTACTCATATCATTTTTGTACTTGAAGTTATGAATACTGGCTGTATACTCACTTGATTTCTAAGTAAGCTTTGTAAGGCATTTGGTCAGCTTCTTGAGAAAGGAATTTGCAAAGTTAAGTGCCCAGTCAAGAAGCACTTAAAGAACAATGGATCTTGGAATGCTCCAATCCACATAAGAAGTCTACTTGAGGATGTTCAAGGTAGCATGTGAACCATTGCTGCTACCTGTAGTTCTGAGTCATGCATGGACATGTGACTTGCCTATGTGACTCCAAAACTCCATCTGGAGCTAGACTTTGCACAGGAGTGAGAAGGGCGTCTCCAACCACAAGAGAAAGTCTATCTATACCCCTGGGAGACCCCTCCATTTTGTCTTCAGCTGGCTAAAGAGAGCCTCTACACCCCCAAAGATATCTGAAAGAAACTAGAACAAAGGACAGTACCTACTGGGTATGAGTGATTGCTAGACCCAGACTAGCAAGAGATTAGTCTATAAAAAGGAAGCTTACTGGAACTGGTGAGGTGTTATTTGTATTATGTTTCTTAGACATAGACATGCATGTTCTATTTTATTTTACTTGGTAATTCACTTTGTTCTGTGTTACTACTGGAAACCACTTAAATCCTACTTTCTGTATTTAATAAAATCACTTTTTACTTATTAATTAACTCAGAGTATGTGTTAATACCTGGAGGGGCAAATAGCAGTGTATACCTCTCTATCAGTGTTATAGAGGGTGAACAATTTATGAGTTTACCCTGTATAAGCTTTGGGGCAAGTAATTCAGACCTGGGGTCTGTGTTTGAGCAGACGGGCGTGTCTGGCTCAGCAAGTCAGGGTGCTGGGGTCCCGAGCTGGCAGGGAAGGCAGGGGTAGAAGTAGTCTTGGCACATCAGTCTGGCAGTTCCCAAGGGGGGTTCTGTGATCCAATCCATCACACAGACAGAGCCGCTTTCCTGCACCCTAGGCCTCAAAAGCCCATCACCAATGACTCCAGCTCAGTCTGTTAGTGGCACAGGAAACAGACTAGTCCCTGACACCTTCCCAATCTCAAGAACATCTCCCATCTCCACTGAATCATTACAGCAGCGAGTTATTACTCCTCAAGGATACCTCACGGCTTCCCCAGTGTCAGATATCATCAGTGTTCCCCCTCTTCTCACGGGACAGCAGTAGTTTTTAAATATCTACCCCGGATCATCACAGACTCCCTGAGAGGGAGTTAAGAATTATTACACCCTACATATTTTTACAAAAGAGGCTATCCTACTAGGTCACACTCCTTTTGAAACCCAGCTCCTGATCTAGGAAAATCAACATCACCTCTAAGCCTGGCGATATTTACTGCTTTCTGAGCATGGGCCCGGGCATGCGCCCCCTGCACCATGACCGAAGAACATCTATCTCCCTTCTCACTACAAACATCTGCCATCCCAAGGAAGGAGATGGACCCTCCAAGACAGATGAGACATCTCTGCTCTACTACAGTGAAGTGAGCATGGTGAAGTACCAAACCCTCATTCAAAAGAGAGGAGAAAATCAGCAGACAGAGAACCCATCCCTTACTCTGTTCATCCTAAAGAGGCATTCAGCCAAGGATGGGTTTGGAAACTAAGACCCCTCTCCCTTGTGTCACGCACGGATCCCGGAAGAAAGCAGAAAGGCTGAATACTCCCATAATTCTTCCTGGGAGGGCCAACCCCAAGATCTCTCTCACTGGCTTTTTCTCTTCAGTGCTTTCCGGGGAATGAAAGCGCTCAGTGAGGCAGATTGGGTACGTCTACATTGTAACGTAAACCTGTGTTTGAGCCTAACCCCTTTGCATCTAAACTGCAATTGTGCTAAACCAGGGCTTGGATCTAGGTTCTCAGGACCCTGCAGGGCTGGAGCGTCCAAGCTCGAGGTAAGTCAGGACCCAAGGTCCAAACTCTATTGCTTTGCAGTGTAGATGCAGCCTCGCTAAGACAGCCGCAAGTATCCCACTATTTCATGGGACAACTTCCTTAGTCCTCTCTATCCCAACAGTCTGCAATCCACTCCATTGAAAATGGAAGCGACACCCCCTTTGCAAATGGCAGCAGCTCAGGTCAATGTTAACCCATTCCTTTCTGATCACCGATCTGCAAGCACACTATCAGAGAGCCTCCTGGGCTTGCAATGGAGAGTGAGCTGATCAAACCTTTTGAAAAGTGAGCTACTTCCTGGTAACATGCAGGGTGGGCAGTAAAGTTTTCCCACAGTGCACCACAGTCCTAGGGCTAGAGTGACCACATTTTGGGGTGAGGGGAATTATACACTGGGATCAGATCCACCAAACTCACTTTCACTGTCGATTTCAGCCAGATTTGAATTCAGTGTGTCATATATAGTAGCTTCCTGGGAGGTGAAAATTCAACACTTACCTATATCTTTAAAAGAGCTCCTTTCTCAATCGCCTGCAATGTCTGCATGCTGTCCGATGCGGTGTCTTTGGTGGATGAGTATCTTTGGAGTTAATCTGGCATTGCTGAGCATACATGCTATGCCTGAACACTTTTAAATGTGCAAACCTCTTTGGCACCAATTGATCAGAAAATGTGTTCTGAGAAGCACAAGGCAACTATGCAGTTACTTCTCCATTCTGTGGGGCATTGGACAGCATAGCACCAATCCAGGATTGGCTTTCATCTGCTTAAACAAATGTACAGCTGTTCCAAAGATACCCAAATATTGCCAGAAACTGATGGCAGCAAAACCAAAATGCATTCTTGGTCCAAAATATCTCTGACTGCACTTAAGTACCAGGCACAAAGACCGCACAGGAAGTTGCGAGCAGAAAAGCCACCTTTAGCAGTTTGCCCAGCATAACAAAAACTCACCCGTTGTGATGTTTGGAACACTGGCACACCATCAGCATGTGGTCATTGCTATTATTTATTAGTAGTATTGCTGGAGTGTCTACAGGCTTCAGTCAGGGATCAAGGCTAGGCACATACAGCCCAGCAGCAATACAGAACCATGCATTCAGTACATGTTGTGTTAGGATGACATGCTGGCCCTAGAAAATGCTGCAGAGCACTTTATTTCTTACCTATTCAGCTCAAAGAGTGCAACCACCCTCATTAATTAATTTGGGCATAATCCCAGTAAAATCAGGGCAGGTGGCAGGCTGCCCTCGTTTTACTTCTGCTTCTATGGGACTGACATTGCCTTTAATAGAGCTCGTCAAATAAGTAAAAAAAAAAAAAATCACAGTTGTTATTACTAAAAGCAATATTTCAGGTGCCTTCACAGGCTCCGGTTCTTGTTACTCATGAGTATGTAGGCAGCTCGCAGGAAAATATTCCTAACCCCTCAAACTGTTAGCACCAATGATTCCCTGTCCAAAAATGTGTTACAAAACTATGTTATCCATCACTTCACGGTTATAGGGCTAGCTGCACCCCTGCCCCTTTCAAGTCTCTCTGAATGCAGCCACCTCAAGCATCAGGTCTCTTGCCCTACCTGTCTCAGGGTAGACTCTGGTGATTCTCCCACAATGCCCCTTATACCAGTTGACTATTACCCTGGGTTTTGGGTAACTACCTTTCTTCCTTTTGGGAACCTTTGACCAGTGATACAATGACCAACAGCCTCTTAAAACAAAGTGGTTTTACTTAGCAGCTACAACAGAGCATTACACGAAAATGAGTTAAAACAACCACCACCATCTATCTTACCTAAAGTACTACCATCTTGTAATGGTGACCCAGGGTTCATTTCTTCAGCCAGGCTGGTAGGCTCTGGTGTCTGAGAGCAACTCCCAGTCTGGGTCTCTCTGACTCCCCTAGAGAGAGAGTCTCTGACTTCCTGTATCAACCACACATCTCTCCCTTTGTCTTCCTGGTTTCTTTAGCAAGTGTACATGGGTCCTGCCCACTCCCCCTGTTCAGACCAGTTTGTGGGCTGCCCAGAGATCCAGCTAGAGCCATTAAGGCTACTGGATCTGGTATTTCTCTTAATGACTCTTAAGTGCAAGCTGTTAGGTAACTATTAGACCAGGCCTCCTTCTGCTTGCTATAGGTGGGTAGGCTCTGCTACTCAGACAGATCCCTAGGGTGAAATATCCATCCCCATATATGATACAGAAATAACATGCTAGTGACTGATCCAGTACAGTAGTAGTACTTGTTCAATAGCACCGTCACATTGGTCATCACCACCATTTTCCTGCTTAAAAACTTTCAGTCATCCAATCAGAGAGCAGAAACAACACCATGGACCAATCACACAACACAATAATGAATATTTGAAGCAAATTGTTCTAGATAAAAAGGCACAATGTGCTGAAAGATATCCACTGAAACCATGGAGCAAATCCCTATGAACAGCCCACCTGTTCGCAGAAACCAGAAGCAAGTCACATATGACTCACTAACCCCAAAATGAATCATGTAACCAGCTCTAATAATGAATTCCTTTGCTCTGTTCAGAACATCCAGGATTTGCACCTGCTGATTAGTCAGCAGTTACAGTTACTAGTTCAAAACCGATATCAAAGTTCAAAATAATAGTCTTGTACTTGGCATTTTACTTTAGTGTTGGAAAGACCATCATCTTTTCTTGTCAACGAAATAATCTGCCATGTATTTACCAGGGCGGGAGAACTACACCGCTACCTCGATATAACGCCACCCGATATAACACAAATTTGGATATAATGCAGTAAAGCTGTGCTCCGGGGAAGTGGGGGGGAGCAGGAGGGGCGGGGCTGCGCACTCTGGTGGATCAAAGCAAGTTCAATATAACGCGGTTTCACCTATAACGCATAAAGAGGTTTAGTTCTTTCAAACTAAGAACTGAAATAAGCCTTAACCCACAAACCAAACCAAACCAAACTCAATTAAGGGTGTTTTAGATTTCTGCTCGCCTTTAGTCTTCCTGGCTTACAGTTGAGTCCTGGTCCCTGTGAAGTCAATGGCAAAGTGCCCATTGATTCGAACAAAAGCAGGAGGAGATCACTCACTGGATGGAAACAAACATACCAAATTCCTATAAGTAAGAACCACTCTTGTGGTATATCCAAGTTGGTGAAATCCAAAACTAAACATTTAATCAGGAGATGAAGCTCCCATTCTGAGATTCCAGCAACCGTAGAGAAGCTCCACAACTGAACTTCTGCAAGATCTAGGTGTTGGCCTTCCTGACACTTGTTTCTTTCCTGGCATTAAATGGTGAACAGTTCCTGTGTAAGAGAAATGCTAAGAAGGGTAACCTAAATTTCTGAGCATCTGACCGAATGAAATGGCCATATATTGGCTCAAATCCATCCTTGGGTTAAAGCCACCAAAGCTAACAGAGTTACATCATGGATGGATATGAACCATTGTCTGTACAGCTCAATAAGAACATGGATGGATGAAAAAGCAGCTGAGAAACGATTACTCTGGGGAATTTAATGTACCACTGACCATCACGGCAACACTAACGAGATTGTTGAAGCAGGAGTCTATCTGCACACAGAGCGCCAGCTCTAAATAATATGTCTGGGGCTCAGGATACAGATGCAAGCGGGGAAAAAGCAGTGGAACTTGAGAGTTAGCCCAAAGAGCTGGAAGGCGGTGGAAAGGAAAAGCTAGTTCCCCTTTAAAGTGGCTGTATTCATTTTCCTGTGACTTGTTAAACTTTTCTGTCAATTGATCAGCACCTGGAGGCACTGGTAAATATAGAGGTAACAAGGACTCCTTGGCTCATTACTTAAGCCACAGCTGGAACAGTTCAAAGCATTAAACAAAAATGAAGTCACCCTTCATTGATTTCTCTTGCGCACTTCTTTCTAGGCTCCTTCAAGCCTTTGTTTAAAGCCTGACTGCTGTATCGAGGGCTCTTTATCCTCTGCTAATGCCAGGGCTTAACCCGTGAGATCTGCAGCTTGCACTGGGTACAAATCAAAATGGAGGGATGATGTTCCGCTGCACTTAGCTGACAGAAGTAGGAGTTTCTTTGCTGTTTGCCTTGTCTCTGCCCAGTGGACAAAGGAGGGGGCTGGGAGCATGGAGAACTTAAGGGCAGAATGGGAGAGGGAAGCAAGGAGTGGGATTTTCTTGAAAGGAGCTTTATTGGTTTCTCTGGGATGATGTGCTGATCAGTGCTAATGGCCTCCTAGATCAACAAGACAGTGGTCAGAGTTTCTGAGCTCACCTTGTGCAGTTTGTGGAAACAGCTGGACAGAGTGCAGGCAAGTGCCTGTGAAAGCTTCCAGAGTATGTTCTGCCAGCACCTCAGTCCCGACCTGCACCACCCTCTCCTGTTCTGCACAGCTCTGCCCATGCACCTCAGTCTTGGTCAGACTTATTTTACATAGAAGCTTACTTGGCCACTAGCTCACACTACTGATGTCTCAGTAACCATGAAGTCCTAATACAAGTATTAGTGATCCACTGCCAGGTACAAAAGACCCCAAACCCACCAGCAAGCACAATGAGAACCTCCGCTGCTTCTTTCAAGTGCTAAGACACAACTATGCCTGCTTATCTGGGGTTCACAGCTTTCAAAATACGTTGAGGTCATGGGAATTCACATGCTTGGAGAAATCAGCTTCCATGGAAATGCAAGGCAGGAGGACTGAAGGCTGACCACAACTGGGCCATAATGTCAGGCTACAGTAATTGATTATCAGGTCCCGGCTGGCAGCATTACGGATCTGTGAACCCCAACCAGGGAACTGGCACACTGGGCAAAGGGAAAGATTGGGGTGAGCTCCCGATGGCTGCATGCTTCCAGCACGCCTAGGGGAAGCCTAGGATCTGGCACCCAGTGCAGCAGTGAGTTGGTTAGCCTCTGCATGAGATTGTGAATCATGCCCACTCCCCTCAGAGGAGCACATCCCCTCCTCTCTGGGTACACTGGCACAGGGCCTGGAGTGGGAGAGAGCCTGAAGGGCATCCTGGGTTCAACAAGACCTTGTTGCTGTCAACCCCAGCACCTATTCACCAGGCAGAGATATTGTGATTAGAAGCACGGGCAGAAAACTGCTTATGGCACCCATGCAATACGTGTTTGAAAGTCAACTCAGGACATTGGAGAGGCAGATTGATGCCAGACCATGGTACCTTATTTTGCTCACTGGGGGCCAGTGAGAGACCATCAAAACCTCCTTGGGCCTTTTCAGAAGAGTTACAGTGAAACTGCTCTTACAACATCCCACTGCTGTCAGTTCAACTATCTCCCATCCAGCACCGTTCTGGAGTTCCTCCCCTCCTTTCGTATACGCACACATGGACACATACAGGTTGGTGTGGTGGTGGTGAGAGCGTTATGAAAATGATAGCTTCGCCCGACAGCCTCATAGGCACAGCTGTCACCATCCCTCCAGTTTACCAAGCCTGACAGATCATGGAGAGTCTCAAGTCAAGCCCTGGGGCAACTGAGATATTTGTCCATTTAGACAAAGATGGGGAAAAGGCTGAGTAAAACAAAGTTACCTTCATCCCCACTCCATTCGCAGCCATCGGCTTAACGGGATAGCTCTTCCAGATCGAGGATCCTTGCTGGGACATCTGCTCTGGCACATGTGCAAGTAGACCTGAGGTAAGCTTCAGAGACCCAGATAAAATGATGAGCTAAGAGCCACCACTCGTTCCTCTGTCGTCTGGAAAAGGAGCCCATCTTTGTAAGCCCTTAAATTGCCTGTTAGCCTGCTGTGTCTCAGAGAGGGAGGTCATTGGAGATAAGTGCTGATGGATGGCTGGGAATCACTAGCTATTCAGATATGTAGTCAGCAGAGCCACAGTTCTATGAGAAGACCAGCCTCCAAACCAACATGGGTGACAGAGCCAAGAATTGGGGCAGGTCTACACTACAGCGGGGATTGACGTGTTGAGATTGATCCACCGGCAATCAATTTAGCGGGTCTAGTAAAGATCCACCAAATCGACTGCAGATTGCTCTCCACTCGACCCCTGTACTCTGCCCCCGATGAGAAGAGTAAGGTAAGTCGACAGGAAATTTTCTCCCACTGACCCTTTGCGGTGTATACCCCACAGTAAGCCGACCTAAGGAGAGTAGGTTGACATATCACGGTAGTGTAGACATAGCCTCAGAGCTGAGCACTTTTCACACCAGAACAGCAAATTTCCCTCCCAACCAAAAAACTGTACCCAAAACGCATAATTAAGCAGTAAAGTATGGGAGGCGTCAGTCTGACCTTTTCTTTATTTTGTCTTCAAAGAACAGACCTGGTGCAGGTGTTTCGTTAGAAAATAAAGTGTTTATTAAGAAACTAGACATTGAACACCCCTATAGTCTCTGTGAAAAAGGGACTGTCCCATTTCCATAGCACAAGATGATAGTTATGGCAAGATAAGAATGCTCAGGGATGGAGGACTCCCAGTGACAGGAAATGAGGTAATGATTTACAATAATTAAAAGAAAAATCCTTAGATTTGCTACTTAAAGCCACCAATTGCAAATGACTGCGACTGGCTGTCATTTTCAGCAGTGAGGAACCAGAGACTTTTAGTTGGTGTTTAAATAACTGAGACATCAATCACAGTGGGGAGAACTATTTTAAATTTTTCTGTACGGTCAGGGAGGACAGCTTCTGAGCAGAGATGGGCCTGAACTGTGAAATTCTACTGTCCTCCAACAGGGTGTTTGGAGATAAGGTTCTGGGTCAGGTCCACACATCTCTAAGTCTGACACATACAGTTGAGAGCAGAGTCCCCTGAGCAGTGCAAGGGGAGAGGACCACGAGGCTGAGCAGTTCATCCTGAACAGGACATCCCCAAATGGGATGGGCAAATTTCAGAAGATGGGGAGTTCAGTTTGGACAAGCACCCAGCTCTTACATACTTTTCTGAAGTGTCTCCTAACTCTCTGAATCTCTGCAAAACTGAGGCGGAAATAATGAAAGCAACAGGTCATCTCCTTGTACATTTCCCACCTCTCTTGCTCCAATTTGGGCTGGAAATTTCATGGGATATTACCCTTCAGTTCAAGTTTTGATTGTGGGTCCTTATGTGATCCGCACTGAATTCTCCCAATTCTAATGCAGCTGCCCCTTCATGCGTAGGCATTAATTTAAAACAAACTGCCACCATTTCTCTTCTATTATACTTCACATTTTTATGCACGAGAACCAGTAAGAGAAGCAAGAGAATGGAATGTTCAGTGGAGCGTCTCTGTGTGGAGTTCGAGAACATTCCTGCAATCTCTAGGAATGTTCCGCACGCGACACTCGTGAAGGGCAAGATGACAATGGAACATCCCATTCTTACACTTCTGCTCAATGCTGGCTGAGGGGGAACCTTCTCGCTTCCCAACGGCATCAACCTATCAGGGCTGGTGATGATAAACATTGTCTCAGGCCATTGAGGGAGGCAAGCAAGGTAACCGACTGGTGAGGGAGCTCATAGTTTGCAACTCCTGCCAGAAAGGAATCTGACCAAACCTGGATACTTTGTTTTTCTCCCCCTCCTCCTTGAAAACCTGCCTTATTTTATAAGTTTTCAGTGGTGTCTGTGAGCACATCTTCCTTTCCCATGCATGCGCTCTCCAGAGTATCCAAGGAGAGACCCATCCCAGGCCAGTCCAGACTGTGAGTTGCCATTAAAGGCAGTTATCTTCTCATAAAGGTAGGATCAAAGGTTTGATTTTTCCATCTGAGAGGCTGAGGATGGAGTAAGGCAAGAGAAAAAAAACATACAAATATTGATCAAAGAACAGGATCAATATTTCTGTTTATGCCACCAAAGAAGCAACAGAATGTTTTCATCTCCTTCAGTTTGTCTGCCTTTAGCTGATCGTTCTGTGTACATGACTGGATTACACTACATCTCTACCTCAGTGAGGAAGGAGGGGAGGAAAAAAGGCCCATGGGTTCACTGACTGGGGCCAGCATGTGTCTGATATGCTTTCTCACTTGGCTTACTGCCCTACTCCCGGCAAGGTCACCAACCCATCCTACAACACTGACGTTCCATCCATGTGGGAAGTCCAGGAAACTCTTCAGATAAAGCTCATCATTCCAGCAGTAGGGAGAGACCAAAGCACAACAATGATATGGTCAGCACCAAGGAGCTGTTCTAACACACACAAATGAAAAAAGCCTCCTAGGACAGTTGTATGTCAAAAATAACCACATTCTCTCCTGTCAGAGAAGTAAGATTTTTATTCCTGCCCATCTTCACTTTCTGTGCAAAATCGGGGAGCAGAGGGCTTCCTTTGTTCTTACCAAAAGTCTTCGCTATGCTTTAGTGTCTTCCAGGATCCCCCATCTCCGCTTGCTCTGGGAGACTTCCCATGGTGTTGCCACAAGAAAACGTGATGGCGGCATTCGCTGGGTGTTGTGAAGACACAAGCTCACAAGGAGAACTCCAAGCAGGAAGGACGTGACTAACAGCATCAATTTGGTTGTTTCAAGCAAAAGTACAATTATTTACTGTGTCATTAGGATGACTCCTTTAAATTGGGCTTTAAATTTTCTTTATTTGCTCTCATTGCAGCTGTGGGACCTTGCAGGAACATTTAACGAACACAGCAACTATTGGAGGAAAAGAACAACCCTGATATCTGGTGACAGACAACCACAGGTTTCGGTTGGCTTTAACATGTGTACTGGCGGGGCTGCAGAATCCTATTAGAAGGCCTTGATCCATACAGAGCACGCTCACTGCTTCCCACCGCTCTGAGGACACAGCCTATAAACTTGGCATCAGAACAGGGACCTTTAAGGAGTTTTTAAAAGCCATGACGTCCTTTGCTGAAATAAACACTGACATCCTCAACATAAATGCCTTGGTTAAGAGGTTTGGAATGTCCAGGGAGGCTTATTGGATTCAACATAATTTCTCTGAAACCTAAAAGAAAAACAAAAAACAGAAAAAAGAAAAAAACAAAATAAAGTAAACGAAAAAACAAAAAAGAGCAAAACTAGAAAAAAAGAGAGAGATACCGACACACATGTAATTATTTAAAAAGGAACCAAACGAATAACCAGCAAATGGCTGCAGTTAAATTAAAGTCAAACTGCCCTCTCTTTGCCGGGCCTACCTGGCTATCTCAGTCCATAAGGGAAAGATAGAGGCTTCAGGAGGTACATGATTGTGACAGGGAAGAGGGGTGGTGCAAATGCTCTGTGAATTATTTTCCCAATAGATTCATGTTAGTTAGAAATGGCAGAGGCCTATTAGTCCACACCTAGTCCATTTCCTGGGGTGGGGAGTTCTCTGCTGCGGTGTCCCCACTGCTTTGTTCAGGCTAGCTTCTAAAAGCGAAAGCACAAGAGCTCCCTCTACTATTCCTCTGACATCCTTTCACAGCCTCATTGATTTCACTGGCTCAGCCTGTCCGCTCAGTCTCAAGAGCTATACTCTGAGGGGATCACTTGTACGTGGATCGCCTCATTCCCACTTGGGCACAGCCCTGCTGGGAAGGGTACTCTGTGGGTCTAGGGTCTGCCCTGGTCAGGTCAGAAGGAAGAGTGTGTGGGACAGGGAACGCATACATCATCCCTCCTTCAGTCCCAAGGCACCAACAGCCTGGGATTGTCATTTCTGCACAGTGCCCCCTCCCTGGGCAGGCTCAGCCTGGGAGAGTCCCTACTGCTATGATTCCAGTGGAGCCATCATCACCAGGTTTGGCCTATTCCAGGCACTAATGGGAGCTAACCTCATCTGTTCGCGATGGAACAATGGGGGAAACCTGGTGATTTCCTGTCCCAGAGCCCTCTTGGGGGGGGGGTGCTATGTTCTGGCTCTATGTTAGGACACTTTTCCAATGGTCAGCCTAAACTTTGCTTTGCTTAGTTCTACGCCCCCTCCCTCCCCCCCCACCGCGATGTCTAGCCCCATGTACCCGCCTCTTTGGTGCTTACACCTGCAGGTACTTGCAAAGAATTCCCATGTCCGCCCTTCCTCTGTCATCTAGCCAAGCCAATTTTTCAATTCTTTTTGTGGACTCCCATTGATAACATTCCTATAACATGGAGGCAGCCACAATGGAATGAGATGGGCAGGAGCGAGGATGGTCGATGTCGTCGGAGGTAGGTAGTTCCTGAGCTACAGCTGAGTTGCTGTCAATGAAGCTTGGGCAAAGAGGGTGCAAGAGTAGCTTTTACATCACCTTTGGTGCCTTCCTAATCCTAAATCCATCAGGCTGCCAGTCTGGTCAACAATGACCATTAATGCCGCCTCAGGGCTCGAACATCCATACCAGCTACTCCTGAGCAGTTCCAGCAGCTGGGAATCACTGGGATGCCTTTGCCCCACCCAAAAGGTGCAAGTGCTGCTCTAGCCGCTCTACACAACTCAACGATTCCCCTGGGCAGGGAATACTCGAACTAACTGCTGAAGCTGGCTTCGGGACTGCTTCCACCAGAGCAGATAGCGTGCAGAGGAGAACCTATCCCTTCGATTGCAACATCCAGGGTGACCTCTACTAGATCAGACACAGAAGAGACAGGGACAGATGGCCTGGGCTCACTAAACCCTGAATCCAAGCCAGACAGCAAAAAAATCATCTCTTTTAATTGTAAAATGCGGTTCTACCCTGAAAAGCACCTTTATAAAACTGGCCCCTTCTTCCTCATCAGATCCCTGCACGCATGTAGCAGTCAGATCTGCTGGCTTCGCAGACAAAAATAATTTTTAACTATCTGTTACTGCTGTTGGCCTTGCAGAATCGACATGTCTTTGGGACAGTGAGCTGGGTTCAATTATCATAACCAAAATTGTTAACCAAGTTCCAGCAGCAGAATCTTCATTCCTGGTGAGAAAGATCCCAGTTTGGCTGACAGTTAGAAAAGAACGTGTAAACTGAGCATGCTTATTATCAGAGTCATTGGTAGACAATAAACATGGCACCCCGGAATGGCATTTTTACCCAGTCACTTTTCAGAATATAACTGCACTTTAAATTCATTGGCAGATGGCTGGAGGAGTCAACTTTCAATAAAATCAAATGTCTCTGCCGGGTTCTGGTCTCTGCTTTATTTTATTGCAAACCCCGTGTGTGCAGCAGACCCAAAGCCTGCTAGGCACCAAGACCCTCAAGCAAGAGACACATGAAAAATCAGCCAGGCCAGGAGTTGGGAAGTCCTAGGGCTTTCTTCCTTTAGCATCAGTGGTAAGTTCTGCAAGCACAGCTGGAGACTTCAAAGCTCTCCATGGACAATAAATAAAAGAGCAAGAATGCTGGGTCTGCATGGGATGGGAGCAAATTTGGGTCTCACCAGTGGCATGTGCCTCTTACTGGGAGACAATGAGGGGTGTGCTAGGGTGGAAGTCTTTGTTTCCCAGGGTTTAGGGTATTGAGCAGACCTACAAATGATCCGGCAAAAAATGAGATATTGTCCAGTACTCTTTTATGGTGTTTAATTGTTGCCTTTTACTCTCTCTTGTTTGTAAAACCCTCAGAGAAGTTGCAAAACTATATTCCTCTCCCCATCTGCAGTCCTCTACCCTGTTCTGTTTCATATGGATCAGAAACTAACATGGCTTTTGCTAGGTTTTCTTCTTTGTTGTCATATGTTAGATGTATGATGTCCTCAGTGATGTCTAGGGTTGGAATGGGTGAATCTCAAAAGATTCAGAGATAGGATAAGCACCATCTCTACTGGCTGAACCATTAGCTCCTGCCAAATTGGCTTGGAAATCTCATGAAAAGAGGATTTCTGGCACCTCCTGCTTTTGGAGCAGGCTGGGGAAATCTTGAAACAGTTCTTCTTGTGACATTTTCACTCGGTACAGTACCAGATGGAAAATGGGAGGAAAACACTCCAATATATTGGTAACTAGTGACCAGCCAGGCATTTCAAAGCCTTGTGGAAAATCGGACTCTAAGAACAGGCAACACTTCAGGGTGGGGGTGATTGTTCCTGACCCCTTTGCCCATCACTGATCTATGGTGACCAGTTTAATATGAAACCACCTTTCTTGATGGTCATGTGGTTGTACTGGAGCAAATGCATAGAGCGTTTTGGCTGCTGGTGAAGGAGGAAAGGGGATCAGATCTGGCTTACATGTAACTAGATGCAGGACAGTCTAACATCTTGGGGTGGGTGGGATCAGATGGAGCACTTGTCCTAAGCAGTCTGAGAGGGGGTGGCTGCTGAAAGGAGAGCTGGGTTGAGGGCACCTGTTCCAGGGATATGTGATAGCCCTTCCTCTTTGCCCTAGCCATTTACCTTCTCATCCTCCTTGACTCTCCCTAGTTTCCGCTCTGGCCTTCCAACAGCCTCTAGCACCCTTTTTGCTACTTTAAAAGGGAACTCAGAGCCAAGCCTCCTCCTGGTTGGGTCCCTGTACTATACTGTCTGCCTGCCTCCCACTCTGCCAACATTTTAAAGTGCTATCCAGCCTGGGGCTTTTCAAACCCTGGAGTGGCCCAGGAAAGTGGAAGGTGGTACCGCAAAGGGAGGGTAGCCCGAGGGGATTATATAGAAACTGGCACATAGTCAGCTGGGACACTAGTAGTACAGACACACTTGTGGGAACTGTCTGCAAGTTAACTGCCACCTGCGTGGGTGGAAGCTGCTTTCGCTGCAGCACCGTAGGCTATGGTATGCACAGCATGGACGGGATGATTGTTTTTTTCTTTCCTGGGAAAGAGAGGTAGTGCTAAATTAACAACAGCTATTTAGAATCAGGAGGAGACCCTCCAGCAAATTATACCTGCGCTAACCTAGCTCATATTTAAGGCCTAAACTACTTGATAGTGGTCCCTCCCTGCCCTTCTCATGTTACATTAGAGACTGTCTAGGAAGGAGTATGGCAGAAAGAGATCTAGGGGTCATAGTAGACCACAAGCTTAATATGAGTCAACAGTGTGATACTGTTGCAAAAAAAGCAAACGTGATTCTGGGATGCATTAACAGGTGTGTTGTAAACAAGACACGAGAAGTCATTCTTCCGCTTTACTCTGCGCTGGTTAGGCCTCAACTGGAGTTTTGTGTCCAGTTCTGGGCACCACATTTCAAGAAAGATGTGGAGAAATTGGAGAGGGTCCAGAGAAGAGCAACAAGAATGATTAAAGGTCTTGAGAACATGACCTATGAAGGAAGGCTGAAGGAATTGGGTTTGTTTAGTTTGGAAAAGAGAAGACTGAGAGGGGACATGATAGCAGTTTTCAGGTATCTAAAAGGGTGTCATCAGGAGGAGGGAGAAAACTTGTTCACCTTAGCCTCCAATGATAGAACAAGAAGCAATGGGCTTTAACTGCAGCAAGGGAGACTTAGGTTGGACATTAGGAAAAAGTTCCTAACTGTCAGGGTAGTTAAACACTGGAATAGATTGCCTAGGGAAGTTGTGGAATCTCCATCTCTGGAGATATTTAAGAGTAGGTTAGATAAATGTCTATTAGGGATGGTCTAGACAGTATTTGGTCCTGCCATGAGGGCAGGGGACTGGACTCGATGACCTCTCGAGGTCCCTTCCAGTCCTAGAGTCTATGAGTCTATGTAACATAGGCAAGAACAATGGGAGAATCCAGTGTCCAGGTATCTTTTATAGCTCTATATAGGAGGAGTGCTCCTCAGAATGACATCTGAGAAGACAAGAGATGGAAGTGTTGTTTGGTGCCATCCAGTCTAGTCAATGTGCTGGAGCCAGTCTGTGTGTTCAGGGTTAGGAGAGTCCCTTGCACATCCTGATGAGGGAGAGCCCCATGAAGTTCATCGTGCCCTGGAACTTGTGAACTCTGTGGGAGACACTCACTCAGTCCCAGGGCTATGTTTTAGAGGCGGGGGCTCCTTCAGGAGCCTCCCCGACTTTCAAGGGACAGGACCAGCCCTGCAACTACAATTCCAGCCACAACGGATCAGCAGAACGTGAACTAAGGTGCTGCTTTCCTCTCTCCCGCAAGACAGGGGCCATGCTGCCTTCTCTGCATTCCAAGCTAAAGCCACTGGGCCTGATTCTCCTCATCTTCACCCGTGTTACAATCTCCTCGACTTCAAGGGAGTTACTACTGATTTACAACCTGCGTGACAGAGAAGAATTAGGCCCCTGGAAGAGCTTCACTGGGGTGGTCTAATATCAAGCCAGTGTTAAAGTGGAACCAACCCCATTTAACAGCTTCGGAATGGGTCCTAGGAGCTAGTGAACTATTGGAAAGGCAGAATCACTTTTCACTGCCTCAGTCAGTTCCCCTTGTCCCTGGGGCTTGACTCTTGGGGACATCTGCATGGAAACAGGATCTCTGTCCATTAGCAGCAGCTTCACCTTTTACTGCTGTTTATTCTCCCTGGGCTCTACCTCATAAATTGTGGAGAGCTGCCTGAACAAACTCCCACTTACCTCAAGGAGAGCTGAAATTGCCTAACACCTCTCTGGCTTAGGTGCCACCTGAAGTTATAACCCTCCATTTGTGGCATCTCCATCATCTCCACAGGAGCCAACCGCGATGTCACAATCAGAGGATCATGACCTCGGGTGGGGGTGTGTGGAATAAAGAGCAGAAGCAGATGAAGCACAAAGATCCTGTTTTCGTGCAGATTTTTCTCATTCTTAAAACACAGGGGAAGAGAAATACTGAAAACACCCAACAACTACGCAGGAGTCTTTGTGAAGAAAGCAGTGTTCAGAGCTTTCCATTTGATGTCCACGGGATCTTTAAGAATCCTGTGTCAGACTCATTAAACCTTTGGTCAGAAGAATTCCTGTATCCAGAATATTTCTGCTGTTGCCTCCATTAATCTGAGACGTTTCCATATTAGCTGGGATCACAAGTTTGTTTTCTCTGGAACTCCTTTGTGGATGGAGTGGTTCCAAGATACTAAATGCTGTAGCCGGATAGCCTTAAAGGCAGAGATCCAAGATTTCCCCATCACTCCCCCTCTCCTTAAGAAAAGCCCCTGAAGCAGAAAGGGAAAGTGTTTACCAGGGTAGAAAAAAAGCATGAATTTGAGAGAGAGTGAGTGACAGAAATAAAAAGATCACTTTGAGCTCTGCTACAACAGGGTCAAGGTTGCTACAGCATATGCAGGTGCTCTGTGTTTTGCTCTTGACACACCCATGTCATGGAAGATTACAGCCATATTTCCCCCCCGCCCCCAGAATGCACTGTGATGCAGCTATTTAAAGCTACTCAGAGGCCCAGTGTATGGTGGAACTCAGCCAGATCAGTTAGGCCTCCCCATCCCCAGCTTTGTTTTCATTAGACTGAAGTCAGTGTACGTGGGATTGCTTGGAGGAGGGAGGACTGGGTACCCACCAGTTTCACCCATGATGCACAAAGTTTAGCATTTCAGTCTTCTTTCAGTCTGATAGGGTCAGACTTGTAACATGCAGGAGGGAGGCTCTCAGTTTGTGAAGTGCACAGGGCAGTATATCCTGGCTGTCCAAACAACCAAAGCAATGCAAGGTGTACAGCGAAGCGGTCACTGGATATATTAGTGATGAAAAACAAATTATCTTGAACTCAGGAATAAAAATAAAAACAAAACACTCTATGGAGTTGCTCCAGCCGATATCATGAGCTTCATCTCTCTCTACTCTCCTCACCCCTGTTTCTTCCCACAATTGTATTACTGCTTTGTGCAAAAGCCTTCTCCTCCACAGCTCCAGTTGACAGAAGGAACCATCTCTAGTATCTTTCCACCTCATTGACTCTCCATTTCTTTTTGACATTGCTCTGTCTCAGCTTCTCTCCCCTCTGCTCTTACGCTCCCCAAAGCATTAGGGATTCTGTCTGAGAAATACTATACTGGAGCATACATTGTCACATATTTGATTTTTAAATATATTCTTTTGCCATCTTTACATCTGCCCCTAGATCGCTTCTGACTTGAGAACCAGGCACCTTTTCAAAAGAGCTTCTCAGCTCTTCTGCAGCAATTTTGGTTTGCCTAGCAGGTCAATATTTGGTGTTGGTACTATTCTTACGCTGACTCAGTTCTTCAACTACTTCAAGTGGAAATTGTTTATCGGCATTGTTGGAATCATAAACCAATCTGCCCAGGAATTAGAGCCCACTGGGAAGAAATCCTGGTTGGTTGTTTTTAACTAAAACAGGTTATTTAATTGGTGTTTAATACAAATCATGGAGTGGCTGATCTACCAGTACCATAGACTGGAAAGTCAAAGACACAATCCACAAAGGAAACCCCCCAGTTAGGATAACAGCTGTCACATTATACATTTCTCTTCAATCTCAAAGGGCTCTATACACATTAGTTTGCTAAGCCTCAGCAGGCAGGAGCTGTTTTAACTATTATGCCGATGGGGAAACTGAGGCACAGAGAAAGGACGTGACCTGTCCAAGATAGCAGAAAGAGTCCATGAGAGAGATGGAGTGTAGCCCAAGAGCCCTGACTCCCATTCCCTTGCCCTGACCACTAGATAACACTCTCACTAGCTACTCTGTTGGTTGGGTGCAGAGATCAGCATGCCCTCTTTAAACTAATGACGGAAGTGGCTGGCATGGCACAAGAGACACAAAGGAGGATACATGTTTGCAGGTGGCACTGAACTAGACAGCACCAAACAATTTGCTGGCCCACTCCCAGGTCCCCAAACCATCAGTAGCTGAGTTTACTGCAGACAAATTGGTAGGAGGATGACAGCACACAGCCAAAGGAGGTATATGTGCTGGAGAGAAAAAATATTCCATCTCTGCTGCCCTGGATATGTGGGACCGTTCATGTCTCCTACCCCAAGGCCTCCATCCAGATGCCTAGATGGACAAGGAAGTAGTAGAAGAGAGCTTGAGGCCCAAGATAGTCTCATTGGTTTAAGTCCCTTCCTCCAGCCATCTGCTCCAGCACTGCCTCTTGTAGCCTGGAAAGGACAACTGTTCTCAAGGAATCTGGGCAGCGATACCAGCCTGAGAGTCCTGGAGCCAATGTCCTGGAGCTTTTAAAACAGTGATGGAAAGTGGCACTTTAAGAGTGAAGAGCACCAGGGAGCTCAGCCGGGAACCAGGTGTTTGTCTCTACAGAGTGGTTCTAAATAGGAACAGAAATCGCTGAGGGCAGGAGACTGCAGAAGAGCAGAGTGCAATAGGGGTTTGTTATTTTTAAGCCATTAAGCAGTTACGTGGATGGGTGTTCTTACCCTTCACAGAGCACATCTCCAGCTCTTCTACTCTGCAGACCACTCTGTAAAAGAAGGAACCTACCATGGATTTGCTTCCCCTGCCAATTCCCCACTATCTGGTTCTCAAAAAGTTTCCTTGTGAAGAAAAGCAAGTCAGTTAAGGAATAAGTTTCTTCCAAAGGGTTAAGTGGGGAGGGCTCCTGTCCCTCATCTCTGTGACACAGAGCAGCATGCCCTCTGAACAACATTCAAATCAATGCACAAACAAGGGTGCTTCCCTCAAAGACAGAAACTTGCAGTCCCCATAGGGTGTACAGGAACCCAAGCTGGTACTGGGAATATGCTGCTTCTAAGGAATAATCCTAGGCATTCCCAACAGCCCCAAGTGAACGAGGCAGGCATCACATGGCTCTCTCTACAGAGGGAGGCATGGCTAGAAACCTCCCTTCCACAGACAGCACCTAAAGCCCTGCCTGTTTGTGGGAATATGGTATAAAATGCAGGATGGCATTTCCCCCCCCCCCCAGCAGAACAGGAGAGTCAGCAAAGTGGAGAGGAGACAAGGGCTGGGGGCTCCCAGGCAGTCTGCTTTGCAGGGAGCGAGAAGGGATGACGACCAATGCATGAGACGCCCCTCCCAGCACTCTAGGGATGGTCAGCACAGGGTGGCTAGGGAAGGCTCAGTACATCAGTGCAGGGTTGAAAATGAGGGCCAGGGGCTGAAATGCTCAGTGGGATGAAAGCATTTGGCGACCTCGTTTGGAGTTTTCTTTTCTTTTCTTTTTTTTCTTGAGGACGACAAAGGTCTCTTTCCTGCAAATTTTTCCTGTCAGTAACCTGACTGTGAATCTTTGCACTGGAGCTTTTGACAGTCAGCTCTGTGCCTCGTGAATCCACATGATGGACAAGGCCTTGCCTGACCCAGTTTTACTTTGAGCCCCAAACTAACTCCCCCACCCTCTGAGTCACATAAATGCACTATGGGTTTAAAGCACTTCAGTCAGATCTCATTTCACACCGTATAATTCTGTGCAAGGCTTTGTATCTGTCTGCCCCACTTTTGTTAAAAGCAACTGGAGCTCAAATATCAATCGCCATAGAGGAGGAACGATCCACAGGAGAGACGAGGATGCACTCACCCAGAGTCAGTACAGGCAGGCATTGGGAGAAGATAACTCACTAAAATACAACTGTCCAGAAACCCCTCCCCCCAATTCTCCTTCCACCTCAAGAGTTAAAAAGGGAGCAGTGAGGGGAACAGCTTTACCCAAAATAACATTCCTTTATACTTCAGCCCAATGTATCATAAATCCATTTTCTGTCTGTTGCTTCTGGCAGCCAGGAGTCACCACTGGCCGATGTACCAGAGGCCTCAGAGGGAGAGCTACTAAGGTTGTAAGTGTGTGGGAGAGACAGCATAAGTGAGCAAGTGTGCACACATTCATGATTGTGTCTGCATATCTGGGTAGAGATGACTGTGCGTGTGACTGAACGTGAGACTACAGTCCGTGGCTGTGCGTGCGACTGGACATGGGGGGGTCAGAGTACTGAGTGTGCATGGGATGAGTGATACAGAAAGGTTGTGCATGTGTGAGAGTGTGTGTGGTGGGCGTCTGTGTGAGTGCATTGGGTGTGCAAGTACGTGATAGGGACAAGCAAGTGACACAAAAGGTAAGTATGTGACATGTATGTGAGTGATATTGAGTGTGGCGGAGAGGAGTTTCGTTGTACGTGTGGCTGTATGTCTGAGCAACACAGAAAGCATCAGTGTGAGACTGTGTAAGTGGATGTTGTGTGTGCGGATGGCACAGAAAGGCGAGGCCCTCAGGAGGGTGTGACCTGTGTGAACGCAATGACAAGGGTGAGCGTACGATGCGGGTGTGAAGAGGCATGCGACGTGAGAATGTGTGTGTCACTGTGAGCACGCTGCAGCTGAACTTTGATCATTTTTTCACATCTTAGCTCAACAGCTTTTAACCGGAGTCTTTCTAAATGATCAGCATTGGTTACAAAAGGAGCTGTGGGAATCATTATTCTAACCAGGGGAACTAGAGAACATGGTGCAATCGTGTGCACTACAATCATGCTAATTAAAGGCACCCAGAAGAGCTGGGAGAGAAACGCCAAATGGTTCTCACTCTGCTGCCCTAATCCACTAACTGCCTTGTCACTTCGGCTCCCGTCAGCCCTAAGAAGGACGATTCTAACAGAGTCAGACTTGGAACAACAGAGACAGGTCTAACAGTTAACACACTGGGGTCTCTTGTGCAGTGGGCACAAAGCCAGGAGAGCGGTGATGCCCAGCGTACCAGACCGGGCAACAGGTTTCTTTACACCAGCAGCCAAAGGATGCCCAAAGCCCCCTCCACTCCCCACAAAGCGCTGAGGTTTCAAGCTCACTTCCCAGAAGCACAGCAGTTGGTTACAAGCATGATAGTTATGTCTAAAATACAACCCATACCCAGAAACTCATTCTTTTCCTTCCACTCACTTGGTGCTGCTGGGTCACGCCAGTGTCTCCACAACAGCTTTATGACAGCCACTCAGCATGGATGAGCCATCACGGGCTGTCAGGGAAGTGCATTGCCTAGGCTTGTACTGAGGGACCCCAGATCACTGGAAGATCTTGAAGGGCACGTCTACACAGCATTTTGGAGTGAGGCTCCCAGCCTGGGCCGATAGACTTGGGCCAACGGGGATCCTGCTCACATTCTAAAACCAGCTGTGCGGACAGAGCTTTGAAGTTGTGGCTCATGCTGGAGCCAGGCTCTGACGCCTAGGGAAGGGGGGTGGGCTTCAGAGCCAAGTTCCAGACTGAGCTGCAACTTCAAAGCGCTGTCTGCACCTCTATTTGTAGAGAGCTAGTGTGAGCCTGGCTAGGCCATGTCTATTGACCCGGGCTGGGAGGCTCACTCCATACTGCCACGTAGACATACCCAAATGTGCTAAGTGCTTGTCTACATTATGGGAACTCTGCAAAAGTTTCCAAAGAGTGGGTCAGCTCTGCTGGTATTAGCAGCAGTGTGCATCTTACAATAGACAAGGAAGCATTTGAACCACAGTGTAATATAATGTTAATCAACACAGTGCTCAAAATCCCAACTCTTGCACTAGGGCCATGTCTACACTACAAAATGATGTCGACCTAACTTACGTCGGCATACAGCCACCATAGTTATTAAATCACTTGTGTGCGCACACTTGGCTCCCTGCGTAGGTGGTGCGTTTCCTCACCAGGAGCGCTCGTATCAATTGTATTGTCTGCATGGGGCATTATGGGACAGAGCCTGGAGGCCAGGAACAGTCAATGTAAGCAACGCGATGTCTACACTAGCACTATGTCAACCTAATTACACTAACTGTGACTACATGCCACTCGGAGCAGTGGTGTTACTAAATTGGCATAAAGAAGCACTTATGTTGAAGGGAGACAAATATAAGAATACAATTCCACAGCTAGGTGGACACAAGGCAGCTTACGTCAACCTTACCATGTTGCATAGACCCGGCCTAGGTCTTCTACTATGGGGAGTGCTACTGAACTGGCATTAGCATGATGGGAAATTCTGCAAAAAGGGCAAAGATTAAAGCTCTGTAGGAAGGTAAAGAACTAACAGCTTTGTCTGAGTACTTCCCTAGACCTGAAGGAGAGCCCTGAGGAGACTGAAAGCTTGTCTCTTTTACCAACAGAAGTTGATCCAGTAAAAGATATTACCTCACCCACCTCATCTCTCTCAGCTTTACTGAGCCCAGACAGGCAGCCTGGAAGTCTTTACAGAACTGACTGAATGTTCCCATGCACTGTGACTTCTTCAGGAGCCATTACTACTACAACGGTTCTAAAGACTGTTGGGGCTCTTCCGTGGACGTTACCAGTCCATTTAGCTTCAGCTGAGCAAGGCCTTTCCTAGGTGCAACTGGCAAACCCTGTCGACGCCTGTAATAGGATTAACCGAAAAATGCCCATGACAATCAAATCACCAGCCCATTACATGACAGTCTCTTTCTCTTCTAAATGAGATCCCATTTTCTCACGGTTTGCAAGTGATGTGGACAAGCTCCTGTTTCGGATCTTCTCTCAAGTGGCACAGATACGGATTTGGCTGCAGCAGCCTGGGCACCAGGAATGAATGATGCATGGAGGAGGTGGGGCAGCACAACACCAAAGGATACCAAACCACTGTCATCAGGTAACAACTTTCCTCAATGGTTTGTTTGTTAATCAACAGGTCCATTAACACTGAGCAAATGCCTCGCTAATGGACACCCGCACGATCACAGGCTGCCCTATTTGTGTACAGCTCCTTTCATTGATTCACCCTAAAAATCAGCAAGGAAATGAGGAAGGATGTGAAATTTCTGCAGGAAAAACATCCCATAGCGGATATTCTGATTACTACATTGAGTCAGGTACTGTATGAAAGTCTCCTCTTAAAGAGATTTCATATCTGACTCTCTGATTAAAGAAATATTTCAGTATGGAGAACAAGTAACAGGAACGGCCTCAATGGATCAGCCTACAGGTCTATCAGATCTGATGTCTTGCCTTCAAGGATCACACAACTAGTTAATATTCAACCTGCTGTCCCACTCCCTGCAATTATGGATCACACCATAATTCTGTCTTCTCTGCTATTACAGATCGCTCAAATGGTCCATCCAGCCCAATAGCCTACCTCTTCCCATTACGCCTAACAACACTGGACTCCAGCAGCCGAGGTATTCTGCCTTGTGCCATGCCAGAAACATCAGTCTATTTACTCCTTTATTCAGCCTTTAGCAGTGACTAATATCTATAGCTTCAGAATGAGGCACAAACCCCCCGCATAATTCACCTGGCCAAGTGTGCAATGCAGCACATGGTCTGGGGAGAGGCAGTGCCTTTCTGACCACCCTTTCATGGTGGCTATGTCTGCGCTTGGACTTGGGGGTGTGATTCTGAGCTTGCACAGATACCTGCACTAGCTCTGCTTCAGCTATCATGCTCAAATTAGCTGTTATAAAATTGGATGGGTGGGGTTCTGTGGCCTGCCTTGTGTAGGAGGTCAGACTAGATGATCATATTGGTCCCTTCTGACCTATGAGTCTATGAGTCTATGAGCATTGTAGCCAGGGTAGCACAGACTAGCTGCCCAAATAAGGATCCAAGGTGTCCAGGTGGGCATGTACTCCCATAGCCCATATCCACCTAGACCCCCGCTACTTCCCTGGGTGGTGAGCCTAAGCTACCATCTGTGCTATCCCAGCTACTCTGCTGTTTTTAGCACCCTAGCTCAAGCAGAGCTAGCTCAGATATCTTGATGTGAGCATCACACCCCTGGCTCCAAGAGTAGAGGTTTCCAAATGGAAACAGGAGGGCTCTGCTCATTCAAGCTGAACTTCACAGGGCTATGAGTGCCCCGCTTGATAGAATGGTGCAGGAAACTGAGTTAATAAAGTCCTGAGAGGTCAGGAAGAAGGTTGGCAGCTCACAAGCAAACAACTGAAGGGTCAGCTGCGTCACTTGCCAAACGAGTACTGTCACCTTGCAAAGGCTGCCTGCATACATGTAGGCAACGGTTTGATATTGTTTCAGTCTGGAAAAAAGCAGATTCTCTTTTATAAAAGGCCAGGCTCTGAGTTAACATGTTTAGCTATGAGCCCTCTCTTGGGAATAAGCCAACTTAGTAGAAGCAGTTATACTTCAGCTAAGATAAGAGCTTGAGACATCTCTTTCCCTCCCTGATCACAGTCCACTCACACAAAACCTCTGAAAGGGCTGTCTAAGCAGCCTGGTGAGGAGAACACCACGGACACAAGACTGGGGTTGCTGACACCCTCCTATGATGTGATATGTTTATTTCACGGGCAAATGAGTCAAAGAAACCCAAATCAGGCTCTTCTTGTTCCCTCTGAGCTAGTGGTAAATAACAGAGGGGCAAGAAAGGGTAAGTGTTTCTGAGCCAGACATGGTTCGCACATGTGGAACACAGAGGAGCAACAGGCCTCAGAGTCAAGCTGGGGACATGGGGAGAATTATACAGACACTCATAGGACCTAAGAGAAGAACTCCTCTTAGAGGACATGCAAGCGGGTGGAGTAAGGACTCCATGGAGCAGCTCAGTGGTGCCTGGGGCCAGAAGGAGAGGCCTTTCTGTGATTCAGGTCTGTCCCTTGCTGGCAGAAGTCAGCAATGAATCTGGAGAGCTCAACTCAGACTAGATCACACAAGCTTTTGCAGCATGACCGCTTGGAAACCAGGTAAGTACTGCAGGTCTCAGCCTAGCTCACTAATGGCTGGGTTTCTGTCCCCACTTTCTTTCCTTTTTTTTTTTTAAATGAAGTTTTTATTGATTGACAAGAAAACCAGCCAGCATTAAATGGGACATGACCCTGCACAGTCAAATTAAGCTCTTAGAGCACTGTAACCAACACAGAATATGCAGCACTGATCACACAAGGAGCAAGGAGATTTTTTTTTCCAATGCAGCAATTATTAAAGGAGAGAAGGAAAATGAAGCATATCAGAAAATCAAACAGAACTGCAGCTTCAGTCCCGAGCTCCACATGAAGCAACGGGAACAAACACATCTAACTCAAGGTTCATCTCCCCCAAAACAATCATGTCCCATCCAAAAACGGTCCATTGTTTCTTCTGACAACTGGAGCACGATGACATCTCAAGCGCAAGCCAAGGAGTCAGATTCGTAAAATTTCTAGAGCAGAACACACACACACACACACAACCACGAACACTTGTGCAAAAGTATGAGTGTGCACTTCGTATGGCCATTGTGAGGACTCAAATCACACACTGGTTTTAAGCCACCAGAAAACCTGGCGTGAACTGTTTACAAGAAGGTCAGGGAAAGAAAAAAGAAAGAAGTCCAGCTAGAACGACCAAGGCTGCCCTTTGACCCTCCATGAGGATTGCAACCCCCTATGCTCTCCCCCATCATTTACACACAATTTAAATCCCTTGAGAGCTGTTCTGTGTGTTCTTTCCCTCAGTTAATCTCCTGCACCCAAATTCCTCTGCCCTGTTATCTCCACCTCCCAAGATCAATCCTTCTGCCCCAGTCACCCCGCTCTCACGGTCTCTTTCCTTCACCCTATTAATGTGTCCTTCTGAGTGTTCTTTCTTGACATCCTTGTCCTCCATTGGCTTGGAGTCAGTAAGTGTGTGAGGTGTCACTTTTCATGCTGGTTGATACAGAAGACAAGGGGCTGATTACTACCTCCCATTACAAGAGAGCTACCTTAGCTCAGGTGGCAAGGCCTGGGCTTTTGGGACTCAAGGCTGAGGGTTCTAGTTCCAGGTGTGTGTGTGGTTTATACAACTGCTTCTGCAGCGTGTTGGGCACAGATTCATTGTAGCACTGCCATCCTCTTGAGCTCAGTCTTCTCCTTTAGTCCATCCAGGGAAGGGTACAGCAGAGTGGGGGCTGCTCATCTGAAACCTTGACTCTCTCTCTACAGGGCCATCTAAAATAATTTGTGTATTGAGCAGAGTCACCTCCTCCTTCCCTCTGGACTCTTCTCCAACACTGGAACTGCACTTGCAGCATAACTATGAAGGGAAAACGGGAAGTTTTCTACTTTTCTCCCCACAAAGCAATGGCTGTGAGGAACAATGCCATGCAGTGGCATCATGCTGCTCATAATGTTGCCAGGTGCAGACTGAGGGAAAACTCTCAGCTCTATAGATGCAAAAGTCGGCAAATACGTAGCTGCCATGTACTTAAATAATGGCAGGCGTGAGCCAGTTCTGCAGTTTAGCAGTAGCACAATGCACTGCTATACTGGGGCCCCGAGTACAAATTTTGATTTTAGACTTGGACTTTCCAAGTCAGCTGGGGAGCACTCATGGACAGAAGGTCAGCATGACCAGACGGCGGTGGATCAGAAACACAATGCACAGATCTTTGTGGTAGCTGTAAACGTTCGCCAGCACTGAAATTTACACATCAAACCCAGGAGAGGAGCTTCTCGGGTGCATAATGAGATTGTGAGCCTCATCTGGGGTGAAGCTCCAAGAGGGAGAGGGAGACCTGTGGTATTGAACTGTGACTGAATTTTTGATTAAGAAGCTGATGATCAATAAAAGTTACGTGCAGAGGCTCACTGGGTCAATGAGCTACTAGCTATCCTCTGGCACAGGAACACTGGAGACCACACAGGTCCTGCCTGACTCGCTATTCAAGGTCACCAGACCTTCCCCTCCCTGCCTCTTCTCACAACTGGCGAGGCCTGAATTTATGCCTTGTATTTGCCAAACCAGCAGGTCGCAGTTCTCCTCTTCCAGAGTTCCAGTCCTAAGGGAGCTGGGGGAAAGAGGAAGCGAAACTACTTAAAAAGGAACTTGGCTGGGAAAGGAGTAATGCAAGAGATTTACAGTCTGATTCTGGGCTTGAGATGCAAAGTCTGGAAAAAAATGGAAAAGGTATCCATAATGTTCCAAGACAGCTCCATTAATCTAAAGAGGCTTCCTGGAACTAGGACACATGGCCTCAAACACATTAAGCAGGAAGCCATCTCAGGTGCACTGACCACTAGGCAACCAGGCCACTTGATGAATGGTTGTTTTATATGAACAGTGACGTAACATGAAAATGACCACACAGCAATTCCCATAACTGCCATCACATTATTCCCGCCCCCCAGATGACAGTGTAACTGCTAAAGAGATATCGTGTGTTCAATC
The DNA here is from genome assembly GCF_025201925.1 of Gopherus flavomarginatus. Lineage (NCBI taxonomy): Eukaryota > Metazoa > Chordata > Testudines > Testudinidae > Gopherus > Gopherus flavomarginatus. The sequence continues at coordinate 78,493,122 of NC_066625.1, read as the reverse complement.
TTAATAATAATTAATATCATAAGTGCTTTTCATCCCAAAGGACATAAGGCATTACAGACAGCATATATTTTATAAAGGAACCATTTCTAACAACATAGTCACTTGTTTAATAGCACATAGGAGGCAAGGCTACACAGGGTTTTAGGACAGCAAGTGACGAGGAGTACTTCTAATTAACACCACAGGGAGAAATCAGACAGGCAGACTGTCATTACCTGAGTATGAATTTAACCACAACACCACATCTAATAATCTGACTTTTCCAATCACCTTTAATGACCACAAGGAGTGTGGCCAGGATCTTTGTTTTGTATTTCATCCAAAAAAACATTGCCTCGAGCAGCACTGCACATCACAGCACGCCCTCCCTCTGTATATGTTGGGATGCTAGTTCAGTGCTCTGCTGAGATAGGGAACAGCACCATCAACACTCCCTGCAGCATTTCAGGACAGCGCTTCTACCACTTCCCTGAGAAAACTATTCCACCTCAACGCTAACCAGGTTGTTGAACTAGCCCCAGAGCGCACGGGTTGGTGGGTCTTTGTCTTGTTCCTAGTGGACAAGGGTCCACATCACAAAAACCACCATGGGTAAAAATTTCCAAAGTGCCTAAGTTATATAGGCACTTGTGAAAATGTCTCTCCCTGACTACTGCCCTCTCTTGTCTTCAGCCTCAAAAGAGAGGCCAAAGACCAAATGGGCCACAGAGGCTGAACTACCTCCTGGCCTCAAGAGCTGGTCCCTTCAGGGCAAAACCGAGGCATACTGGCTAAGGAAACTTACACTGCAATTTCCTGTGCTATATCAGATCTAGGGAGAGTCTGGCACCCTTCATTCACAGCAGGTTCACTAAAACAATGCATACAATAATGGTGGAATTAGTGTATTATACATGCATTAATTCAAAGTAATCTCTGCAGTTTAGAGTCGTTAATGCCAATGTATAGATCAATCAGATGTTCACAGATTTATACTAAATGTAAGAGAATTGGTTTCCCAGCAACTTACGCAACGTGGGCATCCATCAAAAGCCAGGGAAGGCTGAGAAAATCAGCAAACCTGATACTTTTTCTGGGGTATCCCAAAGAGAACAAGATGATTGAACAGTGCATTAGAATCTTCCCCAAATGTATCAAATCCTTACAGCGCTGGGGTTTGCAATTGCCCTCAGCAGAGAGAGAGTAAAGGCAGCTCATTAATAGTACTTGACACTGAAGATCTCTTATATTAAAAAGCATTGCAATTACTTAGCTCAAGACTCTATATTATTCATAAGGTCCACATCTATTATGAAAATATTATTTATGCTACTGTGGGGAAATGTCATAAATAAGGCAATAAACTCATCCTTCCTCCAGGACAAGACAATTTCTGTAGCTCGGAGCACTCTGTTTTCATCAGTCAGCGAGTCCGACGTCCCAGGCGCCATGTTGCATTCTTTCAGCCAGTAAAGGAAGTCAAGCAAGGAGAGGCAGTAAGGAGAAGTCTTCCATTTGCATAAGGCAAATGTCGCCCTACCCTTCCCCTCGTCAGCTCTGCAATGAGCCTCTTTGAAAGCATATGACATATCTATGTGCTTGGCAATGAGGTCTGTAAAATGGAGCTAATCTTGCACTCCCAGCTCAGTCCACCTCCTACCAAGCTGGCAAGAAGCTAACTCAACTGGGAGTTACCTCCTTGCCAACTATGGAATAATCACAGGAGGCATGCAAACACACAACATGGTCTAGTGGGCTGAATGCAGGCCGGGGAGGCAGCAACTCTGGCATCTAGTCCAAGCAGCCACTGACTTGTCCTGGGACCCCGCACAAGTCAATTGCCTTTCTGCCTTTCCCCTTCTGTAAAATGGAGACAAGGATCCTTTGCTACCTGACAGGTGGCTGTGAGGAGTAATCAGTGTTTCTAGAGAGCCGTGAAGTACTAAGTATATCTACCTGAGAAACCCAGAGAAGAGCACACCCAAAGTTCCTGGACACCTTGCTTCCCTGAGGAATCTTGCCCTGCTCACTGTAAGGCGTGTCCCTCCACCAAGCCTCACTCTGGCTTGCTGGGCTTTGCCCCAATGAACATGGGCTTGCAAATCTTGTCCCAGATCATTGATGATATCTACTAATGTGCTCATCACCACAGACTCTGGGTGACTGTCCCCTGGTTTTCACAGGCTCTGCACCCTAAGTATAAGACCCAAAGGACAGGGTACTGAGCTGCACTGAATGAGGCCTTGTTGGAGACACCTGGAGCAAGACCTCAGCCTAGCTACATTTGTCTTTGATTTGTGAGGGCCCCAGCAATACAGGGACAAGAATGGAAACTGCAGGTTGTGTAACACAATGCTTGGAACTGGGGCTGAGATCCTTCCCTGGGAGTTTCTCCCCCCTGTACTGGCAGCTTTCAAACCAGAGAGCAGATACCAGCCTGCATTCTTGGGGGAGGTAATTCCGAATGGGATATGAGGGAAGGAAGGAAAATCCAGCTGAGCTCCCTTTCCTCTTAGGGAGCAGGGTGGAACGACTGCAACCAGCCAGCCAGGTTCTCATAGGCCCACCTCAACTGAGACCCATTATTTGACCTCACAGAGCTCATCTGAAACACAGGTGGGGGGCATGAAGCCCATCCTGCTTCTTCTGCCTGCATGGAACCTGCCATGGCCGCAGACCCACTCTACCCCATGCTTGATACTCCACATCAATTACAGTGCCATGATGTAAAATGACTGATACTTTTAATACAAAGTGCCAGTCATTTCTTTATTAGTTGGCGCTGGGCTCTTCAGGCCGGGATGGATGCATTATAAATCAACCGCATTCCTGGCCATTAAAAATTCATCCAATTCATAATGTAGGATGCCAGTAATTTCTTTATTAGTGTCGAGTGTGAGGTTTTCCCCTCCCATGGTTTTTACTTTACCTCTTCGCTTTCCTAAAGACTTTGCTCAGCCGAGGATTAGCTCAAATTAATCCCTCAAGTAGGAGGTGGAAGGGTGAGAGACAAGGAGATGAAGGAGGGAGGGAGGCAGGGACTTTAATTTTATTTCAGTGTTGCAATTAGAAGGCAAAATTTGCCATGTACGCTTTGGAGATTTAGCAACCTTCTCTGCCTTTTATCCCTATCAGAGCCACATAGATCTGTTATTTCACAATATAAAGGAAGTGGTTTTTTATTTTGTTTTTGAAAGAACCCTTTGGTCTGGCACAGGGTTAATAAAATGGGATAGAATGGGATAGGGTATGTGAGACTGGGATAAGGAAGGGCAATGCAGCTTGTGTTTAGCAGTTCCTATAGTACAAGAACAAGAAGGCACTCCAGATTTAAAAGCCAGCATATTAAAAACCAATATTTTAATGTATCAAGAACCTGGAGAACTACCGATGCAAGATATTAAGGCAAATAACTCAGTAAGACTCAAACGGATTAGACTTTTCTCTGAAGAACGGTATGTGCAATTACATTAGTGGGCCTCTGGGTGCTACCGCAATGTAAATAATAAATAATTCACAATTTCCTGGGAGTAAAACAGCAAGAGCTCACAGACTTCATGGCACCAAGTGATCATTAGCTGGAGTAAGGAAGAAATCCCTGCTACACTCCCCCTCAGTAAGAATACTATTGCATGACTGGGTGCACTGCGGCACCCTCGTTAGCAGCACCCAACACTGGCCCCTGTTAGAGGTAGCAGACTGGATTAGATTCAGCTCATTTCTACCCTTGGGTCTGCCACTGGGTTGTTCCAAGTGCCTGCGGCGTGTAGCATAGTGACAGATGCGGCATTCTCCATAGCCAAGTTTTGTTACATGATACAGGAGGCAGCCTCATTCTTTACAAAAACTGTCTAGCTCATTTAGCAATCAGGCTGGCTGAGCATTCACAGTCCGTTCACACATCTTTCCTAGACGCCTATGCAGGTCCATGGAATGCGAGTCCCCTTTGACACGAGGAGCTCTTTAGAGGGAACCTATTGCAATGGGGGAAAGCATCTTTCTACTCTGATCTCTGCCTGGTTTCACCACTGGAACTGTCGGTTCTGTCATGTTCTGAAAATGCTATTTTGAGGAGAAACCACTCCAGGGGTCTCTGTCTAAAAGCAGTATTGGAAATGGACAGTGCTTGTGACTTGTGCTTGTGATCACCATTACATCAGCTCTAGGGTACCAAACTATACCTCGATTGGGAGAGGCAGCGCTACTAAAGATGCTCACACTATGTTGGGAGTAATAATTTTTCTAACTGGTACCTGGACTTGTCATTAATAATTGCTGTCTTTATCAGGAGCTTTAATTCAACTGTACTGCCAGCAGAGAGAGCATCTCCTTCAAACCAAGTCAACTCAGATCAGCTCTGGAAGACTTCACCCAACCATAACTCTTCAGCAGGATGTGATGTTACATCTGCAAAACCAACTCTCATTGGGTGGATTATACCAAGAGAGGATGACATTGTTTCCAAGCAACTCCTGGGACCTGGCAACTAGCTTCTATAAAATAACCCTTTCTTGGATACCACGACATTCCACAGCCACACCAGAACATCCATGTACTACATGGGCATCATGGATCTGTAGGAACAGCAGGTAGGTCAAGGGTCTTTCAGAATGCTTCAGTTTTATAAGCCAAACTAAATTCAGGAAAAAACCACAATAAATAAATAGCTGACGGGTAAGAGCTCAGCTCTCTCTCTATAAAGACATACCATCTATTTTTAGTAATACCCAAAGCATAATTCACACAATCAATGTGCCATTAGGAGATCATTCTAAAGCTTTCTTCATTATCATTGGCATCAGGGCTGCAAGAGTTAGCAATATCCCCGGGACAAGCTGCTGTGTCACCATTATGCCAGGCGGAGAGGACAGAGCTCTGAGCCAGGACAGCAATGACTGATGAAGACCATTATGTCTTTCTGTGGCACAGACACCCACCTCAGCCCCAAGAACAGAGTGGAGCTGGGACAAATTCAACCAGATAGACACTACAAAATACCAATACGTAGGTGAGCGAATGATTAAACAGGCACCAATTTATAGCATGATAATCTCTCTCCTCATTCTGCCACCTGCCCTATCCTTTTCTTTCTCACCCCACCACTCCCACAATGCCTCACGGTTTATGACCTGCCAGCACTGAAAATCCAGTCTCTCTCGCCAGCTCATGAAAACCCTTCATCCCCAGCCCCAAAATTGCAGAGACAGCCATTTTTGACAGGTAGGGGCAATATGTGAAAGGAAAGCTGCCCAGGCTGCATGTCAGTGAGCTCGCTGGCATTGCTGGGCTTGCATGGGGGTGGGGGGGAGCGGCAAGCGTGCTCAGCAAAAAGTAGAAGATTCACAGGTGTAAAGTTATTTGTGAGCAGAAGTGTCTGATAAGTGGGTGTGAACGTACATGTGAGAGCACACGCATTGGTGAGTGAGTGCCTGTAGCTAATCCAGCTACAGTTTTATACCATGCCTGTCACTACAGTATACGAGTGAGCATGCATATGTACACAAATTAATATGTACGTCGGACAGCGTACAAATAAGGGTGATGGGTATGTGATTGCAATACATGGGCGGGACAGACTACATATAAAGGAGATGTGCAGGTGTGCAAATGAGTGTGCAAGCAAAGTGTGCATGTGCCCAGGGTGGCAAGTGAGTATATAACACATCCTTGCTGCAGCCAAGTAGCTTTCATGTTTAATCATTATTCTCGTGTGGAAGAGTTTGCTCCCATACTGCTGAAGTGGGAAGGATCAAACCACTCTTTTCTTGATGGACAGACAGGGCTTCTGATGAGTGACAGCAGCCTGCAGTGCTAGAGCCTCTCTGGGCCATTAGGAAATATGCTGAAGGCTTTTCCTTGCACTGCTTCTTCGTACAGCTTACAGGCCCCCTTCGTAGAGCTTTGGCTCCATTCTAAAAATCACCTCAGGCAAGCCGACACTAGCTGTCACCTTTGGACATGCCAGGATTAAAGGGGCCTCAGGAGTGACTATGGCCAGAGGATGTGTGTTTAGGGGAAGACTTTGCTCATTGTTTGATGTCTGCATGTGGGTCTCGTCCCTTCATGAGCATTGTCTCCCTGCTGGCAGGTCAGTGTCAGCAGCACATAACTGAGTTATGGCTGAGTTAATGGTTTGTTTTCTAATGGAATTGGATTCGCTGCACACAGGAGTGTTGCTTCCGGATGCAGCATCACCCGCCACAGCTGTGCTGTCAGCTTCAGTTCCTGGCGCGGGCTGGCATTGTGCTTTGCTGCCTTTGATCCATTTTGTTGCTACAAACATCTCCAATAAACGCACATTAAAATAACAGTGGTAGGATCTAACTCCCTTAGAGCCCATCTTGACAGCTGCAGGAGGTGATTTGCTTGTATGCAAATAGAGATAGCATGTGTGTCACATTAGGAGTAGGGCAGGACTGTCCCACCAGGCACTGCATTATTGGCTACCACAATGCCTTGCAATGCTTGCAGGGTTTGGGCAGAGACAGGCAGGACAGGAATTTTCCTCCTTAATTGTTTGGCTTCTCCTGAATGGACCCATGTAGAAACACCTGCAGTACTGGCCAACAGTCCTGGGGTACGTGGGAAGAATGCACCTGCCAGCCATTCCACTACAGCCTGCTACTCCCTCGGCTCAGTAGCAAGCTAATGGCCCATGGCAGGAAAGGCAGAAGACCAGTTCCCAGTGGTGTTAATCCAGAGTGTCAAATTGCAGCTCAGAATAGCTCTGGAATGGGTCTGGATGGTGCCACTCTCTGCCTGAGATTGGTTTGACTTCTCAGCTCTGGCATTTGTTGCCATTTCTTTCTCCCTTCCTCCGCTGGGTGAATGGGATGGAGAACAAATGCTTAGAGATAAGGAATGCTGGAGAGTGCAGCAGAGAGAGAGAAACCAGCTGAGAGCTGACTATAGGTAGAGAGAGCTGGATGGACAGGCCACTGACCAAAAGGACCTTTCCTTTCAGCTGTCAGTCAGGAGAATGAGGCAGAGGAGGTGGGCGTGAAGGGGTGAGTGGGGCCCTGCGCTTTCCTCATTCTGCCACTCTGCGCTGCTCAGTCCTGCTTCATTGTCCGTGGGGTTTGAAGATTAAAATCTGCTCACAAGAGACTGACATTAGCCCTGGGCATTCTAAGCAGTTTCCAACAGAGACTACTCTGGAGTAGGGGGTGGGGTTTGCAAGGTGTGGAAGCAGGATTCTAGTTCAGGATCACGGAGGTTTTCCAGCTACTAGAAGATGAATGTTGAGGTCAGGATTTTTGCATGGACCCCAAGCCAGAAACCTCCTAGACATAGGTACTGTAGAGATGGAAGAGACTTATTAGATCAAACCCTTCACCCACTTGTCAATGTAAGATCACTTATGTTTTGTGCAGTCCAGTTCTAAATAACTCTAGAGACAGGGTTTCCACCACTTCCCCAGGGAGCCTATTTCATATGTGGTCTCCACCCCACCTCCGAACCTGACAACCAGGGTTGGGCAGCAGCCATCAGTAAGAACTCTTGTCCAGTGAAGCTCAAGAGGGTTTCTGGCAGTGGAAAGGCTAGCGGCTGGGCAGCAATGGGGAGGCAGACAGAAGACGGGGGTAGGGGGACTGAGCACTCTGCAGCAGTCTGATCTAGAGGTGACAAAGGCATCGATCATGACAGCTAAATTTACATCCAAGAGAAACGGGCACAACCTCCTAATCAGATCTAGATGGACAAAGGTGCCTTGACCACTGCTATTCTTTTATCCTTCAAAAGCAGCTGGGAATCTAACCCGACCTTCAAGTTGTGAGCGGAGGTAATAAAAAATGAACACGGCCTCAAACTGGAGGCATTGCATAAACTCAGTCTCATCGTCCCGCTGCTTCCCCCACTCCCCATAAACACTTCACTCTAACTCAGCTCACTTTCATCTATGCCCCACCCTCACTCAGGGCCAACTCTAGCGTTTTTGCCGCCTCAAGTAGAAAAGAAAAAAAAAAAAGCTGCAATTGCGATCAGCAGCAATCCGGTGGCAGCTCTACCGCCACTTCTACAGCGGCAATTCAGCGGCAGGTCCTTCACTCTGACAGGGAGTGACAGCCCCACCGCCGAATTGCTGCTGAACTGCCGGATGTACCGCCCCCATCTTCCTTGGCTGCCCCAGACACCTGCTTGCTATGCTGGTGCCTGGAGCCAGCCCTGCTCTCCCAAACTCTGAGACACTTGATCACTCTCCCTGGGTTGGTGGAGATGGAGGTGCTCAATTAGGTGTCACCAGCATACCGAGAAGGCCTCAGCTCAAACCTCCCCACTAAGTCCCCTAATGACCTCAGATACACATTGACCATCAGGGACGGCAGCATAGAATGCTGATGTATCCCATAAGAAAGCCAAACATCTGAGAGAAGAGAAGGGAACTAGAGTCTCTGGGAAGGTGAAGGCTTTTCTGAAGCAGAGAGAGGGGTTAGTAGGACTTGCAAGGGATGTTCTGACGGGGGAGTCAGGCTACTCGGAGGCTACGTCTCCGTAATTCAGTTACTCTGGGCTGCTCATTAAGAGTTAAAGGGCCTCTGTCATCAGCTCAAAGTTGGCTCAAAATTTACATTTGGTAGAAATAATTTTTTCCAAACCCTACCTGCCCCCAGGAATGTTTCCTCTTCTGTTAGCAGTGAAAACAGTTGTTTTCATACAAATAAACTGTAAACATTTGCAACCTAAGATGTGCATCTTGGAGAACCTGGGAGCAAAACTGATCACAAGCAAAATAGAATGGACTTAGTCAGTTTCTTTTGTCCAAGCTAAAGAAAATACAACTGATGAACAAAGAGCATCAGCAGTGAGAGGAAGACTGGATTTTAAAAAAACCTCTCCCCTTTTGACTCTCTAGTGTTATGACAGACATAGGGGAGGAAATCCATTTGTTTAAACAGTAGGATTTTTGAATGGATCACAGATTCCCTTTCAAACTGCACTCCAAATGCAAGATAAAGACAGAGTGATGTGCGGAAAGGCTGCTGATGGTTTCTTTATTGTGTGATTTGCCTTGGTTTTTCTGAAGTACTTCTTTTTAGCCGATTACCATGTATTTACAGTTAGCGTAATTATATCTAATTACTTAATTAGTGTGAATACGTGTAATTACTAACTTCGAATATGCAATTATGTCAGGGCAGCCTGTAATAAATGTGGTTGTAAAAAAACCCTCATTAGTACTCTATAGAAGGACATTGGCTCCACCTACATGGTGAATGCATCGCAATGCTAAGGCTGCACCAGTCCCGACAGAGGAAAACAAACCAAACAACCGTCGTGCCCAGTCAGCAGCAACAAAATCAAAGCAGGCTCTGAATGATTCCAGCATCGCTGTTTTTACTGGAGCCAGAGCGTCTTGTTCTGAGAGAGCAGCCCCGACTGACCCTTCATCCCAGACTCAAACTGAGCATTGCCTAGTTTCAGCAAAGTTCGGATCCCTTCTTGGAAAGTATTTTTCATTTCTGAGGCCTTTTCTTCCTAGTTCTGCTCTGGAACAGTCTCAGAAAAGCCAGTTTTCCTCAAGAACGACTGCTCCCTGGGATCCTGCTGTTCGGATAGGAAGTCAACTGAAGGTCAGCTACCATGTCTGCATAAAACCTGATGGTACAGACTCAAGAGGTTCTAATAAGTAACCACCTCAACATAGTTGGTGCTTATCACCATTATCAAAAGCAAGGCCAGCCTCCAAACCTTTTCATCCAAAACATCTCTGAAGCTTTTAGAGCTAAGAAATGTCCAGCTCCTTCCATCACCCACCTGGAATCAGAGTCAGGAGACTGGCAAATTGGAGTTAGAGTAGAAAGTCTCCATTGCTGTCAAGAAGCACAGCTGTTCATGATCAAAACAGTGACATTTGGTCCCTCCCACTAGCATCAAGGCACCGCATCAGTGTTAATGTCTCTTGGGCAGACACTTGCCATTTTTTCTATCATGTAGTTAATTTTTGTAGCAAACTGCAGTTTCCTGCCCACAGGAACCGACTGCCATTTTCAGGAAACGTTGGAGGGTAGAATGAGTCCCATTTTGCTTCAGAACCAGCATCACTCATGGGATGGAACCTTCTGACCCATTACATGCAGAATTCTGTTGAGTTCCCTTCCATACCTAGCCCAAAACAACTTAAAAGCATTTTAGAAAAGAAATACAACTATTTCCAGATGACAGTGAAGGCACAGATTCATCCATGCCTATTGTTCTTCTGATACCCTGAGATCTCAGTAACCAAATATGCCCACCTGATCCCTATTCAGTGTCCCAGAAAAAAGGGACTCTATATTGCCACTAGTTCTTCTGAGATCAACATGCCCCATCTTAAATCTGACACTCAGTTTAACTCCCTGCAGGAGAGTGAGAACTACTGAAGTTGAAGCTTTTATTTGTTAACAAAATGCATCCTTCAAAGCCATAGCGCTGACCAGTGCACATGGAGTTATGGCTGAAAGGAGCAGAGGGAATGGCAAAGGATGGAAATGGGCAGAGCACGAGGTCCCAAAGTGTCAATATGTCCCAACACAGGGACAGAGTGGCACATTTGCTTCCAGGTGCTTTCCCCAAACCCACATCTAGGAAGGGAGAAATGACTCTTCCCTTCCGTTTCTCTAATTCTGGAAGCAGCAGCAAGTAGGCGAGTGAGAGAAAGGCCCTGGTCTCAGGAGCTCCCAGAAAATCACAGGTGAGAGAGAGAGCTCCAGCATCCTTCATCCTCTTGACAGGGGAAAAAACCCAGTACATCCATAGTCAGAAGCAAACGTCTGTCTCCTTGCAGACAACAGTAATTAATGAGTCTGTAAGAGTACCCCCCGCAGGACAGGTTTGTGCAGAAGCAGCAAGAGAGGGTAAAGCTTAGCAGGCAGCAAGCCACTTTCCATATTTCATCTGCAATTCCATTATGCAGAACTAAGTGGCTGGGAATAAACATCCATCATTCCCGCATGATAAGCGATGTTTGTTAGTGCAGAGGGTGACGGAAATCTATATCACACCAATGTACTATTAATACTGCATTAAGCACAGAGAGTTTTCTCTCCTCACTGTAATTCAGTAACAGGTGTTCACGTGTCCTCAGCCCAAACACCAGGCGTCACAGCCAACAAGGGAGGAGGACCAAGCTAAAGAAAGAGAGAAGCCATGTTCCAAAATCTATAGATGATATGTAAACAAAACCTGTATGTGGATCTGGGCTCTACAGGTTATGTGGAGGTGAATGCAATGGCTAGTGATGGGCTTCCTAGTCTAATATCCAGCTAGTGGACTTAGCAGGAAGGCAGTGATCAGATGGGCAGGGGCTAACTGCCACTAGTATGTCCAGGCATTGTATCAGCCCCTTTTCTGGATGGACTCTGCTGGCTATTAATAGGCTTGCCTATCTAAAGGGCTTCACCTCTCTTCTTCACAGAGGGAAGGGAGAGGAGGGAGAAATATTTGAAGAGTAGCAAACCAGAGGTCCAATGTGTAAAATCCTGGGTGAACGGGAACAATCACTCACCTCCAGCCAGATCCAATACGCCAAATGCAGGCTGGGCAGAACAGCTTGGGTAAAATAAAAACCAAATGGAAACTCCAAAGAGTCTGGTTGGTTTTATTTATTGTAAAGGTGAACCAGGATACTTTCCAGGGCTCAGGCATCAGTGCTACTGAAGTCACAGGTCTGAACAAGAGCTGCAGGATTGGGCCCTAAACTAACGCCAGAAACATGGAACCCTGCAGATGATTCCAGGCAGGTAAGCCAAGGGAAGTGCTTTCCCTGCAATTTGTTGTGCGTGTATTTATTGACAATGTCAAATTCTCCCCACGTGGCCCGGTTAAATGATCCAGATTCCAGCCCCTCATGGTTCTGCTGCGTATTGAACGTTTCAGATCTTAATCAAACAGAACCCGTGAAACTTTTGGACCAAATTTTGCTGCAATCTCCTTTCCAGGCAGCCCCACAATATTTAACCAGACACCCCAAACTTAGAGTAAATTGAATCCTTTGACTTTCAACTACCACTACTACAACGGTGCTTACACACCAAAACGGTTGGTGTACTATGAAATACCATAGATTACAGAGATGGGAGAGAGAAAGGAGAGAATCAAAGCCATCAGAGTCTGTAAAGTGTTTTGAGATGAGGTGCTATAAGAAATATCAAACATAAATATGATACAGAAATACCACACTATTTGGCTCCTTCTGCCTAACCAAAACATTCCACCCCATCCCTGTACAAACAGACCAAAAGAAACACATTAAAATACAAATGAAAGGGAAAGCCAGGCACAGTAACTGGATACACCCCATTGCTCTGGTGATTGAAGTGCAACAAGCATCAGTCCAGGACTGGAGGTCCAGCTCATGTTTGTCTCTATCAGTTCGTGTGAGTGTCAGCGATAGGACCAGCCCTTGACATCTCAGCAGGAGGAGAAGGGGATGCTGTTCAGGCTTGTCTGATTGCAAAAGATGCAGCCATGGAGAACCAACTTCCTGCCTAATGTTCAGTACTGGGTGAATTTCTAATGGTTTGGAAGTTTGATTCCTACAAACACCTCAAAGCTCAGACTCAAATTTTTCCAGTCTCCCAAGTTAGCAAAAACAGACTGGAAGTCTGGCTCTCCAGCAAGATCCCTGATACTTTCTGCTGCTGGTCAGCCCCGAAAGATAGTGACAATAACTTTCCTTGTGGCATTTTGTTACATCCAATCCTGACTTGAACCAAGAAATGCACAATATTCCAAGAACTTGACCAATAACTGGAGTGGGGGGCAGCTGCTTCTAGGAATTGGCAAAGGCTGAGGGTGCAGTGAGAGGTTTGTTTCTGATCCACAGACTGTACATGGGCTCCACGTATTGAGGGCCAATGGCCTGGCAAGCAGTCGTGGTAAGTGGTGACCAAAAGTGCATCTTTTTTAACAGCCCTTCACTTTTACTATCAGAGTTTATGAGAGCTCCCGCTAAGCTGGGCTGGACAGTTTATCACCTGGAGTGGAAGATATTTGCTATTTAATGGATTTTGCTCACAATGCAGATTTCAAGCTTTTCAGAGCCCCCCCACCCTCCAACTCAGTGTAAGAAATGGAGTGTCCGAATCTGTTGCTCTCCTGCTCCAAGTGTTTTCTGTGTATCTGCCCTACCTGTAGACACTGCTGCGTTTGCCCATTTGGGCTGCAGATTGTTCAAGGAGACAGTCTCTCTGCTATGAGGGTAGGGAATTGTTGGAGAAGGACGGGTAGATGCTCCCTTATCCCACAGGGAAAGCAAGTCTCGCTAATGCCTTGTGCTCTCCAGTTGCACTGGCTCACACCTCTGGTACAGTGCCCAAAGCAAACGTCTGCAGGCTTCATTCTAGGCTGTCTCTGTCCTGAATGGGGAAGGTGATTAGCGGGTGGTGGTAGGAGGATGAAAGTGGAGTGGAGGGTGAGGGTGGAAATTCTGCTTCTGAAGCACCTTCATGTTTGTTGTGATTTTTGAGACCTGAGATTTACCTTGGGGTTCATCTTAATTTCTGAACCATACAAGATCCATTATCCTCCCCCACATCCTCTTCTTCCTTTACCTCTTCCTCTTCATCCTTTTTTCCCCGCCCACTTCTCTTCCCCCACCCCTGCCCCCATTCTTGTCCTCACGTAAGCAGAAGAATCCAGCTGAATAAGGCACTCACATGTGTCTGGCTTGTGGCAGTTGTGGCCTTGCCTGAAGTACTGGGGGTTCTCAATGACAGGGATACGGGTCATGCCGATCACCACCGTGTCCGGGCCAGCATCCAGCGACGAGGGTGTGGTGATGCCATGGTTGATATGATGGAGGGGGCTGGCAGAATCCTCCTCCCCACTGATCACTGCCACGGGACCTATAGACATCACACACAAAAACATCAGACAATACAATGAAGAGACAAGCAGCCCAGGTCCCTGTGTGGTTCTTCTGTTCACTGTTACATACAGTTCACCTAGGTTAGTCACGTCAACTGGACAAAGACTAATCTAACCTCTTGAACAGGATTAATTATCCTGCGAATCTCCCAGACCAATGCATGGGTCATGGGGAGAGCCAGTCCCGTTCACCATTCCGGTGAGTGAATCAGACTGAATTCTGGAGACCAAAGTCCTCTCCCTCCAGAACTACAGCACGGGCAGCAACAGAACAGGCTTCAGCCCTGCCCTGGAGGGCCACCATCTTTAGGCCCTGCAGGCCAGGTCAGCCTCTGTGGTGTTCATATACTGCAGTGCTGGCCATGAGATGAGAACCGAGAGATTGAACAGGGAACTGAGAGCGCAGACTGAAGAGGCAGCATTCACAAATAGCGTGTGACCCAGGAAGCTCTGTGTTCAGATGACATTTCCCTCTCACCACCCATGTACACCTCCTCCTTTCCTCTTTCTCTGTCTGCATGCACACAACCGCTTGATCCAGCTGATGTGCTTGGGAACCTGTGATCCATAGGAGTCAATCCTGAGTGAATCACACAGTGATGAAATGACCCCTGCTCCTTCCTCACTGTGTGCTGAGCAACCCACACCCTCTGCACCGGAGCCCCTCCGAAGCCAGAGCATTCACAGACAGAGGGAGAAGAAAAACAGCCAGTGCCTCTGACGGCAATCCAGGGGAATCCCCCCAACCTGCTCCACCTGCCATCAACTTGTCGGGCGGCTCTTGCCCGAGAAGAGGCTGCAGGAGGATTTTCCCACTGGCAGAGCTTCTCCTTCTTTCTGGCACTCCACAGTGTTGGCTTCTCTTTGCTCCGCCTCTCTCTGCCTCTGCCACAAGCACCCACAGCCAGCACCAGGAGCAAGCCCCAAGCATGATGGAGAGCCAGGCAGCAACTGAAGCAAGCTTTGGGCTGAGCTGTAATAGGCTCAGGAGGGTTCCTCTTCCCCATCTTCTCTAATTTGACTGTTGCCATCTCAAGTACTTTGTAACTCCCAGTTCCCCATCTGCTGATCATTTCCAGGGATGCTTTATCGATCTCGCCACTCTGTCACACTGCTGGGCAGCAGGACTAATAGAGAAGCCCGGAGTCTCTCCACGCTGTCCTTCTAAGACAAGGGCTGACACTTGTCACCCAATGGAAACCGCCTGGCAGATGAGCCATTGCAGCAGCCTGCACAGTAGACCCTTACACACAAACAGTTCCCTCCCTTCTCCCAATGCACCCACATCCATAGTCACCTTAACACCCCAAACACTGATCCTCTCTCCTTCTCAGACACCCCAAAATACTTAACCATCCATGTACACCTCCATGCCCTTTCACAAACCACACCCTCCAAAACACCACACGTACACATACCCCAACCACACGTGCCCCAACATAGGCAAACACACTCATCCTAACACAGCCAAATGGGCACACTCAACCTCCCCTCAGACACCCTAATGGCCCAAACACAGCAAACATACAGCCCACTTCCTGCAAACACAGACCCCCCCTCACATCCAAGCATGCACATGCAAACACATATCCAAATCCCAGAGTATGGGTGCTCTAACCCCGTCCCAACACACACTCATTTTCATATGCAAAAGGATGCCCTGAAGAAAGGGACAGGTGACCTAATACCATGTCCAGCTTTTCAGACATATGAATATTTTACAAACCTCAGTCAGACCCTGATTTTTACAGCCCCAGTTGTAAAAATGCCCATCAGCTTTCATGACAGAAAGTTCTCAAGGCCAGAAAACCGCACGGGACTTCAGAGGCCAGAAGGGAGCATTATGAAATGTTCTTTCCACAAGCCCCATGATCACAACCACCATTTCCCCACACCCCTGGAAAAGCTGAAAATTGTAAGTTTCAGCCATCTGTCTTGTACGAATGGGAAACTATGAGGAGCTTGGGAATGAGAAGGATCCAACACAAACTTTTGCAAGGACACACTCTTCAGCACCCTAATCAAAACACACTGCAATTTATTCAGACACCGAGGGAAGAAAAATCCCAGCCATCTGGTGATATGTCTCTGCTGTTTTCTGAAAGCTACCAGGGGCTAACAGAAGGTTAAGCCAAGATGAGCAGAGCTGCTCCACCTTCTACCTGCGCTGAGTAGAAAATGTCTCTCTCCTGTCACTAATCTACTGCTAATTGCACAATTACTTTATTATGTAGCGCTAGCAACAAAGAAGAGAGTCTTTAAGTCATTTTATTCTCTTGGAGCTTCTGAGAGGATCCAGAGAACGTGTGCTTCATTCAGACATTCTGACTGCATTCTAGTCTAATTTCTCAGACTTCAAGTCCTGTTTGTTCTTCCGAGTGGGACATAATAAAGTTATTGTGTAATTAGCAGATTCCTGGCAGGTGTTTTACTCACAAGAAAGAAGTCTCTCTCTTTATTGTGAGTTCCTTTTGGCAGGTTCTCGCCTTTTTTTCAGGGACCAGATTACTCTGAGCTCCTGTGATGTTACAGAAAACACAGCTGAATTCAGCTCCCCAGCAAGATACCTGCGTTAGGACTACAGCTATTGTGTTTCTCCAAACACAATAAACAAAAAGCAATTTCAGTCTGAATGACTTATTTTAGATGAAGAGACCACCACCACCACAACCACACATAGACCCCTCTCGCCAAAGAAAGAACAAAAGCAAAGTCTTTTTCATGGTAGGTGTTTCCTCTGTCACAAACTGCACTGAGAAGTGAACACAACATGTCTGTCTGTCTCTGCAGGCCGGAGGGTGACATTCCTACATTTAAGGATACAGAAAACACATCAATCAAGATACAAGCGCCATATACTAGGATAATAGACCAGATTTTTTTTGCAGAGTCTCTATGAAGGTCCCACTTCCCCCACCGGCAGTGGCAGAGGCCAACTGACAATCCCACGGGTCTCTCCAGGCAGCAGGATCTTTGGATTTAGGGGAGCTGATGGAAGTGCTGGGCAACAGATAGGAAAACCCATCCTCAGGAGATTTCTAGCGCGCCTCCCAGAGTAATGAAGCCTGGATAATGTCTCAAAGGTGAAATTAGCACCAAACTTTTGGGACCTGTTCCAAACTGAGCCACATCTTTGAACCTTGAGGGCTTCACCGACTTTTAATGATTCATAACAACTCACTGATGCTGTGCAATTCATTTGCCAAACCAGACAAAATGGAACATTAGTACATTCTTGACTAAGCTGATGACCGCTGGAGGGGTGGGGGCAGGAGAAAAGGGAGGCGACAACAACCAAGATTGCCTTAGGGGCAGGTTGAGATCAACTGATCCAGCAACAGACTTGTGATACTGCACTAGCCAACAGAACGGCTGTGCACGAAGATGATTGTACATGACAACACACTTAGTCCAGGCAGCTCTGCAGAACATAAGAGGCTGCCTGCAGAGGGGAGCATGCCTGATGACTCCCTGGCTAATGTCTATCTAACCAGGTCAGCACTGAGATCTTCAAACTGGTGCTCCTGTCCCTCAGGTCGAAGCTGGGCTTCAAACTGAATCCTAAAAAGGCAGAATGCAAAAGAGGCAGAGAAGAACCAAAGGCATTAACAATGGACAAGATCCATTACAGTAGATCACAGCAAGCCCATTCAACCACCCCACCAATGCAGGGCTGTCCCGTTTAAATGTCTCAAGCAATGTTGCTTCCACCACTCCCCTTTTGGGCACTAGAATCTCATGGTATTACCTCACTGGTAGGAAGAGTTTCCCGAGAGTGGCTCTGCAGTTTCCTTTTCTTCATTCCGTCTTCATTCCTACTTCAAGCCCTTTGTGAATGCTCCCCAAAATACCTCATACTCCTTGATCTTTACACCCTCCAAAAGGTCTTTGTGGATTTCACTCTCAGCTAATTCCCCATAGCAGTCTGTCACCCATGCCAAGTCTCCTTCTCCGGCTCAGCTCACTTCCTCCACTTTCGCTTACTCTTCTATACATTGGCATTTCAGTCAGGCCAAGGCCACGACACAGAGTTCTGTCAGCATACCAATGTCAATTGGGGGGTGGGTGAAAAAACCACAGCCCCTAGCTGACAGCTAGGTCAGCAAAAAACCCCAGGCAGACACAGCTGTGCTGACAGAAGCAGAGCTAACGTTGTTGCGGGAAGCGGTGCAACTCTGTTGACAGACATACTCCTTCTGTTGTAGACATAAGCTGCATCCACACTAGAGGGCTCTGACAGTATAGCTGCTGAAAAAGCATCTGTAGCCTGAACAAGACCTCAGCCTAAATCAGAGGTCTCCAACTCAGTTTACCTTAGGGCCAGTGCCAGTCCTCAAATCCTCCTTGAGGGCCAATAATGTCACTGAAGATGGTGTTCAGAAAAGAAAACGTTTATATTGTATTTTTTATTTTGAATTTCTTAGAACTAATAAAACTGTCATACAACTTTATACAATTCTTTGCCTGCCAGAGTTTTTAGTGCTTGCCAGACACCTGGCAACGCTTCAGTTCTGTCAATTTGTTGATATTTGGCCTCAGGGACCGAGCAGTTGAAACCTTCAGGTTTGCAGCAAGGTGTGCATCAGATAGCTGTGTTTGGTATGTTGACTTGTTTATATTCATTGTGGGGAAAAAGTGATGCTGCCTCCATGGCTGACTCTGCCCAGCGACTAGTGATGGTATCTCTGCTCCTCTCCCCCAGCCAATGGGAGCTGCATGGGGCAGCGCCTGCAGCAGACAGAGCTGGCAGTGGCTGCATGCATCTTTCCTCTGCATGCTGCAATGGGGAGGTTCTCGGACCGCAGATGGCCATGGGCCAGGACTTTGAGACTCCTGGTCTAAACAAAGAGCAATTCTTTGGTTAGCACCGTGAATGGGCCTGGTGTTTAAAAGGGGGCTGTCAGGGATCCCTAAGTGCCAGTTAAGGGTCTTCATGTCCCAAGGCAGTAACATGATGTGGTGGTAGGGCACATATCAGGGTAAGTGAGCAGGAAGGGTGGCTAAAAGTCATTAGGATTACGCCTGGTCTACACTTAAAAGGTTTGCAATGATGTCTATATTGCAGGGTTTGGCAACCTTTGGCACATGGCACGCCAGGGTAAGCCCCCTAGCGGGCCGGGCCGGTTTGTTTACTGGCCACATCCGCAGGTCCAGCCGATCGCAGCTCCCACTGGCCGCAGTTCGCCGTCCCAGGCCAATGGGGGCTGTGGGAAGTGGCGCAGGCCGAGGGACGTGCTGGCCTGGCGGGCCGCGTGCCAAAGGTTGCCAATCCCTACTATATTGGATAGCTATATTGGTAAAACCCTGCAAATGTCAATGCAGTTGTACCAGCAAAGTGCTTTTGCCAGGATAGCTTATTTCAGTTTAATGAGTGAAATAAGCTATCTCAGCAAACCACTTTTTTTGCCAGTATAGCTGTGCCTACACTAGGGCTTTTGCCAGCATAGCTATGTTGTAAAAAAATGTCCCACCCCTAGCTGAAAGAGCTCTGCCGGCAAAACCTTTCAAGTGCAGACCTGACCTTAGAGGACACCACAGATGGCTCCCAAATAGGATGAGTTTCAAAAGCATCACTACAAATGTAGGGCTTAGTTTTCGGAAATGCTGAGCTGCCACCATTCCAACTGCAGTTAATGGGAGCTGAGAGTTCTCGGCATTTCTGTCAAATCAGGCCCTCCGAGTCAGTAAGAGAAGACACTACACGCTAAAACTAAACAGAAGACAGGTCTACTATACCAGAGGTCTGGCTGGTTCAGATATACAGGGCCTTTTGCTTCTAGGTCACTGGTTCCCAACCATTTCCATCCTGGTGGTAAAGAGGTTTGTGCATTCCTTCTAAGAACTCTCAGTTAAAACTATTCCAGGCCAGAATTTGAATCTGTGATCTTTAATTTGTTTTTTAAGATAGAACATACACAAAGAAACAGATTTTCCCAAATGACACTAGGGAACAGGGGCAGTACGAGGTTGCAGCATTTTGTCCCAGAGCTGGCCCTGATTCAGAATGGACTAAGTGATCCCTATGTGCTAGCAGTTTGTCTGATCGGTTAGTAACATGTACAGTGCTTTGGGATCCATTTTGATGAAAGGTGCAATGGAAAGTCAAGAATATCCTCTTGATCATTACATATACAGTATACAAGACACACTGTCTGGCTTACACTGAAATAAAACCACCAAAAGACCTTGCTTTATCTCATCTCAGTGAAATTTACCCAGCTCCAGCAGACACTGGTACACTTGTGGAAGCTACCATTCCCCAACAGCTTCAGCGCCAGCCAACTCTGTTGATCCATCACCATCCCCAAACACTTACAACTACTGCTAGTCACTGACAAAACAAGAACTGCCAGGGATGGAGACACCAGACGTTTACAACCACATGGACAATATATTGCAGAGTCTGCCTAAGCACACTTGCACCTCTTGCCGAGAATGAGCCTGCTACGCTTCCCCTTCTCAAGCCCCAGGGAGTCCAGTGCAAGGGAATGCACCAATGGAGCTCAGAATGCAGATGCTCATACCTTTTGGAGGCACTTCTGACCCCTGGCAGGGCCAGAGCTGGAGACCAAGATACTTAGCTATTGGCTAGCATCCAGCTATTTCCTCCCCAATAAACTCAGGAACCAGATATTATCGGATTAATTATGTACAATGTTTACAAATTAATGTTTAGTGCCCTCCAAGCCTTCCCCTCATTCTCTTATCATTTAATTATTTATCTGTGTTATTTTACATTTCTCCTAAATCTCCAGCTCTCTGCTCCTCTCTTAGAGTCCCCCACGCCAATGGGGGCTGCAGGAAGCAGCGCAGGCTGAGGAATGTACTGTCCACCCTTCCCGTAGCCCTCATTGGCCTGGGATGGCAAACCGTGGCCAGTGGCAGCTGCAATCGGCTGAACCTGTGGACGCAGCAGGTACTGGCCCGGCCCGCCAGGGGCTTTCCCTGATTGGCCACATGTCAAAGGTTGCCAATCCTTGACATATACAATCATCAGTTTCTCATAGAAATAAACCATGTATCAATAATGTAACTTTTAAGCATACTCTACAGTACACTGTACATATTGTAACTACTAACCAGGTACAGACACTGAACTCACAATGGATGATACTGATGAAAGACAAAATCCTGAGATCTTTACTTGGGAAGACTTCTACTGATCTCAGTGAGAGATTTTCTGAGTAAAGACTGAGAAAAACTGAACAAAAATGGACTTCAGGATTTAAGTGTCTATGGATCTATGCAAATCCATCTACCTGTACAGACAGATGGATAGGTAGGTAGATGCCCGGATGGACATAATTTTGTACCATCAAATGCACGATAATGGTCCAGGACAACCCCTGGTAAATCCTGATATACCCACGGGAGATCTTGGAACCGGACTGAAGTGAATCTGAGTCTCCAATGAACTAAACTATATGATGATGTAGCAGGGGGTCTGTCTGTGGATAAATAGGTCTGTACTTGGATATTAATTATTGCATAACATGGCCACTCATTAATTTTTGAAGGATTTTGTGTGTATCTTCTGTGTTCTCTGGGATTTTATCATTCTGAAATCTCGGAGACCAAAGGAGGGATTAGGAGCAGAGGTTGAATCTAGTATGTGGCTAAAGTCAGGTTAACAGTAAGAGTCATTCATACCTGTGGCATGACAACAACTACAGTTCCCTGGGGGGTCCCTCCATGAATCCAGCAGCTGATTCAACTCTACACTCCTTTTTTTAGACTCTTAATTGGTCATCACAATGGAAAATGCTGTACCTGTCCTCATCCAAGAAAGACTGGTGGAGAGCCTTGTCAGAGAAGCCCCAACGTCAGCCATTAGAGTCACTATAGAGAAAGGTGTAGCTCCCCTTTCTGACTCTGTCTTTTTCCCCCACACCACCATGAGCTAGGCCCATTTGCATGCCCATCAACCTCGCTTCTCTCTTATCTCCTGCTGCCTCTCTCTCTCCCTATATGCCTTCCAGATCTTTCCCAACATTATGCCCATTTTTCTTTTTCTCCTCCTTTTTGGATTTGACTCTATCCTGATTCTGCTGCTCCAAAATCCTCCCTCTTACCATCTGCCAAGCACATTTTCTCCCATTCTTCTAATTTTCCTGAAACCAACTGTCTCTGGCGACTTTCTACCATCTTCTCTCCAGCATAGTCTCCTGTGGCTGAACTGGTCTGATTCCAGTTTGCCTGAATCTCTATGAAGCAGGGTCCACCTCTTACTCTGGGTCTGTAAAGCTCCCAGTAAATTTAAAGGGTTATATAGGCAATTTATGATGAAAAAATAAAGTCAAAATAAATACCTAGAAGATCTCCTGTTCACATGATCATATCCTAATGGTCAATTATTTAACCGGGTAAGGTACTATATTTTCTAATAAGATGCAGGCATAGGCATTATAGAATACCTTTTAAATAACCAGAGATTAGAGCAGAGAAGATAATGGTCACTCCACACATATCCATAATATAATGAATTCTCCAAAGCAGACATGTGCACAGAAGCAAAAACTCCATCATGCTAAGACAGGAACCTCTACTGGCCATCTAGAAGGCAGGTCAGGCAGGTTGTAAATAACGATGCTCACTGCTCTCCCAAGCCATGACATTCTTTATTGCAGCAGAATGGCCCTCAGAGAGGAGTCAAGTTCTTTCCTATCTCTGAAAAGATCAAAGAAAGACAAAGTACCTACCTACCTTCCAGTCTGAAGCTCCTTAAATCTCCTCAGAGTGAACGTAAGGGATTTTCAAAGCCACCTAGAGGATATGGACGTGCATTTCTCATGCATTGCAATGGGAAGTGGACATCCAGATCCTTTAGGTGACTTTGGAAATAGCCTGTAAGAAACACAATTCCCCAACACTGTTCTAGAAAGGATCTGTCCCAGCTACACTACAAACCCCAAACAGTGGTCCCAAAGCAGGCCAGGATAAAAAATAGTGCATTCAGAACAATGGGCCAACTACACCATCACCAACAGGAACTGCCTTCTGAGAACTGATTTTTGATCAATCACTACAAGAGCTAAATGGGCTATCCAAACGCCACTGGATAATATAAAGAACCACACAACAAAGCCATTTCATTAAGAACTGCATAAGATCCATAACTAAAAAACCCCTCCCTTCCACACTAAACTGGGCCAAAAAGCAAGTTACAGCAAGTGCTGTAAAAGCCCTCCTTTAAAAAAAATCCGCCTTTTAAAATCCCATTGGCCTTCTGGCCTGACCTCCAACCTTGATTGGTGCTTTCATGCTTCAGTGACCTTAATCTTAAATTCAATACATCAAAGGGCCGTATCATCAACTGGAAGGTGGATGGCTCTGAAACAGAATCGTCCAGTCCTGCTTCATACCAGGAAACACATATTTATTTATAAAACAGCAGACATGAAAACAGCTCCAACCTTTACATTTAAAAAAAAAAACAACAACAACAACAAAAGCACCAAGGTGTTTAAAAAATCCCAACCTTTAGCTGGAGCTGAAATCAAACACTGACTCATCCCCCAGGGGTGAGCTCTGACCCAGCAGGGATGGCAACTGAAACTCATAAAACAGAATAAGTGAAAGCACAACAAACACAATTAAAACTCTGGCCATGCTCAGAGATGGATTGCATTTACTGTCTCATAAAGAGCCTTGTTCTGTCAGGCAAACAAAAGGAAATCAATTTCTTAATCTTTATTGGCAGATACAGGCACAGGGCCAGGTTAGCGCTTGGTGCTTTCAAGGTAGGGACCTGACTGGAGGCTGGCTCTCCCTGTTCCCCTTTGCCTGCTGTAAAGGGCATTATCCCATCCTTTTTGTCTGCAGAAATCCCGGTGTGGCTGCCTCTTCTTTCTAGTCTATCCACCATGGCAGACTGTGGGAGCTTCTATCTTGTAGGATGCGATTCCCTGAGCCGTGGCACTACCAAGAGCCAGAAGGGGCTGAATATCTCCCTTCAATCCATGCAAAATGCTTTCACTCTGCTGACTATAGCCTCCCGCCCTTGGCTTGCCCTCGCCATCTGCATCAAGTTCAAACACGGCTTCCCTCACTCCCCAACATCCACACGACTATGTTCCACTCTCCCACTCCCTGCTATCTTCGCACTGCCTGCTAAGGCCACTCTCAACTTCATGCCTATTTCTAGGTTATCCCCCACCGTGGAAACAGCATTCCAGTTACCATCAGCCAATGGCCATCCCTCTCCTTCTTCAGCAAATTCACGGCACTTGGTCCACAAGAATTAGAGCTGCATCGACCCATAGCTAATCTGACCTTGGTCACACAAAGGGTGTGTCTATGCTACCCGCCGGATTGGCGGGTAGTGATCGATTTATTGGGGATTGATTTATCATGTCTAGTGTAGACGCGGTAAAATCGATCCCCGATGGCTCTGCCGTCGACTCCGGAACTCCACCGCGGCACGGGGGAGCGGCAGCCGTCGACTCGCCACCGTCCTCGTGACCAGGTAAACTGACCTAAGATACACCAACTTCAGCTATGCGAAGTTGCATATCTTAGGTCGACCTCCTCACCCCCTTCACCCTCCCCGCAGTGTAGACCTAGCCTAAGATTTGAAACCCAATTAGCACCTTTCTAGAGAGCTATAATCACAGTTCTCATTAAGCGATACACTCCACAGGCAGGCCAAAGGTAGAACCAAGTGCACATGGGGGACAGAGCCAGAAGTACATGGACCAGCCAGAGACAGAACTAATTGCAGCAGTTACACTGATGCAGACCCAAACTGCTGAGAATGGAAGAGGGGAGTTATGAACCTGCCACTGAATTCAGTTGCAAGTACCCTGAATGAGCTGCGCCTATTCCATCCCCAGGGAGTTGAGGAAAAAAGAGAAGCTTGCTGCATTTCATCCTGCGGTGGCAGCCCAGCTACAGCCCCCATCTTTTCTTCCTCATATGCCCCAAATGGAATGCTGGACAGTAATCCTCTGAGAAAACTGTCCCAACATCATGTTTAGGAATTGAGGCACATCACAGAGTAAATCTACTTCTGGGCCACTCACACTGCTGTTTGCTTCATATCCAATAATCCATAAGGTCTCTCCAAACCATAAAGCACCGGTTCAACTTCCATCACCCTTCAAAGATACTCTCCTGTAAGAGAGATGTGGGATTCCTCAAATCTCTCACGCTCCAGAGAGCTCCCCCTTGGTAGTGTTTTTCCTTCTCAGCTTTATTTATGGAGTTTTGATGTGACTCCTGAATGCACTCGCACACTGGGAATGGACGTATTAAGATCAGACATGAGTCAATGCATAGGACAGCACGAATACATAAATCCAGCAGAGGAATGCAGACAATAAAAATCACAAGACAATCTGAAAATTGCAAGGGGAGGCATCCAAAAAGCCAGATCATGTGAAAATGCAATTCTGAGTCCCAGGCTCCCGTAGGAAGAATGGAGAGGAGGCTATTTTATAACTATGCCCAAAGCCAGCGGGCCAGCTGTACCAAGTGCCTCCAACGCAGGAAGAAGCAACTAGTCGGAAAAATGACTAAAATGACACTGTGAGGTTACTCATAGGAATACTTTATCCTTACACCTGAGCATCTCAAACATTTTAAGTATTAACTAAGCCTAAACCGTCCCCCATGAAGCAGCACATAAAGGATATATGGGAACCACTTCACCTACCTACCAATGAAATGCAACCACCTCTGGGGTGAAACATGGCAGCTATTTAATAATGCACAGCAACACTTCCTAACAGCTTCCTCTGGAGAGAAAGCAAAGCATATTGTATCTAATGATAAATGCAGGGAGGATGGCCATATTTAGTTACCATACCCATGCTGGAATGGAACAGGACACTAGCTAACAGCACTACTCTTATACCATCTTTAGTTGCTCCTCATGATTCTCTGATCAAGTTTGCTCTGTTCACATTCCAAAAGCTGATTTTTCTAACTGCCAAAGCTGCACACTCATCCTGGGATTTGAAAATCCAGGTGGAGTCTTTCTGGCTTACGCATCAATCACTAGCAAGAACGCTCCTGGGATCACATCTTGGTATGCTAGTGTCCATGCCAGTGATATCGGCTTTTGCAGCATTCATGGGAGCAGATATGCTTTGAAGGCACAAAGAGAGTGGAGTGGGGAAGCAAGGAGGGGCCAAATCTAGAGAGTCACTCGCTGTAATCTCACTTTAATTATTCAGTGTGCTCTTTAGGCTTGATGCTCAGAGGTATCGTGTACCACAGCTGCTACTGACTTGCGAGTGCTCAGCACCCTCTGAAAGTCAGCCCTTTTGCTCTTTACGTGGGGAGGGCGCTGGCATATATAAGATATGGAACTTTCCAGGAGGCACATGGGAGGAATTTTGGGTTGCAGAATCGCAACCGCATGTTGGTGATGTACTCTTCTGCAATGCAGTGAGAAAGGGCCCCTGTCGCAGGGGATACAGCTATCTATCGCTGTAACAAAATCCCACTGTGCGCCTAGCCCAAAGTACCCATGGAGTGGACAAACGCTAGAGTGGGACATGGGTGGGCAAATCAGGAGACATATCAGAGGCCCAAGGCACAGCACTGCTCCTTGCAAACTCACCACGGCCACAGGCACCACAGCATTTCTGTAGACACAACCTGAGCAGGACACAAGTCCCTTTGCTATTCATTTGTCACCGTGGCTCAGGTGGGAGCCCATCTGCCTCTGGCTCAGAAGGTTCTGGGGTTCAGCTCTCATACCAGGATCCAGACTTATAACAGTCATGCTGTAATAAGGGGGAGGGTCGCTGTGCTTAGGGGTGCCATTTTTGGAATGAGGCATCAAACCAAGGTCCTGCCTGCACGATTCTGTTTGACGATCCATGTGGAAACAAAACATCCCAAGGCACTTTTCTGGAGGAGACAGAAGATAAATGACTGACTCTTCCTCTGCCAGTACTGCAGTTTCACATATCTGAGACTACTGCTCAGTGCAGAACAGCTGCTATTACCACACTCAGCATGGTACCTGGATTTTGCAAGGTGCTACAGAAAACCAAAGGCTACTCAATTTGGGGTTGGATGGATCAGGGGAACCCGACAACGACTGAAGTCATGGCAAAGGTGAGTGTAGCTGGGATTCTTTACCAGAGGAAGAATCCTTCCTGTTCTGTCACCAAGGCCCGCAATCTGCCATCACTTTATGGCCCTGCTTTATTTTTGGCAACAGAAGCCCCTATTTCCCACCACCATGTCTACTACCAGCCATGAATCTCTAACTGTTCAGCATCTCCCATTAATCACCCTTAGCCCCTCAATCCCATACACTGAAAGCTCAGCACACTCCTGGCTCCCCTGAACTCTCAGCATCCTGCCCCTTTACATCATCTTTTCAGTGCTGGAAATTTGCCTCCCATTTAAGCGAGAGTCCAAAACTTTCACCTTGAGGGCACCTTGAACCTCCAGAACCATGTGTAGTTTACAACACGAGAGATGGGCAGTTTCTGGGTAAAGGCCTCAGCAGTGCCTATTAATCTCTTGGCTCACTCATCCCTATCATAGACACACCATAAAAATGACATAAGCATTTCATTCAAACGGCACTGCAGAGGGAGTGGGGAGAGAGCACAGGGCCAATTGATTTCCAGTATGTCTGCTCTTTACCTTCAGGTATAAATACAACAGCAAAATCAATCGGAATAACACCATATCAGCTTTCTAATCTCTTCTGCTCATAAGGTGTGTTTTATATACTGCAGTGCTTGTTACAGTTTGCACACACATGCAGGACCACACGTTCAACTACTCACATGAACATTCAC
Source organism: Gopherus flavomarginatus (assembly GCF_025201925.1). NCBI lineage: Eukaryota > Metazoa > Chordata > Testudines > Testudinidae > Gopherus > Gopherus flavomarginatus. Next base: position 78,465,529 of record NC_066625.1, on the reverse strand, counting down.
GTCTGCACAGGTGCTGCTCATGCATATACATCTTCACACACAATAAACAGTAAGCAAAAGGAGCGAAGTGTTCACAATCTTCATTTTACCAGTAGGGAAACTGAGGCAGAAAGAGACTATCAAGCAATGTAATCCAGTCAATCCATTGCAGAACCAGCAATAAAGCCCAGATTCCCTGACTCCACTAACCACAAGATCATGTTGACACCTGCCACAAAGGGACCGTACCTCACTCAGACCCACACAAATGCATATTTGCTTGCTTAGTCACATGCCTGCTAACATATGGTCACTTGAACTCACCCAAGGACTTGCCTGTATCAGTTTACATGCATGTGGCCCTCCTTCACAGACATGCTCACTTGCACACACGTGCTATCGCACACTCACCCACATGTAAAAATGGGGGGACGACCCCCTCCCCCCAAAAAACACTCAGCATTGTGACATGTTTCTTCGCCCATTGGCCCTTGGCGTTTCACATGCTAACAAGTCATTTGAACCAGAAGGTACCTTGTGGGTGCTCAAAGGCAAGACAGTCAAGTCAATCCAAATGCCCAAATCACAAGGGAGCAATCTCCTCGGAAACAGAGCTGACGGCTCAGGGCTGAACACACACATTTCCTTTTTCAATTTCTATTTATCACTGGCCCAAGGCTTTTTATCCACTTTCCTGGCCCCCAGCCATGGCAGACTGAGACTGTGAAAAACTGATAAACACTTTCACCAAGCCCTTCCTCCTGAGCACACGCATACAAACAGCTGAGCTGGAGCAGGGGCTGCTTGGCAGGCACACGGTTTCCACAAACACAGGCTGAGCTGCACATCTCTACAAGCTGGGCCCCGATGTGAAGATGCCATCCCCTGCTCACAGGCAGAACCCTCCCAGGACAAGGGACACTGTTACAACAGGGGTAAAAGCTACCATTTAGATGGGATCTACCTGTCTCTGCATAACTGGGGTAAAGCTTTGGACAGCCCAGGCTTTTAATGTGCTTGCCATGCTGGGCTGTGGTTAGGTCCCGCCTACCCTGCAGCTTTGCACCATGTTATAACTGAGACCCCTGACTCAGTTCGAGTTGCAGTCAAGCTGGGCCTCTGCAACATTAAGTTTGCCATTGGATCAGACCATCAGCTCAGTGAGTCCAGCATGGCCACACAAGAAAGTGCCTGCACCTGGCCTACTATACAGTGCTGACCTGAGCTGAGTGCACAGTGGATGCTTAATAAATAATAACAGTAATCAACCAGCAAACCTCTAATGGCTCTCAGTGGTCAGAGCATTTGTATCTGCCCTCCAGGCATCTGGCCATCAGCAGACATTGCCATCACAGACACGAAGTAGAAGGTTTGTGCATGCTTCCCATTTTCCAGCGTGGCCATGGTTCGACAATCAGCCTCCCTCCCTCGCTATGGTTGCTGTGAGCTGCCAACGTATCCACCCCTCCACCCGCCAAATCTCCTCCTCTCTAACCTGGCCACAGTGAGATCAATCTTGGGCTGTCTCCGCCTTGATCTACTTGGAAAGCTTAACAGCCATGAAAGTAAGCCACTTGTCCTCTGGCTCCAAGCTCTTACAGAAATTGGTGCCAATGGAAGTGTCAGTATCAATTTCATAATGTTATTGGATGAAGGCAAAGCTGGGCCAAGTCCCATATTCCTGATGGGTCATCAAAGTGATGGGGATTATGGGTAAGGAGACAGACAGTCCTGGCAGGAAAGGCAATGACTCAAGATCAATTACACTGACAAGCCTATCTTTAAGCAACATCACTTAATGCTGATACCAGTGTGTTCTCCATGGCCTGTATGCAGAGCAGTCTTACCCATCCACTGGTAACCAGAGCCCCTGGAGTCATGCGTTCCCTCCCCAAAGTATCCAATTTATGAGATTCTGAAGCCAGTGAGGGAATTAGCTGTTATAATACAGTATTAATGTTCAGGCCTCCCTATTGCGGTTTAATTTTCTGTCAAGAAAAAAAATCATGCATTAAACAAAAATAAATCTCTGCCCTTGTGTTACTCACACAAAGGATTCAAATGGAAACAACCTTTCTAATCTAAGGTATTTTGTACCCTTGGCTTATGCTCTTTGTTTTCTTTTGGCAAATCATTCATCTTGAACCTTTAAACTAGACTAGTCAGTTTCTCACATTCTAGTTCTCAGATACTATTTAACAGAGCTCATGATTTTTCAAACAAAAACTTTTCTGTCAAAATTTGACCTGTTTTAAAAATGGACTTTTTGTTATTAAACGTTTTAACTCTGTATATAGGCAGTCACCATAGTTGTATGACAGTGACATGCTTCTAACAAGCTATTTGCAGGCACACTTATTGCAATTGTGCATGCAACTGACATAGCATCTACACTGCAAAATAAACCCATTGGCAATCAGTCTCAGAGCCTGGGTTAACTGATTCAGCTCACAGGGCTCCTGCTACAGAGCTAAAAATAGCAGTTTAGACACTCCTGCTCAGGCTGGAGCCCGGGCTCTGAGTGTACACATTAGGCACATATGTGCACACCCAAACTTTTGAAAAAAACAGATCCACCATGTTTACTTTCAGCCAGAATGGAATTTAATAGGAAAGTCTGAAATAACTGGCTTAACTTAGTTAGTTCTTTAAAGTAATGGAAATGTAACACTTCTGACTTTTGCAAAAAGCATATCACTTTTCTTTGCTCAACACTCCTCAAAATAGCCTGGTCTGGTGATGTCATCCTCCCTCTGCATTTACTCCTTCCGAAGAAAAATATTTTGTTTCTACAGAAACTATATGCATTTAAATTGCAGAAATAGTTTATATCCTGATTCTGAGCCTTTTGAAAATTATGAGGATCTTCTAGGGATATGAATTCCAGGTTAGAAATATCCTTCAAAAGCAAAAGAAAAACCACTTGTCCACCATTCCATCATAGATAAATTAAAAAAACCACACAACCATCATTTACATAGTCTCTTGTGCTTCCCCTGCTGGTTCCCTAGTGCTATGCTGATACAGTCTTGTCATCTGAAATTGACTGGAAGACATGAGCTTGAGCAGATTTTCAAAAAGATGTTGTAGACAAACGGAGAACATGAGAACAGCCATACCGTGTCAGACCAAAGGTCCATCAAGCCCAGTTTCCTGTCTTCTGACAGTGGCCAATGGCAGGTGCCCCAAAGGGAATGAACAGACAGGTTATCATCAAGTGATCCATGCCCTGTCACCCAATCCCAGCTTCTGGCAAACAGAGGCTAGGGACACCATTCCTGCCCATCCTGGCTAATAGCCTTTGATGGACCTATCTTCCATGAATCTATCTAGGTCCCTTTTGAACCCCATTATAGTATTGGCCTTCACAACACACTCTGGCAAGGAGTTCCAGAGGTTGACAGTGCGTTGTGTGAAAAAATACTTTATGTTTATTTTAAACCTGCTACCTATTAATTTCATTTGGTGGCTCCTTGTTCTTATATTATGAAAAGGAGTAAATAACACTTCCTTATTTACTTTCTCTACGTCATTCATGATTTTATAGATCTCTATCATATTCCCTCTTAGTCGCCTCTTTTCCAAGATGAAAGTCCCAGTCTTATTAATCTCTCCTCATAAGGAAGCCGTTCTATACCCCTAATCATTTTTGTTGCCCTTTTCTGAAACTTTTCCAATTCCAATATATCTTCTTTGAGATGGGGAAACCACATCTGCATGCAGTATTCAAGGTGTGGGTATACCATGGATTTACACAGAGGCAATATGATATTTTCTGTCTTATTATCTATCCCTTTTTTGACGATTCCCAACATTCTGTTCGCTTTTTTCACTGTCGCTACACATTGAGTGGATTATTTCAGAGAACTATCCACAATGATTCCAGATCTCTTTCTTGAGTGGTAACAGCTAATTTAGACCTCATTATTGTATATATAAAGTTAAGATTATGTTTTCCAATGTGCATTACTTTGCATTTATCAACATTAAATTTCATCTGCCATTTTGTTGCTCAGTCACCCAGTTTTGTGAGATCATTTTATATAATAATAATAATAGGAGATATAGCTATCTCTTAGAACTGGAAGGGACCTCGAAAGGTCATCGAGTCCAGCCCCCTGCCTTCACAAGCAGGACCAAGTACTGATTTTTGCCCCAGATCCCTAAGTGGCCCCCTCAAGGATTGAACTCACAACCCTGGGTTTAGCAGCCCAATTTTGTAGCTCTTAGCAGTCTGCCTGGGACTTAACTATTTTGAGTAATTTTGTATCATCTGCAAATTTTGCCACCTCACTGTTTACCCCTTTTTCCAGATTGTTTATGAATATGTTAAATAGGACTGGGCCCAGTACAGATCCCTGGGGGACACCACTATTTACCCCCTCCATTCTGAACACTGATCATTTATTCCAACCCTTTGTTTCCTATCTTTTAACCAGTTACCAATCCATGAGAGAACCTTTCTTCTTATCCCATGAGTGCTTTTTTTGCTTAAGAGCCTCTGGTGAGGGACCTTGTCAAAGGCTTTCCGAAAATCTAAACACACCATATCCACTGGATCTCCTTTGTCCGCATGCTTGCTGACCCCCTCAAAGAATTCTAGTAGATTGATAAGGCATGATTTTCCTTTACAAAAACCACATTGACTATTTCCCAACAAATTAAGTTCATCTATGTGTCTGACAATTTTGTTCTTTACAATAGTTTCAACTAATCTGCCCGATACTGAAGTGAGGCTTATTGGCCTGTAGTTGCCAGGGTCACCTCTGGAGCTCTTTTTAAAAATTGGCATCATATTAGCTCTCCTCCAGTCATTTGTACAGAAGCTGATTTAAATGAAGGAAAGCAGAAATTCCTGGCAAACACATCGACAGATGACATCAAGGTAGTATTTGACTTGACCTCTTTTAAAGACAAACTGAGTTCTTTTAGCTACAATTTTCAGACAACTGTACTGTTACAAAATTCACTGTCATTGTACATACACATCATATTGAGCTGACATCACAGCATTAAAGAAAAGGTTAATCACAACATCTGACAGGGATAGTTTAGGTATACTCAGTCCTGACTCAGGGCAGGAGGATGGACTAATTGACCTCTTGTAGGGCTGAAAGGGACACTTCTTCTGTGAGTCTGTGTGAAACAAAGGAACAGATGGCTGTCCAGGGCAAACTAAACTGAAAAAAATCCATCTGTTAAAACTATTCCACTACTGCAAAGGATCCCTTCTCTTCAGAGGGGCAAAGATCTCTCAGAGGGGACAGAACCTCTTGACAATATTGGGAAAAGAGGCCCAGTAGCAGGATATATGAATCTGTAGAACAGTCTGCTGAGGGAAATGATGAAAGCTCCGTTCCTTGGGACATTTAAAAAGACTGGACAAAGCACAAGAAACCACTAGAGGAAACAAATCTGCATTGACCCCAGGAAGTCAGACTGGGTAGACCTACATAGGCCTTTTCTATCTTAAACTTCTATGATTCTTATTTTTAAAGGTCTCTCTTGGTTGGGTCCCCTATAGTCAATAGGTCGGATAGGTATGCCAGTGTTTTCCAGGGCATCACTCCTTATGGTCTGAAGCCTTGACCTGGAGATCTAGAGGTGGATTGTATCTCTATGTCAGAAAATCAGGCTGTATGGGTCAAAAACAAGAACTATTGACAGTACCAGACACAGGGTAATCATGACAACTGGCGTCTGGTCTAGTCAGCCAGGTCTGATTTCTCCAATGCTTTCCCCAGACCTATCAGAAAGGAGAGCACAGAACTGGCTCCTACAGAATGACTTACACAGCATATGCTACCAGTGAGCCGACTGCTAATCAGAAAAGAAAATAAAACTAACTGCTCAGAATTCTTATCTGAATCCTACATGGATTTCTGGGCGGGCCCCTTTTCAGCTTTGATAGGGAAGAATAAATATACAGGGAGCAAAGGGTTGAGTGCAGCTAGGGGGCGGGAATCTGCAGCTACTCTAAGAAGTTGATGCGCTGCTGATACCAACAGCCTAAATAACCCCTTTAATAAATTAGAGAGCTATTCATTTAAATGGATTCCACTCTCCTTATGCTGCCAGTTAATCTGTAATTCAGATAGATCAGTCAGGAGGCAAGAGTCCAGAATATAAAATTATTAATTCCCCCCAGGGTTGGGGATTTCACTTCCTAAACAGTGCAGCATGCTCCGCTTCTCACAGACACACACATGCACGCAGCTCCCATCTGACGTCAGTAGGGAACATCAACTCTATTTAAATGAAGGAGCAAGCAAGTGCAGTGGTTGTCATGGTATGACTGGAGCTGTGTCCCAAACTGCTCTAGCTCTCTCAGTGTAAGTGCACACAACACCTTCTGGGACCCGTCAGCCGTGTAATCACACTCGCACTCAACCAGAAACTGATTCTGCCTCTTCCCATCCTTCCAGCCACAGGCCTAGAACTCCAATAGCCATCGGAGGCTGTAATTATAAAGGGTGAAATGGTGGCATAGAATAACGGGGATGATTCCGGACAATATCAGGTTGAGTGATGGATGTTGCAAAGGATAAGGAACAGGGATGTGGTTCCTTTCACTTGTAGGCAGCTAGTTCGAACTCAGCCCAGGTCAATAAAGACCAAAAGTTATTACCCATCCAGAGGCTGTTCAGTCACCCAAGTGAAAGAGTTATGGGGCTCACTCCTTCCTGGTGGACAGCAGTCCACAGAATGAGCACAATTAACACTACTCTGCCCCTTGTTGACACTCATAACAGATAGGCCAAGAGCTGAACAGGCCATAGGAGACTGACTTCACCTCCCACCCCCAGGGGAGGCCTCTAGACCAGAGCAAATCACATTTAAGGGGGAGGTGCAGCATATATCTGCATGATGAACCATGTCTCTTCTGTGGGAAACGCTTTCAGGTCAAGCTTTTAAACGAGTAGGAGCCTACAGCCACCCCTAGGGGCCTGAGTAAGCAGCCTGATCCTCACCTGTAGCATCCCCAGCTGCCTCCATTGACTTCAGCTTGAATTAATCCAAGCAGCCAGTGGTAGCAGGTGCCCAAAAAGAAGTGGTGGGGATGGCTGGAAATTAGAAATTGGAGAGGAAGGAAGGTTAAGGCACCAGTCTAGAACTTTAGAGACTCAGGTTCAATTCCCTGCTCTGCCACAGATTTCCTGCATCATCTTGGGCAAGACATTACGGGAGTGAGGTACAGAGATGCCAATCTGTAAAAAGGGGATACTGATACTTCCCTATTCACTGGGGTGTTGTGAGGATAAACACACTGAAGACTGAAGTGCTTTGAAATCTACTGACGAAAAGTGCTATATAAGAGAAGTATTATTACTAGAACCCATCCTTCCTATCCCCATCCTGAAAAAAGTATTACACTCTTGGCCCCTCCCTGTCTTTTGTAAACTCAAGGGGCCACTGGTATGAGCGGGTGCCACACCACCAACTGAATGGAGTTGGGTCCTGTACATCAAGGCTACCTATTGCCCAAAGACAGGAAGAGAGAGGAGAGTCTTGATGTGAGAGGAGCTTTTAAGTGCACGTAAAGAGTTGCTGCTTGTGTCACACACTGGGATGCATCCCAAAGGAGGACTTATGAAGAGCTCTTTGGTTTGAAAATGCCCAGGAACACCAGACACTAAAGGACCATAGGGGAAAAAAAAAGAAGAATGATGAGAGAGAGAGAACCAGTTGGCTCAAGATGGGCAAGAGTCAAAGGGGAAGTGCGCAGAAACCAACTATCACAATGCGGGAGACTCCATATGGGATCAAATGCAGGAAGACGGATAGACACAGATTATACGTGTGTGCACGTAGAGAGCATCTACTCCCACCTAAGAACAGCAAATGAGGGGAAATCCTATTGTCAGAGACTGCTAAGGAAACAGGTGAATGTAACTAGACATCAGAATGGAATTTTGGTCACTCAAAGGCTTTTCTGGCAAAATCAATGACTTGCCAACAGGAGATTCAGGCTAGAAGAGACTCCACTTGCAGCCTCAAGTTTTCCATGTGAGCTGTGGGCTAGCCTGGCCTCACAGAAGGGAGTGGGTTAGAGGTGGCTACTTTTACACCCAGTTCTTTGCAATCCGAGTTGTCTATGTTTAAAATGATACAAGGAGAAAGGACAGAGTGCTCTCCCCTTCCCAAGCCAGGTCCCCATCACCACACACATGCCGCGTGTCATTAGCAGCTACTTCATCAACATCCTGAGAGCTGGTAGGAGGGAAAGGTGCCTTTTGCCAGGTCACGAGCCAGGAGGGCAGAGGAAAGCAGAGGCAGTCGACATTTACCTTCGTGACTAATTAAAGGGATGCAAAGGACAGCATCTGTCATTCCACGCAGGCAAAGCATCAATATATGTTGAGCCCAGCCCCCTTCCTGAGACAGGGCTCTCACATTAGGGGATTTATATATTTTTCTGCTTGTTTTTGTAGCTCACAATAAGACAAACGACAGCAGCTTTGTGCTGCAAAGTCGGAACCGAACATGTGCGGGGGCCATACATCTCCTCCATATGCACCATCTGAGGGAGAAGGCAGGCACAGGAGACTTTTCAATTAATAGAATCCTCATCTGCTGCATTGTGAGGGGAAGGAATCTGGAATCCCCCATGCTGGCAGCAAGCAGGCCAGGAGCCGCTAGCTTTTTCTCCGCTTCACGCCACGTGCCTCTCTCACGCCATCCACTGACTGCTGCTGACCAGTCAAAGCATACCCAGCAGCAGGCACCAGTCGTGTGGTTGAACAAACAAGGGGCTCCCAGCACAATGCAACTGTGAGGGTGCCACCAAACCTATTCGCTCACCTAGCAAGAAGTGCCTACAGCACCAAGCTGCAGCACCGCCTGGGTGGTCCCAAGAAAGGAGGATATTCTATGCCCTTGCAAGACGCAGAAATGCCTGAGATCACTGAGGCATGTGGCCACAAGATGTGTAGGTATGTGGCTGGGATTGCTGGAATGTGGCTATAGGGATCATATAGATAGCACTGGAAACACTGAAGCAGGTGCCTGGAGGGGCACGGAATAGCCTTTCAGAAGTGGATACCAAGTCACTGCAGGAGCAGTACGGAAAATGAGCCACTTTTCATCACATCTAGCTAGGCACAAAGCCAGGTGAAACCATCCTCAGTATGGAGCAGATAGTGCTAATGTGTATCCAGAGCCTTTTAACTGTGGGTCTTTAGAACTGAGAGGGTGAATGGATGGGAGCCAGTGTTTACTCACAGGGCAGATGTCGTGTTTGTCTTAGCTATTGGATGGAGATCAAAAATGAGACTGAGGCCAGGACTACACTGCAGACCTATCGATATAACTACATCACTCAAGGGTGTGAAAAATCCACACCTCTAAGCAATGTAGTTATACCGACCTCACCCCTCATGTAGACAGCGTTATGTCGACAGGAGAGCTTCTCCCATCAACATGGCTACTCCCTCTCAGGAAGATGGATTAACTACACCCCTGGGAGAAGTTCTCCTGACAGTGTAGGAGTGTCTTCACCAAGTGCTACAGCAGCATTCTCCATCTGTCTGTTTGTACAAGACGACAAGGAGGGTCTGTGAGCGCGGCTGCAGCACCGTTACATCCAATGCAGTGCCCTGTTAGCATCTCCTGGGATGCCTTCTGGCCACTCCCTCAATGGAAGAGCTCAAGCAACCAGGCCAGCTTCCCACTTTATTCTTCTGGTACCTTCCTCTTTAAATAATAATAAAACTAACCCCTCCCGCCAGCTATTTCTCCTCTTGCTCCCCATTCTCACCACTAGAGGCAACCTTCATTCAGACAGGGAGGGCTGGGTGGTGCTCTTATATCAGCCACAGGGTGGCACAGCAGAGCAACCTAAGCTCATCTCATCTTACCACAAGAAGGGTGGCACTGGATAGCACTGCTTTTGCAGCTATCCTAGCCAGGGCCGCCCAGAGAGGGGAGCAAGTGGGGCAATTTGCCCCAGGCCCTGCAGGGGCCCCTATTAGAATATAGTATTCTATAGTACTGCAACTTTTTTTTATGGAAGGGGTCCCCGAAATTGCTTTGCCCCAGGCCCCCTGAATCCTCTGGGCGACCCTGATCCTAGCTCCTGGCCACCTGAGGAAGGAGAGAACAGGAACATGGCTCAAAGCTTGGACTCCTAGACAGCAGTTCAGAGCAATAACCCAAGAGGTCAGCCAGGATCTGAAGACTGATCCAGGATCTCTCTCATGCAGAAGAACCCAGAGCCCTCGCAGCTCCTGCTGGCCTGAAGTGCATGCAGTGGGAGATCACAGAGCTCTCTCTAAGCCTCGCAAAGCCACCTTTGTCTCTCTTCTGTCTCATTCTCCAGCTGTCTGTTTGCTTTTCAATCCCCTGCTCCTCCTGGCTGTGTTCAAAGACTCTTACCTGTTCTTCAAAAGCTATGCAGGCCTCTCAGTAAACAATCCACAACCAGGGAAGAGAGGGGGGACAGGAGGGGGTGGAATCTAAATTTAATTAATTAAAGACAGTTTTGCTTTAGGGCCTGAGAAAATTACTAACTCATAAATCTCTCACTAAATGCCCAGAGCGGTCACTACACCAGGTAGCCTGCTGGGTCCCACCAGGGGGCCAATAAACAGCAAGCAAACTGCCTCCCTCCCCTGCTTCCACCCTGCAACACCAAGCAACCTTGAGCCACCTGTCAAGCTCATGACAAGTGTCTTCTGGCCACAAAGCCATCAAATCTCTGACCCTTTTAGCCAAGGAGCAATCTGCCCAGTGCAGGGAGCTGGTCGTTTCATTTGCAGCTGCAGTGGAACAATATATGGGAGGAGGGCAGCAATGGGGATCTACATGGCCAGGTGAAGGCGGTGATGAGCGGGGAAGAGAACAAACACAGGTCTGACCAATGGTCCCGGAGCATTTTCTTCAGCTGTACTGGTTTTAAAAACATGTTTCATAAGGGAAAGGGCCCAGAGGAATAAGAGAGCAAGAGTGACTGGAAATGCTGCATCCATGGAATCTATACGGGTCAGAGGTGTGCTCAGTGCAGAGAGAAGGGCTGGCCACCTCTTCCTGAACCATATTTTCTTCAGCAGCTGATAGGAATCGACAGGGGAGGCCACATGGTCAGTGGACAGCCAAATCCAGCATTACATCTCAAGAAGGTGTTAGAGAAAGGCAGTGTCTGTCACCTAAGAGCATTAAAACAAACTACTTTATCATGTTCCTTCATTCGGTCATCCAACAGGGAACGAACTGAACTTCAGGGTCAAGTGGAGGACTCCCATCGCATTAAGCCATTTAAACAAAACCCAAAAGACAACAGTAAATGGCATGGAAAGCGCCATCAACCAGTTTGTGCTGGGGAGTAGGTGATCAACCATTCTGAGGTTCAGGAGAGAATTATTTTTTCTCCGATCATGTTTTTTGTCCAAGGAGTACATTACTTGGGAAGGACCCTACCTCATTGGGTGGGAGAAGAATTTATTCTCCTTGGCTCATTCAATTCTCAGCCTCTCTCTGCTGTTAACCAGGAGGTCAGTTAGTGACATTTGCAGTGGTGTATTTTTGTTTGCTTTTCTTTAACGTGGGCAGTAACTCCTTCCGCATCACTCAGCCTTCATAAGCTGGTGACTGTCAATCAATCACATCCTGGGCTGGACTTGAACCAGAAAACTAAAGGTTAAAAGGGCCCTATAACCCAGGAGTAACCCCACAATCCAACCAGTCCACTACAGACTGGGCTGTCAATCATTGCTCACACAGTAACATTCATTTTCCAACATTCAGAATCTACTGGGGTAGATCAGAAAGATCTGCTGGTTGCCAGGAAGTCAGCCCTGGCATATGCCCAGCCAAAGTAAGCAGTAAAAGAGGAAATGGACAAGAGAATTCTGAAGAAAACAAAAACCCAGGAGCTTCTGCCAATTTCTAGAAGAAAAGCTGAATCCCATCCTTTCTGAGAGTTCAGAAAGACACAAGTCACTTTTTTCCTCTTCCATTTGTGCGGCTACCTATGGACTTTCTGGTGCTGACCATGATTAGAAGCAGAAGTGCTGAAAGCTGTCCCCGTGGCACGTGGCACAAAAGCCATGTGAGAAAGCCTGTTGTCAGGAGATTTCCAGACAAATTCCACAGGCCTAAAAGGTGTGAAACATTTTGGACAAGGATCCAAACTCTGCAGTGTTTATTCAAAGCGAACATTAACTCCCAACATTTTGAGCCTCCTCCTTTCACTATATATTATCTATTTACCAACAAAATTAACCAGAAGCTTGAGACTTTGTTCTATGCCTCTGCTCCACAATGGACCATCTACCAAAGCACGTTACACTACTGGGGTGCAGGGACAGCTAACCAGACACCAACAGGTTCACTAGGTTCAGTATATATGCAAGCACCATAGGAGCATGGGCAACCATCAAAACTGGTTTCCCTTTGGCACCACTGGACTGGTAGTGCACAAGGGCCAAAGAACATTCAGCTCTTGGTCAAGACGTTGTCAAGAGATGGAGTTACAGTTCCTAATTACATTATCATCACTCACTTCCATGATCACGCATGCAGGCTGCTCTGAGAAATGGAGGTGTGAAGCCACACAAGGAGTTCAGACTATGGAAACCAACCTTTCTTGAGAAAAATACCCACTGCCTACTTTGAGCTCTCCACAAAGGAAACTTCCGTTCCGGGGACAATGGCATTAAAGAGGGTTAGCTTAGGCCAGGTCTACACTGCAGGCCTATATCAGTATAATTATGTCGCTCGGGGGTGTGAAAAGTCCACAGCCCTGGGAGATGTAGATACACTGACTTACCCCTCACCCCACTGTGTAGACAGCGCTATGTTGACTAACTACGCTTATGGGAGAAGCTCTCTCGATGGTGTTGTAGTGTCTTCACTAAAGTGCTACAGTGGCACTGGGGAAGCTGTGCGGCTATTGCAGTGTACGTGAAGACAAACTCTTAGTCAGGGAACAGGAAATGAGCTACGGAATAACATGTCTCTCTCTTTAGACTACATCAGCCCACTATTATCCATCTCTATGCATTAGTCTGTGTAGCTATCTATCTACATAATTACCTACTGTATCTGTCCAAGTATTTATCTGCAGCACCTATTTATCTAAGTGGAGTGTCTCCTTGTCTATTTATCTTTCTCTCTGCCTAGCTCTAACATTTGTCTCGATTTTACGATGAGGGTGGCTCCTGTAATTCTCAAACCAGGGTAGTTTCCCTGGGGACATGGGTCTCTTCTCAACATCTTACTTGCAATTCCGGGGGAAATAGGGTGACCAGACAGCAAGTGTGAAAAACCAGGACAGGGTGTGGGGGGTAACAGGAGCCTATATAAGATAAAGACCCCAAAATCAGGACTGTCCCTATAAAATTGGAACATCTGGTCACCCTAGGGGGAAATGATGGTGAGGTGGGCATGGATGGTTGAGACGCATTCCGCATTCTTGCAGGATGTGTGCGTCTGGGAGTGGAGGCACAGACTGTGTATATGTGTACGCAGGAGGGTACAAATGAGTGTGAGGGAGCGTTGGCAGGGATGTATCTAGCAGACGCATGGAATACGCTGCCATGGGGTATTTCTTTTTCTAAATAAACCAGGATGGCAGCTGAGCAGCCTTTATCTTTCTACCTCTCTAATCCAATCTCTTTCCCTGTACCATTCTTTGCACACAGAAAGCAGAGCACATCCTGCTCTCAGTCTCATTAACATAACTCTGTTGACTTCAGTGTGAAGTGAGGGTGCTTAGCACCTCACAGGATTGGGTCCCTGACACGGATACACTAGGACGCACTCTTTGGCAGGCTCATTCACCTCTTCTGCTGGCTAGCTAGCAACAGCAGACACATTGCTTCAGGAGAAGCTGATGAGTCAACAGCCGCAACAAAGAAACCTTACCCACCCCCCCCAGAGCATCCTACAGGAGACAGCAGCCCTCCCCCCATTTTCACCCTTGCACCCACCCCAGGGCTGAGGGAAGCACTGGGATTCTGAGATGCAAACTCCTCATGTACTTTATCTCTGGTGTTTGTTTCTCTGAATTCTGCTTCGCCCCACTCCCACGCCGACCTTTGAACAGTGAAAAAGGCAAACAAAAGCTTATAAATTATCAATTCCTCTTGATTGATTTTGCTGAGAAAAGCACATAAAAAAATCACACCGAGGAGGAGAATAATTTACCATTTCAAGCAGGGAAGGCTGATGTTGCTGAGACAGCTCTGTGCAGGCAGGCCACCGCTGTGCTGCCCAGCAGGCTCTCCTTTCCATCCTCCTCGTCAGCCTCTTCCCTTTGCTCTCCGGGGTCACACATACAAAACTAAACCCTTTTCTCTTGTGGCTGCTTTCCGACAGGCCCCCTTGCATTTCCACTGGTGGAGTGTCACTTCCCACACCTGGCACCGTTGTCTGGACACGGTGCACCCAGCTCTGGCGCCTCCTGTCCCAGACATGTCAGTGAAGGGGGTGCCACCCTGACGGAATCTGTGCAACGATAATCCCAAGGTTCAAAGGTGGGAGCCAGCATTTGTGAGCCCAGCTGGCTGAGCAATGAAAGATCTGCCCCACGTTTATTTCAGCACCTTTTTCTTTCTCGGCAGCTCAAGCTAGTGAAAGATGCTTATCTGACAGCCCTGGAGGTCAATGCCTCTATTTATCCCCAGGACAGGTAAAGCACAGGCAGCAGCATGGCAAGTTTCCCCCACTTACCACCGCATCAATGTGCATCAACCCTAACCAGGAGGAACTACTTCTCACACTGCTACCACTTCACTACTCCACTGCACAAAGATTGCAAAAGTGGTGTGGATGGCTCCTACCGCCTCCAACTGCCCAGGAGACTCCATTCTTTCCTCTTCTAAAACAGACCTTGCCACATATATCCATGCTCACTGTCTCCAGGTTAGATGGCAGCAACTCCCTCTACCCAATGATTAATGGGGATGCCACTGAAGCTATAACTCAGCAGGCAGCACACAGTACTCTGCGTCTTAAGCAACAAAGATTCAAAGTGAAAATATTACTGTAGTGTTCCACACACGCCAGCAGTTCCCCAGACACTTCGAAACCAAGTTCAAAGTCTTGGTCCTAATCAGTTATGCCCAAAATAGCTGAGAACCTGACTATATCGGAGATGATATACTCGCCCACAGTCCAAAAATACTAGTATAAAGGACACATGAGCATGCAATTCAGTTCTTGGCCTTCTACCAGTAAAGGGAACAATTAGTGCCAATTGCAGTGATGGTATTGTTGTCACATGGGCACCTGCCCACTGGAAGTGATGGAAATCCCCAGGCTCATGTCACAGAAGCCCAACAGCCAGCAAATGCTAGCAAGTTGGGGTCACAACTGACCTGGACAGGATTCGAATAGGCCACCGAGCTATATCCCTACGCGGAACCTCTGAGCTATTCAGCCTCTCCCCTTAGTTCCAATTGTGAAGTGGGCACCTTGCTACTATATTGTGACCTTCAGCTCATTTCAGATGGAGTGGCACCAAATAGCCATAAGCTAGTAACAGCTTCCAACTACCACCGATATAAGATGCACTCAGATGTCTAGGCCAGAAGTAAAATGCACAGCCCTGGACTTTATTAGTGGAGCCATCAGACAGTCAGTTTTCCCAGGCTTGTTGTTATAAAATATTTACTTTTTTTCAAAAAGGATCACTCTCGTTTTCCTCCTTTTCTCTAGTCTTTGGCTTCAAGAGTCCACAGCTCTAAACAGCCAGAGAAGTTTGACAGCTGGAATTTTAGGTTAGCAAGAATAAATTATTTGGATTGCTGCAAAACTCTGCACTGTGTGCGCCTGCACAGCTGTATTTTTTGTGTTTGTTTTTAAATTCAGAGTGAGGGAACATCTATTCTCCCTAACTCCCTGTGGTTCACCCTCTCCTCTGTCTTCAGGGAGAATTTTTGGACCACGCAGCAGGAAAAATAAATAAATAAAAGCTATTATGAAATAAGTAAAAAGACAGCGGCTTTGGATTGGAAGTTATTTCCCCTCCTTGCTGCAGTAATGATCTGATTAGGGTTCAATCCTACCGCATCCTTCATGCTCTAAGTCATCTTTACAGAGTTTAAGCTGCCTGAGGGAGATGGATGGAGGGAGTGTGCATGTGAGATTCTGATACAATACAGTATTGAAAGGGATATTGTGCTCACCCTCTGGCCACTTCATAAAAATGAGAAATTTCTTTGGGCTCTGAGGGTTTTTTCCAGGGCATTTGCAGAGATGTGTTTTTGAAAAACTATCATTTCAGCCCCAAATAATTTATGGGCATTTTTGGATCTGCTACATCAGCTGGAAATCTACCCACCCCTGTGAATCCATTGCTTTTCCAGACATTACCATCATTCCCCCCATGCTAATCTGTCTTGCATCTCTCACATTGCCAGCTTCTGAGCTGCGCAGGAAGCTAGGAGGGTGTGCTCGTTCCACACCACCTAACCATGCAGTAGCTAGTTGCAGCCTGGCTCTTATGGCCAAGAATCAGACCACTGGCTTTCTCTATGCTCCCTTTTCACATGCTGGTTGCATGTTTGTGGAGGACATGGCAGAGCAAAGACACAGCCCAAAAGGTGCAGTCGGAGTCCTGGGATGTGCTGTCTGGCTTTATATGGCAAGGACAGTCAGAGACTGGAGCATGGAGTTCAAAGAGAGGGCGAAGGGGAAAGTGACAGATTGTTTCTTTTATTAAACTACATTTTATGCTGGTGAAAGATGCCAGAATGACAGCCTGGGGCAGGGATATCCTCTGATCCACAGCCCAGACACAGCCCAGGCAACTGCAGGGCAGCTTTCCCCTACTGCACCTCAGCCGTGCCTTGCAGAGACCCTGAGGGGAATGCAGGCTCCATGGCCCATTCAGTTCTTGGCCCCTCTGCAGAGAGGACTCTTACCAAGCATGACCATTAGCGTGTAATTTACGGGATGTGGGAACCTGTCCGCTAGAAATTGGACAGAGACCCAACAAATCCTCTCACTGAACAACTGTCAGATGGATCTTAGCAAGCTATCACCCTGCAGCAGCAAGCTTATAGGTTATTATATGTTTAGTTTAAAAAGTTTTGTGGATTTGTTTGAAATGCCAGGTGCCCTCTGCGTCCTGCATGATGAGATGGGCTAAATAAGAGTCGTTGACTGGCCAGCGCTGGCTTTGTCATTATTTTATGACTGCTGTCATTTTTGCTCTCTCTCTTCCTCTTTACAAATTGAACAGGCAACAAAAGTAAACATGAAAGCGATGCAAACCACAGGAACTTGTGTGCAAGCAGTTGGCATATGAGCCGCAGCTACTGTATTACCCCTGGGGTTACTGAGTGTGCTGAGGCAAAGGGAAATATGCTGCTTATGTAGCAAAAAGAGGGGACATGGGGGCAGTCTGACTGCATAACTGGAAATAGAGGAGACTATAGTCTTTCCCCCAACCTCAACCTAAGCTGGGTGCAGGAATGAAAGCACATGTGTGGTGGGGAGGGGGAGCCACTAGATACTACAGTCAGCAGGCCATGTAAGCACCCAGAGAGAAACAAAGACAGAGTATGCTCTCGGGGCGCAACTGGCATCAAAGTGTGGGACTGCTGCACTGCTAGTGCAGCGCCACTCTAACTGCATCAGTGATGGGGCCAAATCCAGAGCAGCTACACAATACAACTGCACCGGCATCAGGGCCACCAGGCATGCAACGCCAGCTAGAGCTGAGTGACACTGGTTTCTGTGCACATAACTGGGGCCACGCAGCACCTCCTTAAGCTCCTGCTGTTGATTCCAAGAGGGTGTGGTGAAAGCTCTGGGGACCAGGAATGAAATACATGCTTTTAGATACAGGGTCATGAGGTAGCCCAGCACTTCTGGGAAATAACAAGTAATAATTTCTGCTTTTCCAGCAGCTCCTGTTCAAGGAGATCAAAGTGCTGTGCAAGGTGGGTAGATAGAGTTCTGAAGACGGGGAACGTGAGGCACAGAGAGATTAAGTGACTTTTCCAAGGTCAGTTGCTGAGCTGGGAAGAGAACCCTAGACTCCCAACTCCCAAGCACCTGCTCTAATGGCTACAAACTACTTCGTCTCTGGCCAGAAACTGCAGTTACAAGTGCCAGGATAAAATTATACAGTCTACCAGTCCTCACACTTGATGACTTAAACTGATCACCAGCTGGAGTCAGGAAGAACCCTGCCCTGCTCAATACAAGGAACATCATTGCTCAATTAGGTGCATAGACTAAATGGACTATTAATCTGATCCAGTAAGGCAGGAGCCAGGATACTGAACTAAAGAGAACATCGGTCTGTTCTGGTAAACCAATTCCTAGCTGCCTGAAATTAGGTAGGCCTCTTTCATCTGGCAGAGTGCAGTTACAATTTGTCATACACCAGCTAGAATAAAGTTGGCACAAACAAAAATTATTTGTCAAGGGTGGCGGCGCCAGAGAAAAACAGAAGCTTCTGCCTGAGTGCTTTGCGGCCAGAGCTCTCTGGCTGCAGTATGCCCGAGTCTCTATTTGCACTGTACCTTCAGTAATCTTTCAGTGTTGTGTTTAATGCCATGTATATGAGAACAGCATATTCTCTGCATATGGTTCATTCTCCTTTATCAGCCAGAGTAATTTGTTTCCAGCAGAGACAAAGCAAAGCAGTAGATCTAAAGACCGATTTAAGTATCATAATCATAGCAGCTAGACAAGGAGAGTGCAGCAGTACTCAGGGCTGGGTTGCACAAGGCTATCACAGTGAAGCCTGGAATACATGAACAGCGTCTGCTCCAAAAGCCTCAAATAGCTGTTTTCACCGTCAGTCAAAAAAATTATTGCCCTCTTTTTTCCTCTATCCACACACTCTCTTTCTTATTTTTTTCCACTTGGCAGCTCAAACTAAGCCAAAATTAATTAGTCTAAGCAACATTTAAGCAGTGCACACAGCACATATGAAGAGAAAGGAGACTCCAAGTGTCACTGCACTAGCCTGTCACGAGCTGAGGTCACAAGCAAAAGGAGCTGGCTAGGTCTCAGCTGGATTCCTAATAAGCCTGGCTGCTATCTACAAAGCATTGGTCAAAGCGCTGCACCAGAATTTGTTGTTTCTCTTTGAATGTTATGTTTCCAGTGGGTGTCGTGTCCGTTTATTGCATGTTCGGAAGGTGGATGCTGGAGGAAGATGGGGGAAGTTTTGTTCCTGCTCTGGGATTGATTTGCACAGGTTTCCTTTTTCAGTGTAAGTTATGTTTTAACTTATATTTCATTAAAACATCCATAGACTTTGGGAATGCATGCCCAAGAATAAAAACATAGTGCTCTTAGTGGAATAAGCAGTCCTCTCTTCTGCAGAAACTGTCTCCTGGAATAGCAGGAGGTGCCGAAGGTCAGGATGGAGGTCATTGACAGAACTGATTGGGAGAGCCCAGGGTTGTTATAGCAGAAGGTGCTCTACCGAAAAGGATGGAGGTGCATTAGTAGGTCTGTATGAGTGGTCAAAACTGGGACAGGGCAAAGGCTTCCAGGGCAGATTAAAAGGATGACAGCACCCCCCCCCCCCGGAGAACACTGAGCTTGTGACATTGGGGATGCTGTAGATCAGGTCCACAGAGCTGCGAGTCCTCAGATTTTCATAGTGTATCCATTTTGCTTAGACCTTATCTGTAGCAGGCCCCATTACTGCCCATCGCTTTGGTCATGTCACCTTTCTCCTTGATCTCATCTCACCATATCAAATTCAAACATCTTGCCCTCACATTATTGGCTCTTCACAATTCTACCCACCCCTATTTATCCACTCTCTTCTTTCACTGTACTGCCCCTACCATCATGATCGCCACCTTCTCCTGTCTACCAACAATGCCAACCTCATCACTGTTTGTGAGCTTCTCAAATATCTATCTCCAGGCCTTCTTCCTTCCTGCCCCTTACACATGGAACATCTTCCCTGAACCAATCCGCAGGGCCACTATGCTCTGCTTCTTCATGTCATAACATTTTTCCCAGATTTGGACCTTAGCGTCCAAAATATGGGTGTTAGCATGAAAACCTCCAAGCTTAGTTACCAGCTTGGACCTGGTAAAGCTGCCACCACCCAAAAAATTAGAGTGTTTTGGGGCACTCTGGTCCCCCCAACAACCTTCCCTGGGGACCCCAAGACCCAAATTCCTTGAGTCTTACAATAAAGGGGAATAAACCATTTCCCCCCCTTCTCCCTTCCAGGTGTTCCTTCCCTGGGTTCCTGGAGAGATACACAGAAGCAAGCTCCGTGAATCTAAACAGAGGGACTCCACCCTCCCTATTGCCAGTCCTGGAAACAGAAGTACCGAGAGGTCTAATCCCTCCCCTTCCTTCACCCAGAGGGTATGCAAAGTCAGGCTTCGTAAATCTAACACAAAGAGATTTTCCCCCTGACTTCTTCCTCCCACCAATTCCCTGGTGAGCTGCAGACTTAATTCCCTGGAGTCCCCACTAAAGAAAAACTCCAACAGGTCTTAAAAAGAAAGCTTTATATAAAAAGAAGGAAAAGTACATAAAAATGGTCTCTCTGTATTAAGGTGACAAATACAGGGTCAATTGCTTAAAAGAAATATGAATAAACAGCCTTATTCAAAAAGAATACAATTCAAAACACTCCAGCAACTACATACATGTAAATACAAAAGAAAACAATATAAACCTTATTGCCTTACTATTTTTGTACTTACAACTTGGAAACAGAAGATTAGAAAGCTGGAGATATAAAAATCACTCTCATAGCCGAGAGGGCACAAACACAAGACAAAGAACAAAGAACTCACACACAAACTTCCCTCCACCCAGATTTGAAAAAGTCTTGTTTCCTGATTGGTCCTCTGGTCAGGTGTTTCAGGTTACTAGTGTTACCCCTTTACAGGTAAAAGAACATTAACCCTTAGCTATCTGTTTATAACACTTCACAACTCTCCTCTGGCTGATTTCTTATGACATCCCAGCAATCAGTGATTGACACTTGGAGTGTTTTAGGCATTTGTACATACACAGATGCAACACAGACTAGTCCCATTTGACCATCAATTATAGATTTGATTATATACCTCTCCCCCAAGTTTCAAGGATCACATTGTAAATTCTTCCAGGAAACATCTAGGTCTTCATAGGTGTTTGCACAATGCCTAATATGAAGGTACCCCAAATCTGGCTGCAACGGTAATACAAATAAATTAATTAATTATAAATCAGGAGTACGGTGACCAGATACCAAGTGTGAGAAACTGGGACACTTTGGGGGGAAGGGAGAGAGGGGGTATACTTGCGTATATAAGACAAAGACCCTAATATCGGGATAGTCCCAATAATATCGGCTCATCCAAATCAGGACTGAGGTACAGTGGCATGGCTGTGGAGGAGGGTCCCAGGAGTGGAATAACTGTGCGGATGCAGATGAGGATTAAAGTGTATTTAAAAGCTATGGGAGGCAGGCAGGACTGGACTAATGCGGGAGGGGAGTGAAGGAGGACTGCAGATCAGGACTGAGCTGCATTCAAAAGCTGGAGGAGGCAGGGTTGGAATAAGTGGAGGGAAGGCAGATTACAATTGGGGTGCCTTTGCAGAGGTGTGTGGAGATGTTTGCATGATACCTATGCCCGGCAGAGCACAGGAGTACTGTCAGTCTCTTGCATCAAAAGCTGTTTGACAAGTTTGGACGTTCTCTTTAACGAAGCTGTGAGAAAAAATTCCTCTAATGTTTTTGAGCAGAGCTTCAATGAGTCTCTCTCCTCCTGTCCCTTTGCAAATTACTGGGATGTTGTCACTAATTATCAGGCTCAACAAGTGAAATTATGCAATTTGTTACAGACACACTGGAGAAACAACACACAAAGCAGGTTTAGACATGAGAAAAAGAGGCGAGTTCTGAGGAACTCTTGAGAGAATCTGCCTCATAGCAGCTCCCATGGTGAAGCAAAGGGAAAGCGGTGTTGCAGGAGTGGGACAGGAAGGGATGTCCCAACGGGGGAGCGGGAGCAATGTTGAATTTCATCATGTCTTCCTTTTTTTGCTAATGTTTACTTCAATCGTTTCACTCTGAGGCCTTACAAAGAGGATTAAGTGGTGAGGAGGTCTCACAGAGTCAGGAGGAATTCGTCAAGCGGTAATCAGAAAAGAAATTAATCTGAAGAGTTAATTAATCAGCCAAGGCTGAGACACATCAGCCAGTCCTCCCTAACACACCTTCCAGTTAGCAATTTCACCCATGAGCACAAACTATGGCAGCTGCAGGGATAGAAGGAGCAATTTGACTGGGGGGAAACAAGGCCAGTATCTTGTTCTTCCTCCCACTGCTTTCCAGTTCCATCCAGTACCTTGTTCCACCTTCCACACTATGATTTGGGGTGAATTTGGTGCTTCTGCATGTGAGCGTCTTACAGCTCTGGTTAGAGCTTGGCACAGGTCAGGCAGGGGCTGCGCAAACTTCCAAGCACAGCCCTGCAGTGCTAATGCACCACAATCTTGTCCTGCAATCCACTGATTATTACAGATCTCTGCGCACCCTTGATTTCTACCCATTCGGCTGTCCTGCTCTGCCACTTTCATACAGTGCTGCCAGTGCTCCTCAGCCCTTACCTTCTAGCTAACAAGCCTACCTAGCTCAGACCAGCTTTAAATTACTCAAGTGATGAGACATTCACTTTGGAAACTATACCACACTCTCATACAACTCACTTGCAGCAAGGGAAATTGGGGGTAGATATTAGGGCAAGCTTTGTAACTATAAGGATAGTGAAGCGTGGGATAGGCTGTGGGAGGTTGTGGAATCCCCGTCATTGGAGGTATTTAAGAACAGGTCGGACAAATGCCTGTCAGGGATGATCTAGGTATACTCGGTTCTGCCTTGGCATAGCGGGCTGGACAAGATGACTTCTCAAGGTCCCTTCCAGCCCTACATTTCTATGATTAGGAAAAGTTTCCAGATAGTGAAGCTACATATTCTTGTGCTTAATTTTATCTTGCAACTTCCAGTTCTAGCCCCTTAACTTAAGAAATCTCTCTCCTTCCTCTCTGGTTACATCTTTTAAATACGCACTGCTGGTTATCATATCCCCTTAGCCATTGTCTAGCCAAGGTATACATACTTAGCTTTTTTTTTACAATTTAATCCCTGCAGAACCTTAATTATTTTTGTTGCTCGTCTCTGAATTCCTTCCAAGAGAGAGTCAAGTGAACAGTTTTGCAAAATTGCTCTCGTCCCTTCCAGATTATGTTTTGCCTACAGTGTATTTCCCTTGGGATGGGATACACAGCATCCACGGTGACGGCACTGGTACAGTGAAGCTTCATTTAAAGCCCACAGCATTTAGGAAACATCTCTGCAATTCACAGCAGCAGCAACTTTATTCAGATAATGCATCTCCAAACTTGCTAGACCTAGGCCAGTTTGCTAAAACATCTGAAGTTTCATCAACTGTACCATTATTATTAGACTGTGTTTATTCACTCAGTGGACATTTTAATTGCTCTCATGTCTAGGAGAGGCTTCTATTGTGTGTTTTATAGACCACAAATAAAAACTCATTCCTACAAGCTGCCTACAAGCCTCTCTGAGGAAACACTACAAATCCAGTGTCTAGTTAAAACTGCGAGGGGTTATTCAACTATGTGAAAGAAGTTCCTGCACCAAAGTCCTTTCTGCAGAGAACACCAGAAGCCTTCTCCCCAAGTAATCGCCCCTAGAATAATTTGGAAAGATGTTCGTTGGTTCTTATGTCTTTTACAAGATGACAGCCCAACATGGAGTTGAGCTGATTCACAGAATGGTAGCTGCAGTAACCAAAGTATCCTACCCTGGTATCAGATAGTACAAACAGCTATGAAAAAAACCCAAACCAACAGAAGACATACTATGCCCTGGTCTACACTACAAAGTATAAAGCCCTACTGTACACTGTAAGTACATCACTCAGGGGTGTGGAAAATCCACACCCTTGAGCAATGCAGTTATATCAACCAAACTCCCAGTGTAGGCTTCTCCTGTCAACATCGCTGCCGCCTCTAGGGAAGGTGGAATAACTATGCCGGTGGGAGAAGCTCTCCAGTTAGCATAGGCAGCGTCTTCACTAAGCACTAGAGCGGCACTGCTGCAGCGCTGTAAGTGTGGGCAAGCCCTCGGGCTCACCACAGACATCAAAGGGGACATTTTCATAGAGTTTTTGCTGTACCATCCAGTGCTCAGGAGAGCCCCCAGAAACATGAGCCTACGTTAGGGTGACTATACGTCCCATTTTGGCTAGGACAGTGTCTTTTTTAAGCCCTGTCCCTGCCATCCCAACTTTTTTGGTAAAACTGGACATATGTCCCATTTGCTCTTGCCATCTTGATAGTTGACAAGAGTAAACTGGACAAATGACCAGTTTTGCCAAAAAAAGTAGGGTGTGAACCCTCGCGGGCACAGAGGAACATGTGGGGTGGAGGTGAGTGGCAATGCCAGCCCCGCCCAGGAGGGAGGGTTCAGGAGAGTGGCTCGGGCCGCAGGGGGGCTTGGGCCAGTCCTGCAAACAGGAGGGAGAGGGGGACCTTGGACTAATCCCGCATGCATGCCAGGGTAGGGAGGGGCTCTGGGGGCTGTGCAGTGTCCCTTTTTCCCTTTGGGAAAATATGGGCCCCCTAGCTTACACAGAGACTGAGCTACCTTTGACACCGCCTCTCCTCTCCCCCTCCCAAATGGGTGGTGCCACCAGCTCCGGACTGAAGTTAGGTGATAGTGTATGAGAGAAGCTTGTACTGCAGTGGTTTGTTGGCATGGGACTGGGGAGGAAGCACTGCCAGAATGCTGCTTCATTAGCCACCATAGATGGCCACATTCCCTCAACCACTTTACAAAAAATCAAGAGGAAAAGACCCATGTTTCTAGAGAAAGACAGAACATTGGATGCTCTGGCAGAGGCTGAAAGCACACTGGCTGTTCTGAAGGTCAAAAGGGAGTGTGGAGGGGTCAAAAGGGAGAGTATGTTCAAGTCTGGCCCGAGTTCATCCTCAAAGGAAGGATGCTATGGAAAGAAATAGCTGGACACGCACAGGCCACAACATGGCAAGGCTGAACTCCGAGGAGCCAGAGCAGCCTCAAAGGAAACAGATTCACTTCACAACTACCCACTCTGCTTCCCGATGGTTTGCTCAGTCATGGAATGGGCTTGCTCTGAAATCATCTTTCCTGGGTTTGTCTTTTCACATTATTTCAAAGTGAGGCTGAGATGAATTAACAAGGGGAGGGATTATAATAGCAGAACGTGCACAGCTCCCTTATATCACATGGTGGCAAAGGCAGGCTGCTTTGATTGGAAGAAAAATTATTTTTGAAAGCAAGTGGAGTTCTACCTCCTACAGGATTTTGGCTGACTATGCTGCTAATCAGCTCCCCTCAGATCAACACTGCAGATTGTGCAGGAGGCCCAGATGCCATGGTCAGTGGGACTGAGCGAGATTCCTGAGCAAGATAAGCAGGAAAGGCCCCCACAGCCCTGTTTCCTCCATGCTGATACCTGCACATGAGAAAGCATTAGATCAGTGGACTGAATGGAGGACATCACTATCTATGCTTTTACTTCATGAGTAAATTCCATTTCCAAATAGCAACAAGTCTCCTGCACCATCCCTCCTCAAACCAGAAACACGTCTCTCTGGTTTGATATGTACACATTCACATCCTGATACAATGTCCTGGAAGGTGGCCAAGAAAAACTAACGCTGTTGCACAGGGCCCTGAGGGAGCTACCAACTCCCATCTGGCTTTCTGAATTCCCCACCTCGGAGGAGGAGCTCCACATGGTTGCTTTTGTATTGGACACACTATTTGCCCCACAGAATGTCATCTGAGTGCCCTGTAAACAGACTTCTGCTAGGTCCACGCTCATTATAAGTGGGTTCCATGGTATATATATGTTTATTATATACAATTTAATAATTTACAGTCTGCCCCTCACCACAGCATCTTCAGTATAGCTAAATATTTAGAATGCTAGTTCTGATCTATGAAGCTCTCTCTTCATAGTCAGAGGCCTGGATACCGCACGATAGATGCTCTCTCTGTGGGTACCCTGACAGCCGAGATCAAAACAGGCACTGCTGCTTAGACCCTCTTGATTAATGCCTCAGAGAGGAGGGCGCTGTCAGTGCCGGGTCTCCAGTCTGGAATTTGATTCCCTCCTTGCTCCAGGAGAGCGTGAGAACAAAATCTTAGTTCCACTGAGATCAACGGCAAAACTTCCATAGACTTCACTGGGGCTAGGATTTCACTCAGAGTGTTGACATTTTGGGCACATTTGTTTTCTCAGCAGTTTTCAAAGCAGAGGTTGAACGGAGGAAGTATGTTATGCTGGCAGAGGTTGTTAGCTGGGGCAGGAAAACATTTCAGTGCCATTTGACAGGCTATAACTGATTATTGGGTTCAACCTGATTATAAATGTATCAACATGCACACAGGATAAATTGCAAGAAGGAACGCACGTATGCACACACGTGCAAACATGGGTATACATATGCACAGAGAAACTCACACCCTCTCATGTGATGCTATCAGGTGTATTAGTTCCAAAATCCCTACAGAGCAACAGATAGCCTCAAAGGTTGTCTTAGCTCAGAAGTAACAGAATCCAGTTCCCCCGTCTCCATCCCCCTTCCATTTCCGTATTAATGTTTGTTCTCTTAATTTTAACACAACCCATGCATCTTGTTGCCCGGCCTGGGACTGCTTTGCTCAAGTGGCAATAACGGCGCTTCTTAATTCATTCATTCTCCAGGAAAAGAGCTTTTCCCGCAGGAAATACTCACATCCGCCAACATGATGATCAACGCAGGGAGCACTGAAAGTTACTGTAACTAACACACGCTCTGGAACCAACCAGACCACGTAGGGTGGTAAGTGGAAAATCTTTACATGCTCCACTTGTCAAAGCTAAAATATATACATACCATGCAGCTCTGACAGCCAGCATGCTGGGAACAATATATCCATGCAGGCTTCCCAGGCATTGGGGATGCAGTTCAATGTTTATGCTAAAAAGTATTAACTAATTCTCAAGGCGAGCGACAAGGTTATTAAAGGGAAAGCCTGGCTGACTCCATAATGCAAATGCGAGGAAAAGCAGGGGGCATCAGCAGAGCGGCTGGATACTGCTAGAGCAGAAACAAAAGGGGCTACAAGCACTGTGCACTTTATGAAGGTCTGGGCAGTGCCATGATCAAGCTGAGAGTGATGGAGTGAATCTAGTGTCATCCATTCAAGATGACGATGCCCCTCGGAATACAAGAGCTGTAACATGAAGAATTTCACTAAAATGTTCATTCCTTCTGAATAGTTTTCATAAAGCCGGACAAACAAGCTGGAAAATATCCCCTGGGTCACCCTGACAAATCTCCATTACATCCTGCAGGGCTTCTCTCCACAAAGGGCCCATTATCAGCCAGATTTTCAAAAACACATGTTGGAGGTACATCGGGTGCTGTGCTCTTGTGAAAATCTGGCCATCCATGTCACAGTGTGAGAGGATGGGTGCTGAGCACTGGTCTTCTCGAAACAGTGCCTCCATCACCACAGGGATGATGTCTCCACCACCCACTTGGGAAGCCTACCCTACTGGCCAACTGTGCCTAGCCTTCAGAACCTTCTCCTCAGGGCCTTCAGAATCCTTCCTCTTCCTTCATTGGACGTCACACCACCACACGAGGTCCAACTGCCTTCTGAAACCGTGCCAACCACCTACCTACCTTCCTTTCTTCCTGTTGTTGCCTGGAAGGTAGTTATAGACTGTGATCCCATATCCTGCTCAGTGACTCCCCTCTGTAGGTGTCTTGATAATAATAATAATAATAATAATACCTCTCAGATTCCGTTTTTCATCCATAGATCTCTACGCACTTCACAATGGTCAGTATCATCCCCATTTTACAGATGGGGGAAACGACAGCACAGGGACGAGAAGTGATTTGCCTAAGGTCTAGTGGCTGAGACTGGAACCCAGGTCTCCGGAGTCCCAGTCCAGTGCTCTAGACATTAGATAACACTGCCTCTCAAAAAAAAAAAAAGGGAATCATCATGATTACTGTTCAGCTATACTACTTCAGCATTTTCTCCAATGGACAGTACAGTGAGAGAGCACACAAAATGCCTCTCATCACAGCCTAGGGACCAGTCACCACCATGAAAAATCTTCAGGAAGATCCTCAGGATACTCAGAAATTAACAAATATCATTCATGAGTTTTATAAAAGCATGATGGTTAGAAGGATCAAAGACAGCTGTACGTTTCCAGCGGTACAGTGGGGTGAGCAAAGATGCCTCCTGAGACCACAGACGTTCTATGCATTCTTTGGTGCTGCAGAAAAGGAAACAAACATCCAGAACAGAACACATGGAGAACGCTATCCAATACAGAGTGATATCAGCATATAAAGTTTTGTACTCCAGACATTTGGCTTCCTCTTGAACAACAAGTCAAAATTCAAGGTTCTGGGCCTGCTCTCCAAAGCCCTCAATGCAATGAGCCCAGACTAGCTTAGGGACCGTGACCTCCCATGACAACTGGGCTCCTCAGGCATTCAACTATCTATTACAAGGATGAAACTTGTGGGAGCCTGAGCTTTCGGACTCCCTTATATAAAGGTTAACATGAGATAGGACTAAATACAAAATTCACCTCTCTCACTAGAACAACAACTGTAGTGGTAATACAACATTTCATTTTTACCCATTTCCCTTCACATGCAAGGGAAGAGGAAAAAGTCAAAAAACAGACCAACAACACTGATTAAACTACTGTCAACACTGGCATTTTTGTAAGGTGCTCAGATAATACCCTGCTGCACAGGGAATAAATGCCTAAACAGATCCGTGAGAGTTTCTCTACGAAGGTTAGCAACTGGAGATTGCCATCTGGAGATGGAAATATACTTTGCTGACAACTGCATCCCATTCATCACACTTCAGCAGGACCATGTCCAGTGGTCACAATCCTTGATGGAAGGAAGGTAATCTTGGGAGGAGTTTGAAAAAAACCAAAAAGAAATAAAAAACACAAGGATCTTTTGCCAACCTCCCAATGAGAACAAAATGGGAAACAAACCTTTCTCCCGCCTCCTACTCATCTCCATCTATACCCTTGAAAAACAAAGAAACAATTTTTGTCTGGAAACTTCAGCAGCACCACGCTTAGGAAATCATTAGTGCAAATTCCAGCCAAGGTTATTTATCCTTAAAGAACCAATACGACAGCAAATCTCACTCCAGCCGCTCCCAGGCTCTGCAGCTCGGTGCAGATAAATAGGCATTTACCACCAGCTGCTAATAACTTTATAAAACATCTTTCTGCTTTTATTCCCCTGGGATATCTTCTCCCCTCCCTCCTGACCCACACACACTATTCAGACATGTAGATTGGAACTAATTCTTCACAGCCTTCCCCCTTCCCTAGGGGCTTCATTAAGGGGCAGCATTCAGCCTCAAGATGCCTCTCGAGCAACTTCACTACTATATTTCTTCTGCCTTTTTCATAGATTCCAAGGCCAGAAGGGACTATTGTGATCGTCTAGTCTGTCTTATCATATAGCACAGGTCAGAGAACTTCCCCAAAATAATTCCTAGAGCAGATCTTTTAGAGAAATATCCAATCTTGATTCAAAAAGCGTCAGCAGTGGAGAATCCAACACGACCCTCAGTAAACTGCTCCAGTGGTAATTACTTTGGCCATTAAAAATGTATACCTTATTTCCAGTTTTAGCTTCAAATTCCAGCCACTGGCTCATGTTATATTTCTCTGCTAGACTGAGAAGCCCACTGTTATTTGTTCCCCATGTAGGTACTTATAGATTGCAATCAGGTCCCCCCTTAACCTCCTCTTCGTTACATTAAACAGATTGAGCTCCTTGAGTCTGTTACTGAAAGGCATGTTATCTAATTCTTAATTATTCTCACAGTTCTTCTTCAAACCCTCCCCAAAATATCAACATCCTTCTTGAACTGCAGACACCAGAACTGGACACAGTATTTCAGCAGCAGTCACATCAGTGCCAAATACAAAGATAAAATAACCTCTCTACTCCTGCTCAAGATTCCCTTGTTTATGCATCCAAGGATCACATTAGCCTGTTTGGCCACATCAAACTTATAGCTCATGTTCAGCTGATTATCCACCATGACCCCCAAATCTTTTTCAGGGTCACTGGCTCCCTACAATAGAGTCCCCCATCATGTAATTATGGCTTGCATTCTTTGTTCCTAGATGCATACACTTACATTTAACCACATTAAAACACTTAGTTTGCTTGCACTCACTTTACCAAGCAACCCAGCTCACTTTGTATCACGGTCCTGTCCTCCATATTATTTAACACTCGCCCAATTTTTGGGTCATCTGAAAACTTTATCAATGACAATTTTATGGTTTTTTTCCCCAGGTAATTAATAAAGAAGTTAAATAGCCTAGGGCCAAGATCCAACTCCTGCAGGTCTCCACTAGAAATCCACCCATTCAGTGATGATTCTCGGTTTACAATTATTCTTTCAGATCTATCAGTTAACCAGCTCTTAATCCATTTAATGTGTGCAACGTTAACTTTATATCATTCTAGTTTTTAAATCAAAATATCATAAGATACTCAGTCAAATGCCTTACAGAAGTCTAGATATATCAACACTATTATCTTTATTAACCAAATGTATAATCTCATCAAAAAAGACATCAAATGAGTTTGACAAAATGAATTTTACATAAACCCATGCTAATGTTGGCACATCATTAGCTTTCTTCCAGTGTTCCAAGATTTATTGAAAAGCAACATTAATGGTCCAGCGAGTTCCAGAGCTAGCTCTCTTAAAATGTTTGGGTGCAAGTTATCTAGACCTGCTGATTTCAAAATGTCTAATTTCAGTAGCTGCTGTTTAACATCCTCCAAAGATATTAGAGCAATGGAAGAATGGTATCATATGATATGATTATATCATCTGTTTTCCCCTCCAAATATATAACCAAAATATTAATTGAATACCTTTGCTTTTTCTGCATTATCATTGATAAATCTACCATTTCCATCTAGTAATGGACCAGTACCATGGTTAGGATTCTTTTTGTTCCTAATATAATTTTAAAAATCCTTCTTATTGTCCTTAACTCGGCTTGCCATAGATTTTCCCTTGTGTTCCTTTCCTTCCCTTATCAATTTTCTACAATTCTTAGTTTCTGATTTATATTTATTAATATCAACTTTCCCTTTCTTCCATTTGCTATATTATTTTCCCCACTCCTTGTTTTAAAAAATATATAGCTTCCTCTCTAAACCAGGTCAGTTTTTAACTGATACAGCCTTCTTCCTCAATTGTAGCACTGTGGCTTTTTTGGTCTACTAAAGTATTCTTAAACAATTCCCAGTTATCATTCACACTTTTTCTGATTAAATTCTTCCTCCCAGATGATTTAGCTGATGTTCATAGATTCATAGACTCTAGGACTGGAAGGGACCTCGAGAGGTCATCGAGTCCAGTCCCCTGCCCTCATGGCAGGACCAAATACTGTCTAGACCATCCCTGATAGACATTTATCTAACCTACTCTTAAATATCTAAAGAGATGGAGATTCCACAACCTCCCTAGGCAATTTATTCCAGTGTTTAACTACCCTGACAGTTAGGAACTTTTTCCTAATGTCCAACCTAAATCTCCCTTGCTGCAGTTTAAGCCCATTGCTTCTTGTTCTATCATTAGAGGCTAAGGTGAACAAGTTTTCTACCTCCTCCTGATGACATCCTTTTAGATACCTGAAAACTGCTATCATGTCCCCTCTCAGTCTTCTCTTTTCCAAACTAAATAAACCCAATTCTTTCAGCCTTCCTTCATAGATCATGTTCTCAAGACCTTTAATCATTCTTGTTGCACTTCTCTGGACCCTCTCCAATTTCTCCACATCTTTCTTGAAATGCGGTGCCCAGAACTGGACACAATACTCCAGTTGAGGTCTAACCAGCACAGAGTAGAGCAGAAGAATGACTTCTCGTGTCTTGTTTACAACACACCTGTTAATGCATCCGAGAATCACATTTGCTTTTTTTGCAACAGTATCACACTGTTGACTCATATTTAGCTTGTGGTCCACTATGACTCCTAGATCTCTTCCTGCCATACTTCTTCCTAGACAGTCTCTTCCCATTCTGTATGTGTGAAACTGATTGTTCCTTCCTAAGTGGAGCACTTTGCGTTTGTCTTTATTGAACTTTATGTTTTCCTCTTTATGAAGTTGGCCTTTTAAAGCACCAAGTATGTGTGTGTATGTTTCTGTTTATGGTCTGGACTTTATTCTGATTGCACATTAAAAATGTGATCAAGTTATAATCACTTGCACTTAAATTACCATTACTTTTTAGTTCTGTTATCAGTTCCTCTTTTTTCTGACAAGATGAGGTCTAAAATAGAATTCTCCCGTGTTGGATGTAACACTTCTTGAGTTAGAAAAGTGTCATTTACAATATTTAGAAATTCCAAGGATGTTCTAGTATCGGCAGCATGAGACCTCCTGCATGTGTGTCTCAAATCTTACCCCTCCCATATCTGTCCTCAGAGCCATCTAGCCTTTTGTGTGAATTCATAAAACCTTACCCACAGATCCTTCAATGTCATCCATTCTTGCCAGAAAATTCTAAAATCTTGAACTCAAGATTCAGAAGCATTAAGTGGAGGTGGAGCCAATTCCAAATATTTTATTCTAAAGTTTAGATGGATTTGTTACTGGGCATACAAAGTCTGTGACTGATTCGCGATCCTGAATTGCTTCCGGTGCATGTGTGTTTTGGGGAGGGAGGAGGGTTCTGAAATCTTTATTGTTCCTTGTACTATCCCCATCATTTTGTGTGTGTGTGTGTGTGTGTGTGTGTGTGTGTGTGTGTGTGTGTGTGTGTGTGTGTGTGTGTGTGTGTGTGTGTGTGTGTGTGTGTGTGTGTGTGTGTGTGTGTGTGTGTGTGTGTGTGTGTGTGTGTGTTAGATGTGCCTGGCATTTTACAGGGCACATAAAGACACAAAGCCCCTGCCTTGAAAAGTTTACAATCTAAGTTAAGATTACAACATGGGAGGGTTTGGAAAATCTTTTAAGGATAAAATCTTCGTTCCATGAAAGCCAATTGGAGTTTTGCTATTGACTTTAATGGAACCAAGATCTATCCCTAGGTCGCTAATTTCACACCATGTACTTGAAAATCCAGATGAGTTTGGCTTTAGAGATCAGTGCCAGTGGTAATTATTTTCTTACATGGATCCAAAGGCTCATTTCAGTGGGTGCTGATGTGTTTCATTTGCACACAAATCAACAGTCCAGGTTGAGTTTTGAACTAAATGTCTGATGAGGAAAGAATCTCACCCCTTTTGAGGGCCACTCTGTAGCAGGTAACAAATGTTATAGCTTTTGGCCTTACCAATTATTTTTATTATTCAGAAATGTAAAGGTCCCAAGGTGTCTTCCTTCAACAAAAACACCAGTTTACAAGGCTTACCAAAACCTGCTGTTTAATTAAAAAAAAAAAAAAAGCACAAACCTCATTCCTGATTAGGAAGATTAATGAAAAGCCTTGCTACACAAATTGTACTGGAATGGCACCCTGCAGCTCTCCAAACTGAGGCTCTGTCAGAGCCCTGTAGGAGGACGGGAAAGCCTCAACTGAGAGTGCCTTCTGCTGAGCATAGGAAGGGCAGGCCCGCAGCCAACTGCAATAAGAACCCAGCAGATCCTAACTTCTGTACTGTGACATAAAAGTTAGTGGGACCTAGAGAATGTAAAGCTCTGTAGAGCATAATCAGTGCCTAAATTATCCTTACAACTTCTGCACCTGGTACTCAGCACAGAACACATCCACCTTGCGACCAAGCTTATTAGTAGGCTCAGGGGATTAGATTTTTATCAGTAAATGTCAATAAATGTCGATTTCACCATACACACAAACTGAGAACAAAATTTCCACTGATAAAAATCAAAATGTACAGATAAGCAAAGTAAGAAAAATGCTGCTTGAAAACTTAAGTTTATTTTAATGCTATTTATGTTGTATATTTAGATATATGATGTTGACAATTTGTGTTTTAATAGTTATAAAGATTTAACTTTTGAATCTCAATGTCCATTGTCATCAATTATAGTCTGGCAGCCACCACCCATGATTCTGTGCAGAAGTTGTAAGGATAATTTATCCATCAAAATTATAACAAAAACTCAAAATTGTATTCTGCCAAGCCTACTTATTAGGCATCTGCCGATGTTCCATTAACTCCAATATATTACTAGATAATAGAGCACAGCCAGGAAGCATTATCCAAACTCTCCAAGTGGGGAAATACTCCTATAGCAGAAATCACATTACTGAATATGTCAGTAGCATAGAAAATGTTGGTAGAAAAGAACATGAAAAGTAAGGACCATATGTTTCACTATTAAGAGCTAAATGATACTGTAATAAAGAAATGGAAATCTAAAATCCAGCTGTATAACAGCAGTGAAGTGGAGGACAATGTCCTTGATGTTCCAAAAATGAAGTCAGAGTGAACAGGGAGATACTATTTGTATGTGTACATATCTAGCTACAGGCTATTTGAGTGCCACTTTTAATGAAGGAGCAGTTTAGAATGAACAAGAGAAAAAAATACTTTACATTCCCAAAACCCCATAAGAAATAATGGTCAAAGCAGATAAGAAGTCCTTCTAGTAAATTCATTCACATTTTCGCTGTTGGTTCTCCAGATCAACTGGACATAAATGGAGCAGCCAGCAGGTGTATGCTACCTAGACATAACAGATACACTCAACAGCATGGAAGCAGGAAATGTACTTCCAGGCACCTCGATATAACGCTGTCCTCGGGAGCCAAAAAATCTTACCGTGTTATAGGTGAAACTGCGTTATATCGAACTTGCTTTGATCCGCCAGAGTGCGTAGCCCCTCCCCTCCCCCGGAGCACTGCTTTACCGCGTTATAGCTGACTTTGTGTTATATTGGGTCGCGTTATATCGAGGTAGAGGTGTATATATATTTCTTTCCAGAATCATACCAGTAAGATAGACAAATACTATAATTCTTCAGATATTTTTATGTATATCTCATATATATTTATAGATATCCTCATATATATTGTTAACTGTTGCATGTTCATATTTGATGAATAAAATAAATTAATACATTTTACTTCGATCACTAGCAAAACAATTAAACGGATATTAAGAGACAAAATTCTTTAAGTGCCTACAGGATAATGGAACCAAGAGCAATAAGCCAGGGAT
Source organism: Gopherus flavomarginatus (assembly GCF_025201925.1). Taxonomy (NCBI): domain Eukaryota; kingdom Metazoa; phylum Chordata; order Testudines; family Testudinidae; genus Gopherus; species Gopherus flavomarginatus. The sequence continues at coordinate 78,430,338 of NC_066625.1, read as the reverse complement.
GTATAAACCACAAATCATGCCAGACTAATCTGATCACCTCTCTTTTGTTGTTGATTGAATTACAAAATGAGTAGATGAAGGGAATGCAGTAGCTGCAATCTATCTGGACTTAGTAAAGCATTTGATACAGTGCTTCACAAAAATCTTACTTGAAAAATTATTTCAAATTGGCTTGGTTATAAGCACTAGCATATAAACAGCATTAATAACAACAATCTATTTTATTTATATATCTCTTATCTGCCAGTGCCTTTCTAGGCAGTCAACAAAAAACATACCACTAGCATTAAAAAAACCCAAAGTATATATATGAATTCAAAACAGGGTGAAGGGCAATAAAACAGCGAAGTTTAGAGTTGGGGGAAGCTGTCTGCACCAGGATTGGTGTTCAGTCTGGTTTTATTTAACATCATTATTAATTATTTGGAAAGGATCAGACACCACATTCACTATAAAGCTGATACTTGTATGTTTAGGGGAATTATTACCTTTCCCTGAAGCATCTGATATTGGCCACTAACAGGAGAAGGATACTGGTCTATCTCAGAGCCAGTCTGTTCATTTCTATGCTCCAACGATAATAAAATCAGGAGGTCACTGAGGATGGGGAAGTCAGACAAAAAGCACCTAGAGGGCTTAGAAACAGCGAACGAAACAAAACAAGACCCAGACCTAGAAAAAATGCAATCCAATACATTTTGGAGAAAATCACATCAAACCATTTAGTGGAAGGCAGAAACCTGGAAAGCAGTTAATGCCAAAAAAGGCCTGTGGTGATGATGGGCAGCAAAAGGCTTATCAGCCTATAATGCAATATGACAGGGAAAAAAACCACCCAAATTCCGGCCTACATAGGCAGCAACATTGCATCACAGAGCAGAGACAGTCCATTTCCCTAGAGCTCAGATGAGACCACACTTGGAATACTGCAAACAGTTCTGGGCAAAAAGCCAGGAAAGCATCAACACATTTGAGGAAATTCAGAGAAGAGCAACAAAAACGATGAAGAAGGTAGAGGGACTGACTTCCAAGGGGAGTTAAAAAAACAAATATGGAGTGCTCCCCTTTAATGATGATTAAGGGAGAGAGAGAGAGAGAGAGAGAGAGAGAGAATCATCTACAAGGATGAAGAGGAGAGAGGAATTGTTGAGGATGGCTCAAAGGGGTGTAAGGTAAGGTAAGGTAAATGTAGGCTCTCCAAACAATGAGTGCCATTAGACTGTGGAATAGTCTCCCATGAGAAGAGATGGGATCTCCACTGCTGAGGAGACAAGGCACTAGAGATCATCCAATGAAGAAGAGTCCTGCACTGACAGGGGAAGAGACCAGATGAACAAATAGGTCTCCCCCAAGTCTAGTTTCTGCAGTACTAGTAGAGAGGATTTTCTTCAGCATGGGAGTGATTTTAAGGGTAGAAGTTCTGCATACAGCTACACAATTTGTATGGACAGAGTCTCTGCACAAGCAAATTAAGTGTACAATTGCACACTTCTCTCTTTTTTGAAAATCTAGCCCTAGTGCAATTTTGGAGAGGCACCGGGTACAGCACCAGAATGAGAAACAGACACACTTCATGTCACACATCCTCCCTCTAACATCCATTATTACACTTTAAAATGTCCAGTCTGGTCAGCTGCCAATATAATAACCCCTCTTCATCCTTGTCATGCTGGGACTATGCCCTTACCAGCTGCTCAGCCTTGTTGCATCATCATTCTGCCATTCCAACAGGCATGTGAATTCTCTCTTTTTACAAAATACAATAAATAACAAGGAGAGAGATTAATTAAGGAGACCATAAATTGATCACAGGGCTTTGCTGCCTTAAGTTATGTTTTCTCTCTATTTGTAATTTCTTTTCTCCCTGATTAAAAAAAACATAGCTTAATAAATAATTCCACACTTGCTGTTATACCCAAATTAATTATATATTTTAAAAAGAAATCAACGTATTTGTTACTGGAGCACATGTTGGGGGCAAGAGAAATCCTTGAGGTATTTGTATAGAAAATGCTCTAGCCTAAGTACTTCCTCATGAGAAATTCATTTTTTGGTCCCAAAGCACATTCCACGTGGCATTCATACAGCTATCACTTTGCTCAGCATTGAAATGTACCCACTTCTAGGGTGGAACACAACAGCCATTTAACAGTGCCCCCAAAACACTGCACATCAATTTAAGGCAGGGAGTGAAGAATAGCGCATCTAAGTGACAATGCAGGAGGACTTTGGGGAAGTAGACTATGGAATATAATCTCCCACTTGGAGTTAGGCAAAGACACGAGCAGCCTAATATCAAAGAGTGGGTTCCATTTCCAGCACCAAGTCCCCACCAGCTTAAGACAAACCTGAGCTAAAGACAGCTCTTTGGGCTCAGGGACAGAGGCATCATGTCACTGCGGTAGCTTAAGAGATCCTATGCAAGCTCCTTTCTTATCCTGCATCTGCCTATCATTGCACTAAGATAGCCTGATGAGAGGCCGGGAACCAATAGGTAAGCCTGATCTTCCTCAGCCCAGGAGGCATGCTGGTACAAGGCAGGGCTCCTTGAGGGAAGGGACAGAGAACACCTGGGGAAATTGAACAGGAGGCAGGTGCTCCCAGAAAACCTTCCTCCCTCTTAGAAAAAAAACAGCGTCATAGAACTGAGCACCAGGCTCAGTACGTCCTCGCTCCTGGTACTCATAGGTCCTGACTAGGTCAAAATGTCCTTCCCTCCTTCTTGAAGCCACACCCAGACAGGCTTCTCTTCATGCCACGTTGGCAGAAGAGGGTTAACTGTCGCCACTGTTTCCAAAAAATATGGCTCACAAGTCCTTGATGGCAATTAAACAAATAAATAAATAGGAAGACTCCAATTTATAGAAGGCAGCAGTTTCCCTGGTTCCTCCGCTGGGAGTCATCATGTCATGCTTAATCTCTCTGTTAAATAAACAGCGCTATAGCACGAGACAGAACAGGTGGCAGAGAGCTGACAAGGGGGCCCCCTAATGAGAGGCGCACAGGCCTGATCATTAAATACCACAGGTGTCCCAGCAGCCGTGTCGCTACAGCGTGTTCAGATGTACAACACGGCACAGGCACGGGCCAAAGGCAGGAGATTAATACTACTGGTGGGCAGGGAAGAAGTGAAAGAGAAGGATGAGGGTGGGGAATACAAGAGGATCTCTCAGGAGACAATAAGTAAGGCTTTACCAAATTCATGGCCATGAAAAATGCGTTACAGACCGTGAAATCTAGTTTTCTGTGTACTTTTATCCTACTATACAGATTTCACAAAGAGGCCAGCGTTTCTCAAACTGGGGTCCTGATCGAAAAGGGGGGGGGTTGCAAGGTTATTTTAGGGGGGTTGCAGTATTGCCACCCTTACTTCTGTACTACCTTAAGAGCTGGGAGGCCGGAGAGTGGCAGCTGCTGGCTGAGGGCCCAGCGCTGAAGGCAGCAGCATGGAAGTAATGGTAGCAATACCATACCATGACATCCCTACCACACTGCCTTCAGCGCTGGGCTCCCAGCCAGCAGACACTGCTGTCCATCCATCCAGCCCTGAAGGCAGCACAGCCACCAGCAGCAGCGCAGAAGTAAGGGTGGCAATATTGCAACTCTCCTATGATAACCCTGCAACCCCCCTGGTCCCATCACAGCCCGCTTTGGGTCAGGACCCCTACAGTTACAACCAGGGCCGGTGCAACCATTTAGGTGGACTAGGCGGTTGTCTAGGGTGCCGAGATTTGGGGGTGCCAAAAAGCACCCCCAAATTTTTCTTTAAATGGTTGAGCAGCCACTGCTGCTGGGACAGAGAGGGAGTCTGAGCTGCCAGTGGCAGCCGGCAGCCCAGTGTGTCCCCTGGGTCAGGGCGCCGCCGCGGCAGCCGGCAGCCCAGTGTGTCCCCTGGGTCAGGGCGCCGCCGCGGCAGCCGGCAGCCCAGGGTGTCCCCTGGGTCAGGGCGCCGCCGGAGGGGGCGGCAGGCAGCTCCCCTGGAGCTGCTGCAGTGGTGCCTGCAGATGGTCGGCTGCTCGCGCGGCTCTAGTGGACCTCCCGCAGGCACCACTGCGGCAGCTCCACCAGAGCCACGGAGCACCGGACCCTCCGCAGGCACCACTGCGGGACCAGCAGGTGGGGTGGCAAAATTGTCGTCCGCCTAGGGTGCTCAAAACCCTAGCGCCGGTCCTGGTTACAACATCATGAAATTTCAGATTTAAGTCTCTAAAATCATGAAATTTACATTTTTCAAAATCTTATGACCGTGAAAATGACCAAAATGTACCATGAATTTGGTAGGGACCTAACAACAAGGTAATGAGGCAAACATACAAATTTTGCACCAGTATCTGTTCCCCATCCACTGATCTGCAGTATCTAGAGGGATAAGAATGGAATTCTTGTTCTCTCTTAATCAACTTGCTCTTTGCTCATCCTGCCTGCAGACACCATTTACCCCTCCTATAACTCTCTGCTGCCTCCAACTGGCTGATTAGAGAAATGGTGTTAACAAGCTCTGGAGAGAGTTGGGTCCATTTCTCCATGGTCTTGGGAAGTTCCCTTTGAGGCAATAATGCCTGAGATGGGCGAGTAGAAGGAAAAGTAGGGAAGATCCTACAAGCTTTGAGAAACACCCACCCCATGGATACAACAGCTCCCACGTGCTATGTGGGGAAAACCAGGGATGATTCCACCAGTCACACATCTCAGTCAAGCTACCCCGTCAATAAATAGCTTTCAGAGCAGCCCCCACCCCTGCAAAGCAGGACAGTGCTGTGGTGCCAACGCTGCTGCACAACCCTTCTCCAAACTGCAGCAGAACCTCTGGGTCCCTAAACCTGTGTGGCAGAAGTGGGGCTGTTTGGAGAGAATGTTTTGTGTCCCAGCACGCACATGCCCTGTATCACGGGAAGCGCATCTCAGCCCAAGGATGGCAGTGGTTTTACCTGCCTCTCTCTGTGTTGGCACCATTTAATGTAATGACTACTAAGTCCTGTCAGCAGATTTGAGCCAAGGAATACAGCTCCACAGGTAGATACACAGAAAGCCGTCAAGACGCCCCCTCCTTCTAGTTTTTCATTACCCATCTGGAAAATTGCAGAGGTCACGAGAGCTTTTACCATATCAAAATGAAACTGTCCTGTCAGCAACAAAAGGGACAGCTTCTTTACCCCTATTCCAGCAGCTGTCTCACTGCCGTAGGCTTTTACGTGAGCAGCAGACACTGCAATGGGTCAAGACAGATCTCTCTTGTGCTGAGGAGTCTCCCATCAGCTCACCCCTCCCCATCCCACTCCAGGATTGCCCAGGCACAGGGATCTCAGCCTATGCCATACTCTCTCTGCACTCAAGAGGCAGAAACTCCAGATTTAGATTAAGGAAAAAGTATCTGTCCCCACTCCAACTCACAGGCTCCCTCTGTCTGTCCATTCCTCCCACCTGGTCTCACCTTCCATTTTAGAGGGGAGCAAAGGAAGCAAAAGAGACACTTCCTTTTGCAGGGAGATTCAGAATCGTATGGGCCCCCTGGCTCCAGCTTCCAGCAAAGCAACCCTTGGTCTGAATTAGGGATAGGTGAACTGGTTTGGGTAGAAGGAGTTTCATCCTAATCCCAAGCTGACCAGGACATTTGCTGTGCTTGGAACAACTGTTATTTTCCACATCTCTAGAAGCTTCCGCACTTCCTTGGCCCAGCTGGTATCAGAAACAAACAAGGCAAAATGCCACATCAAAGGCTGTTCTTTTCTTGAGATATCTCAGGACCAGCTGGAAGCAAAATGTAGCAGATACCTCCTGGGGAAGCCTGTTTCTGGCCCAACTGTGCAGACTGACAAGATAGAGCAAGCTCAAAGCAGGTCCAGAGAGGTACTAAGCAATCTCCAGTCACCAGCGAGCGTAATGTTGGGTCGTATAATAACAGCTCTGATGTGTACTAAACACTTTAAGATGGGGCCTCTGAGAGGTCTAGTCTTGGAGCCTCAGGGAGGAAATTTCTATGACTAGAGGAGCAATGAAAGATGAGAGACAGAGGAGAAGGGGGCAGTGACTCCCCGCTGTCCTTGTGCTGTGAGAGACTGAAGCTATGAATTACTGAAACGAAGAGAGGGAATCTACTAGAAATATATAGCCAGTGTGGGGAGAAGGCATACCTTCCTTTGAAAACGTGGTGATCTATGGTTCTGCACGAGTTTTCATGGCTAAACTTAGTACCCTATTTTCCTGTGGCATGCAAGAGGTTAACATGGTGCTTTCAACTCCTTGAATTATACCAGCATATAATTAGGCTTGGCAGAATTTGATTTTTATTTTGTTTTTTATAAACATGACAGATAATACCAATGTTTATTTTTCCTATTAACTTTTTTTAAAATTTTCACACACACACACACACACACTATCCATAAATGTCTCAATGTGTTAACCATTTGTTACCTAACTTTAACTATACCTGAAATAGTTGACTATATCATATGAATAGTTAAAATATAAACCAATTATTTGTATTATCGTTTATAAATAATTTGTTTATAAAATCCAATTAATTTTAAATCTTATTCTGCCTTATCCTTATTTTATGTACTGAGAAATTGAAAAAAAGAAAAGAAGAAGAAGAAGAAGAAGAAGAATAGAAGCAAACTTGAGGGGGAAAGAGAAGAGGAGGGAAGGAAATAGGCAAAGAGGAGGTGGCGAGTGGGGATGGCCCATCACTCAGATATTGCCAGGAACGCACCCCATACCTCAGAATTTCTCTGGGGTATTTCTGTCACAGTATACAGTTCTTTCCACGGATGACCAAGTTTATGGCGTCTATGCTGCAATCTTCAGTTGTTGGTCGCTTTTTGGATTTCCATTTCTGTAGCACTAGTCTTTTAGCAATTATGAGTGCTCTGCTGAGCCAAAGTTTTTCACATTTATTCAGCTTCCAATATCAATGTGCATTTTTTAGCAATTTTTTAAATCAATTCAAACTCTCACAATTGTCCAAAACTATGAGTTTTAGGCTTTATTTTTATCAATTTAGATTTTTTTTACAGTTGTGGGAAATGATGTGGGCCGGGATCCGATGTTCATTATTTAGTGGCAGTAGGCATTGAGACACAAAAAGTTAAAGCTTTATAACCATTAAAACGCAAACTGTCAACAATACTGTACATACATAGTAAATATCCTTAAATCAAATGCTAATAAGTTCTCAAGCAGCATCATTCTTCCTACTTTGCCTATCTGTAAATTTCAATTATCGTCTATGGAAATTTGTTGCTTTGTGTGTATATGGTAAAAATTGACATTTAACAACATTTACTGAGAAAATCGAATCCTTTCAAGCCTATATCTAACCCAACTGCCACACGTGCCCACACCCCATTCAGCTAGCCCCAAAGGAAAATAAACTGATTTTCAGTATACAGTAGTTAGAAATGACTATCTGCAATACCAGCCTAGAGCTCCTGGTCTCTCTTCTGAAGCCGAGGCAGGGTATTCAACACAGATCCCAACCATCCACTGGAGAAAGAACCTCCTTCCGCCCCCCCATTCTTTCTCAAGAACTTGGAATGTTAACTAGAGACAGTTCCCCACCCTACAGCCTGGATCGTGAAACACCCTGAACACCAGGCATTAGAATTACAACTTGATTTGTTCCTACAGCATGCTGAGTGCTGCTAATGCAGCTAACTTCAGCTACCAGGCCAGGCATTTTTCATGGGGGCCATTAATTTTTAATAGCATAGTTGTATATTGAAATGAAATGCCTGAACGTTAATGAGGGTCCTACATGGCTTCCACTTTCAGCAATATATAAATACATTAAATAAAGCTAGTAAACATCGGTACCTCTGCTAGATGCTCAGTGCTCCCCAAAACACAGGCAGAGGTGTTACTCCATCACAGAAAAGTAGACATTAGAGATGGAAGAGGCCCATTAGATTATCCAAAGCACACTGCTCTCTACAACATACTCACCAGTGTTCTCTCCAGTAGAGTTTTAAATAGTCCAAATAACAGAGCTTCTACTATTTCCCTTGAAGAATTCCATGGCCTTAGAGAGTCCAGGATTCAGAAGTTATTCTTCAGATCACACTAAGCCTAAATTCACAACTGAACAATATCATCCCATTACTGTTGTAAATCTTCATTAAGAACTCCCTCTCCTTCCGCCGGGGGTTTACGCTGTACTTGTGCGTGTTCATCACATCTCGATTTAGGTGTCAAGATTAAGAGCTGTGCTCTCTGGCTGCACAGTTTAGAGATGGGCTATTTGATTGCAGGAGCCTTGGCTATACGGGAGGAAAATCTTGAGGATCCTACCACAAGCCAGAGAAGGAGAAAGTGAACTACAAACTCCATGGAGCACATTTAGTGCCCTATAGCCTTTTCCAAGAGAAAGACAGGGAAAGGTAGTATGGACAGATCACAATTAAAGTATTAGTTAAAGGTGACACAGGAAAGAAAAGCAAGGACTGGGTCTCCCTGTTTCTCCCTGTGTTACTCTGCAGTGCTCCAGCACCAATACCACCATTGTAACAGACAGTGATTTGCCAAGTTGTTGTCAGCCTCAGAGGAGGATCCCGACAACTCCATATGGTTGGGAGAATAATTCAGTCTCCATGGCCCAGAAGGAGTTCCCGCCAAGTCAGATGAAGGAAAATGATGCAAATAGTACATGTGCTATAGATAAACAGAGGTCTTACGTCTCCAGGTCTATCAATCCACCATCTTTCAATTCATTTTAAAACAGAAAGAAAACACAACATTTCAAGTGACAAGCACAGGCTGGAATTGAAAAGGGGATGAGTGACCCAGCAGGAACCACACTGCTTTCAGAGGAGATACCTTGAGGATGATGGCCCACAGGGAAGGCTGCTCTGATGAGAGAAGCTCAGCAGTGTGAGACTTCACTGCTGTGGAACTGAGATGCCTGCAGAGCAGAAAGCAGGACCAAAACCAGTATGACTCATCCATTTCCAAATCTGCAATGGATGAAGGAAGTCCACTCAGCCCCTCCAGCATGAGAGAGACTGTGTAATTAACCCTATTCTTCTCCCCCAGGAACTGTATGCAAGGTTGTGACCCCAATGTACACGAAGTTACAAGCCTAGTGCACTAGCATGTCCAGCCAGATCACCAGCCTCCTACTGTTCCTCATTAACCCAATATCCTGGAAACCCTGAAGCTCCAATCTGTTCCTGCTTATTAATGTTCTGCTGGCGAAGCAGCAACATGCAAAGCACTTGGATTTGGGAGTTTGCTTTTGGGTTTGCTTTTATAATCCAGCTGTTTACTTCCACCAGACCAATTTGGTGTTTGCATCTCAATTTAGCTGCAAACAATTCTGGGTGCCACTAATGTGATTTGTGAACCATTCATGGCACTCACTGGAGAAAAGACAAGAGAACCAGATTTGCATATTACAGTTTTTCACTAGCCAAAGTCTGTCGTTTGGCTCTTTCCATCATTGTTCCATTAATGTGACTGGTGCATCCTGGAGATGGCAGGCATCAGGATACCCAACAGATAATTCATAGAATATCAGTGTTGGAAGAGATCTCAGGAGGTCATCTTAGAAAGAATGAATGCCCAGAAAAGCAACAAAGGTTTAAGGAGAACTGGAAGGTCTGATGTATGATGTAAAGGAACTTAAAGGAAGCAGAGGTATCTCAAGTCAAATTAAACTACTTATTTGAATTCCTTAAGCAGTTCTTACCATTGCTCTCAAGTAACATTCAATTTTGGGCTAAGAAATTAAAGTTGATGCTTGACAGATGTTTGGTAAGTGTATTTTGCAAACACTTCTTTTAAGCAGTCTCTTACAGCTTCAGGTAGAAGTATTTTTTCTTTTAGATCTAAGCAGTTGCAAATCTTCTACTAAGCATTTCTCCAAGCAGTTCATAGGAGTAAGTGGCATACATCTCTGTTCCCTTCCAAAGTCTTTCAGAGATGACGCTTCTATCTGGCACAGAGATGCCAAGCTTTGGCAGAATTTACTCTGCCACCTTTGTTTATGTAGCCTGGTGACAAGGAATCTGGTTGCTCTTAGTTAGGATAGGCAAAAAGTCTGCTACTTCCTGGTGTAGCAAGACAGTAAAAGTAAATGCAGACTAAACGTCTAGTGATTGGACTAGAAGAACAATACCTACCATATATTAAGTCTTCACTTTAAGTACAGGAACTGGTATCAGAACCTTGGTAAAGGGAACAGGAATGCTGGCACAACACAACCTTGGGTGATACTGGTGCACTTCCAGTCCTGTGAAAAGAAGATAAATGGATCCGTCCAGAGACACGCCATTGTAAGCAGTGCAGTGTTTTCTCTTGAGGTTCACCAAGACATGCCTGGAAGAGTTTTATTTGACCATTGTTGCTGCGGTTATGGATTGTATTTTTAATGGAAGGCAAGGTGCCTACACACTGGGAGCACAGAGTTTCACAAGGTGGAAATCAGAAAACAAAATAAAATGGCACTTTAGTGGAAGATACAGACGCACTTCTAGAAGGAAGCCCCAGTGAAATCACATGCCCTTTCAATCCATTTCCCAGGTTTCAAGGAAGGCAAACTAAGAGATGTTGAGAGCAGAAAGCAAACCTAGGGACTTTTAAAACAAATAAAAAGATACCACTAAGGAAAGGTCCTGACCTTGCAGGATGCTGAATGCCTCCAACTCCCACCAACGTCAGCAGGAATCCAAGGAACTCACATCTCACATCAAGTGCTCAGCACATTACAGGACTGGGCCCAAACAAAGCAGCAGAAGCCTGTTACCTTTTACTAACTTTTGTTCTACTTGATGGTTCACCGTGGATTTATTCACGACACTTTCTGTGGCCAGCTGCTGTTTCGTATGGATGGCTGCTCCTCTCCCATAGCCACCCTGTACGGCCTTGATACTGGGAGGGAATCACACCTGCGACATGAACAAGTCTGGTAGGATAAAATAGAAGGGTGCTGGACACCGATTCCTTTGGGGCAAATAAGTACTGACTTTATGGTTTCTCTTAATTGCAAATTTATTTTACTTCCTGTACAGCTTCAAGGAAAAAAAATAAACTGCCATGTAATTGTACTCAGACACAGGCAAGTCAATGGAGGTCAGGATTAAGTCTCATTGGAGAGGCAGGTCATGTCATTTAAACGTTTTTTCCCTTTAAGCTACAGAGATAATTACACTGTTAAGGAGGGAAACAAAAAAACAAAGCATGCATCCAAGCTCTTTTTGCAGGCACTGGTCCCCTTGAAATCAGAACCCTGGCATTGCTTTGCAATGGACGCAGAGGACAGCTACCATCTGTTTATGGAAAAAATGTTAATAACCCCCAATCATAATCAAATAGGCAACCACTTTACTTTAAGTAGCTATTAACTAATGCTAAATTGCAATGGAACAGCTCTGCAAGTACTTTTGACATGCACATGCACATGCACATCAGCAGCACCAGTGCTCTGATCAGGGCTATTGGAGTGAAAACCAAATGAACTGAGTGATGTGATTCTTGAAACATTACGGAAAGGGTAAAGAGCCTCTATTTACTATTATTCTCCCTCTCTGTTTCCTTTCCCCCTCCCCTCTCTCCTTTGCTGTTTCTGTTGATTCAGAAAACGTAAAAAGGCAATGGGATTTCAGCAGATGAAGCTACATTTGGGCTGTCAGTCGCTCTTCACCCTTGTCCTGCATGATGAACCTGATTGGGGGACCAAAAACTAGCTTGTAGCTGAGCCTGGAAAACAAGTTTAGCTACGCAAGACAAGTCATTTTGTTCTGTGTTTGTGTAGCATCTCACACAATGACTGTAGGGCTGCTAGGTGCTATGGCAACACACAAAATAAATAAGTACATTTGTTTCTGTGCTGCTCTATCCTCTTTCATCCAAAAATATTGTAGCTATCTTACAAGCATGAATTCTTGTTTATTTTTTCTGTAGCACCAAGAGTACCTAATACAAATAAGTATGAGCACAACATCCCTGTCCCAAAGATCTTACAGTTGCAATAGAAAAAAAGCACACAAAAGAGCACCCGCAAGCCAAGTGTTAGCACTAGAATGTGCACGTCTTGTTGTCTACCTGCCAAAGTACTTATGTGACCATGCCCACTGATGTGTCCAAGTATCTTGTAAGCCCCTGGACTTTCCTGTAGCTTTATTAAATTAAACTTCATTTCCCAATATGTATTCTGACTACAGTTTACTGGGAGGCTTTCAGTTTATAGACTTACAGGAAGAAGGGTGATATTAAGGTGAGGTCTAAAGTATTCTATCCTTAGTCTACAGGTAGGGAAACTGAGGCACAGGGAAGCAAAGATTAATGCAAGGTCACTAAGTGAGTCATTGGAAGAGCTAGGAACAGGAAGAGAACCCAGGAGCTCTGATTCTGAATCAGCCTGCTCTAACCACGCTCCCTCCCGCACCTGGGACTAGAAACCAGGGGCTCTGATTCCCAGGTTCTTATTCTAAACCACTAGATGACGGTCCCTCCTTGGTTAAAGATTCATTCACATGTCTGTGTACAAAAACTCAGATTAGCCTCAGCCATTATTGCAGACTACGTCTGTGTCTTAGATACTTTCTGTTTAGGTATGTGTTTTGCCTGGCCGTTCTTTTTCCAATGTCTCTCTATTCTGCAGCTAAGCCTAAGGTACACAAAGGGAACTTTGTTTTCCATTTTCATTTTATCTCCCCTAACCCTGAGTTTTCACATTCCATGGCCCGGCAGTCGCTGATAGTCTGTCAAGCAACATTTTTCTCCACTCTGTTGCATGGAGGCAAATCTTCAAGGAGGCCTGAAAGGCAGGATTGCGACCATGATCCAATATTAACGAGGCACCTCCTCTGGAGCAAGCAAGGAAACTCAATGAGGATGGCACGCAGCCAACCTCCACAAGCTCACCAGAAAGACAACAAACAAGGAACATGGTGCATTACAACCCACATCACAAGGGGCCTGTGAAGGAGCCTCAACGCCAACCCTGCTATTGTTCAACTGGCAGGGCAAGTATTTTGCACCGTTGGTATTGGACAGACCAATAGCTGGGTCATAACCTCAGTCATGGCTTTGCTGGGACTCTGCCGTACAGACCTGGAGCTGGGAGGAGCACAGCTGCTCTCAGCTGTGACAGACAGCATAGACCATGTGAAGGAGGTTAGCCTGGGGATGGGAACAGCATCTCCTCTGAGATCTCCAGTACAAACATACATTGTTGGGTGACTTCTTCTGCAAGGCAAACTGGATGCTGCTCCCTCTGCAACCTGTTACTGCCACTTCTACAGCCTACCTGAAGGGGTCGCTAGACAGCAGTGTTAGGCACCTATTTTCTGGGATGGGCAGAGAGAAGAGAAGCAGAGGCACGGGCCTATGCTCCCAAACAGGACTCAAATCCATACCTATTAGCTAGGAAATCCCTAACCAGGTCCTCTCAGATGGCTCCGCTCCTTTGCTGCGCTTTCGGCCCATCTGCACAAAGTCCAGGACTGGAGTTCCTCATTCTCTGCCCTCACCTCCTCAGAACGCAAGCAGCCACCTGCCTGCACTCCCTGGTAAGGTTCACTCCCCCACCCCCGTGCCAACTGTCGTCCCTCCCTCTTATTCACTAGGCATTAACCTCCCTGCTCAGCCTGCTGGGAAGACCACAGTAGAGGGGGAGGAGGAGACAAGCTTACAGGGCCCCCACAAGGCGTTCTGGGTTACTTGAGTACACAGCATTCTGTGGCCATGACAAAAACAACAAGAAAAACCTGCTCCTACCATCCTGCCAGGCTGGGATTTCAATAGCAAGTGGCAATGCATCAGCTGGCTACAAACTGCTCGTGAATCAGGGAATGATGCTCTGTACCCAGATCAGGCCTTTTGATTATTATTACTCTATTTTTAATCACTAACCACATGCTTGATGCTGTGTAGGACCTAGTTCCTGCCCCAGAAAGCTGCAACAAAATCGCAGTGGGAGACTCAGAGCAGAGTGCCAGTTTCCAGAGGATTTTTGGTTGTTTTGATTTTTGATCACACTCTCCTTCTCTAGCATGACATTGTGGCAGTAAAGATCTTTGCCAGAGGTTAGTATCCAGGGGTGAGACTTCAAGAGATATGAATGAAGAAAGAAGAGTGGCTTGGCAAACTAGATTAGAACTAGAACTATGAGTCACCAAATGAAATTCATAGGCAGCAGGTTTAAAAGAAACAAAAGGAAGTATTTCTTCACACAACGCACAGTCAACCTGTGGAACTCCTTGCCAGAAGATGTTGTGAAGGCCAAGACTATAACAGGGTTCAAAAAAGAACTAGATACATACATGGAGGAGGATAGGCCCATCAAAGGCTATTAGCCAGAATGGGCAGGAATGGTGTCCCTAGCCTCTGTTTGCCAGGGGCTGGGAATGGGTGACGGGATGGATCACTTGATAATAACCTGTTCTGTTCATTACCTTTGGGGCACCTGCCATTGGCCACTATCAGAAGACAGGATACTGGGCTAGATGGACCTTTGGTCTGATGCGGTATGGCCATGTTATTAGGGAGCTCATTCCACAAATGGGAAGCACCACAAAAGAAGGTAAAGTTGGGAGACTGAAATAAATGAGGCATCATTGGTGGAATGAAGGGAGGGGGGACATGATAGGAGATAAAATCCAACTTGTAGGCTAGACTTAAGAGCTTGTCTACATATATGGCACTGCAGCAATGCAGCAGCACTGACGCAGCTGTAATGCTTAGTGACGACAGTATCTATGCCAACAGGAGAGCTTCTCCCATTGGCACAGGTACTCCATCTCCTTGAGAAGCAGTAGCTATGTCAACAGGAGAAGCTCTCCCATTTTCATAGCATTGTCTACACCAGGAGTTCGGTCGGTGTAACCGTGTCATGCCGGAGTGTGGATTTTCTGCATTGCTCAGGGGTGCGATGTAGTTATACCACCATAAGTGTGTAGTGTAGACCAGTGGTTCTCAAACTAGGGCCACCACTTGTTCAGGGAACGCCCCTGGCGGGCCGGGCCAGTTTATTTACCTGCCAATCGCAGCTCCTAATGGTTGCAGTTCGACGCTGCCCCAAACCAATGAGGGCTGCGGGAAGTGGCGGCCAGTACGTCCCTCGGCCCGCACTGCTTCCTGCAGCTCCCATTGGCCTGGAGCAGCAAACCACGGCCACTGGGAGCTGCGATCAGCCAAACCTGCGGACACAGCAGGTAAACAAAGCAGCTGGACCCTCCAGGGGCTTTCCCTGAACAAGCAGCGGCCCTAGTTTGAGAACCACTGATGTAGACCACACCTAAGTTATTCAAGGCCTTAAAGGTGTTTAGTGAGAAGTTTGAACTTGTATTCAGTGGCTGGATGGATGCCAATGGAGGGTTGCAAAGATAGACAGAGGATGATTTGATCTGATCAATGGGGAAGGAATTGCATTTTAGCCACTGTGTTTCAGGCAGACTGCCAGGGAGTGATGCAGTCATCAGCGGGTTGCAGCCATGAAGGCAAGATGCAGCCAGGGCATTTGAATGGAAGGGTCGCATTTACAAAACGTTGAGGAGGAAGAAGCAGCAATATTCGGCAACAGTCTTGTTGTGTGGGAAGAAGGGAAAGGAGGAGTCAAAGGATTGTGAGCCTAAGTGACGGGCAGGATGGAACAGAGAAAGGAGGAAATGGAAGAACCAAGAAGCTCTATGCTGGTGATGGGCCATCTAAGGCCATATATCAGGAGATCCTTTGCAGCACGGTCGTGGGCAGAGGCAAAGAGGGCCCATAGATTAGTAAGTGATCAGCCAAGAGATGAGAGTTAAACTGTACAAATGGATACAGTCACCAAGGAAAAGGTGTAGAGGGGGAAGTCATGGAAAGGGTCCCCAGAGTGTTGGTTGAGGGAGGAGGAGGAACAAAGGTGGTGTTTTTAAGGAGAGCAGATTAGACAAATTTACCCTAGTGGCAACGATAAAGGTGCTGTAGAAGATACTAAGAGAGCTACGTGAGCCTTTGTGTCAGCAGCAGGTTCTTCTGCTTAGCAGGAGCACGTGCACATTTGTCTAAACATGGTGACAGAATGCTACCGATTGATAAGGAGCCTTCAAGGCTCAAGATCCAGCCACTCATCCAATTGCAATGCCAGTCACTTTCACACCAACTCCACGTGGACTTGGGGACCACAGCGCCCAATGACAACCTGCATTTCCAAGATGTCTATGAAGGCTGTGATTGGCTACATAATCAGTGAACCAGGATCAAATCCCACATGAGACATCTCCCTGAATTGTAAACCCATGTAAACACTGCAGATTCTGTCTGTCTAACAGCCTTACCAGTAAAACCCCTAAAAAGTAAGTCTGCAGGGGGACATTTATATCTACAATTTATTATCAGAACAGCAGGGACTCCAACTTAGCACAGCAACTTAATGAAAGGAAATCCATGTTTTTTCTTGATAAAAGCTTGCGCTATCTAAATCCTGCACATGGCAAAAGGGAATATTACCACAGCACATCCCAGGCTTCTGGGGAACTCAAACATCATTCAAGATTCACATTCATGGTTACCATAACCCCTTAGTGCAAGCACACATCTGTTTATCCATCTACAGAGGTGAGTTACCCACGTGATATTCACATTCATCTCTGTTTTTCATGTGCATAGGAATATTTATTATTTTCTTTGACCCACAACATTTTGCACTATCAGCAGCAGATATCACAGCACTGTACAAACATTCCGCCTGTGACTCTTAGATAATCCCCCACATCACCCCATATGAAGTTGGTAAACTTCATCTCCACTTTACAGATGGGGAAAGTCTAGCAGAAAGCGTAGTTAAGCCAGTTAGTTGTGTGAGATCACAAAATGAGTCAGTGGAAGAGCTTGGAACAAATGGCAGAAATCATGACTTCCATTCCCATGCTCCCCCCACCAATCTGTACACCCTAGCAGATTGCTCCCATTAATGGGCATATGAGCTAAATATTGCTAAGTTACTACAGTAGTTCTGCTGTTTAATTAAAGTCCTGGGCAAGCGCAAGCCATGCCCCCAAACATTTCAGCCTGCTCCTCAAATGCAGGCCCCAGCATGGCTTGGCAATCAGCTGCCACTCGGAAGCCCTTGAAAAGGGTTGTGTTAACCAAAGACCACGTGTTTGGCTGTACAATGCCTGTATTAACAAGGATGGAGGCTGGCAACTACTTTGTTATGTTATAAACCTGTCCCAGTAGGCGCTGCTGTGCACCACCAATGCTCCAAGGCTGCAGATAAACACAAGGCAAATCATGAAAAACAGACGGTGCTCAATGATTCAGTTTCTCTTGGCACAAGCCCCATGATCCTGAAGAGAAGCAACTACGTTGCTGGGGAGAACTGAAAGAATGGCTCCATATGGCAAACATCACTGTCTTCTTATTGGCTAAGCAATATCCAGCCTGCCTGAAACAGTTCCCACGAGGATGGCCATGAAGCAGAAAAGGAAACGAGTGAAACATTCCAATGAGGAGGCAGCCGGAAAACCCCTCGCAACCTGCTGGAACCTCACTTGCTCTTCACAAGCGCCCCACAGACTCACAACCGCATATTCTCTTCCTTCACAAACCGACTCCAAATCCACTCGCCTTCCTTACTATCAGGAACCGGCCAATACACCAAGGAGGCAATTTCATGTATTTTCACCTCCCGCCCCAACATATCCAAACCTGCTTAACGCAGTGCGGCCAAACGGCATTTCCCGTGAGACCTATAAGAAGGCAAAGGGGGTGAGGTAATATCTTCGAGAGAGAGAGAAGCTTTAGAGCTCTGAGTACATTCCCCAGACCTGCAGCAGAGCTCTGTGTAAACTCGAAAGCTCATGTCTCTCACCAACTAAAGGTGGTCCAATAAAAGATATGACCTCAGCCACCGTGTCTCTCCAATATCCTGGGACCAACACAGCTACAACAACACTGCACAAGGCCATTCATTCTTCAGTGTGCAACAACCGCTGTTCACTGCCAAAGACAGCAGGACCCAAAGCCCGCACCACCAACACACACACCCCAGCTTATTCTCAATAACAGGAACATCTGCAGCCCAGAACAACAAAAGAGAGTCTCTGTTGCTCTCTAGGTCCAGGCAATGAATAGAAGAGGTAGTAGCACCTTTCCCCTTCAAAAGGCTCTGGTAGTGCCGCTGGCTGGTATAGACAGTACCTTTTGTGGAAATAAAATGCAACACCTTTCATAATGTGACATTAGAGCCTGGCATTCCTGGAAGGTGTCTCTTGCTGGAGAAAAGCAGCTACACATACCTTTCATCCCAAACTTGGACCGACGACCATACTTGTTGATCATAATAAAGAGCACCACCAAGAGGACACAGGCGAAAGCTGCAAGCCCAACTGCTATGGATACCTGCAAGGGACAAATCTGAAAGTTAGGCTAAAGGAATATTTGCTATCAAAACCAGTTCAGACTTGAAAAGTAGAAGTCTCCTGGCTCAGTCACTCCTGTACACTTACATTCTCTACAGCAGCATGAATGCCTGCTGTGGAGACGAATACATCTGAATGCAAATTGCTTTAATGCAATTTTGAAAATACAAGAGCCTCTTACTGGTACTGGAAAAAGAATAATAATTTCTATATAGATACAATTCTGCTCCAATATCACATTTCCCATATCTCTGAACCCTCGTTCTTTAATCATCAAGTACATCTGCATGGACTCTTTGCTCCTTGGTATTCCTTAATGCCCTGGTTTTTTTCCCCCATTCATAATCTCCATTTGACCCATCTTAACCAACTTGTGGTCTCACAATCATAAGGGGATACTAACTTGAGATGGGGAATATGCAGTAGGAGCAGAAGAATTCTTTCACAATATCGATTGTGTCTCTATGCAAACAACCCTCAGAAGCAAGAATAAAGGAAGAGAAAACACAAGAGACAGAAAGTGGTAAAACTTTTTTCCTGAGGCTCCAGCTGCTCCTTTATTAGTAGAAGTGCTAAATATTTATATTATGATAGTACCCAAAGTCCCCCAGTTGGGACTGGGGTCCCATTGTGCCAAGCATTGTACAGACGCAGAAGAGAGATCATCCCTGCCCACAAAGGCTTACAACCCAAAGCTCCTTTTTATGTTTATTAATATTTATTTCTGCAAATCTTTACCAAAGACACTTTAATTGTGTTGCTGTAAACAGCTTCCTTTCAGGATTTCTTCCGTTTGCATTTGGCCAATTATTCTTACTGCCT
Organism: Gopherus flavomarginatus; assembly: GCF_025201925.1. Lineage (NCBI taxonomy): Eukaryota > Metazoa > Chordata > Testudines > Testudinidae > Gopherus > Gopherus flavomarginatus. The sequence continues at coordinate 78,411,175 of NC_066625.1, read as the reverse complement.
TCCAGGGCCTCTTATTGCATTTGGACCTGTGTTCCTCTTATTGTGATGTGTTCAATAACGGAAGAAAATACGGCACTTAACACAAAGACATTTTATTCCTTCCATCGCTTGATGCTTTTCCCAGTCTTTGATATATTCCTGATTTTATTTTTAAAATGTCACATTTTAACAAGTATGATTTTCATTCCCCTATATATATTCCACATTTCCTTTTTCTACACTCTGTGCTCTTCTCTAGTAATGTCCCATTGTATGAAGCTCTCTCCTCACTCCCCTGAGAATTACAGCTGCATAAAACATTCGGAAAAATTGACAAGCTTTTGTTTATTCTGTCAATACTTTCTGGATTTCGAGATTCTCAAAAACTTGCACAAAATTAGAGAAATTTCATGAAATCCTAATTATTTTTCCAACACTATTGATCACAACTATTTTTTCCCATCCCTGTCTGGATTCTGTGAAAAGTGAAATTTTGAGGTCTTGCAAACCATGTAAAATGAATTGGCAAATCTTTCACTTATTTCAGCCAATGTCATCAAGTCCTAGTGTGACATCAACAAATGCAGCAAGGGGGTTAAAGAAGGGGTGGATGAATCAGTATTGATGAAAATAAACCCAAACTGGATCTATGCTCCTAAACATTCTATTATAGCATAAAACAACTCAACTGATTGATTTCTTTGTTATTTTTTCAGACTGTTCTCCCAGAATTTCTGACCCTGCAGGAAATACTTTGTGGGAGACTCTGTCTTCAAGAGATTCACGGCCCAGTTGTGCAAACTCAAGATGCTCACGCGGTTCACATCAGTATCTCATCCCAAACCACTGAACCTTCTGAAGTCTGGCCATCAATTGCAAAGAATAGGATTTTACTTACAAACAACTATCTCAGTACAGAAGCAATGGTGGTGCAAACAGTATACCACCCTATCCATCAGCAACAGCAGAAAATGCTTCTCCTGACAGGACTCACCCCAAATGTATCCTCCTCTGGTTTGTGGGTGACGGTGATAGGTGGGGTGGGGCTCACTTCATAGTCACCAACTGGAACCAGAAGAGAAAATATTTAATTTGTGCCCCCAAGGAATTCCACAGGCCCCAGAACATCCCAACCTTGTGATGTCAAACTACATAGCACTGGCTACCCTAGAGAATGAGGTCTCTTGTCTTCTATTTCAAAGACTCTGAATTCAAGTCTTATTGGGGTTGTAATTTTTCCTGAACTGGCATAGACCAAATGAGCTAATAGGTGTTTTCTACTTAAGCTCTCTAGGGTCCTATGTAACTGGGCAGTGAGGAAGCAGAGCCACGTTACCGATCAGACACAGTGCCACTCCCACCCAGCTAATGAGAAGAAGTCTGATCCCATATGTTCTGTGGGTGAAGGTTCTTCATCCACCCACACGTCTCCCAGCACCAGGGGAAAGCTCATGGTTCAAGCATCCCTGGAATGCAGATTGCTGCAAGACTGAATCCTGCCAAATTAAAACCAACAAACAATGATTTTTTAAATTAAATGCATTTGAATGCTGGCGATTCAAAATCCAGGAGGCAGAAGTCCCTCACCCGCAGAACAGGTACAGCACTTACCCTGCACACCTGTTCAATGGGCCTCAGCTCTTACTTGGAAGAGCCCCACTACAATGCAGGGGGGAGGAGTTCCAATATCCAGGACCCAATCAGTCCCTTGGCTTGTGCTCAGACTGCCTGAATAAGGGGGTCAAACCAGTGCTTGTTGTGATGTGGACAACTGTTCTGCTAAGAAGGGGACTGAGACCCATCTGCTCATTTCATACGGGTGATTCAATGGCAACTTCTATGGGGCACCACCTACCTGCACCTAATTTAGACCAGTAACCTCAAGGGGAGAGGTTCCATATTACTTCCCCAAGCCCTGAGCCACATCAGCCCCCACAACACTAGCTCTGAAGATGGGTTTTCCTTTTAGTTTCAGTGGATGAGGCATCTATACCGCTGCCCTGTGGCACCCCAAACTCTGGCCAGTACAGGAGTAGCTTGAAAACACATTGGTCACATTCACGCTTCGGTGTCATGCTGCAAAGTCATCCATGCTACCAGCACAACACATGCCTCCCTCTCCATTGGTACGGATCCTTCTTCAGGACCCCACTAGGCAGGAATAGACCTGTCCAGGATCTACAGACTGTACAGCACATGAAAAACCTTCCTTAATACACTCAGGCTCTCACAGAGGAGGAAACAAGTGTCTTGCTTCCCATCTCCCTCTCTAACAATCCCTCCTGCCTAGCGCTAAAGCATTAGATTCCCCCCCAGATGTCATCTGCAAGGTACTTGCATTCAGGAGGGGGGGAAGGGAACAAAGCAAAAGGCAAGAAGGCACTTACTTGAAACAAAGTTATCCGTACTCTCTGTGAAAAGGACAAAGAGAGAAGCAACACAATTAACAGCATGGTAAAGAGATGGCAGTCCCTCCCGTCCAAACACTTCTCAGCCACACTCCCGCATCATCCCAACCAGCCCTGGGAGGCTTGAAGGCTTATCTCTCAAAACAAGGCAGCCACTAGCTAGTGCCAGCTCACTGACTGCACAGGGAGCAAAGGGAAAACCCTCCTAGGAAGAGCATAGCTACTTTAAGAGACTTCTCTGTTTAGATCCACATGGCAGGGCTGAGCAGGATTTGGGGGAGGTGTGGTGAGAGAACAAAGCTTCCCATTTTTTGGCCCATTTGGCAGTCCTGGCTCAAAATAACCTCAGACTGTGCTGAAGGTCAGGATTGGGGTGCACTGGAACAGCTGTGAGGGGGCTTGGGCTGAAACGAGGGCGGAGGAACTGCAGGTTGGGATTCCGGCGGATTGATAAGGCAGAACTGGAAACCCCTGGCTCCAATAGCTGCAACACAGTTTAGGAGCAAGTTGCAGCAACAGAGCTGTGATGGAGTGATGGGCTCAGGACAGAGGTGTGGCTGGCGTGGGGGAAATGGGCTGCACTCCATTTGCGCCATCCGGTAAAGCAGGCCCTGTCAGTCATTCACCTCAGCAACCTGAGCGGTTCACAGTGTCCAGTAAAACTCCTTCCGAACAGAACAGCTCGCTGGGGCCCCAGGTGACAATGTCTAAAGCTCTCAGTGACGATCAGTTTACATAGCGTGAGAACAACATCAGTTTTCAATGTACTCGCCAGTATAAGAAACTGACCCTGATACTAACAGGATTTTACACAGCTTTTCCGGCCAAGGGTACCTGGAATGATGCTGCGGCGTTTCCATAAAAGCACGGCAGAGGCTTGGAAGGGAAGCAAATACAGTCCCAGGGTCATACGCGCAGCTCCCAGTGAACTGAAGTTTGGTTCAGTTAATTGGGCTGGGATGGATTAGATCAGTAGTTCTTGACTCCCAGGCGAGTCACTACACTTTTTTATTTGAGGGGGCTGGAAATTTTCAAGAGACAGCAGCACAAGAGCCAGCAAACAGAGTTGAAACTAGCGCATTTGCATGGAGATCCCTGTTGGAGGAGAAGGTAGCAAGCCTCTGCTCCCGAGGGGCAGGGAGTGAGTTCTTGACAGCGTGTTTGCTTGCTTGCTGGTTTGTTTTCAGTTTGCAAAGTCTGGCAGGAGGCAGCGTGTGGGGAGAGAAGTAGAGCCTGTGATCACAGCTGAACCTTGATTGAGGGGGCGGGGCTTCCCTAATCAGCAGGCCTATAAAGGCAGCCTACCAATTGGCCAGCAGCACAGGAGCCAGCAAACCGAGCCAAAAACAAAGGAGTCTGCGGGTGGGGGGCGTGTTTTGGGTTCTTTCCGAACTCCTTTTTTCTTTCTTCACAGGAGCATAGGAGGGAAGGCTATGATAGCTACACAGGCAGCTGTGAAAGTGACCCAAAGAATGGAAGAGACAATTAAGATGACTAGATATGGAAGCTATGGGATACACATTATTCTGGAGAGGGTACCTGAAAGGTGCTTCATTTGTATGAAGTGCCGTCTGATGTATCTGGTGGAGGAGAAGATCTGAGGTTTGGAGAGGCACCTAGAAACTGTGATGGAGTTTCAAAGGGGATTTGAGCAGATGATGGAGGGAAGGAGAGAGGAGGCTGAAGGGAAACCTCCTGACTTGCAAATGCATGCTGGACTAGAGGACTGTGAGGGTAGACTTCTGGATGAGGAAAGTGACCAGCAGAAGCACGTAACTATGAGAACAAGGAGGAGGAAAAGACTGGCTAGTGAAGGAGAGATACAGCTGAGGAACAGATTGAAAAATGAAGGGGAGAGGCAGTCAGTAATCAAAGATAGGAAGGCAAGTACGAAAAGAAGAGCAGCTAGTCCTACAAGAAGAGGGGAAGAGACAATGAAGACAGCCAGACTTCAGAGACCCAAGAGGATAGAGGATGAATCGCAGGAAACTACACGTGAGAACAGAAGACAAGACGACTTGCAGCCAGAAAGAACAGAAGGGGGAAGGCTGGAGAATTGCAACACCATCAGAAGAGGCAGGTTTACGAGATTGGGGACTCCCTACTAAGAAGGACAGACAGACTGTCACCAGAGCTGATCCAAAGAACAGAAGGGTATGTTGTCTACCGTGAGCTAAGAGACAGGATGTGGACCTCAGATGGAAGAGGATCCTAATGGGAGCAGGAAAGAATCTACCGATTGTCCTTCATGTTGGAACAAATGATACTGCTAGATTCTCACTGGGATGCAACAAGGAAGACGGACAGGCTGAGGAAGACACAAAGAAATGGAGGCTCAGGTGACCCTTAGGGGGATTCTACCCATCCCTAGAGGAGGAGGGCAAAGGCAAGACAAGATAATGATGATCAACAGATGGTTCAGACAATGGTGCTATAAGGAGGGCTTTGGGATATTCAACCAGTGGAAGGCATTCACAGACAGAGGACTGTTCTCATGGGATAGACTCCACCTGAGTAAGGAGGGAAATATGCTTCTGGGATGGAAGTTGGCACAACTGATTAAAAGAGCTTTAAACTAGGAACTTGGGGAAAATGGTTTGGAGCTCATGTAATCTCCGCATCTGATTCCAATACTGAGTGGAAGGAAAACCAAGTAAAATAGCAATGAAGGAAAGAATAAGAGAGAGTAAGAAAATGAACCACAAGAGGAAAGAGTGATAAACCACTGGCAGTAACAGTCAGGTATACTGGCAGCGAGGAATTTGGGTGAAACCAAGCAGAAACAACTAAGATATCTGTTTATCAGTGCAAGGAACCTGGGTAACAAAATGAAAGAACTAGAACTACTGGTGCAGGAAGTGAAACTAGATATCATAAGGTGAATGGAAACATGGTGAAATAGTAGCCATGACTTCAATACAGGTGTTGAAGGGTATGTGCTGTTCAGGAAAGACAGAAATAGAGGTAAAGGTGGTGGAAAAACACTGTATATTAATAATGGGAAAGACTGCAAAAATATTAGAAGGGATGGAACGCATAAAACTGAATCTGTTTGAGTCAAAATCTCTTTTAGGAAGAAAGGTAACAGAGGCTCCACTGGGATAGTGCTATAGACACCCAAGACACCCAAGATCTGATTTGGATATGAAGAGAGACCGCTAATATTTTTAATAAAATAAACAGTACTGGGAATTGTGTGATTATTAGAGATTTTCATTTTCCAGATATAGATTGGAGGACAAGTGTGTAAATGGTAGGGCCCAGATAGTCAACAGATTTCTTCACCAAATAGTCACTGAACCTACAAGATGTGATGCTATTTTAGATTTAGTAGTGATAAGTAGCATGGACCTCATAGGACTTCCGGTTGTAGAGGACAACCTTGATTCAAGAGAACATGAATTAATTCAGTTTAGACTAAATAGAAGGATAAACAAAAATAGGTCTGCAACTATAATTGATTTCAAAAGGGTACACTTTTAAAAAATTAAGGGAATAAGTTAGGGAAGTGGGTTGGATTGAAGAATTCAAGGATCTGAACGTGGAGGAGGCTGGGAATTACTTTGAGTAAGGGGAAAAAATTCATAGGGAAGGATAGAAGACCAAACTGAATGAACAAGCATCTCAAACAGGTTATTAAGAGAAAGCCTACCAGGAATGGAAGAAGTGATGGACAGCAAGTAGAGCTACCTCTTGAAAGGCAGGAAGTGTAGGGGGAAAACTGAGAACTGCCAAAAGCCAAGCAGGGTTGGACCGTGCAAAGGAAATTAAAACCAATAGTAAAAAAGAATCTTTTTTTTAATTATTATTTTTTAAAGAAAACAAGGAAAGAAGTGAGACCGTTAAGCACTGACGATGGGGTGCAGATTAAAGATCATAGAGGTATGGCCCAACACCTAAGAAAATAATTTGCCTCCGTTTTTAATAAGGATAATGAAGAGCTTGAGGGCAGTGGCAGGGTAACTAATGGAACAAGTACATGGAAGTAGAAATTAGATGGAAGCCAAACTCAAACAGATTAATGGGACCAAATTAGGGGGCCCAGATAACCTCCATCCAAGAATACTAAAGGAACTGGTATGCAGTAATGTAACTAGTGTAGTGTAACTAGCAGCAGTAATGAGATATGTTGAATGTGCAGCTCCTGACATTTTCTAGAGAAACCAACTTTCAAATGCAAGACTATCAATTTCAGATGCACTGAATGTTAATGTCAGTTTTGGCAATGTACGGACCAGTGATCTTCAAGAAAAGTAAATCATGTACTGATTACATCATGGGTGGGGGCTGCCATGGTGAGAATGATTCTGGGACACAGGCTCATGGGAGGAAAAAAGGGCTGGGTTTGTAGTGGAAGATAGAAAAAGGCAGTGAACCTTTGGATTAGGTCTGTCTATAGTCTTTCCTTTTCCAGCACCTTCTATACAAGGATTTCAAAACACTTTACAAGCATTAGCTTATTCTCTCAACATGGTGGCAAGGCTGGAATGAATTTTTAGTGTCAGCTCTTTGGAGAAGCAGACCTGCTTCCTGTTACCTTTGGTAAGTGCCTAGCACAGGAGTCGGCAATCTTTGGCACATGGCTTACCAGGGTAAGCACCCTGGCGGGCTGGACCGGTTTGTTTACCTGCCGCTTCCACAGGTTCGGCTGATCGCGGCTCCTGCTGGCCGCGATTCGCCACTCCAGGCCAATGGGGGCAATGGGAAGCGGTGCGGGCCAAGGGATGGGCTGGCTACAGCTTCCCGCCACCCCCATTGGCCTGGAGCGGCGAACCGCGGCCAGTGGGAGCTGCGATCGGCCGAACCTGCAGAGGCGGCAGGTAAACAAACTGGTCCAGCCCGCCAGGGTGCTTATCCTGGCGAGCAGCGTGCCAGAGGTGCCGACCCCTGGTCTAGCACATTGTGGATGCATCAGAAACAAAATATTGTTATCCCCATTCTGCAGGAAGGGGAACTGAATCACAGAAATGGGAAGTGACAGAGGTGAGAACATAACCCCTATCTCCTGATTCCCACCCTTGTGCCAGAAATATACACTGCCCTTCCTCCCAGATAGCAGAAAACCTCCATAGATTAAGGAGCTAGACAGATTATCATCCCTGAAACTTGAATATAATTTTCCTACTCCCTTCTGTATCTGTTCATGTCTTTAGATTGGTCAGCTCTTCAAGGCAGAGATTTTGGTTTCCATTTACTGTATCTGACCTGCCAGAAAGCTCTGTGTGCACTGATGGTATGATATAAATAATAAATGAAAATACCATTGGTATTGCTCTATATATAGCAAGTGCCCTATTTTGCTCAGTTTTCTAGGGGCTGCAGGAGCCAACTTGGAGCTGCACTTTCTCACAGCATCACTCCTGAAGGCAATCGCATGCACCGCTCTGTTAACTCCATGGTGCCTGATCTGATGCTGAAAAAGCAGAAGGCAGTGCAAGAACCCTCCCGCTCTTTCACTGCAGTACAGCCACGACAGCCCTCTCTAATGCACACCTTATAACAAAAGCTTAATTTTTCCTTCTAGAATTTCGCCACTCAACACCTAGTGACACGGTGAGGAATTTAAAACCATTTACTGAGAGTGCCTAGCAAACAGTTGATGCAGAGGAACTGGAGGTATTCACAGATTCTGTGGGGGCTGTTGCACCAAAATGATGTCTGACATTTTTTTTTAATAAAATACATAGAATCCTGATAACATTCCACCTAGATTACAGCCATTGTATAGAAGAAGGAAAACGAGATCACCAAGTCCCTCGAAAGGCCTTTCCTCCACACACAACCACTACTCCAGTTATATGCCAAAAAAGAATATTCGGTATCAAAAGAATGAGAGTCCACTTTAAGGGGCGTCAGAGTAACCCATGATACACTGCATGCCCTAAGCCCTTCTCTCATGGACAAGAACCATCACAAACACTGCAGAATGCAAAGTCAAAAACTAATCAGTCATTTTCTTTTCCATCAGATTTTCACCCTTTTTTTCCCTTAAGATGCTGATTAAGATTCCTGTCAAAGAAGAAAGTGGGGTCCCCTGCCATCAGATTGCATGGGTTGGGCAATCTTCACAAGCTAATTAGGGCCATGCCTGGTCTGTACATGGCTGATCAGACCCAAGTGTCCCATCATGATGTTATGATGTTGTTCAAGCCGCCATCTTTCAGATGAGACTTGACACAAAGGCCATGACCATTCAAAGCCACCAAAGACTTCATGGCACCTTTCTGCACCAATAGGTATGTTAGCTCTTACGTCATGGCCAGTTTGGATAATTACATCCTCCCTCCATAAAATCCCCTTTGATTTCAACTGGATGCACAACTCTTTTTCACACCTGTGTCTAGACTCTTGTCCAATGTTACTCCGTGCTGGTAAACAGTTACTATATTGGGCACCAGAGGGAACTGTATTTTAATGGGAGGTTCAACAATCCTGGTGCATAGTTTGTGCAGCAGCCTGTTAAGTGCTCCGAGATGCAAGGCACTACAGAAACATAAGCTGTGACTCTCTCACCTGGAAAGGGCTTCTCGAGGAAGTGCCCTTTGATGGTCTGGTTGGCTGTCCCCAGCTGGTTGGTGGCCACAAGGGTGTAGTTGCCATTGTTGTAGTGAGTGGGCTTGTTGAAGAGTAGACAGCCCTCAGACACTTCACCCTGCTGATAGAACTCCATGCGGATGATCTCAGTCTCCCTGAGGACCTGGCCATTGTGTAGCCAGTGAAGGCTGGGTGCTGGGTTCCCATGCACCACAAACTCAATGCAATGCTCCAGACGCAGCTCTGGCTCCTCCAGGCTCTGAATGCGTGGCGGATCTAGCATAGAGAAACACAGTGCAAACCTGTGGGACTCCAGACTCAAGTAAACTCACATGTTCCAGGCAGAGATGATTATCTCATCTCCCAGTAGGCAGCCAGCCACCAAAGCGCATTCAAACAGCTAGAGGAAACTCCCATCCCATGGCCAAATTTGCTGTGCATGCAACCTACACTCTACTGCAGCTGCAATGTGAACTGGGATCCTTGTCGTCTGTAAGCAGCAACCTTAGCAGGTGAGTTGGAATGGAGCCTTGCCCAAAGGAACCAAGCCTAGTTTTAGCGGTAGGAGATGACCCGCTGCTATTTAAGAGTTTCTTTCCTTCCCTCTGGACTTGATGACACTAAATCAACTAAGCTTGTCTCAGCTGGGAGTGGCTCTCATAGCATTTCATAGCACTCACACCACACTGGTGCAAGGCCTTTCCCAACACGTGTTTGAGGGTTGTTCACATTCATTTTAGTGGGCACGTAACGAGCAGTGCAGGATAGAGGGACTGTCAGTCTCAACAGGCAAAATCCCCAATAAAGAAACAAGTAATGAGGCTGCACCCTGCCCTGGATAATGGATACATAATAGAAATTAAAAATTTCTTTCCCTACAACACTGAGGGTGTCCACTGGAACCCCTTACTTTGCAGCCCCACTCCTCCTCACCCCACCAGTTTAATTCCTAAATGGCCCTGCTTCACAGCAGCTCTTTCTCTGGTGTGGGGGACCGAATGGGGTCATGCGGAGCATCAACCTGAAGGGGCACCACTGAGCCACTCTAGCCTCTATAAAAGCAGCACTACAAGCACTGCCAGCTCCATAGGTCTGGGAAACAAGGTATGAGATCAGATCTTGCATTTGGACCCCTGCAGACCAGCCCAAATTAAGTATGTAACTGTCCACTTAGCGTGCATATTGTTGTATTCCCCTCCTCACACAATGTCAATGGAGCAGCCTGCTCATGTTAAGTAGGCTTTTGCAGTGCATTGTTATTAATTACACACATGTCTAAAAGGTGCCCCTCGGGGCTCTCTGGTCACATTCAGAAGATTAGGAATTTTCAGCCATTCAAGCAAACATCCCTCAGGACTTCTGAATGGCTGCATGTCCTTGGGGGCTTTGATTGGTTGAACCTCCCTGAGGGAGCTCTGATTGGTTGAATGTCCCCCAGGATTGTTACAATTAGAGGCTGTGTAGCAGGACAGGGATTAAAGCTGGGAGCTCACCTCTATTTAATACATATGCACAGTCCCATCTCCTAAGGGGCCTCTGAACTGAGGATACCCACGCTTCAAGAATTCAAACTCCGCTCCACCATCGCTGATGAAAACTTAATTAGAGCATCACATGTAAGGCCCCAAACACTGAGGCCACAGAGCATGACCAAGGATGGCACAGTGGGGCAACGATCACAATTTCAAAAGATGAAGGCCTTCTATTCTTTCCTATGCACTCTCCTTTCCCTGGCTCTGACACCATACTGAGGGCTGGGGTCATGCCCTCAGACAGCCCCTAACTAACAGGAAAGATCCATCAACTTTCCTCTCTGTTTTTTCTAAAGCTGGTCAGTGTTTCATGTTGTGAAAGTGGAGGAACAGCAATGCCAAAGAGAGAGAGGTAAAGCTGGGAGGAGCCATGCAAGATTCCCCACTCACAACTCAGCCGATGGACCTCAATCCTGAAACATGGCTGCCAACCCAGAGACTGCAGAGTCCCACCCAGCGTGTTTCACCTGAAAGCCTAGGTCAGAATTTAGTTCCATATCTCTCTGGATGAACGACTAGGAGGGTACCAAAGCAATTAGTCACCGATACACCAAAATATCAGCTCTTTTCAGAATGATTACGTTAGAGCAGGTATGGTACAAACTGGCTCTGGCTTGCAGGATTCTGGGCATGAAAATTAGCATCAACATGGTGGCACTTAAAGTCTTTGCAGCAAACAACTTTAGAGCAAAGCACTTTACTTGTTTCCTTCCAGCTGATCAGATCTGGAATTGTATTAATTTAAGCAACCGAAGCCCCCACATCCCATCCAAACACACCAAAATTATTTATTTTGGGAGGGAGCAGAGAATGATATACCTTTTATTTTCCTTCCAATATTCTATTGTTTACAGTTCTGCCTCATCTCTACAGGTGCCCAATGGTGCCCGCGCTGCATGGGATAACAGGCCATAATTCTCCAGTTTACACAGGTACCAGCAGGGGTTAGGGATGGGGGATTTCCAAACCACAGATTAAGGGCAAATGTTTTGGACACAGCAACACATGGTAAGTCCCAGCTGCCTGAGGCAGCAAAGCTGCATAAACTCCTGTTAAGGTCTGGTTTGTATTAAGTTATATTAGGAAGCACACGAAAGTTCAGCTCTCTACAGCCCATAAGCAAATGGATTTAAACCTTGTTTGGCACATGTTTACACAGTGTTCACTGATTAACCTGGCAGGAACAGATCTGGGATGAAATCCTGACTCCACTGTAGTCAATGGCAAAACTTCCATTGATTTCAATGAGGCTAGGGGATGAGTGACTCCTTTACAAATTCAGGGAGAAAGTTTTAGCCCCAGCTGGGCATTTTCTCACCCCACTGGATTTTCCAGTGCTGTTTTGTGAATGCAAGTAGCCACTTGAATGTGCCAGTGAGGCATGCAGACACACTGCTCAGCCTACCAGGTGCCCACCGCACATGTGCAAGTGTGGGACTGGCACACCCACACCGGGAGTATGCCAGTTTCTGCAGGCAAGCTAAAATGGAGAGACGCTGGAGGACAAAGTAATTGGCCCATAATGGAAGCTCTGTACACTTCCTTTTACTGGTCCCTAGAACTGGTCCCTGCCTCAGTCTCCTGCAGCAATTCTGACTCTCTGTCCACACCCTCCATGGCAGCAAATCAAGATGAGCACAGCATAGCCTGGTGACACACAATTCCCCACGGGAAACACATTCAAATAGTTCCCATGCTCACCCTCTCACCAGCCCATGTATAGCCGGCGTCTCCCTGCTACTTACAGTAGACCGTGAGCAGCACGCTGGCATTGGTCATTCCCACCACGTTCTCAGCAATACATGTCAGGAGGAAACCGTTATCCTCACTGGTGACGTTCACCAGGGTCAAATTGATGGCATGAACATTAGTCCAGTTCAGATTCGTCTGCAAATCCCCAAAAAGAACAGTAAGGACAAAACAATAAATGATGCCAGCTTGCCCACCTTCCGAGCCCAGGACCAGAGGATCCCAACTCTAATAACCATGGCCAGGCAGGATTTCAGTTTCATGGCACCACGAGCACCACCGTGCACCCACACACTTGGTCCAAGGAGGCTATAATCACAGCTTCTGAAACAATGCTAAGCAGGGTATGTCCCTGCCTCTACTTGCAGTTAAACCATGTTCAGCTGCACCTATTGTTGACACACTATTGTCAGCGACGGATAATTTTGCTTGTGAAGACAGGATAACATGCAACCAAGGGAGCACTGAAGGTGTGAAACGATCAGAGCTGTTTTCCTGCCTGGATTCAATATCTGCAAGCCACCCGCTAATACTCCACTAACCCAGGGCTCCTAATCTGATGCCGGTGTGGACTATACAATCCATTTCAAACAATCACTGCATTTCACTTCTCCCCCATGGTGATCAACGCTCATCCAGCTCTATTAAAATGGAATACAAAGGAAACCAAGACCCGGAAAATTCCCATGGCCAGTACCCCAACTGTTGTGTTGTGTGTTAACACCCTGGCGAGGGACCTTGGCAAGGGCAGTAAATGCCCAGCCACCCAAGCCTCCTACCTGGTGAGTAGTGATGGAGTGCAGATCTGCAACTGTCCAGTCTACGTCAGGCAGCGGAGCGCCTGAGCCATTGCAGGTGATCACCGCGTTCTCACCTTCCCGCACAGTCAGGTTAATGTGGCTGACGCTGATCTCGGGCAGATCTAAGGGAGTCAAACACCAGGACACTTAGGGCACCCTGGCCAGCCAAGACATATGGTAGAGGCACTTGGATTCTGATCCCCACGAGCTCCGTCTCCCAGGCAGGCTTCACCTTACAGCAAAGCAGCCTGCACTGTCCTGTGCTTCCAAATGAAGGAAGGGGAGGGGGAAGTACAGGAGGTGGCAAGTAGCTTGGCCTTCTGGTGCTGGAAGGGATGAGTGACACAGGGGACATCACCAGGTGGATGGATGGATCTTCTCTGTGCTTTCCAATTCTGATACTGCACACAAGTCAGGAAGTTCGGTCCAAGTGCTAGTTGCCATTCAAACCTATGTCCCTTCCCCCCTTTCCCCCAAGCCCCTGGCACCCGTGTCCTGGGCTACAGCAGAGGTCTGGGAGGAATAAAGCCGCTTCTAAGAAATCACTGGCAAGAGATCCAGCCTGAGCTAGGACAGGGCACAGAGCTCCTGGTACTGAAGGGGAAGAGAGAGTTTCTCTCTAATTTATAACAATCGAGAGAAGATGACCGGGGACGTGTCCTCATTATTAACAACATCTCTGCTAATGAAAGATGCTCCTGCTCTTCCCTCCAAGGTGCCAAAGAAATAGTGATTTATAGTGGCTCTGACTTACTCCTCTGTCCTGCTGAGTCACCCAGCCATCAAACGCTCACACAGAGTGCAAGAGGCAGTGCCAGCAGCAATACAGAAGGGAGGGTGATACACAGGAGGGTGACCGGACACAGCATGCATAAGGGGGACATCGAGGGCTGCAGCATGTGTAAAGGGGGGAGGGAGGGGGCCCTGAATGAATGAGATGGGAATAGAAGGCAATGGGTCAGTGCAATGACGTCTCTCTTCTGAAGACTTGGGTTCAAACTTTGACTCAGTTCAAAAGTGAATCCAGAGTTATGAGTCTGTTCTTGTTCCTGTGGGATCTCTGAGTGACGAGAGTCTCTAGGAATAGCAAAGGTGCTGCAGGTCGGGACTGAGATGCATTGGCAGAGCTATGAGGGGAGCCCAAGAGAGGCTGCAATTCACTCTTGAGTAGCATCAACACGGCTGTGGGAGCTGGGCAGGAGCCTGCATGGTGCCCTTATTCTGCCACAAGCCACATATCAAGCCTGAACTGGCTGCACCACCTGGCAGAATAGAATGCAAGGATAAAGTAAGCCTCATCAGAAAATACTTTGAGCCACTTGGATGCTTGCCCACTAAATCTCTGAATGAAAGATTCATCTTGGAGGAAAAATCTTAGCTGGGCACCTTCTTTTCCTGCCTTCTCTCTATTTTTTTAGGGATCATTAGGAGCTAGGGGGTCAGTGGAGCTGCTCACCTGGTAAACCCAGGAGATTTATGTACATAAAACACCCTGTTGTTCTCTCACGTCCAATAGCAGTAGGAGTCCCCTCTCCCCCTTTTCTTGCTCATGAAGGATTTTCTAATCATTGAGGATTATTCTTCTCATTTGTGGAGGAAATTATAGTTCTCTCTCAAATCTCTTTAGTTTTCCTACCTGCAGATATTTCAGCCCATTTCCAGGTTTTAATAAAGAAGAGTTAGACTGAAGAGACATTACAAACTTGAAAGTCATATACCGTATCTCCAGCTGAAAACTGTGTATCTACTATCAGAGGGGTAGCCGTGTTAGTCTGGATCTGTAAAAGCAGCAAAGAGTCCTGTGGCACCTTATAGACTAACAGATGTTTTGGAGCATGAGCTTTCGTGGGTGAATACATGCATCTGACGAAGTGGGTATTCACCCACGAAAGCTCATGCTCCAAAACATGTTGTTAGTCTATAAGGTGCCACAGGACTCTTTGCTGCTTTTGTGTATCTACTGTTGTTACAAGAAATACTCTAACATTCCTAGAATAGAAAGATGTAAAATCAAAAAAAAAAAGTTTATCTTTTTCTTCCAGACTGTTCATTTGACAGCTCCAAGTCTACAACTTCCTTCACTGCTCTGATCTTGGTACAGGACCTTCCCTAGGTCCTGCTTGCCAGTCCCAGCAGTAGTAGAGCTGAAACTGAAAAGGCAGCAAACTTAAGGGTGAACAAAGGGAAAGCGTTGGGAGAAGGGGCAGCCCAGAGCATGTTTGATGTTGCTCATGGGCCCATCCAAAAAGACCTGCAGGGAGCAGGAAAATACACACCCACGTGCGTACGCACATAAACACACAAGTAAAACTTTAAGGATCTACTATTTTAAATGTGCACCAACTGTAAAAAATATTTTGAAAAAAAATCAAGCTGCCCGTGTCCCTTTAATATGAGTAGTGTCTAGTGTTGGTTAAACAGAAGGATAACCGCATGAAGCATATCCGGTCTCGAATAAATGGACAATTCCTGCTGCTTCAAGCTAAGGCATGGACCAACCACAATGCACCTTGCCTGATGGTATTATGCCATTGAGCAAATTTCTTCCCAACACAGCTGATGGTTAGCTAATGCTCTGAATCATGAGGAATAATATTCCAAGTTCAACTAGAGATGCCATTTGTATTCATAAACTATCCTAATCTCTCAAAAAGATCACTCTTACCTGCCTTGGTATCAGTAAGTTTGATGGGTTAATCATACTCTGTACCAAACACAGTATCTGGGTTTTCCCTGTCATTGAGGACAGGTGAAGTGAGCAAAGGGGCGCTCCTAACCTCCTCTCTCTAGAGCCTTGGGAGCAAGGTGAACCAGAGCACACAGACGGCTTTCCTTACCACACTGAGTGATGTTCATCTCCTGCAGGGGAATGACAGCAGCCTCCATGTTCGTGCAGTATAGCTCCTGTTTCTGCAGGTTTGCTTCACCCTTCTCCTGCCAGAGCTGAATCCAGCGGATGTCACAGCTGCAGTTAAAAAGGTTTCTTTCGAGTGTCCTAGAGAGAGAGAGAGAGAGACAGAGAATGTGAGAAGCAAGGGATGGGGTCAAATAAACAGGGTTACCATTGGTTATATGGGATCTCTGCAGAATAGCTACTAATTGTAAAAAGGCAGGGTCACCCTTGCTATGTGCTGCAAAGCTAAAATGAGTCTCTACAGACCAGGAGAGATTATGGACTCCTTGAAGCTGCAAGGGGAGTAAAGGAGCACGGGGGTGCAGCTAGTTACTGCACTAGCCTTTTGGCCTTGGAAAGCAAGGTTCAAACGCTATCTTGGGGTCACAAAAAAAGCACTCTCAAGGCCAGATGTGACCCCATTCTCCTAAGGAAATATTTATGCCTTGTGTCATAAGACCCCAATGCTTCTGGGGGCAGGACCCTTCTAGGGGGCGTTCAGTCAGTTCAGGGCAGACCTCCAGCACGGTGTGCTCAATAGATGCTGGCAGCTCTTGTCCTTAATACTGTATCTTCATGTAATAAAACAACGCTGCTGGTTAACACACAGCCATACCAGGCATTTTAATTGAATCAAACAGTGCTGTGCTGGGACTCATTGACCTGGCTGGGAGGGAGCTCTGCTTTAATATACTTCATTTAAAATACACTGACATATTTTATATATAGATAATTTTATTATTATTGATTTTCCAGCCTATTAACCATTGTGTTTACTTTTCTGAAAACCCTTTGCCATTCCCTTCAGAGACGTGAGGTCACTGGTTCCCACAGGGGGATGTGAAGCCAGCCCGGCTTGGCTGGAAGGGTGACTGCTGGGATAAGAAGAGGGAGCCACTTGAGGATGTAACATGGAGTAACATGGGAAAGGGTGTGACATCCCAGGGTACAGTCCAAATGAGTGAGGGGCTGTGTCACCCCTGCCCTATAATCTTGGGTGCTCTTCACAAGGGCTGGGCTGCTGTAGCCTTCACCCTGGACTGCTCACAAACCAACCTCCAGCGTGTAAGTCATTCCCAGCAATGTCCATGTGTGTGCTGCAGCCAGGCAGCCAGCCAGCCACACCTTGACTCTTACCAGCCTTGGCTATACTGCAGGGTGACCCCAACACACTCCCAGTCCTAGATCACCCCCCCTGAAATACATGTCCTGCACTGCCCAGCCCTTTCCTGGACAGTACAAATATATTAAGTCCATTATTCCTTTAAGGGAGCAATATACCATCTTATGACCTTAAAAAGTTATCCAGACATTTCAACTTGAATACTCTGGATTAGATAAAACAATAAAACAAGTTTATTAACAAGACAGATTTTAAGTGAGTACAAGTAATGAGGCATAAAAGTCAGAAATGGTTACAAGAACAATAAAGATAAAATGCAACCAGTGCCTAACTTAACAACCTGTATTAGATTCAAAGCAAAGTTTCCTCACCATATGCTTTCAGCAGTCTTATTGACCAAAGTTTTTAGGTCAGGACCCTTCCTCCAGAATCCAACTGCTGCTTCCTTTGTGTTTTCAGGTGCTGTGAATGCAATGGACAGGGAGACACAAAGGGGTGTCTTGGGGTGTCTGCTCTTTCCTTTATAGCTCTGTCCCCACTTTGAGAAGCATTTCCAGCTGGGAGCAAGGTGACAAGCAGTCTGCGTGCAAGGGAACTCCATGCTATTTCTTTGATAAGATGTAGATTTTTACCCCTGCCTCTTTTCCTGCCAAAGAATCGCCGTGTAGCATGTAATGATCCATTAGCCATGTTTACACCTGGCTGTGGTGTCTGCTCGCCCTTTGTCTCTGAGGAACTGGTCTGACCACTCCCCAGACTTAATCATACTTCTAGTAATGATCTCAGCTTCTGTTTATAACTTCACATTTAATACTATGTGCATTTTGCCATTATATTATTGATCAGCAAATTAGGAGTTTTTAAATGATACCTCACAAGGCAAACCTGGTACAAACATTATTACAATAGCATGTAGGGTGTGAACACAGGGATATAGTCTGTCACAGAGGGTCTTCAGGACTCAGCCAGAGACATGACAGGATTTCCCAACACAGACACAACCAGAAGCTAAGAGAAACCAGGAGGTGTAGGAGCTGTGAAGTGCAGACTCAGCCATTTGAAAATGGAAGGGTCCTTTCCAACTCTGAGGTTACGAAAGCTTCAGCAAGCCCAAAACACCCCCATCCAGGGATTCTGCATCTTTGTACCACTGCATACCAGGGGTTGGCCAAGCCAGCGGCACTATGCCAGTACTCCTCTGCTTTCCTCCATCTTATTCTGCAAAATTTACATTTTCATTAAAAAAAAAAGCATCATTGCCCCCACCCACACACTGGATTCTGAGGGGTATACTGCAAAGCTGCTGAAACTAAGTGCAAAGAGAGAAGGCAAGTTCCCTGTTTCCTCAAAAGATCTTGATCCTGAAACCTGGTGATGTCACTTTCCATGTGCACATTGTTCGATATTTTACAGATGATCATTTTGGTGGCCCAACTTGGATGATGGGTGGCATTTCAGGTCTATCCCTACCTCTCCCCTCACAAGAATCTACACCCTTTAGAATACAGGTGCAAGAGACTGTCATGAGAAAAAAATCATGGACCCATCAGTAATCTAGCAGAAAAAGGCTTAGAGAAGACAGATCTGTGAACATCACGACTGTTTTAGGGATTTGGGGGCACATGGCATCCCACGCTGCATGACTTAAACATCCTCCCCAACCACTATTATTATTGCTGGTGCACCAAATAGGCCTTGAATTGACTTCAGCATGGCTGTAGATCTGGAGTCCGCACTCCCCTCGATACATAGGTAACTTCCATCAGTGTGACAGGATGTCGGTCACGTGCAGGGAGGGGAGGTCACATGGTGCTGACTGAGTAGTGGGACAGCACATGGTTAGGCGTTCTGGTCTCTGCCAATAGCAGATTTGTTAATGTGAGTTATGTCCTGAGACGCAGCAGAGAGGAGGGGGAGACTAGAAGAGAGGGGAAAACTCTACTTGCTGGAAACATGGCCCTGAAATCAGGTTGTCTGCGAGAGCCACCACCCTCACAGCACTTCAGAGGCAGATTTGTAAGTAACAGAGTGCAGTTTTCTGGCTCATCGATAATGCATGAAGCCCCATGAATAACACAGGAGCAACACACTTCAAGGTAGAATTTACTAACAACCTGCCCCAGAGTCAGTGATGTAACTCCCCCTAATCATGGCCCCCTGGGGAGCTTTTGCACAAATTAACTCCTCTCATCAACTGGATGTGCCGCGCGCCATCGGCAGCTGGCACTTTGCCACTCTAGGGACAGGGCTGCTTTTTAGATACATCTATTGATTCTCCTTTATTTGTGCTTTTCCCAAAAGCGCTCCTGGCTTTGAACCCCTGCTGCCAGGTCAGCTGATTCACAGGAGGGGGAGATACATTCTCTACGCTACAGACAGGGATTTTGACCCCCATGCTGTTCTGCTCCTGCATCCACCACTCTGTCCATAGTAACTGAAATACGCTTCTTTCTGCTCACGCAACTCCATGCCAGGCCCTGTCAAGCCTCACGGTTCATGCCGGATCATTACAAACAATGCCACTTAAAGGTAGCCTTCCCTTTTGTTCTATTTCCCCACAACCACTGATGCCCATGGACTGTCTCCTGTAATAGATCGATCATTCCCCTAAGTGCAGAACAGGAAGGTTATCTGACTCCCTTGACATGTGTCAGGCACCCCAGTGGGGTGATATAAACAACCTTTTCCCAGTAAGAAAAATACGGTTGTTGTCCTGCCTGGATACTACAGTGGTAGGATGTCTGCTGTGCTGCCAGGTATTCCAGTTAGAATTCAGGCACCAGGCCATCCAGCATTCCAGTGCTTACCGTTAGGAAGCCAGTACTTGCTGGGAACAGTACTTGAGATTAACAGAGCTTTCACACTATGTGCTCAGAGGAAATTGCTCTGGCAACTGCATAGTGCCTTTTGGCATATGCTGACTTTTCAATGGCAAACACTGTATGTTCAGCTAGAAGGCACCTACCTGGATGCCTAATGTCACAGATACAACTTCAGACCAAGAGACAATTCATTTATGCCAATACTTTTATCGGGATTTAAGAAGTCAAGAGGGTGGAAGGAACTACAGGGCGTATGTCACAAGAATCATAGACGTGCAAGGCTGGAAGAGACCTCAAGACATAATCAAGTCCATGCTCCCTGTGCTGAGGCAGGACCAAGTACATATAGACCACATCTGATAGGCGTTTGTCCAACCTATTCTTAAAAGCCTCCAATCACGGGAATTCCACAACCTCCCCGTAGTGAGGCCGAATGGCTTTCCTCCGAGTGGGAGAGCAAGGGTCCACTACACTCCCCTTGGTGGGTGGAGCCTAGCCTGTCCCGCCCCCCTCACCGCAAGTGCCGGGGCAGGGCCAGAAGTATAAGAAGGCGGTCCTGCAGCCCAGTTAGGGTGGAATACTTGGAGGAGGACGCTCCTGCCGTGCCCAGGAGGGGAACCTACCCCCAGCTGTGCGATAGCCGCAGAAGTGGGAGACCCTGACAAGGCATGGCCCGGACTACCAGCCACAGTGTACCCTGAGGAGTCTGAGGAGCCCTGGAAACGAGAGGTACCAAACCCCAGGCAGGCAGGAAATGACCCAGGGGCAGCCACGGAGCAGCCAGCTGCGGAGCCAGGTGTGGCTCAGTTGGTGTGTTGCGGTTGGATCCCCGTTGAAACAGGGGCAGCCAATCTTGCCCCTGCCAGGGCCCTGAGCTGGGTGGAGTAGGGTGGGCCCGCGTCCCCCTGCCACCTCACCCCGGGGTGGCCGGCTCCCTACACTGTGCAGCGGAGCTCCCACCCTGAAGAAGGAGCCTCCCTTACCAGCTCCCTTATAGATGGTTGCTTTTCTGGCTGCCTGAGCCCCGCCCCAGTTAAAGCCAGCCTTGAGAGTGTTTGTTGGCTGGCTGCCTGAGCCTCACGCCCCAGTCCGCACCAGCTCCACAGACCGTGATCGTCTTACTGACTGCCAAAGCCCCACCCCAGCCGAAGCCAGCCCCTGTAGCCGGTGTTTAATTGCTGGCAGCTTGAGCCTCCCCAAGCCCAGGCTAAAGCCTGGCCATGACCATCTGGTGCCCAGCCCTATTGTGGGGCTGGGAACTAGAGGACCTGGGAGGCCTTGCTCCACCTCGGGTGGTGACAAGGGCCCTAGACTGTTCTGCAGCTTCATGCCTTTGAAGACAAGCCCAAAGGCAACCTCAACGAGTGGCCTCCCTCCGAGCAGGAGAGAAAGGGTCCACTACACTCCCTTGGAAGTCTATTCCAGAACTTAACTACCCTTCTAGCTAGAAAGTTTTCCCTAATATCTAACCTCAGTCTCCCTCGCTGCAGATTAAGCCTTCTTGTCCTTCCTTCTGTGGACATGGAGAACACATCACCGTCCTCCTTATAACAGCCCTTAACATACTTGAAGACTGTTCTTATTCTCAGGTTACCCCTGCCCCACCAGTCTTCTTTTCTCAAGACTAAACCATCCCCAGTTTTTTTAACCTTTCCTCAGAGGTCAAGTTTTCTAAACCTTCTATCATTTCTGCTGCCATCCTCTGGACTCTCTCCACATCTTTCCTGAACCAAGGCACCCAGAATGAGAGCATGAGAGGTGTCAATACCAGAATGACCAAGGGATGCACAGCCATCTCAGAAAACCAAGCTATCCTCCCTGTGAGGCTGCAACTTAGAAAGAGAGGGAACTAATTTTCTCCACAGCTGCGGTCCCTTTCCTCAGCAGCCTCTGGAAGTTAATTTCACTTAGTTGCTGCCATATGCTTAACAGCCGTATCGGAGCTGCAGCAAGAACTAAAGGCTGAGGGTTCTTTCTCATGAGCTGTATTCTGCACGTTTTACTCTAGGACAGGACAAGAAGATTCAAAGGGCATTTTAGTTTATATATGCAGGCTAGAGGTATTCCCAACCCACGGCCAGGTTACTGCCTCTCAGGGGATGCACAACCATTCTGCTTCCTTAAGATATCTCATTTAAAAAAAACAACCCACAGCTTTGAGAAATCACTACTGCACATGTATAAGTGAACTGGGATCTAATCTATCAATTGTATCTACCTTCTAAGCTAAAGGAATGAGCCAGCAAAAGGAGATGGACCCACATGCTGGTCTAGCATATTCCATCCATGGCTGAGCAGGGGAGGAGAGACACAGCAGCACCAAGTGAGCTTCGAGAATGGTTCTAATGGTGCAGAAAGCAGAGGGAACAACACAGATTGGTCTGGCAGTTTCATTCCAGGAGAGAAGAACTGCACCCAGTCTCGGCAGCCAAGTTGGGCTCAGAATTAACACGGCTCATTTTCAGGAAGTCCCACATGACTACACATGAATGGCGTAGTACAGGGGAAGGATCTTGGTGGCCAGAAGAGGTGAAGAGCACCTAGGAAGAGGATCTCAGAAATATGCAGCAGCAGTTAGTAAGCAGTGAGTCAGCAAAGGATGCCTAATCCCTGCCTACACTAAGTGAATCATAAAGTGTTGCAGCTAGGGTGACCAGAGAGCAAGTGTGAAAAAATCGGGACGGGGGTAAGGAGCAAAAGGCAGCCATAGAAGACAAAGCCTCAAATATCAAGACTGTCCCTATAAAATTGGGACATCTGGTCACCCTAGTTGCAGCTGCCTGGTTCAGCCAAACCTCCTAACCGCATCCCACAATGCAGCGCCTAGAACGTTTGGAAATTACCTCAGCAACCCTGCTCCCCAAAAAAACCAATGAGCTCTGTGGGGCAGAGGCCTGAGTCACTCCTGAAGGCACTGGGATGACCATGGTTTTAGATGTGTGATCATCTGAAAACTATTCTCTCAAGAATAACGCAGTCATGTGGGGTACCCCGGACCCTCACAGCCTGTCCCTGGTTCGGTGAGCTCACTATACAATTCACCAGTTAAAACAAAAGTGTGTGCAGCAAAGTACCTAATGGGAAACAGCAGATCTGTGCCTTGTTTCCATTGTCTGCTTTGCGTCTTACAAAATTAGGGTTGACGTTTTGTATGCTTGCAGCTTAAAGCACTCTCCCAGGTAGAGACTCTGAATCTGCTTTGTTGAGCCTCCAGGTGAATTAGGGTGTCCAGCAAAGAAGGAAAAATATCTGGCTTCATCATTTCAGAAGCCCTGGTGGCAGGCAATGGAACAAGAAGGGGAGATTTAATCTACAGAACGAGGCATGGTGTTTGGTTGCTGAATTAGTCCCCTACACCCAGCAGGGAGGCACCTCTTGTGTATAGCCAACTCCATTAGCGTTGCTGTTGGTGGTAATAAGTCCTCAAGCAACGGACACATGTGAAATTAACTTGTGCTCATGATATTAACAGACACCCTGCTGTGCCCCATTCAGCACCATCACCTCTCACAACAGCACTATGGAAATGTTTTGCAGAGCAATGAGGCAGCTACAGATTGCTTTAGAAGGACTGGAGGTCTGGATGCGGGAGGAGTTGCTCATAACACCAAGGTTTTATAAAATGAAAGATGCCACTAGATCAAGGAAGGCTTGGATTTCTCACTCCCCTGGGAAGGTCAGTTTTGGGGGCAGGTTTTTTACAAAACTTTCCTGAAAGGTCAGCCCCAAGCTCTCCCAGGGCATGACGGAGGAAGCCAGCAGTGACCTCTGGATAACAAGGGCTGTAAGTCTACTGTTTATGAGCTGCTGCATGTTTTTGAATCTTCCCTGAGCTCAGCACACTACAGGCTCGCAAGAGCTGCACATCCTTTGGCTGGAGATCTGTCCGTCAAGGTCAGTCTGAACCTAGGAGAGTTAGGGGTTGACTCACAGCAAGCCATCCCCAGACATGGCTTTTTCCAGGAGTGGAGGAGGTATATTTTGGTACCAAACCTCTTGTTTCTCAAGTCCCTGTGGTGTTGGTTGAAAAGGAGTTGATCAGGACTTTCCTTTGTAATGCACTGTATTGTATTCATACAACTCATCCTGCCCCAAGAGGGATCTGCCTTACGTTTGATGCCAAGAACCAGTTGCTCGGTCCTTGCGCCAGCAAGAGTGGGGAACGTGTAGAAATCGTCAATAGGAGATGACCTCTTGCCAATCGCTCTGGGGGAACAGTCAGCTGGGAAGAAGGTTGGCTCTGGCCACCGACAAAGAAGCCCTACCCTGCAAAAAGCTACTCATTCCTGCAAGGAGACTGTTGGTTCCACATGCCTAAAAGGCAGAAACAAACACACTGAAGCTTGGAGTTCCTCAGGAAATTCCCATATGTCAGCCAGATCTTATGGGCAGCATGATCCTGGTATTACTATTTCCGTGCTCTCTCCTCTCTCATGTTTGCTGTGAATGGCTTCATCAGACCTGACATTCTCTAGCACTCTCCATTTCACGTCATGTCCATTGCAGTGCCTCTCCTCCCAATCCTCCCCAAGGTGCTGTTTCTTCCTGTCACAGTTTCAGGGTAACTGCACCCGTATTTCCTCCTACATGGTCCCTTGAGGGCTTCCAGCTGCGACCTCTCCTGGATGGAGACCTGCATCTCACTTCCCTCTGACTGGGACCTTTGAAACTGCACAGCTCCATGATGTACACAGATCCCCGCAGCAAGCCAGTCTCCCTAAATGGCCAGTGCCTGCGCTTTGCTCTCTCCCCAAGGGCAACGATCTGTGTGTGGCCAGCAGCTATAAGTTAACACACAGCTCCTTCTAAATAAGCACATTTATTCTGAAAGTCAAAGTATTACAAAGCAAACACACAAAAACACAAGGAAAGCACCTACATGCATACTAAAAGCTTACCGGGGTCACCCCAACTCCAACACAGGGCTCTGGCAGCTGGCAGTCCTTGAACTACCATAGCTGGTTTTCCCTGGGCTCACATCAATCTTTAAATTGGAACCAGAATAAAAGCTAGGCAGAACAGCTACTTCGTTATACAGCTCAGGCCTTTGATATTCAGTTTCTGGGAACTGGCAATCACCAGTTGATGGCCCTCTCCTCAAGGCGTAACTCCAAAAAGCTGGGTTCTTGCAAAACTGGAGTTGTGGCAATTGCCTTAAAAACTCCCCAGGTATTCCCCAGGAAAGCCATTTAACACATATTGTCCCAAAGAGCCAAAGCCTGTCTGGCACATTTTAATCGAGTCATTTGAACTCTTTACACTGCCCAGGTCTCCAATCTGTCACATTCCCACCATGACCTTCACCACTTGCTCCACTTCTTTCAGCTGGTCCCCTGGGGGCATCTTTACCTGCACTGACATTTCTGCCTCTTGATGCCCTGAAATGCTAATAGATCATTTTTGCCTGGTTATGTTCAAGTGACGAGCCCCTCCTACCAGCTGGAGCTGTCTACTCTGCCGGATGTCCTCTTGGTAACCGCCACTCCATCTTTGGCCTTAAGCAGCAGCAACTGTTGCCATTAAAAGGCCAGCTTGTCCCCATCTCATTTTCCTATATTCCCATCGCTCTGGAGGATAGTACACATCATGCGAACATGTGTTCTTGTGTCTTCTGTAATATTTCTCCTGCCTCCCCAAGGCCTTGCAGAGCTCATACAGCTCAACCTGCCTTTCTCACGCTTGCTGTCTCTCTGCATCTATCTTCTTGTTTCATTACTTTCTTCCTTTCAAGAGAGATTTGGCTCACCTTCAAGTTCTTAGCCAACCTCACACTGCAGCTTTCTCTCTAGCTTCCACCAGTACAACACTGTCACCTTGTGTGGACTGTGTATTCCACCCCCCTCCCAAGTCTGGTAACCCATCTTGTAGCTTGACATGACATAAATGTCTTCTACTGGCTGGGCCTCTTGGGATTTTTAAATGTTATGTTTCTCCTGGACCATCCATTCTTAACCTCTCCCCAACATGCTAGAGATTTATTCCCCATTGCACTCATCTTGCCCTCTGAGCTTTAGGGGTCAACTCTGTGTGCAATATTTTTATTCAGTTCTCTTTCCCCCTCACTCTCTAGCATCTTTGCATTCATAATTATTCAGCCTTGTAGTTTGATTTCCACCCCTTTCAGTGTTCTCTCAACCCAGGCCACCCTCGTCCCTATCCCAGCGAAGGTGCTCAAAGCACACCTCCCCCCAACACTGGTACTCTCACAGCCAGCTAAGAAAGATTCCCCTCTCTCTTCCAGACTTCCTAGAGCAGCATCCGTGTCCTGTCCCACTGCTGACCACCAGCCTGGCCACTGTTCAGCTGGATGGAGAGTTATTGCTGAGCAGGATCCCATCTGGAAACTTCTGTTTATCTCAACTGTATGCCATAGATTATTAGGGTTGGAAGGGACCTCAGGAGATCATCCAGTCCAACCCCCTGCTCAAAGCAGGGCCAATCCCCAAATAGCCCCCTCAAGGATTGAGCTTACAACCCTGGGTTTAGCAAGCCAATGCTCAAACCACTGAGCTATCCCTCTCATCCCCCATAGGCATAACTTGCATAACTCTCAATGAAGGAGTTAAATCCAATGGGTTTTTTCATGTTAGGCGCCACTTTGTTAGCTTGAGGAGCACACACTTGGGAGTTAATACTTTCCCAGCACTAGAGGCCTGAAGCTTTATAAGGGATAGCTAACACCACACCAATTCATAACAGCAGTGCCATTTCCCCCCTTCTTTGATCCCCAGCAACCTCATCCATGTTACTTCTCCCACCAGCCAAGACTCACTACCTCCTAGAAAACCACTCTGCAAGAGGCTCCAAAAGGAACTGGCCTGTTTACACCACTTCCATTCTCTTCCTTCATATAGTTCACCTGATCATCAGCACTTTGAGTAATAGTCATGAGTTACCTTGCTGCCACAACAGGAAGCAAGTGCAACCAGATCGAAATCCCTGTTGTAGGGCAAGAAAGAGGATTTTTGGCTAATTTTTTGCTGCCCAAATATGAAGGATCCTCAGTTTCCATCACTGCTGGTGTTGGCCTGATGTCGGGTTGTAGACATGGGATATATTTGAAGTGCAATATGACCAAATGGGACACAACCATTTAAAAACAAATTAATATTGAGAGTATTTACACTGATCTGCAGCATACCCCATTCTAGTCCTCGACTCCAAAGATTTTTGCAAAAGCACCCCAGTCCTGATCTGCAGCACCCCCTGTTATCCCAGCCCTGGGCTTTTCCTCACAACTCTGCCAATGCACCTCAGTCCTGACCTGCAGCCCCCCTGCTCTTCCATTCATGGGCCTCTCTTGGCTAGCAACCGCTAATCTGAATTGTGCCAGATGGTGCAATGAGAACAAATGGAAACCTAAGACTACAAGCCACTCACCTCTTTTAAACTTGAAACCTGAGCCAGGACTTGGAACTCTTCTGAGCTGCAATCAGTGCAGAGATTAATTCCAAATCCAGCGTTTAACTCTGAGCTAGATTCCCCATCGGATGGGTATTTCTTTATTTTCTAATATCACTATTAGTATTTTTCATTTAACAATTTGACAGAAATAAAATACACTGCAGTAACAGTGGTGATAACACATTTACTCCCACTTGAGAGATTGTCATTATTCTTTCATAAGTCACTTCTAGCTTAAGCTGTATTGATCACAGGTGAGGATGAATGGGATATCCCATGATCCTCTGGAATAAATTGTACTTTTTTTTTATATCCACTGAACAACTATTTCTAAAACTAAACAAAAACAGGTCACCAGGGCAGTGCTCCATTGATTTCATGTCCACTTACTCTTCAGACACAGTGGAGCATGCTTTATTAATAATTCAGTGGACTGCAGCCCTCAGGTGACCCAGGAGAGATACTCACCTCTCGTCCACATAGGATCTGGCAGGTGCCTTGGTTACTCAAGAGCCAAGGAGTGACCCACCATTACAGCCACCATCGCCTACCAAATGCACCCTCCACACTTGGATGACCCTTGCCGTACAACCAACCATAGCCTGCAAATGAATGGGAGTGGAGGACTCTTCCCATCTCACAGAGCCTGGCCTTACGGAGGTTCACTTAAAATCTGGCCTTGCATTTAGCCAAACCATTAGAAGCCCAGAAATGGCTTTATCATCAGCCCCAAACGTCAGTTCACAAGATGTTATGAAGTTAACAGAGAAGCAGCAGGCCTCTGGTGCTTCCATGCCCAGGAACCGCTTCCAGAATTCACTCTGCCCTCTGGGATTTTAGAAAATTCTTCACACTCATACATCATAGGTTTCAAAATTAATCTTTTTTTGGGGGGGGGGCAGGGGGAATTTCTGTACCCCTCTCCCATTCACCCCTCCAGGATGGAACTTACAGTTCAGAAAGTCTCAGTGTCTGGAAGAGTTGCCATGACAGTGTGGTAAGCCGGTTATCGGAGAGGTTTCTGAAAATGAATAAGAGAAAGAATTCATGGTGAATAATTCCCTCTGCACCAGACCCTACGGGGTTCCTCAGAGCTCATCATTTTCCTCTACAGTTTACAGCTACAGGAAGGCTATCAAGTTGTCTAAGGCCCCAACTTAAGGTTTAGTAAAAATATTTTAAAGGACACTGAATGTGGATAGAAGACTTCCCCTTCCTTTTTGTGAAAACAGTCCATATTCTGTTGCAATGTGAAAAACACAAAGAGAACAATTCCCTGCAACTATACCTGAGAACCAGAAAGGGAATCAGCTACAAACAGAAAGGAAAACTGATCGGCCCAGTTACACTCTCCAAACTCAAGTGAAATACAAGAGATAAACAAACTGCACGGTAATAATTAAAGGCTAATCTTTGGAATTATTTCAGCTGTGACAGTCTAAAGTGTTAACAGGAACGCAGAGAAGGGAAATTTGAAAACAGGATTTGTATAGTTGTTTTCCCATTTCATACCAAAAGGAATTGCTGCTGTATCAACTAGGAGCAACCACCTCCTAGCACTACTCCACCCCGAACTACAGAAATGGGACCTCTTCTCTCTCTGGGAACATTTTACAAACCAGTGCCCACATCTACTGAGCCAAGTAAAAGAAGGAGACAGACAAAAAGAGCTGGAGATGGGAGACAGAGCAAACAGGGGTCAAAGACTAGCTCAGAGAGGACAGAGGCGGAGGCAGAGAAAGAGAAAGAGAGACACACACACAGACACGGAAGGGTCGCCTGTATTTTATTATTAATTCATTTTAAGATGACGGGGAAAACAAAGAACCTGAATTTCGTAAAAGGCAAAATGTTCAATGGATCCTCAACCCACTCTCAAAAAAACCCAAAACGGTTAGTAACCTTACATAACTTGTTCTTCGAGGTGCGCTGCTTGTGTCCATTCCATGTTAGGTGCGTGCGCATGCCCACGTGCATGGTTGCCAGAGATTTTTGCCTTCATGGTATCCATAGGGCCAGTTCTGGGGCCCTCTGGAACCCCGCGCTCGTGCGCCAGTATATGAGGCACAGCTGGCCCTGTGGCCTCTCAGTTCCTTCTTGCCATCAACTGACTCATGGAATAGACATGAGCAACACATCTCGAAGAGCAGCAGTTATGGAAGATTAGTAACCGTTCTTTCTCCTTTCAGTGCTTGCTCACGGTGATTCCATGTTAGGTGACTCCCAAGCAGTATCTCTGGAGGTGGGCTCAGAGTTCACGGATGTGCTGGTTGCAACATTGCTCTGTTGAAGCTGGAGTCGTCCCGAACCTGCTGGGTGATGGTATAATGGGACACAAAGGTATGGACTGAAGACCAGGTAGCGGCTCTACAGAAGTCTTGAATTGGCACCTATCTTTAATGTGTGTTTCTCTCAAACACTTCCAATGGCTTGCATGGTGGTTGCTGACAGGCATAGGCTTATGGCAAGCGGAACACGGTTTGAAGCCCAGGAACCGGGGCAAGCGCCATCCTTGGGACGACATCCCTAAGGGAACCACTAACTAACTGTAACTTACTAACTAACTATTAAATACTAACTCTATGAACAACTATATACAAGAAACTATGAAGGAGAACCACTATAAGCGCTTGCAGTCGCAAGAGGAAAGGCATTCCAGCAACCGCTCCAGGCAATATGAAGGAACTGATAAGGCACAAAGCCGCAGCACTTCATATACCAGCACATGAGCATGGGCTCCAGAGCTGGCCCAATGGATATCAGTAAGGCAAAAATCTCTGGCAGCCATGCATGTGGGCACGCACTTACCTAACATGGAATTGACATGAGCAAGCACTCGAAGAAGAATTAGGCCTCACAGCTTTGCATATCAAAGCTACATATCTGGCAGCTCAGTCTACACACACAAATTCAGCTCGCACCTGCAAGCTGAAGGGTTTGCACCTGCAACAACCTGAGCATGAAAAACCACAGCTGCAGAAACTAGGGGCAAAAGCTCCAAACCATTAATCATTAGCGTGAGTGATCACAAAGCCTTCTCCTAATTACAGCCGAATTAACTCTACCTTCTCGTCTTCCCAACCAAACTCCCATTTTACAGCAGGAACCAAGAGGTAGGGGTGGATCACAGGCGAATCCCGAGTTTAGGCTTCAATTGGAAGCTCAGCAATAAACTTCAGTAACCCCTAAAGTCATCATCTGGCTTTTTAAGTCACACCCCAACACAGTGAAGGCTGAGATCTGGGGTCTCACACCCTGAGTGCAGAGACAGCAATCAATATCTGCCCAGGAGAATCTTTGGTTTTGGAGCCCATTCCTGTAGCGCTGCTAGTGGGGGAGAGCCCGCTGCATGGGGAGGAATGGGAAGCCAGCTCCATCGCTGCATGCCAGCGACCAACGTCCAGTGAACAGGATTTGCAGAGCAGAGTTGCTTCAGGACGGTCTTTCCCCTTTCTCAGCAGTGGGGTTCTGCACCCTTATTAATCACCGATAGCACTTCTCTCCTTGATCTCCCTCCCATTAAAGCACTGACCCTTTTCTGTCTCTCATGCCACTCAACCCCTTCCTCATCTTCTAATTTCCCTCCCCTTTGCTGGCCCATCTGAATCATCATTGCCCTGGTCACCTATGCCTGGGCAGGCATGGCAATTTATCAGCTATGACAACGGTTCCTTGGCTGCAGAGATCATTCATGCTGTGATCTTATTCACGGATAATGGCGACAAAGAGCAAGAGACATGAACAAGAGACCCAGAGCCTCACTAAATCTGCAGCCAGCTAAAGAGGAAATATGGGGCAAAAGGAGGAGGTGGCACAAAGGCAGCTCCAGGCAGCCAAGTTTGCTATAGGCCAAGCATCAGACTCAGGGAAATGGGATAAGCCAAGGCAGCACTGAGATCGGACACGGAGAGGCACTGACTTCGGCTCTACGTGGGTTTGATACAGGAGGGAGGCTGAAAGGTTTGGGCTATTAGATTCATTTGACTCTTACTCTCAGAATAAGAAAGCAATATACCTTGAGGCCAGGTGTTTAGTGCTAGGGCTGATAAATGGGATGGGTCCTACAAATCCAAACTGATCTTTTTTGGATCAGGAGTCTCTTAAGGAGTTTTACCTTTCCAGATTGGAAGAACTCCTCATAATCTTCCTCACAAAGCCCCTGGAAACCTGCCGGCTCCGTGTCTCTGCCCAGCCAGCCCACTTGAGACACCCTGGCCTCTGCAACGCAACCTGCCTGAAGGATGCTGCAATAACAATCCAGTGTGCCATCCAGCCAGGAGAGAGTCAATGGCGGATTCTAGGCCAGGGATCGGCAACCTTTGGCAAGCAGCCCATCAGGGAAGTCAATTGGCGGGCCAGGACGGTTTGTTTACCTGCAGCATCCACAGGTTCAGCTGATCGCAGCTCCCACTGTGGCATGGGCCGAGGGATGTGCTGGCTGCCACCTTCCACAGCCCCCATTGGCCTGAAGCGGTGAACTGCGGCCAATGGGAGCCGCGATTGGCTGAACCTGTGGACACAGCAAGTAAACAAACCAGCCCGGCCCGCCAGCAGATTTCCCTGATGGGCTGCATACCAAAGGTTGCCATCCCTGGTCTAGGCTTTGCTTTATGCCTAGCCCAAAGCCCAGGGGGTGGGAGGGCAAATATCACTAAGTTGCCTCTCCGCCACTCAGATTCTAGGAGGCATAGGTTAGAACAGCCCCTGGGGTCGCTCTAACTTAGGACAATCTCCCCTGAAGAGGTCAGATCTGGGATTTTGCAGTTGAAGCCCAGACACATCTGTGCTGCTTACAAGGCAAACACTCCCAAATATGCGTGGTTCACTTTGGCTAGGAGATACACCCCATCATGGGCCCTGGTGTCATACAGCTATGTGGTAGTAGCCCACATGACACCGCTGCATCCATAAGCCGTGGCTTCATGTCAGGCTACATCATACCACGCATAAAGCACTGCAAACTGCAAAAATCTCTCTGAGGCAGCAAAGATCCCTCAATTCCCAACACTGTGGAAACCCTGGGTTTGTCTAAAAGGAGATTTAGCACGTGGCAAGCTGGGGATGTAAATCCACACTGCACTAGCCTGCTGCATCCTAACAGACCGTGTGGACTTTGTCACTGCGTGCTAAGAGTTCCACAGTGCGCTCAGACCTACTATGGTTTCACTCAGCAGTGGATCAAACCACACTATGGAACTCAGGGGCGTGGCAGCAAGGTCCACACAGCCAGTTTGTGCGCAGCAGGCTAGCGCACTGGAGGTTTGCACCCCAGCATGCCACGCACAAAGTCTCCATTTTGACAAGCCCATGGCTCCTACCTCCCATCCGCAGGAAAGTCTTGGGTAATGGGCACAACCTGCAAACACGCTGCAGAGAACCGGACTGCAGGGCCCCTCAGAGAAGAGTCAGCCTTCGGGAGCCTGGCACCGCCAGATGAGGAGAGGGTAGGAAAATCCCGTTGCTACAGAAAGGTTAGCCAGTAAATGTTCTGTAGCTCCCTCCACCAGAGAGAGAAGAGGAGAGGGCGGAAAAGGCGATGGGTGAGAGATAGAGAGAGAGAGATGTAGAAGAACGGCAGACAAAGCTGCAGAGGAGGGAGCACATCTTGCTGAAAGTGTCCTTTCACAAAGGTCATGTTTAGCTACATTAGGTAGAAATGTCAAGAGAAAATTGGATTCTGAAAGAGGAAAGAAAAAACCAACAGGCTTTCCACACAAATAAGGAATCAAAAATAGCATAATCATGTTATTACAATTTGGGGCAGGGAGAGATGGAGAGGGGACACGGCCTCGCTAACACGAGGCGCTTTGCTAGGCAGATGAGCACGGCTTTTAGCTTTTAGCACTTGCCGCGACGCTCCCAGTGAAGAGGGGACGCACTGCCATTGGCTCACATCTGGCAGGAAATGCTCCGTCGAAAGAGCAGTGACACCGTCTGACCCAACATGCAACATCTGTAGATGACGGTGGGCAGAACACCTACTCACAACCTTTATCTGGGGAGTTCAACAGAGATGCATCCTATGGGGAAGGCGTTGGTCAACAGAGGCAGATACACAACTCACTCCACTTCAGAGTGTGTGTAAGGTCCCTGATCTTGGGAGGGTTTGTTTGTTTTTTTAAAAACTATATTTAAAAAAAAAATTACAGTTAAGTCATGGGATGCTTTGTGGTTCACCCAGACCAGTAAGGGGTTGTTTCACCGTTCACCCTGGTGCTTCTGTGCTGGGCAGCTTTGGCTCATAGCCCTGACAACAGCAGCACAATGGTTCACCCTCACTTCCACCAGCCTGGTTACTCCTTTCAGGGTGACACCACCAGCCCCAAGTCTACCCAAAACCATCTCCCCTGCAGAGCTCAGCCACTCTGACTGTAGCCCTCATCAAACCTTATTGAGTTTGCTGCTCCTTTGGTGAGACAGTACGCAGCACCAGCCTGTTCGCTTGGCTGATGATTTTACTCTTCCACTTGAAACAATGCACTGAGGTGGTGGTGTAATAAAACAAGATTAAGTTTATGAACAAAGCACAGACATTCAAGTGATACCATATTGGCAGAACTGACACAGAAATGACTACAAACAAACAACAGTAAAAATATGCTTCTAAAACTAAAACCTAACTTAAACTAGAGTCTCTTGTCCAAAGTGATTTGATCACCATCGTTGTTCTTCCAGCATGAATGGCCAATTCTTAGCCAGGATCCAGTACAGTAGTGGTTCTCAAAGCCGGGCTGCCGCTTGTTCAGGGAAAGCAACTGGCGGGCCGGGCCGGTTTGTTTGGCTGAACCTGTGGACACGGCAGGTAATCGCGGCTCCCACTGGCTGTGGTTCACCGCTCCAGGCCAATGGGGGGGGGTGCGGAAAGGGCGGCCAGCACATCCCTCAGCCCGTGCCACCTCCCGCAGCTCCCATTGGCCTGGAGCAGCAAACCGCAGCCAGTGGAAGCTGCGATCAGCTGAACCTGCGGGTGCAGCAGGTAAACAAACCGGCCCGGCCCACCAGGGGCTTTCCCTGAACAAGCGGCGGACCGGCTTTGAGGACCACTGCAATACAGAGCTTAAAGCCCTTGGCTTCTTTGTCTCTTCAGGTAAAGGATGCCAAAAGAGCTTTTTCTCTCTGCTTATATCCTCAAAGTTTTATCTTTGTTTTCAAAGTCAGGAAGTCCTCCTGGGGGCTCAGCTTGCTGGGTCCACCAAGGAGCTGACATCTGTCATTTTTGCTGTCTCCTCCCCGCACTGAGATAGTTAAGTGGCTATCTCCCCAATTCACTAGTCGTTTGATGGCTTTGTTTACCTTTTATTTAAGTGTCCTTTCATTGCCTCTCTTTGTTCAATTTACATTGGAGGCAAAGTCAAGCAGGTGGAATCACGTTCCTTTGTCTAGGATGGGTTGACGTAAACCCTACCTGCCAAAAACACTTGAGAATACATTTCTATCACAAAATGTTTCCTGTATCACCCATGCAGACACTACACAATACAACTAGCGACCAGCATTTTACCAGTTCACATCCGATACCTTGCACCACACCTGTTAGATACAGATTATGACAACGTGAGTTGGAGTACACCAGTCAGGCCAGCTCAGGCTCACTGCTAGCTACTCAAGTGCCCATTGCCCTCTGGCACTGGGGTGCTCTCAGGGCCACTGTTAAGCACTCAAAAAATAGGAAATGCCAGAATTAGAGTTGCCTCCTTAAGTGCATGCATTATGACACAGTTTTTAGTTACATGATCACATACTATTTTACCCACAAGACCCTGGCCTAGCCACAAGCAACCTCAACTCTGACAATTTGAGCATCTGACTTTGCAGCCTTATTTGGTTTTTGGTTTGAGTTGGGTTTTTTTGGGACAGGAAGGTTGTATGTAATTTCCTAGGGTTTGGGTAATTTTTTAAAGCAAACAAAAAAACTGAAATTACATTATGTGGCACCATATAAACGCCTATACAGGTTACCGGCAGAGTTGGAAGTTTTAGAGCCACAGCACGGACCTCTGTTGCTTGAGCTAACAGCATAACCGACAGCAGTAGCAGGTTGTCATCCTTTGTGTGGAGCAACACTAGAGGAGCCTGGGTCACTTTGCCAGTTTGTTTCCATAGATAGTTGCTGACAGCAGAGGAATGGTGAGACCCTGGAATCTTGGATTCCATTCCAGGCTCTGGAGGCAAGTGTGCTCCAGGAAACTACTGTACCTGCTAAAAACTAACAACTCTTTACTAAGCGTGTGCAAAGTGCAACTTTACAAAGGCTTATAATTGGGCCAAATGTGGGCAGATTTTCACAGGGAAAGCAAAAGGCACATCTCTGACACAAAGGCCACCGGCCTGCCAAATTTCAAATCCCTACTCGAAAGCAAGGGGCACTAGAGCTTTGCAAAGAAAAGAGACTTCTTTGTCACGGATAAAGCAATGTATTTTCCCTCGCTTCGTTCTTGGGAGCAGCTCAACTGTTTTAGCTGAAATGTTCCAAAAAATATTTAGCATAAGGCAGACAGCCTGCATGAAAAAGTTCCAGCTCAAATGGATCAAATTTAGCAAAGTTATAAGCAACTGAAAATAGGATCTTATCACGGGAAGCGTCAGGCAACCTTACTAACAGCCTATGTTACTAGCTCTTTCTACCTCAGGTTGTCTAAACCTCACTCCTGCCAGCCTCCCGTATCCCACAGGGCCCTCCAAGGACCTACTTTCCATGGGAAAACCTTCAAAACACTCTCCTCCTCTTTCATGTTCTTTCCCTGTATCCTTCGGGTCCAAAGGGGCTCCAAAGAAGGGAAGGCCCATAACGACCAAGTACCCCACAGTTCTAGACTACAAGTCAAAAGAGAATTTGAATGGTTGAACACCAACGAGACAGATTTAAGACCGTTTTGTGACCTCTGATGGCAAGGTCACAGTTCAACCATACTCCACTGTCCCAGCATCACGTTAGGGGGAGCAGTGTTCCTGGAGAGGCTGGCTTTGAGATGAGACATAACACTCCTGACCACTGGTGCTTATAAATCTTATGCATTTTTTGTAAGAGTTAGGGTATTCCCACACAGGTTATTACATTCTGCCTCCTCTCCCTCTTGGAATTTCAACTGTGTGGGACTTGTCACCTCATCTCTCTTAAAGTGTTGATGTTCACTATTAGGCAGCATCTGTGCCCCTACTCAGAGGTGGTTCCATTTCAGTGGTAGCTGAAGCAGTTTGCATACGGCTAGAGTGCAGTGGAAACGGTGAAGAAAGGCAGAAGAGAAATGTAAGGCGATATGAGCCATCTTAGCCCAACAGATGAATGGGGCCACTGAGCTGCATCTGCCGAATGGCTCGTCACTCCCATTCTTGGGGAGATGGTGGTTTCTTTGTTTGTTTGTTTGTTTGTTGTGGAGGATTAAAGAGGAGTTTAGCTCCTGAAATCCAGAACAATTGGACTTTAGTCGAAAAGGAAATGGCATGTTTGCTTTTCCCTCAATTAAGCAGCCGCAAAAAGGGCTCCACTATTAAAAGCCATTTTTATTCAGCTAAATTGAGCCAGATGCCTGATTAATGACACTAACAAACAAGAGCCTCTGTAATTAAACTGCAAACTATATTATTGTGATTCAGTCCAACTGGTGGCAGAAAGACGCTGCTGTTGGGGACAGACCCTCCCGCCCTCCTTCTCCCACTGAGCTCCCCCTTCCATGGTTGCCCTTTATTTCGAACCTGACACATTTCTTTACGCATGGAAGACGTTTTTAAACACATTTTAATAACACGCTGCCAGCTCCGAAAATCCTGATCCAGAGGATTAGCAGCACAGAGCTGCTGAGAGGGCGCGCACGAGTGCTTGGCATAAATTAGAAGTGAAACGCACATCCCCGATGTATTCCCCAGCCCCAGGTTGTCAGGGGCACAATGCATGGCTTCTTTGATAGTCAATCTGCTCTGCAACACAGGCCCAGTCAGCCTTGTCCATTAAGGCACTGTACCCCACTATAGCATGTATGCTACTGCCCCCACTGACTCCCCACTCTCTCATCTAAAGGCCAAGGATGGCAGGGGGCAGGCACACGACAGAAGAAAGTCGTGACAGCTCACTCAGGGTTGAAGTAAAAACTACACGGTGTCATTGGGTAGGGAAACCAACCTACTGTGGCTCTCCAGGCCATTTGCTAGCCAGCAGTAGCCCTAGTTTTGGGAAGGAAATAAGGAGGGAGGAAATGCGAGAAGAGAAGAAAGGGGCGACCAACTCCACAGGAACAAAAACCAACCAGAGGGAGCCTGGATAATTCTCCCTGACATGCCTACATAACTAGCCCTTACATCAGTCCCACTCAGGCCCCTGCACAAACACAGCTGGGCACAACCCAGGGTAACAATACAGACTGAGAGCCCAGCGAGCGTGGACTTGTCACTGTTTCATTTCTCAAGACAATTCGACCTCTGAGCATTCCCGGCAGCAGTTAGTTTAACCCACTGAGGCCGGCAGCAAATGCCATGGATTCACACGAGTCTCGTGTTGGCTCTCTCGAGCAGCCAGGTGCCACAGGTGCCTCAGGTTTGAGATGAAGTAGTAAGTTAAAGTAAGGACGGACACGCAACCGACTGGTCCGCCTCTGCCCACCTCTCTTCATGCCAAAGTTTGACTTTGCTGCGTATGTCCTCCTCCCTTACGCCCCACTCCTCAGGGCTCCTTGCCATTCACCAGGAATCCCTCCCCTGATTCCAGGCTTCTGTGGACCTGCTGTCTTCACCAGGGTATTTGGGTTTTGTCCCGGGGCTGCATAAAGCCCTGGACTGAAGACTTCTTGATCATCTTGGCTCCCTTGCGTACATCAAGTGAACCAGACACTGAAGCTGACAGGAAGGAGAGGCCTGATCATCAGTTTTGGCATTGCCCTGCCCCCATGTGCCACACTCTTGACACAGAAACAGGTGCCAAGGGGAGAGAGACATTGGGGACCGGCGAAAAATGTGTGCCACCAAAAAGTACCACAAAGTGGCTGGAGGGACAAATGCATTGGCACACTATTCTTTTAGGCCAACTTCTTAACATCTGATCTATCTTCTACTGTGTGCCAAAATGGCCAAAGTGAAACACATTCCATCTCAGAGTAATCTGGCTTGATGACACAGGAATTGCCCTTCCAGAACAGAGCAAGAGGTCATGCCTCAGGTATCTCACCTGTCCCCAAACTGGATGACCCACCTTGTCCAGCAGAAACTCCTTGAACAAGCCTCACTCTCCAGCACTGGAGAATAATTCTTGGGCTTGTTCATCTCTGTCAGACAGATGCAATGACCTCTAAAGACAGTGTTGTGCTCCTGATCCCCGCCCCCCATCTCCTTTCTCCTCCTCCACTCTATTTCCTGTTTAGTAAGCAGCTTTGCTCATTAAGGGAAAATGTACTGTCCTCCTTTAATGAACGTGCTAAAATTACCCTAGCAAGTCCCAGCAGCAGCCACGGTGGCGGAACAGGCCCTCACCACGAAGCAGGCTCTGCAGATATTAGACTAAATTGAAATCTCAGATAGCTCAGCACAAACCCCCAATAGGCCACAGCTGAGACAGAGCCTGCCAAAGCACCCGGCAATGCCAAATGCACGCAAGCCTCTCACTCCCTCGCTCACACACAGGCAAAGCGGATGAGTTAGCAGAACAGGGCTCAGCGTTAAACTGACGAAGCCAGCGTTAGCCGCCGGCTATTCCCTCTGCCGCGCTCTCTGCCTGGACTCTTCCAGGCATCACCACAAAAACATATCAGTGCTACGAAAAAGCAAAAAGATATTTCATTCCAGCCAGGAAAGCCCCAGTTCCTTGCCCTCACGTCTCCCCAAATGCTGCAATG
This sequence comes from Gopherus flavomarginatus, assembly GCF_025201925.1. Lineage (NCBI taxonomy): Eukaryota > Metazoa > Chordata > Testudines > Testudinidae > Gopherus > Gopherus flavomarginatus. The sequence goes on along the minus strand of NC_066625.1, from coordinate 78,372,112 downwards.
GATGAAGGGGGTGAGAGCCTTGTCCTCTTTGTGAGATTGCCCAATGCTGCCTCAGAACATGGGGCATCCCAAACAGCATCCTTTCCTGATCCTAATACATGGTCTCCCAGAGCCACAGCCAGTAGTCACGACAACCCCAGAAACACCAGCCTGGATGCCAAGATTTGGTCCTGCGGGGGAGAAGCAAAAGATTTTCACCGCCCGCCTGGTGAAGCCATTTCCCACCATGACGCATCACAGCACATCCCCCTTTCAAACACCAACCCCTGCATCCCCTGGGATGCACCTAGCCAGCCCAGGCCCGTTCCTAGGCAGGAGACCAGAGACAGCACTCCAGCCTCCCTTGCTTTGCATTCGCTGGCAGCCAGCATTCTCCACAGCCCCCAGCTGCTCCTGCAGCAGAATCTGAGGGGGAAGAGGGGTGGGTGGAGAGGTTTTATTTTTTTTTTTTTCAGTGACAGCATTAAAACCAAACCACAATCACGATGCAAGGGAGAGAGACACCGGGGGAGGAGCGAGGGCGTTTCCCCTGCCAGTGCTGCACAGGGTGAAATTGGCAGCAATGTGCACACACGCTTATGGCACCCTGGAGCTAGGCACTAGCAGTTCATCTGCCACATGCCTTTCCTCCCACAGCAAATGATGACAACAACGTGCATACTGCTAGCACTTTCATCCCAATGGATCCCAATGCACTTCAGAGTCCACAGAGCCTTCATATGCAGTCCCTCATCCACCACCCCCTTTCTTCCCAGGGGTCTTTTAGCTGCACCCAGCTTTACTCAGAGACGGGACCCCCCACCCAAAGGTTCAGTGGTACTCTGGGTTTGCTTCAGCATGTGACAGAGATGGGGACCGGTCACAAAGGTTGGATCCAAACTTTCCCATGGTCCGGGGTGCTTTAGAGGCGAGCATTTGGCTCAGGCTCTCTGTTACGCTCATCACCCTTTGCCTCGGGGCTGTTTACAATGTTCTCCTCCAAGGACAGCTGGATTCAGAGGATTCAAGCCAATACTAAAAAGCTGGCTCGGCCCCGCAGTGGCATTTCCTGAGCCTGCCAGCTCCCCCCCGCAGGGTGAAAGCCAACAGTGCTCAGAAGCACTTTAGTTCTCAGTACAACTAGCCAGCCTGCAGGGAGAGGCGCCTTCCCCTCACTTCCACCCTACCACAGAGAGGGACCGTCCCTTGAGTGCCCTTCACTCCCCCCCGCCACTTAGCCCACAGCAGGGTAACTGGACACCCATCAGACCTGGAATATAACTGTACGATGGTCTTTTTCCTGCTGCAGGGCACAGAAGCAGTATTCGTTCCAACTGAGGCCAGGAGGTGCCAGCTGACAACTCCAGCAAGAGGCCAGGCTTATTGTGCTTGTTTCCCTCAGATGGGAGCAGACAGAGAACAGTGAAGACCTATCCCCTGCATCCCCAGCCCCAGATTTCCAGCAGGCCTGGGGTGAGGCAGACCATTCCACAACAGAAGAGAGATTCCAGCCAGAAGATACAGAGAGCGCCTGGGAAGGGAATCATGAAAGGGCCCCTCCCTCCGACTCCACAAAGCACACAGAGAAGCCAGAACCCACAACAGAGTCACAAAAATATTCACCAAGGACCCAAGATACTGAACTACAGCTTCCAGGCACTGTGTATAGAAACAGCGAGAGCCAATGGATTAGTAAATCACCTTTCTGGAGGCACTAGAGGGGAGCCCTGCTGCACAGATAGCTCTTGAGGAGAGTGTGGGGAGGGGCTGGGGAGTTTTGCACAATCAACCCACAACTGCAGTCGTAGAACTATGGTGAGCAACATCGAGCATGAAGCCACTCAGGCAGGCTTGCTTGGCCCAGGAGCTGAGCTGCCTTTTTCTGTCCTCAGAGCCATGTTCCAAGACCCTCTGGTTTGCTACATGCACATAAGGCTGGAGGATGAAAACCAAAAACGCCAGCAAACCCCTGAGCAATCCTCACGGTACCAAATGGTTGTGCTCACGTGGGCTGGTTAAAAAAAAACAACCCAACATATTCTCCCTCCCGAGGGGTTCGGTGCCAGTGATGAGGCTGGGAGGGGGCAGCTCTGCAGGTTCTCTGGACTTTGAAGAAAGCGGTGGGCAGGAAGCGGGGGAAATCAGCAGTAACAAAACAACCCAACACGAGGTAGACAAAGCACTTGGCAGGCACTGCTAAATAGTTTCCAATTAATTAACTGATTACATGATAGAACAGAAGGGGATTCGAGTGAGTGCTGTTGACCTTTAAGAATAATTAATATCATCAGGATCACAAAACTTGTCCAAGAATAAATTAGGCACATTTTAATATGACATCCAAATCCAAGGGGGTGGTTCTAGTTAATTTAGAGGCACAGCTCCCAGCACCTCTCGTCCCTGCTCCATTTTCCTGGAGTCCACACACCCCATTCCTATCCCAGCTATCTTTCTCTTTCTCTCCTATCCCTCTGCCCTCATATACATTTTTCCCATCCACTTCCTTTCCCCCTTCTCCTCCAACTCATTCCTCCTGTCTGATGATTTCTTCTTGCTCCACCCTATTCCACCATTATCCCTCTCCAGCCTGATCCCTATTCCTCATAGCCAGAAACCCCCAAACTTCTCTTTGTTCAACATCTCATCCCTTTCCACCTCCTTCATTTCCTGCTCCCCGTTCTCTGCTTTCCCCCTACCCCCATCCCACATCTTTGCATCTATTAATGCTTCCCTTTTCTCCCTGTCCCCCTGAATGTTGATTCAAAGTCAGAGTAGTGGCCAGGTCTTTGCCTCAAATTTCTCCAGCAACAGCCAGCCCATGCCCTGCCTTGCCAATGACATGAGTCCTCTCCCTCCCACCAGGCTCAAACCTGACCAAACACTCATTTCTCACTCCAGCTTCCCCTGCTCACCTGCCCTGCCCGGCCAGGTACCTGACTCTAGTGGGAGCAGATAGGGAGTCGTTCCACCAGGAGAGAATAGAGGTCAAATGAATTTGCTCCTATGTGAGCAGCTGAACCCTTTGTTGAGAAGGTCTAAAAATGAGCCAAGCCCTGGGATAACACAGCTTTTGTAGCACACACAAAATCTGCTGCTGTTGATTGTTAAAACTTCCACGGCTTGATACTTTACTAAATTATAGATAAAAGGAAAATGGTCTTCACGGGCTGATGAAGCCAGGCTGCTGCCAAGAAACCTGTGTTTATACCAGCTAATAGAAAGGAAAGACTGCCATTACCTCACGGCACTTGCACCCCAGCATCATAGCAGAGGGAAACTGAGACACCTGTTTCCAGTACAACCTCCAGTGGCAAAGGGAGACTGGGGATACCGCAGATAGACACAGCAGAAGACATGCGGCCGAGAAGGCTGGGCAGCCTATACCAGTGCGTAGACAGAGTATGTTGGGTGAGAGGTGAGGATCTGTGTTGAAGTAGTTTATGTCTGTTGGGGATTGGTGTAAACTGGGTGGAGGAGGAGCGTAGAGCTTTGTATCTCCAGGAGGGGAGAGTGTTTGTGTGCCTGCGCAAGCATCTGGGGGAAGGTGGGGTGTGCCTGTTGCAATGGGGCACTGGAGGGAAGCAAGCCTGGAGTTCAGGAGAAGCTAAGGTTTTCCTCCTGAAGGGAAAGGAGGAAGGCAAGTAGCAAAGGGTGCCCTGCAGCAGGAAATGGATACTAAAGCAGCTATCCAACGTACTCTGCAGAGACTGATGCATTCAAATTATTTCTCATTGAAAGGCAAGAGACATGCTCAACTGACAAGACAAATATAACATCAAGGAGGAAGCTGCCCCACCCCAAACTGCCGATTCTCATTGGGACCCCCACGGCGTTTGTGGGGCAACAAGACACCAGACATCAAGGCGACTACAGCCCAAGCCAATGGTTAGCAGCATTCATGCGGGGTATGATGGCAGCAAACAAGCCCGGGTAGAATGGGATAGAGCCTTTCGGGAGCTGCAGCTTTAGAGCCACCCCTGTCTTGCAGTCACCCTTTTTCCATTCAGATTCTCAGGACATGTCCAGCACCGCAGTAGCTGACTCCTGAGAGGCCGTCCTGTCTGCAGAGCCTGTTGCTGCTGCACGGGGATGACTGAGAGGGGTGGACAGAGGGCTGGGTGATACATTTATTATCGTGGAATGCTGGGCACGTGGGTAGCCTGTTGGGAATGCCGGGGTACCCGTACTGGGAGACAGTTCCATTCAGGCTGACAGGTGGAATTGGCACTGGGAGATCAGTTCAGGTTAAAGAGAATTATTTGCTTCTTTTTAATACCACACAACTTTGGAGAGATCTAGCCCATGTTGCGGGGAGAGGGAAGATAACACAGGGGTCGGAGGAGAATAATTCAGACAGGCTGGTAGCACCATAGAAGGGTCCAAAAGAAAGCTCTCTCCTCCCTCTCATTCACTCGCATCTGTTACTCTGGAGCCATGGGGAGCTCTTCCTCCTGCCCCCAAATATCCAGCTGCTAGAAACAGACAAGAAAAACAGACACCTGCTAGTCAGATGCGAGCAGCTGCAAGTTCACCACTGGGGCTCTGTTTGCAAAATACTGATCATGTGCCAGCAGTGGGAGCACTGGGAAGAGGGAGCTAGGAGAGGAAAAAAGGCAGGTGAATATGGAGGGAACCAGCTCTGAAAGCCTGGCATGGCTCTTACTGCTCTTCTCTTTTCTGATGGGAGGCCGAGGGGCTCTGCTCCATGCTCTGGCCTTGGTGCTGAATGGCACTGGCCCTATCGCAGGTGCAAGGAGAGGTTACATGCTGCAGCTAAGGGACTCGGGCACCAGACTCCCAGAGCAATGGATCAGAAGTAAACATGCACCTCACTGGGTGTAAGTGTATTCAGAGTGCAAGACACCCGTAATAACCATATACCAGTTGTCACGGAGTCACCGGGCGATGCTCTGGAACTGCTCCCCACCAAGCCAGTCAGGACTTTGGGGAGCCTCCTCTCCCTTGGAGCAGACTTGTTCAGGGCAAGAAGCTCACACAGCTTCACCTCCTGGGTCTCTCCTTGGAGCATTCAGCATCCTCTGCCCCTCCGTGCGCTTCCCACAGCGAGTCCACCCCAGCGGGGTCCTGGGGAAGCCACCGGGTTCTGCACCCCCACTTTGCAGTCAGACGTGACTCTCAGCCAGCCAGTAAAACAGAGGTTTATTCGATGACAGGAACAGGGTCTAAAACAGAGCTTGTAGATACAGCGAACCGGACCCCTCAGCCGGGTCCATTCTGGGGGGCAGTGAGCCAGACCCCCAGGTCTGCCCTCCACCCTTTACCCCAGCCAGCTCCAGACTAACCACCCCTCCCAGCCCCTCCTCTCTGCTCAGCCCCTTTCCCGGGCCAGGAGGTCACCTGATCCCTTTGTCTCCAACACCTTCAGCTGGCACCTTTGCAGAGGAGGGGCCCAGGCCATCAGTTGCTAGGAGACAGAGTGTCAGGCATTTAGGTGCACTGGCCCTTTGCTCTGCCAGATATTTAAGAACTGCCATGGGGACACTGAGGCACCAACACAGTATTCAGAGCAAACATTAAGAACTTTCCCAGTTCGTCACACCAGTGCACTGGGGATCTAGTGTAAACACACTCCCACGCACGTCACCATTTGTTCACATTCCTGAGTGAGAGGGGCTCTCGTGGAAACACACACTTCCATGGAATCAGGTCTGCCACCACGACTTATCCCACATTACTGCTGACACTCACTGCATACATAACCGGAAAGACAATGCAAAGGCAAGTCCAGCCAGGGCTCTTTGTGATGCCATAACCCCACCATGAGCTCACACAGATGGGCTATTAAAGTATGTCACACTGTCTCCCACGTCCTGCATAAGCCACCGCTCAGCTTTTAACATATATAAATAGGGAGTGGGAGGGGAAAAAAGTTAGAATTTTATAAAACCATGTTACAATTCCAATAAAACGTGCCAGTGAGTAAGTTATGGCATGTTAAATTCTTGCATGTGACTGTGCCAGGTCTGAATTAATGCCCCATCATTCACCCTGTCATGCCTTATTGCTTAAACAACACACTCTTTGAATGTGCCTCTCTCTCAGGAGCTCTGTTTACTGTCGCTACACCTCTATCCACCCCACCGTCATGTTGTTAGCAAGGCAGCATTCTTGTAAAACCCAGATGAGATCATTTGTGAAGTCCCTCGACATTTTATTATGCTCCTGCAGTGATGGATCTTCCCTTCCACCTACTTTTAAGGTGTCTTCCAAGTCCCCCTTGGAGGCCAGTCCTCTTCATTTCGTGCCCCCCAGGGCACCTCCCACTCACACTGGGAGGCTGGATATGGCTCCCCACCACAGCCACTTAACATACCCTATTGTGTTTTCTGCAGTCAAGTAAGGTGCTTCTGCCTTCAGTGGGCTACCAGAGACCACCTCTGAAATGCTATTCCCCACTGGCCACAGGGGTGTGGGAGTGAATTCTGGCCCCTATCGCCCATGGACCTCCATACCAAGCCCTGCGGGAATCAGGTCTTTCCACATTTGTTTGCTCTCTCTCAGGAGATGAGGCGACAGCTCCCAGTTTAGTCCATTTGCCAGCGAGACAACTGATCATTTTTCAAAAAGGAAGTGTGGCATGAAACCAGAAAGGTCCAAGGGAGTAGGGAACATCACCACCCCTGTGTGATTTAACTGGAAGTGGTGGTTCAACGCCTCAAAAAGGTTCAGAGCAAGGTAGCGTGTGAGAGAGAGAGACAAAATTCTGAAGAGCTCAGACACCACAGTGATGGGCAGATACAAGGACCTGAACAGAATGGGACACATTCTTTACATCACCATTGTTATAATTCATCTTGCTAGAGTAGCGCCTAGAGGCCCCACCAGCTTGTGGCTCCATTGTTCTAGGTGCTGCACAGGTGTAGCCCCAGAGAGCTAGGGCCTGCAGAGACTAGAGAACAAAAAGTACTCTTATCCCCATCTGACGGAGATGGAGACACACAGAGATCAATGACTCACCAAATGGCACATAGGAAGTCTGTGGCAAAGACAGGATCAGCACCCATATCCCTGAGTCCCACTATAGTGCATTAACCACATGATCATCTCTCCTCTCTGTATTACTGTAGAACACATGAGTTCTTAGGCAGGTTTGGATTCTGATGGAGGCAGCCAGGCCAGCAGCAGAGAGCACAAGTCTAAGAGGCATGAGGAGCCCAGCTCCAATCCTTACCATGTAGCCTGGGGCAAATCACTTCACATCTCTGCAGCTCCATTCCCCATCTGAAACACAGGGCTAACACTCCCCTGCCTATCTTACTAAGGCATGGTGAGGATGCTTGTGCAGTGCTTTAAATGTGGATGGCGTTTATAACTAGAGATGCTGAAGAGTATCACTGCATGTCAGTAATTCACTACTGGGCCTTCAGAATGGAGACTGACTGATGTCTGCACGGAATGGGTCTCCCCTTTGGCGTTGAGAGCAGAGGCTGCTAAAATACAGAGCCTGCCTGTGCTGCTGTTCCAGCTGAATGAGGAGATGCTCCAAATTGATTCAGTCTGAAGTAACAATCGGAAAAAAAACATGCCATCCAGCCACTGCTGCTGATTAGCATAGTGGCTAGGCAGCGTGCTACGCCAGCACGCAGGGGATAAAGTAGAGAGGAGGGCATGGGGGAGGTATGGAATCAGAGGGAACCTTATTACTATTTATTATACCTAGGGAACCACAGACATGCACCACTCTTTACAGAAGAACTGGAGCCCATGGTAAACTGGGTGCAAGCAAACAATGTGTGTTTTAATACAGCTAAATGTAGACATCTACTAACAAAGCATGTAGGTCATGCTTACACCATGGGGGGACTCTATCCTGGGAAGCAGTGGCTCAGGAAAAGATTTGGGGGTTGTGGCAGATAATCAGCTGAACATGAGCTTCCGGTTTGATGTTGTGGCTGAAAGAGTTAATGCGATCCTGGGATGCATAAACAGGGGAATCTGGATTAGGAGTGGAGAAGTTATTCTACCTCTGTATCTGGCACTGGTGCGACCGTTGCTGGAATCCTGTGTCCAGATCTGGTGCCCACAATTCCAAAAGGATGTTGATAAAATGGAAAGAGTTCAGAGAAGAGCCACAAAAATGATTAAAGGATTAGAAAACTGGCCTTAGAGTGATAGACTCAAAGGGCAAAATTGACTTAGCTTAACAAAAGAGAAGGTAAAGGGCTGACTTTATTACAGTCTATAAGTATCTACATTGGGAACACATTTAATAATGGACATTTCGATCTAACAGAGAAAAGTATAATGCGATCTAACAGCTGGACGTTAAAGTGAGACAAAGTCAAACAGGAAATAAAGTGTACATTTTTAATGGTGAGAATAACTAACCATTGGACCAATTTACCAAAGGTCGTGGTGGATTCGCTATTACTAGCCATTTTAAATCAAGACTGGATGTTTTTCTAAAAGAGCTGCTCTAGGAATTATTTGGGGGCAGTTCCGTGGGCTGTGTTAGACCAGAGGGCAGACTAAATGATCACAGTGGTCCCTCCTGGTCTTGGAATCTATGAAAAATAGACTAGGGCATGTGACCCTGCTGTGAGTAAGTTACCATTCAAGGGCCTGCTCCCAAAAGGTGCTGAGCTCCTTAACGTGCTTATGGCACAAATGGGAGCTGAGAGGTGCTGAGTACTGGCATGATCAGACCTTTACTTACAGAGCGGACAGCAATGGACCACATCCCCCGCACAGTGTGGTCCTAGTCCATAACAATGTCTCTCATGGAAATACAATTAAATGGTAATAGCGCCAAGCTAGGAATGCCAAGCATTACCTGGGAGATGGGGAAAGATTGATTTGCTATGGATGTATTTGATTCCTTTTCATAATCGTTTGAATTGTTCTTATGCTACAATTCAGGTTGGAGGGAAAAGACTGGCAGGAGTGCAGGTGACAGCTGGTAGCCCACATGAAAGGACTGAACATGGAGGAGGGAGGAGGATGTGTGGCACCCAGGATCACAAACAGTGAACAGCCCTGGAGCTGCTTAGTGGAGGAGAGCACAGTTAGACTTTGCTCCTTATACAACAGATTAGCCTGGCTGTTTTAGAGAGAGGCTCAGGATCACTATCCAGGGAATAAGGGCAAGTGATTTTCGTGAGACGCAATTGAACATTGTTGAAACAATATTAAGTCTGCTGTTTTGTTTGTTTATCCATTCAGCCCGAGATCTCGAACAAGCTCACACAGCCACACAGGGCAAAGTAGTTTAAACAATAACACACATGGAAAGGCTGTGCAGTTATACGAGGGGACACACAAACCTCACAAGCACCATGGCTCAAGTGTCTACAGTCCTTGAATATGTCTGGGTATGAGCTGGAAGGGCGTTTCTGGTGTCTGAGTGCTTTTATGAAGTGTTAATACAACGAGCGCAGTGTGACTCAGCAGCCCTGATCTCTAGACTGTGTGGTATCCAGGGGAGGAGGAGTCATGGTCCTGCCTTGATCTAGAGATAAGCCTGCAATGCTTCTCCAGAATATTCTAGTCCAAAACTCTTCACAGACCACACTTGTCCATGCAACCCCTCATTCTTTCACTTCACACTGGAATGCAGTTGGCTCTGGGGTGGAATACAGCTGCTCTTTAACAGCACTCGGCAATTGTACCGAACAGACTAGGAAGTGAGGCAGAGAAGAATCCTGTATCCAGTCAAAAACAGAAAGTGAACCTCAGGTAATCAGGATGTGCTTTCCCAGATTAGAACATCCAGGACAGTAGGGCCAAGGCCACGCTCATAAAGTATATTCACATCAATAAGCCACGGTGAATGGCCAGGGCGGTCTAGGTTAGCTACATCACAGAAGCTGGCAATGGAACAGGCCTGTTGGATCATCCACCCCATCCTCCTCCCAAGCCAAGCAGTTCTCCACACACTTAGCCCAGTGGGCCTTTCTCATCTCTAATGTCCATAAGTCTGTCCCCTTCAGCCCACTCCCAATCTATGTGAGCAGAGAAGTGACAGACACAAAAGAGAAGATAAAAAAAACCACAGTGGGACAGAAGGCTGCCTACGTATGCAGCATTCAAAAGCCAATCTATCAGAACAAGGAGTAATAGTCTCAAGTTGCAGTGATGGAGGTTTAGGTTGGATATTAGGAAAAACTTTTTCACTAGGAGGATGGAGAAGCACTGGAATGGGTTACCTAGGGAGGTGGTAGAATCTCTTACCTTAGGAGTTTTTAAGGTCAGGCTTGACAAAGCCCTGATTGGGATGATTTAGTTGGGAATTGGTCCTGCTTTGAGCAGGGGGTTGGACTAAATGACTTCCTGAGGTCCCTTCCAACCCTGATATTCTATGATTCTATCACTCCACCACCCCGCTACTCAGAGAGGGCAGGATCAACACAAAGACTCCATGTCCTTTGTATTTACCAACCTGGCTACAGTTTGTAAAACATGGCTCTGCTTTATCAAAGGCCTCCATCGCCACACTGGCAAGCCCTGCCAAACGAGAGCTCTAGAATGGGAATGGTGTCTCGGCTGGCCTATGAACCCATTTAGAGTGCACAGAAGACAGATAGGGGGAAAAAGAAGCCACAGAATGCGGGCGGAAAAAGCAATTATTAACAGTCTAAATGGAATTCTGACTACTTAAGCTTTATTTAAGAGTGCACCTGACTCTGTAATTACAGGGCCTTAATTTGTTTTCTTGACTACGCCAATAAATAAGGTGCACGTGGTTATTCTCTGCAAATACAAACAGGTGCTTTACAGACTGGCTGACTGAGAGCCAATGATTTGAGAAAGTGTTTAGAGGGAGTCACACTCAGTTAGCGAGTGACCTGAGACAGAGAGTAGAACGTGACGGGGTTCACAGGGAAGGACTCAGCTCTCAGTCCAAGGAAAGGAGCTGGGAACAGGGGACCAGCATTGGCTGTTAAAGGGATGCAAGGGAGGCTGATGGGACTCACACCTTTGGGACCAGCATCAGCTTATTGGAATGGCAGGGAGGGGTGACACCGTCAGGCCTCCCAACCAGGATGGAACTATGGACCTGATGGGAGGGATGGAGCAGACATACAAATACATTAATATCTAACACACACCAGCCTGTGGCACTGTGGTTTCTTCTCTCCTCTCTAGCTTGCATTTCCAGTCCAGCCCTCAGACCCTATCCCCAACCTCCTTGACAATGGCAATGGGATTGGGTTCCCTCAGATAACACCACCCGATTGTTTTTATTCTCAGTTTTATTGCTGTCTTTTTCTTTTTATCTCTTGGGGGCAATTCTGGTGCCAGATTGGCAGCCCTGGCACTGATGGCTTCTGCTCATGGGATAGACTCTGCAAGGAGAGCTTCCTACATACCATCACACTCCATTGACTGTTTCCGCCCTGAACCATTTGGGGTAAGAACAGAGTTCAACCTCTAGAGCCCAGTCAATCCTGGACCTCTCTGCTGAGGCCCTCACAATGGCAGGGCCACTGAGTATCACTTGTAGCAGTGGGTTTCATGGTAGCCCAGTCCCCAAAAAGGATCTGAGACCCATCAGATTTGTTTCATACAGTCAGCTAAGCTCCTAGAGTCCTTGTCCCCCCAAGACATTTGTTTCCTATTCTCTCCCAAGGGCACATTATATGAACAGGTGGAGGTTGATGTTTATCTTTTGGTGGATGAGGAGGGGGAAGGTCTAGTTCAGACAACAAGACAGAAAAGCATAAATCCTACAGCCACCCTCTCCCACACTGATGCAGAGGGTGTCCCCCACTGCAGTAAGAACTCTGGGCTTCTGGCATAGGCAGCATTGTACTTTAGGAGGGAGGGGTTTACGGCAGCTCCATCTTTTGCAGATCCCAGGATGGAAGCACAGTGAATGGGTCTCCCCTGGCCTCTGCAGAAGCTCTGCCTGAGAGGTGGGGGAAAAGGAGAAGGCAGAGAGATGGTTTCCCCCACAGCTCCCTTGATATATGGGCCTCATTTGGACAAACCTCAGCAACTGGAGATCTCAGCTCCTTAGAGCGTGGCACATCCATGACAAAGGCAACACATTCTCCTACTTGGGAGGGGAAGGCAGCTGTGTCAGCCAAAGAGGCTCCCAGCATCCTATCAGCTCTGCTTGGTTACCCTGCCCTCCCAGCTCCGGAAGAGCCTAGGGCAGAGGCATGGAGTAACAAAGGACCCCCAAATTTCACAACTACAATATCCCACAGGCTTCTTGGAAAGACCTAGAGCTCAAAGACTGAGTTGATCAGATAGAGTACAAATCCTCCCTGTGCTTAACTGAGCTGCTCGGAAACTGTTCGGCTGGGGAGTCTCTGCCTGACCTGATCCTTGTTACCTGGTGCCCAGTCCCAAAGCTCTGACTGGATCACTGAAGCCCATGGGCAGTACACATCAGACGCACAGCATCCAGAGTAGACCCCTCCTGGGGAGTGGATCTCCAGAGCACGCCAGGTGTTAGCCAAGATGACACCAAAGACTGCACAGTAAAGGGGCCAAGGACTAGAATCACTGTGGGGCCCTTGCCCAATAGCAAGGCCTCCAGAGTCCCAGCAAACACCTACCACAGCCACAAGTCTGGATCTGACTCAGATCAAACCCAAAGTTATCCCCCTCCGGTCAGCAGCTTCTGTACAAAGGAGTTAGGGCATGTCTACACTGCAATTAGACACATGCGGCTGGCCTGTGCCAGCTGATGCAGGCTAAGGACTGTTTAACTGCAGTTTAGAAGTATGGGCTTGGGCTAGAACCTGATCTCCAGGACCCTGCAAGGTGGGAGGGTCCCTGAATGGGCTCCAGCCTGAGCCTGAATGTTTACACCCCTTAGCCCAAGTCCTGCGAGCTGGAGTCAGCTGGCCCAGGCCAGCCACAGGTTTTTAACTGCAGTACAGACATACTCTCAGTGGCCTCAGTTCAGTTACCAGTGGGGCAGGTACAGCCACTTTAGAAAAACCATCCCCCAAATACATTTGGGACTAATTGTCCCTTTGTTGACAGACTCTGTGGCACCAAGGCCTGAATGGGCCAGGAGACCTAGCTCTGCTCACTCCCAGAGGTGGGCATGACGGGATCCCCAGGGCGCAGCCTGGGACTGGGGGACCATTGTGCCCCTTTAACTCTCTCCAGCCTGGGCTGGCTCTCAAAATGCCTTGCAACAAACCCCTCCAGGCTGCTGTGCTGAGTGATAACAGCGCATGTGGACCCTCACACACCCAGCTACATTGCATGAATGTTCCCAGAGCCACTCAAGAATCACACAGAGAAAGGCACCAGAGCCAAATCCTCCCCACAGCTCCCAGTACTGTACATCAGGAATATACCGTCTTGAGTAGTGCAGATTTATTAATTGGTTCACCACTTCATCAATGGGAAGTGGAGATACACCAGCCTTCCTAAAACCTGTCTGATTCCTCTATTTACAATATGTTTTACTGACAACCATATAACACAATTCTCATAACTTCATATGCATTAATGATATACATATATATAGATAGAGAAATGACTTTCAGCAGATCATAACCTTTCTGCTGATATCTTACAAGGCATGCTTTATATGTAAGATCACAATTATATACAGATGAGGAATATGGGGGTTACAAGACCCTCCTCCAAGGTACAGTATGTCACAGTAGGCTAAGGCTATTTATGGATCCATATATCTCCAGTCCAGGGTCTGTTTACATCAGTCACTCACTGCTCACTCCGCCCCTTCCCACCCACCCCCAGACACATCAGATACCAAGGACCATGAGCAGGACCAATTGACTACTCAAGGGAAGCTATGTCCCCCGTTAGAAGGCACTGGAGTATTCGGACACTTCACGAAGCTGAACACTGCAAAACCTCTCAATGGCTCCACCTTCCCTTTCTTACTCTGCACAGGAAAAAACTCACTCAGAGCCATTATCTTAAATAAACCCCAACAAACCAGAGCTCCTACAATTAGAGCTGGAGTAAGTGATCATCTTGATTGCACAGCTGGGGTCTGAAGACTTGTAAATGCAGGGAGAAAGGCACAGAAATAGAAGAAGCTGGGAGACGGCAGAGAAACCCAGCTTGTCTGACAGGAGGAAACCTCTCTCAAAGCTGTGAGTGGAAGGGGAGAAAAGATGGAGAGGTGGATGGTATTGGGATTTCCCCCAGAGAGGGAAAAAAAAAAACCACCATAAATCAGTAAAGTAGTTCAAATCATTATGCAAGCTTTCCCCAAGATACAAGTCTGCCGCTGCCCCTCAATCCCAGCTTCCAGCACTCCCTGTGATTCACCTGCACTCTTGCCCCTCAATCTTCCCCATTCAGCTTCTCAGTAATTTGCCAGCCAAGCACTTGGTGTTCGGTGCCTCAGAATCCATTTGCAAATTATCCAAACCTCCAGCAAACACAAAGAGACAAGATCCCCAAATGAGGTGGTGGAGGGGAAAGAGGCGAAGTCCCCTGCAATGCTGCATCCTCTCCTGGCCCCTGGGTTCCACTTCTCACAGCCTTGGCTAGCTGAGCCTCAAGTACAGTGACATCATCCAGCAGGTCTTGGCCCTGATGTGCATGCGGCTGTGGCTCATGGAGGCCATTCCCCTTGCTGAGGACTGGGGTAGTATTCCTTGATCTCACCAGCCATTCAACCCAGCTACAGCAGCCTGAGACTCCGAGCAGAGTGACATTTCCACTAATCCTTTTATCCCCAGCTCCAATGTGAGGCTGCCTCCGAAAATGTCAGGTCTCCACCTGGCTGAGCTCCTTCTCAGGCAGTGGCTGGCTAGGAGCCTGAAAGCTGCCCTGCCATGCTGGCGTAGTCTCACGTGTTGTCTCTCTGGACAGGTCCTCCGACTGCCACCAGATGTTCATGTGGCAGATCCAATGGATGAGGTGAGGTGGCCTGCCACACTTCGCGACAAGGGAGCCACAGGAAGCTTAGATACTAAAGTGGAGGGCAGACCATCTAGACAACCAGAAGCAGCCCAAATCCTGGTCCAGTTGGACTCAGATCCCCGCCCTGCCCCATCTATCTCACACTACTATCTCAGAAATCACCTCTTTGTATTATCATTAAAGCCATTTCTCCTCTAGGGCCAAGAAGTTTAAGAGCTAAGAACTTCCAGCCTTTACATGAGGTCAGACACCAAGATGAACAGCGAAGCTTGACAGAGAGCCCAACGTCTGGGCTCCTCCCATCATCACGTTGCATTTTCTTACTTCAGATCAACAGCTCTTTACACTATGAAATGCCAGAGTTTAGGAGAGGTCTCTTCATTTGAGTGGCTGGCATGGTGACCAAGGAAGCTCTCCAGGGAGCAGGCAGGTAATTCCAGAAATGATCCAAGACACTATAAGAAGAAGGTAACTGTGACCATCAGGCATGGAGAGGGCCCTATGGCAAGAAAATGTGTCTGAACAAACAACCAGAACCAGGGGCTGAGCTTTCTTTGGACAGGAATACAACAGTCAGAAGAACAGACATACTTCCTCCCCTCAAGCTCCATGCTCCCATGTGAAGGACGAAGCATGCCTAGGACATACCACTAGAACCCAACTACTTAGTTTAAACAAAACAAAAACAAAACAAAAAAAAAGTTAAGGATAGTAACTGAACAATGTAGGTACTTATAGTAGCAGACCCAAGCACTTCAACGCAAGGAAGGGAATCTCAGGCTAAGGATGTTTAAATCTTACATGGCCCACATAGTAAACAGACATTTCATCACCACACAGCAGCCTTAACTCTGACCCAAAATAAAAGTGATCTGTCCAGCAATCTCAAACTACAAAACTGAGCTCTTTCTGAAAGAGAAGTAATAGTTGTATATGTACACACTAATGGCACATATTGATCAGCTTCTAATGCAGGTTCACCTACACAACATTACCACGAATCAATAGTTATGTTCCTTACCTATTATAGACAATATTACTCCCAAGAAACAGCAACCCCAGCTACTTTACCCAACAATTCAACTGTCCAGTGCTAAATGCATTATGCAATTTCCCCATTCTACAGTATCTCATCAAAGAAAATATTTAGATTTCCAATCAAAATAGCCAGAGGTATACATTAAAAAAAAATCCATGGGTCAGGATTAAAACTGTTGTATTGTGATGAAATATGCATTCCTTTATGCTCAGTAAGAGCAGCATGTGTTTATTAGGTGGGCAGTTCAAGTTCTGTGACGTCCTTAACTATTCATGTGTTTGATTTTAAGTGCTTGGGTTCTGCAAATGGCCTGTTAGGTAAGTTCTTTGCTATCACTTAGCAACTGTAACTAGCTTTCACAATGAAGCTTTTAGGCATTTGTGTTAAGGTGAGCTCTGCGCACGCAATCAAGTGGCAAGTATACCCCATCTCTTTTCACCAGTAACATGCCCATATGGGTGGTAACACATGCCCACAGAATCAGAAAGATGATTTTTTTTTAAAAGTTATGACCAGTTTCATTGAAATGGCTGACAGCACACAATTCAGAGCAAGCACATGGGCTCACGCACAGTGCACCAGAACTCTCACAATAACCAAATCAGCCCACCTCTAGTCCTTATGCTGGAGCTCAGAGGGATCTAATCCCATATCACTCACTCAGACAAATTATTTCAGGCCCTTGATGTGCTTTGCACACATGCTGGTACTCCAGCCTTTTCTGAAGAGAGAAATGTCACCCATCAGCCTCCAGTGCCTGTACGTTGCATGAGACACAGTCCAACCTTCCCAGATACTCCTCTGGAACACTGGACGCTACTGACTGGCTTGCCTCCTTCCTATACCAAATTCCAGAGCACCACTTCCTTACCTTCTTCCCTTATCCTCCAATAACTTCCAGCAAGTAGTATCTGTGCCCTGGGCCCACCTCAAACGCACGTTTAACGAGTCCATAATTAGGAGCACAGCTGTCAGCCACATGCCTGAAGCGACAGCAAGATCTGTGTCTGCAAAGCCCTCTGTATTTGTTAAATGTTAATGAGCGGAGTGGGTCAGGCTCTGCACTAGAGCACGCTGCCACCACTCCACCCCTGCCCCGCAGTCCTCTGAACGCCACAGAAAGGGAAACTTCCACTGGCCGCTGCAGGGGTGCTAATGAGGCAAGTGCTTGTTACATCCACAATCAAAGCCAGCCCAGTTCGTAGACACCTAAATGTGTTGGCTTCCCAGCAGGAGAGAACTGTTCAGTGGCCTCACTTTCCCCTCACCTCCCTCTCTGTGCCCTTGTCCCCCATCCCCTTCACTCTTCTCTTCTACTCCCTTCCTTAATTCACCTTTCATTACTGCTCGCTCCTTCTCCCTCCTGCATCTCTCCTTTCATCCTTGCCCCTGGCTTCCCCCCGAGTGGTGACAGCATTGGAGATAACCTTTCCAAAGGGAACAGCAGGGCAGGGGGGCAATGTTACTCACATGTAGCGCAGATGAGGGTTCTTGGCAAAGGCTCGCGGCTGGATGCTGCGAAGTCCTGAGTTCCTGATTGTCCTGGAAGGAGATTTAAAAAGACAGTTATGAAGTAAAGACTGAGGATCAATGGACACTCAAAACCCTTCGCTAAACTTGAGGAGACGGTCAAGAGACAATGCCCATAAAACTGAAAGTGACAGGCTGAGCAAGACAGTTTCAGGAGCGGACGCTCGGGGAGTTAGCGAGCATGGGGAGGGTTGAACACTTTAATCGCTCGCCTCAGAAAACCCAGGTAAGGTCACAAAGAGAGAGTAGTCTGGTTGTCTCAGTTTAATCTGATAGACCCAGTACTGTCAAGAGCAGGTGTAGCATGAGCAGCCGCTGTGCAAGCCTCTCCTACGGAGCTCTGCCAATGCAGCGCAATCCTGACCCACAGCACGCCCTGCTACTGCAGCCCTGGGCTTCCCCACAAACCATTATCAATGCACTTCAGTCTTTACCAGCCGCACTCCCTGCTATTCCAGTCCTGAGCTCCCAAAACACACCTCTGCCAGTGTCTCTCAATCCTGACTGCACCCCCTCTGGTCCTGGCTACTTCTGGTCCAGAGTTTCCTTGGGCTCATTGTTCTAGAGATCTGTGATAGACATATACATCCTTTGGGGAGCACCACACAGGTTTAACCCAGGAGAAAATCTCTTTGCTTTGAGCACCTGAGGACAAGTGAGTTTTTCCCAGCATAATAAGAGCCGACGAGGATTCTCTTCCTCTTGTGCTCTGGCAGAGCTAAATCAGCACCAGGGCCATGATTTCTTAATCTCCTCTACGGACAAGATACCAGACTCCATTGCAGCTTTCCTACACTAAATCTCAACCAGCAGCCCAGGCTGCGTAGGCTGGGGATTGGTTCGGTGCACTGCTTGCTGGGGAGCTGAGCACAAGAAGCTGAGCGATATACTGTAGGTTTCCCACTGAAATGAGGTTGGAGAGTTACCACTTAACTCCTGGTGGATGTCTATCCACATTACAGAACCATCGCCCAATATAATTCAATGTCTGCTTGAGAGAGGCTCCAGTTTAAGGCACTGGAATGGGATTGGAAAGGTCTGGGTGCCATTCCTGACTGTACCACAGATGTCCCATCTGACTGACAAATCACTACTTCAGCTCTCCCTCTGTAAAATGGAGGTTCAAATACTTTCCTACCTCACACGGGTATACGGAGGACACAGTCGCTGTGACTGCGAAGCACTCAGCTGCTACTGTGATGGGAGCCACGTAAGTAACCAGATAGACAGAAATAACTGGCGTCTCACATCTTAGCAGAGCAGTGCAGCACATGGACCCAGATCTGGACAAGCAGAGGGTGATCCAGGTTAGGACTGAAGTTAGGACTGAAGTGTATTGGCAGTTCTGTGAAGTTCACAGTCTGCCTGACCAGGGCTCCATCTAGGACTGGAAAGCTGCAAAAGTTAAGGAGAAGGGCAAGGTTCTACATCTGCCTGTGAACAGTCAGTCACGCTCTCAGCATCATAGGTCAGAGGCCGTAGGATGAAAGGAGCAATATTTCCCTGCTGCAACCTGAACTGGCTGCCCGCACACCACCCTTCAGGTCTCTCGCCCTCACACATGCATGATACTCACAACCTCTGGAGTCCCGTGTACAGCTCCATGTCTACAGCATTCAGCGTCTGCAAGTTCTTCCAGTTCTCTATGTGTCTGTGGAGAGGAAGGAAAAGCTCAGCCCCAGGCACAACAGGACAGTCAAGTGACCTTCCATGCAGGTGAAGTGCTGCATGACACAGGCAACACCCAGGTAATGGTCTATAGGAGTCATCTACTCTCTGGCTTTGTCCAAAGCCCTAGGCACGGGGAGGGTATGGGGAATAGACACTATTGCATCTGCAACACCCACATAAGCTGCTGCTCCCACAGCCTGGAGCTCATGTGGTTTCCATTATAATCCCCCAAAAAACAATTTCTCTTGGTTTTTTTATTATTTCCCATTCACTGCAGCTTTGGGGGTGAAGCCATCACCTTGAGTTTTCTCCAGTCCTGTCCTTTAATATTTTATTAAGGGGCCAATGGAGGTACCTGGTTCCGATGGTTAATGTAGCCAAATGGGAGGGAGGAGTTTTGGGCAAGTCACTTCCTCTCTGTGTGTGTCTCACTCTGCCCATGTGTAAAGCACAGATAAGGATCAAGATCCCCACATGAGAGACACTAGCACCACTGGGAAAAGGCTGAGCTGCCCGACAAACAGATAAGGTCCCTTCAGGGATCAAGTGCACTCAGCTCTGACTCCCCTAGATTCAAAAAACCCAGTCTTCAATATGGCCTAGGATGGGTCCAGCCCTGCGACAACATATAGAGCTAAGGGTCCACCTCAGGGCTCCTGGTCTCTGAAGCTTCTGGAAGGCAGACAGCTCTGAAAGCAGCCGGATCCAGGGAAAGGACAGAGGGCTCTCCACCCCCCAGACAGCTGATCCACCAACCAGAATTTGTATGGACAACGGTAGATCTGATTTCCTGTTTCCAATCAGCAGGCTCTTCAGCACATGGGGAAGGGGCACTCCTGCATATAATAGGGCATAAGTGTCCCCAAAGTTAAGCGTGCGGAGCCTCTGCAGCTCTTTCACCAGGTGAGGAAACAACAGCTTAGGAGTCAGTGGCAGGTATGTGGTCCTGGGCTAAGCAGGGGAACTTGTGGGCTCCTGCAAGGGTGACCTCCATGACACCGAAGAACCATTTGCGTGGTGGCTCATTTTCATTTTCTTTCACCCCATCCAACCCCCGCCTCCTTCCTGACTTCCTCCCAGGACCCCTGCCCTCATTCAAATCCCCTGTTCCCCCCCAACCGCTCTGACTCCTATCCACACCCCCATCCCCTGACCTCCATCTCGAACTCCCCTGCCCTCTATCCAATTCCCCTGCTCCCCGTTCCCTTACTGCGCTGCCTGGAGCACCGGTGGCTGGCAGCGCTAGGGCCACACTACCCAGAGCGCCAGGACAGGCGCCCGGCTGGAGCCATCCATGCCACCGCGCAGCACAGAGCACCGGGTCAGGCCAGGCTCTGCAGCTGCGCTTCCCCAGGAGCTCACAGCCCCGCCGCCCAGACTGTCGCACCAGCGGTGGGGTGAACTGAGGCTGCGGGGGAGAGGGAACAGCAGGGGAGGGGCTGGGGGCAGGCCTCCAGGGGCAAGAGCTCAGGGGCTGGACAGGAGGGGCCCGCGGGCCGTAGTTTGCCCACCTCTGGTTTGGGGTGAGGTGCTTTGGTTGGGGTGATTGAGATATATCGTATAACAGAAATGGAAGGACCTGGTCATACATTTAATCCAGAGAGACAAGGTGGGGTGGTAATATCTTTCACTGGACCAACTTCTGTTGGGGAGAGAGACAAGCTTTCGAGCTTATACAGAGCTCTTCAGACCAGGGAAATACACTCAGTGTCACAGCTAAATACAAGTGGAACAAGCTGTTTGGCATAACTAGTTAACACACATTTCAAGGAGCCATCCAAGGTGAAGTGGCTACAGCAACACAGCACACCTATATTTATCCACTCTGCTAATGGGAGTGACAGGTGGGATTCTATTCTTCGCTACCTGGGGAGTGTTTATGTGACATGGTATCTGGCTTAGTTTGTAAAATGTGTCTTTACAATGAGTTCCTCACACACTTGAGGCAGTCAGACAGGCATGCTATAGAGAATGGGGAAAAAAACAAAGCTGACACTGCTGTATTGTTTAATTCCTATGGTACGTTTACACAGCGAGCCTCAGAACCCAGGTCTACAGACTGAGGCTCGCATTACAGTGCTAAACACAGCTGTATAGACACTGGCTCGAACTGGAGGTCAGCCTCTGGAGCCCATCCCTCCCTAGGCTTCAGAGCCCAAGTATCTACACAGCTGTCAACTCCAGGCTCTGAGATTCACTGCCACTAGTTATACAGATATACCCCTATAAGCACAGACTCCTGCTAGGGGGCCTCAATCCTGAGCTGGTGGGAGCCCAACCTAGAGAACAGAAGAGAGTTTTGTCTCCCCTGTGCATTCAGTGCTTGACCTCATTGCTGACACAGCCACCAAGGGCTAGTTAACATCCATGACAATGGTTGGTTGTGTGAAGTGGACCCTTGTCTACAGGGAAGTAGGGCAAGAATGTAGAACTCATAAATGAAATTGTTTTTAATTTTTCACTTTATCAATATAACTTCTGTTTGCCATCCACTACACTTGTCTACATTGTAACTTCTGTTCACTGTTTGCCATATCGTAATTCAAACCCCATTTTAAAACGCTCACACCATTTTGTAAAAGCTTCCTCCAACCTTCATTTTTGCAAATCCTGCTGTAATCTTATTAGTTCAGTTTAGATGTGTGAATGAGATATGGATGGATGATGGAATCAACCTCCAGCCCCAGCCTGTTCTGATGAAATAAAGTTCAAACACCACAGGCTGAAGATGCAGACAAGAGCCCTAACAAAGTAAGAAGAGTCCACCCTAAAAAGAAAAGGTACAATAGAAGGCAGATCAAAGCCAGGTCCGAAGCTGAAAGTCATGCCTGCAATTGACGGGTGATCAATCACCAAACCCAGAGGCAGCGTGACACAGCAAGACCTATAGACTCTGGATTCAAACTAAAGCCTACAAAAAAGGATGGGTGAGATGGAAGACTTTGAAGAGTAACATTCTGCTGCCAACATGGAAGGGCATCGGTGCATGCCCAATAGAGACCCAGCTTGTCCTTGTGCCCGGCTTTCCTGGCCAGTTAGCCGCCACAAGCTATGAACCCAAGCTGCAAAATCAAGCCACGAACTCAAGCTATCTTAAGAACTGGTAGCTATGCAGCAGCTGCAGAACATCTAATGGGTGTGTGTGTGTGTGTGTGTGTGTGTGTGTGTGTGTGTGTGTGTGTAGGTATTAGGTATAATGTGTGTGTATAAGAATTAAGATATTAGTTATTGATCATAAATCAAATTGTTATCATAATAAATGTGGCATCTTTGTCTTGCCCCCTGAAAAGATCTTGTGTAGTTTTGTCTGTACAAGAACCACCAATTCACTGCAGGTGGTCCACTGAGCAGACACACACACAAACCTAGGTTGAACTGGAATCAGTGACCAAGAAGTAACAGGCTCCTCATCCCAGTCCCTCTCAACACCCTTCACAGGACAATGGGGTAATTTCTGCTCCCACATGAGTTTGCACATTGGAAACAGGAAGGAGCTTTCCCCGTCTTCAAGCCTAGGGGAAGAACACCCTTCACACCAACAGACACACTCACGGGCTAAGCAAGCTCAGTGGGAAACAAGGGTTGGCGTGCAAAGCTCCTCCCACACTGAACTGACAAGCTGTTGGGCCATAAGCTGCCAGCTCACTGGAGTCCTCTAAGGCATCTAGCTCTATGCCTTACACACCTTCCTGGCTCTACGCCTTACACTACAGAGACATGCCCAGAGAGATGCCTACACTACATTCTACATACAGTACACACACACACACCTACCTGGTACCTTGCCTAGATAATCTGGAGTGGACTTTCATGAGGATGCCCTCTCTCCACAACGCCTGAGCAGATGACATGGCTTTTAGAGACATGTAACTCAAGACCCACATTTGTGTTTGGATGTTGGGCTACAAAATAAGCGCTGGATTCCAGCAAGCAAGCAGCACTCGAATAAACACACACACACACACACACACACACACACACAATGGAAATGCAAGCTGTGCATTTGACTCCGCACCGTTATAGGACAATGAGGAAATTGATTTGTCATCCAGAAGTATTATGTCTAGTGATCTAGACAGGAGCATTAGCTTTAAATTATCTGATATGTTTAGCATTGTAAACAAACTGTCTGGCACACCAGCACCAGACCATGCAGATACGAACATGGTGGGGTTGAGGGGAGGAAGGGAGCCTTCTTTAAAAAGCAGCAGCCAATTGAATCCAGCTCTCTGCCTCTCCCAGCTGTCAGGAGAAAGAAAGCCACAGGCTGTGAAACTCAGGCTGACGGGTACTTTAAAAAGTCGATAGGTTCAAGGACTTCTTTTGAAACCCACTTCAGCATGTTTTGTGACTGGCACGCCAATCTGGGAGGCCACTGCAATGCAAAACAGCAATAACCTGCAGGAATACCAATGAGCCGCTGACAATCCATTGGACCCACTGCCATTTGTAGACGGGATGCTAGAGATCCTGGGTCAATTCCACAGTGTTTGGTGATGTCTCCGGGCAATCTCTATAGCCCCCAGCATCCTGCTAATGACTGCAGAAGAGAGTGCACTCTGCCTACGTCTCCACCCTTTCGGTGTCAATCCCATTACAATGACACTAACAAAGACTGATGCAAATTGCCAATTGATCCCAACACATTTAACTAGCTCTGCGTACAGGGGTCACTCTGCCTCCACTGAACTTAACCTCTGCTAGCTTGGAAGCTGCAGGCAGCCACACAGCGACATGACACAAGGTTCAGGGCAGAGAGGAAGTTACGAAGAATCCTGTCTCCGACTGAAATCACATGGGAAATTTAGAGCCAACAAAATAATTCCCCGAGATGGAAGGAGTATGGCCAGTGATTGAGGGGCTACCACTGCGACTCTGGTAAGGAGTGCCATGAGATTTGTTACCCAGCGGACAGGGCCTTGGGTTTATGTTCCATCTGAAGAATGGCCCCCTCCAGCAGCACAGCGGGGTCCTGCACCGTGCTAGGGCACAGAGGTCAGCACTGACTCAGAGGGCATCACCTCCATTGCTTCCTGCTGCTCATCACCTCCTACCCCCACACTGGGGCACTGGAGTCAGCACGGATTCAGAAGGCCTGGTGCCCCCATGAGTCCCCCCACACACTGCTTTGCAGCGTTGTGCTGGGGTACTGGGGTCAGCACTCACTCAGGGAAGAGCACCTATACCCTGCCCCTGCAGCACCCTGAGTTTTCTCTCAGAGCCCCCTCTGCTATAACCCCAGTCACACCAGCGAGTGACGGCTGAAGAGTTTCACGCAGGTTGCTACTGTCCAGATGTTCACAGTCAGCGCTGTGCACTTTCTCCCCTTCCCTTTAATTTTCAGATGTGTTTTTGTGAAAACCTCAGAACTCAGAGGCTCAGTCCAGGGATCAAAGGCAACAACTGACAATGAATAAATGAACAATTCCTGGCAAGTTCCACCAGATTAGAGCAGCAACAGACTTGGCTCTCCCCCCCCCCCCCCATCAGCCTGCACTGGCTGGCTTTTGCTAAACCCGTCCTGGTAGGCAGGAAGGGGAGTGCCTGTGAAGAGGCCTTTGCCTTCCAGTGAGGATAAAAAGAGGCCACCACACAATGCGTCTCTGCTCCTCCTGCCTTAGTGTTCAGGTACTGTCAGCCTATCTCAGTGTTTCCAAAACTTGAGACGCCGTTTGTGTAGGGAAAGCCCCTGGCGGACCGGGCCGGTGTGTTTACCTGCCACGTCCGCAGGTCCAGCCGATCGCAGCTCCCACTGGCTGCGGTTCGCTGCTCCAGGCCAATGGGAGCAGCAGGAAGCGGCGCAGGCCAAGGGATGTACTGGCTGCCACTTCCAGCAGCTCCCATTGGCCTGGAGCAGCGAACCGCAGCCAGTGGGAGCTGCGATGAGCCTGACCTGCAGACACAGCAGGTAAACCAACCGGCCCGCCCACCAGGGGCTTTCCCTGCACAAGCGGCGTCTCAAGTTTGGGAAACACTGGCCTATCTGATAGTGCAGGAGCTGTGCACGGCTCGAGGTCTCTCTCCCCTGGGTAACACAGACCCCTCCTTCCCGTTATTTACAACCCCCTGTACTAAACATCATGTCTCCTGTTGGCCAGTGCCTGTAGGCTTAGAGGCAACACCAGAGAGGACTGTACTGGACTCCCCACACCTGGCAGGGGCAAGTGCTTCAGTTTACAACAGTCACTCCTTCCTCTCAAAGCTCTCAGATTCACTCAGGAACCCAAGAGAAACCGGTCTGCATACCCACAAAGCTCCACCTGCATTCAAATCCCTGTGGCATTTGGTACTCAGCTAATGATGGCTCTTAAGTAACTGGCCTTTGGCTATTTACAATTCAATTCATTACTGATTCCTAAACATCCAGCCAATGCCAATCCATCTCAGTCAGCTGTTGGAGCCAGAGGATGTGTGTGGAACGGTGAAGCAAGGCAGACCTCAGGGCCATTCTCCACAAGGCTGCTACAGTTCCAGTCCAGCAGATGCAGGAAATTTCACTGCCCAGATGATGTGGACATCTGTGGCTCTCAGTAGCATTCTTAAGCTACCCGAGTCAGCTGTCTAGCATGTGTTGCATAGGAGGGCTTCAGCTTTCTCCTTGACCCCAACTGCCCTAGGCGAAAGGCAGAGTGTAGGTCACATTCATGGGACATCCAGAACTAGCTCATTCACTGCTGAGCACACTGAAAGAAAAAAAAATTACCTCTCCTTAGACATCAGTCCTTATTTGCCATAACTCAGCCCTGCTTCTCAGCTCAGCCCCAGAAAAGAGCTATCATGGAATCTGATTTTGGATTCTCCTCTCCTGTGCCCGGGAGCAGTTGAAGATATGCTCCAAACCGCTGCAAGGTTAAGTGGAAACTGTCTGTCCTGACTGCAGCCTTGCCATGCGACTTTGCATGCCCCAGGGGAGACAGAGAAAAAAGCCCATAGCACAGTGAAGGCCTAGGGAGATTAAACAACACAGCACAGTCTCTGATTTGCATTCTCCATTCACCCATACCTGCATACTCCATAAAAGTTTCTGATGAAGCTGTAAAGAAATCAAGCCACCTTTTACAGCATTATAAAGCACTTATCACATACATTTAATAACTATGGGCATGAAAGACTTAATTCACTCAACATGGAAGTTATAAAATTGAATCAGTAACTGAGCATCAAAGGGAAATACAGACACATAAATACTTATAAGGGCAATATTTTCCCTATTAAATGGATGGATTTCCCCTCAACTCCCTCTCCCCATGGGCTCATTAAAAAAAAAAAAAAAGTCTCCCAGCATTGAGGAAGTTTATATCGTTAGAGGATAATTCGAGGTCATTGGGAAAAAAAATGACTCCAGCTTTGGAGAAATAATTAACAGCATCATTCTAGGGTGTAATTGTGATTTGTCAAGGTAATGATCATAAAACATTACATTTGTGACACATGCAAATCTGTGCCTCTAGCCAAATCCTTATAGAGCACATGTGAGGACAGATGTTGTGCATGAGGCATGCATAGGACTCGGGCAAGAATGCAGGAGATGAGGCAGTTACCCGTTCATGGCCCCAACCGCGCATGACCTAGTGGTCCATAGAGGATCATTCAGAGGAACTATATTAGTTCAGAAAGGTGCAATAACCGAATAAACAGCACCGTTAGTTAGAAACTGCTAACGGACAGGTCCGATCTATAGCTAGCAGGAAACAGTTTTCAGGTCTGCATTCTGGTCCCAGAGGATTCAAGGGGACAGAACAAGGAGCCATGGGTTAAGCAAAAGAGCATTTAAGTTGAATATCATTAAGAGTTTCCTGACCATGTGGAATCTGAGTCTCCTGCAACAGGAGGTGGAATCAGCACCCCCTTGGAGCGCCATCATGGGGAGACAGCAGGTACACAGCAGGCAGGAGGAGAAATAGGTTGTAGGGAACAATTTCGCAGTGCCCCTCAGGGATAGATAAAACGACCCCTCCTCTTCCTATTCCCACCCTTGCCTAGCACTGCGTCCTCCTCTGTCCTCTTCCACACAGCCTGACCAGACAATGCAAGTGCAAGAACTTTCTCCTCTGCAGCTCTCTTTGCCAAAGCCTCCGAGTTCTCCTCCCTTGCCACTGAGTTAATAACTCTGCAACGCATCTTGCAATCTGGTTTGAAGCTGGAGGTGCGTTGCATCATCTCTGCTGAGACACTGAAGACATTCCCCTCATCTCTCCCCCCAGAATCCCTCTCCTCTGCCCTCACGAGCCCCACCACAGTTTGCAGGGCACCAGCGATAGCTGGTGTGGAATTTGTTTTGTTAAGGCCACTTTTCAAGTAAGTCAGGATGAGCTCAGTGTCCAGCTAGTGTCTCCCCTCTCACCAAAACATGTTCTGCTGTCCCAGGCTACCTGGGAGCTATTGCTCAGTGCTCAAGGGCTGCCTCATTTGCAGTATCTAAATTCATTGCCATAGAAAGGCATCTGAGTACAGAAGATGCTCTAGAAAACCAGCCTCTATCCTGTAAGTGATATATTTAAGCTCTGTTTGGAATCCATATAGAATTATCCCAGGCACTAATGCTGTGCCTAGCTACACAATGCTTGCTAGTAGTCCATAAGCACGCAGGACAGAGGTCTAGGCTCCGCATTTCAGTTTTGTTAAAGGAGCTGGGAAGAGAGGCACTGACAATGTTATTGATTCTTTACTGAATGTTATCTTACATATGGGGGTCAGGCATCACATCCCCTGTATGTTGTGCCTGGGTTTGTTTTCCACCATCTTCTAAGGCCAATGTTTCCCAAATTTGGGATGCCACTTGTGTAGTGAAAGCCCCTGGCGGGCCAGGCCGGTTTGTTTACCTGCCGCATCCACTGCTCCAGGCCAGTGAGAGCTCCTGGAAGCGGCAGCCAGTACGTCCCTCAGCCTGCACCGCTTCCAGCAGCTCCCATTGGCCTGAAGCAGCGAACCGCAGCCAGTGGGAGCTGCGATTGGCCGGACCTGCGGACGCAGCAGGTAAACAAACTGGCCCAGCCCGGTCCGCCAGGGGCTTTCCCTGTGCAAGCTGCACCCCAAGTCTGGGAAACACTGCTATAAGGGCAGGTCTACACTGCAATGTAAGCCCAGAGTTCAAATTCAGGCTCAAGCCTAGCCCCCTTCCCTCTACACACAAATCGCATTAACCCAGGGCTCAGACCCAAGGTCCCAGGACCCCACAAGGGTTAAGGGTCCAAGCCTGAGTCAAGCCAGGACTCAGGGTTCAAGCCCTATTGCTTTGTAGTGTAGATTCAGACCCACTGGACGCACGCTCTGGGAATCCACCAACATATCCCACAGGCTGACTTTCTTTGTCCTGTGGACCGTCTCATTTTCCCACACCGCACCACAAACAAAGGGCTAGAGGAGCTATATTTTGGGAAGCCGCCAGGAAGTCTGGGATACAAGTAGTTGGACTGAGGCCTGCATAATGCAGTGTAGATACTGGAGACCCAGGTTGTTCAACAGTTCCTAACCTGGGGTTACAAATGAGTGTAGACACTCAAGCCAAGGTCTGCTAACTCAAATCCTATTAACCCTGAGTTTATAGTGCAGTGTAGACATACCTTTAGGGTCTATCTTCAGTACAGAGTTAGTCCAGGCTCTTATCCGGGCATTGCCCCCAACCAATCAACTCTCAAAACCCTCTGATCTGAGCTAAGTGGTGTTTTCAATCCAGGCTAGCTGGCCTGGGCAGGGGTGTAGGTTACAGCCCAGGTGCTGCTTTCACTCAGGTTGGTAACTTACCCACTTTGAAGTAGGCTGCAGGCTAAACCATTTGAGTATTGACAGTCCCCCAATTCTCCCTGTGCTCCTCGACAGACAGACAAGCCCTCTCACAATTCAAAGGGAAAGAATCTTCAAGCACCTCCGCTCACTGCGGGGCTGAGCACTATGGCATATGCCCCCTGGTCTCTCAGCAACACGCATGGGAAAACTCAGCACCAGTGCAGGTAACTTGGGTAGCGCTTTGCAGAAGGGCTGCTCACACCCAGACTAGGCTGATCTGGGTGCTCAGACCCCAGCACTGATCCCTCAGGCTGACTACATCCTCCCTCCAGTTCACCAGGGCAGTACCTTCACCCCCTCTTCCTGTCTCATGGGGCTGGTTGTCCTCACTCCAGGGCTTATGTTTCAGAACTATTAGCTGACAACTGCCTGCCCCATTCCACCACAGAGGCAATGCCACCTGCCAGAATTAGTGAGCTCTCCTGTTCTCACACACTAGAGCCAGGGCCTTCCCAGTGCCAGAAGAATTACACGCAAAGGGAGAACAAGCTGCTTCACAAGACAAAGCAGCCGAGACGAAACCTGGCTGGTGGCAGCAGCAGCAGGGATTTTGTTCACAAACACCCTCCTTAATGTCATGTCCTTGTTACCATCAGTCAGAACTGAGCCCTGGGTTCCCCAGCGAGAGCTTTAGGCCTCCAGAAGCAATTAGTGCAACTGCTCGATCACTGCATTTCCGCTCACACAAACAAAACCTTGTTCACTGGGACCAAGCTACGTTGAAGGCCGCCAACAAAGAACTGCATTTGGTCCCCTAGTCCTCCTCTAAGCCCACGTCCACACTACAGGGTAAAATCGATGTTATTAAAATCGATTTTATAAAGCAGGCTTTATAAAATCGATTTTGCGTGTCCACACTAGGGCTACTTACATCGATGTTGAGCGTCCATGTTCCCTGGCGTCCATCTTTTCCCTGAGCGTTGCACTCTGGGTACCTATCCCACAGTTCCTGCACGGGTCCCTGCCCTTTGGAATTATGGGTTACTAGCCCAGTGCATGATGGGATCAAAGTCCCCGTCCTGGGTGGTTCTGGGTACAGCCCCCCCCCCCTTCCTGTAAACGGCACACAGTCAGTTCGCGCTGTTTTTACTGGCTGCAGTGAGGGAAACGCCATTTTGCAGCAAGCATGGATCCAGGTCTGCTCTTGTCCTTGATCGCGAATGCTGTAAATAATTCACGCATTCTCGTTCTATCACTGCTGACCCATGATGCAGAAATGCAAGAGAGAATGCTTGAATGCGGGGACGACAGCGATGACGAACTGGAGAACGAGTTTTCTGACTCCCCGGGCCCCTGCACGTTGGAGCTCCTGATGGTTATGGGTGAGGTTCTACCCGTTCCGCGCCGCTTTTGGGCACGGGAAACAAGCACTGACTGGTGGGACCGCATAGTCCTGCAGGTGTGGGACGATTCGCAGTGGCTGCGGAACTTTCGCATGCGTAAGAGCACTTTCTTTGAACTTTGTGACTCGCTTTCTCCTGTCCTGAAGCGGCATAATACCAGGATGAGACCAGCCCTCACAGTGGAAAAGCGAGTGGCAATAGCCATATGGAAGCTTGCAACGCCAGACAGCTACCGGTCAGTCGGGAATCAATTTGGAGTGGGCAAATCTACTGTGGGGGCTGCTGTGCTGGAAGTATCCAAAGCAATCATTAAGCTGCTGCTTCGAAAGGTTGTGACTCTGGGAAACGTGCAGGCCATTGTGGATGGCTTTGCTGCAATGGGATTCCCTAACTGTGGGGGGGCCATAGAGGGAACCCACATCCCTATTTTGGCACCGGAACACCAGGGTGCCCAGTACATTAACCGCAAGGGGTACTTTTCGATGGTTCTGCAAGCCCTGGTGGATCACAAGGGACGTTTCACCAACATCCACGTGGGATGGCCAGGAAGGGTTCACGACGCACGTGTCTTCAGGAGCACTACACTGTTTAAACGGCTGCAGCAAGGGACCTACTTCCCTGATCAGAGAATAACAGTTGGAGATGTCCAAATGCCTATAGTTATCCTTGGGGACCCAGCCTACCCCTTGATGCCCTGGCTAATGAAGCCATACACAGGCAGCCTTGACAGTGCTCAGGAGTTGTTTAATTACAGGCTGAGCAAGTGCAGAATGGTGGTAGAATGTGCATTTGGCAGGCTTAAGGCGAGATGGCGAACGCTTCTTACTCGCTCAGATCTTAGCCAAACCAATATCCCCTTTGTCATTGCTGCTTGCTGTGTGCTCCACAATCTCTGTGAGAGCAAGGGGGAGGCCTTTATAGCGGGGTGGGAGACTGAGGTAAACCACCTGGCCGCTGATTATGCGCAGCCGGACACCAGGGCAATTAGAAGATCTCACCAGGATGCTGTGCGCATCAGAGAAGCACTGAAAAGTAGCTTCCTCATGGGCCAGGGTACAGTTTGAATGCTGATTTTCCTTTCAATTGATTGCTGCCCTCCCCGTCTATGCGGTGTTGCTGCTGCAAGATACTTTGCCTGCAGCATTCCTCAATTGCTTGCTTAGGTTACTTGCGAGAGCTGTCCATTGGAAAACATATAATTCTGTATTTCCCAATTATTACCTACCTCCACCATTAGCTGCTTCCGTCTGCTGCTAGGCACAGTACCTGCAACCTTCCTTAACTGCTTTTTTATTGAAAATAAAGTTACTACTATTTGTTACAAGAATTGTGTTCTTTATTTAAAATCAGACCCTTTCATCAATCAAGCATCATGCTTGTTGTTACAATACTGTGCATGAAATTTCATAACTCAGCGTTCTATGGGGGACGGAGCGAGGGAGGTTTGAAAGAAGAAAGTGCATCAGAGAAGACAGAACAAGAATTCTCATGGACCAGGTTACGGTATGGCTGCTTTCTTTGTTTTCCCTTTATTACCCATATCCCCAATTGTCAAATCCTGATGCTGATAACTAGCTTCCGTGCAGCTTTCCAAAGCTGCTTGCTTTAGTTCATTACCAAACTACAGTCACACTGCCTTAATAGCATGACCTGAGAGTAAAAATAGGCAAAGGTGCCATGGGAGAAGTTTGGATCATTAGAGGAGGGAAAAAAACAGGACACAAAGGGCTTTTCAATCTAATGAAAGCCTTCTGGTTGGAGTGTCCGCAGCAGTGGAGGGGGCTGGTGCAGAGAGCCTTCCCCCACGCGTTCTTACACGCCTGGTTCTGGAAGGTGTGGGACAGGGTGAGTACTGAGGGAGGTTATACACGGGCTGTAGGGGCATTCTGAAACCACGGAGCTCTTGCAGCATATCGCGGAGGATGTCAGTCTGATCACGAAGAAGATCCAGAGTTGCTGCTTGCCAGCGCTGATCTTCCTGCCACCTGACATCATTTTTGGCGTCCCTCCTGTCTTCGCGTTGGTCCCTCCTGTCTTCGCGTTGACTGGCAGCCTCCCTGTACTTTGCGACCAATTGCTTCCAGTCTCCCTGCAGAGCTCTCTCTGTACGGGTTACTGCCATAATTTCGGTGAACATGTCCTCACGCGTCCTCCTTTTCCTCAGTCTTCTTATGATACCCCCCCCCACGTAGATGAGAAGCGAGAGGGAGGCTGGAGAAATGTGCAGCTGTGTGTGGGGGGGGTGGGGTTTGGAAAGAGTGATAAAAGAATCATAAGAGACACATTTCACACAACCATGCATACAGTCTTTCTCCTCACTGACCTGTGCCTGTTACCGAACCTTGAACATTTTACTTTACCACAAGGTCACCTTAGGATTCCTTTAATACTTATTGCTTGTGGCTGAGGACAGAGAGTTCTGCTCAGACGCAGGTCAGGGGAGCACACAGACCGTGCCCGGAGAAAATGGTAAGTTAATAATGGCTAGTAATCCCTGTAGTAGATTGTACTGGTAATCAAGCTACTCTCCTTCCCTGCTTTGCTCTCGCGGTCCCCGAACAAGCAGGTCTCCTTGCCTGCGGTTTGCTCGGTGGTTCGGGGAACGCGAGAGCAAACCGCGGCGAAGCTGGTCTCCTTCCCTGCTTTGCTCTCGCGGTCCCCGAACAAGCAGGTCTCCTTGCCTGCGGTTTGCTCGGTGGTTCGGGGAACGCGAGAGCAAACCGCGGCGAAGCTGGTCTCCTTCCCTGCTTTGCTCTCGCGGTCCCCGAACAAGCAGGTCTCCTTGCCTGCGGTTTGCTGGGTGGTTCGGGGAACGGGAGAGCAAACCGCGGCGAAGCTACTCTCCTTCCCCGGTTTGCTCTCGCGTTCCCCCAACAAGCAGAATGAATCCGCCCTGTTACAATGGAGACTTTTCTAAAAACCACCTCATGGGTCACTGTTTTAGGAAAGGTTTTTAATCTACTTGGTCAGTGACTCTAAGTACAGGTAGTGATTTGAAGCACCCAGTAAAAAAGGCTTACATTAAACCGAAGCTCTTAGTAAAAAAAATTACACTCATCAGAGGACGGTCCCTCAGCTTCATTTTCTGGAGTACTGCCTTGAGATGGCTGGCAGGGAACCTCAGTAAGGGTGAGGAAAAGATCCTGGCTGTTTAGGGGGATAAAATGCTCTGTGCTCTCTGCTGGAGCCTCCTCCTCTTGGTCCTCATCATACTGATCATCGCCATCAAATAAATCTTCCGTAGTTGCAGGAATCACGACACCCACCTCTGAATCAACAGACAAGGGGGGGTTCGTCGTTGCGCTGTTCCCCAATATTGCGTTAAGCTCGTCGTAGAACCGGCATGTTTTGGGGGCAGAGCCTGACCTGCCCTTTGCTGCTTTGGTCTTCTGATACGCCTGTCTGAGCTCTTTCACTTTCACTCGGCACTGTAACGAGTCCCTGGTATGTCCCCTCTCCCGCATCGCATTAGAAATTTTTTCAAAGGTTTTCTCATTTCATCTGCTCGAGCGCAGTTCTGAAAGCACTGACTCTTCTCCCCATACAGCTATCAGATCGAGTAACTCCTGTGTGCTCCATGCTGGAGCTCTTTTCCTATTTTCAGGAGACTGCATTCTTCTCTCTGCTGCTGAGAGCTCCACGCTGTGCAAGCAGGAAATGGAATTTCAAACTTCCCGGGGCTTTTCCTGTTTACCTGGCCAGCAGAAGAGTACCTTTACCTGTGTAGAGCGGCCACTAGAGCACTGTGGGATACGTCCCGGAGGCCATTAACTTCGATGGCCGTCCACACTATCATAAAATCGATTTTAAAAAATCGATTTTGGGGTTACTCCTCTCGTTTTGATGGAGTTCCAAAATCGATTTTAGGGACCCTTAAAATCGATTTTATGCACTCTGTAGTGTGGACGGTTACAGCTTTAAATCGATTTAGAGCTCTTAAAATCGATTTAAAGCTCTAGTCTGGACCTGGCCTAAGAGGCAGCACAGCTTACTGGTCTGAGCACAGGACAGGGAGTCAGGATTCTTACATTCTATTCCTGATTCTGAGTCTCTGTGGGGCCTTGGGCATGTCACCTCACCTCAGCTAACACCATCTGCCTTCATCAGAGGAACAGAATGGAGGCGCTGTTTGTGCATTGTTACGCTCTGCACACATGCTGTTATAACCACATCCTACCCTCGTGTCCCTTAACTGTGTCGTCCCTGCCCCACTTTTGCCCAGGATCAGACAGCAAAGCGATTGTATTAATAAACCTTTGCGCTGCTTTAGCACCTTTCATCAGACAATCATAAGGCATTTCACAGACACTAACCGTTGTGACACCCCTTCAAATGAGATGTGGCATTTTAGAAACTGAGGCACCAAAGGTCTAATTACTCCTCGGCCTTTCACCCTGTGTCATGTACACCCAACAGAGCAGGTGTAACCCACCACCCAAGGATGAGTGCATGAGGAGGGAATTCTAATTCAGCAGCACTTTACACTCTGTTGACACAGATGTAAATAATTCCCGGTACTGAAATACAACCACTTCTGGGGTGGAATGCAGCAGCTGCAAGGCAAGGCCCCAGTCCCTTGCTTTAACCACTAGACCAACCTGTCTCTCCCTTTAGCTCCAGTGGAAGGTTTCAGACTGACATCCCCGGAGACTAAAGTCATCTATTTCTCCCCACAGATGGGCTGTTTCTTTGTTATTGTTGAGCTGGGTGTGTGGCTGGCGATCTCACCCGCTGCCAGTGTGCCAGCTTCCTTCATGAAGTCATGGCTAAAACAGTCCTTTGCATCAGAGAGGCGGTCCCTGCTGCTGCTCGTTAGAGACTTATCTGCTGTGCATCAGGAGCATATGCTCTGGATTAGGGACTATTACCATAAACCTGTTCATGTTTCATTACCCTGCAGCTCTGGGATTGAGGGCTTCCCAAGGGAAAAAGCTGCTTCCTGAGAATTTCAATTGCAGCACAAGCCTCAGGACAGGCCAACATCGCCTGACTTAGGAGGTGGCCTTAGGGGACCCAAAGAGCCAACTCTTGGACAGAGCTAGCCGAGGCAGTGAGAGCCATCCTGGCTTCTGGATGAAGGACACTTGTTTTATTCCTCTTAGTCTTTCATATGAAAGCATGAGGTCCTGACCCGCTATGGTCAGTAAAGATCGTACGGCACTTTCTTCAAGAATCAAGGTGCTACGCCCAGCATCCGGGCCAAATCCCAACTCATTAAATTACATTCTGCCTTATTCAATTCCCTCTGCGGGTTCAAATGGACAGAGGGTGGTTCTTCACTTCTTGCACCAGGCCCAGACTCCCAGAGGGACAAAGGGTATACAGAGCTCCAGGCCGCACCAGATGGCACGATTAACGACAGAGATGCAGGTAGGGTGGCTACTCATACATCCCCACAACAACGGACACATCGGTACTTCTAGGAATGACGGGGCCTGCCCCCATGGTGCACCCACGTGTGCACACCACAGACAGGAGGCCATTTTGAAGAGGGTGCCGCCCTGCCCCCGCTTGCATGACCCCACGAGCACAGACCAGCGAGGTCACCCCGGCACCGTGGTGATACCAGACAAAGCCATGTCTAGTGTTGTCTCAGTATTGGACAGGGGACAAACCATCTAAAAACAGGACTGTGCATCCTAAAACCAGACCAATAGCCTGCCTAGATATGGTGGGGACTAAGGAGCCAGGGCCCTGTATCCCAATTCTGACCCCACAGCCCCCTGCTACTCCATTCCCTAGCCCCACTTCCAGCACCTGCAGCTGAACTCATATACCTTAGTCCTGAACCACAGCCCTCCTGCTGCCCCAGTCCTGCCCCCTTTCCCCTCCTCACCCACACACACTTAAAACAAAAAGGTTCCCTGTGAATCAAAATTTAGGAGTTCTCTTTTCTATGCCAGATGCTTTTTTCCATTTTAAATGCAGACGTGATTCCCCACCCCTATCCCCACCCCCCACCGAGGTACCTCCTCGGACTATCACAAAAGCTGTAAAAACAAAAGTTAAGATTTGCAAACTTCAAAGTGTCAGAAGGTCTTTGTGCTCCTTGAGCAGTGATGAGCTTTTGGCAACAGATTCCATGTCCTGCCCCCCGCCTGAGCTCTTCTTGTCCTCTCCCTCCTCTGCACTCCCTCCCCCACCCCACCCCCACTTTATCCTCCTCCGTTTCCCTCAGCCTTTCCCTCCCTCCTAAGCTACTTCAGGCACTAGTTTTCCCACACGCACCAGATAGTATGAAACCTGCTGTGCTGCTGCTGCTCCCAATGAGGCGGGGAGATGGAGCCAATCTTTCTTGGACTTGTTTTCAGCTCCCACGAAGCATTTGTTTTTCTAAATGGCTCCCAAGGAGCCTGAACTTTGATCCTCCAGCGTTTTGGCTCCTCAGATGTTTATGAAGCTTGAGCAACTGGGCAGTGATGCCCAGCTGGGCTGGAATAATGCCAACCTGCCCGCCCCCTCCCCAGCGGAACGCTGTTTCGAAGGGCCTTGGGGCCCAGCAACTGAAGGTTGTCTGGCAGATTGGAAGAGGCCTGCCCCGGTCTCCCTATCTTCACAGTGCTGCCACAGAGGATTTAAAATCTCTCTCCTTGGCCTGCTTGGAGCCTGTTCTCCACAGCAAAGCCACTGGCTCCGAGCAAGCTATTGCCAGATAGCTTATTATGTGCCCATTGCTCTTATTCCTTCCATTGCAGAAAAACCACAGCCTGTCCTGCCTGAGCTGCCAGCAGCAACAGCCCTCCACCGCCATCTGCCCCACGCCCCAAGGGGGGGAGATTTCCACTACCTCAGCCCAAGCTCAGCCCTCAATGACCCATCAGAAGGAGCAAACACCCCCGGCAGCTGACTCCCTCCAACAAAGTCACCTGGTAGTGATATTAGCAGCCTTTCGAGATTATAATGTTTTCATTTCCTGCAGTTGGTCATCATTGCTTGGAAGCGTCAAAGAAAAAAAAATCTGTCGCTTTTCTGAACACGTTTCCCCCACAAAGTGGACCCGCTGGTGTGTTATTGTAGGATTGTGGTCAGGAGAGCTGGAGATGCACATGCCAGTGTGTGGGCACGGGATTGCTCATGAGTGCTGGGCAGTTGGTACTGCAGAGTGCTTTGTGGGAAGGGGATGGTTGGTTTGCACAAATGACACTGTCTAGATACAGCCAGGTCTAGGAGGAAGGAGGAGGGGGAAGAAAGTATCACTGATCAAACCTAGCCCTCCCTCCCCCAAAACACTCTCAACTTTGGCAGTGTCCTTTTAACAAGGGTGTGGGGGGGGGGGTTCTAAATACTGTAGAAGGAAACAGGGCAGTGAGAGACTCTGTTAAAGGAGCTATGGCATTTTGGTTAGGATTTCTGGCAGACCCAGCTAAGGAAACAACTGTTTGGACCTAGATGCAGAATGGAAATGCCTCTACCCCCAGTGGCAAAGTGGCATACTCAATATTCCACTCCACGTATGCCCTATGTAAGTGCATAAACTGCGCTGTGAATTATCCTCTCAGCACCCATGTGGGAGCGATATTTACAGTTAGTCATTTGAAAACAGTGTGTCTAGGGTTTTGCTTGTTAAAGGATCCAAAGGAGATGCACAGAACATGCTTACTTTTAAGCAGCCTCCTTTAACAGTCAGATGGTTTTTTTGACTGCCCAATAAATTTTAACTTCATGCACAAGATGGGCAATGGCGACCTCCAGTGGTCTACTTTCAGCACTGTGAGAGGTGAAGCTGCCTGTCTTCTTTTTAAGATCAGCTGATTGGCTAAGAAAGAAGGCTGCAGCCGTCCGGTTAAGCACAGATCTCTGTATCATAAGGCAACGTCCCACTGAGGGTACCCGGAGCGCCTCTCTTATTGAGATGGGATAAGTACACACATGACAAGCATGATAAATTTCTGATTTTAGAGTACACCAGACTATTTCCAAAGCATTCCGAAAGGCCAGTGCTTAACCGACAGGTATCAAATCTTGCAGGAGCATTCAAGGAATCCAGAGGCCATTCCAGTTCATAATTGCAAAGAAGGAACGAGAAGCAAAGCCAAGTTCAAGCTCCTGATGGCGCCTCCTCTTTCTGTAGTGAGGCTGAAAATTCATTTACTAGGACATGGCCTCCCTTTTGGTGCCATTTAGGGTCACAGAGCAATTTCAGTGCCAGAAAGCAGATCCTCAGCAGAGAAAACATCTCAGTACGTTCCTGGATTCTTTGCAAATCCTAACTCAAACTTCGCTTTTTCTTCCCAGGCAGCTGCATGGGCTGAGAGGTCCCAGTACCAGCCCGGCTTCAGAGTAAATATCACCCCCGACTATCAGAGGATGCAATCTGCATGTTAACACAGAACTCAATGAGAATGGAGACACGGGCACGAGACAGACAGACCAGGGTGAGACTAGAGCACGCCAAATGGCAGAGACACGGAGTGGCAGGGAGAGAAAGTCTGAGCACGGAACACAATCTCTCAGTTCTTGGAGCCAGCTAGTGGTGCTGCAGCTATTAAGATACTTCCAATGTTCTCATGGCAACGGTGGCACCACGGGCATCAAAAGGCATCAGCAGCCAGCACCAAGCCAAGGGGGAAAAGCCCACCCCACCAAGCCGGCACAGTCAGTTATCAGGGGAAGTGACTGGGGAATCCAAGAGACTCAGAAGCAAGGGAAGTTCATCTGCGTGACGAATGTGGACGTTGTTGCATGCCAACACACAGAGACTCCTCTGGGGGCTGGCTC
Organism: Gopherus flavomarginatus; assembly: GCF_025201925.1. Classification (NCBI taxonomy): domain Eukaryota; kingdom Metazoa; phylum Chordata; order Testudines; family Testudinidae; genus Gopherus; species Gopherus flavomarginatus. The sequence continues at coordinate 78,333,214 of NC_066625.1, read as the reverse complement.
ACTCAGCAGCCCACAACAGCTGGGACTTAAGCGCTATTGCTATATGCCAGACTGGGTTTTTATTAGAGTTTTCTGCTTTGTGGGGCGGCATCTCGTGCCTGACTGAACTGGGGGAGCTCTGCCAGTCCTACGGCACATGCTTGGCTGGCCCCAGGCAGGCCCCACTTGTCTGCCGGGGTCTATCCACCCTACTGATCTGTGGGAGTTAGTGACTGGGAGATGAGCCCCTCCTCACACAGATACATAGAATGACCTGGCCACGGACCCAAGGAGAAGTGGCAGGGACAAGATGGCCCAACACACGCTGTGCAACAGAAGGGCTGTATCATCCCCTTGCCAGGAGCCAGAAGGCTGCACTACAAATGTGTCCTCCCTGATAGCTGAGCAGAAGCCACTAGCTGGCCAAGCCCACCAGCCACAGCAAGAAAGCAGGGGGCACGGATCAGCATTCATGTTGCTCGCCCTGTCAGTGCCAACCCCAGGCAACCCAAATGATCCAACCAGTGGATCAAATTCAGTGAGGAATCCTGGTCACGTGCCACCTGAGGCATGTGGCGCATACGCTACGAAGAAGAAGCAACAAAGTCATGAGGAGGAGGGTGGGGGCAGAGCACTTTCTGAGCTCTGGTCTGACAGAACCAGGGGCTACACCAGCCTACTGAAGAAGAGGCCAGTGGGAGCGCTCCATGAGCCACATTCACACTTAGAGACCTGGCAAACTGAGTAACCTCTGGAAGCTGGAATGAAGCTCAATTCAGATTCAATGCCGAGAAGTTTGTATCCTTTTCCAAAGCTGCCAGCTGCCCAGAGATACCCCAGCCTGGCCCAGAGCAGCCTGCCCCTACTTCCTGCCAGGATCCCCCATCACAGCTTTCCCCGCCCCTGAGGCAGCAGGGCCTGGAACCTTGCGAGGCTCAGGCCCCCATACACACCTGGAAGTTCGAGAGACTCGGAATTACAATCCCCTAAGCCGTGCAGTGTGCCCATCTGCAATAGGGCATCCTTACCAGAGTGCCCCCTTGCAGCACTGCGCAGTGCAGCAGTTGCTCAGACTCAGTTTCCCTATTAGTCTGCTGCTGTTCCTCCAGCCTCCAACACCTTCTGGGTCGCAATGACTTAGCCCTCTGGTCAGGTCACTGACAGGTCTACTTCCACCAGGAGACCCAAAGCCCAAAACAAGTAGACAAGCACATAAACTCTTCCCTTTCCCCTGGAGACCATATCAGCAACAGCCTTCTTCGCTGCAAGCAGAACTCCCCAGCCTCTCCCCCAGCTGAGCAGGGCTTTCCTTTTCTGCTCCTCCCTGGGAGTCCCACTCCTGCCCCATGTGTTGCAGGGCAGGTTGACTGGCCTCCAGTAGCCCGTTAACCCTTTCCTGCCTTGCGAGGCATCTATGTGCCCCTTCACCCCATCCTAATGGGCAGCACAGGGAACAGCAAGGCTGTGCATTCAAAACCCTGAGCCAGCACTTGATGGAGGTAAATAAAAAGTTCAGTGAAAACCCCCAACAATTCCACTGCAGAAACAAAATTTCTTGGTCACTGCAACTGAACTGTCCCCAAATTACCTGTCTGACCCCTACAGACTGACGAGCAGGGGGTGGGCGGAGAAGGAAGGGGGGCAGCCAGGTAGTCCTTTCACTCCCCCGGAGGAGCTGCTCCCTGGAGTACAGGTCCGTGAGGGGTAGGCAGAGGAGATGCTGCTTGTTTCAGGGCTCAGCACTTTTTTACAGCCAGACTAGCTGCTGCAGCCCTGAATGCCTAGGGCATCACTCCAACTGCAAGGCCATGCAGAGGGTCAGGATGTCTGCTGTCCCCTCACCGGTATGACCCAGAGCAGAGTCTGCTCACTCCGAGCACAGGGTTTCTCAGTTCATCTCATTCTGTAAGTGACCTGGTGAGAATGGGACTAGCCTCCCCTCCCAATACCCCAATGTTCGGATCTCAAAATAGGTCATCCCGGGGACCATGGGGAAAGGCTCAGAGCACCACTAGTGGTCCATAAGCCACGGGCATAGCCTGGTACACTCCATACAAGGGTCCTGGGTGCAAAACTTGCATTGCAGCAGCATAAGGAGTCGCACGTACCCAGAGACTTGGGCTCTGCAGGATGGGAGGACTCCACCCTCTGGCCTATCAGCTCCGAGACAATTGAGGGGTGCAAGGCAAGCGCAGGGTCTCTGGGGAGCACCTCCTTCCCCCATTATTCCCTCGCTGGCTGCCAGCTCATGGCTAACACAGTCAGGAGTTAAAGGGCTCGTTTGGCCTGTATTACCCAGCCCAGCAGAAAGCAACAGAGTCCTCCTGCATGCACAGCTGCCTGTCCAGGGAGCTCCTTTCCTGCAATGAGACACTCTGCCTCTCTGGCTGGCAGAGCAGCAGGGCTGAGCTGCTGGGATCACCTCCTACAGCAAGTGGGCAGATGCTCCATCCTCACAGCCTGTTAAAGGCTCACTCTCAAGCCGAGGGGATTTTGCACCAGCGTTTCCATGGCTTCCATTAGCACCAGGGCAGCACGAGGCAGAGCAAGGAGGGAGCAAACGGGAAGAGAACCAACCCCAGGGAGAAGCAGAGCACACTGCCAACAGGGTGTGTGGCTGTCCAGACCCAGGGATCATGGCTCTCTCTGCACACGGTGCCCTTTGGAACAGCAGGGCCGGTCAGCTACGCATCACTACAAACTGCGGAGTTGACACAGGCACCAGCATAGCTGGACAGGGGGTCCTGCAACATGAGAGCCCCAGCTGCATGGGAGACGAAGGGAGAACAGGAGCTGATCCCCAATACACTGCGGTACCCCTAAGGGCCAGGCCGGGTGTCTTCATTTCCCTCCGGGGTGATGAGCTTCCGCTTTCCTTCCCTCCCAGCCCTCAATAAAAATAAAAGACGTTTAAAACAAACTGGAGTTTGGCTGGTTTGGGGCAGGCAACAGCCTTTAGCCTGGCAACTACAGCATTTGGGTGTAAGCGCTGTGATCCCAGGACCAGTGGCAGTCTGATGATTCATATTGAGTGTATCTGGGGACAAATCGACACTTGATACTTTCCCAGTGTACCCCTGGAATCTTGCCCTTCCACCAGGGCAAGCCACAGCCCTACAATATCATCTGTTGTCTTGGAGTCCATCGGCCTCCCATCACACGCATTGTCCTTCCAAGGGTGCCCAAGCCCAACCCCGCCTGTGCACACAACTGGCCCAGCAAGGCTGTTACTGCACCACGGCCCTCACTGCTCTGCTCAGGAACAGTCTGCAGGGCAGGGGGCGCAGGGGGGTCACCAAGGAATGGAACCCAGATCAGCATGAAGAGGGATGCTCCCTTTCCATAGCTCTGCCCACAATCGGAGCATCAAGGCGGTGTGTGGGGCCAGCCAGTTCCCATCGCCTTGACGTTGGGGCAGGAGCAGGTCAGGCCAGTTGAGTAATTCTCCCAGACGTTAGGCAGCCCTAACCTTACAGCACCCCCTGCGCTAGCAGGTATTTGATACCCCAGGAGCAGCTTGGCTGGATCCTGTTTTTAATCTCCTTCCATTGCTTCCCCTGCAAAGTCCCTGGTGTGGGCGGAGTTTGGCAGTATCCACAGATGTAGGGTGGTGTGAAATAGACACCACGGTCAGGAAACTGCTGACCAGGCTTGAGACATTGAGATTAGGGTCATCCATGTGCTGCTCTCCAGTCGCTGCTGCCAGGGGAGGAGAACACTCAAGGGTCTGTGACGTCCCATGTGAACAATCAGAAGACACAAAGGGCTGAAATATTACCACAGCTGCTAATGGGCATGACACAACACCCAGGGGGATGCGATCAGCCCCAAACCACACCATTACTGTGGGGGGAGGGAGTCTGTGTCATCATCAGAGCAGGGATTCAGGACTCCAGGGTTTTGTTCCTGGTTCTGCCACTAACTCAATGCAGGCAAATCCCTTCCCTTTCTGTGCCTCAGTTTCACCCATCTGTAAAAGGAGACTAAAATAAAAGTGACCCAACTGGTGTGGACTGTGAAGCGTCCTCACCTCCAAGCAGCTTCCTGTTGTTATTATAATGAAAGGGGTTAGAGGAAAGCAAAGCCATTATTATACTCTGCCCATTGGGAAAACTGGCCAGCACGGGGCTACAATTTATACCAATTGCAAGGTATTAGCCTAGCTTAGGGAGCCATCCCTTCTCCAAAGGCTGTAGGTTACTCAGATCTTACATCAGGACTCGACTCCTAACCTTTGCTGAAAGCTCACTGGGGTCCTAGCTGGTGGGGGAACATGGCCCTTCAAAAGAGACCTTAACCCAACCTCTCTCCTGGGCTGTCCACTTATAGAACCCAGGGCATTTCATGCAGCTGAAGACAACCCCAGCATCCCCCCCACCCCAAACAACAGTCACCCTCCTTACTCAGCAGTCTTTAACATCCCTGGGCCATCACCCAGTGCAGCATGACTGATGTGTTTCTCTGCCCAGACAGGCTCTAGCTCACTGCTGCAGAGTGCCTGGAAACACCTTAAGTCTGAAACGTGCTGTGGAAACTCAGCTCTTTGTGTTTATGAAGCCCTGTAACACCTGAGTGGGAAATATGTCTTCTCCACAGAGGCTGACAGCACAGTGAGTGATGGACCAGAATGCACGCATCACAGGTGCCAGCGTGCTGTTCCCACCCACCCTGCCTCTAGGCTTATGTTAAGACCCCTGCTCTCCTTCACTGCATCTGGGCAAATACCCTCTCCTGCATCCCACCTCCACTGATTAGCCAATCCCAGTGTGGCCATGTGCACCTCTGTCTCCATCCCCAGTTCCGGTCGTGCTAAACATCTGTATTCAAGACAGCCACGTCAATCACCTTGTCAGCAGCCAAAGAACCTCTATGACATATGGCCTAGTGACACCACTAGCAACCGCTATATGGAAGAGGCTCTTTCCGTGTGAAGCTCGAGTATGCAAATAAGGGCCTTGCAGACCCGCCTTTTGAGGCACCCAGACGGCTCAGCGCAAACAACCCCAGAAGGAAGTTATGTTATGAGCAGACACAGGAGCACTTTCCTATTGGCACTGGAGAGCAGTTTAACCCGGGTGTGAACAACAGCTCTGCAGCCCTTCCACTGTTTACTATGATGGCCACGTTTCACCCATTTGAGGGCCACGCTGGTGAAGCACTGGCTCTCCAGCAGCTCAGTCCAGCTGGCATGAAATGCAGCTGAATACAGCCAATGCCCCGAGACCCCACAGAAATGGGCATAGTGGTACTAACTAAACTAAGAGACATCCCAGCATGCAATGCAAGCAGGGCTCTCAGTTTAGAATGGAGCATTATGGGAACCACCAACTCACCCAGCCCACCTCCAGGTTAAAGAACAGCCACAGATTGCATGGCTGAGCCATGTGGGCTGTGTTTGGCGCGTGAGCCATTCTTTGCCCAGTGCCCAGCCATATATGGCTATACCGGGCCACCCATAGCTCCACACCCACGCAAACACCTTCCGCACTTCTCGATCACTTTTGGTGTGGTTTGCTTCTGACACAGCAGCTAACTCTCTCTGCCTTGCATGCACGCAGTGGAGCAGAATCACTCCCTCGGTGGATTGGTGTGACGGGGGAAAGGGTGCGGAGCTGACAGCCATGTCTATAGCCTGTATGGTGATGGTGTGACAGCACACGCGCAGCCAATACAGTGAATAAGATTACAACAAATATAAAATAATGATACAGCTGTCAAGACAGATTAGACTGCACAGTGGAAAAAACTGCAGGGCTGTTTAGTCACAACAATATGAGATTAATTTATCAATACAGCTTATGCGGCACTGGAGAGATAGCAAATTGAATAAGTGAATCTCCTCCACACCTTGCATGGGGATGGAATCTCCTGAGCTGATCCGCACAGAGGTCTGAAGGCCAGCAAGGATCTGCAGGCAAAGTACAAGGCCAGTCAGCTCCCGAGGAGAGAGGGCACCCATACGCAGACTACACATGTGGAGGACACAACTGCATGTACATCTTGCACATGCGAACAATACACACCCTCAGACACACATAGCCTTGCACACACACACACATGCATAAACTTTCACACACCCACAGACATGTACAAACACATGCACGCTCCAATGCACAAAAGGAGCAGACCCACTGTGTTAGCAGAAGCGAAGGCCACTTCAGGGCAGGGGCAGAGCGAGTCATTGGGGACACAGGAGAACTCTGGAGAACTTCACCCAGGGCCTGTGTTGGCAAAACCTAATGAGCAAGTCTTGGGGAGAGGCTTGTTTTTAATTTGCAAATTTTAACTAAGAGCGACAATAACGATGGGTTAAAAATGTGCAGATAAATAAATAGCTGCAGTGATAATTAGCCAAGGATTCTACGTGTGAAGGTGAGAGCTCAGCAGCAGATGCAGATATGAAGGAAGCACCAGTTTCTATAAATATTGAAATCTGGTAATTATCATCATTAGAACTAGTTGTGATGTTATCTGCTGCTCAAGCCCCACAAGTAAGAATAGCATTTATTTGCCACACTTAGAATGTCTAAAATTGCTTCCTTGTGCTCCTCTGTGATTCTGCACTGTCCCTTTCCTGCTCCCAGACCTTCTCACCCAGTGACACTGCACCTTTAAGGCTGAAAGGCAGGACAGATCTGAGCTGGGGAGTAGTGGGGGCACAAGAGCAAGAACCACAGATCCCATCACCCCCTATGCTAATCCACAGCAGAAACTGATGACAAGCCTTGGTCAGTAACAGAAATCATACCATGGAAGACCCATGATGGAGATATACCCATCTCATAGAACTGAAAAGGACCTCGAAGGGTCATCAAGTCCAGTCCCCTGTCTTCACAGCCGGACCAAGTACTGTCCCAGACAGATTTTTGCCCCAGATCCCTAAATGGCCCCCTCAAGGATTGAACTCACAACCCTGGATTTAGCAGGCCAATGCTCAAACCACTGAGCGATCCCTCCCCGCTCTGGTATCCCTGGGTAGAGAGCTTGAGGGAAGGGGCTGAACAAACAGTAGCTCAGCAGGACCCTCCAAGATCCCTGCCAGATTGCTGCCATCAGATGACTCCAGCTGGTGCTTCCGCAGCTTGGGAGATGGCTCTGACCAATCTCTCAGAGATTTCCTGCTCAAGTGGGTCATCAAGAAGCCCCACAATAAAATAGGAGCAGGTATCTATTGTGCCCGAGTTATCAGGTGCCATTCAGGGTCAGGCCAGCAGCATTCTCCAGCTGCTGGGCTCTATCCCCTATAAGGATGCGGGTCCGATGCTCCCCCCATCTAATGCTGGATTAGATTAGTAAACCCTCCAGGTTAGTATCCCAATCCTGACACTGCCCAGTGCCACAGTCAATAGGGAAAGGTGCAAGAAGCAACGCGGTGGGCAAGCTATGGAATAACCTGAGCTCTGCTGAGTTCTTCCTCACTCAGTTACAGAGCGCAGCCTCCCAGGGCTTTCTCCCCAAAGGCCCAGCTCCTCCAAAGCCGCTGACCCTCAGGGCATCTCCCCTGGTGTGTCTTCTCTCCGGCCTCCTTCAGGAGTCTCCTTCTCCTCAGCAGCCATCCCCATTTGAGAGAACTCCCAGCTACCTCTCTCCTGGGTCTCCTCTCCCTGCAGTCCCTGCTTTATAGGAGCCACCCAGCTGCATCTAATCCTTAATTACCTCCCCCCCACACCTCCAGAGGCCAGAGAATGGGTGACCTGGGCTCTCTGGCTCCCCTTTAACCTTGTCGCAGCTAGTGGGGGGTTTATACACCCCACCACAGGTCTCATTGGCCCTCTCTGCATCTAATCCCTTTCAGAATCCTGATCAATTCTGGACCTCAACAGCATCTCATGGCAGCAAGTTCCACAAGCTGAGTGTACACGGTGTAGTCCCTTTCATCAGCCTTCCAGCGTCACTGACAGTCCCCTTGTTCTTGTATTAGAAACCACAGTAAATACAAGCACATGACTTGCCTTCTCTCCCCCATTCATTATTTTGTGGAACTACCATCTCCTCTCTTAAAAGGCACAGAAGATAATGAAAGAGAGGGAGGGCATGCAATGGCGTAGGCACACTCTCCACAGACACACACACCCACTTCTTCACTTTGTCTGCAAGCTATGTGGTGACCACAAAGCCTGGAAAGCTGGAGGCAACTTGCGCTGATAGGTGCACAGTACACAGAGCAGTCACAGCAATGTGTGACAGTGCTGCATCCTCCCTCCCAGAGGAACCGGCTTTGTGCTGCGAAAATGGACAGGATCGCAGAGGGCCTGAGTTCCCACAGGAGTTTAGCATCCATTTAGGCACCCAAAGCGATGGCCAAGTTTTCAGAAGAGCTCCAAGCTCTGGACATAGGTTGGGGGCTTGGCTTCCTTCAAAACCCAGCCCTAGTGTCAGAGCAGGGCCTGCTGAAGGCTTACCGCTCTTGAAAATCTGACTCTGGTTTAGATACCTGAATGGGAGCAGAGCTGCCCTGGGTATTGAGCACTTGGAAGTGTAGCCCCACTACTGCCTGATGTGGCCAGTTGGGGACCAGCCAAAATGCCACCAGCTCATGGTGAGATTTTAAAGGACAGAACATCACCCCATGGGCAGGCAGAAGCACAGGTTTACACCCACGACCACAGTCCTGCACCCCCAATCGTCCCTTTTTCATCAGCAGCGACAGCCTTTCTGCCCTGTCCTCAGGGCCACGAATAACTCCCAGTGTGTGGCTATGCACACTGGGATTGACACCAGGCAGCAACTTACTTTATTCATAGCCACACTCAGCATGGCATTGGGTTTGCAGGAGCTCCTGCCTACCGTCTGCCCCCTCAGCTTCCTGCTGTCTCCAAGAATCCTGGAGGAAAAAGCCCAATGCGCCATCCGCCCCCCCCCCCCCACTGCCACTGTGACCATGTGCCATCTTCTAATGCTTTGTCAGGCCTAGTTTCAGCAGGCCTGAGTAAGCACATGTCCCTGGAAAGACCACTGTGGCAGTAAGGTGTCTTTCAGACAGTCACCCCAGATTTTCCCGCTCTATTTGTTATCCCCCCAGTCAGTACAATGGGGATAATAGCATTTCCATACTGCACAGAGGTGTTGGGAAGGCAAATAAGTTGATGACTGTGAGGCACTCAGATACTATGGGAGTGATGGAGATAGATAGATGTTCATCCCTTTGCTCTCATTGATACCCATGTGTTCTGCCCTAAAGTCCCCTCCTTCCTTGGGGTTTGCACCCTCCAAACTCAGACACTATTCTCTGCACAAATGGACCCCTCCACGCCCCAGATCTCTTTTCACTGCTCCTCTCTGAACTCTCTCTCCAGTTGGTCAATAGTCGGGTAACGAGGCACCCAGAACTGAGGCAACATTCCAGGTGCTTTAAATAAGCCAGCTCCTAGCTCCGTGCTACCTGCTGCACCCGGCTACATGTCTCCCCCTTGCAACTCCGCACACTCCTGCAGCTACAGCCAGTTTTCAAGGGCCTTAAGCCAGTTTTCAGTCCATTTGGCAGTGTCATGTCCAAGCCAAACTGAACTAATTTTCAGAGGCAGATTTGGCGAGACACTGTATCAAATGCTTTCCTAAATCCAACTATATTAGGATTTCCATGTTGGGCTCAGCCACTAATTTTGTGATTCCATCAAAAAGAAAAAGCAATCAGGTTTGTCTGGCAAGATTTATTCTTTCTAAATCCCTGCTGTTATTGCTCATGCTTCCCTTATCCTCTGGTGCTTCTCTCTCTTAATGCTGCAGGGCTGGAAATATTTGCTGGAAATTTATTTTTGCTATTTATATGGATTTTTAAAATCAGCCTTCTCGTCCCCCTCCGCTGCCCCCTCTATTCTCAGCTGCTACAATTGTCCTTGGTGCTGTGACTGCCATACAGTTCCCTTCTGGGGTTTCCTCCAGCAAAGGCCAGACTGGAGCCCCACATTTCCTTCTAGTTTGCCAAGACCTCGCCAGTTTCTCCAGAGACTGTTCTAGTTAATTTAGCAACTCTTAATTCAGCAACCCTCCGATATAACTTGGAAGAGTCACTGAATGCTTTTATTGTTAGTCTCCTGGCAATTGTTCTCCAGGTCGTCAAGCAGAATTGGACAACACGTGACTGATGCTAGTCACATTGCTTAATGCACTGCTGGAAGGTGCTCACACACTACAGTGACGATACCACGACAGAAAGTAGCATGAGAAGCTATATAGAACAGAACGATTCACTGATTAGGGCCAGATCAGACCCGTGCCGAAGTTCGTAAGGAAAAGGGGCAAACGTGGACCGCAGAGACTGGTACCCAGCCTAGAAGAGGCAGTTCTTGCAGCCAGCAACTGGGATGCATGGGTGCTCCAGCCACACTTCCTGTGCCAGGGGCCAGTATGGGGGAAGGGGTAAAGGGGACAGACAGCTGGAGACCATGGGATTGTCCTTAGGAAAGAGAAACCCAGGTAACCCAGTAAGCCAGTTCCCAGCCATTTTGTGCCAGAACCAAGAGAAGGGGCTAGAACCTGGCCCTTACACTCTGGCACCTTTAATGGAGTATGCCTGACAAATTTGCTATAGAAAAGAAAGGGTCGTTCAGAGAAATATTCAAATCCATGGCCGCACCTTTCTGATCCCTTCATCTCCATTTACTATGGACAGGCTCAGCCTTGAAAGCTGCTCAACACTGACCCAGCTCCCGCTGACTTCTGGGGCTCAAGGGGGCTCAGCAGCTCATAGCACTGGGCCCTCATCTTAAAACCCGGATGGGCCCAATACTGCTCCTAGTTGTATCAATGGAAACAATTTTCATCAACTTCAAAAGTGTCTGGTGGTCACTAAGTAACCAGCACAGGGACAGCAGCTATGCAGGCTGCATGTATTTGTATTTACGAGCTCCGCCTACAGGCAGCACTGATTTCCAGGGTCTGGAAATGCTCGCTGGGCCTGCTGGAGGGGAGGCAGGACAAGTGCACCCCAACACACTAGCTCAGAGCCTTGCTTGCCCCAGGAGAATGCCTGCTCCTTCCTGCTCTTCCCCTCTGGGATTCAGCAGCCAGTTTTGCGCTTGCTGGCCAGCATGCACTCAGCAGAGATTAAGATAATTCATTCAGCGGGTAACAGGAGCGCTCCCAGAGCATCTCAGAGAGCCATCACCGGGCTCCATGGGAGCCAGGGCAGGGAGTTTCCAGGGTCCACCCATCACTTCCATACTTATCCAGGAATGACAGCCCAAAACACTACAGCAACCCCACCTCTGCTCCAGCAATGTGTTTTCTGGTTTCAGCAACACTGCCCCCTACTGAAGCAGGGCAGAACTGTTCACGTCTAACAGCTCTGCTCATTTTGCCCTTTGACAGCGAGGTGCAGAATCAGAGCCATCCTGGAGCAAGGCAACCACAGCAGACCAACCACCCCAGGCCCCGCAGAGTCCAGGGTGGCCTGGAGGGTTAGTGGGGGGCCTGGAGCTAGCAGCAGCAAGCGACACGGCCCCAGTCTGCTCCGCTCCACCTCTTCCAGCCCCTGCTCCACTCCTTTCCCCAAGACCCACCCAACACCTGCGCTGCCTACACCCCACCTCTTCCTGCCCCTGCTCCGCCAAACGATGCTGGAAGCCGGTGGGGCTCATTGGGTCACTTGCTGCTGCTAGCACCAGGACCCTCACTAACCGTCCAGGCTGCCCTGGACCCCACATTCCCCTGAAGCACAGGACCCTCCAAAGTACAGGGCCCAGGCCAGCTGCCCTGGTCTGTCCAATGGACAGGACAGCTCTGCTTGGAACCATTCTAGGCATCACCAAAAATTATACAAACATGGCACCTATGCCCTCCAGTCCTCTCCCCCATGTGCCTGCCTGTCAATACCCCTTCCGCAATACAACACCAAGGGATTTACAAAGTTGGGGAATTTATGGGGACAGGAAGTGAGGGAGCAAGGGGTCAGAAGCAAGTGATCTCCTGGGTTGGTGTCACAGAGCAGCAGGGAATTTTAAGGGATGGGCAAGTTACAGGGTCCTCGGAATAATGCAGTAGGTGGCTTCCGGCATCAGCAGTGAGGGATTTGAAAGGTTTAGCACAGAGAGGCTGGGAATTTACAGGACGAGGTACAGCATTACAGGGGGCTCTTGACTTCACATCAATGGTTATGCAAACATCAAGGGTTTCCTTCACAGAGCCCTGAAAGGGCCAGAAGAAAACTCAGGGCCAGATTCACCCTAGCAGAGCCATATGAAGTTGAGGGGTGGTTTGCACCTGTCACATCCGGAACCATCTTAATCTCTGGCATGGGTTGACGCTGCTCTGAAGGCAGCCCATAACTTGCATGGCTGCTGCAATGGTCCCTCTGGGCTGCTGAGGCAGCACTGCAGAATAGTCAGGGCATAGGCATGTTTTTGACATGCCCCCTGCACCCAGGCTACTGTTCATGGGGATTTACAGCTGCTTTGCAGGTACAGAGTTGCCCTAACAAACCCATGAATTCCTTCATTGGGTCCAATGCTCCACTTCCCTGCTCCTGCCAAGAGTGAACCTGGAGTTGTGTGTGCTCAGAGGAGCATGTTACACCCCTTCCCACAAGTGTCTGCTAACACAAGGGAGAGCCAGACCCTGAGATGTACAGATTAGAGCAAAGGTGCTAAACTGGAATGCAAGGCTCCAGCTGTGGTAGCTGGAGCACTGCATCAAACACAGCTTCCCCTCTGCCTTGAGGCGGAAGGGCACGGATAAGCCATTCTATGTAATAAGGCTGGAAACCACATATCCTCCCCCACAGACTATCCTGGGGCCACAGCCAAGTGCTCTTTTCCTCTAGCAAGACCAGCTGCATTGTTCATGCCACCTTTTGTGTCAAACCCACCTCAGTTTGCAGGGAGGAGGCCCAATGGGAGGGGAGTCCAGTGGCTAGAGCAGGAGGCGGCTGGAAGGCAGGACTTCTAATGCTCTGGAGAGGCTCTTTGCAGCTGGGGTAGTCACCATGCTGATAGAACAGGGACTGGGGGTCAGGGCATCCTGTTCCCTGGCCATGCAGCAGGGTCAGGAAAGCCAGCCAAGCCATCTTCCCAACTGCAACAGATCCTTCCTTGTGGGCAGGTCACTTCCTTCTCCCCCTGCCTCCCACACACTCTCTCTCCTTCCCTTTATGTTCCCATTTCCCAGCTGCCTCTGCAATTCCTGCTTCCAACTGGGCCAGAAAGCAGCACAGCCAAAATGCCCCAAGGAAGCTCCTTCTCCAGAGCCAGGCACTTCACTGAATCCCAGTGAGCAGGCAGAGCGTTGTTCCACGGCCAGTGTGAAGGCAGCTGCTGGGTACTGGGCACTTGAATCTCCAGGCAGCTCACAAACCTACACAAACTGCCCTTAGCTCCATTTCATTCCATCAGCACCATTGCTGGCGTTTCCAGGCTCAAAGAGCGATGCCTGGGAGCCAGGCTGCCAAGGAGGAGGCACAGGTCCCTGGCTTTGACTGTGCCGACGGTCCCAGGATGGAGATCAGGGAGCATGCAGCAATGGCAAGTAGTGACCCAGTGCTGCAGCAGAGCCCTTCTCCCGCTCCCCATTTCCTGCCACACTGAGTGTTACACTCAAATCCCCCCAGAGCAATAAGTCGCTGTTAAAAAAAAAAAAAAAAACAGACAAAGGAGATGTGGGAGGAGGCAGGTCTCACAATCTTACCCAGGGAGCTAGGAAAATCCCAGCAGCTCTTTGCTGCCCTGCACTCCCCCTTTCTTCCCTCCCAGTCACCTACCCAGCAGAACTCCCACAGCCGCTGCTCTGACTGATGCAGGCGTGAGACCAGGCGCTTGCATTCCCTAAGGACATGTGCAGCTCAGTGTGGCACAGCCAATCATCATGTTCAGGGAGCTGCCTAGGCAAGCACCTCCTTCCAAGAGCAGCACTTTGAGATTAACTGACCATAACAAGGTCATCGCCTCCAGTGCGCCTCCTCCTGCTCTAGGAGCTGCAGCCACCCTGCCTCAGTACCCCTTCTCTGGGTTCCTCAGTAAATACCCCATCCCACAGCATTTAAAACAAGGTTTCCCCCTTCCACATGGGGTTTAATTTGTTTCAGCTTTAACACAGTTTTCAGTAGCTCTCTAGATTCCAAACCCTTCCCTCTTGGCTAAGAGGATTCCACATCACAGCCCACCTTCCTCCTTAGACTGCGCTGCCCACTGATCCCTCTGAATCACCTTTTCAAGAACAGAGCTCTGTAGTGTCTCTCCCTTAGCAGCTCAAAACAAACACACAACAAAGAGCCTTTACCCCCACTCTTTCAGGCTGGGCCCAGATCCTCCTTCTCTGCCCTTCCCCGGGCCTCTGTTCTTAGCTCTTCCTTCCAGGAAGACCTGATTGGTTCCAATGACCCCCATCCCAGGACCATTCTCTCCACCTGGGGAGGCAAGGGAGCTGTAACACAGGTGGAGCTGGGTCCTTCTCCCCTTAAAGGGGCCAACCATACTGTGACCCTGACCAATCAGCACAAAGAAGGGAGCTAAAGTCTGCAATGTGCTTGATACAGTACATGATACTGAGCCATTCCTCCACCTGACACCGGAAAGCAACCCTGCATCTGTAGGCCAAGCCCAGCTCTGGGGACAGGTAGCAAGGGAGGGAGGTGATAGGGGAAGGGTCAGCCAAGTCATGGGCAAAAATCAATGGACATGCGGGGACCTTGAGCCAAACCAAACACACTAGAGCCAGAATGGAAAGGCAGAAATCAAGGCACCTGCCAGCTCCTGGAAGGCTCCTGTGGCATTTCGTCTCCTTGAATCCCACCCAGCCTTGTCCTTCCCAACTGAGGGGAGCCCCACTCTCCCCAATGCCAGGAATACCTGCCAAATGTGCCTGTCCCAGACTGCCGTCTGTCAGGTCTGCCACTAGCCAGTGCTAGGGTTAGATGTTCCCAGGGGGCTCTAGCCATGTGGGCTCCCTCTTCCTTTCCCCCACCTGGATTCCGTGGGCTAAATCCATCCCTGCGGTAAGCAGGTGCAACTCCATTAACTTCACCAGAACTCCCGTGTGCAACAGGGCTCTCCGGGCTGTGCTGGACGGTGCCCCAGGGAGCTGAATGAGGGTATGGGCATGGGCATGGGTTCCATTCCAGAAGCTTTGGGGGCAATTCAGGTCACTTGTGAGAGCAGAGTGGAGGCTCCTTCCTAACCCTGAACCCTGGCACCACTTCAGGAAGGCAACACCCCAGACAAGCACTGGAAACGGTTACCTAGGGAGGTGGTGGAATCTCCTTCCTTAGAGGTTTTTAAGGTCAGGCTTGACGAAGCCCTGGCTGGGATGATTTAGTTGGGGATTGGTCCTGCTTTGAGCAGGGGGTTGGACTAGATGACCTCCTGAGGTCCCTTCCAACCCTGATATGCTAGGATTCTATGATTCTAACGTCAAGTTCAAACCCTCGCCCACGAACTAGCTAGTGCAAAATCTGCGTCAGTGCTGCCACAGGGCAACCTATGTAAAGGAAAGCAGCACAGGGCCCTGGCCTAGCGCATGGCAGCACCAGAGCCAGGAACGGAAAGGCCTCATCACTGGCCCAATTAACAGATGCATCTAAATCACAGCTACATGGGGCAACTGATGTCGGGAAAGAGAGTGGCCATGTCACTGAAGCCAGGGCAGGAGTGGGGGTCAGGGGCTCCCCAGCAGCAAAAAGTGGCCTGTAGACTGGAGATGGCACCCTCAGGGGTTTGCTCTAACTTCTGTTAAGGCAGGCGTGGGCAAACTTTTTGGCCAGAGGGCCACATCTGGGAATAAAAATTGTATGGCGGGCCATGGATGCTCACAAAATTGAGGATGGGGTGCAGGAGGGGATGAGGGCTCTAGTTAGGGGTGTGGGCTCTGGGGTGGGGCCAGGAATGAGGAGTTCAGGGTACGGGAGGGGGCTCGGTGCTGGGGCAGGGGGTTGGGGTGCGGGAAGGGGTGCAGGCTCCAACTGGGGATGCAGGCTCTGGGGTGGAACTGGAGATGAGAGGTTTGGGGTGCATTAGGGTGTCCAGGCTGGGATTGAAGGGTTCAGAGGGCAGGAGGGGGATCGGGGCTGGGTCAGCGGGTTGGGGTTGGGGTGTGGGGAGAGGCCCAGGAGTACAGGCTCCAAGCGGTGCTTACCTCCAGCGGCTCCCAGAAGCAGCGACATGTCCCTTCTCCGGCTCCTACTCAACTGCACGGCCAGAGAGCTCTGCACACTGCCCTGTCCACAGTCACCGCCCCTGCAGCTCCCATTGGAGCGACGGAGGGGGTCACTGGAGTGTGCAGAATCTGCAGCGGGGCCATGCCGTGGTTTCTGGGAACCGCGTGGTGCGCCCCAGCTGGAGCTCCTGAGCAGGGCCATTCCACAACTTCTAGGAGCCACGTGGTGCATCCCCCAACCCTGCGCCCTGGCTGGAGCACCGCAGCGGGGCAAGCCCCAGACCCCACTCTCCAGCAGGAGCTCGCAGGCCAGCTTAAAACGGCTCATGGGCCGTATTTTGCCCACCCTTGTATTAAGGGAACTGGGTCTGGTTCATAATGAGAGAACCGAGATAACCAATCAGTTCTAAGGAGAGCATCAAATTCCCATTGCAGTGGCCCAATAAAGGAGAAGCATGTACTAAGCAAGCAAGGCTGAGCGTGCTACAAGTGCGCACGTACAAGAGACCAGACGTGCTAAGCATGTTGTGAGCATGCAGCAGAGGGCATGACACTGAAGAGTCAAGACTGAGTGTTGCACCAGGGCGTACGTACTAGACAACATGCTGCAAGCATGCATGAGTGTACAAAACTGTTGTGAGCGAGTGAGAAGTGAGCACACAAGCTGGTTATGCTGCAAACGTGAATCTGTGCAATTGAGCGTGAATTAGCAGGTATAACTTAGTGGTGCAAGCATGAATGTTTGAGTGTGTGTGTTTGCACATCTCTGCGTAGGGGGATAGATGGGGGAAGGGTGACAACCAATAGGCATCAAGACATGCAATGAAAGAGTTAATATTCTTCCCAGGCCAGGAATAGAATAAATAAGATGAAAATAAAGCTGCAAGTTGCCTACATGAGGCAGGAAGTGTCTCTCCCCTCAGCCTGGAGTGACGGCAGCTATTCAGCACAGACGGATTATGAGCCATACCAGGTAATATCCCAGTCTGTAATAGTCACTGTTATGGGTAACACAAGGGCCCAGATAAGATCCCATCAATCACAAATCACAGCTCACAGCCTGTCTGCAGCTGCAGCTACAAGACGGTGCATTCCCGGGCAGCCAAACACACGCTCACCCCATCACTCACCCATGTGTAGGTGCACTCACATGCACACTTTCTCACACTCCAGTGCACCCACAGCCGCACCCTCCAATAGCCACCCTCCCCCATCTGCTCGCAGACCTCCTTACACAGAGATGCATGCTTGCCCACTCCGGTGCTCCCTCCCCCCGCCCCACGAAGCCTTCTCATACTGAAGTGATCAATGAGGAGGGTACTTTATCTGCTTCCCTGCGTAGTTATTTTATTAGAGGTGAAGGGATCGATGCCGCAAAGGGAGCACTCAGGAAAAAGCCTCATCGAGCCAACAGGCAGAACATTTGTTCCTGCTCATGTAACCTAACCGTTCTATTACAAACAAACCTTGGGCTGCTGCAAGGAGCCTGCTGGCAAAAGCCGGGCTCTACAGCACCCTCTGCTGAGCAAGAGTCAGCAGGGCGCTCCGCTCGCCCCGCCCCAAATACTCCTCTAGGATATCACGGGCTCCAGAGGTTCAGGGAGAGGAGATGGAGACAGCCAGATCATTCAGAGAGAACGAGCGCTACGGTCTGCATCTCAGCCCCACATAGCTCCTTTAAACCCTTCCCCCAGCCCAGCCTAGCCCAGCCCAAAGGCACACAGGAAGATGAAGGAATCATTTCACCACCACTGAAAAGCAGCTGCTTCTAGGGAAGGTCATGGCCACCCAGGAACATTTAGGAGAGGAAGTGAGGAATCACGGCCCCATGGGAAGCCGCAGGGGAGGTGGTATGGAATTATTTTGGACCATGGGGATTTAGGATGAACAGGAGCCGCCGGTTTTAAGTGTTTCTCTCTTTTTATACACCATGCCCTGTTTAGATATTAGGAGAGTACTCCAATGTATGGTGCCCACATCCTGCAGCTGGCAGTGTCAGACACAGGAAACATCACATTCATATCATCTGCCTCCCCCTATAGCTCTGTCTTAAATGGTGTCAGCCAGACTGGTTTCTGCTCTAAGATCCCCCTATTCGCTGCCCCAGTTACAGAAAAGTCCCCTCCCTGTAGTCATTAGCCCTCCACTTCTTCCAGCACGTCCCCAACTTCACTGCTTGGCTCAGTGCATCAGCAGAACTGCAGTATAAGAAGACCTGCCACTGTGCATGATGGGTAACTCTCCACTGCTCCAGGCTGGCCCGGGCAGCTTCAATCAATGGTAATAGGGCCTGTACATCGTTCGCCCAACACGCAGGAGGTATCAACGCAATTCCCACCCCTGCCCCCAAGCACCCAAAGTTTGAATAAAGCTCAGGAGTATCTTTGCTTTTATAAATCTCTGCCTTTTAATGATGGCTTCAAGGCTGAGGGAAAAAAGGCCCATTAAACTCACTGAATAAGTTAATGAGGCAGAGAGAATCCATTTCAAAGCCACCCCAGGCTAGTTTCCTCCGGAGCTAAAGTCTGAATAAGCAAAAGGAAAAATTAAAACTGTACAGTACTTTGCCAATAAATAAACCCCAGCGTAATCTGCTGCCAGCCAGGACTCCATCTGCAGAGATATTAGGATGCAGATCAGTTGTAAAACACCTCTGCTCCCAGAAACTGCCACCTCTTTATTGCAATTAGTTCTCGGCCTCCTGTCCCTCCCCATCTCCCCAGTCTGCCAGGGAGCACAAGGAGACCTCTTGCCTCTTGGGATTCAATTTGGCAGCACTCAGCAACTATCCACCCAAATCTGGTACCTCTCCCACCTCCCTGCCTCCTATAGCTCTATCCTTCTGCTCCTGGTGTCCTACAACTCCAACCTCTGTACCCCCACCTCCCTGCCCCCTTGTAACTTTGTACCTCAACTTACTCTACACCTCAGAACTTCACTCCCTGCAACCTCCCACCTCCCCAAACTCTTGGCCCCTTTATGCTCCTGTTCCTCAGAGCTCTGCAGCTTCCTCTGCCCTCCAGGAGCATGGGCCACACATGTTGCTTCACGGCTTGCTCGGTCGCAGGCCAGCAGCAGCCCCTAGCCCATCCCGGAGCCTCATGGGCAGCTGCTCATACCATCAGACAGCTAAATGCTTTGAAAACTGAATGCATGTCCCTGAGAAAAAAAAATCCCTGTTTGTAAATGTTGATCCCGCTAGACGCGGCTTGTTTACTAGTTAATATTTAAAGATGCTAATTAAGTCTTTGAATAAACAAATCTATTCTAGCAAAGGCCTTCCGGAAGTTAGGGATCCTTCCCTGTAGAGTCCGTGCCGCCAGCGCAATGGGCAAAGGCACCAGGCAGTCTACCTGGCGGCCAGGGGAGCTGGTCAATCTGCCTCCATCCTCGGACATTTGGTGCATCCAGCCACAGGCCTGTGGGCTGCCTTCTCCACCACGCCATGTGGCTGGGGCTTCTTACCATTCATAAGCACTGCACAACGCTTGACCCCACTGTGATGAACTAGGAACGTTCTTAATGTTTTCTCTGAATACTGTGTTGGTGCCTCAGTGTCCCCATGGCAGTTCTTAAGTATCTGGCAGAGCAAAGGGCCATGCACCTAAATGCCTGACCCTCTGTCTCCTGGCAACTGATGGCCTGGGCCCCTCCCCTGCAAAGGTGCCAGCTGAAGGTGTTGGAGACAAAGAGATCAGGTGACCTCGTGTCCCAGGAAAGGAGCTGAGCAGAGAGGAGGGGCTGGGGGGGTTGTTAGTCTGGAGCTGGCTGTGGTCAAGGAGTGGAGGGCAGATGTGGGGGGTCTGGCTCACTGCCCCCCAGAACGGACCCGGCTGAGGGGTCTGGTTCGCTGTATCTACAAGCTCTGTTTTAGACCCTGTTCCTGTCATCGAATAAACCTCTGTTTTACTGGCTGGCTAAGAGTCACGTCTGACTGCGAAGTGGGGGTGCAGGACCCTGTGGATTCCCCAGGATCCCCCTGGGTGGGCTCGCTGTGGGAAGCGCATGGAGGGGCAGAGGATGCTGAATGCTCCAAGAAAAGACCCAGGAGGTGAAGACGTGTGAGCTTCTTGCCCTGAACAAGTCTGCTCCAAGGGAGAGGAGGCTCCCCAAAGTCCTGACTGGCTTGGTGGGGAGCAGTTCCAGAGCATCGCCCAGGGACTCCGTAACACCCACCTTCCCATCTTTCCCTCTGCATCCACCATTTACCGCAGACACATCAAGTCCCCTTCCTAGTCTCAATAGTCTCTGGGTCCTCAGTGACACCCAAACCCAAATCTCACCCAATCAGCAAATGGGTAGGGGGGGAGGAGGATGTCAAAATGACCTTCCAGTGACAGAACCTCATATAATGATTTAGAGAAGGGAGAATGACTGGAGGGACCCCAGAGACCTAGGATCAAACCTCAACTGAGTTACAAGTGAAAGAGTTGGGTAGTTTTCATCCTTATTCAGTACAGTGCAATAGCTTGTGGTCTGTCGCCGGCTGGGCATATGGTGCTGGCTCGTCCTCCTCATTGCCTGCAGTTAAATTGTATCAGAAGCAGCTAAATACCCATTAATACTTCCAGACATTACTTTCCATATGAGCAATTGCTGTAGTCACCACTAGGATGATGCCCCAAAGTGGGTAGTGGCTGGGTGGGACAGGACCTGTGAAATTGTGAAAGTGGAGGTGGGAGGTGTCTCCATGGGTCTCTCCTCAACAAAGTGTTTGTTGTCCCTTCCCCAGAGAATTCTTGCCCGCCGCACAAATCTATGATGACCCTCACCCCTAGCAGCCATGCTCCAGGCTGGGCCTGGAATAGCAGGGAGGGTGAGGCCAAGCCTATTTGGCCACCAGTGAACAAGGGAGGACCTTAAAGGGACAGAGACCACAGGCTAGAGGAGCATTGGCAGAGCTGTGCTAGGGATCGCTCACTTTTGGGAGCAGCAAGGTCACAGCTTTCCAAGCTGCCTCTCAAGTAGCAGAGAGAGGGTCATCGCTGCAAGCCGGGCACTGGGCTCAGCTCCTTGGCATCCTGAGGGAACTTAAAGCTTCCCAGCAATCTGAGCATAACAGCACTAGCCAACCTCAAATGGGGATCTCACCCAACAAGCCAACTAGGTTTCCTCATTCACCCTTCAGCAGGTATGTGACAGAGCAGAACCTCCAGGGCTACAGATGGACACCGGGGAGGGGGCAGGGGATCTGACATGAGAGAAGAGGCCAAAGTCCTAAATGCCAAGATGATCCATCCTGGGAAGCTACCATGCATGACTCCTGCCCAACCCTGTTCACTTTAGCCTAGTCACCAGCTCAAAACCAGGTCAGGTCAAGGGCTCAGATACAAGCCACTGAGCTCTTCATTTCTGCGCCTCTAGAAAGAGTCCATAAGAGGCTGGTAGTGACAAGGCCACATCTGCTGGAAGTTCGGTGGCCCTGATGTGGCTGGTGGGCCTCAACACAACTCCCTCTGAACAAGTACCCACATCATACAAACCCGCCTCGCAAATAGCACCAGCCGGCCCATTTAGCAGAGAGGCCAAGGGCCATGGAGACTGAAATCCCTTCTCAGCCCTGTGAGATCCCCCCAGGGCAAGGCCAAGGGACCTCAGCAGGGCAGTGGGCAGAAGAAGTTTGCTCTGCTCTCTCTCTCCTATGCAGATAAAGGACAGCTAGCTCCAGGGCTGTCAACTCACAACCTTTCGGCAGCTTCAGAAATCACCAGAGGTCCTTATCTCCCTACAGCTGAGGGCCCCCTCCTGCCTAGCAGAGCAGATCAGCAGAATAAGAGGTCTGATGCTGAAGTGCCAGCACACATCTTGGCCCCAAATCACCCTCCGCCTCTTGACATGGCTCTGAGTGGCGCTGGCATGCAGAGGCACAAGGGCAGATGCTATGCTGGCATCAAGGAGGCCAATAGCCTGATGTGAAGAGGGGCTGATGAGCTCCCACACCTGACACTTGCTTCTCCTCATTAGGCTCCTTTCTCCCCCACAAAGCAGATCCAGCCAAAGCCATTAACCCAGTGGGAGCCAGGGCCCTGCCCAGCCTTGGAGAAGCTGAGGAGGCAGGGCCCAAGCAGAAACGGCTACACAGCTATTTTCAGAGCTGTAGCACGAGTCTGAGTCAGTAGACCTAGGCTCTGAGACTTGCCACCATGGAGTTCTCGTATTTAATTCATTTTTTTCAGTATAGACATACCCTGAGTTTCCTCCTCTCACAGCACTGGCCAGGCTCAGCACCACAGCAAAGGCAACAGCTAGTTTAGAACATCCAGCCTGGAGAGAGAGCCCAGCTCCAGCAGGCTGGACCCTGTATCCCATGAGCCCCAGCCTTGCCTCAGGGAGGTACCTGTTAGAATGGGTCCCTCAGCTCCAATCTCTGGGATGCATTAACCTTCGGGGCTCCTCCTCAGTCCTCACGTTAACTGTTTGCAAAAACAGACAGCCATCTCTCCCCTCTGACCATTGGGGGTGCATTCATCCCAGGGCCCTGCCTCTCGCAAGCTGTGGTGAGCTCCTTTTGTAAGTCAGGTATATTCATCCCCATCACCCTACTCCTGCTGGAGCCCCCAGTTCTGGCCTCAATGTAATAAGTCATCCTTGAGCCTGATTATCTGAGGGCTCCACATCAATAAACCAGGGCTCAGCCAATCCACAGGGAAAGGGCTAACCAGGTGAAACTCCCCCACCTCCCAAGGCCAGGGATATCAGCTCCCACTGAGAGCAGCTTCTCCAGTCTACTCAATGTTGCTATGTTGTTGCGGGTATACCTCGCCGCTGGGTGGTTCTGACAGACTGCTCCTGCCCCAGCCCCTGCCCACTCCTGTTCCAACCCTGCTCTTGATGCCTGATTCCTGATCTGCTCCCTGGCCTGACCTCTAGGTACGACTGCTGCTGCTCCAACCACTAGGCCTGATGCTCCACTTCTCAGTTTCTGACACCCATGCTACCGGAGATGAAAGGAAGCTTTTAAGTAGAGCTGCAGGCTGCTGCATGTTGCCCCTGCACCAGTTCCGCCTCGTGTTTGGATTAGCTGGGCTCTGCACTGCTTTGAATTCCCTGCTACAGAGCATCTCCCGGGACAGCCAGCTAGTCCACTTTGAAGTATAAAGAAAGCGTAAAGTGTCCAGAGCTGAAGAGTAAAATAAACCCAACAAAAGAGAGACTGGTACTGTTTTAGCACCTGAGTTCCTGGCAGTGCCAGGAATTCACAGATTCCAAGGCCAGAAAGGATCATTGTGATCATCCGGTCTGACCTCCTGCCTAACACAGGCCACAGAACTTCCCCACAATAACTCCTAGAGCAAATCTGTTTGAAAAACATCCAGTCTTGATTTTAAAATGGCCCCTGATGCAGAATCCACAACCCTGGGTAACCTGTTCCAATGGATCTGGGCTGGAAGTGCCTAGACACCACTGCCAACCAGCAGGGGACAATGGTGGCCACTCCGCACATGCCATCCAAACAGGAACCTAGCCACAAGCTAGTCAGGCCCCCAGTACCTACTGTCCCACAGAGACCTCAGCACCCATGTACTACCTGAGCTGGGAGCCCAGGCACTGAGACACTATGGCAATGGGACCCAAAGGGTCCATCCACATGGCAGCAGAGCGTGACCTTGCCAGCCAGCGCAAACAGACGTGTGCTAGCGGTGCTCGAGCACACGCTATAAACAGCAGCGGGGACTTTGCTGCACCAGCAGAGACATGGGCTAACACCTGGAGCTTGAACTCAGGGGCTGGGTGCTTCTGAGGTACCAAGACAGACAGGACAGAGAGGCTCCTTGCCCCACAATCAATCTCTGAGGCTACCTCCATTCGTGCCCCAGCTCTGTAGCCTTCCCACCAGCAGGCCGTAAATAATAGAACCCTAGAATAGCAGGTTGGAAGGGACCTCAGGAGGTCATCTAGTCCAATCCCCTGATCAAAGCAGGACCAATCTCCAACTAAATCATTCCAGCCAGGGCTTTGTCAAACCTGACCTTAAAAACCTCTAAGGATGGAGATTCTACCACCTCCCTAGGTAACCCATTCCAGTGCTTCTTCGCCCTTCTAATGAAAAAGTTTTTCCTAATATCCAACATAAACCTCCCTCACTGCAACTTGAGACCATTACTCCTTGTTCTGTCATCTGGAACCACTGAGAGCAGTCTAGATCCATCCTCTTTGGAATCCCCTTTCAGGTAGTTGAAAGCAACTATCAAATCCCCCCTCATTCTTCTCTTCTGCAGACTATAAACAATCCCAGTTCCCTCAGCCTCTCCTCATAAGTCATGTGCTACAGCCCCCTAATCATTTTTGTTGCCCTCTGCTGGACTCTTTCCAATTTTTCCACATCCTTCTTGTAGTGTGGGGCCCAAAACTGGACACAGTACTCCAGATGTGGCCTCATCCAGTGCTGAACAGAGGGAAATAATCATTTCTCTCGATCTGCTGGCAATGCTCCTACTTACACAGCCCAAAATGCCGTTAGCCTTCTTGGCAACCAGGGCACACTGTTGATTCATATCCAGCTTCGCATCCACTGTAACCCCTACGTCTTTTTCTGCAGAACTGCTGCCTAGTCACTCAGTCCCTAGACCAGGGGTGAGCAAACTGTGGCCCGCGGGACAGTCTTGCCCGGCCCTTGAGCTCCCGGCCCCTCCCCTGCAGCCATGATGCCACTGTGTGCAGCGCTCTGGGCGGCGGGGCTGTGAGCTCCTGCCGATCATAGCAGCAGCGTGTCTGGCTCCAGCCTGGCAGTGCAGCTGCCAGACATGCTGCTCTGAGCGGCATGGTAAGGGGGCTGGGGCCAGAGGGGTTGAATAAGGGGTGGGGAGGTTTCGGGGGGTAGTCAGGAGACAAGGAGCAGGGGGCATTGGATGGGGCAGGGGTTCTGCAGGAGAGTCAGGGGATGGGGAACAGGGGGAGTGGATAGGCATAGGGTCTTGGGGGGCCTGCTAGGGGGCGGGGGTATGAATAGGGGTCAGGGGATGGGAAACAAGGGGGGTTGGATAGGCGTGGGGTCCCAGGGCCTGTCAGGGGGCGGGGGTGTGAATAGGGGTTGAGTGACTGGGAGCAGGGGGGTTGGATAGGGAGTGGGGCCCCGGGGGGTGGTTGGGGCAGGGGTCCCAGGAGGGGACGGTTAGGAGACAAGGAGCAGGGGGAGTTTGATGGGTCAGAGGTTCTGAGGGGGGCAGTCAGGGGGCGGGAAGTGGAAGGGGGCTGTTTGGGGAGGCACAGCCTCCCCTACCCGGCCCTCCATACAGTTTTGCAACCCCAATGTGGCCCTCAGGCCAAGAAGTTTGCCCGCCCCTGCCCTAGTCTGTAGCAGTGCTTGGGATTCTTCTGTCCTAAGTGCAGGACTCTGCACTTGTCCTTGTTGAACCTCATCAGATTTCTTTTGGCCTAATCCTCCAATTTGTCTAGGTCCCTCTGTATCCTACCCCTACCCTCCAGCATATCTACCACTCCTCCCAGTTTAGTGTCATCTGCAATTCACGCCATTCTCCAGATCATTAATGAAGATATTGAACAAAACGGGCCCCAGGACCAATCCTTGGGGCACTCCGCTTGATACCAGCTGCCAACTAGACCTGGAGCCATTGATCACTACCTGTTGAGCCCGACAATCTAGCCAGCTTTCTATCCACCTCATAGTCCATTCATCCAGCCCATACTTCTTTAACTTGCTGGCAAGAATACTGTGGGAAACCGTACCAAAAGCTTTGCTAAAGTCAAGGAATTACACGGCCATGGTTAGAATCACCCCAGGCCCCATAGGGAACAACTCCCTTCTATACCATACATGCTCCCCTTACAGTGACAGTCCCAAGGGGGGAGCAGCAGCACTCCCAGCAGCACAGCCCCCCCTCTCCTGGCTCCAGCCCAGCCATGCCCGACAGCTCACACCGTTCAGGCTCCCAGCGGCACCACCACCATGCAGCGTTGCCGGCTGGCAGGGACATGTTGGCACCTGGCTTCTCTGAGAGCGACCTTGTCTTTTCTGTGTGACAAGAAAAGGGAGCTGTTGTGGCTTTGATCCCTCGGCCTCAGATACTGAAAGGCAAGCGCAAGCTCTGCACCGACTTTTGTTCCCGCCTGCTCCTCAGGGGCGGATTACTGTGCTGCTATTCGAGTCACAATAAACACTTCAGAGGCACGCGGAGGTTTGGGGAGGGATCCCCCGCAGCCCTCGGGGAGCGTGAGGCAGCCCTGCTGCGTGTCCCCTTGAACCCACGCTCCCCACTCGCCCCCAGAGCTGGCCAGCTGCACACACCAAAGAAGCATGGTGGGGCTTGGCTTTAGTTTCAGGGGAATGTTTGCTCACAACATAAAACCTCCACAAGCAATTTAGGCTGAGCAGCCTTCTCCTCTGATGAGAGCCCAGGGCTGAAATCACAGGGGGCTTCAGGGCAGGAGAGAGGGGATTTGGCAGAGCTCTCTGTGTGGGGAGCCCAAGGCTGGACTCATAGGGGGCTACAGGGAAGAAGAGAGGGACATTGTCATATCTGTGTGTGGGGAGCCCAGGGCTGGAATCACAGGGGGCTGCATGTCAAGAACAAGGAGATACCAGGCTTAGTTGGAGAAAATGGCACAGGGCAGAACTAGGTACCTCTTCATGAGCCACCTTGAAGAAGAATTTCTAAAAAAAATGCACCAAAAAACTAAGTATGCACCCGAGATACATCGATGCTATTTTCATCCTTTGGACAGATGACTTAAACTCTCTCATAGATCTCCACCACTTCAACAACCACCACCCGTCCCATTAAACTCTCTCTGGAACACTCCCACACTGTCATCACCTTCCTGGACACCATGATCAGCTTCAATAATAGAGCCCTACAGACAACCATACAAAAGAAACCCACGGATCACCACACCTATCTTCATAGATCTAGTAACCACTCCAAACACACCAGCGAATCTCTTATCTATAGCCAGGCTCTCAGATACCACAGAATATGCTCCGAGGAGAACGTCCGGGATACACACCTCAACACACTCAGAACCGCCTTCACCAAACAAGGACACTCCACCAGAGAAGTATATCGCATCATGGAACAGGCCACCCAAATACCCCGAAAGAACCTGCTTCAATACAGATATAAAATCTACTTGCCCACACATCCCTTGTTGTCACCTACCAACCCACATTGGAACCCATATGGGGTATCATCAAAACACTACAACCCATACTCGATGAGGACCCCATCCTGAAAGAAATCTTTACTGAACCTCTTCTTCTGGCCTTCAAACAACCCCCAACCTCTCCAAGCTCATCATCAGAAGCAAGCTCCCCACAGACCAGGACATGCCAACTCAGAGTGACACCAGATCCTGTCAGAAAAACAGATGCAAAACCTGCAGATGTATCTCCACTGCTACAATGATCAATACCCCCACAACACACAGACCTTATATGATCCATGGATCCTATGCATGCCTATCACAACATGTGATGTACCCCATCCAGTGCACTAAATGCCCCAACAACAATTATGTGGGTGAAATTGGACAATCACTACACACTCCAATGAACTCACACAGGTAAATGATAAAAGACAAAAACACCACATCAGCTGTGGGTGAACACTTTTCACAAAATGATCACTCAATATCTGACCTATCAGTCCTCATCTGCAAAACAAACCAGCACAACACTTTCAAAAGACAAGCCTGGAAGTGTAAATTCATAAATTTCCTAGACACTAGAAATCATGGTGTTAATAAAGACACTGGATTTATGGCTTATTACAACAATCTGTAACCCACTAACCCACCCCCATTTGTCCTATGATTACAAGGGTGTTAATAGGTCACTTTACCTTGTGCTACAGTACGTGCTACTTATGCTAAACTCTCTATCTTCCACCTTGTATTTAGCTGTGACGCTCAGAGTACTTTCCCAGACCTGGAGAAGAGCTCTGTGTAGTTAGAAATCTTGGTCTCTCTCACCAACAGAAGCTGGTCCAATAAAAGATATCTTAGCAACCCCTCACTTAAAGTCGTTCCGGTTAACATTGTTTTGTTGTTTCGTTGCGAATCAATTAGAGAACATGCTCATTTAAAGTTGTGCAATGCTCCCTTCTAATATCATTTGGCAACCACCTGCTTTGTACACTGCTTGCAGGAAGAGCAGCCCGTTGCAGCTAGCTGGTGAGGGCTTGGAACCAGGGTGGACCGGCAGACCCCCATCAGCTCACTGCTCCCTTAAGTTCTCTGTGCTGCAGCCGCCCTGCAGGCTATCAATCAGCAGTTCAGCTGTCCCTCCCCGCACTGCCATGTGCTGCTCCTGCCCTCTGCCTTGCAGCTGCTCCAACAGACTCCTGCTTGCTGTGCAGGGGGGGGGAAGGAAGGGGGCTAATGTCATGCACCCTGGTTACCCCTTCTCCATATAGAGCAGGGAAGGGATACAGAGGGAGAGAGACAGAGAGAGCTTGGGGCAACAGCTGCTGTCTCAACTTCATGATCCACTTAAAAAGGCAAAAAGAACAGGAGTACTTGTGGCACCTTAGAGACTAACAAATTTATTTGAGCATAAAAAGACAATTCACTTAAGAGTGGGTCAGCTTACTTAAAGGGGCAGTGTGCATCCCTCTCTCTCACACACACACAAGGTGTGTGTCTGTATCTGTCTGCTATGCTGTCTCCCCTCCCTCGTGTTCGTGCTGCCTTGTGTGACAGGCTACGTCAACAACAATGCGTTAACCCTTGAGGGCTCAGCCGAGTTCTAGTTCATCACTTAGCAGCAAGGCATTCCCTGGGAAATATCCCTCCCTCTTCCACGCTCTAACTCACCACCTCAACCAAGCTTCACAATCATCATAGCTGTGAACAGTATTAAATTGTCTGTTTAAAACATATAGTGTGTGTATATCTATATAATATATAGTTTTTTGTCCGGTGAAAAAAATTTCCCTGGAACCTCACCCCCTCAATTACATTAATTCTTATGGGGAAATTGAATTCGCTTAACATCATTTCGCTTGAAGTCGCATTTTTCAGGAACATAACTACAACGTTAAGCGAGGAGTTACTGTACCTCACCCACCTTGTCTGTCTACTGTCCTGGGACCAACACAGCTGCAACAACACTGCATGTAGCTGCTTTGTGGTCAGTTTGGAGCACTGACCAGCTCTGCAAACTGATTACTCACACAGCACCCTCTGTGCTCTCTGGCAGTGACTAGAGGAGGGAATGCTTTGGGCAAGTCCTGATCACTGAAGGGTAATAACACTCCCATGATCCTTTTGGCAAGAGTCAGGATGTGAACCCCAGCATAGGGGCCACCCACCACCCTAAGCACCATCAGTGTCAACTGGACACAGGCACTTCTGTGAGTCCTCTTCTAAGAGCTTATGTAATGTTAATGATCCTCATCACACCCAGTGCTCACTTAGTGGATTCCACCAACCAACTGCACATGGGGGGAGGGGACGGGTCAGGATGATTATCCTCATTTTACAAATGGGAAAACTGAGGCATGGAAAAGTATAGAGCCTGATAGTCAAAGGAGCTAGGCTCTTCTACTCCCATTTATGCACCCAGATGAAGCTACCAGACTTTGAAACAGCTCATCACTCAGGAGTTCCCATTGCGCCCACAGGCCGCTGCGAATTCTGGCCCATATGACTCACCAAAGGCCACACAGTGAGTTAGCGGCAGTCCGTCTTGTTCCTGTGGCATGTTTCTCCATCCTAGAGGTAGCTGCATTTTAGTGCTAGGTCAAGTCAGCCCTTCCTGCAGTCAGCAAAGCTCTTCGAGGACTCCAGAGGGTATCGAAAAGGGATGTGGTTCTTCTAGAAGCTTCTGATTGACCAATAAGAGTTTGGAACCACACTGGTGCCCAAGGAGACCTTCCCCTCCTCTCACCCCTCCCTGGGCAGAGCACAAAGCAATGAGCACCTTGCTGGAGGGAGGGAGAATGGCGAGAACAAGGAGCCGGGTGGGTACACGAAATAGTCACACTCCTAGGAGACAGAAGAGCTGATTCCTAGAGGTCCTCCAGCGCTGCATCTCCAGGACAATTGGTTGCTGTTACTGCTCTGCTCTACAGTACACACAAGCTGCTTGAAGAGTACCCCACATGGCAGCAGTGGGCACAGGTTAGTGCACACACACAGATGCCAGCAAGGGAGTGCACATGGGCAGACGCTCTTCAGAGTGCACCCAAGTACTTGTGCAAGCGCACACCTGCCTGTACTCACATGCACACCCATACTCCTGCATATACACACCCATGTACTCAGGAGAGCACACATGCACAACCCACACTACTGCACGCACACACACATGCCCTCAGGTGAGCACATATATGACCTGGGGTTCAGAGATGGGAAAAATTGTTAGTAGAATCTGTCCTTGAGATCCCATTTACTGTCAGGAAACTTGAGATCTGGGGGCAGGGGGGAGGGGGAAGGGATGGCTCAGTTGAACTGTGCCGGTGACAGCATGTGCCTTGGAGAAGTGTGCTGCACCACTTTATGCCTCAGTTTCCCCACCTGGCTAGCCAAGGGGTGCAAGGCCCTGGGAGGTAGCAGGCTGGTCAGCAGTTTGTCCTTGTGGTACATGTAGCTCTGACGGGGCCATAGCCAGATCACGTGGCCGAGACACCCGTCGCTCAATTGCCTGCCTCTGCACCACAAGCGTACTCGCCAGCTCCCAATTGATTTAAAAACAATAAGCCCTTGTCAGAGATTGGGTTACGGGAAATATGCAAATTGCTTTTTCATCTCACTGCCGCTTATTGCATTTCCCTGGGGGAGGAGGTGACAGCGGAGACAGAAAGCCAGCAGAGAGAGCGGAGGGGGGCAAATCTCACAGACGGGAGAGGGAGATGGTGGTGCCTCAACCCCGGACAAGCAGTCTGTGCCCTGGATCAGCTTAGAGCAGCCCTGAGGGCACTGCCTCCAGACGCCATGGCTTCAATGGGCTGGACAGTGGCTGAAATACCCCATCCAAGGCCCTGTGCTGGCATCACCCACTAGGAATGCCCTACAGCTAGCTTTGGGGCCATACAGCCGCTGCATGGTCCCTTCCCACCAGGGGGCAGGGATTAGCTGAGCCCAGAGTACCCAGATACTGGGCACGGAGGGCCATCAGACGCCCAGACGGACAGACAGGCAGAGCGTCTGCCACAGGTGAAGGGCAATGGAGCCGGGGGCCAGCAGGATCCCCGGAATTTGTGCCATTCACAGAGGAGAACCAGGTGCTCGCAGGCGCTGAAACAAGCAGGTTGGTGACTCTGGCTCTCTGTCACCCCCACCTGGGGACTCTCTGGGCTCTGAGGAGGGTTCTGCCTGGTGCCAGGGATGGTCAGTGGTATTGAGACTCCCCTCCGGATGGTGGCAGGCAGAGGCCTGGCTCCTCTGGATTTGGGCTTCATATACAATGCCATGACCATTATGGATACGGGGTGATGCCATCCCCTTCCAGCAGGGCAAGGGAGCATGGCAGAGTCCCCCATCAGGACTGCTCCAACCCACAATGGACGTCTGTGACTGGGGGGATGCCATGTAAGGAACTGGAGATGGGGGGGAGGAGGTGACTGCCAAGCAAGTCATTAGGGGTCCCTGGAGGCAGCTCTGCAGCCATCTGTGCAGAGATCAAAAGAGGCACACAGCTCTATTTCCAAACACTATCTATACACATTACAATTAACCAATGGGGGGCTTTGCCCCAAGAGAGCAGGGAGCACACAGGTAGGGAGAGTCGGGGCTGGGGGGGTGGGGGAGGGAGCCCAGAGAACAAGCCTGGGGAAGGAGGAGAGGACGATGCAGGAAGAGGGAGCGAGTGAAAGCAGAGAATGCGCCAGGGCAGGCAGAAGGGGAAGGAACCCGGCTGGGTTCGAGCTCGGTGCAATGTCTGGTCAGCCCTGCAGCGGGGCAGGGGCTGGGTGCAAAGGGAACCCAGCTGCAGTATGAACAGGCGAGGCCAACAGCCACCCCTGGGCCCCTCAGAGAGCAGACGTGGCGGCACACTGCCAGCAGGGCTAGGCAGGTACACAAGCCGACAAGCTGTCTCGCACCAGCAGACGGACTGATAGACGCGGCTTGTGGCACTAGCGAGGAGCCCCAGACCCAAGGATCTGAGAAGGCGAGAGACATGACATGGGACAGTGAACCAAAATGGGGGTGGGACCTGCAAGCTGCAACCTTCCCCCTTTGGCCCCACAATACATGGCCTCGCTCTGACAAAAGTGAAGGTCCTGGTTAATTCGAGGCCTGACCCCCAGGAGCCACTGATGCCTGTAGCCCGGGCCATGAGACAGCGTGTAAGGAGTAAGCCCCTGCCGAGGGAGCGTGGGCTACCAGCAGCAATTAGAGCACAGGGTTGGGAGTGAGGACACCTGCGTTCTATGCCCAGCTTGCTGCATTCCATAGCTTTGCTGAGCTCCTCAGCCAGGAGGCGAGAGACAGGCAGGAGCTTGCTGCAAAGGAGGAGGGCTCTGCCACTGAGCTGTGAGTGGTAAGGAGAAGTTAGAGGCCACATACAGCACAAGGCCTGATGCAGTGTGCACTGCCATCTGCGCCCAAAGGTTGTAAGTTCAAGTCGTACAGTGAGTGCCAGAAGTTAAACAGCCTGCTGTGGTCCCAACCTAGAGCTCCCTGCTGTCCAGCCACAGAAATCACTCAGTGGAGTTTCCACATTCCTGATTCAACACAGCCTGAATTTGCTGGGCCTCCAACAGACTAGGTCACAGGACCAAGCAGAGTATGCACTCACTGTATGTCTCCACTAGAGGTAGAAGGTGTAAATTCTAACTTGAGAGGGAGCCATGCCAGCCCAGGGCTAGGCAACCTATGGCACGGGTGCCAAAGGCGGCAAGCAAGCTGATTTTCAGTGGCACTCACACTGCCCAGGTCCTGACCATCAGTCCACGGGGTTCTGCATTTTAATTTAATTTTAAATGAAGCTTCTTAAACATTTTTAAAACCTTATTTACTTTACATACAACAATAGTTTAGTTATATATTATAGACTTCTAGAAAGAGACTTTCTAAAAACGTTAAAATGTATTACTGGCACGCGGAACCTTAAATTAGAGTGAATAACTGCAGACTCAGCACACCACTTCCGAAAGGTTGCCGACCCCTGTGCTAGATGTAGAAGTGTGGCTGCTGCAATGGGATGGGCTTGCTTCTCTCAGACAGGATCATATTCAGGGCAGCTTGCAGAAACGCTTTATTTTTAGCATGCTAGCTCCACCAGAGCTAGCGCGGGTATGTCTCCTTACAGCCCCACCTCTGGTGTAGACAGACCCTAAGCATTAGCCCTCCATAGGCACAGCCATCAGCAGGGACAGTGCCATGGGGAATCTGTCCACGGCCAGCCCCGCCTAGCACTACAGCAGGATAGGGACGGTGCCAGAGGCACCTACCTCCCGGCCCTCGTGCAGGTCACCTGGCAGCAGTGTGCTGAGCACAGGGATTTGCCTGAGCTCCCCATCTTGCCATGGGAGTAAAGGTAACCACACCCCAGCCTCCCGGCACCTGGGCATGAAGCTCATGGTGGCTCATTCAAAGAACAGCTTGGCTCAGACTGTGCCAAAGCCCCAAAGTCAGAGAGGAGATGCAGGGAGGGAGAAGGGAAACCCAGCTGGCAGCTGAGGCGCCTTGCTGATGGGACAACTGGCAGAACAGGACCAGGATGGGCAAGCTAGCTGCGACTGGAGTGGGTAGGAGAGGTGCAAGCCAGCAGGGAGGGGACCAGCCGCCAAATAAAGCCTGGAGAGGAACTTCATCCACAGACCTCAAATCCCCACTCCCAGCTGTTGCCAAGGAATCTTCCCCCCACCAACCCACCATGTTTGGCCATCGTTCCTCGTTTTCAGCTCCCCCCATGCTACAATCTCTGTGGGGCCCCCCACTGCCCTGCACAGCCGTGGGGTAATGCACATGAAACAGTAACAATGAAGAGAGGCTGTCGGCCCCCCATAGACCTGGGATCAAAGGTCCACTGGGTTGCCACGGCAACAAATGTTGAGGTCAAGGGCCAGGTCCCTGGGAACATATTTCCATATAAAAATAAACTAGGCAGGACTGGGAGTTTCTGCTCAGGGGGGCCCAGGATGAGAGCAGCAGAGAGGGGGGCTGCAAGCGAGGTATTGACAGAGCTGCGTGGGAGCCCAAGACTGGGGTAGTGGGGAGGATGGGGAGGGTTGCAGGTCAGGATTGAGATGCACATCAGCAAGGAGCAGGGCTAACGACTCATTAAGCTGCTATTCCTTGCCCCGAATGCTCCTGTCCTGGTCATGGCTGGGATCTGCTGCTCAGGGGAACTGAGTCTGGCTTTTCTCTGGTGTTTCTTAAGAACAGGCCCCGCCCTGCCAAGCAGCTTCATCAGACACTGGACAGATGCAGCTAGACATTCACAGTCACTTTAACAAACCCCCAGCGCTGGCGCCATCTATCAATTAATTCTCAAAGCTTCGTTAGGTGCAAACCAGGCGCTCAGAAAGCAGCAGTTTGTCTGGAGGAGGCTCCGAGCAGGCTGCACAGGCTGCCCTGGGAAGGGCAGACTGGACAGGGCGGGTTCTCCCTTAGCCTCTCAAACACACAGCTGTGACAGTGACAACCTGGCACAGAGCGTTCCTCCCCAGACTGGACTGCTGCCATGCAGCCTGCCAAGGAGCAACGGTAACCAAGCCACTTGGAGCCACTAGCTGCTCACTAGATCTGCTCCACTGGGAAGCCTCCCCTAGCCCTCTGGGACCTTCATGGCTAAAGAGATGTTTCCTCTCTTCATTTTGGCAGTCTCTGAACATGGGGGAGAGGGGTGCATAAGCTGGGGAGAAGTGGGAAGTTAATATACAGCATTGTATCCCAAACTGTGACCCTTGCAGCTCTTGCTGGTGGCTGGCTGAGGACAGCTGCTGCGACACATGAAAAGAAGCTACAAATGCAGCAAATTCTTTCCTGATGTCCCTTTCCCGTGTAAGCAAAGGCTGGCATTGCCACAGCAGGGTTCTGCCATGGGGAACGGCAAGGGCAGTGCGAGGCCAGCAATTGGGAATGAGAAGGGGCTTGGGCTGGGAGATGGGGCAGGGGAGGGTTAGTTTCTGTCGCATGGAAGCGGCCGGGCTGGCCGCTCTCCCCATGAAGCTGGGCACATTTTGAAGAGCCCCTGCTAGGGAGAGTTTTATTGCGTATTTGCTAAGCATCATGAGCTGCTCATGCAATGAAATGCTGTAGCTAAGGGGCCCTTTATCTCTAGGCCAGCACCCAGCACAGTAACTCCCACCACTCTGCACTGCAGCTTTAAGAGGGGTGGCTCGGGAGACGAGTGGGCATGGCCTGGACAGATGCTAAAAGGGCAGAGTTGAAATCAAAATCATATTGAAGAAACCCCCATTCCTCCTGGTCCTGGCTCCTAACGACCCCGGGACTGATTTGCTCAGTGCCGTCAATGGCGTCTGCATTTCACCCGACCTTGGGGCAGTGGAACCAGCATGGCCGCTTCCCCATGCCACCTGTCCTGTGTCAGCAGGGGCTGCTGGGCTGCAACCTGCAGCCTCGCAGAGAAGGCTCCAATCCAATAAATCATTTCCACGGAACTGTCAAAAACGTCACTCAAATATTCTGAGTGGCAGTAAGGGTTTTCCCCTCTTTTTGTCAAGTGGACTGAGAGGTGGGCCCCGAATTATCCGCCAACGTCCCAACACTGAGCAGGAGTCCGTTCACTACCCCTCCCCGCCCCCCTGCACAATTTCACCCTGCACAACCACTAGTGAAAACTCAGCTGCTGTTCCATGAACTGGCCATCAGGTGTCAGAATCACCCCACCATAAATGCAGCCAAACTGAATTAACCAGGCAGGAAAATAATCAGGACACTATTTTCTCAGAGAGATGCTGGTGGCTGGCACCAGCTCCGTAACTATGAGCCTGGGACTGCTGCAGTGGAAGGGGTATGGCACCAGTTCTGTATGATACAGCTCCTCCTGCACCCTTCCCAACTAGGTCTCCTTTCTGACCTTTACATCTTGAGGATCTAGCAGTTTCTTCAGTCCTGCTTTCAGCACACACCACCCCCAGCCAGCCAGCACTGGGCTCGGATATGCCACAAAGGGTAAATCGGAGGAGAGATGGCTCACAATACTACAGCTGTCTCCAAGGCACTGATCAGTGGGGACAGTCCACAGACAGACTTTCAGTATGGGCAGTGGTGAGCTGAAGCCAGTACCCAACAGTTCACGGGAACCAGTTGTAAAATTAGGAAGCCTTTTTAGAACCGGTTGTCCCGGGAGGGGGGGGAACCCTACCCATAGGAACCCTAAACAAAGCTACAAGTGCCCTACCCTTAGGAACTCTAATCCCAGGGAGGGAAGCCCAACACATAGGAACCCTAACCCAAGCTTCAAGTGCCCTACCCTTAGGAACCCTAACCCTAGCTCCAAGTGCCCTACTCATAGCAACCTTAACCCTAGCTTCAAGTGCTCTAATCATAGCAACCCTGACTCTAGCTGCAAGTGCCCTACCCATAGGAACCCTAATCCTAGCTAAAAGTGCCCTACCCATAGGAACTATAACCCTAGCTCCAAGTGCACTACCCATAGGAATCCTAACCCTAGCTCCAAGTGCCCTACCAATAGGAACCCCAACCCTAGCTACAAGTGCTCTACCCTTAGAAAACCGAACCCTAGGGTGGGAAGCCCTACCCATAGGAACAATAATCCTAGCTCCAAGTGCCCTACACTTAGGAACTCTAGCATTAGGGCAGGGCACCATACCCAAAGCAACCCTAACCCTAGCACCAAGTGTCCTACTCATAGCAACTTTAACATTAGCTCCAAGGGTCCTACCCATAGGAACCCTAATCCCAGCTAAAAGTGTCCTATCCCTAGGAAGCATAACCCTAGGGCGGGAAGCCCTACCCATAAGAACCCTAACTTAGCTCCAAGTGCTCTACCCATAGCAACTCTAACCCTAGCTCCAAGTGCCCTACCCTCAGGAACCCTAACCCTAGCTCCAAGTGCCCTACCCTCAGGAACCCTAACCCTAGCTCCAAGTGCCCTACTCATAGCAACCCTAACCCTAGCTCCAAGTGCTCTAATCATAGCAACCCTGACTCTAGCTCCAAGTGCCCTACCCATAGGAATCCTAATCCTAGCTAAAACTGGCCTACCCTGAGGAACCATAAGCCTAGGGCGGGAGGCCTTACCCATAGGAACCATAACCCTAGCTCCAAGTGCCCTCGCCATAGGAATCTTAACCTTAGCTCCAAATGCCCTACTCATAGGAACCCTAACCCTAGCTTCAAGTGCTCTACCTTTAGGAAACCGAACCCTAGGGTGGGAAACCCTACCCATAGGAACAATAATGCTAGCTCCAAGTGCCCTACACTTAGGAACCCTAGCACCAGGGCGAGGCACCATACCCATAGCAACCCTAACCCTAGCACCAAGTGCCCTACCCATAGCAACTCTATAATTAGCTCCAAGTGCCCTACCCATAGGAACCCAAATCCTAGCCAAAAGAGTCCTATCCTTAGGGAGCATAACCCTAGGACGGGAAGCCCTACCCATAAGAATCCTAACTTAGCTCCAAGTGCCCTACCCTTGGAACCCTAACCCTAGCTCTAAGTGCCCTACCCTTAGGAACCCTCTCCCTAGCTCCAAGTGCCCTACTCATAGCAACCCTAACCCTAGCTCCAAGTGCTCTAATCATAGCAACCCTGACTCTAGCTCCAAGTGCCCTACCCATAGGATCCCTAATCCTAGTTAAAAGTGCCCTACCCTTAGGAACCATAACTCTAGGGCAGGAGGCCCTACCCATAGGAACCATAACATTAGCTCCAAGTGCGCTACCCATAGGAATCCTAACCCTAGCTCCAAGTGCCCTACCCATAGGAACCCTAACTCTAGCTACAAGTGCTCTACCCTTAGGAAACTGAACCCTAGGATGGGAAGCCCTACCCATAGGAACAATAATTCTAGCTCCAAGTGCCCTACACTTAGGAACCCTAGCACTAGGGCGGGGCGCCATACCCAGAGCAACCCTAACCCTAGCACCAAGTACCCTATTCATAGCAACTCTAACATTAGCTCCAAGTGTCCTACCCATAGGAACCTTAATCCTACCTAAAAGTGTCCTATCCTTAGGAAGCATAACCCTAGGGCGGGAAGCCCTACCCATAAGAACCCTAACTTAGCTCCAAGTGCTCTACCCATAGCAACTCTGACTTTAGCTCCAAGTGCCCTACCCTT
This sequence comes from Gopherus flavomarginatus, assembly GCF_025201925.1. NCBI lineage: Eukaryota > Metazoa > Chordata > Testudines > Testudinidae > Gopherus > Gopherus flavomarginatus. The sequence continues at coordinate 78,294,972 of NC_066625.1, read as the reverse complement.
TGGAACCCTAACCTAGCTCCAAGTGCCCTACCCACAGGAATCCTAACTCTAGCTCCAAGTGCCCCTACTCATAGCAACTCTAACATTAGCTCCAAGTGCCCTACCCATAGGAACCCTAATCCTAGTTAAAAGTGTCCTATCCTTAGAAAGCATAACCCTAGGATGGGAAGCCCTACCCATAAGAACCCTAACCTAGCTCCAAGTGTCCTACCCATAGGAACCCTAATCTAGCTCCAAGTGCACTACATATAGGAATCCTAACCCTAGGGCAGGGCGCCTTACCTTTAGGAACCTTAACCCTTGCTCCAAGTGCCTGACCCATACAAACCCAAACCCTAAGGCGGGAAGCCCTACCAATAGGAACCCTAAATCTGGCTCCAAGTGCCCAACCCATAGGATTATAAACCTAGCACCAAGTACCCTACCCACAGTAACCCTAACCCTAGCTAAAATTACCCTACCCATAGGAACCCCAACCCTAGGGCGGGAAACCCTACCCATAGGAACCCTAACCCTAGCTCCAAGTGCCCTACTCATAGGAACTCTAACCCCAGCTCCCAGTGTCCTACTCATAGGAACCCTAACCCTAGCTCCAAGTGCCCAACCCTTAGGAACCCTAACCCTAGCTCCAACTGCTCTACTCTTAGGAACCCTAAACCTAGGGCGGGAAGTCCTGCCCATAGGAAACCTAAACCTAGCTCCAAGTGCCCTACTCTTACGAACCCTAACCCTAGGGAGGGAAGCCCTATCCATGGGAATCCTAACTCTATCTCCAAGTGCCCTATCTTTAGGAACCCTAACCTTAGCTCCAAGTTCCCTACCCTTAGGAACCCTAACCCGAGCTCCAAGTGCCCTACCCTTAGGAACCCTAACCCTAGCTCCAAGTTCCCTACCCTTAGGAACCCTAACCCTAGCTCCAAGTGCCCTACCCTTAGGAAACCTAACCCTAGCTCCTACTGCTCTACCCTTAGGAACCCTAACCCTAGATCCAAGTGCCCTACCCATAGGAACCCTAACCCTAACTCCAAGTTCCCTACCCATAGGAACCCTAACCCTAGGGCGGGGCGCCCTACCAATCGGAACCCTGACCCTAGCTCCAAGTGCCCTATCCTTAGGAACCCTAAACCTACCTCCAAGTGCCCTACCCATACGAACCCTACCCCTAGGGCGGGAAGCCTTACCAATAGGAACCCTAAACCTGGCTCCAAATGTCCTACCCATAGGAAACCTAACCCTAGGGAGGGGTGCGCTACCCATATGAACCCTAATCCTAGCTCCAAGTGCCCTACCCTTAGGAACACTAACCGTAGGACGGGAAGCCCTACCCATAGTATCCCTAACCCTAGCTCCAAGTGCCCAACCCATAGGAACCGTAACACTAGCACTAAGTACCCTACCCATAGGGACCCTAACCCTAGGGCAGGAAGCCCTACCCATTGGAACCCTAACCCTAGATCCAAGTGCCCTACTCATAGGAATCCTAACCTTAGCTCGAACTGTCCTACTCATAAGAACTTTAACCCTAGCTCCAAGTGCCCTACCATTATGAACCCTAACCTTAGCTCCAAGTACCTTACCCATAGGAACTCTAACCCTAGCTCCAGGAGCCCTATCCTTAGGAACCCTAACCCTAGCTCCAAGTGCCCTACTCTTAGGAACCCTAACCCAAGAACCAAGTGCCCTACCCATAGGAACCCTAACCCTAGGCACGGGACTCTATCCATAGAAACCCTAACCCTAGCTCCAAGTGCCCTCCTCATAAGAATCCTAACCCTAGCTCCAAATGCCCTACCCATAGGAACCCTAAACCTAGGGTGGGAATCCCTACCCATAGGAACCCTACCCCTAGCTCCAAGTGCCTGTGACAAAGTGGGGGGATTTCTTGGGGTTTTCTGTGTTTTCCAGGGTTTGCATGCACAGGGGGTGCGACTCAATGTCCCTGGGTGTTACTGGATTAACGAGGTGAGGGGAGAGGGAGTTTGTTGTTACAGAGGACCAGAGAGGGACTCGGGACCCCAGCTCAGGAGACACAACCGGTTCTGGCCTGTGGGAGGACAAATGGCTGCACAGAGAGGACCCCGGTGACCTGACCAGCCGGTTCCAGCCGGAGGAGAGCTGCAAGGAGAGGAGACCCAGGCCTTCCTGTTTATAACCCTGTTTACCTGGAGAGAAGACAATGGACAGAGGCGGGGATTGAGGCGGGGATATCAGAGACCCAGCTGGGAAACAGGGGGGGCTCGGGGTCTGGTGAGGGGAAGCAGGCGGAGCCCACCTGGATGCAGGGAGACTGGGATGTGCTCTTATTGTGAGAGGCCAGGCCTGAGGCCCTGAGAGTTTCCTGTGCTGTGTTCAATTCTCAGTAAACCTTCCTGTTTTATGCTCACTGAGAGTCAATCCGGTCTAGAGAACAGGGTTGCATTAGCCCCTTCGGGGGTGAAGAGGCCCAGGGAGTCCACAGTGCGTGGACTCCCGGAGGGGACCCACGGCAGAGGCAGACGTCCTAAGGCTCAGAGAGGTGAGGCACCAGGAGGTGGAGGGGCCTGAACCCGAGAGAGAGTGGACCCCAGAGAAGGGCTGTCCCACCATAAGGGGTACCCTCCACGGACCGCACAGGGCTAAGAGTGGGCACAATCTCTGAGTCCGTGACAGTGCCTCGACCATTAGTAACCCTAAATCTAGGGCGGGGTGCCCCTATCCATAAGAACCCTAACCCTATCCTCAAGTGCCCTACTCTTAGGAACCATAAGCCTCGGGCAGGAAGCCGTACCCATAGGAATCCTACCCCTACCTCCAAGGGCCCTACCCTTAGGAACCCTAACCCTAGCTCAAAGTGCCCTACACTTCGGAACCATAACCATAGGGCAGGAAGTCCTACCAATAGGAAACCTAACAATAACTCTAAGTGCCCTACTCTTAGGAACCCTAACCCTAGGGTGGGAAGCCCTACACATAGTAACCTTGACCCTAGCATCAAGTGCCCTACCCTTACGAACTCTAACCCTAGCTCCAAGTGCCCTACCCCTAGGAAGCCTAACCCTAGCTCCAAGTAACCTATCCTTAGGAACCCTAACCCTAGAGAGGGAAGCCCTACCCATTGGAACCCTAACCCTAGCTCCAAGTGCCTGACCCATAGGAACCATAACCCTAGCTCCAAGTGCCCTACCCATAGGAACCTCAACAATAGCTCAAACTGCCCTACCCATATGAACTCTAGCCCTAGGGCGGGAAGCACTACCCATAAGCACCATAACCCTAGCTCTAAGTGCCCTAACCATAGGAACCTTAACGTTAGGGCGGGGTGCCCTACCCATACGAACCCTAACCCTAGCTCCAAGTTCCCTACCCATAGGAACCCTAAGCCTAGGGCGGGAAGCCTTACTCATAGGAACCCTAACCCTAATTCAAAGGGCCCTGCCCATAGGAACTCTAACCCTAGCTCCAAGTGCCCTACCCTTAGGAACCCTAACCCTAGCTCCAAGTGCCCTACCCATAGGAACCGTAAATTTAGGGCGGAAAGCCCTACCCAAAGGAACCCTAACCCTAGCTCCAAGTGTCCTACCCATAAGAACCCTAACCATAGCTTCAAGTACCCTGCCCATATGAACCCTAACCCTAAGGCGGGAAGCCCTACCCACAGGAAACCTAACCCTTGCTACAACTGCCCGACCCTTAGGAATCCTAACGCTAGGGTGGGGCGCCCTACCCAGACGAACCCAAACCCAAGTTCCAAGTGCATTACTCATAGGAACCCTAACCCTAAGGCAGGAAGCCTTACCCATAGGGAACCTAACACTAGCTACGAGTGCCCTACCCTTAGGAAGCCTAAGGCTAGGGCGGGGCGTCCTACCCATAGGAACCCTAACCCTAGTTCCAAGTGCATTACTCATAGGACCCCTAACCCTAGGGTGGGGCGCCCTACACATAGGAACCCTAATCCTAGCTCCAACTGCCCTACCTCTGGGAACACTAACCCTACCTCCAAGTGCCCTACCCTTAGGAACCCTAACTCTAGGGTGGGAAGCCCTACCCATAGGAACCCTAAAACTACCTCCCAGTGCCCTACACTTAGGAAACTTAAACCTAAGGCGTGGTGCCCTACCCATAGGAACCCTAACCTTAGGAACCGTAACCCTAGCTCCAAGTGCTCTACCCATAGGAGCCATAATCCTAGCTCCAAGTGCCCTATCCTTAGTAACCCTAATCCTAGCTCCAAGTGCCCTACCCATAGGAACCCTAACCCCAGCTCCAAGTTCCCTACCCTTAGGAACCCTAACCTTATCTCCAAGTGCTCAATTCACAGGAACGCTAACCCTAGCTTCAAGTACCCTACCCTTAGGAACCCTAACTCTAGGGCGGGAAGCCATACCCATAGGAACCCTAACCCTAGCTCCAAGTGCTCTACCAATAGCAACCTTAAACCTAGGGCGGGGCGCCCTACCCATAGGAACCCTAACCCTAGCTCCAAGTGCCCTACCCAGAAGAAGCCTAACTCTAGCTCCAAGTGCCCTAAGCTTAGGAATCCTAAGTCTAGGGCGGGAAGCCGTACCCATAGGAACCGTAACTGTAGCTCGAAGTGCCCTACCATTAGTAACCCTAACCCTATTTCCAAGTGCTCTACTCATAGGAACGCTAACCCTAGCTTCAAGTGCCCTACGCTTAGGAACCCTAATCTTAGCTCCAAGTGCCCTAGTCATAGGAACCCTAACTCTAGCTCCAAGGGTCCTACCTTTAGGAACCCTAACCCTAGGGCAGGAAGCACTACCCACAGGAACTCTAACCCTAGCTCCAAGGGCTCTACCCTAAGGAATCCTAACCTTATGACGGGAAGCCCTACGCATAGGAACCCTAACACTAGCTCCAAGTGTCCTACCCTTAGGAAACCATAACTCTAGCTCCAAGTGCCCTACCTTTAGGAACCCTAACCCTAGGGTGGGAAGCCATACCCATAGGAACCCTAACCCTGGCTCTAACTGCCCTACCCTTAGGAATCCTAACCTTATGACGGGAAGCCCTACGCATAGGAACCCTAACCCTAGCTCCAAGTACCCTACCCTTAGGAGCCCTAACCCTTCCTCCAAGTGCCCTACCTTTAGGAAATCTAAGCCTAGCTCCAAGTGCCCTACCTTTAGGAACCCTAACCCTAGCTCCAAGTGCCCTACCCTTAGGAACCCCAGCCCTAGGGCGGGAAGCCCTACAAATAGGAACCCTAATCCTAGCTCCAAGTGCCCTACCTATAGGAACCCTTACCCTAGGGCAGGGCACACTACCCATAAGAACCCTAACCCTAGCTCTAAGTGCCCTACCCTTAGGAACCCTAACCCCAGCTCCAAGTGCCCTACCCTTAGGAACCCTAACCCTAGGACGGGAAGCCCTACCCATAAGAACCCTAACTCTATCTCCAAGTGCCCTCCCCTGAGGAAACCTAACTCTAGCTACAAGGGCCCTATCCTTAGGAACCCTAACCCTAGGGCGGGAAGCCCTACCAATAAGAACCATAACCGTCGCTCCAAATGCCCTACCCTTAGGAACCCTAACTCTAGGGTGAGAAGCCCTACCCATAGGAACCGTAACCCTAGCTCCAAGTGTCCTACCCTTAAGAAACCTAACCCTAGCTCCAAGTGCCCTACCTTTAGTAACCCTAACCCTAGGGCGGGAAGCCCTACCCATAGGAACCCTAACCCTAGCTCCAAGTGCCCTACCCATAGGACCCTAACACTAGCTCCAAATGCCCTACCATAGGAACCCTAACCCTAGCTTCAAGTGCCCTACCCATAGGAGCCTTAACCCTAGGGCGGAAAGCTCTACCCATGGGAACCCTAACCCTAGCTCCAAGTGCCCAACCCATAGGAACCCTAACCCTAGCTTCTAGTGCCCTACCCATAGGATCCCTAACCCTAGCTCCAGGTGCCCCACCCATAGATTGTGGTAAGCTGGAGCTGGTTCCCACCGGTTCGCAGGAACCAGCTGTTAAATTTAGAAATGCTTTTCGAACCGGTTGTCCCACGAGGGCCAACCAGTTCGAAAAGGGCTTTGAAATTTAACAAAAGCCCCAGTAGCTCCCTGCCCTTCCCCTGGCCCCAGTTCACCTCACTCCACCTCTGCCTCTTCCCCTGAATGCTCCCGAGGCTTCTCCTCCCCCTCCCCGGCTTTCCGCAAATCAGCTGTTCGCGTGGGAATCCTCGTAGAGCTTAGAAGGAAGCAGCGGCTTCCTGCAGGTGAGCTGGGGCGGGGGAGCGAGGGTGCGAGGAAGGTTCCAGGCGCTGCATGGCTCCGGCCTTACTCCCGACCCCATCCCCGGGTGGCGCGGCTCTGGCCCGGACCCGACCACAGTCAACCGGGTGGCACAGCTCCGGCCCAGTCCCGACCTCGGCTGGCCAGGCGGCACGGTTCCGGCCCGGCTCTGGCCAGTTGGGCGCCCCGACTCTGGCCCCGGCCGAGCGCCTCGGCTCTGGTACCAAGCCCGGCCGAGCGGCCCGGCCCGGCCCTGGACCGGACCGGCCCCCATCTCAAGGCAGCGCAGTAAGGGGGCAGGGAGCATGGAGGGGGTGTTGGATATAGGGCAGGGGAGTTGAGGGGGTAGATTAGTGTTGAGGCAGTCAGAGAGCAGGGAACAGGGGGACTGAATGGGGGCCAGGGTCCCGGGGGGGGGTCAGGAAGGAGCAGGAGTTGGATGGGGCGGCTGGGGGCAGTCAGGGGACAGGGAAGGGGAGTGGATGGGGCAGGGGTGCAAGGGGTGGGGCATGACCCCTGCAGGGGGTGAGGAGGAGGGAACTGGTTGTTAATATTTTTGCAGCTCATCACTGAGTATGGGAGTGTATCTAACAGTGGCTTGAGTGTAACAGGATATAGAGAGCCTTCACTCTCATTTCTAGGTCTCAGCACATGGCTGGTGCAGCTGGAGGAGCCGTATTTGGATCAGATCCTGCCTACATGTGGTCATGGTGCTTGGTCATGAGCCCTAATGCGCTAGCCAGATACCACCTTGGGGAATTAGAGGGCATCTACTTACATTCCCTCTGCAACTGGACTGGAGGATCTCTGTCCCCATCTGCAGGGCGGCCGTTCACGCAAACACCTCAGCTATGGTTAGAGAGGACAGAGGTTCCCCAAGTTTTTCTGCTGCACTTCCACTTCTCTAGGGGAGTCAAATAACAGTTGTGCTCCCCAATCCCCATTTATGTGGGGCAGAAGAGAGGGGGCAATGGAAGGACCTGGCTGGCTCCATCCCTAAAGTAGCCCACAGTCGCGCGGCACGGACCAGGGCTCCTCGCCCTCCTTTCGCCTGCCCAGAACCTCTCACTCCAGCAGGCTCTGGAGGGTTTAAAATGGATGGGGCTGCAGCCACCCAGGGCAGGGCAGCAGTGTGGGGAGCATGTAGGGAGTGCCCCGGGGGACAGGAAGGGAGGGAGGGGAGAGCAGCAGGTTGCTGCCCGGACAGGGCAGGGCAGGGACCCGCTCCCTCTCCCCACCCCTGCCCACTGGGGACTCCCTGCAAACACTCCCCACTGCTGCCCTGCCCTGGATGCCAGGCTGACTCTAGCCCCGCACTCCAGCTCACTCTCCTGATAACCGGGGGGGACCCACCCCAAAGGTTGAAAACTAAGATTACAGGTGAAGCACTATGGCCTAGTGGATAGAACACTTGACTGGGACTCTCAAGACCTGGGCTCTCGTCCTGGCTCTGCAACTGGCCTGCTGGGTGGCCTTTGGGTGAGTCACTTCCCCACTCTGTGCCTCAGTTTCCCCAGCTGCAAACTAGGGATAATGATACTGCCCTCATTTGTAAAGTACTATATAATATTGTTATCACTAGATGATAGTCCCAAAGGGCCGATAATACCCAGCACATCAGCATCTTCGACTATATTTAACGTGGAACTAAAACCCTGTGTTTGTGTCCCCAGCCTCCTCCTTCCCCGGGGCATTTCACTCTGTACCAGCTCTGTCCTGGGCACGAGAACCAGCACCACGCAAGGCAAGGCAAGGCATGGGTAGGAAGATGTGAATCCCACTGAGGCCATAGAGCTCACGACACTGATGCTGTATCTGGGTGCATTTGTAGAGATGCCGGGGAGGTGAGAGGCCTGGAGCTCAGAAAGGAGAGCTGTGACCCACCACCAAGTGGCGTCCCAAGGCAGCATGTGACACAGGGGCTGAGGAGTGGGACTGGAGGTTACTTCAGGAGGAGTTTTTGCTAATGAAAGAGCCCCAGAGTCCAGGGTTGCTGAGACCTATGCAGTCACTCCACCAGAAGGTTGGAACAGCTGGCACTAGGAAGCTGGAATAGTCACCTCGGAGCAAAGGCCCTTCATGTGGGTGACCCATTGCAGAACCATGGTGAGGCGAGCGACAGGAGAATCCAGCCCTGATCACCACAGAAGGGCTGACTGGACGCAGTGTCTTTTGTCTGGGCACATCCATAAACTTGCCCTCCCCACCTGGCTGGGTTACAGCCTCCCTGCTTCCCAGTGCAGGACTTGGGGGATGCAGCAGAGGGAATCCTGCCATGTCTCTATTTATCACCATCCCTCCCCAGAACACAACCCAAAGCTGCTCTGCAGCTCCAGTCTGTCTATCCTGAATGCAGACACATAGTCTTGTGCAGCGTGCTGTCCTCTAGTGGCTGAACTGCACTTTGAAAAGGCAAAGCCATCAGACTAAGGGAACGAGGAGGATATGGGGAGCTGTTTGCTGGCTGGGGGTGTCCTGAGAGCTACCAAAAGGCTACAACAGGGCTCAGGGCTCCCCATTGACTGGGTGCTCCTTAGCGCACCCTCCTGAATGCCGGGCCAGGATGAGAAAGGGACAGACCTGCCCAGGGATTCTCCTGGGGTAAAGTCCCTCACGGGAGGCTCTCGGCACTTCACGCCCTGAGCACTTTCTGGGTATCGCTCGGACAAGGAAAGCTGGGTGCTAGGAGGCTGGGGAGCAGGGAGAGTGTCCAGCAGCTGGGATGGCCTAAGCCAACCTGCCTCGCAGACCCACGCTTCCCAATCTCAAGGGCCTGTCCCCATCCAGGCTGGGAGCAGCTGCCAAGGGGCACGTTAGATGAGAAGGCGGCACAGGTGGATTTCTGGCTGGCCAGACATGTGGAGGCAGGAACCAGCAGCAGAGCCAGGGGTCAAGCTGGGGCACATCAGGGACAGTGGAAGGGGCCAGCAGCTGGGATGGGGCCAAGGCTCTTGCTGAGGGAGGCGTCAGCAGTGAGGTGCTCTGGAGTAGGACCAGGAATACGGAAGCCATGGAGGAGTTACTGTATCCTCGACCTACGTGCAATTTCCTGAGGAAGAGGAAAGGAAGGTCGGCCTCGGGGCTCCAAGGGGCACCATAGGGTGAGGGCTAGTGTCCGGCCCTGGGTCACACACTGGCTAGGAGAGACAGGGTGCAAAGGGAGGAACAACCAGGCAGTTCCCAGAGAAGTCAATTGATGCCAGGGCTGGTGCTGGTCAGTATAGTTATTAGTGACTGGGACAGAGGGTGAATCAGGAGGTGCTGATGGCACGAAATTATTTAGTGAGTCAAGGACAGGGAGGAGTGGGAGGCACCAAGCTAAACCAGCTACTGGGCAAGTGACTCTTGGCATCAGTCAGTTCAAGGGGATGCACAGTGGAAGGAGCAATTTAAATTCCTCGGACCTCGTCCTGAGTTCACTGTATCCTCTGCAGCACAAAAACCTGAGCTTCACTGACAAGAGAGAGCCACAAAGACACCGACTCAATGTTCAGTGGAGACACAGGTGTCTAAGGCCCTGCCTGTAGCAGGGTGCGTGTCATGCACAGCTGTAGCTACCCCAATGCAAAGCCCTAGTGGAGATGCACTGCCCCAGTGTAAGACTGGGCTCAGGGGAGCGCACCACTGCAAGCCCCATTGTGCACTGGTGCAGAGCGCCTGCTGGAAGGTTTACACTGGTGGCGCCACATCTGTGCAGTCACCACAACGCAACCACCCCCTACCTAGACAAGCCCTAGGAGGCAGGGCTCCGCTGAGATGGGGATAGAGAATATCCCTGCTGAAACCAAGGACACAGCCACACTTTGAACACTGGGTTGGAGGGGTCACCACGCCTCCAAAGAGAGTGAAAAGAAGAACGAAGGCAACTGGGAACTAGGAGGGGCCTCCAGAAGGAGGCAAGATGAAAGAGGTGAGGGTCTGATTCTTGCCTCTACTCTGTCTCCCTTACACCACTCCTGCTGTGTAAAGGGGCCAAAACGCCCCCCTGGGGAATTCCCCAAGTGCAGGAGCAGCTTAGGGCAGGTATACATAGCCATCCCCCCCATCCCTTTTGACCCCCAGAGCAGGGGAGCGGAAGGAGCACTCAGGGCATCACTCTGGCTGTTCTAGACCATGAGGCAGCCCACAGGCAGTTATAGGGAGGCTGCCATTAATCAGAGCAGCCTCTGAGCTGCTCTAACTTATGACAGGAGCCAAACTGAGCCCTGAATCAGCCCAACATCTGGGTGGCACAAAGTTGGCATAAAGCCACCTTTGCTCCCTCTCCCTGGATCATAGTGTCTGCTCTGTGCCTCCTGAGTGGTGTGGCCCAGAGCCTGGCACTTGGACTCTTTTGTCTGGAATGAGGAAGAGTGAGAGAGGCGAGGGGAGAGGGATACACAGCAACCCAGAGACGGCCAGTCTGGCTCCTCTCTACCCAGCCCCACGGCACAAGAAGGAGGGACAATAAGTCAAATGTAAAAGATTCAAATTTCCCACAGATGGAGGAAACCACTTTCAGAGAACATGAAATGAACCCACAGAACTCATTGCAGCAGCATGTTCCCAAAGCTAAAAGCCACTGAAGAGCACCTGATGGTCCATCAGGCAGAGGTAAATGACTAGCACTATTAACTCGCATGTTGCAGGGCATCACCAGGTCAGAAACTGTGGTCAGGAAGACATTGTGCTTAGTATTGAACTGTGGCCCCAGGGGCCTTGGTTTCCTCATGCAACTTCTGCTCAGTGAACAGGGGGCAACCAAACCCAGCTGCAGGCTACCTACAGGGAGGGGCATAGACCTTCATATGGAGCATCCAGTTCTGGCCACCAATCGTGACAGCACCAATGGCTAACAGGCTGCTGGTCTGTTGGGCTGAGACAGTTCGGACATTTCTAGAACCCCAGAAGCTGAAGCACAGCTGACCAGATGAGCTGCCCAAAAGGGGTCCCTTATGTGATGGTTGGGGGTGTTTCTGCCTATGAAAGAGCCAGAGCTGGGCATACATCGCTTCTCTGGCCAGCAGCAGAGATGCCAGGAGGCTCTTCAGAGGAACAAGAGGAATCAGACTTTTCTTCCTTAGGGGCTTTGCACTGGCACTCCATCAGTGGGAAGTCCCAGTGTAGATGCCCTGCACTGGTGTGAGACAGGCCTTGAATCAGTGTGACTTGCTCTGGCTTCAAGTGAGCCATACCCGCAAGCCCTGCTTTATACCCGCACAAGCCCTCCACACTGGGGATTTACCCCAGTGCAAAAGTCCCTAACGTAAACAACCCATTGTCTTTAGGAAAACAACCCCCGCAAAGCACACACAAGCCCCGTGCTCACAAGGGAGGGCGACCGGGACAATTCCACTGAGAACTGGGCTGGACACATCTCAGTGCGTCCTGCGCTCCCTGCACCTGAGGATGCTCACAATTCGGCTTCTCTGGGTGAGCAGCAAAAGGGGCCCCTCCCTTTCCTCCATCTCCACCCCCGCTGGCAGCTCACAACAGCTCCTCTGCCCAAGCTCCTCCCGACGCGGTGGGGCGCCATGCAAGGCACGGCCTGTGTCTGGAACTTCCCAACTCTCGCTCACCCAGCTTCCAAGGGGGATTGTACTCCTCTGCCACTTCTGTGACAGATTCATCAGCTGTCAGAGGAGGCCCGCAGTTCTCAGCCACCCAGAGACCTGTGGGGAATCTGGGACTACACTGAAGGTGGCCCCTGCTAATGAGGGTCCCTGGGCAGGTTTGTATAGTATCTCTATTCCAGTGGAAGGCAAAGACTGGGGAGATATTACGTGCAACCCATCAATCCTTTTCCCTTCTACAGTCTGATCAATGCCATGCAAAGCCAGCTCGGTCACCTGCTTTCCCATTAGCCATCTCCCGTCTGCAGAAGAAATAATCTCAATGCGGCTCAACCCACCAGGCAGCCTATCATTCCAGTGGGACCTCGCTGGGCAGGCTGGTTGGGCTGGAGGAGGGGCTCCAGAATAGGGGCTACTGGAGTTGTGGGCTCCTGCTCCGAGAAGCAGCATTTGGGCAGAAGGAAGGCAGGCCGGACACACTGGCAGAGCTCTGAGGCCTGGCCCAGGAAGGGGTGCTCAGGGATAGACTGTGGCACTGGAAATGAAGGGACAGAGGCATCGGCTCAGTGGCTCTGGCTGAAGAAGCCAGGTGGCTCGGCACAGGCAGAATCCTCTTTCTGACACAAGTCTGCTCAGTAACAGTTGGTTGGCCAGCGTCCACAGCACTGCACTAGGCACATAACCCGCCATGGTCTCCAAGCCTTGCTGGGAGGCAGATTCTCAGGCCAAATGGAGACCTGGCACAGGCATATGCAACTTTACTGAAGTCAGCAGAGCCGCAACCTCTTGCAACTGGTCTCTAGCTGGCCCTTGGGCTGTGTTTGTGCACACCGTTTGCTGGGTGATGTCTGGCGCTTCCATTCCCTTTCCCTGGAAAGGCGGCTGTGAGTCAGCCGTGTCCCTGTATAACCAGAGTGACTGCAGATGCTCTGGAGGGGCCAAAGGTCACGGCAGGCATGAAGGTGCCTCCTTCTAGGAGTGCTAAGCGGGGAGAGGAGTTATCCATGCAAAGCAGGGACGCTGAGCCCAGCCCTGGGAAATTAAACCACACGGGCACTGGCTGCAGCCAACTGTAAGGATAGTACAGGGGCAGGAACATGAGTTCAAGGGTTTGTTTACACCAAGACACTGCGCATTTAACCACACCAGTGTACTTAAAGCAGGACAGCCCCTGCTACTGTACAGTTTGACAGTGCTTTTACCAGGACAGCTTATCCCTATACGGGAAGGGGAATACGGCACCTTTGCACTGGTATAACTGTGTCCACACTAGAGGAGCTACTGAATTAACTGCTTCAGTAGGAAAATCACAGCCCTACGGGAAAGTGGGTTTGACCTGCATGAAGGGCCTGTAACAATCCCCATCGCTAACCCCAGAGGAGCAACAGAGAGGAGAGTCTCCAGACACCGGCCCCGAAGGGCATTTGGTGGCACTCTGCTTGGAAGTAGCCCCTGTGAAATGAAGGCCCGGGACAGACAGAGCTAAATGATTCAGGGGCTCAGCTCCCCCAGATCAGGATCTTTCCAGATTATCCAAACAGCTCAACTGCCTTCATTTCTACAGCCCTTTGCAGTCTCAATCCAGCCTCTCTCATAGACCGCATCTCTTGCAACTCCTGCCTCTTCCACAGAACTGTCCTGCTCTTGGTTAGAGTGCCTTCTCCTCTGCAGCCCCTGCTACCTGGAGCAGCCTTCCCTGCCTCTCTCCACCCCACTGACTCCCCCAGCCGGCTCCAAGTCTCAATCCAAAACATCTTCACACCCTGGGATGTGTATTTCCCTCTCCCTCTGCCGTCACAGTCTCTCGCTGCGCCTGCCTCTAACTTGGCAATGTGCTTTGGGTAAGCGCTCTGCATAAACAAACACTGTGCAAAACAAAGATGGATTGAATTACAGACCTTTGTAATGATCTCACTAGCAGCCAAAACCTCAGGGACCAGAATCCTGTCGAAACAGACAGACCAGAGGCGCTGGTAACATAGGGGCATGTAGCCTCTGGGGACCCAACGTTCTCTCCCAGCTGATGGCACAAGTGAGAATGAGTTGGGTGACTCTCATCCTAGTGGATATTTGTCCATATCAGGAATCAACCCCATAATCTGGCATCATTGGCAGTCTCAGCTTGGGAGACCCACAGGGCTGGAACAGCAAAGGAGGGAGCCAGGGCAGAGTGTGCTGCTGGTCAGGACAGAGGAGTATCAGAAGGGCTGTGGGGAGGGGGAAGCTGGCACAGGCCCTACCCTACTCTCTATCTACAATCCCTTTATCCCCATGATATCTGACAGCTGCCTCCATTCTGGCTGGTCCCAGCCAATTCTCATAAATACCACGTTCACACATGCATCTCATAAAGGGCTGACAGTCACTGCTGAGATTCCTGGGTGCGGAGGAGGAAAGTGGTTATATGTCCCACCAGCGGCCTCACGAGTCGCTTTGCCTGACCAGGTCGTGGCTGAAACGTACATAAAGAAGCATCCTGGAAGATACAGAAGCCACCTAAACCTCTTCTGGCATCGGCACAGTCTGGATCCCCACTAGGGCATGGTAAACGGCCTGGATGTTCCTGCAGTACAGTGAGGGGTGACTTGTATGGATCCCCCCCAGTATCTGCACCCCATTGTCTCTAGCAGGAGAGTTCACTTAATCACTCACTGGAAGATTCCCCAGCAACCCCTCCCATCATTCTAGGCTGACACGAACTCCAACTCTTGCCGTTCCCACCAGAAGGGCCCACGTCAGGCAGGAGGTGTGACCTACGCGCACCACTGGAAGAGATTCCTCTATACATCAGGCAGTACGCGCAGGGTGTGCCAGAGCCATGTATCTGCTGCTTCCCCCGTTAGCAACCTACTACACCAAGGGCCTCTTCTCTCCCCTGTCTCCATATGTGCAAATCTCACCGTGCCTGGTAAGTGAGCCAGTCTCCCCCCGGGCTCTGAGACCACTGAGGCCTGACCTGGCAGGCCCACTCCTTCAAGGCCCACATATTAGAGAATTAAGCGCATTCAAGTTTAACTAGGTCCGGTTATACCAGACACCTCTTGTGATTTGGTGTGACCTCATGGCATTGGCAAGGCACGCTGGCCTGTGGGACCATTCTTCCTGTCCCCCAGGAGAAAACACCTGCATAGCAGGTGACCCCTTAAGGGAAATACTAGAAAGTCTCCCCCTTCTAGGGGTGCACAGGCTTCTACATGGGGGACCCCCAAGAACAGGGTGCCACAGATTCCTGTGTCTCTCTAAGGATGTGAATTCTGCTCACCCTGTCGTAGGCAGCTACCCAGTCATGGTGGGTCGCCTTCCCCTGCAGCGTGGGGCACGGGTCGCTTACTGGTGGATTCTCTGCAGCTTGAGGTCTTCAAACCAATTTTGAGGATTTCAATAACTCGGTCCTGGGTTAGGGGTTGTTATAAAATTGGATGGGTGGGGTTCTGTGGCCTGCCTTGTGCAGGAGGTCAGACTAGATGATCATATTGGTCCCTTCTGACCTATGAGTCTATGAGTCTATAAGGTTAAGGACGCTCCTGGCCCCTCACCTCGAAGCCCTCTACAGGGTGTGATTCACAATGTAAAACACTGTTCCCCTTCTCCAGTCAGAGAAGGGAGCAAGGCAGCTGGCGGTTATATGCTGGGGACATGATCTCTGTGCTGGGGCAGGGGGACCCCACCCTGCGACGGGGAGCCCAGGAGCGATGCACACACTCCAGCACTGTATTGCTGGCAGAATCTGTCCAGTACCAGAGCAGCAGCTGAGAAGTAGAGAGGCCCAGATGGCAAACTCCTCCATCCTGCCTTACCCACGCACGCTGTGCCGGAGCACACATGTGCTTCCCACGCTGCCATAAAGGAAACGCTCTCTCTCCAGCCAGCACACTGAGAATTTAAGAGCTGCCCTTTGATGATGCCAGTGCAATGACAGGGGAGAAGATACACCAGGGCCTCAGCCCAACAACATGGGATGGCATGGCCAGTCCACCTGGGAAGGGTAGGCTCTGCTTATCAGTAACCAGACTCTATAGAGAACATAACTAACCAGAGGAGTTGGGGCACTGGGACTGGATCAAGGCACTTTCACCCCTAGGTCACTGCTTCACACAGAGCCCACGATGGCAGCGGATGGAGAACATGAATGTGGCTGCTGGGTGGACTGAGTGAAAGGAGCTGATGGGGTCGAGTCCTGTTCCTAGCGGCCAAACGGCCATGTCACATCTGGCGTCCTCTCCGGCAGTCTCAGCAGAGAGGTCGGGGATACAATGAGCCAAGGAGACTGGACTGCCCTCTCCCATGGGTGAGGAAAACTCATGTTCCCCAACCCATACCTGGCCTGGAGTGACGCAGAGGCCTCCTGTCTCCAGGGCCATTGGTCTGGCACCCTGCAGCAGCACTAACGTCACTAGGAAAATAAATGAAGCACATCAGCCCACGGAGCCCCCCTTTGGGACGCTGAAGTCCCTCTAGCTGCAAGGTAGCCCAGCCACGGCTCACATCAGGCCCTCGCAGTCCACAGGCAACCACTCCATCAGGTGGCCACGGGTTGAGGCACGCGGGCAGACTCCATGCTGAGTGCATCTCAGCTGGAAGTGGCTCTTGGCAAATTTTGCAAGGCTTTTCCAAAAACAAGGACAAGCCACAGGTTCATCCTGGGAACATGATGCTGGCTGGAGCTCAGCACCCTCCTGGCCTTTGGAAAAGCAGCACAGATAAGGATAGTGCCTGGCCTTAGCTGACTACAGCTAATGGGAAAGCTTGAGCAATTCCCCTGGGGCAGGAAGATGCTGAGTGGCTCATGGTCAGAACCAGGTCCCCAGAAGCCCAGTCACAAAGCCAGATGCATTGCCAGGGCACTCGGGGATAGGGGTAAGAGTCCAGCCTGCTCAACACAAGGACACTGCCAGGGTTACTCAGGGGCCCATGCCAGCCACACAATCCTCACCCACTCGCCCACTTAAGCCAGGACCAGGAATGCTCTGCTCTTCCCATGCTTCCCTGTTAACCCTTCCTGGTCTAGATTCTTATAGAGCTTTGCGAGTCACCCCTTTTCCAGCACTGGATGGGAGAGTCCATCAGTTAAAGGAGGAGCCCCAGCACACACACACACACCTGGGAGATCACTAGCCCATTTCACTAGCCAGGCCTCCTCCCTAGCTCTCAGCCTTGCGCCCCCTGGCTTGTCCCCACCTGCAGCACACACCAGTAGCAGCAGCGCTGGCTTCACAGATCCAAATGAGAAATGTGACCATTCCGCTCTCCATGGAAGGAGAACAGGGGGAGAGGAAAAAAAACAATCTGAGAGCGGAACGTTAATTAATTGAGGCTTTTGTTCAATTTCTAAACAAGCTTTTAAACGGCAGCTTGAGTTACACTGGCTCTGCTAATATTACAGCGAGACGGCCCAGCCAAACTCAGAGCGACCCACTGGCAGCTCAGGTTACCAATGGGGCTGCTTTTCCAGGAGCGCGTGGTGTTCAGGATCACAGGCTCAACGGGAGAGGTGGCCGTGGCTGATCGCTAGCCAAAGGGCTGCCTTCATGCACAGCTGCGCTCACACTGCACGTTTTCCCCCCACGCAGACAGCTGGGAAAATCTGCTATGGCGAACTGGCAAGTCGGCACGCAATTCGAACTCGGTCCACTACGGCTCGACAGCCAGGCCATGACAGAGTGACGCGCTGCTGCTCAAAGCTGTGCAAACTGAGCCCTCTGGGCTGGTTTAAAGGTAGGGGAAGGAACGACAGCATGGCTTGGGCTTGGAAACTGCCCAGAAGAGAGGAAGGTGGCAAAGAGCTTCTCAGCACTGGCAGCATCCGAAGATATGAGATGTCAGGGTCCAGACCCTTGGTGCTGGTAATTCCTCTGCCATTGATAGGGGAAAGGAGAGCGAATGCCCCAAACACACTCCAAAGAACTGGGCCCCAAATATAACAAACAAGGACACCTAGGCAGCTGGCAAGCTGTGATCACTACCCTGATTGGCTAAGAACTGCATCCATTCCGTTGCATATTACCCCTTTCCCCTACCTCGGCCCACTCTTCTGTCTCATGCCACTGTGATGTCATTTGTTAAACTCTCAGCTCTTTGAGGCAGGTCCCTGTTTCCTATCTGCTTGTGCAGCCCCGAGCACAAGGGGGCCCTGGCCTGGATGGCCTCTGGAATGTTACATCACTAGAGCAAAATGCTTCCAATGGCTTCATCCCAAGATGGCGGGAGATGAGAATATTCCTTCTTGCAGTGGGATGTTTTCTTTTGAAGACCTGTAGCAAAAGGGCTCATGGCCTCTCCCGCTGGGCTTTGGAACAGAAAGAGGGTTTTAAAATAACAGTGAGTGAAGTGTTCACCACCTAGAGTCCTCTTCCTCCCACCCCTCGGCCCCTTCTCTCATTCCCAACCCTTCCCCTGATGAAAATGGCCTTGTATTTCCACAGTTCAATCCACCACAGAGACCCTGTGAGCGTAGCTTTACCAGCTGTCATTTGGCAACGGGGAAGGCATCACCTTAGGCCCTGTGGCCTTTCTGAGAAAGAACACGCCCCACCAGTGTTTTCACAGCCACACGAAGCAAAAGCCTTCATGGGAGTCTCTTGAAAGCTAGAGATTCCTTCGCAGACACCGGGCGTCATGCAGCAAAGACTGGAGAACAGGCCCAGAGACACAGGATCCATTACAGCAGCGCACACCAGAGCTCCACTACCCACCCTGCCAGTACAGCCCCCCACCCCTCTCCAGAGACTGACAGGAAAGCTATTCGCTTTCTTTTGCACACCATTCCCCACGAGGGGCTAGCGAGCTAAAAGACCCTTGCCCCCAGCTCATCTCACTTGCTGCCCAGTGAGGCAATTGCACTTCACTAAGTCATTCTGGCTAATGAAATAAAAGCCCCAATGGGCTTTTACACTAGGAAACAGGACGAATCCGGATGACGCAAAGGTGACATTCGGCATGAGGGAGCATCACACTCTTCTCTTTGGGAAGGGCAGTGGATTCGTTATTAGGTGGATTGAGAATGTGCCCATCGCCCTAGCATCTGGGCACCGTAACTTCCTTGGCAACAACATAGTTTTGGCAGGCCAGGAAGGGGCTGAACTATAGCCTATATTTACAATCTCGAGGTGGGGGCAGGGATGATCTTTGATACTTCCCTCCCTGTGAACTGACCCAGTCAGCCCTGTCCTAGCCTCCCTTTCTGTCAAGGGCGGAGTGAGCAGAGTATTCTCGCTAAACACAAGTTTCTGTCCTAGCCCTTTCGGGCTTTGCGCTCAGGTCCCTAAGGAATCACACACAAATCGCAGGAGGAAACGACTTCTTAGGTGCCATCTAACGTGTCCCTGGCCAACCAGGTTGCCCCCTCCAAGTACAATTGCTAGTGCCACTTGTAAGCATACTGAAAGCCCGGATTTTCATCTCTTCCATGGGGAGACTATTTCACTGTCTCACAGATCTCACTGTCAAGACGTTTTCCCTGATATTTCAGCCTAAAATCCCGAATCACAGTAGTGATGGTTATGGACTAACCTCAATTCAGCTACCACCATTTCTTCCATAGCTACAGAAGTCCATTTAGGAAGTTGGGGATCCAGGGAAGACATATTATTCTAGATGTAACACAAACAGATATACTCAGTCACCCTCTCATCATTCCTCTCCTGAAAAGATGCTCTTCTCCTGAAAACATTTGCTAATGGAGTTGAGAGGTCTAGGGGCTGGGTTTTAGGTTTCTGTTTGGGTTGGGTTTTGTTGACGCCAGCATTTTTCAATTTCAAAGCACTAAAGACATTTTCTAGACACAAAGGGTTCACATTGTAGTAACTCATCCAGCAGTTCAGACGTGTGTATATATACACACAAACACGTACTAAGTAACAACCACACAAGCTGCCTCTGAGCCACAGTACAGTAACCAAATTGCTAGTTCTCTTCCCTCTTACAGCGTGTTTGATGCTCACAGTTTAACAAGAAAGGGTTAAGAGAAAAACACAACAAACGGTAAGCACAGTAATAAACACAAGTTTCTCTCACTTCCCTAGTGTTATCTGGATCGCTCTAGCATCCACAGCAGTACTCCAGCACAGGGCAGCACAGGGTAAATACGGGCCATTTGGCACGCAAACATTACATTAGGTTCGTATTTACTTTCCCTGATCCCGTTAGTTTCTGGAGAGCAGATTTGCTGGAAAGGGAAAGCCATAGCATGGGAATAGGTCAGCGTTACTCACTAGAACTGGACGTGGGAGGACTGCGTGGGCATTCATTACATTAAACCCGTTAACGGCAATAGGTCTGTGTTAGTCCAGTCATCTTTATCTGGCAAAGGTGCCTCGCAATGCTCTTAAGGAGGGTATCGCAATTATTCCATAGTGGTGCTGCAACTGCACTGTGACCAAATAGCACAGCCTCGGAAAAGAACCATCAAAGAGCACCCTTTCAACAAGCTATTTCACAATGGAGGTGGGAAAATAAATAACCGCCAATTACTCATCCCAAACCTTGCTGCATTTAACTGCTACAATAAAGAATTCCACCTCATTTCTGCCCAACTCCCACAGGCAACTTACTCAGGGGGCTACATTTCCCTAAATGCTCACATTTCAATTAGCATTAGAATAAGAAAATGCCTTGGAGTTCACCTCCCCGAAAATGTACTGAACGTTGAAGAGAGGAGATTGTAGGAGATGAGGGATTTTTTAAACACACACACAACATGATGGAGGGAGGAGGGGGGACCAGTCCTTTCCCTACTCTATGCTGATGAGATTTGCATAGGCTTTAGCTACCAGCCTCTCCAAACAAGGATAATGCAACTTCCAGTTGATTTTCCAGATAAACAAGCATGCAAACAAACGCAAAGTGCTCAGCTAAAAATATCTGCCTCCTACACATACCCCCACTACGCTGAGATCAAAATACACAAATTCCAGCTCAGCATCAGAGTAGAGCTGGAAAATTAGAACAACTTGAGGGGGCATCTCACACTCTCTCTCTTAAAAAGGAGAAACTGCAGATTCCCAGATCCACGCAGCCAGGGCAGAGGAGGGTGGATTTGCCAGTGGGGGGATAAAAAATGACATTCTAATCCGATCCGAAGTCTCTGAAGGAGCAGGCGGCTTAGAACTTGCTTTAGGTGCCCAGTTTGTGTGTGTGTTTTCATCTCTGTGCTAACACAAATGGGGGAAAGAAGAGGTCGCTTTACAGCATCTCTGCCTGCTGCCCGCCCCTGCTAAGCCATTTCATCTCATTTACTTTATCCCACTTAAACGTGAGCCAAACTGTTGCTGTTTCGGTGGGGGCAGAAAATGAGATTCGCGTCCTCTGCACCGCAACCGAGGCATAACGGGTCTGAGGCAGGGAATAACCATCATCCATAGCAATGCTGAGGGCACCTGAAATCCACATCCCGGTTTCTCCCCTTAAACACACACACACACACACCCTGGGTCTCGGGCAGCGGTAGAAAAAAGGGCACCCACTGGGGTGGGGGTGGGGGCCAGAGCTGACTTACATTGAAGTGATGTTCCTTGAGATGTCAGTGATGTTGATGCTGGTGTTCCCATTGCTGGTGCCTGAATCCTGCCCTTCCAGGAGAGGGAAGAGGTTCCCATCATCCGGCTTCTTGCAATTGATGTCTATCTTGCTGCAAAGGCAATTCGCAGGGCAAGCCAGCACCGAAAGCAGATAGTCTCCCCAAATGCTCCAGAGCAAAAATACCCTCCAGAAACTGCACTTGGTAGGGCAAAGAGAGACATCCATCTCCGACTGCTGCTTCTAAAAAAGAGGAGGAGGAGGAGGAGGAAAGGGGGATGGGGGGAGAGAAGGGGAAGGAAACAAAGACAGAGGGAGGAAAAAAAAAACTCAAACGATCAGATGCAAAAATCCTCCAGCAGATGAAATCATGCTGGCAGCTGGCTAGGAGAAGCTGTAATTCCCCCTACAGTAGCGGTCTGAAATGCATAGTGCCTTGTTGATTGCAGGCTGGCTCTCGGTATCAGGCGCTCTCTCGCTCTCTCGGAGGGACTTCTGAGGATTGCAATAGAAGATGGGGAGGAAGCACGCACACACACACACACACACACACAAATGGTGCTAAAGTCACCAAGTCCCACCTACTGGGCAGAATTAAAATTGACACACCTGCAAAAAAAACCACACAGAGGCAGAAGAGAGGATCAGGAGAGGAGGGTGCACCCTTTCCATCCCCTCCTCCGTGCTGGCTGGATCTGCTGCAGCAGGAGATGCATGCAAAAATAGAGAGAGAGCGAGAGCGCTAGATTGCACAAGAGCCTGCAAAGAGATCCCCTCTCGGCGTGTTTCCCTCTGCAATAAAAGGGATCCCCCCCAACCCCCTCCACTTAAAAAAACAAGAGGCTGCTCTCAAAGCTGAGGACTGGAGATGAGGAAAGGCATCCCGGATAGAAGAGAAAAAGTTCCAGTTGGGATTGCAATTGAGAAGAGGGGGAGGGGAGATTGTCTTCTGCTGCTTTTACTTTTTTTTTCTCTTTTTTATTTTATTTTTTTGCTGCAATCCGGATAGCCAGCAGAAAAGCCATGCACTGAAACAGAGGAGCCTACCCCCAGTGTGGATTCCGGGTCCTTTTTAGGTACGCGTGTATTTTCTAAGGATCCCGGGGAGATAAAAGGCAGCTCCCAGGGATGGGTGTAAAATAGATTGGAGCGCGCCCAAGAAGCACTTTCTAGAAAATGCACCCCCACAAAAATCGAGGCGGCTGGAAAAAATGCAACGGGGACCCACTGGATGCTTTGGAACTGCCAGGAGAGCTCCAAGGGGGGATCTCCTTCGCCCCTGTGCACCGACGGCAGCAGCTTCTGCAATCACACACACACACACACACACATACCGAAGAAGAATGAAGTGTTGAAAAGGCTGAGCGGAGAGCGCCGAAATGGCACCAGGAGAGCAGTGTGTGAGAGCTGAAAAGCAGAGCGAATTAAGATGCACGGTGCATTTTTGGCAAGCACAAACCCGAGCAGATCAGGGCTCTGCTTAATTTGCTCTGCTTTTCTACGGCGCTTTTTTTACGTGCTTTTTTTTTTAGTTTCTTGTCTCTGCTTCTCGGCACAGACACACGATGATAAAGGAGCAGAGCTGCAGGCGGGTGATGGGGAAGAGGAGAGGAATTACAGGTGGATCACTCCAGAGAGCTCAGCCTGGTCGCTGCCAGGAAGAGGGGCTGGCGGCTAGTCCTGGGGGGAGACACTGGAAGTCTTCGCTCTTTACTGAATCAGGGGAGGGAGGCCGCTCAGCAGCACGCAAACACGCCGAATCTACATGCAATCAAACCAGGCCAGCGGGGAGAGAGAGGCTGCAGACTGACCTGTACCTTTCAGTAAGGGGGCCCAGCAGTTCCTGCAACCCACACAAGGGGGCTGCTGAAGTGGGGCTGGCAGCTGGAATCAAACTCCAATAACATCCCTGTTATTTCTTCGCCTGAGTGTAGCAGTGAGCACCTAGAGGCCCACTCATGCATTGTGCCGGGCGCTGGACACTCTTAAGGCATTTGTTTGTTGTCCTAGACTGGACAAAATGGTCTAGTAAATAGCCTAGAGCAGGGGTAGGCAACCTATGGCACAGCTGCTAAAGGCAGCAGGAGAGCTGATTTTCAGTGCCACTCATACTGCCCTGCCCGCCGGGGGGCTCTGCATTTTAATTTAATTTTAAATAAAGGTTCTTGAACATTTTAAAAATCTTATTTACTTTACATACAACAATGGTTTAGTTATAGACTTACAGAAAGAGACCTTCTGAAAACTTTAAAATGTATTACTGGCACGCGGAACCTTAAATCAGAGTGAATAAATGAACACTCGGCACACCACTTCTGAAAGGTTGCCGACTCCTGGATTAGAGGGAAAGATCCTACCCGGGTTCTGCAGATGGACTAGATGGGACCTAACAGGACTTTTCCATATCTACTGCCTATGATCAATGGTAGTTGTACTGGTGTCCATTTGCTGTAATGTCTTCCTGAGTCAGAGGAAGGATGGTCTGGTAGCTAAGGCTGAAAGTTGGGGGGACTGAGCTCTTCCTCTGACCCCGGCCCGCTGTGTGGCCTGGGGCAAGATACTGAAGCCAAAATGTTCAGACTTGGGTACTCTAAAGATAGACCCCTAAATCCATAGTTAGGCAGGTAAATAAAAGTGGCCTGATTCTCATCAGCTCCAGTGGGAGCTGTCAGGACTCAACACCACTGAAAATCAGGTCAGTTATTTCAGCCCCTCTGTACAAACTGAAGTGCCTAACTTCAGGCACCCAGGATTGAAAGTTTTGCTCAGATGCCCATCCATGCCTCAGTTTTCCCACCTGTAAAAGGGGATAATGATCCTGACTCACCTCAGAGAGGCAGAAGGGTTTGTTCATTCTGTTTTGGGAAAAGCTTTGAGATCCAGATGTAGAAGAGGCTAGAGATCGGCAATGTCATTGTATTATTTGTTACATCTGTCAATATTTTTAAGGAGAGCCACCCCTCTCTTCCTCCCAGCCTCTGGAACGCAGCTTCTCATGCTTCTTGTTATGTATCTGTTGAGTGCTGACAGCATGCTTGGCGCTGCATGGAAGAAATCATCTCCCTGCCCTAAACAAACAGCAGGCTCCAGTGCAGACACATGGCTGTGCTGGGGACCAGAAGGGTGGGTTCCATCAAACAGTGGATTGGCGGTCTGCATGTTTTGTTAGCCAATAAATAACAACCCTTCTTTGGATGGCAGGTCAGCACCAAGGGGGTTTCCCTCTACTAGACCCTGCCATGAGGTCAACCGCCTGTGTTTGTGATATCACAGTGTGTTGCCATGGAAATGACTGTAATGTCACTAGCCTGGCAAGAGGACATCACTGCAGGATCTAGCAGAAGGAGATGGCAAATCCCTTTGTTTGAGGGCAGATCTCTTGGATAACTATGCAAAACAGAACAAGAGCAGCATCTGAGGGCTACCCACCTACTGCAGCCTGCACTTTCAGGGCAATGGATTTGCAGATCCTACCCGTGCTCTTGTGTTCCAAGGAGCTGTGATCTTGTTTAGCATTTGGGTGTGACTCATGCATGAGCATCTCGCCCCATGGTGGCAGACCCGCTTTAAAGAGAAACTTTATGGTTTTAACACCTTCAGTCCCTGTGTAAATTCTCCTCCGCACATTTTGGGAGCAGAGCGAGAGACATTTGGATTTAGAACAAATGAGAAACCTCCAAAGACCCTTTGGAGAGCTGCTTGGGAACAAGAGGAGATATGGCAGAATAAGCTTAATTATGACAGCAAAATGGGACTGCGGAGGGGATCTGTGATTTATATGCTGGGCTGGAGCCATGAGAAGCCAAGAAGCAGGGCTGCCTGGCACCTGGGGCGGACAGGAGGAGAGGAGAAATGTCTGTCCCAAAAGGATGACCAGACAGGGAGAGGACAGGTGTCACTTACCTCAGGAAGTGCAGAGGAGCAGTCAGACCTGGGAAGCAGCCAGTATTCCCCAGAACTGCGCTGCACCAAGAGCAGGCGCGCATGGGGTTAACGGTCATCGGGACCTCTATGTCTGGGTCTGCAGTTACAGAGCCAAATCCTGACCTTTTCACCCAGGCAAAATTCCTGGCTGAGGAAGGAGGGAGTCAAAGCTGAGTAAGGGATTCAGAGCTGGGCTCGTATGTGTTAGCTAGTGGGCTTGATTCACTGCTGGGGCAAGTAGTGTCCAGCCAGGGCAGGGGCTCCAGTAGAATCCCCCACCAACAGAGGATGCGCAGCAAATCGACCTAGAGGGCACCTCTGCCAGGGGCCTTCCTTGGCTCTGGCCCCTCCCCTAGCTCCCCCCCCCCGCCCCATTTTAGGGCTGCACCAGATGGCTCTGGGCACAACAGGTATATGGGCCGCTTGCACTGTTATGCTTCTTCTACTCCTGAGAGGGCTCCCCTACAGCTGGAGCCTAGGTCCTTCAAGCAGAAGTGAATCTAGCCCAGTGTTTGCACAGTGCTTTGAAAACACAGATCCAGATTTTATTGTGTGCACAAGTCCCCTGGGCATTCACAGGGATTGTGCATGCAAAGTCCAATTAGGTGTCCAGGTGACCATTTGCTCAGCTACTTCAGTGATGGAGAGCCCTATAAGCACCTGGACAGATAGACACACATAGGCACTACCATCATGCAAATAATAATACAGGTTTAACCACTGCCCTTCATTTAAGATAACTGTAAGAGGCAGTTAAGTGTACGTCATCGCCCAAAGCAAAGGCATAAGTGAGATCAGGAATTGACAATGTGGGCAGAGGGACTTTGCTCAGTATTATTGTAACCAAGGGTTCGTGTGGTGAGGAAGAAGCAGGACAGAGACAGACACTGCCTGGAAGTGTGATGTGGCCCTGGGAGAAGCCTAGAGAGAGATTTAGGGTGGAGGTGCCAGCTAAAAGAACCTTGGACCTGTGAGCAAGGACACTGCCTCCCATTGTTTGATTCCTCCAGTGTTCAGGGAAACGGGACTTTGTATATTCTTGGTAAATAAAAAAGATTGCATCAAAGAAGTGCCTCATCAATGTCTCCTCCAGTGGAAACAACCCCAGGGTCCCAAACTCTGATTAGCTGCTTGAGTCACAAGAGGTAACAAAATAATAACCAAGTAATTACCAGGACTGATTGTGCAATCGCAGGAATTCCATACCCAAGTCACACCGGTGCATTTTTCACAGATCATTTTAAAATCTAGGCCATAAAGTGCTGCAGAGGGGCTCTGTGCTATTATTATGGCATATAGTGCTGCAAGTGTAAATAATACTCATGCATAGCTTTGACGGAGTTTACCATCCTGAGGCATTGTACAGCCATGAGACAAACAGAGGCTAGGGACACCATTCCTTACCCATCCTGGCTAATAGCTATTAATGGACTTAATCTTCATGAATTTATTTAGTTCTCTTTTAAACCCTGTTATAGTTCTAGCCTTCACAACCTCCTCAGGCAAGGAGTTCCACAGGTTGACTGTGCGCTGTGTGAAGAAGAACTTCCTTTTATTTGTTTTAAACCTGCTGCCCATTCGTTTCATTTGGTGGCACCTAGTTCTTATATTATGGGAACAAGCAAATAACTTTTCCTTATTCACTTTCTCCACACCACTCACGATTTTATACACCTCTCTCATATCCCCCCTTAGTCTCCTCTTTTCCAAGATGAAAAGTCCTAGCCTCTTTATTCTCTCCCCATATGGGACCCGTTTCAAACCCTAATCATTTTAGTTGCCCTTTTCTGAACTTTTTCTAATGCCAATATATCTTTTTTGAGCTCAGGAGACCACATCTGCATGCAGTATTCAAGATGTGGGCGTACCATGGATTTATATAAGAGCGATAAGATGTTCTCCATCTTATTCTCTATCCCTTTTTTAATGATTCCTAACATCGTGTTTGCTTTTTTGACTGCCACTGCACACTGCATGGACGTCTTCAGAGAACTATCCACGATGACTCCAAGATATATAGATATAGATATATAACTGGTGAAGCAGCAGCATCCGGCTTTGCCAGGAGCCAGGGATTTTTAGCAGGGGAGTGTGGAGGAATCCGTCTGTTCTGTGCTTCAGAAATGCCCGCAAAACAGAGACATAAGAACTCTGTGCAAAAAGCATACCAGTGGCTCCTCTGCAATTCACACCACCTCACCGTCTCCCCTACAGGCCTCAATAAACACATGGAACAAGAAAAATTCCTGCAGCACCTTCCAGAAGGCATCTGAGGCAGGTGAGAGATCACTGCTATCTCTCTGTCTCTGCCAGGACCCGGTCAGTAACTCAGTCAGTGTCCCCAAGGTTGCCAACAGTGAAAGGAATGACCATGGACACTTGGTGTGTGTCTTTCACCAATGCAGTCTCCATAACACACCTGGACTTGCACAGGCACGTGTCTGCCAGGGGACAGCCAGATGCCAAGTACTTGTTCCAGACAAGCCACCCAAGTGGCATTCGGCAGTAAAAATTTCAGTCACTACTAAGCTAGGCTGGATTGAAACTGATTAGAGGTGAAAGGCATGGGCTGAGGGACATACTGGCTGCCACTTCCAGCAGCTGGAAGTGCTTCCATTGGCCCGGAGCAGTGAACCGCAGCCAGTGGGAGCTGCGATTGGCCGGACCTGCGGACGCGGCAGGTAAACAAACCGGCCCGGCCCACCAGGGGCTTTCCCTACACGAGTGGCATCCCAAGTTTGTGAAACACTGAATAGATAGGAAGACGAATGAAGAAGTCAGAAAAATGACAGGACAAGGCACACTCTCACAAATAATCTGCAAAAGAAGACATCAGTGACTGTCACGGAGTGTGGAGGAGTCCGGTCCTGCACCCCTCTTCCTGGGACCCACAGTGACTTTTAGCCAGCCAGTAAAACAGAAGGTTTATTGGACAACAGGAACACAGGTTACAGCAGAGCTTGCAGGCACAGTCAGGGCCCCTCCACCAAGTCCTTTTGGGCTTTCAGGGTGCTTGGATCCTAGCTAGGATACCCTGAATTCCGCCCACACAGCCCCAAGCCCAAACTCAAACTGCTCCCCTCCTGCCACTCCCTTCCTTTGTCCCCTTCCCGGGCAAAGGTGTTGACCTTTCCCCTCCCTTACCTAGCTCAGGTTACAGGCCCTGGCATCGTCCATCCCCTAAAGTCCTCCCCTGCTCTCCCACTCCCCACACAGAAAGTCCCTACTGCATCACAGACATATGCTGAGAATGGAAAAAGAAGACTTACCAAATATCGCCCTTGAATGGAAGACCTATGAAAAAGAGAGGAAGACAGCAAATAACATGGAAACGAAGAGTTTTGAGCAACATCAAGCACCACGACATGAAATGGGAAGATTTGAAGAGAAGGGCAGTTGACAAGCAAGGATGGCAAAGCACAGGAGGGACTAAGGTCTAAGGTAAGGACACCGATATATGCTCCGTCCTTATAGGATTCAGCATCTCCTCCTTTCTCTAATCTTCACATTGATTCAGCAACCCCAGAAACGTGCCTCACCCTGTCCCTTATTAGCAGAACACTACTAAGTTATTCAATAGTGGTGATCTAACACTTCTCTAACCCCTCTCACCCAGAAGGACCCAACCGCACTTTACAAACACAGGATATATGGAAGTATCACTTTGCACATAACTGAAAGGCAGCCATGTCTGGGATGGGACGCAGCAGCTGTCCAACAACACTGGACAACACTTTAGGATGGGAAGTGAAGAATGCTATGTCTGATTGAAACTCCAGGGAGAAATTTAGGGAAGAAGGTGATTTCTCAAATTGGAAATTGGCCAGATCACTGGAGTCTAAACATCCCAATTCTTAGGGGAAGCGCCTTGGGGTCTTTACTGACCACAGGTGGTCAGGATGTCAATTTTCCATCTCATCTGGAAGCTGGCATCTCCAGCAGCACCACACCCTTTGCAGCTGCATTGTGGCACTGGGATCAGTTGACTCCGAGTCCCACTTGCCACTCCCTGCAGCACAGCACCCCCTTGGGCCCATGCTGGGGCTTTGGGGTCAGTACTGATTCCAGGAGAGACTGTCCCCTGCTGAGTCACCGGGAGGTGCGACCGAGAGGTATCAAAAACAAAAACAGCTGCAGCCACTGAGTGTTAGAGGAGTCTGTGTCCCTAGCTTTGCCCAGACCATATAGCTCACACAAGCATCAAAAGGAACGCTACTGAAGCAGAGCTCCTCTTTCCCTGAAGCCCTGAGAACAGGCAGCTTTTGATCTGATGTCCATATCTCTTTTCAAGCATTTGGCAGAAGACACCCATGTGCAGCAAAAGGAGGTAGCCTCCTGCAAACAGGTCAGCCTGGCCTGGGAGGCTTGGGGGAAGAGGGGGGAAAAAATCACACTCCTGGGAAATATCAGACTAGGAGGCAGGCAACAAAGGATTAATGTCGAAGCAGCTAGGGAGGTTGGAAGGCAGCAGAATCGCTCCTGGCTCTAGCTCAGCTCATCCCAGCAGCTGTTCGCGGTGACCTCAAAGAGAGGGCAGCACGAGAAGCAGACAAGACACCAGCACCCTACACTGCCTTCTCTGCACCATCTCCC
Organism: Gopherus flavomarginatus; assembly: GCF_025201925.1. Taxonomy (NCBI): domain Eukaryota; kingdom Metazoa; phylum Chordata; order Testudines; family Testudinidae; genus Gopherus; species Gopherus flavomarginatus. The sequence continues at coordinate 78,265,159 of NC_066625.1, read as the reverse complement.
TTCGCCCTACTGTGGCCAGGGGATAGGGCGGCCGGCCAGGGAAGCAGGGGGCTGCTGCTCTGGACAATACAAGGAGGGGCTGTAAGGAACCTATAAAGTACAGGGGCAGGCTTGTCTGGAGACAGCCTGTCCCCAGGGAGAGGGAGGGTTCTTAGGACAGGAATCAGGGACTCTGCCTGCAGATGAGTGGAAGAGAAATGAGCCTCCTGCTGAAAGTCGCTGTCCATGGTGTATTTCCTGCTCCCGGCCCACCCACTGCAAGCTTTTCAAACAAGAGGCGCCATAGTCCCTGGGGATGATTCTTCTGAGGAGGTTCTTGGGGTGGAAAGACAGAGTGGCCCAGAGAGAGGCAAGTGGGTTTGCACCCTTTTTCCTCTCTTCTTACTTTTGCTGTCGCCAGCAGAGGGAGAGGGTGGCTGTGGTGTGAGATCCCGCGAGGTTTGCACCAGCTCTGCAGTACCAGAGCATGGGAGATACAAGATACATGGCCGCTGGCGATTGCTGTCCCCCTAGAAGGTCCTGCTGGGTATGCCAAAGACTTTTGCAAAAGACAGAAGCCCTGTATGTTCTACTGAGAGGCACAGTCTAGCAGTCTCGGTGCCAGACCAGGCACCAGGAATTCCCAAGGTCTAATCCTGGCTCTGACACTGATTCGCTCTATTGCCTGGGGCAACTTACTTGGGGCCTGATTTTCAACAGTGGCTTCTAATTTCAAGTCCCTGGCTTTTGGTTGCCCAAATCTGAGACACTGATGGCCTGATTTTCAGAAGCGCTGAGCACACCCAGCTCCCACAGGCTTCAGTGCCAGCTGCAGGTGCTCAGTGCCCCTAAAAAGCAAGCCCTCATTATCCAAAGTTGGGCACCCAAGATAAGAGACTTCAGCATCTCTGTAAAATGGGGATAACGATCTCTGCTTCACGGTGGCATTGTTTGGATTAGCTGGTGAGTTTCGCAAGCACTTTGAAAAGGAGAAGCTGTGTGGAGGTGTCAGGTTTGATCACCGTTCAGTTTCATCCACAGGGCAGATGAGCTTCCCCACCCACGTGGAGAAAGCAGTTCCCATCGCACTGGGCTCAGGTCTTCACTGGCTTCTCAGCTTGCCTGGCTGAGATTTCCCCAGCTACATGTCTTCTAGGAAAGCCACTCTTCAAAAGCAGGGAGGTCTTCAGGGAAGTGGCTGTCTGCAGAGCTACCACTCGCACATGTGCTGAGACAGAGAAAGACAGACATCAAATACAATAAATGGAAATCAGAGCAGGAAATCACACAATCCGGTCTAATTTCCAGTGACACGACCAATTACAGTGGACTCAAATTTAAGCAGGCATGAAGAGGAAATGGAGAACCCACAAATTAAAGCCTCGTTTGCTCATACTCAGGCATGGAACCTTTGAAAAATGCCGTTTTCAAGAGAAAGATGAAAACATTGTCCTCTCCATATTTACAAGTAGAACATTGCCTGCAGCCCTGCTTTACAATAAGCCTGGGGAAATAGATTCACTCTTATGCAGTTGTTTACACATAATTCTGTAAGGTTGGGTATCAGGTAATGAACACTGCCTATGTGTGGCTGGGTGCACGGCTATGCTGGTAAGTACGGCACATGGGTTCACTGGAGCCCAAGCCTGGTAAGAATCACATTGCATGGGTCAAAACAGTGTAGCACGGAGTCCGTGATACGGACATGAAATTCAGCATTGACAACTGCAAACGACTGCACATTGGAGGCACTAATTTGAACAGCTCAAACACTTCAGTGGATTCTAAAGGAAAAAAAACCTGGTCATCAAAAGGAATACCCACGGGACCGCTCCGTGAAGGCTTCTGCTTCATGTGAGGCAGTGGTCAAAAATGTTAGCAACCATAAGGAATTAGTTGGAGAATAATACAGAAAAGACTATAGCACCATTATATCAATTGCTGATAAGCTTCCACCTGGAATTCTGTGTGCTGCCTGGTGACCTCATCTCAGAAAGGAAACAGAGGGGATTCAAAGGCAATGAGAATGAATCATGGCATAGTGAAGGTCACTCACATGAAGAGAGATTGAAAAGTTTGAGACTGTCTGCCTTAGAGAGTATTCACCCACGAAAGCTCATGCTCCAAAACGTCTGTTAGTCTATAAGGTGCCACAGGACTCTTTGCTGCCTTAGAGAGGAGAGGAATAAGAGGGGACATAGGAAAGCCCACAGAATACTGAATGGTCTGGAGAAGAACTTCTATTTCCCCATCTCAGAACACAAGAGCAAGGGGACATTCAATGGAACTGAAAGGTGGCAAAATCAAAACTTATACAAGGTAATACTTCTTCACCTAATGCCCCACTGGCCTGGAGGGATCATTGCCAGAAGATATCAATGAGGCCAAGAGATTAGCAGGATTCAGAAGAGGATCAGGCATTTTTATGGACAGTATGAATCTCCAGAGTTATAGCAACACGTTGACAAAACGAAGAGGAGGAGGAAGCAGGTTATCCCCTAGCCACCTGCTGCGGGATGTCCTGGACCTTCCTAGGAAACGTCTGGCCTTGGCTGCTGTTGGAGACCAGACACTGGGCTTGATGGACCACAGGTCTAATCCAGTCGGGTGATTCTAATATTCCTGTGTTATGGGCATATCATGAGCAGAGGCAAGGTTTGCTGGTGGTGAAGACTCAGAAGTGGACAGTGAGATCTCTGGGACAAAGACATTATTTTGTAAGCACCTAACACAATGGGACCATACTCTTTGACCAAGGTCATTGGGTGCCGATGGTTAGTGGGATAACTCTTCAGGAATGATACATGCAGACCTCAGAAAGACATCTAGTATAAATGGTTTATATGTCCCTATTCCATCTCCACACTAACCTTTTCCTTTCCATACATCACCCCTTGTCCCCTTTCAATTCCTTCCCCACACAGCCAACTCTTTCTTATTTCCAGTTCCCATATCACAAAGCCATTACATCACAGTTCACAAGTCCAGTCACTGCCCTCTAGAGAAGCCTCGGTGACCATTAGGGACAGCCAGTGTGTCGCCATGTACATAACAAAAAATACAGTCATCTTTCTTCTTTAGTGCCTGCCATCTGAGGATGTTAAAACAATATTGAACCAATAAGTGGGGTGGTGTCCAGCCCCGTGGCTCCCCATGTGCACTTGCACTGTGTGCTGACAGTTGGATTGCAGATGCAAAGCTGAACATGTGACCAGTTCACTGTCTGACCACAGGCACACATCAGAAGACCAGTAAGGTACGTGATCAGGTTTGGCCCTGCAGTCCAGTTATGGACACCCATTGTGCCGACAGAAAGGGAGCTAGGGTCTCACACCACCTGAAAACATACCCCCAAATTATCTTCCCCAAAAAGTGAAGGCCTGGATTTTCTAAAATGTCTCCTAATGATGGTAACGCAGTCTTTGGGTGTTCAAATTGCAACACCTAAAGACTTGATTTGCAGAAGTATTGAACACCGAGACCTCCAAGTAAAGCCACCGAGAGCTGTGGGTGCTCCACGCCTGTGAAAATCAGGCCTTTTCAGGTTTTTCAAGGTGGGCATCCAAAAACGGAGGCAGTGGCCACTTTGGAAAAAAATGGCTGTGGATTTAAAAAGAAACAAAACAGCCTATTTTACGCACCTGTTAAACAAACAGAAAATGTATGGCATTTCTGTTTGCATTAAGCTTTAAAAAGTTCTTTACAAAATTTCAATTTGAGACCTATCACCACTTAACAGCTCTCCTTTCCTATTTATTTGCCAATACATAACAGTTTGCACTACCCAGGCCTCAATCCCTCTGTGCACTCCCCAGGTCCAGTTCCCCTTTGCTGGCAACACCTGACATTAGATTGCAAGACTCCTATAAACTGCAGCTATGCTAATGCAGCAGCTCCTGGGGCTCAGGTCCAGATGGCAAGCACTCCTAGGCTGTGTGCTTTAGTGATAGCCAGCTGGGCACAAAAAATGCTAGGAAGGAAATTGTGCGAAAAGAACAGCCGTCGTGACACATGCCTCATCAGAGGCTAAACAACACTCATGCCAGCCCCCTACCAAGTCTTCAGGTTAAATCACAGCTCACTAGAGAATCAATTCCTCCTTACTCTGAGTTTTTCCCTGGCTCCAAATCGCATACACACCTTCTACAAACCTAGGCTGTCCTTAAAAGTGAATTGAATAGCTTAAAAAAAAAAAAAAAAAAAACCTAACAACTTGCTTCAGACTCCAAATCCTTAACAGATCCTCCTGCCTGGTGGGACTCTGTTGATTACAGTGGACTCCCAGCAGGGTTGAATTTATCTGAAGCTATCTGAAATCTAATGACTCCTATACTTACCTGCTAAAATCTAGATTTGGGGCTCATGATCTCCCCGGTCTAAGTCAATTACATCACTAACACTAAGCAGTGTAAGAAAGGCAACTTTCTGGAAAGAGGAAAATAGACCCACCCCCTCCACTCAGGTGCTGGAAGGTTTAATAGGGCTTCCTAACATTTCAGAAACAGGACCATCAAAAAAGGTCCCTTGACCTAACTGGAGAAATTAGTCCAAACTTGAAATCAAAGGCAGCCACAGCCAGTCTAGGACAAGGGGATAATTTCCAGATTTCCCAAACACTAGATCAACATGTGCCCAGCTATCTGAGTTGAGCTAACCATCACGTGGGACAGCCCCATGGTCATCCTGGCAGCCAGGAAATTGCAGGCTGTTTCCAAAGCTCCCTCATTCACGCAACTGTTGAAGTCACCAAACACAAGGACTCCATCTCCAGCACTGGTGAGGAACTTCCACAGCTCCCACTGGGACGCCGCTGTGAAATGGAGAAGCAATACACGTGCTGTCCCCATCTGAACCCCAGCCCAGGGCCTGTACACAAGACGGAGACACTGTATTCAATCCAGTGTCAGGTTGCGCAGCCTCCTTCTTTTCAGACTCGCTGCAATGAAGAGAGCCACACCACTCTCTTTGGCTCATGCTGTACCACACATCCAGCTCGAATTAACGGTGCCAAACCAAAAGGGACAGTTATCTATTGCCGGGTGGGAGATGGGGCACCAGACTGGATGAACTATTACTCTGGCCTTGTATGGCAGCTCCTGGGAGCCTGATAAAAAACAGCGACATCATCCAGGGCTGGAGAAAACATACTGAATGAAGAATCCATCGGTGGCTGATTGAGTCTTTATTTTGATGCCTCCCCTGTACTATCTGAAAGTGTGAGCTCTTGGAGAGGAAAGTGACGAGCTAATAACAGCCCCTGGTAGAGGCAGGGCTGCGTGTGCATGCACATCTCAAGGTGCCACCGCCACTGTTTCTCAATAGCAGCTCTGCAGAGTCAATAACCATCACGCTAATGTGTAGGATCTAATCTCTCCCTGCACAGAGATGACAGCAGCCTCGGTACTCAATGGCATAATTGTGTTTTGATCCACCATGCCAGCTCCCAGAGACTCTACTTTACACACTGAGAGGTGATAGTGTGTTAGTTACAGGGGAAGGGGGCCACCACCGAGGAGCCTCAAAACCCAGGGGGCTTCTTCCATTGAACATGTGGCAGGGGAGCTGATGGGAGACAATAGGGGAGCTGCTGTTGCTTCGGCAGGAAACCGTGAGGAATTCACACCATACTTGGATAATGATGATTAACCTTTGCACCACAGACGCTCCCCAGTGCTCTAGAGGGGACAGAGAGGCATCACTGGGGACAGGCCAGAAATCTGTGACTGTCCTGTGCTTCCCCCTCCTCACCAGCAGCTAAACCTCCCCTCTGTCCCTTGTGCACATAGAGGGGAATTGGAGGCAGGAATTTGGCATAGAAGCTGCAGTGAGTGTCCTGCCAAAGTGTCTGTAATAAACAAATCAATAATTAAGAGAGGATGCACATTAGCCTTTGAACATGTTCCAGATGGAGTTTATTTTAGACCTTACAAGGAGAGTGTACGAGGTGAGTGAGTGGAGGGGGGTCTGGGATGTGCACCTGTGAGGCTGTCTGCGTGGGGAAAGGGGAGCTGTAGGGGGTGAAGATGCATTGGGGGTGTGTGTAAGGACTAAAAGGGTGCATCTGAGTGGGTGTTGCAGGGGTGAAGGTGCGTGACGATGCATTGGAGGTGTGTGTAAGGGCTGAAGCAATGTGCACACACAATGGGGGATAAATGTAGTGTGGGTTTGTGAGGGGGTATAAAAATCAGGTGCGGCGTGCGTGCTCAGTATGGGTATGTGACCAAGACCCCTCCACCTCCACAACAAACAGACTTTAGGGAAGAATGAACGTGTAGCTCACTATCGATGGGTGAGTTATAATCACAAGCTTATCTGCTAATCAAATAAGATGTCGTTCCCCTCCCTGGAAGGAAGCTCTGCTCACAGGCAGTGCTTGGTTCCTGGTGGGGTTGGGCTAGTGGCCACCATACTGGATATTGTTGTGGAGGAGAAAATGATTACATTATGAACTCTAATCATCACAGCCGTGTCATATGGGCAAGACTCTGCATCCTGACTCAAGCTTGCCAGGCCTCTTATAAATTCAGGGCTTTCCAATTGTCCTACAGATCTGGCTCTTGGGATGTAGGATGGGCTTGGTAGCACATAGGAAGCCCTGTTTCCTGGGAAACAACTCAGAGAGTTCCAGCTCCTTGGCCAAATGGCCACTAGATTATTGCTTCTGACAGAGCTAGCATATTGGGTCTCTGAGAGGTCTCTGAGCCCCTCCTGGCTGGTGAGAGCAGCAAACAACTATTCCCACTGCTAACAATTAATGTGTGTTTCAAATACGCCACCCTGCCAACCTTACTGAAATGCACATTAGCCTGCCCAATCCCAGCCCTGGATGCAGAAAGCCACTTCAACCTCACAGCCGTCTCCAGCTCTCCACTCTTAGACTGAATCACACAGGAAGCAATGACAGCTCAGCTCCAACAGCATATGACCTATGCCTATATCCTAGATGGTCACAGTGCAGCCTCAGACCAGGGCACAGCACAAAGACAGTCCTGGTGGTGCTCAAAGACCATCTTCTTGTGGCAACAGACAGAGGCTTGGAGAAGAGATGACTAAGGTGGGAGGGCTATGATAGAGGTCTATAAAATCATGATTGGTATGGAGAAAGTAAATAAAGAAGTGTTATTTACTTCCTCTCATAACACAAGAACTAGGGGTCATCAAATGAAATCAATATGCAGCAGGTTTAAAACAAACAAAAGGAAGTATTTTTTCACACAGCACACAGTCAACCTGTGGAACACCTTGCCAAAGGATGTTGTGAAGGCCAAGTCTATAACAGGGTTAAAAAAAAACTAGATAAGTTCATGGAGGATAGATCCATCAATGGCAATTAGCCAGGATGGAGAGGGATGGTGCCCCTAGCCTTTGTTTGCCAGAAGCTGGGAATGGGCAACCAGATGGATCACTTGGTGATTACCTGTTCTGTTTAGTCCCTCTGGGGCACTTGGCCTTTGTCACTGTTGGAAGACAGGATATTGGGCTAGATGGATCTTTGATCTGACCCAGTATGGCCGTTCTTATGTTCACATCTCAGTGCTCAGACTGCTCGAGATGGAACCATTTTCAAGAACTCCCATCAAAGACATTCACTCCCACCCCCCATTCTTCTGTTCACCCATGAGGGGCAAAGCCTCCAAGTCCTGCCAGACTCATCACTGAGACTAAATGATTAGGTAGCATTAATGCTGAAAAATGCCTCTTTCCATGTCCAGCTAGTGAGAAAATGTTGCCCCTTCCTCATGAAGGAGAATCTGGCCACAATGATTCACACGTTCAGCACCGTCAGGCTGGGTTGCTGTAAAACACTATATTTGGGGCTGCTGTTGGAAGCAACACAGAGGCAGCAGCTTGTGTAGAATGCAGCAATCCCTGAACCCATCTCCACAGCGGGATGTGTCTCCGGGAGCATATCACTCCTCTGCTTCACACCCGCCACTGGCTCCCAGCCATTGCCAGTTCAAGGTGTTGCTCTTGAGACTCAAAGCCATCAACAACTCAGGATCCAGCTACCTTAGCTACTGCATCTCCATCTCTGACCCACTGAGACAGCTGTGCTCCTTGGGGGCAATGTTGCTGACAAAGCCTCAGGCCAAGCCACCTGGGTTCTGTTCCCAGCTCTCCTTGAGCAGGTCACGTCCCCTCTCTGTGCCTCAGTTTCACTCTCTCAAAAGCAGGGATAACAATGCTGCCCTGCCGCAGAAGGGCAGAGTTAGAATAAGTTCACCCATGCCTGATGCTGTCTTTCAGTGGGGCCATATAATTGCACAGATAATTAGCTTACAATCCCTCCCTGTTCTCTGTGGCAGCTCCTGGAAGCGTTTCCAAAGGATGCTCTGTTAAACACAGTCCGTTCTGTGGTCTTTCCACAGAGCAATGATCTCCCTAGATAGGCTGGCTCAGGTGTTCAGATGAGCACCCAGATGCACAGAGGCCCCCTCCTGGCCACCCTCGGCCACTCTAGAGCCCCTGAGCTCCCCTGTGCAGCAGAGGACCCCAGCGTACCAGGGCATGCACGGAACCAGTGTGTCAGCCTGATGAGCTGCAGTGAAATGGAAATGAACCCTGACAGCTCCTGACTTGTGCCCTTGTTATCCTGGAAAGAAAACAAGAAGACATTAAAGAGGCAAACGGTCTCCCACGGCGCACAGCAGATACGTCTGTCTGTCTGTAACTCACCCAGCGGGAACGGGGAGTGCTAACCAAGAACCCAGCTGCCTAGTGCTCCTCCATGAGATACAGCGTTGGGGGCAGCAGGGAACTCGGACAGCACGGTAGGCAGAACGTGGTACTGCTGCCCAGGAGGATGAAGAGAAGGGGAAGAAGTAGGTGAGGGGAGACAAGAGGAGGGAGCTGGTGAGAGGCAGGGAAGAGACGAGGGGCCTGAGACATGCAGGGAGGGGGGGCAGAGAGTGAAAGAGGGTAAGGGAGCTGGGAGAGGGAGAGGGTCTAAGAGAAAGGGACGTGGCAAAGAGGCCTGAGAGGAGGGAAGTGGGTGGGCTGAGGGGAGAGAGGGCCTGAGAGCAGAAATCTCTCTGACTTTGAATTCAAGTTGAAATACCAATGGCTGCAGCCATGTGGAAAGTGCCAAGCACTGCCCAGGAGCCACTTTCTCACTTTCCGCACCATTGCATCGCGGAAAAGGCCTCTTGCTGGGAGACACATGCAGAGAGGGGCTGACAAGCCTGGTTTTGCTCATGGCATTTACCCTCCATCTCTCTGTTGGGGAGAGTGGCGTCCCTCAGACCCTCACTCTGAGAGGGGACTGGTTCCACTCATCCCTTTTGGGACCCTTTCAGAGCCTTCCTGTGCACACTAATAAGCCGACCACCCCTGCATGCATCATGCCTGGGGGCGTCAGGGGAAGAAGTTCTCCTTTCACCTTGTCCATTTTAAACAGACTGGTAACAGAGCACTATGAAGAATCTTTTGGCTCAGAGACCAGTGGAGATGTGAGCTCAGCCCAGTTAGAGCTGATGCAAGGATGTTTCAGGCCCTAGGAGAAACTTCCACCTTGTGCCCCCCTCCACCCACCTGAGGCGCCTCCTCCACGGCAGCTCCCCCCCTCCGCCCTGAGGCACCCCACCGGCCCCAGCTCACCCCTGCCCCATCTCCTCCCCAAGCAGGCCATGGCCGCTTCATTTCTCCTGCCTCCCAGGCTTGCAGCACCTAAGCTGATTGGCGTCGCAAGCCTGGGAGGCAGGAGAAGTGAAGTGGGCATGGCCTGCTCGGGGAGGAGACGGGGCAGGGGTGAGCTGGAGTGGGGAGTTCCCCTGCATGCCGCCCCCACCCACTTGCTGCAGGCGGCCCTCCCTGCGCTCCCCTGCCCCAGCTCCCTCTGCCTAAATGCCGGTGGCGACTGGGGTGGCCGAAGATCCGGCTGCAGCGGTCACTGCCGAAGAAAATGGCGCCCCCCAAATGCCAGTGCCCTAGGCGACCGCCTAAGTTGCCTAAATGGTTGCACCAGCCCTGAGCCCAGTAACAGAGTCCATGAGTCAGGAAGAGCCAAGATGTTTCCTACTTCGGATGGATTTTGCCACTGGGATTTGAAAATTCACACGAAAGAAAAGGAAATGTTAAATGAAAGGCAAATCCAGGCTCTGCAGTAATTGGGGCTAGAACTAGACAAATACAGCTGGATATTCACCTCAGTGTTTAAATAAATTCTCTTTGACTGGTCTGCACTCACGCCAGGTTTGCTCCCCACAAATATGCAGCCAATGAGGTTACTGGAAAGACTGCCTGGCCTGGAGAAATGGCAAATATTCCAGAGAGTTCTCCACAAAGAAGTGCTGAGCTCACAGCCATGAGCGTCCACACCACAAATCCAATTCTGAGTTACGCTCATCCAAATGGGAAATGGAAACATACCATGAGACAAGGTACCTAATCGAAACAGCTCAAATGCCTAGACCTAGCAGGGAGCTGCCTGAGTGATTCCAAACAGAGAATACATTTGAGAAACCCAGGGTCTCTCCACTAACAATTCACAAAGGGAAGAAAAGGCAAAATTTGTTATGAAATAGTCACCCAATACCAACTGAGTACTTGGAACTATTCCCAACATCATGCTTGAAGTGATATTCTAACCCCAAATCTGCCCCACTTTAACCAGGTGAGAAATTATTTCATGATGATAAATATCTTTTTTTAAAACTCAATCAAATAAAATTAAAAACAGGACATCTGACGTTTCTGTAGGACCTGGAGAAAAACATTATTTTGTGTTCATGCCCCTCCACCCCCGCTGCATGTAGCAAATATCCATGTCTTCTCAGATCTGCCACAGACCATCCACAAGCACAAAGAGAGAAAAATAGAAGCCAGGTTAAAAACATGATTATTAGGAATTCAGGGGGAAAAGAATGAACATTTGCCAACTGGAGATATGGGGAGAGCTGTTATTTAAGCTCCTGAGCTCCGGGGTATTATAAACATTGGAAAGCAATGAAATAAAAATGATAAATAATGTGACAGTATCATCATGTCTGTATAACTGACACCCTCAGCAGCTGTTTGGGCTGCACAACAGAAGTAAATCCAAATTTGTGCCTGCTGCCCAGGGCTGTCTGGCATTCCTTTTGGGGCAATCTATGAACCAAGAGAGGAAATTTACAGATGATCATTGCCAAGTGGAACTTTCTAACCCTCCACTGGTCACCAGACCCTGGAAGCCTGGAGAATCCTCTCACGAGTAAATTCCCCAAATGGACTAGCAAAATCTGGTCTCCTTAACAGAGGATGGTCTTCAGCTGAAGGCTGGAGAAAGTTGTTTAGGAATCATAGAATCATAGGACTGGAAGAGACCTTGAGAGGTCACCTAGTCCAGTCCCCTGCACTCATGGCAGGACTAAACATTAGCTAGACTATCCCTGACAGGTGTTTGTCTAACTTGCTCTTAAAAATCTCCAATGGTGTTGATTTCACAACCTCCCTGGGCAACTTATTCCAGTGCTTAACCACCCTGACAGTTAAGAAGTTTTTCTTAATGTCCAACCTAAACCTCCCTTGCTGCAATTTAAGACCATTGCTTCTCGTCCTATCCCCAGAGGTTAAGAAAAACAATTTTTCTTCCTCCTCCTTGTAACAATCTTTTACATACTTGAAAACAGTAATCATGTCCCCTCTCAGTCTTCTCTTTTCCAGACCCGATATTTTTCAATCTTCCCTCATAGGTCATGTTTTCTAGACCTTTAATCATTTTTGTTGCTCTTCTCTGGACTCTCTCCAATTTGTCCACATCCTTCTTGAAATGCCACGCCCAGAACTGGACACAATACTCCAGCTGAGGCTTAATCAGCGTGGAGTAGAGCGGAAGAATTACTTCATGTGTCTTGCTTACAACAAGCCTTCGGTGAGACTCTAAAGTGGTCCCAGAGGACCTTTGTCTGGGTGTCCTGGGTGCAGATTTCACTGGGATTTGAGTGGATTCTGCTGGGCCTCTGTCAAAGTGGAGCATTCAATCCACCTTTTCCAGGATGGCTGTCCCTCACTACGTCTCCACTGCACAGTCCAATGGCTCCTGCGGTAGAGGAAGCCTGAGGAGGGACCAGTATCATCAACCCAAACATTCAAAAATCAGGTATCAGGCTCCCAATCACCAGGAGATTGGCTTAAACAGCATTAGATTTAAAATAATAACAGTAGAGTTCTTCTTTGCCTTTTGGGCCCTGCTCCTCAAAGGCGTTTAACTCTCATTGATTTCAGTGGGTGCTTACATCCCTTTGGGGATCTGGACCTCAAACCTTTAGGGTTGAGCTTGCATCACGTTTTCAAACATTTCTCTGCCATTGGGAGAACTAGAACCCTGCTCTTCTTTGGATGGATGCTGAGATTCTCAGGCCATCTCTTGATCCTCGCAGCTGGGGCTTGAAGAGAAACCTCAAATATTGCCAGGCTGATAAAATGACGAATTGGCAGCAGGGTCTTGGACTTTGCTAAACATTATTTCCCTTCATTGAAACCATTCCTTTTCAAAGGGGAATTTCGTGTCTGGTTGTCATGGGCGAGCTGTGTTTGTTTGAAGCACCTCTTCTTGGTAGGAGGTGCTGATTTGGCTTGGGATGTAAATGGGGTTCTGCTGATTCACTAGCCTTGTCTACAATGGACTTACATTAGCTCTGGAGCAGTTCCACCAGCAGGAACCATGGTGGAAGATGTAGGATGGGCAAGGTGCTGCCATCTGATGCACTGTATCATCTAGACTGTTCTGAGTTAAGTGACTTACTAGTTAAAATGGGAGCTGCTCATTGGCTATCCATCAGTAGCTACAAGCTCTGCCCCTCGTTGGCTTTGTGATCTTCTGGCCACTCCTTGGTCTCAGAACAGTTCCTCCTGTAGGGGCCTGTCTGGCTGCAAGGTGGCTGTCTCACTTGTGTTTACGGCTTCCTGGGTTCTCTTTGGTCACTGTCGGGGTCGGGTCTCAGCACTGCCAGCAGCATTCTGAATTTCTTCAAGTAGGGTCCTCCTTGCTTTTGTTTTTGATGCTTCTGCTCTCCTAAAGGCCTGCATCTCAGGGTGGCTGTGATGCATGAACTTGGTGTGGATAGTGAAGCTGTTACGCTGGTAGATTGCTAGCTGCTTCCTATTTGGAATCCAAAACTAGTCGTTTGGACTCCCTAAGAAGGACTTAAGGAAGAATGGCACCGCAGAAGGTCTAGAAAGGGTTGAAATATTCGCTGCATGATGCCACTGCAGCAGGCTGTTTGGCTCACGGGCTTTCTCCAACTACCTCGGGGTGAAGAAGGGAAGTGCTCTGCTTTGCTGGAGTTCAGATGGGAAGTGCATCTGAGAGGATATTTACTGTTGCACAGATTGCGTTATGTTAAAGGCCAGCTCCTACAAGTGCACATCACAGAGAGTTAGCCTCCTCCAGAACAAGAGGAACTTACTGAGAACAGTAAATCCCCCACTCTCCAGCTGCAATACCCTCACCCCAAAGAAAGGTCCTGCAATGCTTCAGCAAAAGGGTCAGATGCTTATGACTGGCACAGCTGTTACTATGATGGTCACTGGAACCTTCCAACAGTAGCAGGGATAGAACTGCTGCTCCTAAAACACAAGCTATCACCAGCACTACAGAGATTAGGTGCTAGCACCTGTGGAGGGCTGTGACATGCCTAGGGAACAGTTCTCTCTGTCCAGTAGAGGGCAAGAGCTCACAAAGATACCAGAGACTTCATCACAAAACAAGGTCCCAGGAGGCGAGCTGGGATCATGGCCGATTAGCCATGGAGAAGCAGTTGGGTGGGAGAAAGGATGAGTTGGGGATGGCACTTTTGTTCTCCTCATCTACCGCACACCCACTGCATCCATGAGACCCTCACGGAGCTGGAGAAATCTGACACTCTCCCCTCCCAACCTGCTGCCATGATCTCTCCCTCCACTTCTTTATTTCTAGTGCTTTAGCTGCCATCCGTTAGCGGCTTAAACACTGTTCAAGTGAGTCCCTCTCCAATGTGAGTGTCTCCCCCTGGGGCCTGCGCATTGACCTCTCTGCATGGAGAGCCGCAGCATTTTATGGTGATGTTATTATGTTTGGCTCATCCTCCTCCCCCGAGATCATTATACATGACTGTGTTAAAATCATGCATGGAGGTAATGGGCTTCCTGACTGCCCCTGGTCTGTTGGGCTGCATACAAATGAGGTTGCCATATGCTGTGGGGCCTGTTTCTCTGATTCTTGTGGGGTTGTTTGCATTGCTTCTTATGAGCAAAAGGGACAGAAAGAAGCACTGGAGGCTGCTTGCTGCAGTGGTCTGATGTCCTGGCCTTTCTTCTCCAATGACTTTGGTTCAAACCAGTGCCAGGGCAGGCGGCCAGTCTAATAGATTTTTGGGGTGTTATGTCTTTGGTGGAAATTTGTTCTGATCACTGACTCTGCCAGCAGGTAGGGGATCTTGAGGGACAACTACTGCATTGGTGGGGTGCAAAATAAACTTTATTAAGAAAATGCAAAAACAGGGAAAATTCAATAGTGAGGGGTATGGGGTTTGTTAAGGTAGACAATTGGGGAGAGGTTTCTTTTAGTAAATAGTATAGAGGGTTTCAATAGTGGGGTACAATACAGTGGGGTACAATACAGTTGGTAACCAATTAACACTGAAGTATAAATGTAACAGGTAGCTAACAATTTCTATGTAAAGGGTGTGTCACAGCAGCATATAACCAACTAACAGTTATGGGTAAAATGTGTTAAATAACCAACAACTCTAGGTAAAAATGTGTCACAGTGGTGTAAATGTAAAATGTGAGGGGGTCAGAGAGAAAAAGGGTAACCCATGGGGTTTTATGCTAGACTTCAGTAATACAATTGAGGTTTGGCAGCAGTAGGAGCGGGGTGAACACGTGGGGGAAGGGATTAAAAGAGAGACAGAGAGAGAAAGGCAGTGGTAGAGGAATGAGGTTGGGGGATGGGGGAAGAGGAGCACGTGGTGGAGCAGAGACCAAAGGCAGAGGCGCTGCAGAGGGAGATTTAAACTCAGGGAGACACAGAGAGCAGACAGACTGCAAGTTTAAACAGCAGAGAGACTGCAACGAGTGACTGGAGAGCTTGGGGGGAGACACGGGCAAGCTTGGGGCGGGGGTTAGGGCAGCGGGAAGACAGACTTAACCACAATCATACAGAACACAGCAAAATCTTATTTATGATCTAACTTAACCAAGACTACACAAATTAGCAAGTAACAGAACACAATGCAACAATTCTTTTTTAAACCTAACTTACAGAGCACAATACAAACAATTCTTTAAACCTAACTTAACCACAGCTATGCAAAATGAAATTACAACTTATCTAGACTAAGAACCTGATTCTAATAGGTGCACCTTACACTATGCCGATTCTTTGATCGGGAGGGGGAGCAGTTCCAGAGGGCAGAGTGGTGTGTGCCCAGGGTACAGCCCCCGGGGTGGGGGTGGCTGCAGTAGTGGGGCGGCTGCAAGCCGGCGGCCCAGGATACAGTCCAGGAAGGCACAGCTTAGCAGCGGCACAGGCTTATTTTTAGCAGCAAAGGCGCTGCGGAGCAAGAAACAGATTTACAGATACAGACCAAGGAGATACTTGGGTCTGTCTGCTGGGGAAACAAGGCCAGCAGCTAGGACAGGGGGAGTCTGCAAGAGGGAGTTCTTACCAATCCCCAGGACAGCAGCAAGCACAGAGGCAGGAACAGCAGTAGCATCGGAGGATGGAGAGAGGACTCGATTCGCTTACAATAATCAGGAGATCTCCAGGCACAAATTTGTTGTTCGTGGGAGGGGAGTTTAAAAACGGGGGTATGCTCAAAAACAAACGAGAGTGGGGAGAGGGTCCCCCAAAGACCCCTAGCTGATCAGACCAGGTGGCAAAGCAAGGACCTTCTCCGAGGCCACCGCCTTTTTTCCCGTCGTAGTAGACACCTTCAGGCCACTCAGCATCATCTCCCTGGACTGTAAACTGACAAACCTGTAAGTCTCTGGAATAGAAAGGCTTGAGAGAATTAACATGGTACACTCTGGGCTTTAGTGAGGAATTGGGAAATGCTATGAGGTAGTTCACAGTTCCCAGGCGCTCTTGGACCGTGAATGGCCCTTCCCATGATGCTTCCATCTTATGGGCCTGTTACGCCTTCAAGACCATAACCTGGTCTCCTACCTTGAAGGAACGTTCTCTGGTATGTTTGTCATACCAGGCCTTTTGCTCTTCCTGAGCATCGTTTAGGTTCTCTTTAGCAAGGGCTAAAGAGTGTCGGAGGGTGCTTTGTAGGTTGCTTACAAAGTCCAGAATGTTAGTCCCTGGAGAAGGGGTAAACCCCTCCCATTGCTGCTTCACCAACTGTAATGGCCCCTTAACCTCGTGGCCATACACAAGTTCAAATGGTGAAAACCCTAAACTGGGATGTGGTACAGCCCTGTAGGCAAACAGCAACTGCTGCAACACTGGGTCCCAATTATTGGAGTGTTCGTTGACAAATTTACGTATCATGGCCCCCAAAGTTCCATTAAACCTTTCTACCAGGCCATTGGTTTGATGGTGGTACGGGGTGGCAACCAAGTGGTTCACCCCATGAGTTTCCCCACAGTTTTTGCATGGTCTCTGCCAGGAAATTAGATCCTGAATCTGTAAGGATGTCGGAGGGCCAATCTACCCTGGCAAAATGTCTGTTAGGGCCTGACACACAGCGTTAGCCCTGGTGTTGCCTAGAGCTACTGCTTCCGGCCATCGGGTAGCTCAGTCCACGAAAGTCAGTACGTACTGTTTTCCTCTGGGCGTCTTTTTTGGGAAAGGACCCAGAATATCCACAGCTACTCGCTGAAATGGGACCTCAATTATGGGGAGTGGCTGGAGAGGGGCCTTGGCCTGGTCTTGGGGCTTTCCCACACTTTGGCATACTTCACAAGACCAGACATACTTGGCAATGTCCTTGCCCATCCCCTCCCAGTGGAAGGACTTCCCCAATCTGTCTTTGGTTCTGTTCACCCCAGCATGGCCACTGGGATGATCATGGGCTAAGCTTAAGAGCTTCCCCTAGTACTTAGTTGGAACCACCAACTGTTTTTGCGGCTGCCATTCTTCCCGGTATCCACCAGAAAGAATCTCCTTGTATAAAAGTCCTTGGTCTATAACAAACCGGGATCGATTAGAAGAGCTGAGAGGCGGTGGGGTGCTCCGTGCCGCCGCCCAAGCTTTCTGAAGGCTGTCATCTGCTTTCTGCTCAGTCTGGAACTGTTCCCTTGAGGCTGGGGTCACCAGTTCTTCCTCAGATTGTGGACTTGGGCTTGGTCCCTCTGGAAGCGATGTAGGTGATGGGGTTGTTTCCTTTGCTGGTGAACCGCTCTCCGCTGGTGCACCTGAGGGTATTTCAGGCTCTGGCTGAGCCTTTTGGGTATGGCTGTCTGTTGCTTCTGCCAGTTCTGGCTCGCTGGCGCCCTCTGGCGTTGAGTTTGAAGATGTGGTTGTAATTGCTGGTGCTGGTTGCTGTTCCAGTTCCGGGCCTGGGACTGGAGGTGCTATGGCTGTTTCAGTGGTTGGCATGGAATCCGGGTCCACTACCTCTGTCTGGGTCTCTGGTAACACAGACGGGGTGTCTGTGGACGGCTCAGGAACAGGAATGGGTCTGGAAGCTTGCCTGGTTTGGCTGTGTGTAACCATTCCCACTCTCTTGGCCCGCTTCACCTGGTTGGCCAAGTCTTCCCCCAGTAGCATGGGGATGGAATAATTGTCATAGACTGCAAAACTCCACATTCCTGACCAGCTTTTGTACTGGACAGGCAGTTCAGCTGTAGGCAAGTCTACAGCTTGTGACATGAAGGGGTAAATTGTCACTTGGGCCTTTGGGTTGATGAATTTGGGGTCTACGAAGGATTGGTGGATAGCTAACGCTTGTGCCCCCGTGTCTCTCCATGCAGTAACCTTCTTTCCACCCACCCTCAAAATTTCCCTTCGCTCCAAGGGTATTTGAGAGGCATCTGGGCCTGGGGATCTTTGGTGTGATGGCGGTGTAACGACTTGCACTCGGTTGGTGTTCTTTGGGCAGCTGGCCTTTATATGTCCCAGGTCATTACACTTAAAGCATCTTCCAGCTGACTGGTCACTGGGTCGAAGTGAGTTACTGGAGACTGGTGAGGTGGAAGAATAGGGTGTCTGTGGCTTTTCTTGGGTTGTACGTGGGGTCTTTGGCTGCCCTCGGTTGTACGGTTTATTGTCGGTGTGCCCTCTGGGGTATTCGTTCCGCTTGACAGTAGCTTTCTTGCTTTCTGCCACTTCCATCCATCTGGCTCCAATCTCCCCTGCCTCGGTGAGATTTTTGGGTTTTCCATCTTGTATGTACCACGTTATGTCCTCAGGAACACCATCCAAGAACTGTTCCATTTGTATGAGGAGGTGCAGTTCGTCTATGGATTTAACATTGGTTCCTGATATCCAGGCCTCATAATTCTTTCCAACGTAGTAGGCGTGTTTGGGAAATGACACATTTGGTTTCCACTTTTGGGTTCTGAAACGCCAACAGGCATGACCCGGGTTATCCCCATTCTGTATCTGGCCTTGGTTTGAAAAAGTTTATAGTCGTTCATTTTCTCCTTACGCATTTCAGCTGCCACCTCTGCTAAAGGTCCACTGAGCTGTGGCCTCAATTCCACCATGTACTGGTCTTCAGGGATGCTGTACCCAAGACAGGCTCTTTCAAAATTTTCTAAGAAGGCCTCAGTGTCATCACCTGCCTTGTAGGTGGGAAATTTCTTGGGATGTGGAACCATAATTGGCGAAGGGTTGTTAGGATTGGCTGGAGCATGCTGCCCAGCCTGCGCTAACTCCAGTTTATGTTTTCTCTGTTTTTCCCTCTCTTCACTTTCTTTTTGTTGTTTTTCCATTTCTCGGCGGTGGGCCATCTCTTCTTCTTCTAGTTTTCTGTGGTGGGCTGCATTTTTGGCGTCTTGTTCTCTTTTATGGGCTGCCTGTTTGATCTGTTCTTCTCTTTCCCTCAGCTCCACCTCTTTTTCTCTTTTTTCCAGTTGTCGCCTGTGTTCTGCTTCTTTGATTTGTTCTTCTGCCTTCCTTTTATCCTTGGAAGTCATGGTTCCTGTTTTCTTGTGTTGGGGTGCCCTCTGGTGTTTACTGTCTGAACTTCAGGCTCTCTGTTGCCTCCTGGGGTCTGCCTAGCAACAGTGCCTTTTTCCCTTTCTTCCTCTAGCTAATCTTTTAAATGTAAGGTAAACCAGAAAAACCACTTTATTTGCATGTGTATTGTGCTGGGTACTTGACTTTCAATGGGAGTGCTATTGTCTCACAAAAGACCCTTAATAGTTCCTTAATGGGTCCTTGCTTAATATGCAACCTACTGCCAGGAGAGAACAGAAAAAAAAATTCTCTCTGGCTTCTTTTAAAACCAAACCCTCTCTGCTTAAAAGCCCCTAGCAGAGAAAAGGAAAATATAATATTCCTACTGGCTTCTGGATTCTATCTTTCCACACCACTGCACACCATGTCATAATATTTTTTCCCAGATCTGGACCTTAGCGTCCAAAATATGGGTGTTAGCATGAAAACCTCCAAGCTTAGTTACCAGCTTGGACCTGGTAAAGCTGCCACCAGCCAGGAATTATACAGTGGCTAGCTCACTGTGGTCTCCCCAAAACCTTCCCTGAGGGACCCCCAGACTCAGATGCCTTGAGTCTTACAACAAAGGGAAATAACCCCCTCCCCTTGTTCCCTTGTTACTTCCTCCCAGGCTCCCCTCCCTGGACGACCCTAGGAAATTCCCTGCTTCCAGTCCTGGAAACACAATTACCGAGATATCTAATCTCTCCCCCTCACCCAGAGGGTATGCAAAGTCAGGCTTAGTAAATCTAACACAAAGAGATTTTCCCCTTGACTTCTTCCTCCCACCAATTCCCTGGTGAGCTGCAGACTCAATTCCCTGGAGTCTCCACTAAAGAAAAATTCCAGCAGGTCTTAAAAAGAAAGCTTTATATAAAAAGAAAGAAAAAAGGACATTAAAAATAGGCTCTGTATCAAGTTGACAATATACAGGGTCAATTGCTTAAAAGAAAAATGAATAAACAGCCTTATCCAAAAAGAATACACTCCAGCAACTACACACATGTAAATACAAAAAAACCAATATAAACCTATTGTCTTACTATCCTTGTACTTACAACTTGGAAACAGAAGATTAGAAAGCCTGGAGGTAGAAAAATCACTCTCAGAGCCAAGAGGGTCAGACCCAAGACAAAGAACAAAGAACTCACACCCAAAACTTCCTCCACCCAGATTTGAAAAAGTCTTGTTTCCTGATTGGTCCTCTGGTCAGGTGTTTCAGGTTACTGGTGTTACCCCTTTACAGGTAAAAGAACATTAACCCTTAGCTATCTGTTTATGACATGGGGGTACGCTCAAAAACAAACAAGAGTGGGGAGAGGGCCCCCCAAAGACCCCTAGCTGATCAGACCAGGTGGCAAAGCAAGGACCTTCTCGGAAGTCTGATCAGAAAATGTCCGGCTTTAAAGGCAAACTCAGGCAGTTTCCCACCAGTACTTTTGATTGGCTCCTCTTGATACAGGGGAGGAGAGAAAGCAGGGAAAGGCTGCAGGTAAGCATAGGCATGCCTGGGCATGTTCTGAGCCACAGGTATGACTCATATGCTTAATTAGTTGGCCACTTCAGGTCTTGCATTTCTGGGCAGTGCCTCCCACACCGAGCCCAGGTCTGAACAAAGGAGCCAAACAAAGAAGCAAGAAGCCCCCTCCCTTGGCAGAGCAATGGCTCCAGTTAGTCTGTACAAGCCATTCCTATGAATAGGGCTGTGACTTTAGTTAGCCCCATGGCCGGGAGGGGCAGCCACACAGGACAAACAGAAAGGAGAGCGGAAAAAGGAATGCAGCAGGGGGACAGCTGTAACAGACAATCACAAAGCCATTGGGATGCCTGGCAGGTTTCTAAGGAGAGGTCCAAGCCTGGAAAAGCAGCAGAGCTGGAGATCAGAACGGAGATGCACTGGCCAAGTTGTGCATGGAGAACCCAGGACTGATAAGGCAGAATGTTCTGCGTGTTTGGAGCAAGGGGCATCAGCAGAGCTGGATGGAGAGCCAGGACTGGAGTATTAGGGGTGGCTGTGGGTCAGATTGAGATGCATTGGCAAAGATCAGGGGGGATAACTGGAAGAGCCATGGATGCTGCAGGTTTGGATTAAGAAGCATCGGCCCAGGTGTACATGGGAGAAGCTTGCATAATTCCTGGCTTCAAACCAGGGATCATAAATCCTTATACACACACTGCAACTTCCCTGTTTACCTTCAAATTTCATACACGAAAGCACTAAGTAAATCAGTAACCCAGCACAGACACAGGCAGGTTTTCAGGAGGATAGGAGGGTCTTTGAGTAGATTTCCTGGAGCTGCAGCGAGGTAGGTTCTGAGAGTCGTGACCAAAGCCTGATTCTTAGTCATGTCCACTGCCCTGTGGATGAGTGAGATCTATTAGGCGTCCTGTTCCTTCTGCTCCTGTACTTCTCCCTCTTGAAATGCGACCTGCACCAAGCCATGGGCAGATGGAAACCTCAAGAAGAAATCCCTGCAGGGTTGACCTTACTAGCAATAACCAGTAGGGGGTACTAGGAGGGGCGGCTCTAGTTTTTTGCCGCCCCAAGCACGGCAGTCAGCCCCGGTTATGCGGATTTGGCGGCATTCCTCCAGGAGGTTTGCTGGTCCCACGCCTTCAGCGTACCCACCGCCGAATTACCGCTGAAACCGCGGGACTGGTGGACTGACTGTCACCTTCACAGCGACTGGCAGCCCACCCCTGCGGCTTGCTGTGCTGGTGCCTGGAGCCGCCCCTGGGTACTAAGCATCACCAGAAGTTTATAGCACTGTGCGGTGCCCTCGTTCACCTGCATGCGATTTCTCAGGGGACTTCTCCATCCAGCTGCCCAGACCTCTTTGCTTTCTGCTCTGCTCCCTCCACTTATCCAGCACCAGCCACCTCTCTGTCCCATCTCTCAAGAACCTTCTCCTCTGCAGCTCTTATCATCTAGCTGCAACTGCATTTCTCTGCCTCATTAGCTACCCCACTTATGGGAAATCTCTGCTCCGAACATCTCCTTGCTTGAGGCCTCTGAGTCCCCACCTCCCTTCTCTTCTGTTGGCCTTAAGCTTGTTTATCTTCCAAACACTGTCTTCCCCACACCCCTTAGGCTGTCCAGTGTCTTGGGTCAGTCACCCCTTTGGTTGGAGTCTGTGTGTTAGGCACCTAGCCCAGGGAAAGCTGGATGGGGTTACCTGGCTTATGCTCACCAGAGAGTTTGTGAGTGAGAGATGGTAGTTCACTTGCAGGGTCGCTCGGGGGGGGGGGGCAAGTAGGGCAAGTGGGGCAATTTGCCCCAGGCTCCGCAGGGGCCCTGTGAGCCCTTGCCCGGTGGCGGTCCGGGTCTTCGGCGGCATATCAGCGGCGGGGAGCCCTTCAATGCTGCCAAAGATGTGGAGCAACTGAAGGGCCCCCCACCGCCGAAATGCCGCTGAAGACCCAGACTGCCACTGGGTGAGTACAAACACTGCAGCTCCCCCGCTTTGCCCCAGACCCCCTGAATTCTCTGGGCTGCCCTGTTTGCTTGAGCCCGTTCTACCTGCCACTGCCTCTCCCATCAGCGTCTGCCTCTGAGCTGTCTCGTTTCTGGTTCCCGCAGATGCCACAGGGATGTGTGTGTGTGTTGGCTGGAAGTGGACTGGGTTGATTTCAGCAAAGGCCAAGTAAAGGATCACAGTATGATTACATTGTAGGATCTGCACTTCCCCTCCCACCTCCCCACCATCCCCAAAACATCAACCCAGACCTCTGGGACTGGGGAACACGGCTCAGCACAGCAGGTCAAGTCCAACACCTTCCTGCCATGTCCATGTAACCCAGGGGCCACTGGAACGCTTTGTCTCTGCACAAAGACACATGGGGAGAAAAAGAGGGCTCCACCTCATCGCCAGCAACCAGGAGAGCATTTCTGAGGCACTAGTGGGAAACTGATAAAAGAAATAGGCACCATTGTCCCCACTAGAAAATCCAAACCAGGTAGGATGACCAGACAGCAAGTATGAAAAATCAGGACAGAGTGTGGGGGGTAACAGGTGCCCATATAAGAGAAAGCCCCGAATATCAGGGCTATAAAATCGGCCCACGTGGTCACCCTAGAACCAGGGCATCTCACAGCAGCCCAGCAGAACAGGCCTGTAACTAGACCTGCAGGAGAGGGCTGGCGATGAATGCAGTGCCACCTGCTGGTCACATGGTGTAAAGGAAATATCTGAGCCAGGATGTTTTCCCAGGCAAGCAACAGGCTCCCAGTCCCAGCTCATCCCCTTTTGAAGGTTGGGTTGCAGGGGAACTGGTGCCCTGAACTCTCTGCAGGGGAGACACCAGGCAAGGCTTCCAAAATCAAGAACTGTTTGTAAGACAGGGGAGGGGGCCATGGCTTCAAACAGGTGCATTCAGCTGTGCCGGAGATGTTTAGGCAGGAGGTTATCCACCCCCTGCATCCAGCACACAATGGCTTCTTAGCCATGAGTGAGACACACAAGGCAAATGAAGGGCTGAGAATACAAGTGAGCAGGATGGGGGTAATGGAGCCCTTTGAAAGGAGCAGGGAATCTGGAGGCAGCTCTGCAGCACTGGCTGGGACTGAGGGGCAGAGCTGTGGCAGGCTGGAAGGGAAAGGCTGGAAGGGAAGGACTGGAATGAAAGGGGGATGGCAGGTCAGGATTGAAGGACCTGGGAAGAGCTGTAGGGGTTAGTTCAGGACTGGAATAGCAGGGACTGCAGGACAGGACCGAGGATCCCTGGCAGAGCTGTGTGGGGCCAGCACTGGACTAGCAGAGGGTGCTGCTGGCAATCCAGATTCAGGAACACTGGTAGAGCCTTGGGCAAGGGGGTACCAGCCTGCTGTACCGGGTTAGCAGGTGACAGTCATGTTGAGGAGAGCAGGGAATGGGGACAGTGGAAGAAAAAGTGTTTAGAAAAAGCTGAGAGCATTTCTCCTTTGCTCCCTGGTGCTGTCACCTCTTTCTCCTTCAGGGAGCAGCAGGGGTCCCTGCTGCAGCCCTGAGGACCCTCCCCTGGCACTCCCAGCTTTTAAACCCCCTCCCGCCCCACAGCTCCATATACCCTGCATTGCAAAGTGACCTCCTCACCACCGCTGGCTGGTGCCAGCCTTGAGCACAGAGAGTATCAATGGCACCCAAGGTGGCTACTCACCCCTAACCTGCCAGGCCCATCACAGTGAACCGCTCCTGCTCTCACCCCCCTGTGCCTTGTTCACTCCAGGCCCCAGCCACCTCGCAACTCACCAGCTAGTTGGTTTCCCTGCTTTGGCATAGTAGCAAAGAGAAGTATCCCTGGATTTTAATTGCTCCTCTCGCCGCCTCCTCCTCGAACCCTGTAATCACAACTAATCAGCTGCTGTCCCCCAACAGCTGCCATGCTCTGCTTCTGATGGCTCCTCTCCCAGCACACAGACCCAGCCGGAGGTGGCTGGGAAGAATGGCTCACTGGCAGGCAGTGACTGTGCTCCCAGCCCACTTGAAAGGTGTTTAGGAGCTGAAAGGAGGAGGAGAGAAAACACAACCAGCCTCGGTGTTTGCCACCCACCTCTCTGGAGCTAGGCGAGCTGCATTACTCAGAGGGCTCCCCAAGATGCAGGCTTGGCACGTGAGTCCCTTCCTCTGCCATGTCCTGTCCTGCTTGGGTAAGTGCCAGCTCCCCAATGGGCCAGGGGAGCAGGATGGGGGAACCCCTTCCCAAAGGGGCAGAGGCCCCAGGGGAAGCAGTTAGGGCTGGGAGACAATGATCCCACGGCCCATGAAAGCCCCTCGTGTGGGTTGGGAGTTCTGGGTGGTTTCCAACATGAGCTGATCCCCCAAAGGCATCGCTTGCCCATCATCTCGTCAAAGACGAGACACGTTCAGCCTCGATCAGAGCAGCAGGTTGGCAGGGGGGGACAGGGAAGAGCATACGAGGGAGCGCAAAGAGAAAGCAGCTCTGCAGGGGAATACAGGGTGCTGCTAATGTCTCCCGAGCTCACATCTTGCTCTCATGTGGCAGGGGCTTGATTTCCCTGTGGAGCAAGAGCCAGAAGCCTGGAAGGACTCTGCATTATCCCTGGCCCCTTCATTCAATAGCTAGCAGAGCGAATACTTCCCAGTCGAGGAGTGGATTGGCAGGGGGCAGCGGGTAGGATGGAGGTGCATTGGGAGAGCCTGGGAATGGAATAGTAGGGGAGAACCAGGATGTATCGGGCAAAGCAGTAGAAGCTGCAGGTCGGACCGAAGGCGCAGCAGCAGAGCCGTGTGTGTGAGGAGCCCAGGGATGCTGCATGGCAGGGCTGAGGGGCCTTACTCCATTAGCATTGCTGTGCCCAGCACTGGCCTGCACGATCTCTTTCCTCAGTTAGCGCTCTCGGTCCCTCTGTTAGGAGCAGCACATTCTCCCAGCTTGTTCTGTGGCTGCGCCTCCCCGAGACTGAAGGAAACCCAACATAGAATCATAGGACTGGAAGGGACCTCGAGAGGTCATCTAGTTCAGTCCCCTATACTCAAGGCAGGACTAAGTATTGTCCAGACCATCCCTGGTCCAACCCTGGTCTAAAAATCCCCAATGACAGAGATTCCACCACCTCCCTAGACATTGTGAGGCCTCACTGAAACTGACACATGGACCTGGCGTGAGGCCCCAGAGACTGCTGTCTGGAAGAGGGACTGGGGAACTTGTCATTAAACTGCAACAAAATGGCAATAAAAACAGGGGAAGGGTCTGAAATTTGGGCTTTTCTGGTCCTGCTTTACCTGGGCCCAGTTCCCAACGCAGGTGGGGCAGGACAGGACAGGAGGAGAATACCAGGGCAGCTGCTTCTGTCTTCCTCAGTCAATCGTATTTCCATCCCTCCAGAGATATTAGACCCAGAGCATGTGCATAAGGCAAACAAGTCATGACAACCCCAGGCTAGGTGGGAGAAAGCCACTGGGGTCAAGTGTCCCCATGTGCAGCAGGGTAACACAGCTCTTCGTGGATACAGGTAACTCCAGTTGTTGAGGGAGTGGCCACAAGAAAACTCCCGCCTCTTTCTAACACACAGGGAAAGATACATGCCGCCCCCTTTCAAGTACCTTGAATCTCTGTTCAGGACACCAGGTGCTGTTAGAGGCACTGGAAAGCTATAAGTAAATAGGAACATTTGGGAAGATGCCTTTTAAATTTGCCTGGGGGAGCAGATAGCAGTTACAGGTTCAAATCCAGCCTGATCTCTACTATTAGCTGGTATTTGTATTGTGGTAGAGGCCCTAGCGGAGCCCAGAGCCCAGTGCTAGGCACTGTGGAAACCCAGAGTAAGAGATGGCCCGTGCCCTGAAGACCTTTCACTCTAATTAAAGGCAGGATGAAAACAACCGAGGGGGTGAGAGATGCGAGGGTAGCTGTACATGGGCATAATCTGTTGGTCTCCTGTGGCCAAAGGCCTCTGGCAGCATGCAATGAGTTTGGCCAGTTCTCAGCAGGCTGGTGTCCTCAGCACAACTGACCCCGAGCTGAGCAGGGAAGCCATATGCTGCATGGGACCTAGAGGGACTTGGTGAGGTATGTTGATGGGTTACCGCGAGGGGATGCTGGCCCTGTTCATTCGCCAGGGTGGGCAGTTGGTACCTTTGAGACCCTCTGTGAAAGGAAAGGCAATCTGGGGGCTCCTGGAGGGGGCAGAGAAATGGGAAATGCTTCACTCAGTGATGGGAACAGAGCTTCCTGAACAGCAGCTGTTGGTGTGGAAGGGTCAGGTCAGGTGCCTCCTGCGGCTGCTTCTGTGGGGGCTTGTTCTTGTGATCTCTCGTGCCTTAACTGTTGTCAGCAATCAGACAGTCTGGGGCAGGGGTGGCCACCGTGATGGCTGAGCTGTTAGAGTTGAAGCCAAGCCCCTGGGAATTGTTGTCTGTGTGTTGGGGAGGTGGCCATGTAGCACATAGTCAGGACAGCTCAGGGACCAGAGCAACTGCCTCTGTTAGCCGGGGATGGACGTCAGAGAACTCCTGGAATTGCAATCGGGATCCGGGCCCCATGACTGGTTCAAATCCAGCCACAGTATGAAGAAGCGGCCTGGCAGGTCTTTCCCAGCTCCATTTACTCTGGTTCTATAGCCCAGCTGGCTGCCCAGGATCTCCCCCTGCCAGCCCCGTGCTGAGGTCACCATGTCCCAGGCACTGTTCTCAGCAACAAAGCCACTGTGCTGCGAGGCATCGTCTCTGCCTCACAGTGCGGCTGTGGCTTTCAAAGCATCACTCAGCTCGAAGAAGAGGAGCTGCATTGTCCTGTGAGCGCTGAGGCTGCTACGACAGCAGTGAGACTCAAAACTGTCCTTGAATTCCTTGAATGCCTGGGGGAAAGGCAAGCCAGGGGACTGCCTGAAAAGAGGCTGCTGAGGGAAGCTGCAGCTCCCTGCTTCCCTTCCTGCTCTGTCAGTGCCTGGCTGCAGAGTTCTTGAGATGCTGGGAATGGGCTATGCTGAGGCCAGTGCCAGTTGCACCATGGGAGATACCGTGTTGTTTGCATGCATACAGGGAGGTTAGGACTCGAGAGAGCAGCAGTCCAGTCCCTGCTCTGACACAGTCTCACTGTGTGACCCTGGGCAAGTCACTTAGCCTCTCTGTGTCTCAGTTCCCCCTCTGTACACTGGAGATACCAGCCATGCCTCACGGAGGGGTGTGAGGGCAAATGAATGAAAGATTAGGAGGGGCTCAGATACTACAATGATGCGGCCCATACAGGGAACTTAGCTGTCTGTGTGTGCTCTTGTAGCCATGCTAGCTCAGTGTGTCTCTGAATGCCGCCATGGCTGCCACACTGGGGGCAGCTCCACGGGTGACATGTTATGGAAAATAGTCCTGTGGCACCTTACAGACTAACAGAGGTATTGGAGCATGAGCTTTCGTGGGTGAATACTGTCACGGAGTCACTGGGCGATGCTCTGGAACAGCTCCCCACAAAGCCAGGCAGGACTTTGGGGAGCCTCCTCTCCCTTGGAGCAGACTTCTTCAGGGCAAGAAGCTCACACGTCTTCACCTCCTGGGTCTCTCCTTGGCGCATTCAGCATCCTCTGCCCCTCCGTGCGCTTCCCACAGCGAGCCCACCCAGGCGGGGTCCTTGGGAAGCCACAGGGTCCTGCACCCCCACTTTGCAGTCAGACGTGACTCTCAGCCAGCCAGTAAAACAGAGGTTTATTCGATGACAGGAACAGGGTCTAAAACAGAGCTTGCAGATACAGTGAACCAGACCCCTCGGCCGGGTCCATTCTGGGGGGCAGTGAGCCAGACCCCCACGTCTGCCCTCAGCCAGCTCCAGACCAACAACCCCCTCCAGCCCCTCCTCTCTGCTCAGCTCCTTTCCCAGGCCAGGAGGTCACCTGACCTCTTTGTCTCCAACACCTTCAGCTGGCACCTTTGCAGAGGAGGGGCCCAGGCCATCAGTTGCTAGGAGACAGAGTGTCAGGCATTTAGGTGCACTGGCCCTTTGCTCTGCCAGACACTTAAGAACTGCCATGGGGACACTGAGGCACCAACACAGTATTCATAGAAAACATTAAGAACATTCCTAGTTCATCACAAATACCCACTTTGTTGATCCGACTAAGTGGGTATTCACCCACGAAAGCTTATGCTCCAATACGTCTGTTAGTCTATAAGGTGCCACAGGACTCTGCTGCTTTTACAGATCCAGACTAACATGGCTACCCCTCTGATACATGTTATGGAAAGGAGCTAACTTACATTTGCAAGTGGTCATGAACTGTCTTAGGGTCATGGCACCCTTTCCAGCACAGTGTCAGGGCTAGGGCAGGGGCCTATACCAAGCCTGGCAGTTAGGGGGCTGGGCAGAAGAGGGTATCTAGGAGTGCCGGCTGGTGTCTGGGGTGCTGGGTCAGGTGGGAGGGTGCCAGTGTGGTGTTTAGGGTAGGTACTGCGGCAGGTCTGGAAGCTGGGGTCTCTCCAGGGGCTGAGATCTGGCTACAGTCTCTCTGGGACAGGGGCAGCCTGAGACTAGTGCTGAGCGGGGCCGACGACGGTGGTGGGGTGGGGGGAGCTGGTACAAATTACTGGGGCCTGGCTTCCCCGGCCCTGTTTAGCCAGTCCGCCCTTGCTAGGGGGCCTGAAAAAAAATTTCACCAGGGCCTGAACCCTCTCTTGGTGGCCCTGCTGAGCCCCTCTTACCTTCAGTCTTTGCCTGTTGCCCTGCTGCTGCTGCCTGCCCGTTAGCATCATCCCCGCTGCAGCTGGTGCTGTTCCTCCCCGCTGGGTAAGCGGAGAAGCTGCCCAAAGCCGGACTCCACAGTGGCATCTAGCGGCTGACAGGGGGAACTACGCATCCTGACTACAGCTGAGCCAGGTGCGCGAGGGTGAGGCCAAGCTGCGGGGATGCAGACAGGGCTGCGAGATGGCTGGCGCTTGGCGACTCTAAGGCCACGCTCTAGAAGCTTGCAGCCTACTACTCAGAACTGGCTCTAGCCAGTTCACCGCCCCAAGCACGGCGGCACGCCGCGTGCAGTGCTCTGCCGCTCGCCTGTGGCCTGGAGCCGGCCCTGCTACTATGGCTACCAGCTCATGGAGGTTCTGCTTTAGCTCAGTGGGTAAGCTCCTGCTGAGGGTCAGGGGTTCAAACCCAGCATTGACCCAGGCAGGGGTTGTTACATGTACACGCACATGTCTGCATGGCATGTGAGGGTGTGTATGTGACTGTGTGTCTGTATGACTGCACATACAGCTCACTCTGCATGCAGCCATACCAGTGGGTCTGTTTAGGCTTGTGTGCACCCCAGGACGTCTGTCAGTCTGACTGTTTGCTTCACAAGCAAATGTAAGGATGTGGCTTGTACTTCAAGGAAAATCACTAGGGAGCATCAGGCCCTAACAGATGGAATATTTTTAAAGGGTTAAGCAAAGAAATAAACGTGAGAATCCTTTTGATGCAACAATGAACAGAAGAGCCATCTAGCACAGAAACCCCCAAGTGCGAACAGCTCCTCCATTGAACTACCTGGGAAACAGATGGGAAAGAAAGAAACTGAACTGAGGAACATGCCCTTCATCTCTCAGGCCCCTCCCCCTCCTCTCAGACTCCTCCTTCACCCTTTATCATGACCATCGTCTCCTTTAAGGTGTACCATAAAGCGATTCGAAGCACTACAGGGGCTCGCTCAGAAGAGCAAATTGCCATGCAGAGCTTTGCAAAACATTTTTAAATATCATTTAAAAGTGTGATTTGCTTAAAGTAGCAAAGAGTCCTGTGGCACTTTATAGATTAACATATGTTTTGGAGCATGAGCTTTCATGGGTGAATACCCACTTCATCTGATGCATGTAGTGGAAATTTCCAGGGGCAGGTATATATATGCAAGTAAGAAGCAAGCTAGAGATAAATGAGGTTAGTTCAATCAGGGAGGATGAGGCCCTCTCCTAGCAGCTGAGGTGTGAAAACCAAGGGAGGAGAAACTGGTTTTGTAGTTGGCAAGCCATTCACAGTCTTTGTTTAATCCTGAGCTGATGGTGTCAAATTTGCAGATGAACTGAAGCTCAGCAGTTTCTCTTTGAAGTCTGGTCCTGAAGTTTTTTTGCTGCAGGATGGCCACCTTAAGATCTGCTATTGTGTGGCCAGGGAAGTTGAAGTGTTCTCCTACAGATTTTTGTATATTGCCATTCCTAATATCTGATTTGTGTCCATTTATCCTTTTCCGTAGAGACTGTCCAGTTTGGCCGATGTACATAGCAGAGGGGCATTGCTGGCATATGATGGCGTATATTACATTGGTGGATGTGCAGGTGAATGAACCAGTGATGGTGTGGCTGATCTGGTTAGGTCCTGTGATGGTGTCGCTGGTGTAGATATGTGGGAAGAGTTGGCATCGAGATTTGTTGCATGGATTGGTTCCTGAGTTAGAGTTACTATGGTGCAGTGTGCAGTTACTGTTAAGAATGTGCTTCAGGTTGTCAGGTTGTCTGTGGGCAAGGACTGGCCTGCCGCCCAAGGTCTGTGAAAGTGTGGGATCATTGTTCAGGATGGGTTGTAGATCCCTGATGATGCGTTGGAGGGGTTTTAGCTGGGGACTGTATGTGATGGTCAGTGGAGTCCTGTTGGTTTCTTTCTTGGGTTTGTCTTGCAGCAGGAGGTTAGAATGCTCTAACCCCTCATACAGAGACCAACACCTACAAAATCTCCACCAAGCATTCTCAAAACTACAATACCCGCACAAGGAAATAAGGAAACAGATCAACAGAGTCAGACGTGTACCCAGAAGCCATCCTGCAGCAAAAAAACTTCAGGACCAGACTTCAAAGAGAAACTGCTGAGCTTCAGTTCATCTACAAATTTGACACCATCAGCTCAGGATTAAACAAAGACTGTGAATGGCTTGCCAACTACAAAACCCGTTTTTCCTCTCTTGGTTTTCACCCCTCAGCTGCTAGGAGAGGGCCTTATCCTCCCTGATTGAACTAACCTCGTTATCTCTAGCCTGCTTCTTACTTGCATTTATATATATATACTTGCCCCTGGAAATTTCCACTACATGCATCCAACGAAGTGGGTATTCACCCATGAAAGCTCATGCTCCAAAACATCTGTTAGTCTATAAGGTGCCACAGGACTCTTTACTGCTTTTACAGATCCAGACTAACACAGCTACCCCTCTGATACTTGCTTAAAGTGTGATTTGTTGTCAGCGGAAGTGGCCTCCTGGTTGAACGCAAGGCAGAGCTGAGAGAATGCAGCTCCCATTTGAACGCATGAGGAAGACAGGAGAGTGAAATTTTAAGCTCCAACCTTTTTAAATACAGAGGGTGCCAAAGAAGAAGTAAAATAAGAAACGAAGATGAACTGCGAGAAATCTCATTTTGATTTAGCACAGTAGTTTATTCCATTTTAAGATTTTCTGGACTTTTTAAATGGCTTCTTCACACCTGGAATTGCTGCTAACCTGGGACAGATCAAGATACAAAAGGAGCACTTAAAGACGATGAAGTCATTGCGGAGAAACTAAATGAATTCTTTGCTTCAGTCTTCTTGGCTGAGGATGATAGGAAGATTCCCAAACCTGAGCCATCCTTTGTAGGTGACAAATCTGAGGAATTGTCACAGATTGAAGTGTCACTAGAGTTTTTTGAATTAATTGATAAACTGAACAGTAACAAGTCACTGGGACCAGATGGCATTCACCCAAGAGTTCTGAAAGAACTCAAATGTGAAGTTGTGGAACTACTAACTATGGTTTGTAACCTGTCCTTTAAATCAGCTTCTGTACCCAATGACTGGAAGATAGCTAATGTAACACCAATATTTAAAAAGGGCTCTAGAGGTGATCCCGGCAATTACAAACCGGTAAGTCTAACGTCAGTACTGGGCAAATTAGTTGAAACAATTGTCAAGAATAAAATTGTCAGACACATAGAAGAACGTAACTTGTTGGGCAAAATTCAACATGGTTTCTGTAAAGGGAAATCATGTCTTACTAATCTATTAGAGTTCTTTGAAGGGGTCAACAAACATGTGGACAAGGGGGATCCAGTGAACATAGTATACTTAGATTTCCAGAAAGCCTTTGACAAGGTCCCTCACCAAAGGCTCTTATGTAAATTAAGTAGTCACAGGATAAGAGGGAAGATCCTTTCATGGACTGATAACTGGTTAAAAGATAGGAAACAAAGGGTAAGAATAAATGGTAAATTTTCAGAATGGAGAGGGATAACTAGTGGTGTTCCCCAAGGGTGAGTCCTAGGACCAATCCCATTCAACTTATTCATAAACGATCTGGAGAAAGGGGTAAACAGTGAAGTGGCAAAGTTTGCAGCTGATACTAAACTGCTCAAGATAGTTAAGACCAAAGCAGACTGTGACAAACTTCAAAAAGATCTCACAAAACTAAGTGATTGGGCAACAAAATGGCAAATGGAATTAAATGTGGATAAATGTAAAGTCATGCACATTGGAAAAAATAACCCCAACTATACATACAATATGGTGGGAGCTAATTTAGCTACAACTAATCAGGAAAGAGATCTTGGAGTCATCATGGATAGTTCTCTGAAGACGTCCATGCAGTGTGCAGCGGCTGTCAAAAAAGCAAACAGGAAGTTAGGAATCATTAAAAAAGGGATAGAGAATAAGACAGAGAACATCTTATCACTCTTATATAAATCCATGGTACGCCTACATCTTGAATACTGCGTACAGATGTGGTCAGCTTATCTCAAAAAAGATATACTGGTATTAGAAAAAGTTCAGAAAAGGGCAACTACAATGATTAGGGGTTTGGAACGGGTCCCATATGTGGAGAGATTAAAGAGGCTAGGACTTTTCATCTTGGAAAAGAGGAGACTAAGGGGGGATATGAGAGAGGTGTATAAAATCATGAGTAGTGTGGAGAAAGTGAATAAGGAAAAGTTATTTACTTGTTCCCATAATATAAGAACTAGGGGTCACCAAATGAAATTAATGGGCAGTAGGATTAAAACAAATAAAAGGAAATTCTTCTTCACACAGCGTACAGTCAACCTGTGGAACTCCTTGCCTGAGGAGGTTGTGAAGGCCAGGACTATAACAGGGTTTAAAAGAGAACTAGATAAATTCATGAAGATTAAGTCCATTAATGGCTATTAGCCAGGATGGGTAAGGAATGGTATCCCTAGCCTCTGTTTGTCAGAGAGTGGAGATGGATGGCAGGAGAGAGATCACTTTACCTGTTAGGTTCACTCCCTCTGGGGCACCTGACATTGGCCACTGTTAGGAGACAGGATACTGGGCTGGATGGACCTTTGGTCTGACCCAGTATGGCCGTTCTTATGTTCTTATGAGAATATCTACTGAAGAATCCCAGTTAACAGGGAATTCTACTGGAATTCAAAAGAAAGCAAATGTGCTTAATTTAAACCACCATTCCAGTAACATGTTTTAAATGTAAAAAGAAAGGTGTTCCCACAACCTCTGCACCTGCGAGATGCTCAGTTAATACAATACAATGCTCATGACGATAATGAAAGGGATCCTTAGCTTAACTCACTGATTAGTTTTTAATTTCTGTTGCATCTTTCCCCGTCAGTTCTTCAAGTCACCATTAGACAATTGCTTGACGATGACACCAGCAGCGACACAGGGGAAAGCAAAGACTTCACATCAGTGCACATGACTTGACAATGCAAATGGCTTGAGATAGCCAGTGCATAGGTATATATTATTAAATAGCATTGCATGAATTTCCCGTACTTGTGTGATGGGCAGGGAGGGGAGGGGGGATAAGGAAAGAGCTGGAGCAGAGCTGAAATCCTAGATCACTCCGTACTCTGGGTGTCTCTCACACACTCCTTTCGTGGCTAGTTTTCGGGGTGTGTTTTTAAAAATAAGATTCCTCCCACATTCAGATCTAATAAAAGTGGGGATGACTAAATCTCGTAAAACTCCTTCCTTCCCTCTTGCCCCGGCTACAATGTTTCAACTGAGGCCAGAGCACTCTAGCAGGGGCCAAATGTAAAGGTGTTTGGGTAAGGACCAGACCACTTGCAGTGCCGGAGGGGATGGCTAGCATTCTAAGTAATGAGAGGCATCAACCCAAAGGTTCTTACTTTGGATAATCCTTCAGCCATCTCCCTGAGACTCCCCCAGCAAGAAGCAAGTTCCCAGCACCACCAGCCTGAAAGCACCCAGAAAACAGCCCTGGCCTGGAGCTAGACAAGCCAACGTAGAGAGGGATGCAGGGTGTCATTGGACAGGCAACACCTGCCTGCTGCCTCCCCACTGCAACAGGCTGCATTAGTCCCTCTGATCATGTCAAGGTTCTGCTTTGGCTCACTTCTTACTGTTACCCAACTAGTTCAACCATCTTCGATTCCTAGGCAGCAGCTCTGACCTTGCCACAGATGCTGCAAAAGTTAGTGTGTATGAGTAAGGTCTGAGAGGAATGCAGACAGACCCTTTCTTATTAACAGGCTTGGAGCCCCTTGGATTTATCCATCGTGGACAGAAAGAACTAGCTACGTCTTCGCTCTGCTCAGAGCCTCTCGTGGCTCTGTGTTGCGGGGCCTCCCCCATTCTCTGTTTACTTCTTGCTCTCTCCCATTCCCCACTTTGTCCTTTTTTCATGTGAATCCAATCCAGGCATTCCTTCCCCAGGTGACCCTCCCCGCCCAGGTGTTAACCTTGCAGTGGCTGGAGCTGATTGGAAATAAAACTTTGTTAGGCACGTGCAGTTGTAAAGTACAACGCCCCCTACTGGTCCTGGTATGCAGACAGGACAGATGCCCATACCTGGAATTCTGGGGCCAAAGTCCACCTCCCTTAGCTCACACTCCTGCAGATGATGTGGTTTTCACCTCCCTCCAACTCATCAGTACCAGGGGTTTGATCAGCCGTTATTGGTGCCAGCAAGGGAAATGGGACACAAGGAAGCTGAAGTTAATTTAAATTATCATAGAATTAAAATATTATTAAGGAATCATAATCATCCCTGTGCTCAGACTTTGGAAGTATTCCCAGCTTTGGAGAAGTTAAAATATTGAATGCTAATATGATGGGACATGTACAGTTTATTGAGTGGGGTCTCCACAGAGGCAGGTTCATCTGAGTCCAGGAGATCAGGCCGAGGAGGGAGAAAACCCTTGTAACATCTTCATTCCACTGGAGAAGCTGTGGCCCTGTGCATGGCAACCAGGAGGCATCACCAAAGAAGAGTGGTCAAGCAAGAGGCCTCCTTAGAGTAATACAGAGTGTGCATCTCTGGAAGGCTGGCCCTGCTATGAGCTGGGGATAAACTTAGCATCGCTCCAAGAGGCTCAGCTACAGAAAGAGGGAACCCACTGGGCTCAGCTGGGACTGCCAGTGGAGGACCTACCTGGCTTCAAGTCTCAGCTGCAAACATGGGAGTCGAGCCCCTGCAATGGTGGAAGGGGACGGGAGACTCTGCTGATGGGATCATCCACCCCAGGGTTTAAGTTAGAATGACTTTCCCCAGGATCCCTTGCAAAGGAGACCTCCAGTGAGTGCAGGCTATGAGGAGCCAGACCATTGTGCTAGGTAGGAGGCAGAGTTTAGGACCCAAGCAGAAGCATCGGGGAGTTTTGCGTCTCTCCCAAGAACTGGATGAAGGGTGTGTGGTTATGAGCATGGCCATCAATGAACCACAAAGCCTTTTAGCATCCATTATTTGCAACTGCTGCTGAGCAAACAAATGCAGCCACACGGGTCACTAACAGGATCATCCCCTGGTGAAGGCCATTCATGTCAGCTGATACCTCCCAGCAGGAACAAAGAAGAGATGACCCAGAGAGAGCTTGATACAAACCCATCTCCCTCTTTCTTTAATAAGAAACTTATGCGAATCAGGAAAAGTCAGCTCCGGCTATTCTCTGTGGCACTCTTCACCCATTCTGCATCCATCCCACATTCAAAAAGATGCAGTTTGACTGTGGAATAAACACCCAGGACCAATTCCTGTTCCCAGTTACAGTGATGTAAACCCAGACGTAGAGGAGAGGGTGGGGAAGACTTAGCAGACTTGCTCTCAGATTCCTTTCCCCACCATTCACCCAGCTCCAGGTGAGAGCTCTTCTTTCCAAGTTCAGTGGAATGGGAGACTAGAGAGGGAACCCAAGCCTGAGGTCAGGAGACCTAAAACTGAGACCAGGAGGCCAGAAAATGGGCCCCAGGCCTTGGGTTTGGCAATCCGAGAGAGGCACCAGGGATGGGAGACCAGAGAGAGGCCCTGAATCTTGGGTCTGGAGAGTGATGGAAGACCTCCATCCCAGAAAGACGGTCAGTGTGTGTTTTAGAGTCTAAAAAGAATTGATACCAACTAGCCACAAGACTCAGTCAGTCACCCTTTCAGCCCTGTGCTGAAGATGGTGTTTTCAGTACACTCAGGTCCTGATCCTGTCAGGAGAAGATTCACCTTCTCAATCAGGGCACAAGCGGTGTACAGAGGGAAGCTGTGTTACGAGCTAACAAGAACATTGAGCTGGGACCTAGGAGAAGTGGGTTGTAATCCTGGCTGTACCACTGCCTCAGTGTATGACCTGAGACGCCTGGGACACCCCATGCCTCAGTCTGTCCATTTCTACAATGGGGACGTGATACTCACCAAGATTGGTAAAGATAAGAACATAAGAACGGCCATACCGGGTGAGACCAAAGGGCCATCTAGCCTAGTATCTGTCTACCGACAGCGGCCAATGCCAGGTGCCCCAGAGGGAGTGAACCTAACAGGCAATGACCAAGTGATCTCTCTCCTGCCATCCATCTCCATCATCTGACAAACAGAGGCTAGGGACACCATTCCTTACCCATCCTGGCTAATAGCCATTTATGGACTTAACCACCATGAACTTATCCATTTCCCTTTTAAACATTGTTATAGTCCCAGCCTTCACAACCTCCTCAGGTAAGGAGTTCCACAAGTTGAGTGTGCGCAGACAGAAAGGTCTAGGCTGATCTCTCTTAAGGCTCTGTAGAGTGCTTCTCACCAGCCACGCCCTCATTCAAGGCCCATTCACGTCAATGGGAGTCTTTCCATTGATTTCTCAATAGGGCCTGGATCAGGTCGTAAGTGCTGATATAAGCGTAAAGTGTGATGGGGACCTAAGCTCCCTCCCCACAGCTGGGCCTCAGTGAAGTTCTCATTGGGTGGTTTGGTAACTCTGCAAAGTCTCTTAAAGCAATGGCCTTTACTGTCAGCCACAGGACATCGCTTTGCCAGCATGTTCTTTGCCTTGTCCCCACACTGTGCCAGCCTGTTTATATGCACGACCCCGCTTTGCCAGCAGGCTGCTGCCCTGCTCCATGCCGCACCAGCCTGTTTATCTGCAGGACCCCGCTTTGCCAGCATACTGCTGCCCCACCCCATGCCGCGCCAGCCTGCTTATCTGCAGGACCCCGCTTTGCCAGCACGCTGCTGCCCCGCCCCATACTGTGCCAGCCTGTTTATCTGCAGGACCTCGCTTTGCCAGCACGCTCCTTGCCCCGTCCCCACACTCTGCCAGCCTGTTTATCTGCAGGACCCCGCTTTGCCAGCACGCTCCTTGCCCCGTCCCCACACTCTGCCAGCCTGTTTATCTGCAGGACCCCACTTTGCCAGCATGCTGCTGCCCCGCCCCATACCGCGCCAGCCTGTTTATCTGCAGGACTCCGCTTTGCCAGCATGCTGCTGCCCCCCCCCCCATGCCATGCCGGCCTGTTTATCTGCAGGACCCCGCTTTGCCAGCATGCTCCTTGTCCTGTTCCCACACTGTGCCAGCCTGTTTATCTGCAGGACCCCGCTTTGCCAGAATGCTCCTTGCCCCGTCCCCACACTATGCCAGCCTGTTTATCTGCAG
Source organism: Gopherus flavomarginatus (assembly GCF_025201925.1). Lineage (NCBI taxonomy): Eukaryota > Metazoa > Chordata > Testudines > Testudinidae > Gopherus > Gopherus flavomarginatus. The sequence goes on along the minus strand of NC_066625.1, from coordinate 78,226,843 downwards.
GACCCTGCTTTGCCAGAATGCTGCTGCCCCGCCCCATACCGCGCCAGCCTGTTTATCTGCCGGTTTAACAGTGCACTTTATTTTTTATTTTTTTATTGTTTTTATGAGTTGTGCTGCACTTCTTGGTAAAGCACTTTAATCCCTTTTAATGCCCCCATTCTGCTCCTCGGTGACAATCCGGTGGTTAGGCTAATGCATCCCGCTCACCTTGGGGTTACTAATGAGGTCACAAGGAACGCAATCTCCAAACTGAATAATTCACTAATCAGATGCTGCAGACTCCAGTGGTGAAATTTATTTCTGACACCTAAACAGCAAATGGGTTTGTGGATGCGCACACTCACTCTCGCCCCTCTTTCTTCAGAGATGGGTTTGCTTAATTGATGGCAACTTGGTCTGCTGAACGAAAGCGCTCTAATGCCACCACAAATGCAATAGGATCATCTTGACTCTTAAAGTGAACTCCAGGGGAAAAGAACAAACTATGGCTCCCACACATGGCAGGGGCCTGGCTGGTTCTGGACTGACATGAATGCTCTGGCCTGTGCTATGGATGTGGCTAGCCTGATGCCATGGGCTAAGACTTTCTTACATCTGCCTCCCTTTTCTGGCCTGCTCGCTTGGTGATCACCTGGCCCTGAGCTGAACAGTGGCCTGGCATTGATTCATTTATATCTGAAACCAGTTAAGGAGTCTCCCTTAGGTAGACACTGTCGATCGGCTGGGAGGGATAATCCATTTTGGCAGTTACGGTCAGTCGCTCTCTCTTAAAGTCTGTCATCTGCATTCTTAAAAGGAGCAAATTGGGGGAACAGAGCTGAGAGTTCCCATCCCCAAGATTGTCCCATAAGCCACTGGCGTTCTAGCTAGGACAACTTTCCCAGCCCCTTCTTTAAAATATGGGCACTGCATCCCTCTGTATATTTTAATATCATGTGTGAATATCCCTCCATCTCCCATCAGAATCAGTCTGATTGGCTGCTTTCATTGCAATGAGTTACTACTTGGTGGTTCCCCCAGGGAAATAGAAAGGGTCCTTGCTGCCAATATTCACCCATCACCAGGGGCATAAACTCCCTGCAGGGGCCAATGGTCAATTGCCCCACTCATACTGCGTGTTGCCACTAACCCCTGATCTCTCAGTTGAGAGTCTCAGACCTCAGGCACAGTATAAGAGCTAAATTGAATAGAATGATACCAGAATTCACCCACACACATAAGTGCTGGAACTAGGGGTGCTGCTGTACCCCCTGGTTTGAAGTGGTTTCCATCACATACAGGGTTTACAGTTTGGTTCAATGGCTCTCAGCACCCCCACTATACAAATGGTTCCAGCTCCCCTGCTCACACAGCTTACCTGCACATGGGTTTCTCTTAGGCAGGGAGGGAGGCTGGCTGCAGTGAAGCTGGTGCTGTTAGCAGATTGGCAAGCTGGTTTCTCACGACAGGCCCTATGTCCCAGCCTGCCAACATTTCTTCCTTCTCACCAGCACAACAGCTGGGCAACACGCCACCTCCCCAAGCTGAGATTTTACCCTGGGAATGAAATCCACCTGCCAGTCTGAAATGGGGTGTTCAGCTCTGTGCTCCATAGCCCCCTCCATCACAGTACAGTGCAGTCCTGTTGCAGGGTCTGATGGATCGAAATGTCCACGCAGCCACTACATCCAGGGCCATACAACAGCGAGCTGCCCATATCAGGAACCCGGCGGAGAAGCAAAATCTCCACCTTGCATGGTTTTCCCAGGCATCCTAAAGCCAAGGCAGCTCAGTCTGGAAACAGCTGATGCTCCCATGAGCCTTGACATGACTGTCCCTTCAGCTGTGTGACCCTCATAGAGGCACAAAGTGACAACATCAACAAAAGTTCCTTCCCCTTGGATCCACCCATCCTCCTCCCACCCGGATCAGGGAAGTGAGGGGCAAACACAGCAGCACTACAAGCAGCAGAGAGCTGATGGAAAGGAACTTCTGACACATGTAGCTGAATGATCCTAAAAGCCCAAATCCCACTGTATATTCACTAGTAGGCCACAGATCTGCTCCTAAATCCCTCCTCCCCTACAGACTATTCTCCTCTCTCCCAACCTGGGCACTAAAAGTATCTGTCTCCCACAGCACTGAATTCAGGAGACAAGCCTCTCCACAGAGGGAGAGCGTGCAGCAGAGGAAATGGACTAGATGCAGGCTTTGTGGGGCTATTTCCTGGGTTGCTTAAGCAGCTGGAACAGAAACAAAGCAATGGGTTAAATTACCCCGCAGATGCAGCATTGACCCTCTGTTCATAGCACACCCACTGTCCTACCAACCCCAGCCCTTATGTTGCTGTGCCATGGGACTGGCTGCCAGGGTGCTCCGGGCCGGGGGGTGGGAGGCACTGGCGGATCAGGCTCAAAGTCTGGGGAGGGCCTGTTTTGAGCCCCTCTGAACATCTAAAGCCACGTGGGGTGATGGTTAAGAACATCACCAGCTGCCATGGAGGGTGTATGCTCAGAGAGAGGATAAGGTCACACCAATAAAAGGAAGAAATAATATTAAATGGGTTGGTCTGGAGGGTTTTAGAGGGAGATGGTTATTTTCTGTTCATTTCCAGGCTGCTGCTTCTTATGTACTAAATGATATAAATTGGTCTGTGGATTACAGTTAGGAAGGCAACAAAATTGTTTCTGGGGCTGTTAGCAAAAATGAGCCCAAGCTACAAACTTTGGACCCAGATTGCAATCCCCAAATATATTCGTTGAGGAAGATGTTGGTTCTGGCTCAGTCTGTTTTTTAGATGTAACACTATAGGCTGGCCTGGCTGTGCCCTTGTCATACTGCTCTGAGCAGGAGGTTCACCCATTGCTCAGCCTACCTGTGGGTCTGATGTAGCACAGAGCCCCTGTTCTCCCCTGCAAGCAAGTGGGCAGGGAGCAAATGGAGATGGGCATGGAGTGGTGGGGGCCTTGGCTCTCTGAACCCCAATTCCTTCCTCATGGGGCCATGCCTGATGCCCTGTTCAATGCAAAGTCCTAGAATCTCCATGCATTTACACCTTGTAAACCATACAATAAACATAGAACATCAGAGTTGGAAGGGACCTCAGGAGGTCATCTAGTCCAACCCCCCTGCTCAAAGCAGGACCAATTGCAACAGATTTTTGCCCCAGATCCCTAAATGGCTCCCTCAATAATTGAACTTACAACCCTGGGTTTAGCAGACCAATGCGCAAACCACTGAGCTACCCCTTCAGGCTTTAGCAATGGACTCTGCATTTTGATCATTGGTAACTCCTGCTTTCACCCCTAGCCTTAGCATGCACCAGCCTCCTTGTAATCACTGCCACCTTCATTTGCCCTGTTAGCATCTCGCCTGGATTTTCTCTTGCTCATTGTATCCCATTGTAAGCACTGTGCGTTGGCATATTTTAACTACACAGCATCCTGAGCACCTCAGTAGGGAGGGGCAGTAATAATCCAATTAATTTGCATCATTAGTACTACTCTATAGTCACTCGGTGTCATTAAGGATAATAATAATTAATACTCCATGCTCCGGGTGGACACGACAATCTGTAGCCTCAGAGATGTTTTGCATCTCAGGTCCTAACTCTGGAAATCAGTGACTAATAGGTCTGGGAGGTCCTTTATGTGGGATGCCTTTTGGCAATATCTCTCTCTTCTCTTGGAGACTGGGACCTGTACCAATGATTGAACCACAAGCATTAACTGGAAGTAGATAAAATCTGCCTGGGTTGAGTCCTGTAAGGTGTGAGACCCCCTGGCCCTGCTGGCTGCACTCAGATGGGTAGGTACACAAGGAGCGAGCACGTACCCCTCTCCAAGGTGAGCAGGCTTGAAGGCTCTGAAAGCAGAGTCAGAAGAACAAGAACAGGCTAAGAGGACTGCTCGTGAATGGCATTGAGAACCTACTGTGTAAATGGATATGAAAGTAATGGTAGGATCTGCTCTGGAGAAGGGCCTGTGTGATGGTTAGTTCCCAGAGCTGGTTGGAAATAGGCTGTTTTGTCAATGCTGAAATGTGTTGGTTTTCAGGTCTGAGAGACACAGAGAGGCTGTAGAGCTGGCTGGTTAGGATGCTGGCCTGGGATGTGCTAGACCCTGCTGTAAGTCCCCATCCTGCCTCATCTGGAATGATCGGGAATGAAAAACTCTGCTTGATTCAAAGCAGGGACTTGAACTTGGGTCTACCAATCCTAGACCACTAGCCCCCATGCACACGCTGCAGTTGCCATGAAAAGGAATTGTCATCCTCAGTCAACTCTAGTTGTTACACAACTGAGTGCCCGTTTGTACATGCAAATGTGGGATTGGCACAACGAGTCTCCTCGTGTCCTACTGGAAAACCTGGGTCTGATTGTTAAAACTAAGTCCATTCACGTATGCACACAAAAATGTGTGTTCAATTGTGTATCTAATTTGTGCACACACCTAGTATGACTAGAATTGCATGTGCAAATAGTCAGTTGCATTTGTAACCAGTCTTTTACATGTGAAATTACTTTGTTTTGCTGAAATAGCTGCTAGGGAGGAGGGGGTCTTGATTCCAAATGCAATCTAGCCTTCATTAAAGCCAGTGAGTGTGCCAAGTGTGCTGTTTCAGACACCACAGAAGAAGCAATCAAGCCTGTTATGTAGTAAAAACTACTGCAGAAAGTGAGGTCTACTGCCCAAGGCCCTAGGCAGCATGGCCAGAGCAGAGCCAAACCAGGTGGATTCACAGGAGATTTTTCTGATTGCAAATGCAAGGGCTAGGATATTTGTTGCAAGTTGTGTGTATTAGAGGGAGCAAGGCAGCAGAATGAGTTGTGTGCATGACCCTGAGAGGAAGCAGAGAAACAGAGCTTTTTGGGCACAGAGCTCATTGGTGTGGCAGACTTGGGGATTTCTGAGAAAGGAAACTTGCTGCTGCTGGTTGTTTCTACTGTGTTCAGAGAAACAGGACACTGTGTGCATTGTTTGTGACTAAATAAGATTACACCAAGACTATACCTGGCTCCTATCACCAATTACCCATCCAGGTGGAAACAACCCTGCCAAAGGGGCAACATTCAGTTTGCAGTTCCGTCATGGTAACCACAAGCACAAATTAAAGCATTCATTTTTGTGCATGTAACTGAGTGCAAATGGCTTTAAAAACCAGGCTCCCGTTGTCCAGCTGCTCTAAGCCTTGGGAAAAGTATCCCTTTGGTGAGGAGACCCAGAGAACAAGGGGTTTACCTGGGAACCCTGCATCCTCACAAAATATTCATTAGAGAAAACCACTATCAGCATAACATGAAATGGAAATGATCAGATTGTTCTCATAAATCAGAGCACTTCCCTCAGCTCACCGGGCATTCAGATGCATGCTTTAAAGTGAAGTCACATAACCCAGTTTCCAGATGTGAATTGTGCAAATCCTTCCTAGTTCAGCTTGAATCTGGCCTGCAACTATTGTGTGTCAGAAATAGCGTGGGTAGGTTTGTGCTCCCTGACAAGGGGCAAGTTTAAATGAATGAGCTCATCTCAGCTGGAAATCACTCTGAAGATCTCGCAGTCCCCTTGGGCACAGGTCACATATGGCCCAAACGTGCAGCAAAATCTACGATGCAACATGATCAGGGAAGGAAATTCCCTTGTTGCTCCCCTTTTGTCACATCATGCAGCTGACCCCGCTTTGCAGGGATGTTTCATAATGCATCTTTCCATGGCATGGTGCTAGGCAGCCGTAAATCCAGGCCCCGTGCCTTAGGTTAATAAGAACTGGAGTCAAAAAGACCCATGAGCTGTGACCCAATAAGATGGCATCCCCTCTGACAAAAGGTCCAAAGCGAGACAGGACAAACTCCACACCAGACAGAGCCAGCGCACAGCACACTGGATATTGCACATGGCCAGAATGGGTGCAGGCTAAAGACAGCTTGCCAGGGGGAGAGAGCACAGTGTGCCACAGCAACAAGCAAAGCAGCCAGCAGAGGTGCTGAGAAGGAGCCCCACATATGGTGCCAGTGCAAAAGGGGTCAGGAGAGCTTCTGCACAATGCCAGGGACTGCCAGGATCCTCACCCAAGCGCCAAGCGAGATTATGTGATAAATGATTGCATTAGCCTGGACAGCTTCTCATTTTCCTCCAATCTGGCCTCTCTGCCCTTTTAGCACGGAGCTCCTGATAGCATTTCTCCCTTCACTGACTTCATTTTTCCTGTTAGCTTGTCAAGCTGTCAGTGTGAAGAAAAGAGATGACACCGACAAGGTGGTTACTGATTCAGCTCCAAGTACCTTCTGGGCATCCCACCCTCCCCAATGTCATTGACCATAGCTCCCAGCTCACGTAGGTTTGCACCTGCCACAGCCAGGATGGGATCCCCCAGGCCCTGCCCCATGCCACTTGTCTCCCTCAGAAACTCCTGAACTTCACAGGTTCCCAGCACACATTGGAGGAGCCTGTTCCAGAAGATAGGATTGTGTTGCCATGGGGACAGGGTGATGGCCTTGATGGAAGGCTGAGACAATATATGTGTGAAATGAGGCCCACGGCCCCTCAGAAATTCTCTCCTTCCCCCTTTCCCTCTTCAGCATTAAGATTTTCTCTTCCCATTCCTTCATTGCCACAGTCTGGCAGGGTGCTAGGAGGCAGGTTCTGGGAATCCGAGGGAAACTGTGAGTGAGACATCGAGTGTCTGTCTGCAGGAGGGCTGAGAAAGGAAAATCAAGGAGATCCTGGCAGAGGGGAGAAAGTGAAGATGAATTTGCCAAAAGGAAAGGCAGCTGGAAGAAAAAGCTGCTTGGAAGGAATGGGAGAGGAAGATCCTGGAGCTCAATAGGAAGAGAGCAAGGAGGAGAATGTGCTGGGATCGGGGTGGGAAGGGGCTGATCTTTCTGGGATCCTGGGCATTTTGGTGAATCAGAGTCTTGTGTAGTTGTGATTGGCCCTGGGGCTCTGAAACATTTAGGATTTGTAGGGTCCTCAACATCATACAGATCCCACTTCTTCTGCCATCAGAAACCTCTCTCTCCAGGCCCCTGCCCTTCCAAGCCAGGAGAATGGGTAGGACTTCACACTGCAGAGCCTCTCAGTGCTTCTCATAATTTGCACTGAGTAATGCAGGTTGTTGCCTTCCAGGTCAGTGGATCTGTGTGCCAGCCTGCAGGACTCCCAGTCCTGCCCAGCCTATGGGACAAAAAGAAGTGTGGTTTGTTTGCTGCAGGCCTCATGGTTCCGAGAAGACAAAGGACAATGGTTGTGAGTCTCAGTCTCCTCAGAAGGCTGACATCCGTGGTCCATCTGATACTGGCATAGTGGCAGGAGGAGCTTAGCTTTATTCTCTTCATGCAGTGGGGTGCCATCCACCTGGCCTGGGCTTCTTGTTAATCACAGCCCATCCCAGTCCCAGTGCATTTTTCATTAGGATCAGTGCACTTGGCACATCCCAAAGTCACCACATTCCCCAGCACTGCATGGCTGCACAACACTTGCTTCACATATATGTACAGCTGTATCTCTAGATCTCTCTATAGCTCTGCACTGTTATTTCCTGGGCCTCTGATGCCTTTGGGGCTTTTCCACTTGAGGAGAGTGCAAGTGGGCAGATCCTGCTGACTGATGCTGATGGACATTCTGTTACGTCCAGCTGGCCAATGGGAAGGAAGTTGCTCCTCTAGAACTGACCAGCCCACAAGCTCACACACACACCACATCACCCACGTATCAGCGCCTGTACCAGCCACACTGGAGCAATTGGCTCACCACATGCTCCCATCCCTCTGCATTGAGAATGCCATGTGGTAGTGGAATGGGTCCCTGTGACGGCACATTCCACTAGGCTCATGCAAGTGGCTACAACCACTCACCTTCTTAATTCAACAGTTTCTTCCCATGCTTACTGGTAACTCACCCACGCACAGAGAGGCCCCTCCTCTTGCCACTCACAGCACTTATAAAACCTGCCCCTCACTATGGGCCCTCTAAAAACCTTCCCCTGAGAAGGGTGGTTTCGTGGTTATTATGACACAGAGCTGGGAGTCAGGACTTCTGTTCTTTCAGGTTCCTCTCCCACCCCTCTCACTACAGTATCTGAGCACCTCCCAGCAGTGCCCCAGGCAATGTGGCTAATATCAGGCGGGGGGGTTGTTCCCTCCCCCAGGGCAGAGCTGGGCATGCTTTGTAGCACGCTGTGTTGGTGGAGTGTGGATTCCTGTAGCTGTATGCACCGCTCTGTGTGTAAGTCAGGGAAGGCAGGTCAAAGAAATGCACCTGGCACTGGGAGCGGGATGGGCCTTAGTCCCTGGGGAGTTTGTTCCACAGTTGGGAACCAGCCCCTGAGAAAGCACTGTCTTTCACACTGACAAGCTTTGCCCTTGAGGGAGACAGTTCCCCCTCCCTGAGGAGCAGCATGTCAATCACAGTCTTCATCCTGGGGCTTTAGCCAATCTTTTAAATATGCTGGGAGCAGGCCACGAAACACCATGACAACAAGGACCAAGACACTGAACTTGACTTGCTATTCTTTGGGAAGCCAGTGTAGGGAATGGAGGACAGGTGTGATGGCCTGGCCTCCTGCCCAGGTATATTGTTGTAGTCCGGATGGGAACTGACAAAGGCATGTGTATTAGGACTCCTGGGTTCCATTCCCAGCTCTGCCACTGATTCGCTGTGTAATCTTAGGTAAGTCCCTTTCCTCGCTCTGTGCCTCAGTTTCCCCATTTGTAAAATAGGAAGACTAATAATCCTACCAATCCCCGCTGCACAGAGGCGTGATTACTGAACACCAGTGACACACTTTAGAATCATGGCATGGAAAGCACTTGACAATTGCGAAATGAGGTGATCCTATCACCTGAGAGAAAGCAGTAATAGGAACAGTGCTTATGGCACCTGCAGCATTTCTATAATGCTTCACATCTTCAAAGTGCTTGACAAACATTTGCTAACTCTCACAGCCCCCCTGCAAAAGAGGTGGGTAAGTACAATTATTCCTGGTGCAGCAGCTGCCCTTGTTTTAGCTGGCACTTGGTGGAGGAGGGATTTTCAAGTCCCCCTCCTTAGATATCAATTCCTTCATGTTGATATGAGGGTTAACAGCCATTTGTAATCGCATTAGAGAGACAGTTTAATTCTAAGGAGGCCTGTTCGCTGGGCTCGCTTCCCTTGACTGCATTACAATGAGAAGATCAAACAAAATCAATTTCAACAGGGAGATCAAACCAAGGAATGGGAGCGATTTCAGTGGCTCAAAGTGCAATGGAAACCACAACTATGTCCTGCTCCGATAATGGAAATCTTTATAAATATAATTAAAGTGGGGAGAATTAGAAAACCAGACAGAGTAGGCAGGACTATGGGAAGGCTGAATCTAGCCAGGCTCCAGGCCAGGGCTACTGAAATGAACCAAGAGCTGCCCAGATTTTCTTCAAATCTCTTGGTCTTCACCCCTGCAGCCCCTCATTTATCAGCTAGTTAGGTCTTCACACTGCTCACATAGTCATTGTATCTGAGCACCTAGAAGCAAACGCATTTGGAAGCAAGGGGCAGAAATCAGCCACATCCTGCATCCTCCCATGTGGTAAAGCCCCAACACTCAGAGTCTGACAGCTGAACTGCGATTCGGAAGCAAGAAAAGCTTAGAAGGAGTGAGGGATGGATCGTGGAAAGATAGGTGGGTTGGGAAGGAATCTGAGGGGTTAATCATTAGATTTTTTCCAATTCTCTTTGTCTGTAAAGAAGTCTGAACATCAGTGATGCCATAAAAATAGACTGTCAGCTCTCTGAGAACAGGGCCACCATTTTGTTCTGTATTTGTACAGCACCTCGCACAGTGGGGCCAAGAGCCAGGACTGGGGCTAGTAGGCACTATCACTGTACGAATGATGATGATGATGTTTAACGCAGCTCTCACACTTTTCATCTGTCGATGTCTAAGAATTTCTAGCAGAGGGTGTCATTCTCCCCATTTTACAGATGAGGAACTGAGGCACAGAGAGGAGAAAAGGCTCATACAAAGTCACATAGGGAGTCAGTGGCTTTCACATAGCAGAGGGTCTGTTGCTCAAGGGATGTGGGTAAAACACACGTGTTGATGACAGCTGGCTGGCCATCATTCTGTTATTACTATAGCCTGGCCTGCCTAGCTGGATATGATGGGACCTGCTCTTTCCTCCCCATTTAAAGACAGAGACCATCCGAAGTAAATGTTGAGGCTCTTTACCACTGACTCCCAGGGCGCGCTGCCATTGCAGTGTGTGGATTAAGTCATGGCCAGCCATTAAGCACCATAGGACATTTCCTGGGTGTGGCCCATATCTGCTGCGACCAGAATTCCCCTGGTTTGTCAGGCCTGTCCAGCAGTCCCCTCAGCTAAAATGCTGATGAATTACTGGCCTGACCATAATCTCATGGGTAGAGTGTTTCAATTCTTCCTGGTACTGATCACCTCCTGGGTGATCTGCAGGTTTTGTTTCCTGAGCTGAGCAAAAGGGTGGATGGTGGGATGGGGAAGAGAGCCGGGGAGCAGTGGTGGGAGCTCCTAGGGAGCGGTATTAGGTCAGCAGGGAGCAGTGGATTTTGATAGCAAGTAGGCAGGCAGCCAGCCCTCTCAGGCAGTGACTGCTAATCCCACTGCATCCAGGTTACCAGCAGCACTGGCTCATGTAAGAAAACAAATGCCTCCCCTTCCCCCAGTCTGCCCCTTCTCTCAACCAGCCTGCTGAGACTTTCTTGCCTTCCCTCTCTCCGCCTATCTGCCTCTCTCTGGTCCATCTCTCTCCCCTTCTTTGCTGATTTTTCTCTTCCCTTTCTCTCCGCACCTTCCCTCTCCCTTCAGATGCCAGCTTGTAAACGTGCCACGTTTGGCTACAGAGCCGGACATTCCACCTGGCCAAGGCCATCGGGCTCACTCTGGAGGCTGCTGAAAGAGTGGCAAAGTTTTTAACTGCCCATGTAAATACCTCTGCCCACATGCAGCTCCTGCTAGGTTATTACCCCTCCCAGCACTAGATGTAGGGCTCCTACTCACTGCCACTGAAGCATTGCACCAGCTGGAGGTTTTAGCCAGCTCAGCATTTCTGTGGCCATTGTTGGCTACTGATACACGTAGCCACACCTAGAGGTTCTTGCTGAGTGCGCAAATATTTTCTCTCCACACACACCCTGAAACCCACCTCACGTTACTCCATGCTGCCCAGTTGCAAAGTGTCTCTTGCCTTCCTTGGAGGCTGAGCCCAGAAGTGCCCCCAGTCTCTGCAGGGTGAGGGGAGGTTGCTGGTGGAAGCAGTTCTGGTGCAGTTCGGTCCCTGGGCAGGCAGCAAGGCTGCAGGGAGTTTCCAGCTTTGCTTTGGAGCTGCATTTGCCCCTTTGCTGCCTCCCCAGTGATCACATCTTCCAGCTGTGCTTTGCCATGGAGCATCTATTCCCTTCCCAATGAAAATGCAGTGGGAGGAGCCAGAGAGGCCTGACAAGCTGCATGTGCTCTACCCACTGCACTATGGAAGGGACTACAACAGGTATTGGCAACCTCTGGCACGTGGCTCACCAGGGTAAGCACCCTGGAGGGCCGGGCTGGTTTGTTTACCTGCTTCGTCCGCAGGTTTGACCAATGGCGGCTCCCACCAGCCGCAGTTCACTGCTCCAGCCCAATGGGGGCTGCGGGAAGCGGCGACCAGCACATCCCTCGGCCCGCGCCGCTTCCCGCAGCCCCCATTGGCCTGGAGCGGCGAACGGCAGCCAGTGGGAGCTGCGATCAGACAAACTTGTGGACGCGGCAGGTAAACAAACTGGCCCGGCCCACCACGGTACTTACCCTGGCAGCTGGTGTGCCAAAGGTTACTGATCCCTGGACTACAATCTGGTCTGGCAATCAATGTTCTTCCTAATACAGTGGTGATTACCCTTATTCAGGGGGAGCTTTATAGCCCATAATGATCAGAGGACAACTGGGTGAATATAACCCCAGTGACTGACTTGTAACAAAAGAGACTGTGTGTGTCTAGGGGACTGATCCAAGCAGTGGCAACCCCCAGGTGGTAGCCAGACAAACTGTGCATCTGCCACACTCCACAGCCAAGGTCCCTCCACTAGCAGAGACAAGAAAGCAACCTGCCCCTGGCCGAGCTTGTAGGAGCCATACTAAGCTTGTCTTGGTTCAGGGAGTTGCTGGGAGTTGCCTCCCCACCCCCAGCCCCCACCTCCCACCAGCCAGTTGGCGCTGCACTGAGCTGGTTTCAGCTGGAAACCACTCTTTGCAGGTCTTACAACAAAGCAGGATGGGGTCCCCCAACAGGGCAGCTGCATTTGCCTAATGAAGAAGGCTAATAGGAAATGGAAATCTATCTTATTTGGTATGTATAGGGCCAAAGAGGATTGTCAGGAAGCTGATGGGCCCTGTTTATCCTCTTTCTCTCCCCTTCATTTCTTCCTCCCCCCACAAAGCTAAAGAAGGGAGAGTGAGAGAGCATAAAGCCAGAGCAAGAGATCAGAGGGTCCGGAGTTTAAGAGATGATATAGCTGTAAAACAATTCCTGCCAGTTTCTTGTAGTGCATCCCTCTGGAATGATGTTTGAGCCATTCTAAGGGGGCTGTCTGATCTGGATTTAGACAGTGACACTGGGATGCAGAGCCCAGTGGACCATGTAAGTATCAATTTTCCAGAGTGGGCAGATCGTGTGTAATTACACACCGTCCCAGGGTTTATGGCTGGCGAGAACCTCGCCGACTGGCACTAAAATGCTTATGAAGTTGTTCTGAATTTTTCCAGGCAGCTGCTTTGGAGGAAGGGATCCAAGGCAGACAGTCCCTCGCCACCCCCAGAGCGGCCATCAGAAACGACAGCAAAGCCAGACTCCATGTTCTTATAGCCAACCAAGCAGCCATGTCTCAGGGAAAGGATAAACAAATGATAAGGGCTATAAAGCCTGTAAGCAAAGGACTGGAAATAGGCTTCCTTATGCCATAATTATAAGTATATAACAAGAGACGGGGCTAAGGTTCCGAACCGCTCAAAGCTGGGACATACTGAGATTTGGGAGCCTGAATTGGTCTGAGCCCCTGTCCATAAAATCACTGAATACCAGCTACTTGTACTCTCCCTTCCAGCATGCTGACAGCAATGGGGTGCGGACACCTGGGATCTCTGTATCAGTGGGAGATCGATGTGCTAGTGTGATTATTGCTGTTTTTACTGAGCACCAACAGTATGCTTGGCTCTGCCCAAAGTTACATAGAGTCTAGCATGGACACAGACATGACCAGTAAGAGCTGCAGGTGGGGTCTACCACTGGTGTTTGCAAAGAAGTGTGGGAGAAGACACAACGAGGTGGGTGTCAGAAGGGCATGGAGGGAGCTGCCAGGCAGGGAGGTAGGGGAAGCTGAAGGGAGCCAGAGGGCAGTGAAGTGACATGGGCGCAGGTGGGGTGTAGCTCTGCAGAGCCTGGGAAGTAGCGAGGGGAAGCTGGAACTTGATATGGAAGGTGAGGAGCTACTGTGCGGGGAGTGATGTGATCAGATGGGTGGAAGCAGAGGAGGGTGTAGCAGCAGCAACAGCAGCATTGTGGGTAGACTGGAGGAGACACGGTGAGGGATGCTGAAGTGGAGGAGGCTGCAGAGATGACAAGCCCTGGTTTGGTCAGTCACAGAGCTGGCTGTGCCTGGTGGGAGAGGGCTTCACCTGGCACTGCCCCCAGCAGTGTCCACTGGGTAATGGCTCTAGCTAGGGTTTCATTCTGGTGGCTGAAGTGTAATCCGTTTCCTAATTCTCCATCCTGTTCCTGGAATCAGACACAATCGCGCCAGCGGAGACCTGCCAGGTCACCTGACTCGCTGTATTTCAGGGCTTTTCTCACTGCCATGCCCATTGATGTCTCATGTGACCTCATCTGGAAGCTCAGCCAGGATGGGGCCCACCCTTCTGCAGGGTGTGTTCTGTGCTTCCATCGCTCTGGCTGTGAACTGCTCCTTTGCACTGTGCACATTAACATTACTGCGTCAAATGCCGTTCTGGCTTTTTCTCAAACAGGCCCATTGGTTCCACGTTGTCAGTCAGGGCAAGAATTTGATCCACAGGCCTGGATTCTGCTCTCAGCCACACTAGAGTTCCCTGGGAGTAACTCTCTTGGTTGCTCTGGGGTTACTCTGGATTTACAGCTGCGTAACCAAGATGAGACCCTGACCCTGAGCATTTAGAGCCAATCAAATGCTTCTGTTTTCAAGCAGTAATTGACTAAACAATGCCCTCTTGGTGGCTAGCTCCCTCCTCACATAAACTCCTCACTGCCTGCTTCATAAAAAGGACCTCCCTGTGAATTACACAGGAGAGAGCCAGGCTGAGCTCTAGCGAAACATTTGGACTTAATCTAGGCTCTCCAGTGAGTCAGGAATAAAACTGGTGACAAAACAAATGCTTTTAAGGAAGTGAGATGTTCAGAGAGGAGAGAGCCTTTAAAACAGACGTTTAATAACACATCCATAAAGCAAGGGAATAAAACAGGCCATGAAATAATTGGCTTTCTGTGAATCTTTCCTGGGATCAGCCACACACTCCTGCTCCTGATCCCACAAGAACAACCTTCTAGGGACACCCCCACACAGCCTCCAGTGAATCCCCAACACACAGCCTCCTGCAGTGACCCACACGCCTGGGTGGGATGCCATCCAGACACATCCTTGCAGGTATCCCCTATCTAGGATCCTTTTCCAAACTCCCCCAGGCTATTCCCCCCACCCAGATACACCCACTTGGGAGCCCTCCACAAACGCTTTCCTGGGCATCCCCAAGTACAGCCGCATGAAGGACTTGTCTATGGGGGGGAAATGACTGGACTAGCTCTTCCGGAACAGCTCCCTATAGGGACACACTATTCTGGAATTAAAAGTGATTTTATTCCAGAATATTTTCTCTGCCTGGAAACCACAAATTATTGTGGAATAAAAAGACTTTATTCTGGAATCGAGTGTCCACATGGAGGGGCTGCTCTGAAATAGTGATAGCACAGGCGTGGGCAAACTTTTTGGTCCGAGGGCCACATCTGGGTGGGGAAATTGCATGCAGGGCCATGAACGTAGGGGTAGGGCTGGGGCAGGGGGTTGGGGTATGGGAGGGAGTGTGGGGTATGGGTGCAGTGTGCAGGAAGGGGCTCAGAGCAAGGGGTTGGGGTGCAGGAGGGGTGCGGGGTGCAGCAGGGGGCTCAAGGCAGTGGGCTCAGGGTAGGGTTTAGGGGGTTCAGGGCAGGGGGTTGGGATGCAGAAGGGAGTGCAGAGTGCAGGAGAGGACTCAGAGCAGGCCGCTCAAGACATGGAGTTAGGGGGCTAAGGCCAGGGGTTGGGGTGCAGCAGGGGCTCGGGGTGTGGGCTCTGGCCCAGCACCGCTTACCTCGAGTGGCTCTGGGGTGGCACCCATGCACAGCAGAGCTAAGGCAGGCTCCCTGCCTGCCTTGGCCCCACGCTGCTCCCAGAAGTGGCTCGTGGGGGTGGGATGGGGCAGGTGGCTCCGCAGCAAGCTGCCCTCGCCTGCAGGTACCACCCCTAAAGCTCCCATTGGCCACAGTTCCCCATTTCCGGCCAATGGGAGCTGTGGGGGGCAGTGCCTCCAGGTGAGAGCAGCACATGGCCCTCTGTCCCCGCCACCGCTCCCAGGGGCCGCAGGGAGATGGTGCCAGCTGCTTCCGGGAGAGACATGGGGCCAGGGCGGGCAGGGATCCATCCTTAGCCCCTCTGCGCCACAGGCCTGGCAATCCAGCAGGCCAGACTGAAAGCCGTGACAGGCCGGATCCGGCCCGCAGGCCATTGTTTGTCCTCCCCTGCGATAGCAGATAGATTATTCTGCAATCGCTATCCTGGTCCATTTCCCCATAATGGCACACCCTTAGACTTGAACTTCCTGCTCTCTAACAATGATTTAAAAGGCCCTGCTGCCCAATAAGAGCCAAATCATCCCTGTCATCCCTCACCAACAGCCTCCTGAGTGTGGGGTGCAAACCAGCACAAGTTCCACTCTGTAGGGGACCCTACAAATTACTCCAGATGATGGGGCCAAAGCCAGTAAGATTTACAATTCATGGGACCCCAGAACCTTTCCAAAGCATGAGACATAAACCAATATAAACTCAGGGGTCACCCGCTTCAGAGCTCATTGTGCACACCATGGGCCCATTGCATTCCTCCATTCCACTCCCTCTGTTTCCCTATGTGCCACCCATCCACCCCATCCAATTCAGGGATTCCCTCAGCTCTCCCCATCCACACTCTGCCAGAGTTTCTGTTTGCCCCCACGCCCGGTCCTCCCATACCAGAGGCCCCCATTTTTCCCCCATGCCAGGAACTGTGTGCACTCCCCTATTTTCCATTCTCCCCCAACCATTATTAATTATCTGGGAGAGAAGTTGTTCAGGGTGTCAACATGTTAATCTCTGTTGGGAGGATGAACAGAGATAAATTCAGGATATTGTTATGCTAGAGGAGTTAATGGCTGCCATCAACCAGTTGTTTGATCTAGAAACATTTGCAGAAATGCTTGAAGCTGTGGCTGTGCTAAACAGGTGACACGGGCTCATTTTTCTCCTTCCGGTTTTCTGATTTGCCTCCAGATCTATATGGCTCTGGCCACTGATGCCTAGATTATTCCCTGAAATTTAGAAATTGATCAAATGCAGCACTCAAAAGTGATCGTGTTACAGACAGCCAGGAAAATGCCATCAGGTTGAGTGTACGGCCTTGCAAGCTTGGCCAATTAAATACAAACAATAACAAGCGATGGCCGATGTTCTGCGTACACAGCCAATTCTCTCAATTTGTGTTTACAAGACAAAGGAAGAGACACAGAGAGAGAGAAACAAGCTGCTGTGAAAATAAAAAATAACCTTCAAACACCAGTTGTTATTAGCCTGAGAGATGAGGAATGTCTAATTAGCCTGTAGATGCACCTTCTCCCACTGTGTGAGATGAGAATGGAGAAGAGAGAAGGGAAGACATAGGTAGCAAGGGATTTAAAGAGATGATAATGGAACGTTGGTTGTTAAAGGAGTAAGGAGTGAGTTCAACAAAAGGATCTACAGGAACAAAATACACAGGCCAGACTTATATGGTGGAGGAATCTATCCTGGGAAGCAGTAACTCTGCAAAAAAATTGTGTAGAGAGGTTATTTTACTTCTGTATTTGGCACTGGTGCAACTACTGCTGGAATCTTGTGTCCAGTTCTGGTGCCCACGTCAAGAAGAAGGATGTTTTGATAAATTGGAGAGGGTTCAGAGAAGAGCCATAGTAATGATTAAAGGATTAGAAAACATGCCTTAGAGTGATAGACTCAAGGAGCCCAATCTACTTAGCTTAACAAAGAGAAGGTTAAGGGGTGATTTGATTACAATCTATAAGTACCTATGTGGGGAACAAATATTTAATAATGGGCTCTTCACTCTATCAGAGAAAGATATAAATAGGATCCGATGACTGGAAGTTGAAGCTAGCCAAATTCAGACAGGAAATAAAGGTGTACATTTTTAACAGTGAGAGTAATTAACCATTGGAACAATTTACCAAGGGTCATGGTAGATTTCCCATCAGCGACAATTTTCCACTCAAGATTAGATGTTTTTCTAAAAGATCTGCTGTAGGAATTATCCTGGGGAAGTTCTATGGCCTGAGATATACAGGAGGTCAGACTAGATGATCATAATGTTCCCTTCTGGCCTGAAAATCTATGAATCTATTAGGGCCTGTTTCATGAAGTGCTCAAGGCCCAGATACCACAGTGATGGATGATCTTGCACAAATCATGATAGAAGAGTTAACGAGATGTTTGTCCCTCAGTTCTACAGATGCCAAGTTTAATTTCCCACTCCATGACTGGGATAGGCAGATGAGCGGGGTCATAAGAACATCTTGACTTGATTCTTTTTTTACTTCATTTTCTCCTGTGCTCTGCATCTTCCACGAGCATCAAGGTGCTGAGCAGCATGCAAGGACAAGAGATGCATGAGAAGAACAGGAATCTTACAGGTGAGGAGATGAACCTGAAAGCAGTTTAGTTCTGAACAAGGCATAGGAGTCTGCAGATGGGGAGAGAGCTATGCCAAACTAGGGCAGCACAAAGGCCTGAGATTCTGAGATTCCCAGCAAGCCAGCTGCAGGCACTGATCACTGATTTGTGAAGGATGGGGCAGGGGGAGGGAGGAGGGGAATCAGCTCACACCAGTAGGAGAGCAGAGCAGCAGCGCTGTGACTGAAAGGCTTTAAATATCAGAGGAAGAACGATCCACTTAAACTGCTCTTTCATTTGTATCTGATCTTCTCCGCGTCTGTCCCATTTTACGGTGGCTGTCTTATTTAAAAATAAATTATTGCAAAAGCCCCACACTGCAATCTGCTCATCCAAGCAGGACTGCCTTTCTGGTCCTGATTTTATCAGCGTGGAGATGGTTTGTCCTTGCAGGATGATGTTACCATCTTGAAAACAATTTTGGAACAGCAGAATGTCATCCCCCGGTGGTGCAAGGAGGTTTTTATGCATTGTCTCATTATGATGTACCACAATGTGGTGATGTTTTTAAGAATCATCATCATACTCGTATTCTGGGCATCACATTGCCAGAAGGATATTGACATACTGGAAGGAGGTCAGAGCATAGCAACAATAATCAGAAATTCAGAGAGACTGATTTACGAGGAAACACTAAGAAAGATAAATATGTCTAGCTTGGCTAGTGTGGGGACACGATTTCCACTGACAGATATCGAAAGGTGATAATGAGAGAGCAGCATTGTAGAAGGTGGAACATGGGATATATCTAGTGAAAGTGACATTAAGAAAAGGGATCAGTTTAGGCTCAATCTCAGGAAAATCTAGTTTTCAGTCAAATCAACTGTGGGGTAATCTTGCAAAGGAAGTGGTGGAGCCCATTGACTGGAATATTTGAAATTAGACTGCAAACAGCATGAGGAAATATACACTGGAAACAATCCTGCATTGAGAGGGATGTAGACTGGGTGACCTAATAGGGCTCGTCAATCTCTAAGCTCTATGATTCCTAGCACAGCTGTTAAATGCTACTGAGGGCTAGTCATTACTGACCTGGGCTATGTCATAACCAATGCTCTAAAAATGGGACACTCTAGATACTATTCCTAATCCTTAGCACCATGGAGTCCCTTTCTCTAGCAGTTTTAGGTAGGTCATATTTTGTGCCCGAATGAATTGATGCTGTCCTTGTAAATACAGTTCATCTAGTGTGGCACACTTCTATATAAATACATGTGCTTTAGCACGGCTGCACTCTGTGAACTGAACTGACGGTGTGAGCAGCCTGTGATTAGAGGTGAGCAAGACACTGATTATGGCTTAATTAGCTAGGCTAATAAACTGCCTGGTAGAAAAGCTGTATTTCATCCAACATAAAGCCATTGAAGAACCTGGAGAAGAAGACTTTTTTGCCTGAGAATTTTGAAATGCTGCCTCTGAGAGGGGAATAAACTCAGACCTGGACTTAGTGGGTTGCTGGGTGGACTGAAAGAGTGCTGGAGGTTCAAAATGTACCTTCAGTCCCAAGGGAAGTGCAACAGCAACCATGCAGTCCTAATACAGAGCAGTAGGGTCTGGGTAGAATCATAGAATCATACAACTGGAAGGGACCTCAAGAGGTCATCTAATCCAGTTCCCTGCACTCAAGGCAGGACTAAATATTAGCTAGACTATCCCTGACAGGTGTTTGTCCAACCTATTCTTAAAAATCTCCAATGATGGAGATTCCGCAGCCTCCCTAGGCAATTGATTCCAGTGGGATCTGAGTGGGTGGATGGAGATGAGACTAGCAGTGATAGGAGCTGAAAACAATGCAACAAGCAATCAAAAAACTTAACTTTGGGCACAACCCTTCAAGGCCTCTGCACAGCTAAATCCCGCTGAAATCAAGGGAAGGCTAGCAGCAAACAGGAAGAGCCATTCCAAAAGAAAGAGGTAGTAGAAAGTTGAGACCCGGAGAGAGACCAGGGAGTTACAATGAAGAGAGCATTTGCTGGAACACACGATGGCTGCCAAGGGAACGGAAGGAGTTTAAGGTGGATGAAGACCAGACAAGTTACATATGCTTGGGGATACGCTGCAGGAAACCATCCAACCATGGGTGGGTGATAGATTAGACAAACTCTGCTAATAATAGGTCATTTCTATTGCTATCCTTCAGAGATTTAGATTAGAGACTATTTGAAGCCTCTCCTTGGATAGGACACTTGGTGACTGATCTGGCAGTAGAAACACCAGTAGTTCGGCATTGGAAACACTGGGGGAAAGCCTCTGCTGGTGTTTCTACTGTCAGATCAGTCACCAAGTGTCCAATCCCTGAGAGACAATTTCACCCAGAATGTGAAGCTAATCAAATTCAACCCTAAAGTTCAGTTAACTTTCTGATCCAGTTGCTTCACATGTAAATCAGTAGGACTGGACCAATGCTCCACTGATACCAATTTCCAACAGCTGAGGATCTGAACTATGGACTCAACTTAACTGAAACTCAGAAACAGGGTTGAGCTTGAGTAAGTTCACGTTACGGGTGAAGGTTCGAGCCACTTATTTTCTGCAATCTAGCTTGCTGAGCATTTTGATACTCTCTAGTGTGTTGTGTTGCTCATCCCAAACAGGTATTTAGACAACCCCATATCATGAGTGCCTCCAGCCCAGCTACAGACCAGGCAGGGACCAGGCAAGGTAGCAAGTAAAGCTTTCCATTATGCAACCATTTCAGCACTGCTGTGGGTTGGAGTGTGATCTTGGAACAACTGGTGTATTTGTGACATGCTCTGTGGTTGCAGAGGCATCAAATGATATCCATTTCCTCTTTTATCTCTGTCATAAGGAGAGTGTATGTATGAGGCTTCGCTGTAAAAATAAATCCTCTTCTGTCACATTCCAGCATATTAATAATGACACTTAATAATTCCTGCTTCATAATCCCCATATTTGTGTGGGAATCTGCGACATGCTGAGCGCAGGACACACTTCTCCAGCACACATGGTGCACTCTG
Source organism: Gopherus flavomarginatus (assembly GCF_025201925.1). Taxonomy (NCBI): domain Eukaryota; kingdom Metazoa; phylum Chordata; order Testudines; family Testudinidae; genus Gopherus; species Gopherus flavomarginatus. Next base: position 78,205,864 of record NC_066625.1, on the reverse strand, counting down.
CCCATATGCCGTGCAGCTTGGCAAATGAGTCTGAGAAAGGAAATCGGGAGAAACAAATTGCACTAACAAATAATACAACTTTTAATTGAATTTCATGCTGTTGGATGACAGCTCTGGAGACTGGAGTCCTCGCCTTATCCACAGAACAGGTACAGCACAGTAGGTGGCACGTTGCCTGCCACAAACCTGTCTAAGTGCCATCCTGGAAGGACTTTATCTAGGACCGAGAGGGGACTTCTCTCTGTAGCTCATTAAATTCTTGGCTTCCACTCTGATGTTACAATTGCAGGTTTTGTGATGTGGATGCCTGTCTGCTGGGAACTGACTGCAGTTACCTGTGTATTTCACACACAGAAGGGCACCAAACTGCAGTTGGATGGTGATGGCTTTCAGTCACTGCCAACCTGGAATGGCGCAGAACCAGTATCTTAGAAGTGAGAGGCTCCATAGTCTGAAATGCACTGGCCAGGAGATGGGCTACAGTACAGGACTTAAAGGGTCCAGTTTTCATAAGGTCAAAAGCTGTGTGCAAGGAAATGAATCGTGCATGTGCAGCGACCACAGCTGTGTGCCTGAACTGGGTACTTGCTGGCGCAAATGGCTGGATGGGTGTATAAATGGCTATTTGCATGCAGTCACAGAAATGCAATGCAAAGTAGGCATGCCACTGCAGTGCTATTTTGTTACACAGCCATAGGCACCTGCCCTGTGCGAAATCATGCCCATTAGGTTTTTTCCATCTCCAACATCTATGACTGTACTTAGTCCATTGTCAGGCCCATTTGCCACCAGACCCCTGAGGAAATGGCATTTGTGGCTGAGTTCCCTGTGTTTTTGATCCAAGTGCAGCTATATTGCTGGCTCCCCTCAAACAGTAATTAAGAAACACTCATTTTTTTAAAAGCAAAAGTGAGCAAAACCTCATTGGTCAAGGTTTCATTGACTTAAACTACAACCAAAACCCAAGGAAGGGGGTGGATTCATGGACCATAAATCTACATTCAGGAAGTGCAAGAGTTACAAGAATGGCCCGTCCCTTGTTAGGAAGTATCTTCTGCCATTTTGAATAGGGAGCCTCTCCCAATACAATTCAGCCTAAATACCCTTCTGGACGGGGTTATGTTTCTTTCTGCTCACCACTATCCAATAGTAACACTGATTGTAACCTTACAGGTATGTGCAGATGGGAAATTAGCATGTCCCCTCTATACAGCAGTGGGGAAGCCAGAGCCAAGAACTCAAACACATCATTTTCTGTCTGGCTCCCATGAGCCAAGGGAGAACTTTGCTGCATAAACACTAGACACTGTATTCCAAAATGAAACATTTAAATCTGTCTCCTCTAAAAATAAATAAAGGAAAAAAATGGTGGGGAAAACAAAACCCCAACTAGGTAGCTCAAAGTTGTTCCTTTGAAATCCCTCTAAATGGGCATTTACCTGGGCTGCATTCTACTCTCAAAGCCATTACTACAAGCAACACATACACTGAAGGAATTACTTTCTTTTTAGGCTATTATTCCTCTCTGCAAAAAAATGTACCGAGCTGGATTTTTTTTCACACCAAAGGCATTTGGGTGGTTGTTCAATAAAATAACACCCACCCCAGTTAGAGATGACTAGCCCCATTTACAGACTAGTCATCGCCCACAAAGCATCCTCTTAAGTGCCCAGCCCACTGTTAGGTTAATACAGCCTGAAAATGGGGAGGAAATTGCACTCACTTCTCTTTGTTGTGTTTTTTTTACAGTTTTTCTCTTACAATTCAGAAATTAGCCAAATGCTTTTTTGTTTTGTTTTTAACCCTTTCACCACCCCTGCCACAGCTACCTGATAATATGCCTCTGAAATCAGCACAATCGCCTCCAGGAAGACAGAGAACAGGCGACAGAGCTGGCTCGTGTGATTAGCACTCACCCACCTAGTGGCCTGTCTCACTGGGGCACATTTCTTGGCTGAAACTTGGACTGAAAGTCCCCTAAAAACATCAGCTCCCCAGGTGAGGCGAAAGAGAATTCTCCCCTGGATGAATCAGCAGGAGCAGCTGTGCACCCCCTCCGTCACTGAACCAGCAAGAGATGCACTGAGCTGGTCCCAGCAGGGAGTCACTCAGCGGGAGCCGCCTTCCTCTTGCTGAGCATGGTAGGGTCTGCTCTAAGGGGGTCTCAGCAGGTGTCAGCTCCCCTAGTTCAGTCAGTAGGAGCTGTGCAGCACTGGCCTCAGCTGGGAGTCTCCTCCAAGCTAGCAGGGGCTGGAAGAAGGTCTTGAATGGAAGAACCTAGTGTAGCTGGCATGTTCAGTAGCATAGCTGTTGTGTTCTACCTGGAAATACCTGGAACTGAAGGCAGCAGCCAGGAAGCTGTGACTGGCCCTGGGATGATGTACTGTCCTGGTATGATACATTTCAGCCAGTAGAGAATCCGTTATTGCCAGGATTGAGATATACAGCTATGTGCTGCACAGTGTGTATTCAAATCTGCATACACATTAGCTCTCTCTCGCAACATCTGTCAGCCCTCCGCTCTGGGGCAGGAACTGTCTTTCCTTTCTGTCTTGCAGAGAAGGGCTGGGCATACTGTAGGCTGTTAACAAACACATACCAAAAAGACAAAACCATAATGATCCCATGTTCTATGTGTAAAGCATGCCTGTCATTAGCACGGGTGCATGTGCCCAGCTGCATTCGCACAAGGCAGAGTGACACTAACCAAGACACTAGCAACAGTTCAGAGAACTCCCCAAACTACAACCGAAACTCATCCCCTGCTCCGGCCACCTCTTCTGGCAAACAGGCCTCCACAGGGAATGCCCTGCCCCAGCCATAACAACGTGGGGTCTGAGAGCAGGAGCATGAGCGCTGGACTGTCCCAGCTGATTGGGGTGGAGCACAGAAAAGAAAGCTGTCTCCATGGTAGCAATAAGCCAAACCATAAATGGCTTTTAGATTGAAACCAACACCTTAAACTACACTCAGAAAGAAACTGGAAGCCAGGCCAGTCTATGGAACTCACAAGGGTAATACACTCTATGCAAGATGCTATGTGCATGCAAGCAGCCATACTGGGCACTAGCTTAAGTGGTTGAGTGTAGCATACATGGCAGGGGGGGAGTTTTTTAGGGCAGGGACTGAATCCTACTCTGTGTATGCACAGTACCTAGCACAATCAGGCCCCCATCTTGTCCGGGGCCTCGGGTCACCACTATCATACAAACGAATAACAACAATATTATGTGCTGTGGGGAGTGCAGATCAGAGAGGAAAGGCACCAGCCCCTGGCCGATCAAGGATAAAAAAGAGCATCCTTCACCCCCATCTCTACCTGGAAATCCATGGTAGAGATTGCAGCAGCTGAGGTTGCAGTACCGCCGGGTCATGAGCCATGGTAGTAGTAGATAGACACAATCCCCGGCCCCTCTGTGAAGAGGGGGATCTGAGTGTCTGTGTTGCTGAAAACCTGCACACTGGTCTGACATGCACATGTGTGCTGATGAAATTTAACCCCCCTGAGGTCTGCTCTCTGGCTGAGACCCACATTAAAGGGGTCAGTATTAAGAAGCCCATAGGGCACTTGCTCCAGGAGTGACAAGCTGCTGCCTGCAACTTACGGGTGTTTTGGGCTGCCGGAGAAGTTCAGCATTAAAGCTGTAAGCTTTCATCTCTCACCTGGGACCAATAAAGCAGTGTTGGGTAGAGACTGTAGTGATAAATGGGGCATAAATCACACCTTCCCCCTCCTCACCTCGAGGGGAGACAGAGCTGCCTGAGCCATCTCAAGCTGGACTTCATTGCGCTCAGACAGGCCCTTGTCTGGCTGTGAAGTCAATTAGAACTTCATCAGAAACCAATTTGCGAGGCCCAGCTGAGATGTACCTATAGATCAGGCTCTGCCAACTGATTATTGCACTAATGGAATATTCTATTGATTAATTGAATATTTAAGTCCCTGAGATGTAAGCCTGACTATATTATCACCGACTTGTTACTGGGCTGCATAGCAGTCGTGCCACAGGCAGGGGCTAAACGTGTTGGAGTCAGTGTCTGAGCTCTTGGAGTGTTATGCACAGGCCTATGCACTCCTTGAGCCTTGCCCTCCACCAGGCGGAGATGCCCATCTGTTTTCCATGGGCAGGAATGGAATGGGCAGGGAGTTTCTTAAACCTTCTAAATAGGGGACCTGGGGGTGGGACTGTTTTCTGGCTACCAGTCCTCAATTGTATGTTCCTTCACTTAATATTTTTGAACAGGCATCCAGAGCTTTGGGAGGGCACATTGTAAAAAGCATCAGAATAAATAAATAAAGACAGCACCAGCAATGAAAGAATCAACAACATGGGGAAGGAAGGTCTTGTTTGATTTTTAATTGAGTCATATGTGGGTAGTTTGCTCTTTGCTAGCAAGGCTCTCAGCGTGCTGTGAGACGCCAGGTACCTGAGCCTTATGACAACCCATTTTCATAGGTTAAGATGATTTAGTCCCATTTTACACACAAGCAGGAGGCCAGGCCTGGAAACTAAAATTGAGGAGGGTCCAAAGATCTTCTTCCCCACATTTCCTGTGCCTCAATCACATTTGGTGTCCACAGTGCTTTTCCACCCCTGTTAAACCTCAGCTGTTCTGATGGGCAAAGGTGGCAGAATGCTTTGAGCACCAGGGTTTCAAACTTGCCAATGGGGGAGGGCCAAGTTGCAGGTTTAATCATGTATCAGAGGGGTAGCTGTGTTAGTCTGTATCCACAAAAACAATGAGGAGTCCAGTGGCACCTTAAACACTAACAGATTTATTTGGGCATAAGGTTTTTTGAGTAAAAAACCCACTTCTTCAGATGCCTGGAGTGAAAGTTACAGATGCAGGCATTATATAATGACACATGAACTGAAGAGAGTTACCTTAGAGTGGAGAACCAGTGTTGACAAGGCCAATTCAGTCATGGTGGATGTGGTCCACTCCCAATAAGTGATGAGGAGGTCTCAATACCCAGAGAGGGAAAATTGCTTTTGTAGTGAGCCAGCCACTCCCAGTCCCTGTTCAAATCCAAATTAATGGTTTTAAGTTTGCAAATGAATTGTAGCTCTGCAGTTTCTCTTTGAAGTCTGATTTGAAGGTTTTTTTTGTTGAAAGATGGTTACTTTTAAGTCTGTTATTGAATGTCCAGGGAGATCGAAGTGTTCTCCTACTATCTTTTGTATGTTACCATTCCCCATGTCTGATTTGTGTCCATTTATTCTTTTACGTAGGGACAGTCCGGTTTGGCCAATGTTCATGGCCGAGGTGCACTGCTGGCACATGATGGCATATATCACATTAGTAGATGTGCAGGTGAATGAGCTCTTGATGGTGTTGCTGATGTGGTTGGGTTCTCTGATGGTGTCGCTTGAGTAGATATGGGGACAGAGCAGGCAACAAGGTTTACTACAAGGATTGGTTCCTGGGTTAGTGTTTCTGTGGTGTGGTGCGTAGTTGCTAGTGAGTATTCGCTTCAGGTTGGGGGGTTGTCTGTAAGCGAGGACTGGCCTGCCTCCCAAGGTCTGTGAGAGTGAGGGATCGTTTTCCAGGATAGGTTGTAGATCACTGATAATGCACTGCAGAGGTTTTAGTTGGGGGCTGTACGGGATGGCCAGTGGTGTTCTGTTATTTTCCTTGTTGGGCCTTTCCTATAGTAGGTGACTTCTGGGTAGCCGTCTAGCTCTGTGAATCTTTTTAATCATGACATCAGTGGGACCACTCGTGTGCTTAGTTAAACACCTGCTTTAGTGCTTTTTTTGGATTGGGACCAAACTGAAGAGGGGAGAAAGAGAAATGAAGATGGAGATGGGGCGGAAGAGAGCGCTGGGGTCAGAGCCAGGGAGAGAAGTATGCTGGGTCTGGAGTAATACTCAGTTCGGCACCCAGAGATAGGTTTAGAAAAATAACTAGTGAACTGCAGTGTGTCAGCAGAGCTCAATGGAAAGCACACAAGCAAGAGAGGGAATTCCAGTTCTACAGAGCTCCATCCTAGCACTGCTCTGCAGCAGGATGTCAGGTTACAAGCATTACTTCAGCAGGACAAAAATTGGCTGCTCCAAGCTCAGGGCTGCCCAGGGAGTGGGGGGCAAGTGGGGCAATTTGCCCCAGGCCCTGGGCCCCACAGGGGCCCCCATGAGAATATCGTATTCTAAAGTATTGCAACTTTTTTTATGGAAGGGGCCCCCAAAATTGTTTTGCCCCAGGCCCCCTGAATTCTCTGGGCATCCTTGTCCGAATCCTGAGCATTAGCCCCTGGTCTCTTGCGGCTTATGGCAGCATAAATCTGACACAAAATAAGCCTTTCACGCTGGGTGCTGTGTATCCCACAAGGCAGGAGGATCAAGGGCAGAGGTTCTCAAACTGTGGGTCGGGACCCCAAGTGGATTGCGATCCCATTTTAATGGGGTCACCAGGGCTGGTGTTAGACTTGCTGGGGCCCAGGGTCGAAGCCAGAGCCTGAGCCCCACCACTTGGAGCCAAAGCCAAAGCCAGAGGGCATCAGCCCTGGGCAGTGGGGGTCAGGCTTCGGTTTCAGCCCTGGGCAGCAGGGCTCAGGTTATAGGTCCTCTGCCTGGAGCTGAAGCCCTTGGGCTTCGCCTGTCACCCTCCCCACCCCCGACGCACAGTGTGTCAGGGCTTGAGCTTTGGCCTCCCTGTCTGGGGTGGTTTTGGTACCCCCTTCCTGGGTCATGTAGTAATTTTTGTTGTCAGAAGAGGGTCGCAATGCAATGACATTTGAGAACCGCTGATTTAGGGAGAAGGGGAGAGAGGCAGGTGGGGAAGAGAGGGAATGAAAAGGAAGAGAAAGTACATGAGCAATTTGCTTTCAGAAGTGTAGCACTGAGGCCATCCTCTTGATCTCTTGTTAAAGAAGGTCAAATCCAGTAAATGGAGGAGGAGGAGGAAGGCTGCTGTCTCCACAGGACAGATCATGACAATGAAACTGTCTCCCATCCAGCCAACTGGCTGTCTATGAAGTCTGAAGAGACCACTCACAAACGACCTGACATGCCAAGAAGCCCACACACTTGTCACACTTCTCCATTGTTCCCCAGTCTCCACTCCTTTCCCTCCCTGCCTCTCTGTTCTGCACCCTACCCGCTCCTGCCTCCAGCCTCTGGGCTGTGTCTGCCTATCGGAAATGCTGAGAAGCTGCTGCCATAGTCAAAGAAAGTTAAAGTGAGCATGTGGGGGAACAAATGCTATGGACCGGCTGCTGGACGCAAAGCATCAGACACATCCCCAGCATCTCAGCCCTGAAGCTGTCTCTGCAGCGGTCTCTACTTCCCATCCTCGACCCTGACAGAACCTTGTCCTCTTCAGTTGCCATGTGAATGCTCTCCACCGGCTCTGAAGCACTGTCTCTTGCAGAAGCTCTCTTAGCAGAAGCCGCTCTGCCTGCTAAGGGAGGCTTTGGGTTTTCACTTTCTTTCTTTCCTGCCAGGGGGGTAAAAATAAACCATGAAGAAAAACAAGCATTGATGGAACAGCTAGAAGAGAAGAACAGGCTGTTTTTCACACTGAGAGGCCTGACCTTTCGGCAGCAGCTTCAGAAACCACAGGCAACAGCCCTTCACTGGAATCTGATGCTGATGAACTACTGAGAGTTCTCTCTCCTTCTCTCACTAGATACATTTTTACTTATTAACCTGTCAGCTCCCACTGTCCTGGGAGCCTGAAGATTCTGCCCATCCACTGGGCCGCCTAGCAAGAAGAATGACCCCAGTGCACCCCCACCCCACTCCCACACATCTCTCCCCAGACACACTGCCATTCTTACAGGGCAGGGTTTCAGCATGAGGAGGCTTCAGAATGTGAGTTTCAGCTGAGGGAGGTGCAATGTGCTCTAAACGAGAAGAAAAATGTGACAGAAACAGGCAAAGAATATCCCCAATGGCTAAGCAATAGGACAGCCCCGCGGCACCTTCCTGGGTGCAGTCTGCAAGGTGCAACTCTGGAGGATAAAGTGTGACCAAGGCTCTAAAATGTGGCATAGGGTTTCTTGATGAATTTATGAAATCCACCTGAGACATAAAACACAAAGGGTAACAAGTCTGGGTGGGAATATTACCGCTTGGTTTAGCCCAAGTATTTAGTTTAGCTTTGCAAATTGACAAAGAAAATTCACCAGCCCAGCAGCAAAACAACCTAACTGGCCCTTTATCATGATAACGATGAGCAAACAAACCAGATTTCACTCCCCCGGGTGAGGGAGAAGGGCACACTTTGCACAGCTGCATAAGGCCACCAGAGGCCTTCTCAGCAAATAAAAAGCCTGGGCCCTTTTTCCAAAGACAGTGAGAGTAAAGGGCTGAGGAGGGGCAGCAGAGAGTGAGGGAGTGTCGGACAGTGGGGTTCCAGGGGAACGGACATCCCAACCAGAGCACTGAGTTCCAGGCCCCGTGGTGACATTTTGGGACACTGGCTTTGTTTTGCTGGCTTGACAATGCACAGAGGTCTGTGTTCTCCTAATTGCCTCAGACACCTCTTTGACATCCTATTACCCTGAATGTTGTTATTGGAGTCCAATTCAATGGGAGGGACTGTAGCCTGTACCCAAATTGTAGCCTCTGAGCGCCAATAACCACAAACACCATTTTCTTTCCCTCTCTTGCTCACTCTTATTTGATTCTACAAAGAGCACAAACATCATTGATTTTAGAATAAAAATCTCTGGCCTCTTCAAAGAGTCATTTTTCACAAAGGTTAAAGCTGATGGTATGGTGTTATTTTCCCATTATCCTCTTTTGTAACCTTGTGTGGAAACAGCAGAGAGGCCAGCAGTCTCTTCTCTCCCACTTCTCATGGTGGCTTTTCTCCAGTAGCCGCCGCTCAGGCACTTCCCAGAGCAGGCCTTGTAAAAGGGAAGGAAGAATGAATACATAGAGAAGGGTTATGCACATTCCTTTGCTGCAGACTGCCGGTCCCACTCCAAGCACCTTTCCCAGTTGCTGTGCTAGTGCAGACTGCACACTTAGGCTGTGCCTGCATTGGGAAACAGGCAAAGGGCAGCACCACCAGGTGCAAATGAACTGGTGCGCAAATGATTATTGTTTATATTATTTTACGTTAGCACCTAAAGTGTCAGGATTATGCTAACACCACAGTCCAAACATATGATTATTATTATTTACTATTTGTTTTATCATAGCACCTAGGAGCCCGGTCATGGACCAAGCCCCTATTGCGCTAGGTGCTGTACAAACAGACAATCCCTGCCTAAAAAAGGAGTTGACCTTATGCTCTAAATAGATCAGCCAGACAAAGGATGGAAGGGGAAACAGAGGCACAGAGCGAAAGGTCACATAGTAAGTCAGAGGCCAACAAGGAACAGAGCCCTGGTCCCTTAACACCCAGTCCAGTTCCTTATCCAGTAGGCCACACTGCCTTTCTGAAGCAAAAGCTGCTGAACTACAGCTGTAGATAGGACCCAGTCAAGTTGCATGCAGCAAGCAAGCTTCTCCCATGACTTCTGAAATGGTGCTGATCCTGGTTTGGCCCTGTCTGCGCTTTCAGACAACCTGTCTTCAGCAGCAGTTCAACTCCCGCCCTTGTAGATGCCTGGGATGAGGTTATACAGTGGCCCTAGGAGCACGTGCTTTCTCTCTGTCTTCGTGTCGGCTCAGGGGCTGCTGGATACAAATGCATTTCTTAGGCCTGCCCCAAAATAGGGGTGGTAGGAGTCACGGGGTCTCAGTATCCAGGGGCTCCTCCTTCTTCCCCCATGCAGCCCAGGAGACAGTGCCTACAGGAGCCCACTTCACCTTCACAGCTCGGCCATCTGCTATTGCAAATTGTGCCCCAAATGTCCAGGCTCAAAGGAATCATCCCAGTACCTGAGGAGGAGTCCATCACTCCACAGTGGGAGCACCTTACACCAGCCATGCTACAGTTGGAGTTTTATAAGCACAGTCATATCTGAACACTCGTGCATGGGGACAGGGGACTGGCCATTGGGGAGGCGAGATGGAGCCTTTCATCACTGGTTCCTGCCCGGCTCTCCTGACAGTGGGACTGTACCATTGTTATGCCTCCAGACACTCCGGATTACTGCTAGTTCAGATTAAGGAAAACAACACAGGAAATAAGCACAACTGTAAAGTCTCCATGAGAGAAAGAGAGCACAGTGTGCGTCACTCAGGCTGTGCCTGCTACTCTGACACTACGCACGCCCCTCTGCCCTACAGCTGACAGGCAGGGAGACACTTTACAGTTAAAGGTGCAGTGCATGGAAAACAGACTCGCAGCAACTCTCTTTTGTTGGCATAGCTGAATGTACCACAACCACACGACAGCTGCATGGGGAACAGTGTCAGCCCATCTCACTCCCACAGAAGGGTCCCAACCACCACTAGTTCAGCAGAGAAGCTGAGGACTGGCCGAGCCCTGTGGATTGAACTCGCTGCTCTCCATTAAAGAAGGTCTTTGCTGGGGGATATCAGAGGGGGGCAGTGTGGTGGAAGCTTGCTCTTCTGCTGTCTGTGCTACACTTGTTCTGTAGATAAATTCACACACAAACCTTCAAAAGTTTATAAATCCCAGACTGTGGACATCCCAATGTTATAAAGCGGATGAGCTTCTTGGCTGCTGGAGACATGCTGGTCTTCAAATTCTAAGTGAGGTTTCTGCCGTTGGCTGCTGCTGGCCCTTTAAATGGAATCTTTGCCCACCCAGCACTCCTACAACACATTTCATTCATGAATTAAGTCCCTGACAGCCCATATCTGTCTGATCAATATGTTTGTTTATAGGCACCAGCTATTGTGTTTTAGCAAAGCTAGTGGGCTCCAGTGAGAGAATTGTGCTCTAACCGCAGTACAGGGCTCAGGACAAGCAGAAGAGCCTCCTGCCAGCAAATGGGAGCTGGGATGGATAAGATTTCACACTAATGACCCTTTAATTGAAATCACTGGTTGGGACGGATTGCTCATCTCAGGGAAATCTGCTCTGATGGCTCTTGGCTTGGCCACTCCTGAGAGGAGTCCATTAACTCAGTGGCTGTGTACCCAGAGCAAATAAAGGCAAGCAACAATAACAGAAGGATGAGGCTGTCTGGATCAATCAGTCACGGGCACAGCTGAAGTGTATGTTAGGGGAAGTGCAAGTCAGCAGCTGGTATAAATGGACAGTGGGCTCACCGAACCTTACACCTCTGCTTCGCCGTGCTAGGGCTCTCTTATCCCACCTGAGCATGGCCAGCAGCAATTCTCATTCCACTTTGCTAGTTTTGTGAGTCTAGTGGTTACAGCAAGCGAGTCAGGACTCCTGGGTCCCAGTCCCACTTGCAGTGTGACTTTGGGCACACTTCATCGTCCAGTACCTCAGTTCCACTGTATGTAAAATGAGAGACTCACCTCTAGGGGACATTTACATACTATGGAGACAGGTGCATTAGAAATACGGTAGATACATAGATCATATGGAGGAGAAAGGGAAAGTTCATAGATTTTAAGGCCAGAGGCGATCATTGTGATTACCTACTCTGGCCTCTAACATAGGATGGATCAAAGAGAAAGTGAGTTTCCTACTTGAGGATGCTTCTCATTTAAATTTGAGCTCTTCCACTGCTCTTAGCTGCAGCAGAATCACAGAGGAAGGAGACAGTAGTGTTAGTTCTACCCCCTGACTGGCTCAGTGCACAAGACCTTCCAGTGCAACTACATGCATGTGCAAATGAACAGTCTGATTCCCACAAACCTTCATGCCTGTGCCCCGGAAATGTGCTCACTGAGAACATTTGTGCCTGTAAAACGCTATCTCTCAGACATTCATTGTAAGATTGTGATGTGGATACAAAGGGGGCGCAGGCTGGGCTGTGGGTACTTGGGCACAACCTAAGCAAATGTTTTAAAAAACCCACACGAATATCACAGGCAAGAGTTTGCATTATTTGACCAGCTCTGCATTGGAGCAGGTGTATGCCTCTCACAGCTGCACCTATCAGAGAGCAGCACACATCTCCTCTAACCAGCATGACTTGGGCATCCCCTGGTATTGTGTCTATGCCTGGGCTCCAGGTGCACATGCTACTCCCTATGCTCGAAAGCCAAGTGAACAAGCAATTGGATTTGGTCATCCCCTCTCTCTCTCCCCAGCTCCTCTCAATTAGTCTGATCAAGGACACACAGACACAGAGTCTGACTAGAGGGACTGCCTGTCTGTCTGCAGCTTATTGCAATGAACTGGCTAGAGAGAGAGTGTATATGCATGTTCACCCCCATCTGTGTGTCAGTAGCCCTGTACTACTAAGACAGATTCTCTATTCACCTGTGTTTTTAGAGCAGGTGAGTGTGAGCTCCATCATCATGGATACCACAACATTCCCAGTGCCCAGCAGCATAGTGACAAATACCAAGTCCTTGGTGGCCCAATTTGTGATGACTATTTTATCCCATGGCCTCATTTCCAGCAAATTAGGAGCCTCCATTTCCCAAGAGGCCCGTTGTCTATGAAGATTTCTTGTGGGCCTAAGAACTGCTAATGAAAACCAGGCTTGTTAGATTGAGGCAGCTCCTCTGGACCCATTTTGTGAGTGGAAACGTTGATATGTGTCTCTTGCAATGCGAATGGAAGTCTGAGTGCACAGAACGGAGGGTTATGAACCTGCTTTGAATGCATTTATTATTCACATTAATTACTATGTCTGCTCAAGAGGACAGCTGTTCAAGGAGGCTGTGGTACCAATTTATCAGAAGAAGATTCCGACAGAAGTCACGGAGAGTTTTCCTCTGAACTTGGGAGGATGGAAGACGGAGATTTTGTAATTAGAATTAATGGTAACCTAGCAAATTAAAAATAGACCCCCTCCCCCCACCCAATGTATTAAGCTCTGATCTCAATTAGAGAGATCAGGGACTAGCCATTGAATGGGAATTACTGAGATGAAAACTGATTGCAAGACAAAGAATAAAGGCAGCAGCAGCAGAGATGGAGCATGGGGAGGGGTAAGGGGATGCAAAGGAAGGAAAACAGTAATGACACATCACAGAGGCTGTACCCAGCTGCTGGCGTGAGATGCAGAGTGGAGATCCAGTGGCCTGATGCATCCACATCCAATGAGGGAAACCACTTAGGAGCACTGTGGGGAAAGACAGCCCCATTATTTACCATTTAACTAGTACCTGAAACAGTTTCTGCCTATAATCAACTTATGTTAGGAGGGGACCAACAGTAACCTGGCTCTGCCAGTGGGTTCCAGGCACTGAATCCACTTTGCTTGTTCACTCACTGAAGTTTGCATTTTAGGGGCTGGTTTTTAGTGGGGTCTGATGGGAGCACACCCCTGCACATACACGTTGTGTGTACTAGCACCCAGCTGCACAAGCAATAGAGTCTATAACTGATAGGCACGTGTGACAGAATTTGTTCATGTAAAACGTAGTCTCTGCTAATAGGAGGGCACAAAGAGTGCAGACTTGTACTCCCTATGTACGCAAGGGGAGCATTCCTGCTGAACAACTGCTCTTCAACTCGGTTCCTTTAGTTCAGTGTTACCCAAACTTGGGACGCTGCTTGCGTACGGAAAGCCCTGGTGGGCCAGGCTGGTTTGTTTACCTGCCCCGTCTGCAGGTTCGGCCGATCGCGGCTCCCACTGGCCGCGGTTCGTCACTCCAGGCCAATGGGAGCTGGTGGATGCAGCGCGGGCCAAGGGATGTACTGGCCACCACTTCCAGCAGCTCCCATTGGCCTGGAGCAGCGAACTGCAGCCAGTGGGAGCTGCAATCGGCCAGACCTGCGGATGTGGCAGGTAAACAAACTGGCCTAGCCCGCCAGGGGCTTTCCCTACACAAGCAGCATCCCAAGTTTGGGAAACACTGCTCTAGTTACTTCATCCCCCCACCTCTTCCCTTTTTATTTGCTTGCCTGTTTTGCCCTATTGCATGCCACCTGTCATTCAGCCTCTGAGTTCTCTGGGGCAGGGACTCTCTCTCTGCTATATGACTGTGCAGTGCCGAGCACAAGGGGGGCTGTTCCCTTAGCACTAGACAGCAGATGGTGACTGGATGGCACTGGGATATGGAGCCTTCCCCCTCTTGGATCTTCCTGAGTCTAATCACCTCAGTCTGGCAGAGCATGAAAGTCACTGGTATCTGGCGGCTGCGTGTGCTCTATTTGCAATGAGCTGGGCAGTCCTCACTCCAGTTCATTTCTTGATATCCAGCCCCATTCTACAGTTGGGCCTAGCTGCATTGCAAATCCCTGCTGTCTCAGGGAAGTCCAGGTGCAGGCAGAGAGGAACTGGCATAGCATAGGAATTGGAGATGGGCAAGAACAAAGTGTGGGTTTGGTTTTGCAAAATCAGTCATTTGAGTGTGAGGATTGCACAGCCCAGACTCAAACCAGGGCTGTCTGGTTTGCGTCTCTATCCCATTTTATTCAGTCCCACTACAAAATGTGAAGTGTTTGGCTAAATATTCTTTAATTGGAGCTTCATCTTCTACCATCTCCGGTAACCTGTGGCTAGCAGCCCTTCTCTCCCCTCCAGCCGAGAATCCCTGCCATATTCCAGGGCAGGCAGGGACCTGAGACTGAAATTACAGACTTGCTTACAAATTGCGGCATGTTCTCTCTCTGTAGGTATGTCATTGCCGGCAATTAGCACAAAGATCCTTTCCCACTCTTGTTAAGTTCCTGTGCTTCAGTTAAATACTCCCAGATCCCATTTAAATGATTTCAAATGCAATTCATTCTGGCTCGTTAAATAATTCCACAGCAGTGTCTGTCTTCTCCTCTCTGTTTTCCAACAGCCGCTTTCTCCCAGAAAGAATGTGGTGACTGAGAAAAAAAGGGGAAGGGAGGAGGAGGAGAGCAACATGAAAACATGAGAGGAAAGTGGAGAAATTTGGTTTTCATTCCTGTGGTTTGGTCTCCCTCTGTCCTTTGTTTCACCTCTTCTTTCTCTCTCTTTTTGGCAGTGACTTCACCTGCCAGCCACGGATTTAGAGACGTTTCACCAATTATCTATGCCCAACAAGAAAATTAGGATTTAATGTTCTGCCTATGCTGTTCTGCTCACGCGTGGCCAAACCTACAGAGACAAGGTCAGTTGCATCTTGACTGCCTGCCATTTCACCAGCCCTCTGGGAGTCCACTGCACATGCTGCACTTTGCTCTTAGCCAGGGCTGCAGGAGAGGCTGGGCTGAGAAGCTGAATGGTCAGTAAAGGAGAAAATGGAGAACCTCATCTTGTTCAGAGTGAGGACTTCAGCATGATGGATCACCTTATAGATACCTCTCATTCCCGTCAGACAAGAAGGGGCTAGTATGATGGTTCTCAAACTGGGGCCGCTGCTTGTGTAGGGAAAGCCCCTGGTGGGCCAGGCTGGTTTGTTTACCTGCCGGGTCCATAGGTTCGGCTGATCACGTTTCCCAATCGCCATGGTTCACCACTCTCGGCCAATGGGGGCTGCGGGAAGCAGTGGCCAGCAAATCCCTTGTCCTGCATTGGCCTGCGGACCCGTCAGGTAAACAAACTGGCCCGGCCTGCCAGGGGCTTTCCCTGCACAAGCAGCAGCCCAAGTTTGAGAATCACTGGGCTAGTGTCATGTGACCAGCCAGCTCGCTGTAGATCATCAGCAAGTGCTCCCCAGACCACAGTCCAGGGATCTCTGCAGCCAGGAACGGGGCTCTATGTCTTTTGAGAGTATTAGAACTCACAACTGCAGTTTCAATGGCTTTGCTTCCCATCCCAGAATCATGTCAAATGCTGCAGTGCTCTATGTAAATGGCTACCACCTTCCCACCCAGAGATGGCTGCATTTAGTGTTAGATGAAGTGAGCCCTGTGTTTAAGATCTTTCAGGATGCAAGGTGCTAAAGCCAACTAAATCATTATCATTAGGCTGGGGGTCTTGTGGACTCTAACAAGAGGACATAGTCTATCCATCAGTAATGAGCAGACGCCAGTGAAATGTTTGCAGTGAAATTCAAATGTAATCAAAATCTGACCTTTCAGGGTGAGTTTGAAATTGGTGACATATCTGTGAAAGGGCTATTACACTTTTGTATGAAAATAGGAAACCTTTCAGAGGAAGTAAGTTAACTTTTCAAGCAAAACTGTTTCCACAGTGAAATTGTGAAAGGTTGCGATTATGTAATCAAATGATCACTTTCAGGCAGTGTTACAAAAATAGGAAAGATTTTGGGGGTGCAAATGTGGGTGAAATGAGAATAGACATTTACTCTACAATTTTTGCAGAAACCTGCTCGTGAGGTTACTTCTACTGAGTATAATACAGACCAGCCTTAAAGCCTGCGTATCACTAACAAATCATTATTTGTTTGTTTGTACTGTAGTGGTGCCTAGGAACCCTAGCTTTGGAGCAAGGCCCCAATATTCTTGGTGCTGTACAAAAACAGAGCAAAAGGAGAGCTACGGTGCCAAAGACCTGACAATCTTTCTTACAAAACCTTTCAGCCTAGGGGTTAGAGGATTAAATAATTTGTTGTAAATAATATTCATGGCAAACTTAATCCAATAATTCTCTGCAAATATTACAGTTGAATTATGTGACCAGCTCAGGTGAGGATGCGAGAGATATACAGGCATGGGGTGGAATAGTGCAGCATTGCTACTCAGAACAGTTTAGGACAGGAAGTGAAGAAGAACACTGGATCCAAATGTAACTGCCCAAAGCATCTAGGGTTGCCCAGGACGCTGGGGCTAAGACCAGGAGTCCTGATGACAGTGCCAGGGGAATCTTTAATTAGCAGTGGTGGCCAGGTCACTGGGTTTGCATCTCATCTGAAAGACAACAAACACTGATGTGACTTCCCCAGAATGTGTTATTTAATTTAAAAAACTAACTATTCTTGGTTCCTTGTCAGCTTTCTCAGCAGAGGGCCATGCCAGCCTGATCTGCTGACATGACACATAATAACTCATTTGCCATGATCTGTCCCAAAATGAAGCCATAGGGACTGAGGAGACAACTACCTCCTTAAACTCACTGCTCTCAATGCCTAATCTCAGCTCATGCCTATTCCTGTACAGGGGTTGCTGTGCCCTTAGTCGGGATGGGCAGGGATGGTGTCCCTAGCTTCTGTTTGCCAGAAGCTGGGAATGGGAGACAGAGGATGGATGGATCACTTGGTGATTATTTGTTCTGTTCATTCCCTCTGGGGCACCTGGCATTGGCCACTGGGCTAGATGGACAGGACACTGGGCTAGACAGGACACTGGGCTAGATGGACCTTTCTCCTAACCCAGTATGGCCGTTCTTATGTTCTTATGTTCATGTATTGCCCTAGGTATTCACGATGACCTCCTTAGAGGTAATACACAGGCAATCAGATGGGCAGTATGTCTTAAGGTTTTATGTTCAACTGTGGGTACAGACTTAGAGGTGAAAGTTCCTAGATATGGACCCATGATTCATTTTTTTGGTTGCAAAATGAGGGCAGAAATGTCCAGGGTGTGATATGCACTCACACCAGGGGAGGCTGGGCCTTGACCTGGTGAGAAATTACCCCAAAGTGTGGCAAGAACAACTTTCCCTCAAGTGATGCAAAAATATAACACCTTCCCAGACAACAGGGAGTGGGGAGTACCACGAGGGCCAAATTCCCCTAGGTCAGTGTTTCCCAAACTTGGGATGCTGCTTGTGCAGGGAAAGCCCCTGGCAGGCCAGGGCCGTGTCTGCAGGTCCGGCCGATCGCGGCTCCCGCTGGCTGCAGTTCACTACTCCAGGCCAATGGTTGCTCCTGGAAGCGGCGCAGGCCAAGGGATGTACTGGCCACTGCTTCCAGCAGCTCCCATTGGCCTGGAGCAGTGAACCGCTGCCAGTGGGAGCCGCAATTGGACAAACCTGTGGACATAGCAGATAAACAAACTGGGCCAGCCCGCCAGGGCCTTTCCCTACACAAGCGTAGAGCCTTTCTGCCGCAGAGCCTTTCTCTTCCTGTCTGTCAGTGCAGGCTCCCAGGACAACCTGCCTGGCTCGTATGGCCAACATTTAGACTGTGCCCTTCTCAGGATGCCGGTTGGAGCAATTTCTGTCTCATACCCACTGGTCAGTGGATATTTGTAAAACCACCATAGCCCTGATATAATGAGATGACTTCAGCAAAGCCTGCATGGCCCACAAGATGTGCCTGCTATCCTCAGTGCCTCTGGGCTCCTTTGATGCTCATATTCCAGGGCGCCGAGCTGGGACTCATGGTTATTTCTCTCAGGCTGGCATGTCTTAGTGTTCACATGTTGTATATTTGTTTGTCCCAAGCTGGCAGTAGGGAGGATTTTGTAACAGAGACTGAGTCCATTCTTTCGGAAGCATATACCAAATCTGCCTAGGAGCCACCTAACAGACTGTGCTGTCTAATGGCTAGAGGCTAGAACAAGGAGCCAGGACTGTTGGCATTGGCTCACTGCATGACCTTGAGTATGTCTCTTCTCTTGTCTTCAGTTTATCCACCTGTAAAGTGGGTTAAAAGAATGAGGTGCCCCAGAGAGATGCGGTGAGACTTAGTTAATGTTCATGACCTGCTTTGAGATCCTTAGATACAAGGGCCTACAGAAAAGCAAAATATTAATTTAATATTCTTTTAAAAATTAATGCTACGAGAAAAATCAGTGGCTGAGAATTTGACATAGCTCCTGAATGTCTTTCTCCTTCCACTCCCTGAAGGTGGTACTTCCTGAAACAACAGTAACAGTAACAATAGTGATTGGCTGCTCTTGTATGATGTCATAACCTACAAAAGCACATAACTTAAAAGATGTCACTGCAGGGCTATTCCAGGTAGCAACAGGTTTGTGAGATTTCATAGGGGTGGGGTGTATGCCTAGATATGATGGTGATAGATAGATAGATCCAGCTGATGAGCAGGTTACATATCTCAGGTTGGTGTATTTTATCTATTGCTACCAACAAATCTTATGAGGTCTGTTTAAAGTAACAGCCTGCATCAGAGCCGGGCAGCTGTCTGGATGCCTCTCCCTTCCCCACGCGCCATCCAGTCTCACTCTCCAACACTCTCATCACCTTCGCACGTAAGTACTACTGACTCCACTGCCTGACTCAGTATGATGCCCTGTGGCAGTCAATAACACAGACAGCAAGAGAAATAACAGATGGAGGGGGCGGGGGGAGAGAGAAGGAAAGGCAGAAAGGGAGGGGAGCAGGAAGGGTGGGAGAAATGGTGGCAGCATGAGAGAGAAGAGAGGGTGATGGAGAGAGAGGGGCACAGGACAGGAGAGCAGGAAAGCAAGGCAGGGAGCATGGTGAAGAGGGGGGGCAGTGAGACTCCTAGAGATAAGAGATGGAAAGGACCTTCACCCAGGCCGGCCAGTGGGTGAGAGATACAGGGAGCATGGGGCAGGCCACCACTTCTCCTGGCAACATTCAGCCGAAAGCCAGAGCAAGACCCTAAACATGCTGGTGGCCTCACTGCTGGGCTGTAGATGGAACAATCTGCAAGCCTTTCTGCAGCCAGCCCAGCGCTGTCCCTGTACCCATCCCTCTGGGTCTTGTTTGACCATCTCAGCAGCCACAGCTGGCATGGGACTGCAAGTTCAGGAAAAGAATCATCTTTCTGACGGGGATGTGCTATAACTCAGTTATTGCATCCCAGGCTGGTAGGTAGTTGTCAAGGTTTCTTTCCCCACTTTGAACTTTAGAGTACAAATGTGGGGACCTGCATGAACACTTCTAAGCTTTATTACTAGCTTAGATCTAGTAACGCTGCCACCAGCCAGAGATTCAATGTCTAGCACACTCCCTGTCCCCCTCCCCCCCCCCCCGCAGACTTTCTCCTCCCTGGGTTGCCTTGGGAGGCTTCACCAATTCCCTGGTGAACACAGATTTAAACTCCTCAGATCTTAAAACAAGGAGGAATTAATCATCCCCCCCTCCTTTCCCCCCACCAATCCCTGGTGAGTTCAGACCCAATCCCCTTGGATCTTAAAACAAGGAAAATCAATCAGATTCTTCAAAAAGAAAGCTTTTAATTAAAGAAAGAAAAGGTAAAAATTATCTCTGTAAAATCAGGATGGAAAATGCTTTACAGGGTACACAGATTCATATAGACCAGAGGGACCGCCCCCCTAGCCTTAGATTCAAAATTACAGCAAACAGAGGTAAAAATCCTTCCAGCAAAAACAAACATTCACAAATTGAGAAAACAAACATAAGACTAATCCGCCTTGCCTGGCTATTACTTACAATTTTGACACATGAAAGACTGATTCAGAAAGATTTGGAGATCCTGGATGTACGTCTGGTCCCTCTTAGTCCCAAGAGCGAACAGCAACCAAAACAAAGAGCACAAACAAAGACTTCCCTCCACCAAAATTTGAAAGTATCTTGTCCCCCTATTGGTCCTCTGGTCAGGTGTCAGCCAGATTTACTGAGCTTCTTAACCCTTTACAGGTAAAAGGGACATTAACCCTTGACTATCTGTTTATGACAGTAGTCCAGGAAACATGCCTGCCATCAGCACTGCAGGGGCTCCAAGGGCCCTTGTGGCACAAGAGACAAGAAGGGTGGGGAGGGTCAGTGGGCAAAGTGGAGCGAGTCAGCATTCATCACCATGCTTTCTCAGCATGATGAAGTCTAAGGCTCTCCCCATGGGAAGGCCCAGTGCCCTCCTACTTACTCAGTCCCATCACATGAGAGAAGATAGGGTCACACCACAAAGTGAATGGCCTGTAGATTGAACCCCACTGACAGGGAGTGGGGATGAGGGGGAATCTGCCTGCAGCAACCATGACCTCCTGCAGGAGGTCCGTGAGTCAGATGCTTCCCAGTGTTTTGCAAGTGCAAATGTAGAGAATCCCCATTACAATACAGCTGGATGCTGGAGAACATTATGACCAATAACAACTTTTGCAGCATTGTGGCTGAGATAGGGGTTATTCAGTCTCATGCATCAGGGGAATAGTCTACAAGGGACAGGAAGTGACTCCCCATGTAGCAGCTCTTTTGAGAGACAAATGACTGTCCCAGAACTCATTGAGACAAATCAGAAAAGCCAGTTCAGTGCTGCTGCACCATCCACTCCTGCTAAATCTTGCAGGCAAGTTGGGGGTGCCTTGTGAGACAGGTGTCCGTGATTGCCAATAGACGCAATGGTGGAATCACAGTGTTTGGTCGACCAGAACCATCCCTGCCACATCCCAGTCTGACCCTCATTGTGAAGGATATAGGATATTGGCAGAGGTCAGGCATTGCTGGCATTTGCTTGCCACCACTTATCGTTAACTTTGGCCAGGAAAGGAAAACCAGCTGTAGGGCGGTAGCTGGAGAGAGCTTTGAGGTCAAGTGATGTTTCACAAGAGCCAACCAGAATATGCCACTGCCTGTGGTGGAGCAAGACGAGACATTGAGCTTGGTTAAGAATGGATGCAGAGGCTCTTCTCTGGCTACCTTCAGCCATGAGGAGCAGGGATTTATTTCCCATGTAATGACTATCATGGCTTCCAGGGACTCTGAGTGACTGCACCAAACTCCAGTTAGAAAGCTGGAATAGTTACTGCTTTTACAGAGGTCCTTGGGTATAGGGAGACTGTCTCGGATGTGTTTGATCTTTTCAGCCAAGTAGGACGAGAGCTTCTCTCAGACAGGCACTTAGGGCTGAGGCTAGGTTGGTTGGCTCCTTTATTCAGAATGGTTCAAGTAGTCATGCAGAGATGGAGGTGGGGAAGAGGACGGTTCTTCTGGCCTCCTTCACCCGCAGGGCACATGGTTGCCAGGAATCCTGCACTCTTGTTGATTAAATACAGAGCAGGATTCGTGCAGCCAGCGTTTGAGGGTTCTGTCTTTATGTTTCATCTGCCAGGGCTTCTCAGGGCAGCAGGGTGATCCTGCCAGGATTATGCAGGGGGTGAAAGCATCGAGGGGGGCCAGATGTTTAATGGCTGAGGACAGAAGATGCCAAGAGTGCTCCACCAAACTATTGGTGCTGTGACCCTGCAGCAGAAAAGAGCATTCTTGGAGCTTATTGCATGCAGATGCCTCCAGGGATAACCATCATGCTTGGCTCCCCTCTTTGGTAGGTGGATGGGAATGCTTTTATCTCTACTTCCCTCCAGCACCGTTACGGTATCTGCCCCCCAGCAGGCCCCTGGTGAGGTAGGTGTTGTACATATTGTTACACCCATTTACAGACAGGGGAACAGAGACAAAGAGAGAGAGGCTGTGATTTGCCCAACATTATCCAATGAACAGAGATGGGAGCTGACTAGAGTCCTGACTCCCATTCCACTTCTCTGTCACTAGGCAAGACCACTTCGCAAGCTCTTAGCAAATAACTGCAACATGTCAAATGGCATTACCATGGGAGTAGGGTAGGGCATGGCAGGTTGTACCTCTGCAGTTACGGGACCACCTGACATGCTAGCAAGCAATACAAGACAACAGAGGTAACTTAGTGAACTCATGTCTTGGCACCGTTGTTTGGAAACAAACATGGATGCCTGCTCTTAAATAGGAATTGAGTTAGGATATCTCCTGGAAGCAACACACAGACTAGAACACCCTCCTGTTTCCCACTGATCATTCAAATCTGAAGAGTTGGTAGGATCCTCCTGAAAATATAAATTCTAGGGAAGGAAAAGCTCTTTACCTGAAAAATATATGTTCCCATCTGTTAAGGTGCTGCCGCAGTTACTCATACTCCAAGATTTATGCCACAAAGACTTTCAAAGGCAGATTGTCTATGAGAAGAACAGATGGAGGGAACAGCCCTCCTGCCCAGGGTTTGCACCAGAACTACAGACAGGGAGCTTGTTGTCTGACTTTGGGATTTATAGGGGCTGAACATTAAGAGCAAATCTGTGCTACGCTCTGCAGGGAAAGGCCTGGGCCACTGGCTGGCTCAGGTGGTGGATGTATTTCACGCCAATGTGCCTGGTGCTTTTCCAGACTGTGACAAAAGTCATTCCTATCTTGGAGCTGTTCAGTGGCCCCTGTTTGAAAATGAACCAATGGCTGCAATCCGGTTCCTAGTGGCCAGGTCCACAACAGAGGGATCACCATCTCAATGGGAATTGCCCCCCTTGCTGGAGGCCTGAGAAGACAGGCCAAAGATTGACTGGGCCACAGAGACCAAATTCTCCTTTTGGCCCCAGAGGCAAGGCACATTGTTGAAGTGATGGGGAGCTGCTTGTGCTGCCAGGCTGTACCTGCTCTATGATAAACAGATCAGCTGAGTCTCCAGGTCCGCCAATCCAGCACCCTTAACTTTTCACCAGCACAAAATTCTCTGTAAAATGGAAAAAGTGATTTCTTGAAAGCAAACTAATCCCCAGTTATATAAACGAGTCACTTAGCTCCCGATCTCTCTCACTCTCTGGTTTCTGCATCTCAAGGAACGCTCAAAGGAAAACAATGTGACAGTTAATTACAAACTGTTTTGAATGAATGGAAAAACCATTTCAAAGATGGAGCCAGCCGAAGATAGGGAGCCTGAGAATACTGCATGTGCCTAAACGCTTTAAAGTGTGGAAAGTTCTATTGTAATTAAGGCTGATGCAATCATTGTAACAGATGCAAGGTAGAAATGTTCCCTTGTTTTGCTTTCCCCCTCTCTCTGCTGTGCACATTGGGTTTTGCTTTGGACTAGATGCAAAATGCCGGAATATCAAGGGGATGTCTTTCACTTGAAGAATTTTAATGAATAAATGCTGTTCCAGTCCGTTACTGGTTTGCACTCTGATTGCAAAGGGATTCTAGGGAGCATGGCTTTGTTTGCAACATCTATTGAACGTGGGCACCTCATAATTATCGGCTTGTGCTGTCCTGCACCTGGGCAGTGTCCGAGATGAGGAGAGATTCAGCGATGGTCACGAGAACTTGGTGGTCACAGGTTGAACAGAGATCAAAATGGAGTTTTAGCCCTCTGAAAAGGCCAGCAACCTCCCCAAGCTCTTCTTATCTCATTGATGGCTCAGTCCAGAGCATGAACACCTGTCACAACAGTCTGATGATGGAGTGGATGGAAGAGAAACACAATGCACAGAATGGATACACAAAGTGTATGTACAATACATGGAGCGGGTGCACCAAATGCTGCCAATGGGTACCGTACAAACCATAGATGGGGTTCAGAGTGGTAGCCGTGTTAGTCTGAATCTGCAAAAAGAACAGGAGTACCTGTAGCACCTTAGAAACTAACAAATTTATTTGAGCATAAGCTTTTGTGGGCTCCCAGGAACGGACATGGACCCATGCATACATACATTATGTCAGCTGGATGCGCACAGTATCTAGGGTGAATACAAGCATTATACACATAGTAATTCAAGCAGTGGACACCCACAATACTAGGGATGGACAGACAGAACCAGGAATGGATAGAAGGAATATGCACACAGTATGAAGAACACATACATATGGGCATAGGTCATTTTCCACTACAGATCTGCAGGGACCTTTCTTCTCCATTGCCATGTGCTCAGGCTGGAGGAGGCCTAGTGGTGGGGCAGCACTGGCAGTGGGCAGAGAAAAGGTGGTGGGGGCTCTGGCAGGACGTGGACGCCATAGGAGAAGGGAAGCAGTGGTGGTACAGTGAGTGGGAGCAGGAAGTGATAGTAGTGACAATGTTAAAACCAGGCCCCTGCATATCCCATCTCTGTGGCAGGCTATTCATCTCACCAGACCCCAATCAAAGACAGGCATAGGGCCCGAGTGCCGATGCCCATGCCTTGGCAGGGAGCTCACTGTCTCTGCGTCCTAGGAAAGTCTGCAGTGCCATCCCTCAGCTCTGCTCTCTCCCTCCCCTCCCTTTTCACAAAGGCTCAGAGCCGTGTCACCCCTGCCCTTTACTCCTTACTCATAGCCAGCTTTGTAGCCATTTGTTACCACCAGCAGTGGTCAGACCTTTACACCTGTCAGGAATAGTTTCCACTCGACTTAGGAGAGCCTGGCCGGAGGGCAGCAGGCTGAATTATTCTCTCTCTTACAGAATGCTGGAGGGTGGGGGAGGGAGCATGCATTTCATTTAGTTGCAGGGCCAAACCCTGTTGGGAAGGAAGGAGCTAGAGAAACTGAACATTTGTGGTTATTCTCTCCTCCAATCTGCCACCCACACACACTGTGGGACTTGGAAGCTGCAAATAGGAAGGTCTCTGGCAACCAGAGCATTTTCAAATCAGAACATGTAAGCTAAGTTTTGTTGTCTACAAAACCTGCAGCAGGTCCCAGTCTGAGAGGTGGGGAGGGTTCCTTTGCTGAAGATCCTATAAAGAACTCCAGAAGGCCTGGAGGTGGTGGGTGTTTGGGGAGGGATGGCCTTCCCTGGAGATCCCTTGGAAGAGCTCAGATGAAGCAAAGGAAAGGAGAACCAGGAAGAGAAATAACCCCCGAAATACCAAATGGACATGGATGCTAGAGCTGGAAATGCTCTCTTAGGCCAGCTTGTCCATCCCCACTGGCCAGTGCCAGACTGCTCCCTACAGGACATTTTCTAGTGTTCTACCAGTTCTAGTTTCCCACCCCTTCCCTTGGAGGCAGGCCACGGGCTACCACATCTCACAACTAGGAAACCTCTCCAGATAACACGTCCCTTTTCTCAGCTCTGTCTCATTGCCACCAGTCCCACCCCTTGGATCACCCAAAACAATTCCTGCTTCTCCGTGAGGTTCACACTTCACACATCGTTAGCCAATTCTCCCGTCCACCATGTGGCCTCATTAGGCCAAATTTTGCTCTTCAAATTTCGTTCTTTTAATCTTTCTCCATGAGTCATCTCTTCCAGCCCCTTACCCACCTTAGTGACTTGCCTAAGGACTCCCCCTCTTGCTAGAAATGGGGTGCTCAGCTCAGCAATGAATGCAGCAATTCAGGAAGCTGGGGTGTGTGTGCGTCTCACCAGTTCTGTATTGAGAGGGGCTTCCGCCAAGCTGCTCTGTGATGTGAAATCACAGTATGTGCATTGCAATCACATTGACCTTTCTAGCTGCCAGATCACATTGCACACTCCACTCTGAACTGCTGTCCCTTGTTGCCCCAGGTCTCTCATAGCCATTGCCACTTCCTGGGCTTCAGACTCTTTCCTTCCCACACAGATTAGCCGCACGTCTCCAAACTGAGTCTCATTTTGTCATTTCCTACCGGGATTTCTAACCCTTGGGCCCCTTCGGATAGTTCCCTGTCCTCACAGCTATGTGCAACTGCTGCTCATTTAGTACCTCCTGTGACCTTTTATTGGCACGATGCTGACCTCCCTCTTCCAGGTCATTAATGAAGATGTCCAGCAGGTCCTAACACTGCTTCCTCTGCCATCCCACTACTAGTCCCCCTCCCCCAGCTCAGACTACAGCTCATCACCATTGCCTTTGGTTTACTGTCCCACAGACAGCTCTCGATCCGCGTGACAGGCTCTGAGCCAAACCAATTTGAATTTGTTTTCCTGCGAACTTTGCATGAGACACCAAGCCAAATGCTTCGCTACAATAAATAAAGGATAAGCTGGTGACACAGCCGACGAGCTGGTGACCACACCAACCGCTGCCACCTGTTCTGCCTCCACCACTCACAACCTTCCTCCTACTCAGACCTAGTGACTAATTTCATTGTATTTCTCTGCTGCTTGCCTCATTCCTGACTGTGTGTGCGTGGATGTGCGTGGATGAGAGGGAGAGCGAGCAGCAGGTGTGTGCGTGAGAGAGAGAGAGTTTTGGAGTGTGAGACTGTCTGTCAGAGCTTGTGTGCGGGAGTGTGCAAATGGATGTGTAAGCGAGAGTGCGAATGGATCTACAGGTAGGGGAGTGCATATGGGACGCAGTGTGTGTCTATGTAAGTGTGTGAGGTTATTGGGCACCATTTGTTGTTGTTCCGGGCTACTCGGCACTGTTGTTTTCACCCCCACAAGGAAATGCTCAGGCTGATTCTACCCCTCCCTGCCTCTTTCCAGCTGCTTCACTGCTCTCCTTGAGAACAGGTGGAGCCTGCACTCCGTTAGGCAGGTCTCATCAGGTGGAAGGAAGAAACCTCTGGACAATGGGGTTTAAAGAAGCTGGCAGCTGCAACCTGCATCTCTCTCTTCTACTCAGTGTGGCCTGCTCTCCCAGAAATGGAGCCACGTCAGAAACATGAATGAGCGGGTGGTGTGGTGTCATTACTGGAAGCAACAACAGCGTTTCCTGGTGGTTAGAGTGTGAGAGTGGGATTTAGGACTCGTAGGTGCTTTCATTGGCATTATGTGATAGTAGGGTCTTCAAGGGACTGGGAGCCAGGACACCAAGGGCCTATTCCAAGTCACTGCCTTGCTTTGTGACTCAGTTTACCCATTTGTAAAATGGATATCAGTGTGTATTGCCCGCACTTAGTAAATAATAATGGTCATAATAATACTGACTGGCCTCACAGGGGTGTTGTGCGGCTTCATTAACTCATTTTGTAAAGCATTTTGAGGGCCTCTGGAAGATGTCTTTATAAATGCAGGAGCATAGTGCAGTGAGTCATCAGTGGGTGGCAGGCTGGGTGGGTGTGTGGGAACAAAGAGGCAGCCATGTGACTACCAGCAAGCAGTAATGGCTGCATAACCAACCCAGCTTGGTGTCTGCTTTGCAGGATGAGCTATCGCCCAGGTGGGGACTGAGCATCAGGAGACACACATTAGGTCCCCTTGTGACAAGTAATGAGTCTGTATCAAGCCTATGCACTTACCCTACTGTGACTTTTTCTTATAAAGGCACCTATTACCCCCCACCCATGTTCCAATTTTTCACATTTGCTATCTGGTCACCTTACCCAGGGCTGCCAAACACATTGGCAATGCAGGAAGCTGGGAGGACCAGGTGGCTGAATGAGGCTCATCCCTTCCCCTCATGAAAGGTGATTTGTTGTGATGCAGCCCCACACGTGCAGTAGGAACTCCAAGGGTTTGCTGGGGCCAAAGTTTCTATGGAGCTTCCAAAAAAGCATCAATGAAAGTGTGTACATCCCCTTAGCATGGGCTGAAATCTGCCTTTGTTCATGCAAACACACACCTGTGTGTGCAGTGACCAGCTTTGCATGTGCATACACAGGTTAGTGGGCGCACAGAGGGGGTCCCATACATGGTGTGCGGGTATATTTAGAGGCTCCGACTATTCGTCCCTAGATGACAAAGAACCACCTGTGGCCTGGGCGGCAGGGAGAGTGTGTGGCACAGGAAGAGAAGCAGCCCTGAGGAGACGGAGGCAGGAGAGTGAATGGATAGAGAAGATGGCTTCAGACATCCACTTACACATCACTTTGTTTCCCTTGGGCCTTGTTTTGTGTGTGTGTGTGTGTTTTTTACAAACCCTCCCGAAGAGCTGAGTAACACACAACCCGCTGGCTGCTGTCTCTAGGTCCCGGTGGGCTCAGGCGCACCACACTGCTAACCACAGCCCCGAGAGCGGCGTGTAATGGCCTGAAGAGCAGCCAATAACAGCAGCGGCAGCCTGCTAATGCGAGCAGCAGCAGACACAGAGCTCTCAGTGGTCTCCTCACACCCCCGCCCTCTGTGCCAAGACTGCCTTTGCCAGAGGGTCCATTCTTCCTAGACTAGCAAACGGGACATTTTCTTTTCTTTCTGCAGTTCTCCCTCTAGGTGACATCGACTCATGAAATCTCAGGGAAACATGGAAGGGGAGATGGGGAGCCTGCTATGAAATAGGTTGAGATTCTCAGGACCCCTCCCCTGGGCATTCGCTCCCATTTCTAACACCCTCTGGGAATGACCTCTGCTTTCTGTAATTTGGTTTCCCTTGTCCCCATCTGTCTGTCCCCATCTAGTGTCTCAGAGGCAGGAATCTGACTGTTAAAGAGCCACTCCGTGGAAAAAGGACCCCACAGAAAGAGAAGGACACATTTTCAGCCGGGCTCTGATTCTGGGCACCCATTAGTTCCATACTGATTGGCCATTACCTGTGGATCTTAATTACCTGTGCAATGTTTAGATGTGATGGGGACAGATGCTTGAGAAAACTCGACAGACAGAGAGATAGAGAGAGATGTGTGGTAGAAAGTTATGTCTATGAGTTTGGGATGGTCCAGTATGCAATTCAGCCCTAACAAACACTATTAAATCCTTCAGACTGCACCATTCTATATTCTATATATACTACATATGTTTCAAGCAGATGAATGGGGCTGTTTCTTGGTCCCTCCATCCTGTGTAAAGCCAGCTGCCTGAATTGTCATGGGACTGGCCTAGGGGGGAGCCATGAAAACCTCTTAAATTGACTGAAAATAGCTTTTTTATAAATAAAAGTGTCAAGCCTTTAATAGCAAGTATCTTGGGTCCTTCCAGGGCTAAGTGGGAGCGCTGGGAAGGGAAGGTTTAAAAGCATGACATTTAACTAATGCTGTTACTGGTGCAGGACAAGAACTTTATCACTCCACTGCCTTGGGCCAGGGTGATTTGGGGAAGCAGGAATTCTCTACTTGTAGAGGAGGAGCTATTTCTCTCCTAGGTGGCTGTTTGAGGCTGTTTAAGGGGCGAGACTAAGTCTGGGGGTGATGGATTAGTGGGCAGAGCACAGGAGAGGTGGGCAGAGCTGAGAGGTGCATGAATTCGTCACGCGGCTCTGTGGTATGTCATATGGACATCTCCTCCGTATCTGAGGCAGGGAGGTACAGCGGGAGGCAGAAAGGATACAGATGTAGACACAGTACCATCTCCTAAGCACACTTGCAGCAGAAAATCTGCAACGAGGTCAAATTGTAATTAGAGGTCAATGGAGTCCTCCACCCAGTGGTTGGAGTTGCTGCCTTGGTCATGAGCACAGCCAAGCCCTTGAGGTCCACCGGAAGCAGCTTTGCCAGGTGGCTGGGACCGTAAGTGCTCTGTTGAACTCTTCAGCTAGGAGTGGCTCTTTATAGATTTGTGGTCTTGCTGATGGGCCTACTTGTGTACATTCTCCAACTTCCCTACCATAATGCTGTACCACACCTGTGATGTATAGGTGTGTGTATATCTTGTGTCTCTTTGATGTGGACAAAGCCCACGAGTGGGAACAGAGGCAGGGCTAGTGGACTATGAAGTCAGGCCAGGCCAGACGGGGTGAGGTCTGATCAATTCAGGTGATAAATGTTTTGTGCCAGATAAGGTTGAGGAGAAAGGCCATATACTGCAGTAATTCCCTCTGCTTCACAGCATTACGTCACTGCAATCTTTGATGAGGATGCATCTGGGGACTGACGAATGGCTGCAGTCTGATCTGGTTTGTTCTATTCCAGCTCTTCCTTGCCTTTGACTGCTTTGTAAAGGCTACTACGGCTATGTGCCATCTCCACACCTGTAACAAACTGTTGGGCGTATGTTACCATCCTGATGTTTTTTCCTAGTGACGTTGAACCAGCTCTCCTCTGTTTAAAGAGCCACCAACCAATAGGAGAAAAGAATCCATTGCATACCCGAACCAGACCAACAGACACAGACCCTTACAATCCATTACCAATAGCATAGGGAAGATATATGTATTGCACCTGTAGGAAATTCCTTTATCTGTCATCCTCCAGGAGTCCATAAAGATCCTGCTTTGGGGTGACAAACACAACTGCAAGAGACAGCCAAATTCTGCTCCTCTTTTTAAAGATTTGTAGTACTGGTAAAAGGAGCCAGATTAATGCCCTAGAGCAGTGTTTCCCAAACTTGGGACGCTGCTTGTGTAGGTTAAGCCCCTGGCAGGCCGGGCCAGTTTGTTTACCTGCCGTGTCTGCAGGTCCGGCTGATCGCAGCTCCCACGGGCTGCGGTTCGCTGCTCCAGGCCAATGGGAGCTGCTGGAAGTGGTGGCCAGTACGTCCCTTTCCCTGTGCTACTTCCAGCAGCTCCCATTGGCCTGGAGCAGTGAACCGTAGCCAGTGGGAGCCGCGAACACGGCAGGTAAACAAACCGGCCTGTCCCACCAGGGGCTTTCCCTACACAGGCAGCATCCCAAGTTTGGGAAACACTGCCCTCGAGTCCAAACACCTGCTGCATCTGTCTACACAACAAGAATGCCATAGGCAGTAGAGGGACGAGATTTCCAAGTCCTCCTTACCCGCAGCCAATGATCTGCCTCAATATCAACTTGAGGAACCATCTCTTCAGGTGAGAGGCAGACGGACCTCAGAGTGCACTGCCCAGGCAGACCTTGGTATCTACATTGATCTTATCAACACAAATGTGAGTTAGTTCCAATGAATATCGGTGGTGGTGGTTTGTCATACGGACCCTTGTCCACTAGGAATTGGACTGAGACCCACCAGATCATTTTGCACAGGCTACTGAGCAGCAATCAGCTGGATAACAACTTTTGGTCACTACCAGGCTGGGCCAGATGCCACAGGTGGTGTGAGAAGGGAAATGCTCTAAGTCACTTTCCTGATCCCCTGAGCCATCCAATCCCCTACAGAAATACATCTTTAATCATAAATTTTTCAGGGCGAGCACCCAGAAGCTCAGTGTCCTTGGGCATCTTGAACCGTACTCCACTGCTAGGCACATGGGATGCCAAGGGCTGACAGTGGGAGGAAACTCTCCAGTCAGCAATGGCATAAAGCAACTGAAAAGGATAAAAGTGTAGCTCACCAGCCTGGCAAAGTCACCATGTGGCCCCTGCTACAAGCGGATGCAGCAGCGCTTCTCCCAATGGGCCACACACTGGCACCTTGTGAACAGTGGCTCCCTCATTCACTTGCTGTACTGACATTCCTACTGCATCTTCCCCCCAAAAGGATCCCAAAGCACTTAGCAGACACAATGCACAGGAATCATTTCCCCTACTACTGAAAGGGAGCCATGTCTGAGATAGGATGTGGCATCTGTTTAGTGCCCCAGAAACACTATGCCACTGCTGAGAACAGGAAGTGAAGATCAAGGCTGGATCCCATTCACATTTCAGTGCTGACTCAGAGTGGAGAACGACCCCTGCTGAAGCCCTAGCACTGTAGGAGAACTCCTTGGAGGGCTCTTGCAAATGCAAAGCAAGCCCAACGCTGCCTAGCTTATGAGAGCTACCAATTTCTCTTCCCAGGATAGTATGACTGCAGCTTTTTGTCAGCTGCTGATATGAGGTCAGAATGAAGATAAATGAGAGAAAAAAACCCTCATCAAAACCCTTCTGAACTAAAGATAAAAAGCAGCTCAGCAGCAAGGAATCATTTTCAAAACTGTGGGAACTCAAATGTGGGTGTGAATATCACTTTAAGGATTTATAAAATGACGCATGGCCTCACCTGTCAGCATGCCAGAATCCGAATGCCGGTTTTAATTACACCGAATATTTTATTTTCTTATGCAGAGGCATAATCAATTATCTTATTTAAAGGCATTACGCTAATGTGTGTGTAAAATGGAGCCATTCCCTGTATTGCATTAGATTCTACTAATTATAGGAGACTGTTTGGACCTAAAATGTCAGCCTGTCATCTGGCTGGTGTGTAATTCATGATCTGCATTCATAGGCGTGCATGGAACTGACAAAAATTGCATTCATCCCCTTCTATTGGCTTGGCATCACATCCACTTGGTTTGGGGGGTGACAAATTCCCCACTTCACCTTTTCCCTAGCTGGAGTGGTATTGTTCCCCTCTCCCATCCTCCATCCCTTCCCCGAAAAAAGCCTCCTTCCGAAAGCAAAAATGATGGTTGCAAAGAGAGGAATAGAGGAGTTGTGAAGTGTTACAAGAGAGCTTTGTGTCTGTGTATCTGTAAATAGCTAATAAAGTGCCAGTGGCACTCAAGACTATGTAGCTTAGTTCCTGGGGTCATAGGACCAATAAAACATGTTGTTGTTGTGCTCTCTTTGTGTAGCTCTTATCAGGGAGGAGGCAGAGAGAGAGAGAGGAGTGAAATACACAAGGGAAGAAAAGAGAGATGAAAGAAACATCATCATGATAAAAATCCTCATATACCTTTAAAAACTCCCCCATCTGAGTTACTGCTCATAATGTCTCCCAATTATTAAAGCTGGAAGATTAAATAAAATACCATTTCTTTTTCATCATTTTGTGCATTATATTTACTGTTGGCATTTCACCCTCAGTGAAATTAGGCAGGAGAGTTTCACTGTTTCTAGTCACTGGGGCAGAAATAGAAAGTTGCAGATATTGCCATGCATCGGAGGTTTGGAAAAGCCCCACTCTGCACTACACTGTCTTCCAGCAAATTTTGGGGGTACCATTTAATGCAGACTTCTGTTATGGAAGCTTGCACCCTTTCACAATCAATATATGTGTAGTCACTAGGGAATTGTCCTATTACCTGTACTTTATAAAACTCACCCCCCAGGTCTCACCAGAGCCATCCTTTATGCATGGGTGCGAGTCTCACACAAACATGCAAGGAAGACTCTGCCTTTGGGGCTGGTTCACCATGACAGCCCCATGAAGCTGACCTGATGGTGACGCATCATCTCTGAGGCTCTCTCATGACTACATTCCAACTTAGCCAGACACACATCAGAACTGTTGTGGATTTCAAATGGGGTTAGCTCACATTAAGGAAAAGGAGGAACCCCTAATCACTGTGTAGTGATAGCAGCAGCCTGGATCATCGTGTGCCACATACTGCTAGGAAGGCCTTGAAATATTGTCATGAAAATAGACCAACCAAGGCACAAAGCCCACAGCAGGAGGAGGAAGATGGCAATGAGAAAAACACTAACGATGTTTTATTTGGTGACCAAAGAGATAGCTCAGCTGGAGTGAGCGTGCAAGTAAAATTTGCAAGTCTTTGTTAAGCTCAGGCAATCCTCTTCCTCTGAAACTAGCTGCCAAGCCATCACGTCAATCACATGCAAATCCTCTCCAACACAGAAGCAGGCATGTCACGGAAGATGCCACAACACGTTGTTGGTGGGCACTGTGATCCCTCTGCCAGCCCCTGGGGTGTGAGTGATGGCTTACAGAGGCTGCCAACCTTTTGATTTGTGTGGGCATTTGCTATAACATGGTGGAAGTTGGAGGATGCGTCACAATGTCTTTTGCCTAGCGAGCTTGCACACTCCCTCTTCACAGCACAGCTTCCATCCCGAAGGATCCCAAAGCACTTTACAAACTATCTACACTTGGGACTCTCTTCACCACTGAAATGTAGCCCCTTCCCAAGGAGGGAGAGCCACACCCAAACAACCAATTAGCAGACCCTAAAGAGTGAGAGTTTTGGCTAAGGACACCAGAGCAACCCCAGCTCTTACAGAAAGCTCCCCGTGGGATTTTTAATATCCAGAAGAACCATAAGCCAAGACCCTCGTTGTTAAAGCTGCATTTGAAGGACCTTTCAGCAGTTACTCACCACAGAAGGAAATGATATTAAAACCCCCCCAAAATGAAGCAATCTTCTGAGATTTGGATCTTATCAGAGCCTCGGTGCATTGTGTGTGTGTGTGATCTACACAGTGTGCTTAATGCAGATTTCAGTCCCTTCAGGGCAGGAACCATGCATTTCTCCCCATACTCTACTCTAATGTGCCAGTACATTGATCCTGCTCAACAAATAACACATCCTAAAACTAATAAAGATCCCCCCACACACAGCAAGTTGTTTGGAACACAATTTATCTACCTCAGTGGGTGAAGAGAAAAGCCAGGCCCAGGGCTTCCAGAGAGCTGAGATATTCCAAACTTTGCTCTTAGATTGATCACTTATTCCCTCTGGCTGCAGAGATGGTTCTGCATGTGATCTTTTTGTGGCCATTTGCCACTACAGCCATGGACCCTCAATGATCATTATCAGGATTGTGTTGTGTGTAGTGACCCTGTTTCTTTTGGACCTCATTAGGGCTCTCCTGGCAGTCATCAATTGCTGATCCAATGACTAGATACTACACTAATAGGTGCTCTATAAATATTATAGATAGATAGATTTGGTTAGATATTTCTATGGCCCTAGCTGAGTGCTTATCAGTAGAAATACTAATAACAATGTCTCTCTCTTTCTTCCCAGCCTTCAGGACACATAGATTGATTAGTTTACAGGATTTTGTTTGTCTTGTGTTTATGTGAAGAAATCATTAAGGAAGAGTTAAGTTGAAGCAATGAGGTTTGCATTTATCATTATTATTTACTGTTTGCATTGCACTAGTGCCTCGGGGTCCCCTTGTGGATCAGGATTTGGGTGCTGTGGCTATTTAGAACTCTAGCAGCACTGCAGAATTCAAGGGGAACTCAGGGACTCTGCCTGGTTTAATAATTGATGGGCATACACCCTTGCTAGTGGGAGATGCTGTGGAAGAGACAAGTCTTTCAGAGCATGTCTCTCTTGAAGCCAGCATCATCTCAGTCTTGCTTGGGTTCAGCTTTAGTCAGCAGCTCTTCCTCCAGCCGCTGATTTTGTCTGGGCATTGAGCTAGATGGGCCCTGGTGCTGTTTATGTTTAATATAAAGACGGCGTACAGCCCAGTGTCATCTGTGTATTTCTGACATATAAGCCCCTACCATCTCTCCAGCTCTACCAACAGCTTCCTATAGATATTGAATACTAAGATATTGTGGGGCCCCATAGGAGAGGGGTTTGGAGATGGAGGAACAGTTTCCCATAAGGGCCCTCTGGGTTTGGTCTGAGAGGGAGGCCCTGAACCATTTCAGGGAGTTTCCATTCACTCCGACAGTTTCTTGGAGGCAGGGCATTTGGTGTTTACCAGTCACAGGTACCACTGAGAGGCCCCATGGGAGGGGTATGGGTGATTTTCCCCTGTCACAAGTCAAGAGCAGGTCATCCACCAGAGAAACAAGTGCTGACCCTGTGCCTTGCCCTGGCCTGTCGCCGGCCTGGGAAGGATCCAGGATACTGGCAGCCAGTGGGTGCCACTGGAGCCCGTTTATTGCCATGTGTGGATTAGCTTTGCTTGGAAAAGGCAGGTCGGACGCTGGGCAGTGGCTTACGAGGGCTCTAGCATGGGGCAGTGGTTTCTCTAGTACTGCCCTGACTATTGAATGGCTTGGGGTGGAGGTAGTAGATTCCTCTTTGTCTATCTAGGGGCCAACAGGCTGTTAGTTGGGCTCCCGGGCGTTCTCTCTCTTACCAGCCAGCCAGGGCATGTGGCAGTCACAGATGATCCCTGATTGCTATCAGCGCTTCTGTGACTTGTATGAACGGACTGACTCTGTAGAAGGAAGGGACTTGCTATGTCTGGCCCTGCTCCCAGCTAGTTGAACTCAATGGCCTAAGAAGCCATCCAATGAGCAGCAAGATGGCTCAGC
Organism: Gopherus flavomarginatus; assembly: GCF_025201925.1. NCBI lineage: Eukaryota > Metazoa > Chordata > Testudines > Testudinidae > Gopherus > Gopherus flavomarginatus. Next base: position 78,169,766 of record NC_066625.1, on the reverse strand, counting down.
AGCCCAGGACACTGAAATCATGGAATTGCTGATGAAAGTCTAGGCGTGGTCCCAACCTATGCCCAGGACAATCAGTCCTAGGCTCCAGCTCCAGCTCTGGGCTCCAGCTCTGCAGATGGGAGTGGCAAAGTTAATGGGGGTTCCACTCCAGAGTAGTGGAAAGAGATGCTGCTGAAAAGGAAAGCATTTCATTATTGCAGCCCCATCTAGATAGATAGATAGATAGATAGATAGATAATGGCCATACTGGGTCAGACCAGTGGTCCACCTAGCACAGTATCCTGTCTTCTAACAGTGGTCAATGCCAGATGCTTCAGAGGGAATGAGCAGAACAGGGCAAATAGCAAGTGATCCATCCACTGTTGTCCAGTCCCAGCTTCTGTAAATCAGAGGTTTAAGAACAACCATATCATGGGGTTGCATCCCTGACCATCTTGGCTAATAATAGCCATTGATGGACCTATCCTCCATGAACTTATCTAATTATTTTTTTAATCCAGTTATACTTTTGGCCTTCACAACATCCCCTAGCAACAAGTTCTACAGGTTGTCTGTGCATTGTGTGAAGAAGTACTTCCTTTTGTTTGTTTTAAAGCTACTGGCTATTAATTTCATTGGGTGACCGCTGGTTCTTGTGTTATGTGAAGGGGTAAATAACACTTCCCTATTCACTGTCTCCACACCACTCATGATTTTATAGACTTCTATCAGATCCCTCCTCAGTTGTCTCTTTTGTAAGATGAACAGTCTCAGTCTTTTTAACCTTGCCTCATATGGAAGCTGTTCCATACCTCTATAATCATTTTTGTTGCCCTTCTCTGTACTTTTCCAATTCTAATGCATCTTTTTTGAGTTGGGATGACCGGAATTGCACACAGTATTCAAGGTGTGGGCATACCATGGAGTTATATAGTGATATTATAGTATTTTCTCTCTTATTATCTACCACTTTCTTAATGGTTCCTAACATTCTGTTATCTTTTTTGACTGTCACTGCACATTGAGCAGTTGTTTTCAGAGAACTATTCACAGTGACTCCAAGGTCTCTTTCTTGAGAGAGAACAGCTAATTTAGACCCCATTATTTTCTATGCATAGTTAGGATTATGTTTTCCAATGTGCATTACTTTGCATTTATCCACATTGGATTTCATCTGCCATTTTGCTGCCCGGTAATGCAGTGTTATGAGATACCGTTGTAACTCTTCACAGTCTGCTTTGGACTTAATTATCTTCAGTAATTATGTACGATCGGCAAACTTTGCCACCTCACTGATTACTCCTTTTTCCAGATCATTTATGAATATGTTGAACAGGACTGGTCCCAGTACAGATCCTTGGGGGACCTCGCTATTTACCTCTCTCCACCGTGAAAACTGACCATTTATTCCTATCCTTTGTTTCCTATCTTTTAGCCAGTTACTGATCCATGAGAGGACCTTCCCTCTTATTCCATGACTGCATACTTTGCTTCAGAGCTTTTGATGTCAGGCCTTGTCAGAGGCTTTCTGTAAGTCCAAGTACACTATATCCACTGGATCACCCATGTCCACATATTTGTTGACCTTCCCCCTCAAAGAATTCTAATAGATTGATGAGGAATGCTTTCCCTTTACAAAAGCAGTGTTGGCTCTTCCCCAACGTATTGTGTTCGTTCATGATTCTGTTCTTTACTATAGTTTCACCAGATTGCCTGGTACTGAGGTTAGGCTTACTGGCCTGTAATTGCTGGGAATGCCTCTGGAGCCTTTTGTTAAAAAATTGGTGTTACATTAGCTATTTGCCAGTTACTCGATAAAGAGGCTGATTTAAGCAATTTGGTTGCATACCACAGTTAGTAATTCTGCAATTTCATATTTGAGTTCCTTCAGAACTCTTGGGTGAATGCCATGTGGTCCTAATAACTTATTATTGTTTAATTTACCAGTTTATTCCAAAACCTCCTCTACTCACACCTCAATATGGGACAGTTCCTCAGATCTGTCACCTAAAAAGAATGACTTAGGTGTGGAAATCTCCCTCACATCCTCTGCAGTGATTACTGATGCAAATATTTCATTTAGCTTCGTCACAATGGCCTTGTCTTCCTTGAGTGCTCCTTTAGCATCTCAATCGTCCAGCGGCCACACTGATAGTTTGGCAGACTCCCTGCTTCTCATGTACTTTAAAAAAATTGCTGTTAGTTTTTGCGTCTTTTGCTAGCTGCTCTTCAAATTCTTTTTTGGCCTCCCTAATTCTACTTTTACACTTGCTAGAGTTTATGATCCTTTCTAGTTTCCTAAGTAGGATCTGACACTAACCACATCTTTTTCTCTTCGGTTTAGCCATGGTGGCATTTTTTTGGTTCTCTTACTGTTTTTGTTTGTTTGTTTGTTTGTTTGTTTGTTTGTTTGTTTGTTTGTTTGTTTGTTTGTTTGGGGTAGACATAGAGTTTGAGCCTCTATTATGGTGTTTTTAAAAAGTTTCCATGCAGCCTGCAGACATTTCACTCTGATGACTGTTCATTGTAATATATCTATTTAACTAGCCTTCTCATTCATGTGTAGTTCCCATTTTGGAGGTTAAATGCTACTGTGGTACATAGATAGTCAGAGAGAAAGCAATCCAGCCAGTCTTTTCTGCATGCTATAAGGCAAGGCAGCTTTTCATCTCTGTAGCTTTATCTTTTCTCAGCCACCACCTACCTTCCAATTCCCTTTATTACCAGTGCTGCTCCCCAGGTACACTGGGCTTGCTTGGGCACACCGGTGCCATAATAGAAGCCTCCGAAAGCTACCCAGGATCCACACAATTCCATTAAGAGGCTTATTAAAATTTGATGCTCCAATTTAACACCTATTAGCACGCGGTGCCCTTTAGCCGTGCGGGAGAACTGGTAAATGGAAGCCCCAGTTCCCAGCAGAACTCTAAATGGCTGGGTTTAACTTTACGGCACCAATTAGATGGATGCTAAAACAATATCAGTGCTACAGATTTATTAATGCCTGTCTGCTCCCCAAACCACTGCCCTGAAATGTTACAAGGAGGCACAGCAAGAGTTGCTGTCGGCCATATGCTGGGTCAGCATCAGGCACAGCCCCAGCCTCTCTGAATTACAGGTGGGCAAGCCAGTACTCCCAGGGCCTTTCTTTGTGTGTTTGCACTATGTGGAAAGGTCCAGGGCTAGGGATTTAGTGAGCAACGGCCAGCGGCTTGGTGGGTGCAACCCGAGAGAGCAGAGGAATCAATTAAAACTGGAGTTTCTTTGGGCACTTTTTGTAATTGTCATTCTTCCATAGCTAGCCTGGACATGGAGGTGGATGGGCTGTGTGCACTGGACTTTTCTCCTCCCTCCCACTCTGGCAGCTTCCCTGGGATCCCTTAACAACAAGATAGCTTCCCTGTCAGGTCTGGGTTCCCAAGTGAGGCGGTGCAACCAACAGGGGGTCACGACCACTGTGCCCTTCTCATACTGCTAAATGGGAGGGAGACCCCAGCGAGGAGAGAAGTGAAGGGTGGGCAGGGGATGTCAGTGTAAAAAAGGGTGAAAACAGCTGCCCTGAGAACTTTAGTGCTCAGTCGCCACCCTAATCCATCTTCTCGCGTTCTCCTTTCCTCTCCTTCTTCATTCCCTCAGTCTCCACCTGCCTTGCCTGCTTTCGGTGTTGCTGTCGCCCTGGCTGGAACAGAAGATCTCTGTGTGGACATGGAGCAGGTACGTCCCCAGGGCTGTTCTGTGTGTACAGCTGAGCTGTCAGACTTTTCAAAGTTCCACAGTGAGACCACAGGAAAGGTCCCTTAGATGCTCAGATCTGACCTTTGATATCAGCGTCATGAGGTATATTAACGATCCCCTTAGTAGAGATGGGCGTGAAGTGGAACCCGAGATCTGAACATTCTACCTGCCTGGGTCTCCCGTCAGGCTGTCTGAGCACCTGACAGTCATTAATGTAGCTAGCCTTCCAATGTCATTTTCCAGATAGGGGACTGAGGCACAGAGAGACTCACCCAAAGTCACACTGTGAGTCCGTGGCAGAGCAGGGACTTGATCATGTAGCCAAAGCCCTCAGCTAGTGCCTAACCACTGGGCCATCCTTCCTTTCTTCTGTAATTGGGGAAATGCTGATCTGACTTCATAGCGTGGGCCCATCCCTGCTCCTCAAAGGAAATGAGCAGGCAAACAAACAGGCACTTATACTGGCCACATCTCCTGGAATTCCAGTCATCTAGAAAGAAATACTCTTGGAGTCAAACACACTCGTGTTGATTCTTACCTGATGTACATTGGCCAGGCCTGTTCTTTGGGCAAAGAGTTCTGCAAATAACCTGATCTCCCTGTGTTCTGCGTGCTACTTTGTGCTATTAACATACTCGTAGCAAACACGTGGAACTGCTGAGGTATTTAGCAAAAACTCTGCTGCCTGCAGCTGCCAGAAGCCCAGCTGTTAGGAACAGTGCTTATTTATCACCTCTTTCTTAACATGCTGTATACGACAGGAATAAAAACGATGTAATCAATGTGACGAAACTGGCCAGGGTTTGGTTATTATTCTCATTTGTTCTCTGCCATGCAGGACAAAATATAAACTGCTTCAAACTACTCACAATCTACCCAGCTGGCCACAAGGCTTGTGTCATTATTGGGATCACTATTTCCGTACTATTTCACAAAATGTGGAGGGAGATAACGAGCTATTTGCAAGGAGACAAATCCTCTTTCTGTACAGTCAGGCTTTCTGTGCAAGTGCAGTAATATGTGCACAAAGGGTTCTGAGCGCCCCTTAGTGGTCAAGCGACTTATAATTCTCCTTAGTGCAGGAAAGGCCTGTTACCCAACCCGGGATCTTCAATAGCCAGCTGGGTCTGTCTGTGTGTGGAGAGGAGAACAAAGCATGGTGCTGTTAGGAGGAATCCCACTGCGGGGGATAGCTCGGTGGTTTGAGCATTGGCCTGCTAAACCCAAGGCTGTAAGCTCAATCCTTGAGGGCACCGTTTAGGGACATGGGGCAAAAATCTATCTGGCAATTGGTCCTGCTTTGAGCAGGGGGTTGGACTAGATGACCTCCCAAGGTCCCTTCCAACCCTGATATTCTATGATTCTATGAACAATATATGAAGTCACAGCCCTTTCTCCTCCATCTCCACATACTACCTCTTCATCCAGTCAGCCACACTAATGGCTGTTGCAGATCTCTACCATCACCATGTTGTAACTGGAACTAATTCACTCATCCAAAGCCGTATGGAGCAATAAAATCAGTGCCAGCAGCTATGAGCTCATGGGAGACCCTACAATAACAAACTGGTACACATCAGTCAGTGAGCGGGAGAAACTCTATAATAACAAACATGGGTCTGCTCAAGTCTGCATTGAGGGCAACCCAGCAATAGCCATGGTGCACCAGTGTGTCCTTCTGAGCACTTATGAGGGGCCCTGCAATAACAAGCCAGACTGAACAGTCTATTTTGACAGTAACCAAACAATGTGGGTTTGGTCACAGAAGGTTTCAGGAGGGAAACAGATTTCAGTTTCAAGCATCCACTTGCATATCTGATAACTAGCTATCTTAGTGATCCCAGCTCCACCTGTGACTAGCTGCAGGCGCAGGATTGTGCCTGCAAGGATCGGGGCCAATCGAAAGCTGTGATGAGAGGCAGGTGTTGGAAACAGCAAGGAGTTTAAATAACACATTTCAGAGTGATGTGAAACCCTTGCCTGTTTTTGCTTAATGCCTGAGTGAGCCAGCATTAGTTCCAGCTGCCTGGTTCCTTGCTAGGTGGGGAGGGGATTATATTGCTCATACTATTAGAATATGAAGCCTGCCACGAGTCTTGGGTTAGAATCTACCGAGAAGAAAGTGACCAAAAGATGTTCCTATCTGAAGGCCGCTTGGTAGCTGATGCTAAATAAAATCCATATCCTAAGTAGGTACCATCCTCATCTCCCTCCATTCTGTCCATTTCAGGGGGAAGGCCTCACCCTGGTCCCATTTAGCCTCTTATTCCTAGGACTCCAGTGACCATGCAAGCCGTGCAGAGTCTCCTAGTCCCTCCCTCCACCAGCTGATGCCTCCTGTCCAGGGGTGGCTCTAGGTATTTTGCCACCTCAAGAACGGCAGGCTGACTGCCTTCGGCAGCTTGCCTGCGGGAGGTCCCCGGTCCCTCGGATTCGGTGGCACGCCTGCAGGAGGTCCGCTGAAGCCACAGGACCAGCGGACCCTCCGCAGGCATGCCGTCAAAGGCAACCTGCCTGTGACCCTCGCGGCGACCGGCAGAGCGTCCCCAGTGGCTTGCCGCCCCAGGCACGCACTTGGTGTGCTGGTGCCTTGAGCCGCCCCTGCTCCTGTTCCCTTGCTGCACTCATCATCCACTGATCTTTGTCCCAGTGCAGGAATGCTCCCTGCCTTTGGCAGCTTCCACATTGGCGCCACCCATGGACATCACAGCCTATCACAGGAAGGGATAGGAGTGGATTGGGGGGTTGCCTGGTTCACTGGCTGGTGCCAGTTGGCCCAGGAACCAGCTGCTGTTTGTTTATCATTTGCTCTAACGCTCAGTCTGAGTCACTGCAAAAATGGTGCTGGCAGCAGCTAGACCCAAGAGTCTCCTCTGGCCAAGGTGTGCAGGGAAGGAGGCCGTTTTCACGCCCAGTCTGGAGATGTTTAAAAAGCCTGTCTGGTGCATGGGGTTTATCAGCCTCCTTAGCCTAATAAAGCCATTTTGGTGCATCTCACATCATTCTAATTACTTGTCATAATAATGAGAGACAGCTCCTTGCATGCGCCGCTCCCCAGCCTGTTGTGGGCCAGAAATGCCCTGCAGAATGAAGCAAAGTTAAATACAGCAGTTCAGTTACTCATTTGCTTGTTTCCTGCACACACAACCACACATGCACACACAACTGACCCGCAATTTCATATGCACACATACACACATCTGTTGTGCATAACAAATGCACTCCACACCTTTGCAGGGGAACCCCGCCACTTCACACTCCTGACTAGAAACCTACAACTCTATATTTGCACACACACCACATTACTACGCACACACCAAACCCCCACACCCTTGCATAGAAACTGCTCTACACACACACACACACACACACACACACACACACACACACATACACGCCAGGATCTCCACACTCCTGTCCAGAACCCCTCAACTTCCATCAGTTCCCAAACACACATTGATTATAAATATCAAAACTCATCAGTGCTGACATGCACCTCCCCAGAAATAAACACACATGCAAACACAACTGCACACACTGCCATGCACCACAGGCATCTCCTGCTCCTTCCATGTGCACTGTCCTCCCCACACCTGCATTCACATACTCCCAGTGTCCCATCCAGTCATATAATTCTGCCTTAGTGCTTGAAATAGCCTGCCTGCCAACAGGATAGGTGGCTATGCCATGCGGACATTGTGAGAGGAGCCTCGTGGGGGGAAATGGAGGCAGTTGGAGGATGAGGCTTTCCAGGGAGATGGGCAGACATGTTTCGGTAACTGACACATCGTTTCACCCAAATCTCACTGGTTCTTTGAGCTCCACACACTGGAGGTGATTTCCCCCTCGTCCCCATTATTCCCCATGTCCCTGGGACTCTGCATTTTCCGGCTCCAGACCCAATGTCTGACTATCCCAGGAAAGGCCCTTTGCCCTTTGGATCATACCTCCCACTGAGCCCCAGGGCAGCCTTTGGTTTTTTCACTTTACAGCCTGCCTATGCCTGTAAATCTGACAGTTGGGCATCCATGCGCTACCGACCATGGCCACCAAACCTGAGGCTGAGACCCTTTCAAGATGGAAGGCCTGCGCCTCCAGTAGGGTTGTCAGCTGTCTAATCCCACAAACCCAAACACCCTTGCCCCGCCCCTTTTCCAAGGCCCCGCCCTGCTCCCTCCCACCCTCCCCGTCACTTGCTCTTCCCCACCCTCACTCACTTTCACCGGGTTGGGGTGCGGGGTGGGGTACAGGAGGAGGTGTGGACTCTGGGATGGGGCTGAGGGGTTCGGAGTGTGAGAGGGGGCTCCAGGCTGAGCCTGGGGAAGAAGGTTGGGGTGCAGAGGAGCTGCAGGCTCTGGGCTGGGGCTGAGGGGTTCAAAGTCTGGGAAGGGGCTCCAGGCTGAGCCTGGGGCAGAGGGTTGGGTTGCAGGAGGGAGTGCGAGGTGCAGGCTCTGGCAGGGATTTTGGGTGCAGAAGGGGGCTGGGTAGGGGGTTGGGTGCAGGAGGGGCATAGGGTGCAGGCTCTGGCCAGGAGACGCTTACATTGGGTGGCTCCCAGGTGGTGGCACAGCAGGGCTAAGGCAGGCCCCCTGCCTGCCCTGGTCCCACACTGCTCCCAGAAGCAGCCAGCATGTCCCTGCGGCCACTGGGAAGAGGGGGAACTCTGCTCCTCTCCCCCCTGAAGTTCCCATTGGCTGCAGTTCCTGGGTAATGGGAGCTGCAGAGTTGGTGCTCGGGAGAGGGGGTGGTATGCCGGTGGCACATAAAGACCCCCTGTTCCCCTACAAGGGCAGCAGGGACGTGCCAGTTGCTTCTGGGAGCAGCGCGGAGCCAGGGCCAGCAGGGAGCCTGCCTTAGCCCCGCTGCGCCACCGGACTTTTAGCAGCCTAAAATCTCCCAGTTTGACTTCAGTAGCCTCTGGGGAAATAGGTCCTGATTCCGGGAGACTCCTGGTGAAACTGGGAGGGTTGGCAACCCTAGCCTCCAGCCTGAGTGGAAAGAGAAGGAGACAGAAATTGCCAGGCAGCTCATTGCTTGGCTTGGAGGTTGGGACATTCTGAGAAACTTGTGGCCTTTAGGTACTTGTCTGAATCCAACCCTGGAGTCCTTTATCATTACCCTGTCACTGTACCTTGTCTTTCACCCACTGTCGAATCCCCCATGTCCTGTTGCGACAGAGGCTTGATTTTCCTGGACCAGAGCTCCCTGATAACCAGTATGGGGCTGGATGCAATGAACTCTAGATCCTGGCAGCCTTGGACTCCTGGTGCTGCCAAGGTCCCATGGAAGAGGAGCCTTCCCAAGTTCCACACCCATCTGCTAGAGTGTGTGATCTAAAACGTTCCCACATTATACGCTCACTGAGTGCCGTACTCGCTGTTCCTCTCCCTTTCCTCTGATGTTGGCCGTCGATCCAGTCATGCTCGGAGCTGTCGGAGCAGCTCTGAGACCGGATGAAACAGTCACTTCAAAACATCTTGAGCTGGAGCCTTCCAAGTTTGTTTTCATGGAGTGTTTTAATGGCACAACTCTGAGCTTATTACCTCACTTTATGGCAATTTACAGCAGTCAGCTAATGAAGGCGATAAAATGAGGTCATGGGCAGTAATATGCTGTAAAGCAGAAGAGGAAGACGGAGTGAAGCCTGAGACTTTTGGACTGTCAAGGGGGTAACCTGGATTGGGCTAGTGGGGGTCAGTCCCATCCAGTTAGGGAGGCAGAGAGGCCTTCTTTAGAATGGGATAATATGTGCAAAACATTTGCTGTCATGGGCAGCTGGAAGCTGCTGAAACACCAGCTTTGCCACCATGCTTGGCATTAGTAGATATGGGTGTGTATTTATTGTAACATCATTGCGGGCGGCTGAGAATTTACTGAACTGGGTACATGCATGTGGCTGTCATATGTGTTTCTATAGGAACGAGAATCCTGCAGCGCTGGCTGGGCTTGCTTGGGGCTCTGTTTTCAGAGCTCATTTTAAGCATGAAATGAGAGGTAATGAGGATAATCATTATTAATGTTTATTTATCACTCAGTGTGCTAAGCACTGAACAGAAACCTGAGCTGTCCCAGTGGGGGATGCTGTAGGAGTCCTGAAGGTAGATGTAAAGCTGCAGCCCCTGCTCCAGAAAGGTTATAAGTTCAATTCACACATGGTACAATGAATGGGGATAATAACAGGCAGAAGACAGAACAAGGTGACAATGATAGAATGCTACAGCTGCTCACATGGGTCCAGGCCCATCTTCCCTGAAGTAAATGGGAGTCTGTCTGAGATCAATGGGACTCTTTGCCCTGGGCCCAGGGGAACATACACATCAAGGTGGGCTGGCTGATTTTATTTTTAAATGTACAATTCACTCCATGTAGGCAAGGCAGGAGGAGAGTGTCTTTAGGAAAGGCTGGTCTGAGGAGAGAGCAATGGGTCAGGAAAGATGCTTGGGGCAAGCATTGCATGCCTGGGGTCAGTATGCATGGCAGAGGGCACAGGGGTGGGAAAGACAAGTTGGGAGAAAGGAAACAGAGGAGTCAAGATGGGCATAGAAAGGGAATCCTCATCAGACGTCCAACTGAAATACCTAGAGTGATTGAATAGGCCTTCCTTATGTATGCAAGTTGGTTTCTTCTTAGTTAGCTAGTCGAGGGATTTTTGCACTGATGTAGCTTCACTAGTGCAAGTTCCGCATGTAGAGACGTGCTGGACCAATGCAAAAAGTGACTTTCACCAATGCAGCTCACTTCATCATGATATGTACGTCCCTTGCAGGCCTGGTCCCACTCCCAGAAAACACCCCTTGATTTCAGTGAGATGGGAGCAAGGCAGGCTGCACAGAAACAGGTCATCTTTTGCAGCAGAGCAGCATGTCTGTGCTAGGGGCTAGCAAGACAGTTACATCGGTGCAAAAAGTCCCCCGTGGAGGCAAGCCCTCAGCCTGCTGGCAGACTTCCCATCAAGTTCTGGGAGAGGATTTTGTTCTTGTAGTTGCATCCTGGTCCCCATTCCCTGCTCATTAACCAGTATGTCCCCATCCAAATTGTGCCGTCATTTACTGTGTGAACAGCTCCTTTTCCCTCTTCAGTCAGTCAAACAAACAAACATACAAAGCCTTCGTAACCAAGAAGAAAATTAGTAGCAGGTGAAAGCTGATTTTTAATGAGACCAAACTGTTTTCTAATGTAGCAGAGAAACATTTTTCTCCACCTCTCCTTGAAGTTGTTGGTTGCGGCTAAGTTTGGCAGCATGGGGTAGCACAGGGAGTTCTCACGCTATAGATGGTGGGGTCTGTATCTGGAGAGAGATACTGTCCCGTGGACTCCTCTCTGTCTACTCCCAATCCCAGGGAGCCCAACTCATCTCCCACTGGAGATCCCATAACATCCTTGGGACAACTGCAGCAGTTGCTTGTGTGATGAAGTATCTTTGGGGACATATTTTTAGGTAATTCGAGTTAGCTAAATGCTTTTTTCTTTTAGGATAAAAGTTAATCAAACTGTGGTTAGCTCTATGTGTGGAGCTAGAGTTGTGATTCCCAGCTCGGGTAGACATTCTCGCGCTAGCCCTCACCTAGCTAAAGTGCTAGAGACAGTAGTGTAGCGGCGGCAGCACGAGCAGCGGCGAGAGGTGGCACGGGCTACCTGCCCCATGTATGTACCTGTGGGGCCCAGGCGGGTTTGCACTCAGGGCAGTAGTATCCTGTGCCACTGCTGCCTGCGCTACCCATGGCTATGCTATTTTTAGTGCACTCGCTCAATGAGAACTAACGCGAGTATGTCTGTGCAAGCTAGGAATCATCCCCCCAGCTCCAAGTGTAGACATAGTGTATGTCTATGATGGCTTCTCTTTTCATCTCTTCTGCCTCTCTGTTCTCTTCCCTGTAGCTGGAAACTAAGGGAAGAACCAGCAGTATGTGTCTAGCTTCCTATCTTCAAATGACCAGGACAAGCCCCATGAGATTAATTTGGGAACATTTTAATCTAATGGGTTAAGCAGAGAGCTGCCACTAAGAGCCAGGCACTTCAGAGTGCCGATCCCAGCTCTGTCCCAGACTTGCTGGGTGGCCTAGGGCAAGTCACTTTACTTCTCTGGCCCTCATTTTCCTCAGACAAGGGGGGAAATACCTCTAACCCACGTAGGGGTGGTGAAGTTTAATTCATTATGTTTATGAGGGCTGGGCAAAATTTCACACATTTTTCTCACCAATCCATTTTATATCATTTTTTAATCTTCAAAATGCCACGAAAAGAGAGAGCGAGAGAGAGAGAGACTCTTGGCATGTGAAATCACCACGTTTCACACAGAACTACCTCAGCGGCCATCTTGTCTCTGCTACTGTTATGGCAGGGTTGGGTGGGGAGTTTCGAAGAGAGCGGGGCCAGCTCGCGGGCCCTTAAGCGGCTGCAAAGGTATAAATAACGGGACTTATTTGTTTAACAGAAGAGCACCATATTCTGGGCAATCTTGGCTTGTGAAGAGAAAAATCTACAATTTTGGCTTAAGGAAAAGAGAAAGCAACACTTAACCCACCACAAATATTTATAACATACAGAGGAATGCAGGAATGGCTAGACTGGATTGGACTCAAGGTCCATCCCATCCCGTAGCCTGGATCTGACAGCGGTCAGTACAAGAAGCTTCAGAGGAAGGTGTGAGAACCCCGCTGTAGGCTGATGTGGGATGACCTGCTCTCAACCCAGGACTCATCCTGATCTTTGAATGTTAAAATTTGGCTTAAACCTCGAAGCACAAGATTTAAATCACGCACCAGGGCAGAGAGAGCAGGCAAGCCCAATCACTCCTATGTCCTGCTGACATTAATAAGCCAAAATGGCTTCTGCTAGCAATTTTGGCCACGAGGGGTGCACTCAGCCAATCAGGGAGCCCCACCCACCAGCACATAACTTACATGCCCAGCCCCAACGAAACCCACCTCAGCAGTCACAAAAGTGAAGTGACCGTTTGCCACCCCCTCTTGCGGGCGCCACAGCAGGAGAGGACAGTCCCTGCAATTGTGCTGGGCAATGTCTATGTTTTCATTATGGGGCTCCAGTTTCACAGGAAGTTTGGCAAACGTGAACTCAGGTTAACTTGGAGAAGAAATGGTTTCACTAAGGCTCTTTCCCCCAGCTGTCATGTGTTAAAGGCATTACAAATATCAAGTGCTAAGTAACGTAACTAGTAAAATAGCTAAACAATAATACACCAGTGGCCACCCTCTTCAGCCTGAGGAAAGTGTATTCTCTCCAAAAGGCCAAAATTGCCACCTTGGGGAGGTTCTTTGGCCTGTTCTGCTTCCTTTCCATCACTCAGGCAGTGTCAAGGAGCAGAAACCACCTCCAATTCCCCTGCTGGGGATTCCCCTGGTATGGGGTGATCCCCACTGGGCATGCAGCTAGCTCCAATGCTTCCCTACCCACAGATCCTGGTGTACAGGATGTAGCCTGCGGCTGGAGCACATTGCGCTTGGTCTATCTCCAGCTGGTATATGGGTCAATAGGAATCTGTTGCAAGTTAGGACACCTGTTCTAAAGTGGGATGGGACAGGCTGGAATGAGTAGTTGTGGGGTGGAGGGGAGTTATTCTTTTCTAGGTGCCGCCCTAAGTCGAGCTCCTCTCCTGCTCTCCCTGGAGTTCCCACAGGCTGGGTGGGAAGCAGGCAGTGGAGCAATTAGAGCTGTTGACTCGATCCTCTCCTGAGATGCAGCAGGCAGCTAACTGAGGTGCTGCAGAGCAGCTGCAGCAAGCATGGAACAGCAGCTGCTCATGGCACTCCTGGCTGCCCAGGGGGCTGCCAGAGAAGCAGAGGCAGACAGCTGGAAAAATGGCATCCCTTACCACTTCCCCATAGTGACATGCCTCAGTCAAACCCTGCCCTTTGAACAGCCCAGAGCCTGGTTCAGGGCTATGGTTTTCAATTCATCATCAAATGCAGATTTTCTCCTTAACCCAGCCACCCTCTAGGGCCGCAGTGCAGAGCCTTGAGGGCTGTTGGTTGAACACCACTGCTCTGAAATATTCACTCAGCTTGGTACCTTATTCAGAGCTTATATCCCCTGCTGGTGGGGTAAAAACCCCTTTGCTCTTATATTTCTTAATACAGTCAAGGAAAACATATGAGATCATTGGGTTTTATTCAGTCAAATTTGGCAGCCTCCTCATATTTACTTGGACTGAGAGGGAAATTGAATTTGGGTTTCTCACTTCCTAAGTTATTTGTTATTGGAATAAGTGCGTGGTAATGGATTAGACAGAGGGAAGATGCTTCTCTTTCAGCCCTGTGTGCGAGGTGGGATTTGCATTGTTCTATATTGGGCCGGATTGGTGTGTTTTTCCACTGCTGATGACTTCATTTGCTCTGCTTCTATGTGATGTTTGTCCTATGCCACAGCTGGCTGGGGGAGTTTTGTGGGGGACTTCTCTAATGCTCACATTTTAATGTAGAGGAAATTTAAATAACAGTGAAATCATTTTCTCAACCCTTCCCTCCACCCCCAGCCAGTTCCCATTCCTCGGCCATCTGATTTGTTGGGTATGGAGCGCATGTTAGAGGCTTTTCAGCCATTCATGCAGCAATTCCCTGAACGGGGTGATCGTTCAGCTACATTTAGCAGATCAGTTTGCACCCTAGCTATGGTGAAAGGGGGCATGTGAAGTACCTATATGGCCATGCCCCCCAGACCCACTGACTTATTTTCTTCTATTGGGCAGCAGTACATTTCATACTCTTGAGCATCACCTGTTGAAAAGTGTGTGTGCGCATGCCTGGGAGCATTCTTTAGAAATGCTAGCCTGGAAGGGTTAACAGGCATCGTTTGTAGGTTGGCAGGACACCAGCCTGCAATTTTTTGCAGTAACATTTACAGTTTGTGCCCGAGCCCGGCATCTTGTCAGGCTGCCAAGTCCCTCTGATATATAACACTTTCAGATTCAGGACGCGAGGTCCCTGACAGCACTGCTGTGCTTAACCGATAAATAAAGGATGAATTACAGTTTACGTAGGGAAAAGATCATGGTGCTGGTGGCACATGGGAGGAAAGATCCTCATATAAGGACCATTGTCATCACTTGCTATGTTAAGTCTAATTTAGCAAGTAAACTCCTTTGGCCTTGGCCCTGTCATTTTGTTTGTCTGTTAAGCATCATGCACACCTCGGATGCCCTCTATATGAAGAATTCCTTGGGGGATTGATTTGCAGCACTTCTGAGCACCCACAACACCACATGGAGCTGCAGGGGGCTCTGCTTTGTGCAAAATCAGGCCCAGTGGCAAGGGTGGGACTATTACATGGCCAGGGGCCCAAATAAAGATCAGGCACTCCATGGTGCTAGGTGCTGTACGAATACAGTCCTGCACTGAGCCAAGGTGTGGAGTAGCTGGCACCCAATGGGGCTTTTCCATCTCTCATTTCTGTGAATCTTGACTCCCCAGCAAAGCTACAACCTTGCATTGTCTGACTCTCCTTCTGCCCTGTGATGTTGTGTCCCTCCATTGGGAGGAAGAGGTGTGTGTCTGTGTCACACATTTTAGAGGTGCTGTTCACACACCCCACCTCTGGATCCACCCCTATTTGAGCCTTGGCAGGTGGAGAGGTCTGAGGCAGATGCCCCATGAGCTCTGCCATGCAGGTGAATGAGGTAGGAGTTCAGGTTCTCATCACCACTCATTCCATAGATCTGAATATATTTAAATCCTCTCTTCCCCAGGGCTCCTGTCACTGAGCTGGAGAGAGCATGACACAGATACAGCACTGAGCCAGCTGCAAAACACCGCAGTTCCAAAATAAATACAGCCTGCGTGATCAACATTGGAGCAAAGAGGAGCAGAGCCCAGGCTCCAACTGGCTCAGAATGAAGGAAGCTTTCCCCTTCAGATCCACAGGTGGAGATGCTGCTGCTGCTGCAGACCAGGAGAAAGGAACCCCCTACCTCAGGGGTCAGCAACCTTTCAGAAGTGCTGTCCCGAGTCTTCATTTATTCACTCTAATATAAGGTTCTGCGTGCCAGTAATACATTTTTATGTTTTCAGAAGGTCTCTTTCTATAAGTCTATAATATAGAACTAAACTATTGTTATATGTAAAGTAAACAAGCATTTTAAAATGTTTTAAAAGCTTCATTTAAAATTAAATTAAAATGCAGAGCCCCCCAGACCAGTGGCCAGGACTCGGGCAGTGTGAGTGCCACTGAAAATTAGCTCATATGCTACCTTCGGCACCCATGCCATAGGTTGCCTACCCCTGCCCTACCTGATGGAGGCGCTGCCTTAGGGGTGGAGATAACAGCCTTGCCCTGCATCACAGGGGTGTTGTGAGGATACATGCATGATTGTGAGGTGCTCGCAGTAATGGGAGCCTAATGATTCCCTAGAATCAAATGACAAGGACCCTCAGTCATGGGAAGACATCCCCAAAGGGGGCACTGGGCAGCCCAATGGGAGATGTTGCTGGAAGGGCCCTGGGCAAGGCACTGCTAAACAAGATCTTCCTCATCTCTTTATGAGTGTTATGATGTGTAACAGCAAGCACCGAGGCGGTATTGTTCTAGGCTCTGTGCAAACACATGGGAAGACACAGTCCCTGCCCTAAAGATCTTCTGAGTTGACTGGAAAGAAGATGCAGCAAAGAGTGTAACACACACCAGGAGGGAAGGGGGTTCTGACGAGGTCACACACCGAGGTGCCCAGCCTTGTAGATCCCCGTCACTGGGAAGTATTTAATCAAATCACCTCTTCCTGACTGCCCTGATCTCTTGGAGATGTCACAAGGGGAGTATCGAGGAGGGGTCTGAAGGGGCAGAGGCTGGTGACGTGCAGAGCAGTCCAGGGAAGATGTTCCATATGCAATGGGCAGGGCGGAAGAGGATGCAAAGACATTCATGTGAGACGCTGACAAACGGGGCAGTGAGACAGGCTTTGCTGGCGGAGCACAGGACACAGGGATGAGGGAAAGGAAAGGAAAAATGCAGAGGGGCAGACACATGAAGGGCCTTGAAGGTGAGAACCAGAAGCCTGATGCTGAAGCGATAGTCAACAGTGGGGGCCCAGTGGCAAGATTCAAAGAGGGGAGACATGGCTAGAGCAACAAGCCGGGGGGACAATCGTAGCAGCTGCATTTGGAATGCTCCTCTCTCCATGTTTGCAAATGCCTGTGACCTCGGCCAACACCTCCAGCTCTCTGCACAGCTCCCTAAAGATGGTGGGCATTTGACTGTGGTGCTGAAGGAACCCACTTGGTGCTTGGAACCAGAGGCTGAGCTGCAGGGAACTGGCACAGAGAGGCAGAGAGAGAGGTGAGTGTGTGTGGAAGCGATGGACAAACCACTGCATGGCACCTCTGCTCCTGGACAGGCCCAAACATTGCACTGGCCTGCGACCGGGAAGCCAGAGAAACCTCCCCAAAAGGTATGAGCTGCCCTCCAAGGGCTGGGGTGCTGCTGAGTGGGTGGGAGGTGAAAAGAGATGAGAGACTGAGCTGCCTGAGTGCAGAGCAAGGCAGCAGCAATGTGTGTTCTGCACTAGCTCTTCAGCAGCATCCCCCATCACAGCTGCTGCCCTAGCTGGGCCAGAGGTGAGGGGCCATGCAATATTGATAAGGGCTCTTCAATTAGCCACCACTCTCTGCAGGAAGTTACAGATGCTTCTGCTAATAACCCAGGGAGGAGGCCTGGCCTACAGAGTGCTGGGGAGAGGGAAGAGCAGTTAGGAGACTGAGTGCTTCCTGCTACAAAGGCTGGGGCAGGGTCTGGCTGTGGGGGCTGAGGAAGACCCCACTTCCCACAGGCCTCTGTCTTCCAAGTTCTGAGCCAAAAATCACAGCCCTTTTCATTGACTGGTTCCCCATGCGGTCCCCACCCCTGGGGGATCAACTGATCTGTTCAGCAGTCGTTTCTCTGTCCCTGCTTTGGCTGCCTAAAAAAGCAAGTATTGCCACCTACTGCCCTTGATGTTGTTTGAAGACACAAACCCAGGGACAGAGACTGCCAAGACTGGCTCATCCGCCCTAGGTGCCCCCTCCTGCTAGTTTAAGAGCTCTGTGGAAGCCTTCTATGGGCCGGGATTGTTTTGCAAAATGATACAATTGATCTTTTTCCTTGGGGGGGGGGGGACTCATACCTGAAGAGTCTCTACCTACACTAATAAACCAGAGTGCAGGGCCCAACAGCCCTAAGTGACAGTAACGATCCAATGTGTAAATGCACGATGGAGGGGGTGAACTGCTTTGGTGAGGAAGCAAAATTTAATGTGGGACTTCCATGGGAGCAGCGGAGCATTTGAATGGTGATGGCTGGAGCCATGACGCCGATCTTGCTCCCGCCTGGTCACTCTTCTGCCAATGGCTGTTACACCGTATGCAGTTGGGATAAGCCTGCCCTGGCTCTCGGCCTCGCCACTGCATGTCCCCTTGTGCTGCTAGTTCTGTGGCAGTTACTAGGGAGGATGCCACAAACCTGCCCTCTGGGCTTCTGCAGATAGAGTGGCAGGCGAGCTGGTCACCTGAAAATCTCTGGGAGGAAATGGAAGCCCAGGCAGCCACCTCCTAAAGGCAGGAGGAGGGGACATCTTAGGTCTCTGCACAAAATGCCTGGGTTTGTATGGGGCAGGAAGAGATGAGGGTCCACAGCCTGTGAGGAGGGGGGGAAATTGGGCCATGGATCCTGCTGTGGGGACAGCCATGCCAGGGGCAGCCAGAATCATTGAATCGGGGTGAGGCACAGGTT
The DNA here is from genome assembly GCF_025201925.1 of Gopherus flavomarginatus. NCBI lineage: Eukaryota > Metazoa > Chordata > Testudines > Testudinidae > Gopherus > Gopherus flavomarginatus. The sequence goes on along the minus strand of NC_066625.1, from coordinate 78,151,340 downwards.
CCCATTGACACCCTGAACCTGACAATGCTCACTGGTTTGGGATTTCAGTGAGAAAGGGCCCCTCTCAGACCCTGTTTTCTCCTCTGTCTGCCATTCCCCCATCCTTGCCTCACCACTACTCTCTTCTCCCTCCCTGCCCCTCCTCCCTTCCTCTTTCCCCCACTCCCTGTCCTTGCCCTCCAGGGCCGGATCCAGGCACCATCGCAAGAAGCAGGTGCTTGGGGAGGCCAAGGGGAAGGAGCGGCATGTCCAGCTTTTTGGTGGCAATTTGGCAGCAGGTCCCTCAGTCCCTCTCGGAGGGAAGGATCTGCCAGTGAAGTGCCGCCGAAGAAGAAAGCGATTGCAACTTTTTTTTTCATTTTTTTCCCTGCCACTTGGGGCAGCAAAAACCCTGGAGCCAGCCCTGTTGCTCTCCTCAGTCCATTCTCCCCTACCCCCGGGCTGTCAGAATGTGACAGTCGGTGAAAATGCAGAGTTAGTTGTGGGGAGGGACCGAGAGTGGTGAGGAGGCAGCTGAAGTTACAGGTGCTCCTCAGGAGCAGGGTTTTCCATGCTCATTTCCCCAGGGGAGAGAGGAGGATTGTGTTAGTCGCTGATGGAAAGTGCACATCTTACAGCGGAACATGTTTCCAGCTAACACCTCATGAGCTTACTTAGTGTCCTGGGAAAGGGATTAAGACATAAACCAGAGGAGCAGGTGGCTCACTGGGGACCAGCACTCTCACCCACAGGACTTTTTACTACCTCTAGGAGACCTGATGCAGGAGTGACTGAGAGTTGCTACCATGTCACGGCTGCTCAGTGGCCTGTGGAGGTGGTCTTCAATGACTAGATGTCCATATCCCAGAGAGCACCATCGCCACGGGTGCAGGCTGCCCTTTTTGCTGGCAGTCTCAGCGGAGAGGTCAGGGACTGCATGGGCCCCAAGGACTGAACTATGCAGTGATTAGGGGTTGCTTTGAGTTTCACAAAGTTCCTGCCAGCCTAAAGGATTCTGAGCCTCTCCACTGCCCCCAGCAGTGCCCAATGGGGAGACACATTAGGGGTGTGTCATAAACAGATAGCTAAGGGTTAACGTCTCTTTCACCTGGAAAGAAGTATCTGAAACACCTGACCAGAGGACCAATCAGGAAACAGGATTTTTTCAACTCTGAGTGGAGGGTTTTTTGTGTGTGAGTCCTTTGTTCTGGGTCTTCTGCCTGCACTCTCTCGGCTATGAGGGGGTTTCTATTTCCTGCTTTCTAATCTTCTGTTTCCAAGTTGTGAGTACAGAGATCATAAAAACAATAGGGGTTATTGTTTTTTTCTTTTGTATTTACATGTCTATAGTTGCTTGAGTGCTTTGAATTGTATTCTTTCTGAATAAGGCTGTTTATTCATATTCTTTTAAGCAAATGACCCTGTATTTGTCACTTTAATACAAAGAGACCATTTTTATGTACTTTTTCTTTCTTTTTATATAAAGCTTTCTTTTTAAGACCTGTTGGAGTTTTTTCTTTAGTGGGGGACTCCAGGGAATTGAGTCTGTGCTCACCAGGGAATTGGTGGGAGGAAGAAGTCAGGGGGAAATCTGTGTGTGTTAGATTTACTAGCCTGACTTTGCATTCCCTCTGGCTGAAGAGGGAAGTGCTTGTGTTTCCAGGACTGGAAATAGAGAGGGTGGACTCCCTCTGTTTAGATTCACGGAGTTTGCTTCTGTGTATCTCTCCAGGAACACCTGGAGGGGGGAAGGGAAAAGGTTTATTTCCCTTTGTTGTGAGACTCAAGGGATTTGGGTCTTGGGGTCCCCAGGGAAGGTTTTTGGGGGGACCAGAGTGCCCCAAAACACTCTAATTTTTTGGGTGGTGGCAGCTTTACCAGGTCCAAGCTGGTAACTAAGCTTGGAGGTTTTCATGCTAACCCCCATATTTTGGACGCTAAGGTCCAAATCTGGGACTAGGTTTATGATAGGGTGGGAAGAAGTCAGTGCTACACTCAGATGCACACAAGCCATTCAATAATGTTTAGTCATCTCCCTTATTCAGAACTCTATTGCTTGTGAGGGTTTTCTCTTTGGATCATCTAGTCATATTTTGCATCTAGTAATTTATTTTGTTTGGGAAGTGATAGAGTAAAAACAAAATTTCCTTTGGGGTACAAAACGTATTTACTCTAGAGAGAAAGAAATCTGCTGCTGACACAGCATGCGTCTTGTAAGTTATTGTGCATAACCGTGGTTAAGCTGGTACCATTAGTAGACTCCCTTCCATTCACACTCCTGACAAGGAGACTACACTGTGTGGATAGTGGGTAGTGCCTATCTGCCCTGATCCCAAGCCAGCCTGACCGCAGAGCTCCCTGCTAGCCAGGCAGAGTGACAGCTTGTATCAGCAATGAGATCTGGGAGAATTCTAGATTCGAACATCACCAAAGTGTGCTCAGTGCAGGTTCTATTGGGGCCACATTAGCAGTGACCCCTTAGGCACATGCTGCCTGTAACACCGCCGGGGTGTAGCAGAGGGGAAGCAGGACAATACTTATTCAAGTGCCAAGGCTGCCCGATGCCTGCCTGGCTCAGAGAAACATGAATCACTCAATGAGTTTGCAGGCATGAGGGGGAGACAGCATGATCTAGTGGAATAAGCCCAGGGCTGGGAGTTAGGAAGTCCTGAATTCTAGTCAAGATCTGATACTAATGCCCTCTGTGACTTTGCTCCAGTTATTTCCTCTCTCCATGCCTTAGTTTCCTCTCTGTGACATATGCCCTAGCAGTTACCACCCTTCTAGGGAGTTACAATTTACAAGTGTTTGCAAACGACTATAAAAGTGCCGAGCATTGTAGAGACAGAAACGTTCCCTACCGTTCCCCCTTCCCTTGCAGTGGAATTTAGTGGCCAAGCTCAGCTGCCGTTGGGAGGCTATTCCACATCTGCCCAAAAGTACAACGCTGCAAACAAACTGCAGGCTCAGGCTAAGCAGTATTGATGGCATTGCTAATTACATCACCATAAACATGATTTATAGTGATGTAACTGCTGTCAGGTCCATGTCTGAGCCTTACTAAATCACCCCCGGGTTGTTTTCTTAGCAGGGGCATCCCTCTAGCTATGCTCTCAGCCATCTCTCCCTCTGTCGAGCGCCAGGCTGTAACGACCCAGCCATCTATCTCCTACCTAGCTTATCAACCTGACCTCTCCAGCTCTTTCCCAGACAGGCAACATGATGAGGGCTAATGCTCCAGCCAGGCCTGCTTTCCTTGGGATATCACGCTGGGACACTGAAATACACATCAGACTCTTCCAGCACAGGAGGGAGAAACTTTGCTAAATCCCTTGAGGTTGATTGAGAACAAGCAACTCCCCCTCCCAATGAACGAGAGCTGGCCCGTCTGCCCCATGCTGCTCACCAGCTCCCCACCATACTAACCCCCGAGAGTTTGGCCACAGCGTAGGACATGCAGGTACAGTATGGTGACCCAGAATAGGTTTGCTGATTGACTACCTGCTGCGCAGAGAAGCTACTGAAAAGGGGGAATGGTGGGGAGGCTACTTAACTCTGGCAAACAAGGGGAGCTATGGGAGGAGCTGAGTGAGAAAAGTTTGCACACACAAGAGTTAATATGTGCCATGCCTTGCCCTGCCTCTCTCTGCCCTTCTCCTGCCCTGCCCTGCCCTAAGCAGACACAACCATGACTACTGCTTGCACTAAGGCCTGCTGGCCAGCCACCTGCTGCCTTTTATACCCCAAGGCCCACCTTCTTTAGTAGCCTTGACAATGCCTGTATAAAATTCAAGGGCCCAGATGATGCTCCTCAAAGGCATTTAGGTGCCTAACTCCCTTTGAAATCAATGGCAGAAAGGTGCCTAAATACCTTTGAGGATCTGAGCCAATGCCATTAGTACAGGAAAGGCAAAAGATACATTTAAAGAAATCACGTCACTCTGCCGCCTAATGACAGAGATGGGGAATAAGCCATTCCACAAGAGGGAGCAGTCCAGGCTATTGCACCCCCTCAATGTGAAGGAGCCCAGTCAGCGATGTGCTGGCAGTTGTGGGTTCCCAAGCAATCAGCCATGTGTATGGCCTGACCCTGCAAGGAGATCTCCTGTGACAAGTGAGAACCCGCAACTCCCATTAGCATCACTGGGAACAGAGGGCATTCAGCATCTTGCAGGATTGGGCCCAAAGGTGGTGTTATTTGGATGCGCTTGGGCATAAGGGCCCAGATCCTCAAAGGTACTTAGACACCTGGCTCCCACTGAAACCAATGGAAGTTAGGTGCCCAGATCCCTTGGAGGATCAGGATGAAGGGTGTTTGTGCGATGTTTTCCCGCACAGATAGGAGAGCTGTGGTTTTCTCCCAGAGCCCAAGGCAAGGACTCTGCCACCAGCCCCAGCTGCTGCAAGCAACCGGATTCTGCTGCTAACACAAGCACCCAAAGTGCCCATCGTAACTCTCTGAGGTGATGTCCTGGCACTGGGGAGCCAGGCCTACTGGCATTTGGGACCTGAGTCCAGACAGGGAACCTGGCACGGCCTAGCCCCAAGAAGCGAGAGAAGAACACCACAGTGTTTGTGTTGTTTGCCTGTAAACAGAGGCCTGTCAAATGCTGTGTTGAGATGAAATTCCTGATGGGGGATGAAGAGGTGTCTGGCCTGAGACCCAGCCAGTAACAGCAGCCTGTGGCATCCATCCCCTTCTGTCTCCCCGGCTGCCCCACCCAATCACATGGTTTTGAGGTAAAGGGAAGGGAAGTGGGCTCCATCACTTTGTAATTTTAGAGGGCCCCTAAACTATGCAATGGACATAGCCCCCGAAATCCCAGTATCACCCGCCCCACCCAGGGTATATATCAGGGTCAATGAAGTGATGACCTATCGCTGAATAAGACTGGTCACCTGCACCTCCTACTCCGGCTGCTTGGAATAATGCCACAACTCAGATGTCACTAGCTGGTTCTTTCTCCCTCTTGAGCAAAGACCTGGTAAATCCCTGGACTGTGAATTCTCCAGGAAGCCTTGGGAATATCACATGAGCCAATAGTTGGCTCCTCCAAGAAAATTTTGCCAGTCAGTGCATTCCTTCAGCCAATGTTTGGATTGGCTGTGTGAGCATCTTCTAGCACTGCAGCCAAAGCTAAAGCAGGCTCCTCTTGGGGAAATTGCTGTCTTCATATTTCACACTATACAGTGCCCTCCATCTATCTGTCTCACAGTGGGGGCCCAGGATCATTGTCCTCATGCAGATGGGTAAACTGAGGCACCAAGAGGGGCAGTGTCAATGTCACACAACAGGGTAGCAGCAGAGTTCTCAGGCTAGTGTTCTATCCACAACTCCACAGCTACTCTTGGACAGGGAACATTTGTAGCATAGGAGAATTAGGTATCAGCCAGGAGATCAACTTATTCCCAACCAGAATCCTTCACAAGCTGGAAAGCTGTGGAAATGGAGCTTATTCCTAAAGGAGGAAACAGTCCAGTGTGTGTCTTAGTTGAGTTCTTTCTCACCCTCTAGAGGTCTTTGTGTCCTTTCACTCTCCCACCCCAGCTCCTCTGGCCATCACCTTTGCTGATAGCATCCCTTTCAATCAGTTCTCCTTGGCTCCAGGACAATGATTCCCCCACCTCCTGTACCATGGTGACAAACCCTCCTGAAGCAGTCAAGAAAGCTGCCACAATTTATGAGTTGAGAGCTCTTGAAAAATCTCTCTGACCCATCCTAGTAAGTGGTGCTCAGCAAAACTCTTAAGGCTCCTGCTTAGGAGCCCTCAGTTCTGAGAAAAGCAAACCACAAGGAAGATGGGATCTCTCAGTCAGCGAGAAAAATACAATGAAGGCTGCCAAATGCTGGCCAAGATGCTTATAAAGAGCCACAGCTGGCATTCCGGCACACTTTAATAAAGCAGGTCCGTGGCTGAAACCCCATACAGCTGTCAGGTCCTGTTCCTGAATTTCCCTACACATCAGTGCTAATCACCAGGAAATCTGTGCGTTAACAGAATGGAGCAAGTTCACACACTACATTGTCTAGAGGTTCATCAGGCATGGATCTGGAGCCTTTTCTGCTTCACCGTCAGTAGTTTTACCTCTTCGCCTCTCATAGTCCATCCTGCCTGAATGAATTCAGCCAGCATTAGAGACATCAAAGCAGCTCCCACAGTGACTGAATTATGATGTCACAAGCACTGGAACATGATGCCGCTGAGTGAATTGGGCTGGGGGATAAAGCTGATTATAAAGCCTGTAGGTTCACTGCACACAGTCTAGGGACATTGTTCTCTCCTGGTGCCCTCTGCATTATCTACCTCTCTAGTGGGCTTCCCGTCCCTTCTCCTGTCACAATCCAGCAGCAGGATTCTTGGGGATGGCAGCAGTTCCAGTCCTATGCAGATTTTGTGATAATCCCCAATATCTGGGGAAACCACCCCTTTAGGGATGGACTCGGTTAGCTTTCAAAGGCAAAGAGAATGATGGGAGCTGCTGGGTGCAGGACACTTCAGAAAATCTGACTCATCGTCTGTTAGAAACAAATGCTTAGAAACAGAATTCAGTGAATGAGGATTTGGGGGTTACCAATTTGCTTTTTGCTGATCCTTAAACTTACAAACTTTACACCCATCAGTTAAAACAGGATGTTCTGATTCTGAGAGGTGGTATCTCCCAATGAATCAGTGGGAGATGTGGGTGCTTAACACCTTGTGAAATCAGACCATATTCATTTTTATCTCAGTATTTATAAAAAAAGAAAGAATTTAGCTAGCTTTGTGACTTTGCAGAGCTTCCTCTTGCTTCGATCCCGGTTCAGAGGTACCATGCTCATGGATTCCATTAAAATACCAGAGATAGATTGGGTTAGATTTGATAAGTGAAGTATCAGCAATAGAGATGGCAGAAACAGACATTTGGGTTCTTATGGCCTCATGCAGCTTTTCTTTGGTTAAGTGTGGACTTGCACCCCTGAGTTCTAATGTACCCAAAATCTCAAAGAGAAGCCTCCAAGTTTGGCTTTTACTACTAGATATGTATATATTATCCTCAGGCTCATCTGAAATTCACCCTGGCTTGAGCGAGAATGAGAGAATCTGGGCCAAGCTTGGGCAAAGAAGTATATTTCACTGGTTTTGAATTTGATTGTGTCTCCAGCCTCATGGGTAATGATCATTCAAACCGCGCTTTGGGTCTTGTCGCATGTGCTTCATCCCAGGTACAATGTCTTTTAGAAAACAGATCACCTGTCTATGGAGACTGGATAGTTTGCTCTGTATAGAGATATGTCTAATTATATCACAGGATTGTCTACTCCAGTGGTTCTCAAACTAGGGCCACCGCTTGTGTAAGGAAAACCCCTGGCGGGCCAGGTCGGTTTGTTTTACTTGCCGTGTCCACAGTTTCGGCTGATCGCAGCTCCCTGTGGCTGCAGTTCACTGCTCCAGGACAATGGGGGCTGCAGGAAGTGGCAGCCAGTACGTCCCTCGAACCGTGCTGCTTCCTGCAGCTCCCATTGGCCTGGACCTGTGAACCGCGGCCACTGGAAGCTGCAATCGGCCGGACCGGAGGATATGGCAGGTAAACAAAGCAGCTCGGCCCGCCAGGGGCTTTTCCTGCACAAGTGGTGGCCCTAGTTTGAGAACCACTGGTCTACTCTGCAGACTTAGGGCATGTGACTGTGCCCAGCCTACCATTTACTGACAGCTAATGAGGTTGCTTCTCCAGCCCAAGAGGCAGAGGCTTGTCCTTTGGTGCTGTAGGTCCCATGTCATCTCCAGGTCAGACTGGGAACCTCTAACTCACACTGGTGAGCGGTTACTCGCCCAAAAAGTGCCACTGCAGTCAGTGGGACTGCTGGTGTAAGTAACTGCTCATGGACAAGAGAAAGTGGGGTCACAATATGCCCCACTGTGTGCCTGGCCATGCTTGGATACAACTTCAAGAGCCTTCTGCTGCTATTTCTTGTGAGCAGATTCTTGTCTAGCCTTTGTGCTTCCCTCAGCTGATCAGTGAACGCTGGGTGCCAGGTGCCTGGATAAAGCCAGCCCTAGGGGAAGGTGAGGAGTGGAGATCTGATGCATTCGAGCCCAAACCAGGCAGCAGCTGACTTGTGTGTGTCCTTTCCTTGCAGCTGAAGAGGATTGAACACCAAAGCATGTGCACCAAGGTGAAACATTCCACACACGCTCCTGCACAAACCCTGCTTCCCTGTCTCAGTGCTAGACCTGAGGTGTGGTCCTTTGAAGTCTGGTTCCCTCCGACAGAGCTGGCACAACAAGCCACCCGCCAGGGATACAAGAATTCAGCAGGCCCAGCCTCTCCAAAGTAACCTCTTAATTAGCATCTATTCACAGTAACAATTATTGGGACATTAAATGTGTATTTATATCGAGTTACCTCCGTTCCGCAGCAGGCGGCCCCACTATTCCTCATCAAGAAGCAATTTAAAGACGGGAAGGGAAGGGAACGAGGCCTCTGTGGTGGGGGAAGGAGAGGGTTGGTGCTTGCTGGCATTTATAATTCTCATGACTTTGTTTGCTTCTCATTGCTATAACTGAGAGATCTGTTTGATATTAGATGTGCAGAGATGGGGAGACAGACTCCACTGATTCTCTGATCCAGCTGCTTATCTGATGCCCTTGGCATATGTCACCATTCTATCAGGCCAGCTCTGGTCTTTGCAATGGCTGTTTTAGTGCTGTAAAGAGCGAAGGGCCGATAGTGCAGGCAACAGACAAGCAGAGCGCAAGCAGCTGCTGCAACAGCTTCCCGCACACCCAGCTTTGCCAATGCAAGGCAGCCCTGACCTGTAGGTTGCAGCCCCTCCCACTATTCCAGTCCTGGGACTATCAGATAAGTCTGCCAATGCCCCTCAACCCCGGCCCACAGCACCATCTGTTATTGCAGGCTAAGGCTTCCTCACACAGCTCTGCAGTAGCATCTGCTCTTGCGGTCTTGAGCCTCAGTGCTCAAATAGCACAGGGTCTTTTGTGGCACTGCAGAAATGTCATCACGTAACAACCAACATGAGCGCAACTCCCTGTGCTAGCTGTGTGTGGACTCACCATTGTGCGACCAGTGCCAGGAACAGCTAAAACCATTTCCATTGGCAGGAACCAAGAGCTTGTATCTAAGTAAGTGCTGGTAGAAACAAAGTGGGCTGTGAGGCAAGGAAAAACATGGCATTAACAGGGTGACCAGTTTTCCAGTTTTAGACCAGAAAGTCTCCCACTTTCCTCTGGAAAGTCTGGTCAAAAAGAGAACCTGATGGCATCCGGTCAGATCTACTGATGAGACACCCAAAGTCTGGTTACTGCAGGTGGGGGAGGCAGGGTGGAGCCTCAGGGGGAAGAGACAGGGCAGGAGCAGGGCCTCGGGGGGACGAGGAGAGGCGAGGATGAGGTCTGGGGGACAGGGCCTCGAAGGAAAGGGGTGGGGCAGGGGAGGGTGCAGCACTCCTGCTGGACTTTCTGGTTTTTAAATATTACAAAGTTGGCAACCCTACTTGGCAAGCTCAGCATTGCTACCCTCCTAGTCCATCTGTTGTCCATGTCCCCCAGTCCCAGCACCCACGGCAGCACCCGCATTTCTCACTGCCATTCAGGTGTCCCTGTAGGTCAGTGGTTCTCAAACTTTTGTACTGGTGACCCCTTTCACATAGCAAGCCTCTGAGTGTGACTCCCCCTTATAAATTAAAAAACAATTTTTAATATATTTAATACCATTATAAATGCTGGAGGCAAAGCGGGGTTTGAGGTGAAGGCTTTCAGCTTGTGACCTGCCATGTAAGAACCTCATGACCCTTGAGGGGTCACGACCTCCAGTTTGAGAACCCTCGCTGTAGGTAAGCCCCTGCTCGGCATCTTCTCAGAGGAGGACAAAGACACCATTTTAAGTAGAGACAAAGGGACTCTTGCCTCGTCAGCATGAACCTCAGGCAGCTCTCGAGAAAAATTCTGGGCCATTAGTGGAACATAAGAAGATTTATAATTGAAATCTAGTTTGTAGCACTACAGGTGGCGCTCTCAAAAGACATTTCTCAGGTAAAAAAAAAAACAGAGCACGACAGAGAGAACTAGTTAGAAGAGTTTAAAAATCTCTCCTAAAACTCCATTGCATTTAACACTGCATGATAGTTTTCATAATTCAGTACAAAGTGCAAAGCTCTTTAATGAGCCCATTAATGACCCTTTAATTTACTCTGCCAGGGCTAGATTCATAAAACATTTATGTTCCATTTTAATGGGATTTTCATGAGACTGTTTGGGGGGAGTCACCATGAGGGAGCAGGTGGGATAAAATGCAGGGGGGTTCCTGCCCACACCTGGCAGGCTCTTCTCTTTTTGTCTCTTTCCCCCTCACTCCTTGTGTGTATCTTTTAATATTGCTGGAGAAGCTGCAGGGAGAAGTGGCATTTTGTGACCCTGTGGCATGGTATGTATACACTATGGACTGCTCTATCTCTGTGCTCTACATGCAATGAAACTCTCTTCAAGAACTAGCCAAAAAGAGAACTTCAGAGCCAGTCTGGGAAAGCAAATCATTACAGTGCAGCATCTATTCCTTTGTCAGATCTCCAAGGAGTTCATGCACCTATTGCAGGGTCAGATTCCTGCCTTCTGGGCTGTTGAAGAGAACACCAACCAGATTCCAGGCTGTTTGGGAGTTAATTGCCCCAAGCTGGCAGCTCGCTCAGCTCTGCAGAACACCGAGGAGATGTGGCCTCTGTCCCCAAGGAGCTCCCAGAAAAAACAAACCACACAGGCAATGCACTGGGCGACCAGTGTCACAGCAGGAAGGTTGTTGTGATCTTGGTGAGTGGCTGGGGTGTATTCGGGGTGTATAGGCCTCACGGGAAAAGGTGGTGGAGGTTTTCAAGAGGGATCCAAAGAGAGAGAGGGTTAAGGGGTCAGAGAGGGGATTTTAGAGGTAAAAGGGCAGCACTGAAGAAGACACAGAAAGGAGAGTGGCTGGGGGGTACTTAGGCAGAGTGAAGTAGTAAGAGAACACAAGGACTGAGCAGTGCAGAGCCCTGAAGCTGAACAAGGAGGCTGAACTGGACATGGAAAATGAGCGGATGCCAGAGGAGGGATTTGAAGAAATGGACTTTGCCAGAGCATCGGACAAGGCAGCATCAGATCTATCCCCTGGCACTACAAGATTGTTCCCTACAGCCTATTCAGGTGCCCAGGCTAAAAAGTCTCAAATGATAGCACTGCCCTTGGGAGCTGATCCAAGTCAAGGAAGAATCAGGACATTTTTTTCCTGTTACTCATCTTAAAGTTTTCTTTGCTCGGTTTCATCCTGTTCCTCTGATAGTCATCACCCACTTCTGGATCCCCTTAAGTCCTCTCCCTCCTTGGTATTTGCACCCTCCAAACACCTGGAGATGGTGATTGTCCCAACTCCAGGCATTGCTTAGCCAAGCTATAGAGATGTAGCGGTTTTCATCTTTCCCCAGCCTTGTGTGTCAATATCCTCGAGCCTCTTACTCATCTTTGTTGCTCTTCTCTGAATTTTCAGGAGCTCTGGTTTTATCTCTCCAATCTAACAACCCCAGCAGAGTTCCTTGTAACAATTCCAAAGGACACAGATTCCAGCCTGCCAAGTCCCATGAGTTAATACCCAAAACTGTTGGCACAGAAAGGTGAGGATGATGCTATTAACAGATGTAAAACTTCTACCCCTTTGGACAGTTTCTAGAGTTAATATTTCTAATATCACTATATTACAGAGATAGCAGTGAGTAGGCTTCATGCTTGAAGGACAGAGGAGATTGGGTTTCCAGGAGAGATGTCCCATTTCACAAATGAAGCACACTTGGGACATGGAATTTTTCTTGTCTCCATAATCCCCTCCCTAGAAATTAGGGATTTATGTGACTCTCTTTTCCCTGCTCGTCCTTGATTTTGCTGATGCATGTTGGAAACCCGATAGACCATTAAGGCACTGACACTGCCTCTGCCTGAATGGTTCATGAGTCATCCTTATCGCTTCACAGTTAAAAGGACTGCTGACGCTGATGCCCTCAGAAAGGACACGTCAGTGGGAATATCAATGTGTTCCAAACCATGTCATTGCTCATCATAAGCACTGGGCTATGTGCACACTGCCTTGTTATTGTAGGGTCTCTAGTGGGCACTGATTTGTTACTGCAGGGTCACTTGTGAGTGCAGGGGAAGAGAACCCCATAGTGAAAGTGCCAAACAGAGTGGCTGATTTATTATAGGACTGGCTTGCAACGTAGGGTCAAATTTGTCCCAACATTTCAGTTACAAAAACTAAGGCCAACAGAAATGCTAAATATGGGGTTGAAAAAAAACTATTCCAAAGGAAAAAGATTTGGGGTAATATTGCCAAATGTTCCTAAGTGACTTTAAAGCATAAATGCTATTTTCAAAAGTGATGTAGGCACTGAAGAGCCTAAGGGTTTGTCTACACTGCAATCTGAAGTGTGGTCGCAGCTCAGGTAGACATACCTGCGCTAGCTTTACCTATGCTAGCATGGCTAAAAATAGAAGATAGATGTGGTGGCATATGCTGTACTATCAAGCCGAGGATCCTGGTTCCATCTCCAGGTCCAGAAGTTGGGAACTATTCTTGAAAGCATTTAATTAGCCTCGTTAATTATGATTGATAATATTTCAAGACACAGCTCTCTGAAAGTTTTACAGTCCCCTCCACGCTCTTTGAGTTTGTGTGGGGCGATGTTTTCTCCCCTCTTTGCTTCTCTGGCAAGAGTCTTCTGCGCCTTCCTTTCATTGATGCTCTTGCTGGGGTGGCTCAGATAGGGCAGTTCTTCTGATGAATGAACTGGACTGTCTCTGGACATCCACCAAGCCAAGGCTCTTTGCTTTGATGCAGTCATGAGGGAAGCTGCCTCTATAACTCCATCTAGAATGATCCTGAACTCCAGTTTCCAAAGGAAGGACTCACTTCCTGTGTGAATGGTGGACTTGCTGTCACATTCAGTCCAGTTGGAGATTTGAGGAGTAATGGGATGAGCAGTGCTGGCTAGGACAATTGATGGGTTATTGTGGATGAATTGTAGCAGTGTCAGATTCCTGAGTTGCCTTTGGTGCAGTCTCCTCTTGGCTGAAGTTCTGATGTTGGGAAGTTTCATGGGTAGCATCAGTCCAGGTCAGGGCATAGTGCTGGAATCTGTGAGATCACAGGTTCAAGTCCTACAACAGGCTTTAGGTTCATGGGCAGTGTAAACACTCCAGGAGCACTGGAGAGATTTGTAGCCGGGTGTTTTGGGAATGATGTTCACACTGATGTGTGGGGCTATGGGACATAACGAGAAGGAGACCTCCTCCATCCCATGGGACAAAAACTCTGTGGAATAAATAACCAGAGACAGAGACTGCAGCAGCAACTGTGAAGGAGTGGAAGAGGCCTTACAGGAGATCAGTTCATGAAAAATGAGGAAACTGTGGAGTACAATGAAAAAGCAGGAATGATGGATTATGATCAGAGAAAAATGGCTGATGCCAAAATCCTTACACTACTCTGCTAGTAACACTGTCCTTCCAAGGTGCTGTCACCCTAAGCTCCCTTCTATCTGCTATGACTGATCCAGGAGGTTCCTCTGAGGACTGGTTAGGGATATAGCTCCTTCACGCGTTAGGCTGCAAGTTCAAATCCAGGCCAGGTCAGTAGAAATTGAAAGTTGCTACCACCCACAGCCTGCTCAGTGACCCACATGAGAGGAGCTGGTGGGTTTCAGTGCCATTCCTGACAGGCCAGGTATGCTCAGCAGAAGAGCCACAATCGCAGTGGACACTAATCATCTCCCTGGCTAGCAATCTCAGGGAAAAAGTCCAAGGACCAGCTGGGCAATGGAGACAGAACTGCTCCCAGAAGTGGCACACTGGCAGAAGGAGGTGTCATTGCAGTGGCCCAAGCTTCACATGTTCTGGCACTATGAAGAGGACTCCACAGTCTCCATCAGTATCAGGTCGGCACCCTTCACCAGCAGTGGAGATGGGCTTCCTCCAAGCCGCAGCCCTGCATGTGACCTCCAAGCTTAGAGCACTCAGAGGAGGGGAGTTGGCTTGGTTCATTAATGAGGGTGGGATCATTTGTGAAGATCAGATACAGATCTAACTCCAGACCCAAACTGCCTCAAAGCCCTGTTTGGTTCTGGCCCAGGCCAAGCTTTCACCAGCATGATGAACATTCTTCCTTATCTTAGAGTTCGGGCTATCCCAGTATCTCTTTCCCCAATTCAACAGGGTCTTGGACAATTGGAGACTTTAACATGGTCCAAGGACATGGTTAAAATCCCATCTGTGCATGGTGTCAGGGGAGATTTGTGGTGGAAGCAGGGCCCTGAGCTGGGCCTAGAACAGGGCTTGGTTTGACTTTGAGTGGGGCCAGAGGACTCTCCAGCCACACCCCACCCAATCATGCCCTCTGTTCTGGTGCTGAGGGTATACCTGTGAGACAGAACTAACCCCTCCAACACAGAGAAAAGCAGATGGCTGCTGGTCTGAGGATGATATGAAGAGCTGAGTTCCGGAGAAGGAAGTGTGGGGCAGAGGTGTCCTGCTATTAGATGAGAAGGCTTTGCATTGCCAAAGCGCTCGGCAAGCATTAACTAATTAAGATTTATTGGGAGTGTCAGGGCCCCCCTGACATCAGCACTTTGGGGTAGGGGATCTGAGCAGGTGGGCCTTCCCCAGAGACGGAGGAGAGAGCGGAAAGCACAGTGCACACTGGCCCTCCCGGGGCTTCAGAGGGAGTGAGTTCAGGGCCTGGATTTGATTGGTCAAACCACTCCCTCTCTGTGGAAAACAGAGGAGGTGCAACAGTGGAAGCACTGACTGGACTCTGTGAGGTTGGATCCGCCATGGATTGGATGCCCCTGGGGTCACTCCACATGGATTTGGGTCATTGCCAGCAATCTGCCTTGCTGGAAGGGGAGTGAGACGAGAAGAGGAAGTCAACAGGGGATGAGTGCCAGGAAGGAGAGAAATCACCCGGCCATGCAGAATGGCTCGCACAGCCTGGGTTCTCTGTCTAGGGCAGCTCAAGGGGCTCCTGGTCCACCTGGCTTTGGCGAAAAGCAAGTGCTGGGCTGCTGTATGGGGCTAGGGGCTGTTTGCACCTTACTGTTATAAACTCCTAGAAGAAAGAGTTCAGGAATCTTGTTCAGACAGGAACCCCAATTGTTTACACAGCACAGGCTGCCAGTTTGTTAAAAACACATGGGCTTTTATTATTACATTTCCCTGGAAAAACAATGGTTTAAATTAAGGGGAAAATATTTTGTGAAAACCAAAACTTTCTTTTTTGAAAAGGCCTTGCCCTGGGCTCCCTACCTCTTCCTGATTCCACTCTCAGAACTTCCTTGGCTTCTCCTAGGGAAGTTCATCCTTCATGGACCCAGTTGCTCACGGCAATAGACAAAGAGGTTGCCTTTGGTTGGGCTAACCATGCTGCCTGTGTGGCTAACAGAATGGTTTTCTTTACGAGCAAAGTGTCTCTTTTCCTCTTGAGTATATAAGCCTCGCAATATCCCAGGATGCACGACTTCCTCCAGCTAAGACCTCCAAGAGTTGTGGCCCTGGGACTTACATACTAGTGTGACGTCCTGATTGTCAAGAAAGCGGCTCCTCCAATGCATCTCGATCCTGATCATGGGCAATCTCTGGTATTTTAGTCCTGGGCTCTCCTACATGCACAGCTCTGCCAATGCACCTCAGTCCTGACCTGCAGTACCAGTCCTGCTCTCCCAGTCTCCAGCCCCTCTCACACAGCTCTCTGGATGCTTCTCAGTCTTGACCTGAAGCCCCCAACTGTTGTTCCCTGCAGGGGCGTCTATGCATTCAGCTCTCCTCATGCACCTCAATCCTGCCTGCAGCGTTCTAGAAGCAAAGCATATTTTCATAAACATGTGCAATCTGGAAATAACCCTTCCGGGAGTGACAGATTAATAGGTACTAATTACACAATTATTTTATTCTGTAGCACTAATAAAAAAATGATTTGGAGTTGTTTTTTTAAAAAAGTCTAAAGATGTATTTAATTAAAACCACAATTTACTGAAAAACCAAGTAATTTTTTATTGATACAGACAGTGCTGTGATTGTATAATTAGTAATTAATTACTTATGGGAATGACATTTTAATGTACTTAGACCTACTAATTTTTATTTTCCTGAACACTGGTTGCCTCCAGAACATGGATTCCATGGTGGTAAATTGTTCTGCATGGTGTGAGGTGTCCCGAAGGGAGTTGGATGACATCCACCAAAGTCACTTTCATTTGTGGCCTAAGACAGAAGCTGGTCTCTGGCCCTGAACATGCAGTATGGCATTTGAAGCCTGATCCCTTAAACATTGCAGCTTGCTCCTGCACAGACTACTGTGGATCCTCTGATTTCTCCCCAATGACTTCATGTTGCTGTTGCCATAATAGCTGATATGAGTCCCCAGATCCCAAAGCAACGGGACAACCGCAAGGGCTGCTCCAGCAGCACTGAAGGCCCATCAGGATAGGCCTGATGAAGGGGAATAAAAACCTCAATTGCTGCCCTCTTGGAACAAGCCATACTGCTCGACAGTGCAACAGGCTTCATGTCTGGAAAAACAGAGCACAGCCCCCAACTCCTGTTTGCAAAGAGCAACAAGAAGTTGTGGAGCCAGGTGGGAAAATGCCTGCTGCAGCAAAACCAGGGGAAAGGCAAACCAGGTTAGACTTAGGCTGAACCTAGAGTCCAATAGGCTCTAACAATTAGTTTGGGGAAGTTCTATGGCCCGTGTGTTACAGGAGGTCCTATTGGCTAGATCAGGGGTCTGCAAACTTTCAGAAGCGGTGTGCTGAGTCTTCATTTATTCACTCTAATTTAAGGTTTTGCATGCCAGTAGTACATTTTAACGTTTTTAGAAGGTCTCTTTCTAGAAGTCTATAATATATAACTAAACTATTGTTGTATGCAAAGTAAATAAGGTTTTTAAAATGTTTAAGAAGCTTCATTTAAAATTAAATTAAAATGCAGAGCCCCCACCGCCCGGTGGCCAGGACCTGGGCAGTGAGAGTGCCACTGAAAATCAGCTCACGTGCCGCCTTTGGCACGCATGCCATAGGTTGCCTACCCTTGGGCTAGATCATCGGGCTCAATGGGTAGTGATCAATGGCTCCATGCCTAGTTGGCAGCCAATATCAAGCGGGGTGGCCCAGGGGTTTGTCCTGGGGCTGGTTTTGTTCAACATCTTCATTAATGATCTGGATGGTGGGATGGATTGCACCCTCAGCAAGTTTGCGGATGACACTACGCTAGGGGGAGATGGATACACTGGAGGGTAGGGATCGGGTCCAGAGTTACCTAGACAAAGTCATCTAGTCCAACCCCCTGCTCAAAGCAGGACCAACACCAACTAAATCATCCCAGAAAGGGCTTTGTCAAGCTGGGCCTTTGTCATAAACAGATAGCTAAGGGTTAATGTTCTTTTACCTGGAAAGGAGTAACCTGAAACACCTGACCAGAGGACCAATCAGGAAACAAGACTTTTTCAAATCTGGGTGGAGGGAAGTTTGTGTGTGAGTCCTTTGTTCTTGTCTTCTGCCTGTACTCTCTCGGCTATGAGAGGATTTTTCTGCCTCCTGCTTTTCTAATCTTCTGTTTCCAAGTTGTAAGTACAAAGATAGGAAGACCATAGGTTTGTTTTTTTGTATTTACACGTCTGTAGTTGCTGGAATGTGTTAAATTGTATTCTTTGTGGATAAGGCTCTTTATTCATATTTCTTTTAAGCAATTGACCCTGTATTTGTCACCTTAATACAGAGAGACCATTTTTATGTATTTTTTTCTTTCTTTTTACATAAAGCTTTCTTTTTAAGACCTGTTGGAGTTTTTCTTTAGTGGGGAACTCCAGGGAATTGAGTCTGTAGCTCACCAGGGAATTGGTGGGAGGAAGAAGTCAGGGGGAAATCTGTGTGTGTTAGATTTACTAGCCTGACTTTGCATTCCCTCTGGGTGAAGGAGGGGGGTGGGGGGGAGCTTGGCTCTGTCTCTCGGTACCTATTTCCAGGACTGGAAATAAGAAGGGTGGAGTCCCTCTGTTTAGATTCACGGAGCTTGCTTCTGTGTATCTCTCCAGGAACCCAGGGAGGGAACACCTGGAAGGGAGAAGGGAAGGGAAATGGTTTATTCCCCTTTGTTGTGAGACTCAAGGAATTTGGGTCTTGGGGTCCCCAGGGAAGGTTGTTGGGGGGACCAGAGTGCCCCAAAACACTCTATTTTTTTGGGTGGTGGCAGCTTTACCAGGTCCAAGCTGGTAACTAAGCTTGGAGGTTTTCATGCTAACACCCATATTTTGGACGCTAAGGTCCAAATCTGGGAATATGTTATGACAGCCTTACAAACCTCTAAGGCTGGAGACCTCCTGAGCCTCTTCCAACCCTAATCTTCTATGATTCTGTGATCACAATTGTTCCTTCTGGCCTTGGAATCTATGAATCTACAACGGGTGGGACTGCTTCCTGCCCCACCTCCTTCCATCTGGGGCTGCCTCTGTGCAGACTCAGGAAAGATGGAGGCAGGGCCTTCTGTGTGATGGGGTCAGAGCACTCAGAGATGGAGAAGCTGGGATGATGGGGAAGGGGCAGAGAGACTGGATATGCAGGTGAGGAGATCGGGGCTCTGCTGTGCATGGAGCTGGCTCATAACCAAGCCAGGTGAATACCGAGAGCCATTCCCGTCTGATGGCTATATGCAGTGGGGCTCTCACCACAGAATACACCATTACTGCCAGCAGTAACTTCCTTCCTGTCCCCCAGCAGACAGTCTCAGACTAGAGCCCAAGCACTGACCAAGCTCCCCTCAGACAGAGTCCCTTCGGTTCAGGGCTGACTGGGCACATTGGCAGGGGGAGATTTGTGCTATCCCTAGGGTGGAGCTGCTTTTTCTTATACCTTCCTGCTTGTTGCTTGTCCTGCTGCACCCCCGTCTCCTCCTCTGCAGCCCAACCAGTGCCAGTTACCTGACTTAGCCCCTTACACCAGATCAGTTTATAATTGTCATTATAAAGGAGCATAGGGGTTATTCTAACAGATCACACCAACAGGTTGCTCAGGCTCACCTCCTGCCCTATCAGAACAGACTGAGAGCACCTGGCCAATGTGAACAGGGTTAGGCTAACCCCAAGGGCTTTGGGAAACCTCACCCCACCTGTCCACCTAATCCTACTAAACAAGCTATCCTGACCCTTCCAATCCATCTGCCCGCCTCTTTGCCACCCCAGATCAGACCAGAGGCTGATTGAGTCCATTATCCTGCTTCTTCCATGCTAGATCAAGCCACTGACCTATTTCATCTAGCGCTTTATTTCCGGCAAAAACTAATAGCTGATGCTTCAGAGGAAGCACACAACCCCTACTCTAAAACAAGCAATGATATCTAGCCATTAGTGCAGTGAGGTATCAAGTGAGGAAATCCCTGATTCCAATCAGCTGATGCCCTGAAGCATGTGGTTTTACTTTAGCTGACATAGACAGAGATGTTACCAATGGCTATTAACCTACACGGTCCTCTTAAGTCCAGCTATAGTATTTAGCTGGCTACCCTCCAGGAGCAGTGCTAGGGAGGTACAGCCTGCTCCCAGCTATGCAGGAGGTTTGGGGGATCTCCCAGAAGGTAGGAGGGAGGAGTCAAAGCAACCCCAACCCATTTGTTAGTGGGGACAGTGCCACAGTGCCACTGGTGCACACACATGCTCACAATCCCAGCGGGGGAAACATGGTCCAGTAACAAGAGCTCAGGGCTGCAAGTCAGGACTCCTGGGTATGTTCCTCAGTTTGCTCCAGACTTCCTATGTGGCCTTGGGCCTCAGGTCTAGGCCCCTGCCTCAGTTTCCCCTCCTGTAAAATAGAGAGAGTGATCCTCCATAGCGAGGCTGAACTCATTAATGCCTGTCAAATGCCTTGTGCTTCTCAGATGGAGGGTGGTAGAGAGGGGCTTCCCCCCTCCTACAGATCCAGACCCACACCTCCTCCCTTCCTCTCTGCCCCAAGAGCTTCTCCTTTGCTTGACTACCTCACTCTGTGTGAGTGTGTGTGTGTCTGCCCCTGCAGGGAGAGTTCCCCCTCTGGACAGCTAATGGCATGTATTGTGTGTTTGTGAAAGCTCTGCATTCTGGCTTCCAAGGCAGAAAACCAATAGAATCAATTAGGGGTTGTGGTGGGTTTTTTTTTCCAAAATAATTCCACACACAGCATGTTGTGAGCCTTGTTCATGGAGAATCTGTTATTAACTGCCAGAGAATTAACAATTTTCCCTGTCTGTCATCCAGCCTGCAGCCGTCTCTCTCCAGATCTGCTTTAACCGTCTCTTGCCTTTCACAAACAGGGTGGCTGGGATGCTGGGTTTGAGCCTGAGGGACGGGGGATGCTGGGGTGTCCCTCCCATCTCCTTACCTGGCTGTGTCCCAGAGGAGGTAGATAACACCTACCTGATAACAGGGCTTCTGGGCCCTGGTGGGACACACTTCTTACCTGCCAAGGACACGCTTTAGCACTGGAGCCAACAGGGAGATCAGTCTTTGCATGAATTTCCTTCCGTGCTACATGGGTGTGTCCTTGCCCCTCTGAGCGCCTCTCCTCTGCCTTGATACAGCAGCAGGGGTCACAAGTGTTCGGCGAACCTCAGAGAAGAACCCAGGAGTGGGAACCCAGAGCGGAAGGCTGGTGGCTAGGCTGCCTTGACCTGCCTAGGAGCAGAAGGAGAGAAGAGCAAATCCCCAGGGAGTATTTAAAGTGAAAACCTGAGGCCACTTTGGAGTGTGACTAAATTGGGATTTTGGATGATTCAGCAAGGATAAAAACCTGAAATCCTCCCCCCACCCCAGCTCCTGCTCCAGCTAGGGAAAGGGGCAATATCTCCAGCCTGGGTGACCTGCTATGGGAGCTCTCAGTGCACCTCCTCTGTGAAAGGCTGACAGGTGTAAGCTTGATGACAAGGGCAGGAAATACCCACTAGCAGGGCTGGATTTCCAATTAGGTACAGCAGGCACATTCCTGGGGTGCCTAAAAGTTAAAAGTAGGTTAAAAGTTTCATTTTTTTACAGAAAACACAAAGGGCATCTGTAGCCAGGGGAGGGGGGGGGAACTGAAGATGCTGTGCCTGGAGGGGTCCACGGTTTAAATCTGGCCCTGCCCACCAGGGGATGGGCGAGGGTTGTTGTTCCCTTGAGGACCTGCCTGAAAATTCCAGGCCCAAGGGAATTGATAGCAGAACCCCCAGCCGGAATCAGGGTCCCTGCCCCTGAAGCCAGGGCCCAGGGCTCCGGAAGAGTCCAGGAGGCCCACGGACCTGGGATCTGTTGCAGGTGTTGATGTGAGGGGGCGGGCAGTGATGTTCCTGGAGCAAGGGCCCCACAGCTCATCAGGCAAGGGAGCCAGCAAACTAAAAGAGACCCTTCTCAGATCCGTAACTCTCCGCTTGAAAGTGCAGCGCCTGCGATTATGAGGCATATGATAGCCCTTGGCTCAAGGTCGCAAGAACAGTCAACAGACTGTGAAAATATGGACACAATTAATCTCTACAGGAGGAATTTTACTGTGAGAAAAAGTCACCCGGATCGGTTCTGAGTCTGGGATATGAGTGGAACAGTGGGTTCCATGCCCCGTCACTGCCTGGCCTTGTTGCCAGAGCCTGCCTAGCCTTGGGGAGGTGGGGGTGCTGGCTGTCACAGCACCCATGGGAGCTGTCACAGCCTGGGTTCCAGCTGGGGCAGCCCCAGGATAGGGAAGGTGCATGGCTCACCCGTTCAGTCCCTCTGCTGAGCTATGGCTCAGGGCTGGGCTGGGGTCAGTATCTTCAGCAGTGATTATGATGCATGATCCAGACTGGGCTCAGCTTGATGCTCAGAGCCCAGGGCAGTTGGCAGGGCTGGACGGTAGAAAACGTCTCTTGTGAGCTGGGGAAAATGGCTCTGAAATTGCAGCAACACAACAAACATGGAGCCCAGGGTGGCATTTCAGAGCAGAACTGTGTCTTAGTCCCAGGGAGCAGTGTGAAAGCACAGGCAGCACAGAAGCCAGCCACAACACAGCTCTTTGAATTCCAGTCCATCCCCCCCCCCCCCCCCAAAGTCTATTGCTCAGCTCTGGCCAGACCACGGGACAGCTCATCTCTTCAAGTCAGCGCTCAGGTGTTCAAGCACTGCATGGACTGTAAGGTGGATAGAAAGCTGGCTAGATCGTCAGGCTCAACGGGTAGTGATCAACTGCTTGATGTCTAGTTGGCAGCCAGTATCAAGCGGTATCAAGCAGAGTGCCCCAAGGGTCGACCCTGGGGCCGGTTTTGTTCAACATCTTCATTAATGATCTGGAAGGTGGGATAGATTGCACCCTCAGCAAGTTTGCGGATGACACTGCGCTGGGGGGAGACGTATGTATGCTGGAGGATAGAGATAGGGTCCAGAGTGACCTAGACAAATTGGAGGACTGGGACAAAAGAAATCTGATGAGGTTCAACAAGTACAAGTGCATAATCCTGCGCTTAGGATGGAAGAATCCCAACACTGCTACAGACTGGGGACCAACTGGCTAAGTGGCAGTTCTGCAGAAAAGGACCTGGGGATTACAGTGGACGAGAAGCTGGATATGAGTCAACAGTGTGCCCTTGTCTCCAAGAAGGCTAACAGTATATTGGGGGGCATTAGTAGGAGTACTGCCAGCAGATTGAGGGGCCACATCTGGAGTATTGCATCCACTTTTGGGCCATCCACTACAGAAAGGATGTGGACAAATTGGAGAGAGTCCAGTGGAGAGCAATGAAAATGATTATGGGGCTGGGGCACACGACTTATGAGGAGAGGCTGAGGGAACTGGGTTTATTTAGTCTGCAGAAGAGAAGAGTGAGGGAAGATTTGATAGCAACCTTCAACTACCTGAAGGGCGGGGTTCCAAAGAGGATGGAGTTTGGCTGTTCTCAGTGGTGGCAGATGACAGAACAAGAAGCAATGGTCTCAAGTTGCAGTGGGGGAGGTCTAGGTTGGATATTAGGAAACACTATTTCACAAGGAGGGTGGTGAAGCACTGGAATGGGTTACCTAGGGAGGTGGTGGAATCTCCTTCCTTAGAGGTTTTTAAGGTCAGGCTTGACAAAGCCCTGGCTGGAATGATTTAGTTGGGGATTGGTCCTGCTCTGAGCAGGAGTTCGACTAGACGACCTCCTGAAGTCTCTTCCAACTCTAATCTTCTATGATTCTATGTGGGAATGGCAGGTGTGTGCCTGGAGGGGAGTGGGGTGCATGTATGATGAAATAGCAAATAAACCTCAACCAGCTCAAAGTGCTTGTGTCCAAGATGAGCGGCAGCCTGGACTGAGCAGGTCCAGCATCCTGCTCCATTGCTGGGTGGCCCACAGCTCCTGTGCCGTGACTCCAGGCCTGGGTTGGTAGAGGTGTGGGCAAAGATGTGAAGGTGAGTGCAACAGTGTCTCTGTAGGGGAGGGTACTGGTAGTGCACGAGTACGTGTGTATGTGGGGAGACTATGTAGCTGGATGCAATGGTAGAGGTGTGTGTGTGTGTGTGTGTATGAAGAGTAGACACAACGTGTGAATGTGTGAAGGGCGGCGAAGGTGGAGTGCAGAGTATGTGTAGCTATGAGTATGCAGATAGCTGCGTGCATTGCTCCGCCTGTGTGGCTGTGGTTGTGTGTGGCTGTGTTTCAGTGCACAAAGTGTTGCTTTGTGTACGGCTGTAGACAGTATGTGTGTGCAGTGTGTATAGAGTGTGGGTGGCTGTGAACTGTGTGTGTAGGAGGGTAGGAATGTGTGTACACGTGTGGCTGTTTGCAGTGTGTATACAAGTGGCTGTGTGTATAGGGGGTGTGAATGCAGGGCAAGCATCAGAAAGTGAAAATGCCAATTAAATCTGCAAATTATCCCCATCAGAAAATCCAGGACTAATTAAATTCTTAGAGGCACAAATGCTGGGTGTGGGGCTGAGGCAGGGCAGAAGTCTTCATCAGCTGATTCCTGTAATAACGAGCTCTCTGCCCCACGGGTCTTGAGCAGGAGGGAGGCTCTGTCCAGAGACCTTCATGTTCACCTTGGCCATGGGGGCATGGAGGATCTCCCTTTGATAGCAGAACAATGGAGCCCTAGCGATAGAGAAACCCTGGCAGTTGCCTTTCTCCATGGGCAGGGGAGGGTGTGGGGGGCTTTGTCATACCAGACTCAGCACCGGGCAGTGTCTGAGTCAAGCTAGCACCCTATGGCAGGCACCGGCTCCCAGCCAGTACCCCAGGGGCTGTACAGCCACAGGGACATCTTACCCAAGGCACTTCAGTGTGAGCAAGTGAGAAAGGTTGTTTGGACCAGAACAGGGACCATTCTGCCCTCAGTGCCCCCCACAGGCCTAGGGCATCTGCAGCAGACTCGGGGGACATGGGGGTGCCTGGGGAATCCCCCAGAATTGCCTGGTATGGGATCACAGGAGTGGGTCAGCACAGATGGAAATGTTTGTGACTCAAGCTCACCAGAAGCTTAGGTGAGACACAGAAAATAACTCAGAAGTTGGGATGAAATGTCCCCATTTACCTGTCACTCAAGAGACAAATGGGAAAGTCCTGGCACCCAGCAGAGAGTCAGACTCTCAGTACCACCAAGCCTCCTTCACACGGGCAGGATCACGCTGCTCCTCCTAGCTGGAGCTGCCTCCAGGGAAGAAGGCTGGGCCCGGCTGGGGATTCATGTGGGACAGTTGATCTGGTAGGTGCATCTGACACTCTCAGTGAGATGGGGAGGCTGAATTTGGGTATGTCACAAAGGGTTGCCAACTGTTGGCACAGCAGGTATGGCTGGGGCAGGCATCAGCTGGACCCTTCAAGCCCCAGCCACAGAGACACCATCCCTTTGCCTATTGGGTCATCTCACATGCTGTCCCATCCCTTTGAATATGAAGATCCCACCGGGAAGCTGAAGTGCCAGGCTGTGACTGCCTCTGGGGAGCCAGGTTTCTGCCATGAGAACTCAGGCTGCTTGCTCTGCCCCAGGCCATGGCACAGATGCACTTCTGGGTTGGCACCAATGCTCTGCCCCATGCAGAGAGCTCATGTCCACTTGCATTACACACAGCGAACAATTTCATTTATCCCTGGCTCCCTGATCCTCATAACAACGGGAGCCTCCAGCCCCAGCATGCAGCCCAGATTCACTGTGACAGCTCCAGATTCATATTCATAAGGAAATTCAACTGCCTGTAAAGAATCCCTGCATCAGCATTTTGCAGTGAGTCCTGACCCCTCAGCCCACTCTGTCCATCATTGCAAATCCTAGTGCAAAGGAAACACTCACGCTGCCTGGGGATTGATGTTGACTAGCCAGGGGCCTCCATTTCTTCCCCTGGGGCTAGAATCCCTCCTAGCTGATGACTTTGAATCAATGGGCTGCAGACATACAATGGAGCAGAGCTCCAAACTTGGACAAAGCTGCTCCTGGTGCAGCTCTGCTGGTAGCCTACCAGCTTGCTAGGCTGTCAACCTGTTTGTTAACACACAAGCTCATGCAAGGTCAGTTCCCTCTCATCTTGGGAACTTGCCCCTCTGTGCCCCTCCCTTTAAAGCCCTATTGGGAGCACCATGGGTGCCCATCCACTGGGCACATCCCTATGATACCAGTTCATCTGGGAAGGGCTCAGGCAGCAAGGAGCTACAAGGAAGAACAAACCCTGCCCTGTGTCCCACCCCGCTGCCTGATCAGAAATCCCTGCAGGGAGACGGGGAAGGAATTAAAAGCACTGGCAGGCCTGGCACTGCCTGGGCCCCAAGGTGTGGTGTGCGCAGAGAGGCCAGGGAGACTCAACTCTCCTCTGACCCCAGTGGGGGCTGCTGCAGAGCAGGGCTGAGTCAGGGGAGCTTGCCCTGCTGCTGCCAAGCAGCATCCTTTCTGTGGATAGACACAGCCCTTTGGTCTCTGGGGATCTCAGAGTGGCACCTTCCATCAGCCCTAAATGAAACTTTAAGGGGAGGAAAATGCCCAGCATGTCAATACATCCTTAACAGAGAATGTTCCAAAATGTCTGTTAGTCTATAAGGTGCCACAGGATTCTTTGCTGCTTTTACAGATCCAGACTAAGATAGCTACCCCTCTGATACTTGACATCCTTAACAGAGACTTTTAATACCGCGTCTTTGGAATGTGTCCACCGGGGGGCGGTGTTCAGCCCCTGGAACAGGACCAGCTGCCACCACCAGATGCCTGCAGCCGCATTCGCTCATGGGAGCAAAGGGGGGTTCTGTGACGACTGTTCAGAGCTGAGAACCAGAGGAGCCAGCCTCTGTCCCCCCTGCTCCTGTCACAGGCCTCCCCTCTCTGTGCCTATGACCTCAGGTGGAAGCTGACAGGGATGGAAGATGGGATATTAAGATGATCATTCCGCTCCCTGGTGCAAGACAGAACTACCTGGTGTGAATAAGGCCTTGGCCCTCACCATAGTAATTGAAGGGGCACAGAGGGGTGGGGGTCTCCTTGTGGGTGGATGGGAGCCTGGCAAAAGTTCATGCTAATGCTGCCAGGTGTGTGTGCCAGGTTGGGGGAGCCTAAAGAGAACCTTGGCCTCTGGCAGGATCCACAGAGCCTTGGGAAAAAGCCAGAATGCCCCCGGTGCTGGGCTCTGGCCCTGAGCCCCAGGCACAGGCAGTGGGGAGCTGTGAGGAGCTCCCAGGAGCATATCACTGGTTGTGGTGCTGCTGGCTCTCCCAGAAAGACAGGGCCCCAGGCTGGCTGCTACGCCGGTGCCAGATGGTGGATGAGATTACAAGAATTTGATTTTCAAATAATCCATAAACCTGGCTGAGCTAATGGCATTTCATATGCATTATCTTGTAATCCCAGAGAACAGAACATTTCAGAGCAAAGAGCCTGATTCTCCCTCCCTGCAAGGACTCTAACAAGCTACAGATAATCCCCTTTTTGTTGGAAGGTACTTACAGGGAATCTACAGGCATAGGGGCTTTGCCAATTCCACAGCACAAGTGCCTGCTGGCTACTTTGCATACCAGTGGCTACGGTGTCTCTCTGACACAGCCTGGGGCCTGTGGCTACAGGCCTTGTGGTGCACATGGATGCAGGGCCCAGCAAAGCCTAGGTAAGGCACACAGCACAGCCAGGTGTGCATGGGTACATCACCATGTGCATGATACAGATATAGATGTGGCAGATGGTTTCTAGAGTTCCATTAGAGGACACCGCATTGATGGCTGTGGGCTCAGCTACAGGAGTGCCAGGAGAGTCCCAAGGGATTTTAAGAATATAAGAGCTGCCTTCCTAGGTCAGACCCTGGTCCATCTTGCCCAGTATCCTGTCTCCAACAGCAGCCCATGCCAGAGCTTCAGGGAGAGGGTACACTCCTGGCTTCTGGTAGTCAGAGGTTTAGAGTTGCATCCTTGATCATCCTGGCTAATAGCCATTGATAGACCTATCCTCCATGAATTTATCCAGTTTTTTTTTAACCCAGTTATGCGTCTGGTCACTGCAACATCCCATGACAATGAGTTCCATACGTTAGTCGTGCAGTGTGTGAAAAAGTACTTCCTCTTGTTTGCATTAAACTTGCTGCCTCTTAAATGCTTAGCTTTTGTATTGTGTGAAGGGGTAAATAACACTTTTCTATTCACTTTTTGTATACTATTCTTGATTTTATAGATCTCTATCAAATCCCCGCTTAGTTCTCTTTTCTAAATTGAACAGCCCTACTCTCTTGAGTCTCTCCTTGTATGGATTCCCTTGATCATCTCTGTTGCCCTCCTCCAAACCTTTTCCAGTTCCATTATACCCTTTCTGAGATTGGGCAACCAGAACTAGACACAGTATTCAAGGTGTGGGTGCACCATTGACTTATAAGTGGTATTATATTATTTTGTCTTATTTTGTATCCCTTTCTTAATAGTTCCTAACATACGGTTAGCCTTTTTGGCTGTTGCTGTGAATTTAGCAGAAATTTTTAGAGAACTAGCCACAGTGACTCCAAGATCTCTTTCTTGGGTGGTAACAGCTAATTTAGACCTCATCCTTGTGTATGTGTAGGTGGAATTATTTTTTTCAATGTTCATTACTTTGCTGTAACCAACTTTGAATGTCATCTACCATTTTGTTGCCCAGTCATCCAGTTTTGTGAGATCCCCTTGTAACTCCTTGCAGTCTGCTTTGAACGTAATTATCTTGAATAATTTTGTATTGCCTGCAACCTTTGCCACTTCACCATTCACTCCTGCTTCTAGATCATTAATGAACACGTTGAACAGCCCAGGTCCCAGTACAGATCCTTAGGGGACCCTGCTGTTTACTTCATTCCATTGTGAAAACTGGTCATTTACTCCTATCCTTTGTTTCCTATCTTTTAACCAGTTACTGATCCATGAGAGGCCCTTCCCTGTTATCCCATGACTGCTTTAGTTTCCTTAAGAGCCTTTGGTGAGGGACTTTGTCAAAGGCTTTCTGAAAGTCCAAGTACGCTTTATATCGACTGGCTCTCCCTTATCCACACGCTTGTTGACTCCCTCAAAGAACTCTAATAGATTGGTGACACAACTTCCCTTTACAAATGGGAACAATTGTGTTTCAACAAAATTGTGTTTATCTATGTAGCTGATAATTCTGTTCTTTACTATAGTTTCTACCACTTTGCCTGGTCCTGAAATTAGGTTTACTGGCCAGTCACTGCCAGGAGCGCCTCTGGAGCCCTTTTGAGGAATTGGTTGTTACATATTGGTCTATAGTGTATTTGTTTCCCAGGCAGCTCTCACTCAATTTTACCAACGTTCTTCCAGAAGCAACTGAGTCCCGCTGAGTTACAGGCTGTCTTCCAAGGGCGCACCCCAGCTCCTATTGAATCAACAACAAAACTCTGCTGCCTGCAATGGGAGCTGGATAAGGCTCGTCCTGGGAGAGTCTCACAAGGGCCAGTGTGACGGTCCCCCTGACCGTGGGGGTGGGATGGGATTTGGAGCTGGAGGCCGATGTAGACTCATGGCAGTTTTCTGAGTAGCCCAAGAGGACTAAAGGGAGTGGCATTCTAATCTCAACTGACATTATACCAAGCCTATGAAACTCCCCCCACAAGGCAGGGCTGTGGCCTGCAGTGTCCCAGAAGAAAGAGTCCAACCACAGGGGTCCTTCACCCATACCCCTCGCCAGGTCTGGCCGAACACCCCCTACAGGTCCAAGCCAGACAATCCTTATTCCCTCCAAGCCGAGGAGCGGCAGGGCCTCCATGGAATAAGGATGTTTCTGTTGCATTTGGGGAAGGGCCTTGTCATCTGAGGCATGAAATTTGCCTCTCATCTCAAATGGGTGGGGGCAGGACAGGCTGCAGCAGCTTCACAGCTACTTCACTCTGCAATCTGCTTCTATCGGAGTGGACACTGATGGGGGTGGGAGGGCAGCCTGTTCCTGACCCTCCTTCCCCAGTCCTGCTCCAGCAGCTCTGCCAACTTCTCTCACCTTTGAGCCCAGAACTTTCCTGCTACAAATGCCCTGGGAATCTCTAGGATAAAGCATGGGAACTTAGAGATCAATGGCACAAATACATCCAGGACTCAGCTGATGCACCTCACTCCTGACCCACAGGCTACCCCCACCCTCCAATATTCTGCATCTAGAGTCTCTTTCTGGAGGGTCCTCTCTCCCCTGCCCTAGGGCAGACCTCGGAAGCAAACGCTGCTTGCACTGGGCACAGATGGAAACGTTGCTAAATGCTCCAGGGGCATCACTCCTCCAATCTAGTTGTAGCCATAAGCTCACAGCAGGGCTGACGCAGCCCATGGGTCAGTGCCAGAGATGGTACCTCTTACGCCCCTCCTGGCCATCTGGAACATGCTGCAGGGCACGTCAAGCCCAGGAGGAGAGGGGCTTTACAGCCTGATAATTTATGGAGCTGCTGGAGAGTTTTCACACTCTCCGCCAGATTCAGCTGTTTGGGCTCTGATTGACATGCTTCCATTGGGGAGAGACACCCCACCCCCAGAGGAAGTTCTCTGCATGGCTCTGATGAGGGCAGGGGGCAGAGTGACAGCCTGGGACCACCTGGCATGATAGGAGATACTAACTGGAAGCAGCACAAGCCCTGCCGGACACATGTTTTGACAGTGATGGACAGACAGCTTGGCCTGTGTCCTGGCTCTGCTAAGGAAGGCAGCAGCCATCATTAAAGAGGATGCCTCAAAGCACAAGCAGAGCTGGATGCAGCCCAAGGTAGGACTAGAATAGCAGGGGGGTGTTTTGGGTGCATGGGCAGAGCTGCGGGTGGGTGCCTAGGAGTGGAGGAGCAAGGGGAATGGCAGGTTGGGGTGGAGGCACATTGGCAGAGCTCTAGGGAGAATGGGAGAGAAGCCAGGACTAGGATAGTAAAGTTTCTGCAGGGCCGAGGTGTGTGGTGGGTGGACCCAGAAATGGATTGACGTGTCTTGGCAGATCAGTGTAGCCAGAGCCCAAGCCTGGAATAGCTGGGGGTGCTGTAGGCCAGGAGTTAGGGGCAGCAGCAGAGCTGTAGGGGGTGCAGGTCTGGGACAACTTCGGGGTTGGCCTGTTACTTTCACAAGTGCTACCTTAATGCACAGTTTTTAACTGATGGTAATTAAAGTGAATGGATTCTCTGCTAAATTGCAGCTGGGATGCTGACACCCTTCTGCTCAGGAGCCAGTTCCAAGCATTTGGAGATTGAGAGACTCCCATGACAGCCTCCTATAGCAGGCAGCTCTCCTCCTCCTGGCCCAGGGCAGTCTGGTATCACACTCCCACCTGCCTTGGGAAGAGACACAAACATGCAGAGAGCTTGGCCTGCTGGAGGGTTAGTCCTGTGCATGGCCTGAGCTTGTGCTACCAGGCACCCCTACCCCTTGCGTAAGGGACTCACACTGGCCAGGACTCCCGACCCTCGAGAGATTTCAGTGCTCTGAGATGCGGATAGAGCTGGTTCTTGCCACCTTCACCTAGGGATGCCGAGAGCTGGGGGAAAGCATTAGGAGTCAAAGCAGCATTGTAAATGGTTTAGAGCAAGGGTGGGCAATAATTTTCACAGGGGGGCCACTCCATGAATTTTGATAAGTTGTCATGGGCCACACATTTCTACTATATTAATGGAGGGGGTGCGGGATCTGAGAGGGAGTTTGGGTGCAGGAGGGAGCTCCAGGCTGGTGCAGAAAGTTGGGGTGCAGGAGAGGGTGAGAGATGTGGGCTCTGGGAGGGAGTTTGGTGTAGGAGAGGGTTCCAGGCTGGGGACGGGGTTGTAGGGTCTGGGAGGAAATTTGGGTGGAGGGGCTGTGAGGTGCAGGCTCTGGCTGGGAGGTGCTTACCACAGGTTGCTCCCAGCCAGCAGCACAGCAGGGTTCAGGCAGGCTATCTGCATGCCATGGGCCCCCACCACTCCCGGAAGCGGCTGCGGCCAGATGCTGCTGGCACGTCTCTGCATGCCCCTTGTGGGGAAGGGAGCAGCGGGTCTCCGTGCGCTGCCTGCATTCACAAGCACCACCCCTGCAGCTCCCATTGGCTGGTTTCCGGCCAATGGGAGCTGTGAGGATGGTGCTGGGGGCAGGGGCAGCACGCGGAGCTACCTCCTCCTGCCAGGGGCATGCAGTGATGTGCCAGCAGCAGCTGGCTGCTTCCAGGAGTGGCATGGAACCACAGCAGGCAGGCAGCCTGGCTGAGCACCCCACTGCACTGGGGGATTTTAAGCAGCCCGGACTTGGAGATCAGAAGGGGGCAGAGGAGGCTGGACAAAAATGTTAGACAGCCCGGATCCAGCCTGCAAGCTTAGAGCTACTTTGACCCTGCCTTAGAGTTACTTTGACCTGGAGCTGGAGTCCTCAACCCAGCCTCTCGGTCCTAGAATACAGTCCTTCCATCTCCTCACAGCTCTGTAACTGAAGGCACTCCGACCCCATCCACAACACAGGGACAAATTCACACAGTGCTAGAGGGAAGCTATTTGCTACCTTCGCCAGAGGAAACATATACCACTTGGATCATCGGAAATTTGAGCCCGACAGTCTCACGGCTTGTGCCTGCCTCTAGCAAAACCACCAGTTACCACACTCGCTTTGTCTACACACACACACACGTACTTCACCATGAACATGTGCAGCCTCCATACACGCACAACCACACACTCTTACCCCTCCGTCTCTTCCATTCTCAGACGCGCCCTCCCTGGCCCCCACAACCCGACCCTCCCCTGGCCACTCTCTCCTCTTCTCGCTGTGCCCAAGGGATAGAGACACTTGAGCCTTCTGAGTCACAGGCAGCTTGGCAGAGTGGCCAGCTGCTACACCACTCCCTCTGCACCAGCCTCCCCAGGACCATTCTGACACAAGTCTCCTGTGCTCTGAGCAGGGTTGGACCACTGGCAGCTGGTCCAGGCTACTGCTCCTGTCCTTGCTGCTACCACTGATGGAGCTGACGCCCTAGGAGAGCTTAAAGAAAAACTCAGTGTGGGAGCATCTGATGCGAATTCCCAGACAGAGCCTGCCACCTAGTGGCACAGCAAGGTGTTGGCCTACACACTGCTGTCAACAAACGTTTGCTAGAACAGGAAGCGAAATTTGCTTTTTAAATTAGATCTGAGCCAGAGAGCATGGACCACAGCTTCCCAGTCTCAGAGCCCCAGTGCAAGCTCTGGCAGGAGTTTCTTCTCTCTCTCTGGGACATGGCTACGACAGGAGGGAAGGTGTTTCTTAGGTAAGCAGCAGCCTAGATCACGGTGGGTCAATTCAACGAACACAATGACTGAGCATGGTAAAGATACACCCTGCTGAGCCCACCTCCACCCCTCCATACAGTGTTTCTCAATCAGTGGGTTGCAATGCTAATGCAGGGCGGGGGGGGGGGGCAGATCTGGAGAAAGAGGCCAGCCCCATAACAAGCTGTGCCCGTTCTACCACGTTAGACTGTCCTGTCTAACATGGTAGAATGGGCACATATCTGGGGCTGCAAGGTGTTGGGCTGGGCCAGGAAGCACAGTCACAGAACCAGGAAAAGCACACCAAGAACTTTCCTCCCTTGTCCCATTGAGCAAGGCAACCAGCAAGTTGCTTTGATGAGTGCAGGTGACTGAAGAACAGTTTGGTTTCCCCTCCCCCTCTCCCCAGTAGGACCATTTGCATTAACATGGGCTGATTTCTCCTTAGGAGCCTCTTAACTCATCTGCTTTTTCACCCCCATTTAAAGTGAATGGCACCTCCATCAGCCCCACTACAGCCAGCTAGGATTTCCCCTACATCCATGAGGTTAGGAGGCCAGTGGGAAAGGGCTGTCAGCAGCAGATGGACTCAGAAGCCACAAGAATCCTGTTTCCAGGTCAATGAAATCAAGGGGGTAGAAAGGCAGGCAGCCTGGGAGAATAGTCACTACTAGAAGGTTTCTAAAGTCCCTGCAGCCCAGCTCCATGCCAGGGGCTTGGGATCAGCATTGACTCAGTAGTAGGTGCTGTCCTCTCTGAGTCACTAACTTTGTTTCCCACAGCACATGGCCCCTTACTGCGCACGAGGTCAGAACTGATTCAAAAGGCCCACCAGTACCACACCCTGAAGCACGCCCTCTTTAGCACAACGCTAGAGTCTGCCCAGTCAGAAAGGAGAGCATCCTCTACAGACATCCATGCTGCTTCATGCAACCCAGAGCCCCTAGCACAAGTGAAGCATTGGAGTCGGCCCTGACTCAGAGAAGGAGAGTTACCTATGCTGCTCCCTGAAGCACAGCAGCCCTTGCCTGATACTGGGGTCTGCAAGAGCAGTCCATTGGTTTACCAGCACCTCCCCTTAGTGGTTGGCTGTCTGCTCCTGAACACACCCCATCGCTTTCCAAAGCTCCTCCAACATTCTCAAGTTGCTAATTCCAAGGATTGCAAAACAATTTGTTTTCCAGAATGGCACACCGGTGTCGGGCGCTAATGGGATACGTTGGTCATTTGGAAGAACGGCCCAGGGCAGGTCAGCGGCTTACAAATGTGCAGACCCAGATTTCATGATTAGCACATGGCTCAGATTTCCCCCAATGCTTCCAAAACAGCAATAGGCAACATTAACAGGCAACATTAACAAAAGGATTACTCAGAATTCAAAAGCGAATGGGATTTGTGACCCATTATATTAACCAGAGACGGGGGAAAGCTCTGCTGAGTGAGCACTGCTGACAGGGCACCAAACCAATTATGAAGAGCTCACAGATCAGTAAGCTGGATATATACACACACATCAAGATAAATTCCTATTTGCCTGCAAATGCAGGACGCTGCCTGAGCTGCCCTACTCAAGCTGGTTTGCTTTTCTATGTGCCCATTAAACTTGGATTATATCTAGTTACTTTCCCTGGTAATTCACTTCCCCCATAGGTTTAATGCTCAGGAATAACATTTGGGAGGGTAAAACCTGAAAGGATAAATGTAATGTGTGTAATTACTTTGATAAATGAGAGAGAGCAGAAGGCAGGCAGGGAGTACACTGAACTACAAGACCACGCACACACACAATCGTGGGAATACCACCAATGCTACTGACAGATACATAGGAACAGCCAGACTGGATCAAACCTGAAATCCAGCCAGTCCTGTATCCTGACTCTGGCAGTGGCCAGTACTAGATGCTTCATAGGAAGGTGTAAGAACCCTGAGGTGGCTCCATGCACTACCACCACCCCCAGCACCATCCTCACAGCTCCCATTGGCTGGAAACTAGCCAATGGGAACTGCAGGGGCGGTGCTTGCATGCGCAGGCAGCGCATGGAGACCAGCTGTCCCGCTCCCCACAAGGGACACGCAGAGACTGTCAGCAGCAGCCGGCCGCAGCCGCTTCTGGGAGTGGCATGGCGCCATGGCATGCAGGCAGCCTGTCTGAGCCCTGCTGTGCCATCGGCTGGAGGCTGCCTGTGGTAAGCGCTTCCTGGCCAGAGCCTCCACCTTACAGCCCCTCCCGTACCCCAACCCTAGGTCAGAACCCCCTCCTGTACCCCAACAGTCTGCACCAGCCCGGAGCTCCCTCCTGCACCCAACTCCCTCCCAGACTATGCACCCCCTCCATTAATATAGTAGAAATGTGCAGCCTATGATGACTTATCAAAATTCGTGGAGTGCCCCCCTTGCGAAAATTATTGCCCACCCCGATCTAGTCTGACCTCCTATACTTTGTAGGCCACAGAACCTCACCCACCCCTGTAATACATCCCTAATCCCTGGCCGAGTTACTGAAGTCTTCAAATCATGATTTAAAGACTTCAAGTTATAGAGACTCCACAGTTTACACTAGTTTAAATCTGCAAGTGACCCGTGCCCCACGCTGTAGAGGAAGGTAAAAATCTGCCAGGGTCTCTGCCAATCTGACCCAGGGGAAAATTCTTTTCCTACTTCAAATATGCCAGTGAGTTAGACCCTGAGCATGTGGGCAAGACCCACCAACCAGACACCTGGGAAATAATTCTCTGTAGTAACTCAGAGCCCTCTCCATCTAGTGTCCCATCACCAGCCATTGAAGAGATTTCTAAATCAGTTCCTCTCTGCTAATACCTCACCTCGTATGCATGTCCTGACTCTCCCTCCTATCCCTGTGGATCCTCCTCAGTACAGACTTATAGCAACCCCTGCTGGTCCAAGACCTGTCCTGCACAGCCAGTGAGGCATGTCAGGTTATATGGATGGTTTCATACTGTGGGAGAAAATATCTGCTAGATACTGGAGAGACCAGGTAAACACTTGCCACTGGTGACCTAAATCAGTCTTTTAAACCCTTAACCGACTGTGCCACCTGGCTGCATGGAGTGAAATTTGCTTTACTCAGCACATGCAGCCTGCTCCTTTTGCAGACTGCATGCAACGGCTTATGGAAGAAACAGGCAGAGCTCAGAAATGCTGTGAGCTGTCAGAGAAATTCCCGTACAAAGTTCCTCATGCTTCTGATGGTGCAAAACTTCCAACACAAATAAAATTCAGAGTGCTTTAAACTGAGTGAGAAAGAAGCTACCAGGAAGTCTAGAGCCCTCTCTCTCCACCTTTTGTTCCAGCAAGGAAAACAGCGTGCACAGGAGACCTTATATGGCATCATTAAATATACCAAAAACCAAAACAGTTGAGGCCCGGCCAAGATGCTGACAAGAGGCTTGTAGACCCCGCCTACACCATACATGTTCCCTACTGGCATTTCACACCACAGGAATATTGGGGCTATAAATGCAGGGATGGGACAGGGGAACATGGGGCTGGGGCCAAAATCTACCAGTCATGGACCCGCTCCTGGACAGTTTTCAAACCCATTGGGATGGGAGGGTTAATGTAATAAAATGCGAAGGATTGCTAGCCATGACTTTTTGCATATCCAAAGGCATGTCCTGTTCCTGGCTGATGGGAATACTGGGGAAGGAGGGGCCATAGGGCTGAGTGGGAGCCAACCCTTGTTTTCTCTTTCCTTTCCCAGGAAAGAAGCGACAAATCAGAGCAGATAGATACCCAGAACTGAGGGCACAGGACAAGATGGCCTGAGCTGTTTCTACTAGGGTGACCAGATGTCCCAATTTTATAGGGACAGTCCCAATATTTGGGACTTTTTCTTATATAGGCTCCTATCACCCCCCACCCTCTGTCCTGATTTTTCACACTTTCTGTCTGGTCACCCTAGTTGCTACCAATGTAATGAACAAGATCTCATCCTTTCCAGCTCAGCAGAGCAGGATGGAACCACGCTCCGATCCAGGAGTGAAGGATTAGCTCTTGTCACACTGCGTACCGTCTCCCAAATTAGCCAATTCAAGTGTGATTACAGCCCTAGCCCATCGCCACCAGCAGCAGCCTTGTCAATATTGTCAGCAGAGAGATTAAGGACTGCATGAGCATTGGAGACTGGTCTCCCTTCTTCCCCCTAGAAATGGTCAATTTGGGCAAGCTTGAGGACATGTTTGCGATGGAGGTTTTACTTTCTCCTGCTCTACGAATTTAAGTACAGGAGGAGACCAGGTGGCTGGGGTTTCAGTGCAGGACCTTCCCCAGCACAACACTCCCAAAGAATCAGACTCCAAAGATTGTGCTTTAAGCATCTCACAATAACGGTACTCATCTCCCTGAGCTCTTCATGGTCTACTCGAAAGCTCATTTTCTGACCAGCAGAGACCATCTGCTCCTGGACATGTACAAGGGGAAAAGGAAAATATTTGTCTTACCTGTGAATTTTAGTTCTAGGATCCTCCATGTTGGAAAATCTTCATAGTGGGTGTTCTTGGTCTCCCTTGAAAATGGAGGCCAACCTTATCTTTGTTTAGCCTGGGCTTAGGATTGTCCCTTGGAAAGGACTCTCCAGAATGATAACTGCCAAAGCTGAAAAATCACTTCTTTCTAAAAGTGCTATTTCGCTCAAGCAATTTGCAGAAAAATCTTGACATGAAGCTCAGGGATTTGTGGAAGGAATGTCCTCTTCCCTTTCTCTAACAAGTGAGCAATAGCCAGAGAAAAACCTGGGCACAATGCAATCCTCCAATGAAGGGTCTTGGAATAAAAATTGTGAATTTTCTCTCTCGGTTCCCTCCACGTCAGACAGTCTTCACAGTGGGACAAACAAAGCAGAAAACCATCCTGAGGGAAGACAGAGGATTCTATTTACCCATGTAGGTTTGAAAAGGAACTTAAAGGTTACTGGGTCACCCTATTGCATAACACTTTTCTACTAAACATTGTATCTGAACAATTCTCAGTGGTTAAGGGAGGCAGGGAGATATAAATGAAGCTTTTTAAGTCCACCTCTGAGATAAAGGGAGCACAGCTTCTGCTATCAAGTGTCTCTTTCTTACATAGTAGTACCTCTACATCAAAGTCCATTCAGAAAATTAAAATAGGTCCATCAACAGGCTTCCAGCCTCGCCTCTGATACACCAAACAGCAAGATGGTCTAGGTTCCATTCCCCCGTTTCTGTGCCAAGTTAACTCCATGTCTCCTCCTTGGATCTCAGCTCTTCCCCTCACTTCCACAAGTCAGACAGGAGTTCAGATATGTGCCCCCTACATGGGTTCTGGTATCTGTACTGATCACCAGCTTCTCTGGACTCAACACCAGACAGCTGTAAAAATATTAAGAAAGCATCTCTTGGTGAATTCAAGTAGTGGATTTGGATGAAGATCTTTACATACTGATTTACTGCAATTGCTGTCCGGAAGCAGAGAAAGAATTGTGGTGGGTATCCACATGAAACCAGCTAGTCCAGGAGTTGAGTGAGATTTTATCTTAGTTCACCAAACATTAGCACACCTTGCCTATCTTCTTCCGTCTCTCTTCTGAAATAAAGATCTTCTGATCTTTGATGATGACTTAGTTACTGGAGCTCTGAGCATGCTGTAATTGGGCCGACCACCTGTTCACTCAAAGCCTGAAGGCTTTTACACAAGGCCCAGGAGACACTGCTAACATAAGAAGGTCATCCAAACTAGGGTAGATATGTATCCCTTTCACTTGAAAGGAAAGTTGATGAAACATTGGGCTATATATGCATTTAGAAGCTGAGTCCAAAAGGGCACTGCTTTGTATTGAAAATGCTTCTTCTGGTAGCAGAACCTAAAGTATCCCTGGGTGACTCTCCCCATGCATACCTTCAGTACATCTCCTGGAGGTGTATTTTCATATTGCGGAGTTTGGAGGCGATAATGCTGCAAGGACTGATTTCAGTATTTCTGCATAGAATATTGATTTCCTCGTGGATGATGGAAGACCCAAGATCTAAAATGGGCTGTGTGCTATTGTTTCTTTGTACAACAAAGAATCTTATGCCTTTTCCAAAATATGTTTTCCATGAAACTGGTTCTATCATTCTAACGTGTAGAAAATGGACTTCTGCACCCTTCATCTTTAGATTCTACAAAGAGACTTGCTGTTGCTATTATTGATTTATATTAATTCACTTTGGGGAAAGGATACACTTGATCCTTGGACAAGAATGAGCTCTATTGAACAGACTTCCCTGATTATCCCAAGTACCCATTTTTGTAAGTGGGTCACTCACAGATAAAGACTCATCGTTAAAGTCACAGAGGGAGGGTTTGCCCAAACTTGGAAATCCAAAAAATCACCCAATGCTTACGGGGCTTGATGTTTTTTCCCCACAAAAGAATCCCAGCCTGAGTCTTCCACCTCTCAGGAAAGGCAGTAATGGCTTCTTCCTCATGTGGCATCTAAGCTGGAGCTTAGAAGAGCAGAGAGGTTTCAAAGGGAACACTGGCTGAGATGAAGCGGTTTGAAGATATTCTCACTGGAAGGAGGGAGGGATGTATTACTTTGTATATAGCCGCAGAGACTGCTTTGTTAATGGGCCCCCCCAAGAGGATATAAGTTCCTGTGGGACCCCTAGAGGGAGGAAGGGGAAAGGAGGGAGGGCTATCTCCTAGGGAAGGGGATCTGAATCACCTCACCCCATGCTCCCTGCTGCTGAGTTGAGAGTGAGCAGAGCCTGACCACACAGAATGAGGAGTGAGCTGGAGCCGCTAAAGATAAACACCTTCATTGGTGAGCAGAAAAGTCGCAGCAGCTGCCGTCTTTCCTGGCAGCTGAGGGCTTGCAGCTAAAACAACTTGTAAGAAGAGGGGATGCTTTGGAGCCTTCTCAGCACAGACCTCACCTGCCCTGGGGATTCAGGTGGTTCCATGAAACTTTCCTGCTTGCAAGGCAAGCTGTGGGAATAGGAGTCCCATATGGGGGCGCTGAAAAAACTTGCCACGGATTCTGGCCTGGCCTCAGGGAAGGCAGCTTCCATGCATCTTGCCTAGGCATGGACCTCACCCATCTGCCAGCTAGGAGCTGGGTCCTGGGGAGAGCTGCTCTCCTTCAAATCTGCCTCAAAGCCAAATGGAATTCTTTTTGTTCTGACAAACCTCAAAGCCAACGAAGAGAGAGACATTTCGTTAAACGTCTGTCAGAAACCCTGCAAAGGGAACTCTGGAGCGAGCTGCGTGGAGGCAGAGCTCCAACAGTCCTTCCTGAGGGGCAGCTCTGAGCCCAGGCTGAGAACAAAGATCTGGTCTGCCTCCAGTTGCCATGGAGACCGGGAACACCCCACTGTGAGGTGTGCCTGACAGGCAGGGAGCTGAGAACGCAGGTGCTTAGCACGGATGGAAAGCCGTGCCCATCTCTTCCTGCTGCAGACAGCTTTTAGCATCCCAGCGGGCTGAAGTCCAACCCTTTCCCCCTTTCAGTGAAACTGGAGTCACCAGACCTCAGCAAACTAAGCTCACAGACCAAAGGCACATACTCTGCTTTTATTTAGTTTCTCTTTAGAGCCTGCTCTCCCTCTCCCTGGTCCTCTGCGATGGTCCATGAGCCTCCCAGGGCAATCTAAGACGAGAGGGCTTTTTAATATAATTTATTACTAGCCTGCAGCTTTGAAACTCCCCGGCTTTAGAAAACAGAAGGCTGCATCTCTGACTGCTTATGGGGTGATTAACAGCTTTAATTTGCGGCCTGCAGCTCAACAGATCCCCTGGGGTTGACAAAATACATATAGCAATCTCAAGTTGGTCCCCTGAAGCCCTGACTCTCCCTAGATGATTCAGAACTGCTCTTTCGTCTCTCCCTATGCCACTTGAAAAGGTTGTTGCCTCACAAAATGCAGCAAGCACCAGATCCATACCTAGCCCAACAGTCAGCCAAGCTTTCAGTTAGAAAATGCCTTTGGAAATCAGACCATCAGGTAAGGCAGAGCCCTGCAAGCATGGGACATAGTCTTCAGAAATCACGCCCCTACCCTGAAATCTGAAGTCAGACTGTAAATAACAGGCACTCCCAAGTAGGGTTAGCAATTCTGACCTAACAATTCTGTGCATAGGAATGGGGAGCCAGGGATTTCTACACCCAGGTTGACAGAGACTGACCTTGGATAAGTCATGTCCCCTCCATACCTTCTCCTATCTGTGAAGTGGCAACTCTAATGCTGAACTTCCTGCTAGGATGGAGAAGATACTCGGGCACTAGGTAAGGGCAGAGTGTAAGCAGCAGCTCTGCTTTCTCTGCTTCTAAGTCTATCAGGCTTCATTCACACACTAGAGTGGTGGTTCTCTAATTTTTTTTTTCCACGGAGCACTTGAAAATTGCTGAGAGTCTTGGTGCACCACTTAATGATCTTTCCAAATGTTTTTTGTACTGTTAGCTAACTATTGGAAAGAGCTGTGGATAAAACCGCTATAGATATAAACTATTTTTTTTGTTCTACAAATAAAAGCACACAATTCATATTTTGATATCAGTAGTCTTACCTTTCTAATGCAATGGATGTGCCCTCTCTCCCCCGCTGCGGCAGCCCCGGAGCTGGGGCTGAGGAGTGGAGGGTCTCTCCCTCTCTCCCCCACTGCGGTAGACCCTCAGCTGGGGCTGAGAAGGAGGGCTCTCTCTCCCCAGCACCTGCAGCCCTGGAGCTGGGAAAAGTCACCTCTTTCTCTGGCTGCCATAGCCCTGCACGTCCCAAATTCCCCCCATCCCTCTTCCCACCCCACTGCCCCCTCCCACCTTCCCCCTGTTCTAAGGCCACCACCTCACCTTACACGTGCGTCTTCTCCAGAGTCCAGGCACCTCATTACTGGAGCCATGCCTGCGCAGCTCTACTCATTAGGTGGGTGGCCCTTCCTTCTCTTGTGTGCGGCCACCCAGCTGCGTATCTTAGACGGAACTATCCGCAGACCACCTGAATGAAGCTTGCAGACTACTGGTGGTTCACGAACCACAGTTTGAGAACCTCTGCGCTATAGAGTAGCAATGGCCTCACAGAAGCCCTGTCAGAATGGCGACAGGAAAGCCACATGATGGTCTTTATGCTAAGGAAAGAGGGCTGTGTGGTAGGTGGCCAACACACCACCTGCTGCCGCATCCTTACAAGGACTTGGAGTGCCACAGACAGGGATGAAACAGCTGCATGTGACTTAAGCAGTTTGACTTTCATTGTGAATTTCCCATGCAGATAGAAATAGAGGAGCCAAGTCCTCAGCTGCAGGACGAACATTTCCTGGGGCATGGCTCAGAGCATAAAGCGCAGATGCTCCGCTTTGCCGAGAGGACAGTTTGTCTTCAGCCACCATATCCTGCCGGGCACTCAGACACACTTTCTGCTGAGGCACAGATGCCACAAATTAATACACAGCACTGACCTAGAACAGTTCTTATTCGTTAGATAAATTACAATGGCTGCCTCTGGAGAAGTCAAAGGACCCCCTGGTAAGTTAAAGAGGAGGACAGATGAGCTCAACAGTGTGTACAATTTGCATGAACAGGGACCAGTGTGTTACTGAAGATGCTGCTTTTCCACGTTCCAGGTCAATGAGAGCTGAATTCCTTAGAGAAGCAGATGGCTGCTATTCCCCCACACATTGACAGGTGCGCCTCCTCCCGAGAGGGGCCACAATAACCCAGAAGGAGATGAAGGACTTAGAGGTTTGGACACAGAGTTTAAAAATGGGGAACTTTAAACATGGTCCTTTGCCAGGTCTCCCAATACAACTAATTGGTAAATCCCCTTCTTATTCCTCTAACAGTGTCTCGTCCCACCTAAGCAAGTAAAGGGAGCTCACTCACTGCTCCTCTTATTGAGGAACAGCTGCTAAAGGAAAAGTACAGCTTTTCAGAGAGACCATTTGAGCTTCAGGCTACTACAGGAATCCAGTGAAGAGAGGTACC
Source organism: Gopherus flavomarginatus (assembly GCF_025201925.1). Lineage (NCBI taxonomy): Eukaryota > Metazoa > Chordata > Testudines > Testudinidae > Gopherus > Gopherus flavomarginatus. Next base: position 78,108,744 of record NC_066625.1, on the reverse strand, counting down.
ACAGACCTAGGGAATGGCATAGCTGGAAAGGGAAAAAGGAGAATCCTAGGGGCATTAGAGGATGCAACATAAGCACAACATTCTTCACTTAGCAGAGGTTTTAATATTTATTTGATACAGGTCTAGAGAAGAGGAACAGAAAACAAGGGGGAAGGTTGGATCCTTCTTCAGGTTCAAACATCACTCTCTGTACACAGAAGCAATGCTAAGCATTGTGCACCTGTTTGAACATGTTTTGTTGTGTCCTCCCCATTTGCTTGGAGTACAGCCCTGTCTTTCACTGGTCCATCAAAAATCTGTTGACTTGCTTTAGGTAGTCCGGTTTCAAGTAATCCCCCAGCTCCCCCTTGCTGACCCACACATAGTCTTCTCTCCTCTCTGCTTGGAGCAGATCACCGCTCTGGAGGAGGGCTTTGAAGAAGAATATTTTGGCCCCAACACTGCCCTCTGTCCTGAGGGCCCTGGGGAACTTGTACTTATAAAGCCCGCATGGTGCATTCCCTAGGAATTTGGCCTGGATGCAATTTCCTGTGAGGTCCCAGGGATCCCGAGGGGGAAAGAAAACAAAGCAAGAGATCAGGTCACACGATAGCAGCTGCCGCATCCAAGGGGTAACAGTGGAACAGCACAGGATACATGCTTAGTATTGGTTCAATTCTGTTCTCTCTTTCTAGCAAAAACACCTCCTCCCGCAGGTCCACACTGTGCCACACCTCCCTCTTAGGGGCTTTTTTTTTTTTAGAGTCCCAATAACCCCTCGCAAGGACTGACCAGAGGTAGCGCGGTCCTGGGGATCATAAAGTGCCACCCCCCCCCCTCTTTGTCAGGCTAACTGGGTTGTTTCCACAGTGCTCCCTTGCTGGGAAGCAAGTGACCTTGCTGAGGATAGGCTTTACATGCCAAGAAAGGCTGCTAATGAGCTGTGTGTGGTGGAGACAGAAGCCCTTTCCCCCACAACAGCACTAGATACCAGTCAGGAGCCAGTCCCTGCGGTTGAAACATTGCAGACCCTAAAGCCACATTGAAGAAATCATTGGGCCAGCTCGCTGCAGTTACCAACAACAACAAAGTCTTACTCTTAGAGTATGTCTACACTTATGGTGGTGTGCAGAGTATGGGTATAAATGGCAGGGTAGATGGTGAGGCATGGCTTGGATGAGTAGAGTGCCCTACACGCCTGAACTCCTCAGGTACACACCCTACATAGGCTCTCTACATACTAGGCAGCACCTCCCTGTCTACGCTGCTATTTTTTAACAGCTGCAGTGTTCCTCTGCATCCCTGCTGCCAAAGTCTCTCTCTGCGGTGCCTAGCTACTTATTGCAGCGATAAGTGTGGACACAGCCTACTTTTCACGGCAGCTGTATGTGTGGTACCTGTACTCTCCATGCCGTCGTAAGAATAGACATAGGATTGGGCACCTAGTGCCCCCTGTAGAGAGTCAGTACACTAGCAATTGAGCTGGAACGTAAAGCAACTCCCCCTGAAATGGGCAATACCTTGGGCTTCCCATCAACTTTACTCAGACACAACTCGCCTCAGAGACCCCACTGGGTGCAACTCATCCCCTCTGCTGCTACATGTCCTTTCTCTAGCCAATCCTAATGGAGTATAGTGGGGCTCTGCTAGTATGAGCAGATAATACACAAGAGAAAGAAATGGGGACAGGAAGGGGTGGCAGCAGCTGCACAGCAGATGACTTACCTGAGAGAGTAGCCAAGGCTCTCTCTGCAGTGCTTCGCAACGTCTCTCCAGCCTGCCACTCTGCTTGAGGCAGGAGCCACAACTCTTGGTTGCCAACTTTCTCTTTGACCAGAAGCATCAGATTCCGATCCAGCTTCCTGTTCAAAGATGTCCGGTCATTGTGCTTATCAGCATCTGCCAAGAGAGAACAGATTCTAGAGACAGAAAGTCCCCAAGCAGGATGGCGTCATCCAGTACCTAGCTCTTCAGAGCCCAAGCCTTCCTCTCGCTCAGACCCTGACAACAAGGACACACAGAACAATTCCGAGTGATGCTTCTAGGTACAAATGCTTCTTATTTCTTGGGAGAGTGGAATAAACTCCCTCAAGAAATAAGAAACATCACAAACCTAGCTGCTTTCCACTCCAAGTGCAAGGCACATTTCTTTGACATTGCCTTTTCTAACATAGGCCCATAGTAAAAGATATATTTATTTTAAAAAAAACAAAAAACAACTACCAAAACAAGACATCTGCTCAATATGCAGTGGCAGTTAAAAAAGTTAACAGTGTGTTAGGAACCATTAAGAAAGAGATAGCTAAAACAGAAAATATCATAATGCGACTATATAAACCCATGGTACATCTAGACCTTGAATACTCCATTCAGTTCTGGTCACCTAAAAAGAGATATTAGTAATGAAAATGGTATACAGAAGAGCAACAAAAATGATTAGGGGTATGGTAGCTTCCATACAAGCAGAAATTAAAAAGATTTGGACTGTTCATCTTAGAAAAGAGATAGATAAGGGAGGATACGATAGAGGTTTATAAAATCACGAATGGTGTAGGGAAAGTGAATAAGGAAGTGTTATTTACCCCTTCACATAACACAAGGACTAGAAGGTGACTGGAAAAAATTAATAGGCAGCAGGTTTAAAATAAATAATAATAATAATAATAATAAAGGAAGCACTTCTTCACACAATGCACAGTCAACCTATGGAACCCATTGCCATGAGATGTTGTGAAGGCCAAAAGTATAATGGGGTTAAAAAAAATTAGATAAATTCACGAAGGACAGGTCCATCAATGGCTATCTGCAATGCTCTGGGTACCCCTAAACCTCCAGTTGCCATTGGCTGGGACTACCCAAAAGGGTATAGCACACTCAAAATTGCACTGTTCTGTTCATTCTCTCTGATGCATCTGGAACTGGTCATTGTCAGAAGACAGGACACTGGATTAGAACAACCGTTGTTTTGACCCAGAATGGCTGTTCTTATGTTCTCAAAACACTCCACCACACATGCTTCACCCGCTGGGGAGATGATGAGAGAACAAACAGCATATGATAGACATTAGTCATGTTACTTAATACACTACTGGAAGGCACTCAGATACTATGGTGTTGAGCAAAGTACAAGAACCTATATACAACAGAATAGGTGTCACCTAGGGATCTGGATGGAATCCATTGATTTTCAGTCATGTCTCATAAAAGTGAAAGCAGGATTGCACTTGAAATGCTCTGCTTTTAAAAAAGACCATTTAAAACAAGTAGTTTAAGTCTCTAGTTCAACTTAGTGCCTAATAACTAAGAGTCAACGTTTATGTAGGACCTACATAATTACAACACTAGTATTGTGTGCTCTTGTGAACTACAACTGGGAGTCAGTCTGGTCATGATTTTTCTGATAAGGACAGAATAACCAGCCTCCATACTTTTCTCACAGAACCTTTGAGAGGGCTCCTTTCACAGACCGGATAACTCATCCTACAATAGCTGAAAGGCGTCATGGGAGTCCCATGGAAGCTCCCTCTTCCTGAGGGCTCAGCACCCTGCCTCACTTCCACTGTACCAAAGTCAATCATGTTCAGATAGACCAGAGAGGCCCCATCCCTCTCTTGCTCAGCTGAGAGAACTTGGCTCAGAACCTGTTATTCGTGGGCCAGCTTTGAACCGCTGGAATTTCTGTTCCCAGGCATCCTCCAGGTCTTGGGCCAACACAATAGCTTGCCCAGAGTCCTCTTCCTCAACATGTGTATGGTCTTTCCTCTTCTTTAGCTGCTCCTCTTCTGCCAAGTGACGGAGCTCATAGTCTGAAAAGATGCTCTTCTCCACCTCTATCTGGAAAGGACATCATAGAGAATTGTCAAGTATCAGCAGCCTCACTATGGGTCACAGTTACCAGCACTGTTATCCTAGGTCACACACAGAGAATAAAGCAATTTTTATTGCCACAAATAGGGCTTGTGCTGATTTCTTTGTGCTGGAGAATAACTTCTCTGCCCAGAGCATAAGCTCTACCCCAGGAGGTTAAAGTTACACTGTGCAGAGAACACATCCAATATTGAAGACATAAGGAGATGCTAACCCACTGTAAATACAGCTATATGCTAACTACAAAAAATATGTTAGCACATTATAGTCTGGAATCTAAATGCACATAAATCGGGAAATGCAAAAATTGAGGGTTTCACAGTAACATGGCCTCCATGTGACATCCAGCAGAGATCACCTTTCAGAACTACAGCCAGGCATTGGAGTCATTACTGTCTCAGAAGGGAGTGGTCTCTTTCCAACAAGTCACTCCACCACTTGTGGAATTCCATTGCCCACTAGCACATGCGGGGGCATGGAGCGCATGACTCAAAGGACACCCCTAGTGTGCCACTCCCCACAAGATCCATACACTAGAACACTCCTCACGGAAGCAGAGTCACAGTGCTAGTGCTTAAAGCAAGAAGGGGACACCTGATTGATCATCTAGGGTGCACATCACAGCGCATGGAACGCCACCCAGTCACTCTGCATCCAAGTGCATAAGCTCCTGGGGCACAGCCTGCGTCCTGCCCCGGTACAGTTACAAAGGGGCATTTGCACCTGGGTTTTAACTTTGTGATTTACAAGCTATTTGCATTTTAGATGGGGGACCTCTCCAGGTGGGTCACAGCGCAGAGGCACAACAAGGTGCTTTTCCTCAGCTCTGATACTCCTGAGCTTGACAAAAGGGGAGGCAGCAATCTCCTCTGGGGGAAACACAGCATGTGGCCAACGCGGCTCTGGACCAGCTTCAGTGCGGGGGGCTGCCCGGGGGTAGGAGCGGCTCCGATAGGCACTGCAGGATCCAGCACGTGCTCCGTGCGTACCCCAGCCCCCAGTACCCCAGTGTTTTCCTGCCCCCTGCCCCGGGAGGGTCACCTCCCCCCAACCCCGCTACCTGGTGCACCAGCTGCGCCATCTCCTCCTGCTCCAGGCTCAGGGCCTGCGTGATGCTAGGCAGCCTCTGCAGACACAGCGCACCCATGAGCCGCCACCGGGGCGCGGCCGAGGCAGACACCCAACGAGGGCCAAGCGCCCACCTCCATCGCACCGCGCCACCGTACAATGTCCGCTGCATGGGGGCCGCCATCTTCTGTCACCGAGACCACAATGCACCGCGCCGCCGAGCCATCTGGGCGCCGCCATCTTTCCTCCCATAGGCCACAATGCACCACGCTGACCTTTCCCCTCTCCTGGCGTGTTGGGGCAGTGGCTCCTAGCTCTGGGGCGGGTTGGACGGCAGCGGGGAAGGGCCATGACCCGGGTGCTGGTGGTTGCCTGGCAGCGGTTCTTAGGAGCCGGATTGGGGTAACTGGAGGAGATGGGGGTATCGGCGGGGAGCGGCCAGGGCGCGGCTCTGTGAGCGACGTGGGGGAGCATGTTGGGGAGGGACGGGCGGCCGGGGCCTTGGGGAGGGTGGGAGGTGGAACAGGCTGCCAGGGCCTTGGGATTGGCGGGGGGGGGGGGGTGGGAGGAACGGGCGGCCGGGGCCTTGGGATTGGCGGGGGGGGGGGGGGGAGGAACGGGCGGCCGGGGCCTTGGGATTGGCGGGGGGGGGGGGGGGAGGAACGGGCGGCCGGGGCCTTGGGATTGGCGGGGGGGGGGGGTGGGAGGAACGGGCGGCCGGGGCCTTGGGATTGGCGGGGGGGGGGGGGGTGGGAGGAACGGGCGGCCGGGGCCTTGGGATTGGCGGGGTGGGAGGAACGGGCGGCCGGGGCCTTGGGATTGGCGGGGGGGGGGTGGGAGGAACGGGCGGCCGGGGCCTTGGGATTGGTGGGGGGGTGGGAGGAACGGGCGGCCGGGGCCTTGGGATTGGTGGGGGGGGAGGAACGGGCGGCCGGGGCCTGGGGATTGGGGGGGCGGAGGAGGAACGGGCGGCCGGGGCCTTGGGATTGGGGCGGGAGGAGGAGGAGGAGGAGCAGCAGCCGGCCAAGGCCTTGGGAATTACGCTGGTGGGGATGGCGAGTGGGCAGCCTGGGAGTTGCACAGGGGAAGTGGGGAGTGAGCGGCCCGGGCATTACGGTGGGAGCCGGGTGGCCAGGGTGTTGGCAGCTGCGGGAAGTAGGTGGCCAGGGTGTTGGGGTTCCAGCTCTGAGCTAACCACAACAGCAGCTGCACTTCGCGTTGGGTTATATTTTGGATTCAAAATGTCTCTGCTCCAAGCAGTGACTCTGCTAAACGGGTGCTGTGGGGCTCGTTTGCTGTTGTCATCTTTCTTGGTTCCAGAGCCGGATTGCTCAGAGCGCAAATAAAAACATTTGTTTTGCTATCAGCCCTGCAGACTCAGGCTAGTCTCCCTCTGGTTGGGTATGGTGCTCAGTAATAAAGATTCTCTTCCCCAGGGATACCTGTGCAATCACACAGTCTTCACGTTCTGCTCCTATATACAGCCTTTTGGTCCTGTCATTACAGCTTAGTTCACTCTTGTATTGACAAAGCATGAGGTGCAATAGAAACCTGTTTACTCTTCAACTAATGAAACCTATGTAGCTACTGAAGTCAGCAGCTCTGGTTGATACACGCCGGAAGGTCTCTGCTGGGTAGGAAGAGATTGTGTAGGGTAGAACTAGCTACATTATTAAAGCTACATGTGTTTAACAGGCGCCCTCCTTCCCAGCTCTACCTGTAACAAGGTCATACTGTGATGTTGTTGCTGCTGTTTCCATGTCAGCCGATGACCTCGTGCAGGATCTAGGCACAATAGAGAAATCCAGGGCTTGAGGTACAGGCTGTTAGGGTATCGCATAGGCTTGGCAGGAAATGATTGGGTAAGGCTACTCTTTTATTGATGAACAGTCTTATTTTCAAATTTGCTCCCAGTTAAGTGTCTCTTCACAATGGATGTTGTCAAGATACAAATGAAATTAGACAGCCACCTAAAATCCCCTCTTCTGTGCTACTAAAGGGATTATACAAAATACTTCAGTGCTTATTTCAGTATTTGTTTGATTTTGTGCCTCCCTAGATCCTGGCCAGTGAACTTAGCCAAGTCCCTTTCCATTTCTGTTTCTTGTGCGTTGCTGGCATGCTGTCTGAATTTATTTTTATTGTGAAAACACTCCTCGGTTTTGCCCAACTGTTTGTTTTGATAAAAAACTGGAATGTGGAGGCTGACAACATCCCTTTGAAAAAGTGATGTTCCTGGGGTGGTTACTATTTGATTCCTCAACGTGACTGGGGAACCCTGAGGGTGATGATGACTGCTTGAGTTAGTCCTGCAGTCAGCAAATAGCTTTGGTTGTTTCCTCTGCGAAAATATACTATGGGAGGTCTTATGTGAGGGTGGCAAAAGATAATGTAAAAGACTATTGTGTAACTGTGAAATCCTAATCTATTTCTCCCACATCTTTTACCTAGTGGTTACAATGTTGTCTTGCGTCGTGGCATACACACAGGTTCCCAAAGGTTGCAGGAACAAATGGAGAATACAGAAAGTGTTGCACCTGAGGTGACAACAAACCAAAGCAAGAGTGACTTCAGGTGAGGCATCCTGTATGGTTCCAAACCAAGCTGTGGTGTAAAGTCTCTTCATTTGCCTCTCATCAGGGGGTAAATCACCTCAAGCATCTTTCAGGAAAGTAAGGAAAACAAGTGACTTGAAACAATCACAAGCACAGTTCATATAAGAAGTTCTGAGCTTAGTTTGGCAGCATTTGATCCACTTTTTTTCCAAATTCCAAAACTGTATTAAAAACTACCATTGCGTGTTAGTGATATTGCAAGTATTTGATTCTTCTTATTTTACTTTTCAGCCTTTTTCCCCCTATACCAGGACAAGGAAGTTCCTTAACTTGGGGTGGAAAAAAATATGAAGATATCCCAATAGCTCACATCAAAGCTACGTACAACAAGTAAGACACAGACTTCTTGGTGTACAGGTCCCATGTAAAAGGGCCTGCAGCAGTACCGCTTTATGCTGAGAACACACAAGCTAAGCAACTGGACCCTGATCTTGGGTAGATGGGAGGCCTCTATGGAAAAGTCAGGGAAGTAGTGTTGGCTACTCAGGAGGCTGCAGTCTTTCTTATGAGTCAGTACTGAAGCAGTACTTCAGTGCCGTGCTGGAGGGGGAAATGGGAAATGCAAGACCATAGTGCCTTTCACAAGAGCAAGGCTGTTGAGCGCATATTTTGACCAAACTCCAGTATAGGTAATTACATCTTGTCCCCCCTAAATTCCACAGGCAGTTTTAAGAGGATACAGGAATCTTATCATTTCCTGTCTTACATTGTTGCAGTATTGCTGTACATCCAGTGGTGAGCTGGAGCCGGTTTGCACTGGTTCGCGGGAAATGGCTGTTAAATTTAGAAGCCCTTTTAGAACTGGTTGTCCTGTGTGGAACAACTGGTTCTAAAAGGGCTTCTACATTTAACATCCAGTAAGTTGAAGTGACCCAGGAGCGTAGCTGGGGGGGGGGGGGGAAGAAGGGGGAACAGCCGCTCCCCCTGAGCACATTATCCAAAAGTGGTGTCAACCCCTGTGGGTGCTGCAGCTCCCCGCCCTTCAGCCCCAGCTCACCTTCACCTCCACTGCCTCCCCTGAACGCTCCGCCTCACTTCTCCCCCTCCCCCCGGCTTCCTGCGAATCAGCTGTTTGCATGGGAAGCCTGGGAGGGCGGAGAAGCGGTGTGGTGTTCAGGCCCAGGGAGGTGGAGACAGAGCGTAGGTGAGCTGAGGCAGGGCGGCCGCCCGTGCTGCAGCAGGTAACCGGAGGGGGGGAGGCAGCGCAGGGGAGAAACCACTTCCTGCCCCAGCTCACCTCCGCTCCGCCTCCCTGGGCCTGAGCATGAAGCTGCCGCTTGCTTCTCAGCCCTCCCAGGCTTCCCGCATGAACAGCTGATTCGTGGGAAGCAGCGGGGGCTGCGAGCTCAGTCTGACCTGGTGCTTCAGGTGGTGCACGGTGGCGGCATGGCCCAGCTCCAGCCGAGCAGGAGGAGGGAGGGAACCGGTTGTTAAGATTTTGGCAGCTCTTCACTGTGTATAGCTGTTGAACAGCTGCCATGTTGTTCACCAGAGGTGGCTGCATTTCAGTGGTGACCCCTAATGAGACATAATTTTATAATTCTGTAAAGCGCTCTGAAGCTTAAAAAAGGTGTTCTATATGTTTTTAAAATAAGCAGAGGTGGTGAATCCTACTCATGTAGTGGGAAAGTGGGTCTGGAAAGGTGAAACCCTATCTGAACAATTTCTAGCAGGAGTATATTACCTCAAAAGACAGTACTCTCCCAGTACTCTTTTCTGCCACTCTAGCATGACCCTTAAGACAAACTAGGGCTGTTGCGGAGCTTTCTACCATTGCCTAGAGCAGTGGCTCTCAACCTTTACAGACAACTTACCCTTTTCAGGAGTCTGATTTGTCTTGTGTACCCCCAAGTTTCATCTCACTTAAAAACTACTTGCTCTCACGCTTAGGCATAAAAATACAAAAGCATCACAAAACACTATTACTTAAAAATTGTTGACTTTCTCATTTTCACCATATAATTATAAAATAAATTAATTAGAATATAAATATTGTACTTACATTTCAGCGTATAGTCTATAGACCAGTATAAACAAGTCATTGTCTGTATAAAATTTTAGTTTGTACTGACTTCGCTACTGCTTTTTATATAGCCTGTTGTAAAACTAGGCAAATATCTAGATGAGTTGATATACCCCCTGGAAGACCTCTGCATACCCTTGGTTGAGAACCACTGGCCTAAAGTGCAGTAGTGTTGAGGTATGGGGCGGCGGGGGCGCCCTCTGGACGGCCTGGAAGATAATCAGAGCAAGAAAAGATGGGAGAATTACTTTCTTATGGCTTCTTACCCTCCTTTTTCTCATCCTCAGCACCCACATCCAGGTCATCAGTCCTGAGAACTTGCCATTTGCCCGTACGTCCTGTGGCACAGAAGGATTCAGAAATGCCAAGAAGGCCACTGCCATTGCAGCACAGACTGCAGGCATCGCAGCAGCAGCAGTGAGTCTGGTCTGATCATTCTGCTTGTTGAGGCTAATCTTGCTGAGGTCAGGAGGAGTGCTAGCAATGGAGTGATTGCCAACAGATGGACTCTGAAGTTCTGCTTCCTTCTTCCATTTTTATCTTCTGGTGGAGGAGAGAAGTAAAGTCTGCCAGTTCCTGTGTGTCTGAGCAGTACACTCTGTTTCCACATTGTTTCCTTTGAGAGGGGGCATGGTGAGCTTCTCAGCCTGGATAAACTGTATGTGAAATGGGAGCTTTAAATATACATGTGGTGGCTTTAGTGGCCTATAATGAAGAGATGAAAGTTGCTTCCTATCCTTTTTTGGCTCCAGTTTGGACAGCATCGTAGTTTAAACTATGGGTCTAAGTGTTAAGCAGCACATTTCATTTGACTGTTAAGCCCAGATGGAAACAGTTTATTCAGCTGTGACTCCCCTTCCACATATCGATGCTGTTATAAGCAGTGTCGCTCATTGGTAAAATGGCAGCTGCTTTGTGAGAGACAGAGCTTCCGTTTCAGTTATAGCTTATAAGGGTACAATTTCACCTGTAAGCAGTTAGACAAGTGACAAGTCAAAGAAAAAGAATTATCTGCCAGCAACCTGAACACATTAGTTGACTGTCAAGGCTTGAAAGTTATTGGATACCTCTTGTGGAATAGACTTTCAAAGTCACATTTATTTCTCTCTGTACTCACAAGCTGTGCATTAGTTTCAGAAAAGAGTGACAGGTTGAAAATGTCAAGATTATATGAAGAGTTTTAAAATAACAGTAAAGTTAAGCAGTGTTGTTGTAGCCGTGTTGATCCTAGGATGTTAGAGAGACACTGCGGGTGAGATAATAGATTTTTATTGAACCAACTTCTGAAGTTATTGTGAAGCTTGTTGTAAATGGTTTAGAAGTGAATATTCTCTTTAATTTATCCAATAAAATTAATAATAATTAGATGGATACAAAGGGCCAAAACCTTGTGCAGAGTTGTGGCCCTGACTTGAGAGCAGCTTTTGCTCAGATGGTCTCAACTGGAACATGGACCATTTATTTTCAAAAGCCAAATAAGGGGAAACGAAATCTAAGCACAAACCGAGCAGGTGTGAGAGGCAGGAAGGAACTGCTGTGTTTAGCATTATCCCATGAGCAGCACTGCACAGTTGGCCTGGTGAAGTCTCAGCTATAAGCTGCTGTTGGAGGCAGAATACCACACCAATGACCTGAGCCATTCTGGCAACCCTTCATTCCTAAAAGAGCATGGTCAGACTTTGGGAATATGAGCACATGTAGTTACCAGTTGCACACAGAGTTTAAAATCTGGCCCTGTGGATCTAGTGTAAGTGTTTCTAAAAGAACCTAAGTTTGTGCATGATGTGTGGGGGAAGATGAGACTACCTGTGTCTTGGACTCCAGCACTGCAGAATGAGGCACAGTGAGAATGAAAACCTAGAGCAGTTTCCCAAACTTGGGATGCCGCTTGTGTAGGGAAAGCCCTTGGCGGGCCGGGCTGGTTTGTTTTGGCCGATCGTGGCTCCCACTGGCTGTGTTTTGCTGCTCCAGGCCAATGGGAGCTGCAGGAAGCGGTGACCAGTACGTCCCTCTGCCCGCACCGCTTCCAGCAGCTCCCGTTGGCCTGGAGCAGTGAACCACGTCCAGTGGGAGCCATGATCGGCCGAACCTGCGGACGCAGCAGGTAAACAAACCAGCCCTGCCCGCCAGGGGCTTTCCCTACACAAGTGGTGTTCCAAGTTTGGGAAACACTGACCTAGAGTGTCCCCATTCTGAACTGGATAGAACTCACTCTAGTTAACCCTTTAGCCTCTGGAGTTTTCTTTCCCATTGTGGGAAGAACAACGTGTTGTGATTGGTTTATATGAATAAGAACCATTTCCAGCACTAATCTCATGCATCAAGGACGGATTCTTAGAATACAGGTGCAGTGATGCATTGTTACCACTCACAAATAGCCAGTGTCAGAAATTAGCCTCTATCCCTGTATCCAGAGGCCTGGTCTATACTGGGAATTTACATTGGCATAGTTCTCAAGTGTGAAAAATCCCCACCCAAGAGATGTAGCTATGCCGTTTGAACCCCCGATGTAAATGGGTGCTAGTTGTCAGAAGAATTCTTCCGTCAATCCAGTTTCTGCCTCTCGGGGAGGTAGATTACCTACACCAGTGGAAGAACCCCTCCTGTCAGGCTTGGTCTACACTAGGAAATTAAGTCAGTAAAACTAATCACTGAGGAGTGTGAAAAATCCACACCCCTGAACAATGCAGTTAAATCAACCTAACATCCTGAGGAGGTGGAGCCCTCCTGTTGGTGTAGATAGTGTCTTCACTGAAGTGCTTCAGTGCAGCTGCAGTGTTTTAAGTGTAGACAAGCCCTGAAGTTCTGGGGCTGTATCATTTTAAGTATAAACATACCTCCCGACAATTTTTAACCTGCACCCTCAGGGAGGATTAGAGATCTCCACTAGATGGCAGTGCTGTGTCACATTAGGAGAAACTGGTAAGATTTGTTGATTTGAAATTTTTTTAGGCCCTCCCTAATTTGGTCACCTGCCAGCCTTAAAAGGACACATCATCTGCTGCCTCAACTCATGACCCAAGACAGCTTCCCTTCTCAGCTCACCTTTCTTCTTCGTACATAATGTTATGTTGAATGTGTCCCTGGGCGTGCATTTCCTATCCTTCCCCAAATCCCTGGCTTTGTCCATATGATCTCCATGTTTATCTCCCCGGAACCATCCTTGATTCTCTCTTCCTTTCTGTCTGAAGATGCTTGTGATAGTGGATGAAAGGGATTAATCCAGAGAGATTGGTACTAGCAGCGATAGATACCTTTTGACCTGCCTGCCCCTCATCACTGAAAGCACTTTTCTCCCCACAGAAAGCCTGCGGGAAAGGTGTGTCCCATGTGCGAGTGGTGGTGAAAGGTCTGGGCCCTGGGCGTATGGTAAGTGCCTAAGATTCCTCTTCACCGGCATCATGAGCCCTCATCTATTTGTTCCTTTCTCTGAGGGCTGCAGGGTTTTTTATTTAGGCCTATGGCATTATGATGCCTGTTAACCTGCTTTTCTGAAATTGACATGAAGGACAAGAGGGGCTGCAGGGAATTTACTGTTTTGTCACCCCAAAACCTTAATTGCAAAAAGAAAAAAAAATGTCCTCCTGGTGAAATCCTAGAATAATTTTGTGTAAGGAACTGAGTGAAAGCCAAATTGCTTACGTCACTTCAAGCTAGAGTAGCAAATCAATGGAGAATACATTGTAAGAAACAATCCTGCCCTAGCCAGGAGGAATGGACCATCTGGGACCAAACAGGGCTTTCTGATTAAGTCTATTGCAAAGAGATGTTGATTGCCCTGTTCCAGACTGCCTTCTCAAAGATCTCTTTCACTTTTCTGCCAGTCTGTGCTGATTGTGCAATGGTGCAGCATGCAGTCTAATGTCCACTCTCTTGCTCTTTCAGTCTGCCATCAAGGGGTTGACCATGGGGGGTTTGGAGGTCATCTCCATCACAGACAATACCCCAATTCCACACAATGGCTGCCGTCCTCGGAAGGCACGAAGACTCTGAGAGGGGAGTGGAAGGAAGACACCGTGTACAGTATCAGTTTGGTGCACTGTGAACTGGTTTTGAATTTTGCCTTTGATGGATCTTGGCAGGATGTGTTCCTTGGAAGCCTTTCCTAGGAGAAACTTAGAGAATGGACACAACCCTGGTCTTTAGCTGAGTGGTTGAAGCAAGCCTGTATTTACTTTCTGAGTAGGAAGCCTCGTCTGTAAAGTTAATAAATGAAAATGTTTTAGTCTTTGTGATGGCCATGTGTACTGGCTTCCTGGAAGCATTTTGGATTATTCTTCTCCCAACTGCTGCTTTCCTCCTGTCACTGCTACTGTATGTGGCTTTTGACAAATCCAGGTACTGTTACTCTTGTCATTAGGAAGGGTCCCTTTTGCAATGAATGGCAGATTTTTCTCATCTCCCTTTTATCCAAACACAGATTTGGAAGCTGGAAGTGGAGAACCTCTTCTCCCCATCTAGGTAACAAAATGTGGTGTTCCCACCAGAAGCCTGAGCCCAGCGCTGCTATGCGAGAGGAGTGCAGAACAGCCAGCTCCTCCAGCTGCACGGAGTGGAGGAGTCTGAAGTCATTGCTGCTATAGGTTGGTTTTGTTGCTTCATTTTGCCTTAGCTACAATTGTCTAATTGGTGGTATTTACTAATAGAAAGCCCCAGTTCTACTGAAGGAGGAATCTTGCCAGCTTTGATCTACAGCATCATTGCTGTGACTGTGCCAACTCCATGCATAGCTAGCACTGCGAAATGCACATACAGTAGCTGGTACATTTTTTCTAACTATTACTGCATGCAGTACATTCAGTCCTGTCTCTCTCTTGCTAACTGCACCTGCTGTGCCAGGGCTCGAAGGGAGAAGGTAAGTAGGGGATTAGAAGGCCTGAGGAACAACCAAATGCTGCCCAAGAGATTTAAAATGCCAGGCCAGGCCAATGCTGCCATTGGCTAGAGGCTGGCATAAGCCAGGACCTATGTGTTGGAACGTACCTGCTCTTTGCTGCCACCTATTTCAGCTCCACTCAAGGAGAGAGTCTCATAGGCTAAGGGCTTTCTGGAGTGTGAAAGGGGTGGTAACTCTAGCAACTGAGGAAGGGGTCTCTTCCTGGCTGAGGGAAGTTTGCTGATTAGTCATCTCCAGCTCAAGGAGGAGACCAAGAGGAACAGAAAGAAGCATTGGTTACATGTCCCAGATTCCTGGCAAGTACTTCACCTCTATCAGGGATGTGAATGAGCACAGATTCTCCTTTGGTCCATCTGCCAGGTTTAGCACAAATCCAGGCTTCTCTGCTCCATTATTTCTCTTTTCTTTTGCTTCCTCTTTAGTTTCTCAAACAGTGTAATTAGCTATTCTCTTCCCCTTTAAAGAGAGAGGGTGCCATAGCAACAAGGCAATGTTTAACACCTTCATGGCTTTGTGAGATGTGCAGCAAGCTCATGAAATCAGGCTGTTCAGAGGAGCCAGTTGGGCTACATTTAACCAATGGCAATAAAACAAGGCTTGAATGACTCCTCCTACCTCATCCCAGCTCTGTGTATGTGAATTTGGGCAGAAGGGAAGTTGTTTTAAAGTAGGGGGAAGTCTCTTCACAAGACTGCAAGATGGAGGAGAGAAGCTTTTTCCTGTAGGCTCTCCATTGATTTGATTTAATCACTCAAAAAGGCAGGAGAGCTTTTCCCCCCAAGCCCAGGAAAGGGTTTTCTGGGCTTCTGCTGACTTCCCAGCATCTCCTCCTGGACAGTGTTTGGGTCAGTTATAGATCCTATAGAAAAATATTAACCACATGCTTCATTAATGGCCAGGGAGAGCATACATGGAGATGTGGGTAAAGCTTGATCATTTTTAGTGCTGCCTTGAAGTAAAGAAAACTTCCAACAGGTCTTAAAAGAAAGCTTTATATAAAAAGAAAGAAAAATACATACAAATGTTCTCTCTGTATTAGATGATACAACACAGGGTCAATTGCTTAAAAGAATATTGAATAAACAGCCTTATTCAAAAAGAATACAAATCAAAGCACTCCAGCACTTATATTCATGCAAATACCAAAGAAAAGAAAACCATAGAACTTACTATCTGATCTCTTTGTCCTTACACTTAGAAACAGAAGACTAGAAAGTAGAAAGTACTTCTCCAAAGCTCAGAGAAAGCAGGCAGGCAGACAAAAGACAAAAGACTCAGACACTCAATTCCCTCCACCCAAAGTTGAAAAAATCCGGTTTCCTGATTGGTCCTCTGGTCAGGTGCTTCAGGTGAAAGAGACATTAACCCTTAGCTATCTGTTTATGACAGAGAGCATACATGGAGATGTGGGTAAAGCTTGATCATTTTTAGTGCTGCCTTCAGCAAGTAGTTGTGGGAACTTAGCAGCGTCCCAGAACATGTACATTCACTAGCCAGCAAAAAAATGGCATGGTTCTAAAGAGGTGCATGTCTGAGCATTGCTGAATGGATGAAGATAATATATTCTGGAGCAAACTAAATAGTCACTCTTGAATACAAGTAGCTTATGTGCTGCTCAATCCAATGCTACCTTGAGCACCACTGGGGCAGCAAGAAGTGCTTCTAAGTGTAAATGGTAGAAGGGAGTGAAAAATAACAAGTGCTATGGGGAGGTCTGTTATTTTTGAGTCATGCGCTCATCACATATACTCTCTGTAGGTCCAGGCCAAATCTACAGTAAATCTTGGCCTTTCCCACTCTCTAGCAATTATGAAGACCGGGGCTTTTAACACTGTTGATTCCTCAGCATTTGTGAAAGACACATGAATCCAACAAACTCACTTCACTGTATGTGCAGTAAAGAAGTTTCTCATCTCTTCTCTGTTGTTCTGCCTCACCCCCGTTGCCTGTCTCTCTCCCTTCCTATCCAATATTGATGTTCGCCTAGCTCTCTCTTAGAATCCTTGTGTACCTGGCCAGAAGTAGCTGGCAATACCTTTCCATCTGTTCATTAGCTGGCCATATAGAACATCTTGACGTTTGCTTCTCTTCCAATCCCCCAGCTCAGCATAATCTTCATCTGTTTGCAAACACAATGCATCAACTACAGTGCTTATCTGTGAATTCAAATCCACCACATCCACCTTCTTTCTCTCCCTGACTTCACTGCTGAAAAAGAGACCATCTGAGCCCAGGCCATGCTCATAAAGCATGAGTGGAAGAGCAAGGGAGCCTTGACTCTGCTGCAGTTTTAACTCTCTTTGTTCTGCAAAGCTTAGGCCCATGCTGCAGCTTTTAGCCTTGGAGAAGAGCATAATTGCATCCAAATTGGACTCTTACTCCCCTTGTGTGGGACAGTTACCTTCAAACACTGTGCTGCAGATGAAAGTCTGCTGTGGAACTTTTGGTGCGGTGTGCTCAGTTGTGCTCTTTGTTGGGTACGAATGGACCCCAACAGCACTTAATTACAGGATTTCTTTACAATTCCATTTCAACCGTTAATTAAAACCCAGTTTGAGTCAGCTACCAGGATTTACAAGTTTTAATTGCTTGCCCTAGTGCTTGGGTGAGGTATAGTTCCGTGCTGTCTTGCCTAGCTGCTCCTCCTCTGTGTGCAGCACCATTTGGTCCTAGTACTTTTGTACTGGTCAGACTCTAGTCCCTGTTTGACTTCTCTCCTCTCAAGAGTTCTCTGTTTGCCCCGGTGCTCACTTGGCACAGGTAGGCTTCTCGCTTCCTTGCTTTGATAACTTTCTGCCTACCATTGTAGCTTCCACTTCATGACTCAAGGCTGCTCAGACAGGCCTTTCTGAACACAAGTTGTTTAGTCTGTTACTGAGGGCAAAACTCCGCTCTTTCTTCTTTGCTGTCATGGTACAAACATAGGCTATTTTTTACCCTTTCTTTTAAACTAGAACGTATCCAAATTTCCTATAGTGAGGGATCAAAATGCAAAATCGGTTACTCATTTATGGATACTCTGCTAATATGAGTTTACCTTATTGAATGTAGCGTTTGCCATACTGCCTCAGGCAGTTAGTCCTGCTAACCTGTTATCCTGCATCTAGTAGGGGCCAATACCTGGGACTAGAGTAACAAGCGGAACTTAAGCAGTGCACTGGCCATGCCCAACTTGTAGCTGCTCTGCTCTCTAGTGGAATTCATAAGCCTGAGGTGCCTAAATCCTAGGTGCCTAAATCCTATCCTCAAAGGGAGTTAGGTACCTATCTTTCTGGGCCAGAGACATACCCCTTCCTCCACTCCGGATTCTCAGCTCATTTTACTGGAGTTGGTGCCTAACACCGGTCAGTCTTTTTTCTTTTTCCTTTTTTTTTTTTTTTTTTGCAAGAAAAGTGATGATTGCAGCACTCCTGCTCCTACCCCCTTGCTATAGCCCAGTGGCAAAGCCATTCAGCTTGGAGGTGAGAGACATGAGTTCCAGGCCCTGCTTCTGAATCAGGCAGATTGGGGATATGAACCTGGGCCTCCCACGTAAGTAGTGAGTGCCCTAACCCCTGGGCTATAGAACAAAAAGGGGCACCATCACCTTTTTGGAGTAGAGAGCACACTTCGTGCACCAGGCAAGACAGGAACAGGGAAGTGGTTAGTTTGTCAATCCCACTTGGGCTCAGGTGTGAGGTAGGCATGACATTGCTGAGCTGCTTCAAGTACAAGACAGCTTTCTGCATGCTCACTAGCGGGAATTTAGGTTGGATCTAGGTGCCGAAGTCTCCTTTGTGCATCTATGGTTGGTGCTTTGAACAAAAAGCCACAAAAACTCATCCCTCACAGTGCACTGCTGTACATGAGGGAACCCCCTTCCTAGCCCCTGCACCAAGCAGTTCCCCGCTGGAGCTGTGGTCATCCTTGTTTGCTGAGCCAGTGATTCACTATTTCCTTTGTCGTTTAACTGTAAAGGGTTGTTGGTGACAAGTCAGGTACCCAATTCCAATTCCTTTGCATGTTTTAATTGAACCATTAATCAAATGATGCTGATGTCCTTTAATAGCTGACACCAAGTGAGGAAGAGAAGAGGACAGAGCTTCCAGTGCCAATAATCTGCAGTAGCTGGGGTGGTTTACTTCACACAATGTCTGCATGGGATAGGGCTTCTGCTTAGTTTTCCTTCACTGACCCCAGGGGGAATGTCTGTAACCAGAAATCCTCAGGAGCGCTGCAGTGGAATTACACTCCTTTACAGTGGCAAAGTGGTAGTGGGCCAAAATCATGCTCAGTTATAGGTGGTAAATCAAATTAACTCCATGATTGGACATTCCTAAGAATCCTTATGAACTCCTCTGAAGCGTGGAGGGGATCCAAATGAGGTCATGATTCTGCCCTTCCTGTGCACTGAGACTCTGGCATCAGTATTCTCCAGTCTACAAACAAATCATTGATACCAATCCAGCTCAAGCCTCTTTACCTTGGCCATCTTTCCTTTCCTAGTTACCTCTCCAGGTTCTTAGCATGCAACCTCTTAGACCAAATTAGGTCAAGGATCTTCAGATTGTTTTCTTACTTTCATAATGCTCTCCAGGAAGAGGCTCAGGCATTAATTGGCACTCAACAGTAGTGAGTGCTTGGAGGTTGAGGTTTTGCTTTTCAGCTAGCTAACAGCATCCAAGTTCCTGAGATAATGGTGGGGGTTGGCAGCACATTTCTCTTGAGGAGGGGGTACCAACAGAAGTGGGCAGACAATGGCTATTTTCCTTTTGCCGATGATCACTCAAGATCCCGCTGGGCAGCTAAACAGCTGGTGAGAAAACTGAGCACCAGTGTAGGAGGAAGCATTGTGTTCTTAGCTCTCTTGTCCCTCTGACTCCACCCCCTTTACCTTTTGTTTGTCAGATGCTCATGATCCTTCCCTCACTGGGCCCAATATCTGCAGAGTGCTGGAGAGTCTGCATGTGCTCCTGCTGTCTGAACTGAAATCTTGCACCAGCTGGAAAGCCCCAATAACTCTTCCCCTAGGCCCAGGCCAACTGAGGCTGTTCCTGGAAGTAGCTAATGTAGTCAGTTTAGAGCTACTGTTCTACAGGAAGTAGGCAGAGCAAACATGGGGCAGGGGACTGAATGCTAAGCAAAGATGAAGGGAATGAAACAGGAGCCACTCAAGAAAAGAGAAGTTTGGGATCAAAGTACAGGAAGTGCATGGTTATATTCTGCTGTAACTATCCAAATCTTCTCCTATGCTGACCTTCAGCATTACCAAAAGTGTCTGGCTGTACAAGCAGGGACCACTGCAGCAGTAACTGTACTCTAAGGACTTACGGCTATTCAGACAACTCACTCCCCTTCCCTAGCAGGGAAGAACCCATCTCTCCTCCCTCCCAATACCCAAAAAAGCAGCTGGGAGTTTCCATGCACCCCTGCTGCTAGCATGAAGAGTCCAGGGGGAGTATTCACTTAGCCACCTTTAATACGGGCCTGACAGTCCCATTGGAAATTGACTCCCAACTTGCTCCTCTTTAGTAAACTTTAATTTCTCTATGTGAAAATGACACCCCTCAAAAAACTTTCCCTTCCCTCCTACTCTGGTTTTGAAATGCTCCAGGGGCATGTCCATGAGGCTCTGTCTGCCTTTGCTTGTCTTTATGGAGATGGATTCTTTGTCAGCATGAGAGACTACAGGAGCAGCAGTCCACGAGTGAGTTCTCCCAAAGATGCTGCTGGGTAGAGCTGCTATGCGCAGCTCCCTGCTTTAGAGTGAGGCCAAATCAGAGCAAGTGCAGGACTTGCGCTATCTCACCAGTTAGGATTCTGATTGGCAAAGCCAAAGTGAAAAACAGGAATGGCCTGGGTTCATGTCCTACATTTGTCCAAAACCATTTGGATAACAGCTTCGCTGCTGGTTCATTTTAATCACACATCCTTGTTTCCTCCACTAACTACCATGTCTGAGAACAGGCTGGATTTCCCACAGCAGGCTGGACTGAGTGTTGCATAAGAAAAACAGAGCTTAGCAAGAGCCACACTTGCCTTATCAGTCCCTAGGCTGAAGTGTTGAAAGATGATTCTAATCTCTTCCTATTCCTGCCTTGAGGCAAGCAACTTTTTCCAGTAATTGTCAGGAATAGCCCTCATGCCACTCATTGCACAGACCTGGAATCTGGCCTTCATTTGGTCCTGCAGGGCCATAACAGAAGCAGATGACTGATTTACTGAGCAGTCAGGACCACTCTGCCCAAGAAAGTCTAGAAAACAAACAGTCAGACTAACCTCCAGTGCCAGCCCCTCAATGCATGTCTCCTTATTCTAGGGAGAGGGAGAATAACAGGTGCAGCTTCTCTCCCTACCACTCTCTCCAACAAGCGGTGTTGCACCCAACATGCACCAAAATGCTTCTTTATTGTGCATGTTGGTAAACAGTCTGTTTAATGCCAACGAGAGTCACACTGACATTCTTGATTTACCCACAGAACCGTAGCTGGCTGGCCAGCTGCAAAGAAAGCTCCCTTCCCAGCGGGCCTGACCAGCAGCAGCCAGTCCATTTTTGCCCTCTGCTGATATTGCCACCCTGTGTGCTGGTGCTTGGTGTGATATGGGTGCCTCTGCAGCAGGAAGTGAACATTGTCACAGCCAGCTCATTCCTCAGATGTCAAATGAATGACCACTGGAGGGTAGGGATAAACACAGCTGGATTTAAGCGGGCCCTGTAGAAGAGAAACGCTTCCAACACCCTGCTTCTGAGCCAGCCAGGCCCTCCTATAAACTCCTCTTTAACTTAAAACCTCTTTTGGAAGAAGCAGGTGCAGGCAGAATAGGGATTTTATTCTCCAAAATGATGGTCATTCAAGGTGGGAAGAGCAGAGAGGGCTAGACGAGATTCACAGCAGTCAGTATGGGTACATAGAATTGCAGCTTTAAAAGAAAATAGTCTCATGGCTCTAGGCTATAGCTAGCTTTAAAAGTACTTTCAGCCCTTCAGGTCAGTCCCACCTTCCCCTTATTCAGCACATGATGAGCCGAGAGAGACAATGAACTAGATGAGGGGTTGGAAAGCCAAACTGTTTGGCTGCCAAGCGCTACTTTCCTTCTCCCTCCCAATACGCACACATTTTAGCCAAAAAATGGAATTAATTCCCATGTCTGTCCCTTGCTTTTATCAGTGCTCTGCACACACTGGCTCGGAGGGAGACAGTGCACAGCTAGTTCTCTACCAGTATCAGCAGGTCTAACCTGGCTGGACTCTGGACTCAGCATCCAGCTAGAAAATGCAATAAACAGCACTGAAAAATCTTCCTTCGGGGTAGGAAAGAAAGAAAATGAGAAAGAGGGACCAAGAGCATAAGGCCTACCCTGCAGGTGACACTAGCTACTAATCCCCTCATAGAAAGTAGTGGCATAAGCATAGTTCCAGCAGCGGTTCTTTGGCCATTGGTAACGGAGCTGTCATAAGAGCCTGCTCCGGGGTTGGGAGAGGGTTGTCTCCAGGGCTGACTAGCACCATTCTCAGGAGATGTCCTTGTGCAGGTTGCTCAGAGTAGCTGGTTCATTTGAGCCTCCTGTCTTCTAGCTCAGGCTGCTGCATCCCACCCTGGGGAGGCTTAACAAGGACAGGGGCCTTGCCCAGACACTGGGCCAAAGGGTGGGAAATGACCTCAGTCATGTGCAGAGCAGCCATGTGCACTGCTACCTCTCCTCCCCTCCCCGAGCAGGAGAGGCCAGGCTGTTTGCTGGCCGCTTTCCTCTCCAAGCGGCTGTTTTAACTGGGTTTTGTTGCCCTGTGCCGAGGACGTTGCCAGGTTGATAGCTGCTTTTGCGGCCTGTCTCCCCTGGTTGTCATGGTTACAGTGATTAGCAAGAGCTCAATCCGGAGATGGGGGAGGGGTAAAAGCTGCATCTCCCCGTGTGCTCTCCCAAGGCAGCAGGTACATCTAATCCCAGCATTGCTCCGGCTTACGCCTTTGACAAGCACCAAGGAGCTATCAAATTACCAGCTCCAAGACTGCGATAGTTGCTCGGAGGGGATGCAGTACTCAGCCAACTACTCCTATTAACACTCTAAATCAAATCTGACCAGGGCTGGCAGACAGGTGTCTCTGGAGATGGCCAGGTCACCTCCTCCCACTTTTCACTTTGTTATATTTGTTCAGTTCCAGCTGGGGTTCTCCCTTTCCCCTCGCCTGTCATTCCTGCTTTCTTACTGGTGAGAAACCCGCTGGGGATGAGCTCCCTGCAGGCCAGCAGGAGTACAGCAGTAGGCCCGCACCTCCCTTGGCCACCTTCTGGCCCGAGTGCAGCTGTTCACGTGCCTCAAGCATACCACCAAACATCACATGCCATGCACTCACACTTAGATGCTGCCTGGCTACAGGCTCACCTCCATACCACTCCTCCCAGGCACAGGCTAGAAAAATGCAAGCAGCCAGACCCATTGCATTGAAGGGCCTGATCGTTCCTTCCTCACACATCCACACTGAAGCCAGGGAGTTTTGTATCATAAAGAATGGAGAACGGGGCTCAGAGTGAGTTAGGGTTTATTGTCTCCTATTGCTACTTTGCCTTATAGCCAAGGCCTATAGCTGCCACAGCAAGGCTGGAGGAGAAAGATATGGCAGGTGAGGGGGGGAAAGAGTCTTCAGAGTAGTCCCACGTAGGGAAGTCTGAAGGCGTATGTCCAGGAGCGGAAGCCTGATATGTCTTTCAGGTGAAAGCTAAACAGTGTGCGCCTGTGAAGGGCTCCACTTCCTTGAGATTCCTCTCTCATTGCACCAACCGGCAGCTGGCACACAATGAAGGCATTTGGAGAGCTCCCAGCTGAGGACCAGGGATAGTTGCTACTAAGTACAGTTATCGGTTAAAAATAAACAGCTTCTGTTAAACTCAGTTGATCCTTGCAAATTAGCAACCTAACGAAGAGTGTCCACTTCTAAGGCCAGTGACACCAAGCATCAACCTCCATCTGACAAGTCAGACTGCCCCACTAGGTTATAGGCTGGGGGTGTTAAGGTTTCCTCTAGCTTCACGCTGCCTCATTTCAGTTTCCACAAGACATTCCCCAGCCCTAGTGACTGTCATCTAAGCCCTATGGGTCTCCTAAACCACCAGTGGATTCTCTCACGGGTCTCCTCTGTAAGTTTAAGTAGGTTCTGCTAAGCTCACTGAGCAGCTGGCGATAGTCTGTCTCCCCACCCACAGTGCATGAATAAACTTTTCCCTAAATTCCTCAGTGCACTGGGCATTCCAGTCACTGCAAAGCAGATGGCAATTCTGTCAGGCAGATGAAGCGGAAGATGTTTTAAGAGAGGATTTCGCCAGCTGCCAGAGTGAGAAAACAAAGGGGAAGACACTGGAAGAACAGCCAAACCATCCAGAGATGCAAGAGAAGTCTACCAGCTGCAGCTGTCTGTCTGAAAGCCAGCTCTTTAGGGCATGCCTGTACCCACCCACAAGACACAGTAAAGCTTCCAAGCCCACTTTGATCCTAGGAGATAGCAACAGAGCCAACACGCTAATGTAACATTATAGCAGAGCTCCAAACTATGACACTAGGACCAACTGAAGTCTGGATATATGGATTAACATTACAGCCTCCAATGGAGCATAACTAGATGCAGCACAACTCTGTCAGAACTCACTAGCCCTTCTTCATAAGTATATCCCCTTACAAACCCACTGGTACATTGCTGGTTACCCACACATCACTATAGTTTTCTGGTTGTTACAATCTTAAAGCCTGTATTTTTATCCCATTTCATAAGAAAAACCTTATACAATTCAGCATTTTCACATCACTGTTTCTCTGAATAAAACCAGAACTCATTTTCCAGCATGCCAGCTAAAATTCTGCACTGGAGCAGACAGACTCCCAGCCAAAAAGCAGCTGTGGTTTTGAAGTCAGTCACTTCACAGAGCAGCTGGCAGGGTCATGCAGATTTCTTACCTCTAGAAGAGTTTACTTTGTACAACTCACCAGAGCACGTGTCTGCAGTAACAGGAGTTTGGAGTTGTCTCCCTCGCTCCATTTCCTTTTAGCCAACCATCTCTCATAATTACTCTGACAAGAGAACAACTTTTGACATGATGCCAGGGAGGCAGAAAGGCACAAGGACACACTAACAACCTGGACCCTATCATTGCATGAGTAGCATGAACAAAGGACCATCACACCTGGGACATGATTTATTGATTACAAAATGTCTTCTACAGTCACTCTTCTAAATAAAAAAACATAGCAGAAGCAAACCAGGTTTTACTAGACCTCAGTGACTTCATCCCCTTTTCCCCACGGATGAAATGGTTCCCATAGAAGGGAGTGTGGTGGAAGAGAAGAGAGGCAGGAAAGACCGTAAAAAAGTTGCAGAAAGTCACAAACCTGTTTTTTCTCCCCGTGTCAGAAAAGTCCTAAACAAGCCTACCAGATACTCTGGCGCATGTGAATAAAGGGCCGCTCCCATAATTACACTGGGACTGCAAGGGAACAAAGCCAAGGAAGAGGGCAGAAATGGTGCAAAGGAAGTCACTGCTTGAAGGTTAACTGAAAGGAGACTTGAGAAGGGATCTACCTTTAGATGAATACACAGATGTACAGAAGGTTGCATTTTTGAGCCCACAATGATTTCTGTAGCTTGTCACTTAATACGGCTATATATAATCCTCACACAACTGACCCAATCTTATTTTGATTGTCTGTCAGATCAAAGATGGCTGAAGTCACAGAAAGCATAAAGTAGATCCATTGTTAACCAACACACTGTCTTTTCAAGGCATGAGTTTCCCTGCCAGTTAGTTCAGAACTGAACAGAGAAGTGCTCAGTGCTAAAGGGCTTCTGTGGGGTCATTCTGACACAAAGCTCAAGAGAAGCCATAGAATAAAGAACCCTACACACAGTAGAGGGAAAGGGCTCAGGAAGTGAAGATATTGGCCTCTCCAGTGCTCTCCTGCTTGAGACTGAGTATGGAAGTGCACACCACACTGTTGCTGTTGAGTACCCAGTGCAGCAGAGCAGTGAGAAATCCAAAGGTGTGGAGCCTCAGATCGGGCCCATTTGGGCACTGGCAGCCACTGTTCAAGCTAGCAGAGGCACATTCCACCTGGGAGGACCATGCAGTAAAAAAAATGCATAAATCAAAACAAAACCCACCAGTATTTTTGACCCACACTGAAAAGTGTTGGTGACAGCCCTGCAAAGCCACCCAGATTGGCTTAACTTTCATGTTAATGTCTCAGGGACAGTAGATAAAATAGCCATAGGATGAGGCCCTAGGGACAGGCAGAAGGAAAAAGTCTATGTTCACAAGTGTGGCTGGCAACTTGAACACCGAAGTGGGAGAGAGGAGTGCGTCCCACCTTTGCCATTAACTCACACTTGTCCATACATATGAGTCCATAGGAGCATCTTAACTGCTCTAAGGTGAAACTTCAGCACAATGAATTAATACCCTAGACTTTATGCAGACCCTCCTACACATATAGGTCATGACTCCTCAAGACAAATGCACCCTGTTTTTTCTTAATGAAAGGATTTGAGTTACAACTGATATCTGATAGGAGATCTTGGAAAGAGGATACAAGTCAGACTCATGAAACAAGTTCTTGTTTATTCTGGTATTTATCTTGTGTTGCTTAACAGTTCTCATCCTAACCTAGTAAAAATATTAGGTAGAAAATATATGTCCTGCCCCTACTCCCACACTTCTTGTTTCTTAAATAAAAAAATCAAAATGTCAAGCATGAGAATGAGACAGGCTTTTCTTTCAACACACTCCTGTGGTAACATGAATCCTTCACTGTAGATACAAAATGTAGCAGCACTACAGTGCTGCACTAATGCAGTTCATACCCCTCACAACCGTAAATCTGTGCCTCCAGAAAAAACATTAAAACAATATTTAGCACTTATCTGGTACTTTTCACTCACAGAACTGAAAGTGCTTTACAAACGTGAGTCCACATCACCTCCTTTTACAGATAAGGAAACTGAGGCAGGGGGAGAGGAAGTGACTTGCCTAAGATTACACAATTTAGTGGCAGAGCTGTTAATATGGTTGTTACTTATACCAGTGGTTCTCAAATTAGGACTGCCGCTCATTCAGGGAGAGCCCCTGGTGGGCCAGGCCGGTTTGTTTCGTTCGGCTGATCGTGGCTCCCACTGGCCACAGTTTGCTGCTCAGGCCAATGAGGGCTACAGGAAACGGTGCAGGCCAAGGGACACGGCAGGTAAACAAACTGGCCGGGCCTGCCAGGGGCTTTCCCTGAACAAGCGGCAGCCCAAGTTTGAGAACCACTGACTTATACCACTTAAAGGAAATGATATCAACAGAAAGCGGAGCTATTTTGAGGCACTGCTCCACCCCATCTGGAGATCCAGGGAGAGGGACCACTAGCTTGTGGCATCAAGGAGTTAATGGGAACTGCTGAGAACTTCTGGGAAAGACAGAAAGATACATTAACAATGGAAAAGGGTAATGAAGAGTGAACTTTTGGTGAGAGAGAAAGCAGATAGCTCAGTTATCTATCAACTACAGTGCATTTTATCAAGGAGACAATGTGCGAAGACTCCCTGCTCGGAGCTTTAATAGAAAGAGTTTGAGAAACAGGTTGTAGGTGAAAGAAAATAGTGTTCTGAGCTGGAGAGGAATGAGGCACTACTGCATGCATGTCCTGACATCTCCCCCCAGCAAGTGGCCTCCCAACCTGAAGTCATTTGTTACAGCCCTGAGAAACTTCCCATCAGCACAAATACCCTGGGAAAGAAGACAAAGAAATATGTATTCTTGTCCTAGGACTACATTTTCCACAGCCAGGCTTTGAAAGCCCTGAGCAATCCTGCACAGATGCAGATGGGCTACTGGTTAGAACTGGAAGTCAATTCTATACTCAGTTTACACAAGGTCATATGAATTATTTCATTTGAGTCTCAATTTCACCATCTGCAAAATGGCAGCAATACTTTTGTAAGAGTGCTTTGAGATCCTTATACAAAAACTGCTGTATAGCGTTGCGATGGGGCTGTGTTTGGGAGGACAGAAGAAAGGAAGATAGAGCAAAAGAACTACATTGAGGGCTGTAAACATCCAAAGGACAAGATGGCTCAAGGAATCCAGGGTGGGATGTGGAGCTTGTCACATCTAGGTGAGGTATCCAAACCCTGTCCAGGTCAATAGTGACAAAAATAAGATTATCTGATGGCTATTCAGTGATGTCTGAGATGAGCTTGTGACTCAGGACTTTCTGAGCAGACAAGTGGCCACAACATATTACTCACAATTGGCCCCCTTTTTAGTACCTTCAGCAGATACGAATGGGCTTTTAGTCTGAAGGGCTTTCCTTCGAGGGGGGGTGCCCTCAAGGACAGTGCCCTGTCATGGCCCATCATGTGCATCAAAAAACAGCAGTTTCCAGTGTTAATCCAGCACCTTTAACCAGCCTTGTTTGCCTAAGATGACAACACTCTCTAGCAACATGCACATTTTGGTATGCACAGGTTTTGAGAAAGCCCATGTGCTACCTTGTAGTACAAATGCAGCCAACAATTAAGTGATCTTCAGATCAAAGTAGGGCCAGCATTTATATAAGCCTGCACAAGCTCTGACCCAGAGGCATTTAGGTGCACATCTTCTGGATTCAAGTCTAGCAGCTCATTTTGCAGACATCTCAGACAACGTAGAAGTCAATCTTGCTTCAAGTGTACAACGATATACCAGCAAGCTGTGCTTCAATCCCAGGCAGTCACCCATTGGCACCCCTTGCCACCTCATCCCCAGTGCTCATAAAGAATAGGGTGTGAAGCAGGAGAGGACAGGCAGCAGTAAGTCAGCAAAGTCAGACCTTCAGCTACAAGCTCCCAGTAATACACAAGTCTCCCCTTCTCCCAGTGCAAAATCCAGCCTAGCTGTCCTCTAACTTCAGGAGAAAGGCAAGCACGTGACATTCCAGTGCCAAACAGACGCAGACACTCTGAAATCAGCTCTCTCAGGTCAACCCTGTTATCTCCTGGTGACTATAACCTTACAGTCTGAGCAATCACATAGTAGCCATGGGAAAGACAAGGATTCCACAAGTCAGACAGACATTCTCCACATTCATGTACCTGGCATGCACCAGAGGCTGGGGCTGGCTCTCTCTCACCGTTGTCAGTGGAAGCAGGGTGAGGGAAGAGGACAACACCTACTCCTGGGGACACATTCTCGGTCCATGCAGCTCTTTTCCCTAAGCCTCTCTCATGCATTCCTGCTGCTAGCTACCCATCTTCCCACCCTACACACTAGCTCACTCATTAGGCATGCAGTCAGCTGTTCTGGCTTCCCTTCCTTGGTACCTGCCACCTTTCATCTGAGGGGCTCAAAGTGCTTTTCAGATGGTCACATCCTCATTCTACGGTTGGAAATTAAGGCACAAAGATTAAGTGACTTGCATAAGAGTCAGGAACAGAAATTATCTCCCCTGATTCCAGTGACCTGCTCTAACTACTAGACCACCCCACTACCAGAGACCTTTCTCCCCTAATGCCTTGAGTGCACTGTGTGAATCACAAGAGCTAGTTTAGTTTCCTCATAACAGTGAAGGTACAAATAAAAAAAACCCACCATCGTGGCTTTAATTCTCACTCTGTAAGATGGGCTACTTGTCTTGACTAAGTAGAAGGGTGCCGGTATAGGAGGAGTGTTTGAGAACTCTGTCTTTCCTATCACAAAAACAGATAAAGCAAGAGAAAAGACAACACTCCTTGGGGAAACAGGCAAGGTTTCTCGGCTACATTTTGTTCACCAACAGGTGTGGGAAAAGACAGGGTTTAATGCAACAAGGGGCTTTGGCAATATGAACTGGATGGTATCTATAGAAAGAAAAGGTCACAAGACTAATCTCCAATCAAGATGGCTTCTTCAGAAGCATAACGGGATTCTCTTCCAATGGCTTGCGAGTGCCAGCTGCAGAGGCTGGGGAACAATGCTGGTTGGTTAGGGCTTCCAGGTCAAGTTCCTTCGGTGACCAATGGTTTGGTTTCCTAGAAGGCATGAGTGTCCGGCTTTGGTGTGTTCACAATGGCAACAGCTGCCCCAGCCCAGTATTGTACTATGTGCAGCTGTGCCTCATGTGGAAATTAACAACATATTCTGCATTAGTCCGCTGCACCGAGATGGCAAAGGGCTCAAAGGGGTGAAAGGTGAATGCAACCAGGCGTCGTACCGTGTGATTGATGGGTCGGCCCAAGAGTCCTGCTTGGATTTCAAACTTCAGAAGGCCAGAATCTCGGGCATAAAATCTGTAAGGAAGAGAAGCAGAGAATGCTGATTACGTCTATTCCTGCTCACTGGTTTTGCCATCTTGAACTCTGCATGAAAAGGGACTGGTGCCACTGATGACTGCTCCTTATTCCCTTACCAAAAGCATGCTGGCAATATGGTACGACAGACTCAGCCTGCACTGAACAATACAATACGTAGTATTGACTAAGCAATACAAATGATGGAAGGTCACACAGGGAAAGTACCTTCCTGGGTAGAAGTTTTTAATCTCTAACATTTTATCTCATTTTAGTGCCATAAATGAGAGAAGCCTCTTGCAAAGGGCTGTATTTCACTCTTGCGTGCTCTGATTTCTGGATCCACGGTTAGAAATGAAAGGCTTTATCTCTAATAAAATAAATACTGGCTCTCTCCCATCCCACTGATGCAAACATATCCCATAGTCATAATGGGAGTTACACATGAGCAAATGAGGATACAGAGCCATTCCTTTTAGTAACTTTTAAACAACAGCCTTCACTCTCCACCTGTGAGAATGCATTGTCCCTCTCCTGTTCTATCAAAAAGACTTCACAACACCACATTGCTGCTATGTGACTTGCTTTCTCACACATCATGTCCCCTTGCTGTGTCCCCATTCAGAAGGTGCAAGAGAGCTACTGGACTTGGCTTTGCTCCAAGGTGCCTTACACTACTTTACAGCCAGACTTCACAGTCACTTGCTGATTTCCAGTGAAAACTCCCAATGCAAGAGTCTAGGAGAAAGTCGCTTAATGGCCAAATGCAGGGATCACAGCAAATCTGGGTGATCTGGAAAGGGAAAGAGATCACCTAATGTACTACCATGCAGAGATCCGCCTTCAAGACTCAGATTGGACCCTTGCTCCCCAAACCTGGAGTGCTCTGCAATGTGGCTCAGGTAAGAAGTGGACAGTGCTCTTCACTGACTTTCCGGGCCATAAGCAGAGCAGCGTTGGCTGCCTCTAAAGGGAGTTCTGCCTAGCACTCCTTTGTTTATTTGATCTTTCCAGTGCCCTGGAGGAACTCCTCTCCATGTCCAAGAGTTATGCTGTTTCAAGCTGCTCCCCCTACATCTCTAGGAGAACACAAGGATCTCTGCAACTTCACCTTCCGCTCAATACTTCGGTAGGTTCTTCAGATAATTTGAAAACCAAAAAGCCTCCTGTTATTACACAAATCCATCAGCACTGGCCCTGAAGTTGGTTCCACGATTAGGACCTTTTTCCGAGCACAGACTTGTGGTGGTCATTCTCTCTCTATCTGTTTCCATTTCCTTCCTGCCTTGCAGCTTTTGGTTGTTTGCATTTGCCTCTGGTTTTAGCTCAAAATTGCTTTTGTATCAGAGCACATTCTTCCCAACACCACCTGCTAGCCTGATACACTCACAGCTCTTAGGCTGGCAGCAATGGCTCCAGACAGATTCTTTCAATATCAGACACCCTCCAGGTTTTGATAATACAGCTTGCTAAATTCCTTGCATTTTTCTAGCATGCCATTCTCCTCTCCAATCTCACTCCTCACCTGAATAAGAGTGCCAACCAACTGGCCTGCCAATTACACATGAATGAAGCAAAAGAGCTACAATCTTGGTAGCTGGCTTTCCAAAAAGCTCCCTCCTACACAGAACTAGGCATGTGGGGGATTGCTTTCTAACTAAAACATGGCCTATGGGCTGCTCCGCTCGCCACAATTCAATGTAATTTAAACACACTCAGGATGAGCTCCCTGTAATCTAAGGTAATCTCAAAGATGTGCTCGGGTGGTATTTTTAAAAAGTGCTCTGCAATCAGAGGCCATTTCCATGGACTCTCACTCTGTGGATAAACTAGGCATTGAAATATAAGACCTTGTGTTAATAAAAACAACAAGACCAGCCTTTTCAATTTGTACAAAAATGGTGAATCTATCTGCAGTCCACTTCTTTATTAGGCTCCTTGTTAACCCTTTAGATTTAAAAGCTTTAACCCCTAACACAGGAGTTGCTGTGTTAAGGATTTGGCAGCCCATGCATCTCCCCCACAAGCTTTGCAGTTCCCTGCTGTGAGTTTGCTGCCAAGCCTCTTGTAAACAGATACTGGGGGAAAGGCCCTGAAGCCATTCCATCAGCAAAGAGGCCAGGAAGCAGGATGTTAACTACTCCAGCAGCTGAGAGAGAGGACTGCTGCAGCCTTCCAGGGGAAGAGAAAAAAAACTAAGAGTGGGGAGGAGTTAAACTAAAGGCAGCAGGAGTGGGTGCTGAGTTGGTGCAGGACACAACTATGAGACCTCCAAAAAGAAAAGAAAATACAGATTGAGTGTACCTTGGGCTGCTGATGGGCTCTGTGCCAATGCCAGGTGCATGGAACTGTCACTATAAATCCTACATTACCAGTAATGAGAAAATAAAGTTAACGCGTCTTTATTTCAAAACCGTTTTCTACATGATGGGCCACTGTTGTATCTTATTAATCACTGTCTTGTGAGAGAGGAACACAGCAGCACTTTCCCAGCTGTTGAAGGGTTAAGGGTTACTTCTGCTGTTGAATTACCCTGCATACTATAAGCAGGCAGCTGGGAAGCAGGAGCACCCCCACAGCTCCAAAGCCCTATTCAAGTCCTGATTGACTCTGGCATTTTATAACCTGATCTTCTAAAGCGCAAAGCTACACGTCTACTCAGGGGAGAGTGGGAAGGCGGTAGTTTGCTTTGTTTACTACAGAAGACGTGACCACAGCAAATGTCTGCAGTCCCACTCCCTTTTGTCTGTAGAAGCTGCACAAATGTTGGCAGATGCAGACATACACCACCCAGTGAGATCTCTGAACATCAAGTACAGCGACAGAAAAAGCAGCAAATATTTCTCTGCAGACTGTACAAAGTTTGAGCTCAAACCAAACCGTACATGGGAAATCAATTAAATAGCTAAGATTTGGGGATTGTGTGTGTATGAATGGTCAGAAGTTCCCAAATCTTAAGCAGGTATAGTGTGCATGGTGCAGGAGGGAATACTGTAGACAGCAATTAAGTTGGTGGTTGCGACCTGTTTCCCCATCTCTCTGGGCAGATCAAAACACTGACATCAGGGCAGTCACAGATCGCCGTATTAACTCTTTGATCTCTCTCTCTTTGTTCACAAAATGTAGGATTTATTTCGCTCTTCAAGCACTAAGAGCTGTGCAGTTTTCTGCCCTCGGACACTCAGCACATTTAGGCCCAAAGTATGATCTCCCTTAAGACGTTTTGAATATGGTGGGGGAAGTGCCAGAATCCAAACAGCTGTTCTTGAAATCCATTGCTGTGGCCAATAAACAGAAACAATTTGTGCATGCCCAAGATAGAAATGTGCACGCTCCCATTAGTCTGCAAGGAGCATTGCAAACCTCCCTACTTTCAAGGTTAGACATATTCCTGTTAATAAGGCACAGACAGAAATAAGCAGAACGGCCCTTAGGTCTGACCAAAGGTTCTGCTGTTCAAGCAAGTATCTTATGTATTATACGTTTCCAATTCATGAGAAACACAAGAGCCGATAGGGAAAAGGGGACCATGGACTCCAATGTTTGTTAAATGAAGAGGAATAAAGTTCGTAGTGAAAGATGACTTTGGTTTCTAAGTTTCTCAGTGTGCGTTACAGACACCGGAGTATGAAGACAGTCAAACCAGTGCTGTGAATGTTATGGGTAACACATAACAAACAAAGACATTTAAACAAATCAGACTTGTATAAGTGCTGGCCAGCCCCACCTCCCAAAATGAGCATTTTCTTGACGTGGCAAAGCAGACTCATACATTGCAACCACAGCATGCTGGCTGTCATAGCAAAAGGCTGGAGTCTGAGAAGAGGAGGAATTTAATGTTCCTATAAAAGGATGTTAAAGTTTCACTACCCATTTCTGTAAAAGCAGCAAAGAATCCTGTGGCACCTTATAGACTAACAGACGTTTTCGAGCATGAGCTTTCGTGGGTGAATACTCACTTCTTCAGATGCATGTGGTTTACAGATCCAGACTAACACGGCTACCCCTCTGATACCCATTTCTGCCTCTCAACATGACCAATGCACTTCAGCTCCACTTTTGAAAGAGCCAAATGTAAATGTGCGTATGTAAAATAGGCACAGTCCATAGGAGAGGAAAGGCAGAGCTTCCTAATTTACTGGTCTCTCCAGAATAATCTAAACAACGACTTTGCTGGAATGGGACAGAGGAGGAGAAAAGGCAAACATCCCTATATGTACACTTCAGTCTGAGACACAGTCGAGACACGTGTACATTTCTGAGAAAAAACACATTCAGTCCTAGCCATGTGCAATTTCTGACTCTTCTTCATACCTGATGGGGTGGTCTCCACACGTCTTTGGCCGTTCCATAACTGACACCCACTTGTCATCATAACTGAAGAGGGAGAGGTCAAGGTAAGGGCTGCCGCTGTAAGACTGAGCGCTGATTGGGAGCTGACCTAGCAGCCTTCGCACAGCCTCTGTGTGCCCTCCATACTTTGCATTCACAATAGTGTCCTTAAACCTGAAACACACAAAGGGACACATTTTATTTGCAAAGCACACAGGTAAATGGCACAATATAGATACATTAGTGTTCAAAAAGGACAGAGAACAAAAATCAAAACAGCAGCAGTTTAAAAAAACAGTACTACTAAGTTCAGAAGTTGTAATTCATCTAAAACACCATCAGTCTCAATTTTGGTGACCTTTCACCTGCTCCACAATCTGTGTTCCTATTCTGTTTTGGAATTATGTGGACTGACAAGTGGATAGGAACTTGTCATTCCATAAGATCTAGCTACAGCTGCCTTGCAGTACTGGAAAAATAAGGATCAGAAATGGGGAAAGATGGAGTAGTAGCTTAATCAGTCCAGGTTTTACTGCAAAGATTGTAAACATTGTCAGTGAAGTCTGAAAGTTGTGCTATAACAGCTGAATTCCTGAGGTTGAAGAAGGACTTGGGAATCCATCTCTCCCCAGCCATTACGTTTTCATTGCATAAAGGGAAGAAACTGTAGAAGAAGAAGAACCTTGAAGAGAAGCCTGCAGCTGTTTAGCTCAGCACAGTCTGAAACGTTCTTTCCTGTGAAATGATTTATCTGGATTGGAGCTTTTCTTCTTTAGAAGTTAGTAAGCAGAATCTGAGCTTTCTGTTGCTGAGATCCAACTTTTATGAGACCAGCGGTATAAAAGCCACTTATCAGGAACAGTTTATATTGGACTGTAAACTCTCAGGGCAAGGGCCTATTGTGTTTACTTATTTAATAAGCACCCTAGCACCCCATCACTAGCCCCATTATAGGCTCTGACCACCAACAGCTGAATTCCTGAATGTGCTACTGCCCACAAAAAGGTTGCGGACCAGAAGGCTAAAGAGGTTCTTGCCTCTGGTTTCAGCTACAAAACAAGAGCAGCACTTCACATGTTTGCATTAAGTTCTGTCTCTCACAAGCAGTAAGGAATCCCCAGTGGGAGTTATGGATATATACAAGACGAGTAAGTCTCCTTCACTTGCATGGATTCAACAGCTTGAATCAACAGAAGTCACCCCTATAAGCAATGGCAGAAATGGTCACTACATAGTTATGCTGAAGTTAAATTAATTGTGGGAAGTACAAGAGACTCTGGCACACTTGGGTATATCACCACATATTCCTAGGACCACATTTTAGAAACATCACCACCTGCATTACTAACCTGACTTTCGTCTATTTAAAAGAATTTTAGAAGCCTTATTTACTTTTATATCTCACTCCACTTTCACTGTGACATTAGATTGGTCAGTTTTACTTTCACACTGGAAAGGAAGTTTCAATTGAAAAAAAGAACAGCATACTTTTTGCTGAAATTGTAGAAAATGCCACAAACACAGAGTTTTATTCATATTACATTTGGGGAAACCTGTCTTGCAAAATAAATCCCTAATATGCTGACATTTTTAGTTTAACAAATCCTAGCTTTGGGCCCTAACTATTCAGACAGCATCGCTTAAACCGCCGCAGAGGAAGACACAGCACAAAGTGTGCTGGCAGCATTCTTCCCTCAGAAATCTCTCTCCCTAGGGTTGGGTTCGGTTTTTAGGTTGTCACTGTATACCAGTGGTCCCCAACCTTTTTGTGGTCAGCAGCACATTCATGTTTTCAGAAGAGTGTGGTGGGTGCCAACCATTTTTCAAGGCTTATTTTGTATTTGTACATTAAATAATATGAAAAACATCGTATTTAATATTACATAATATATGAATCCATAAGATAAAAAGGGTAATTTTACATGTAAAAAGGTATTAATTTAATTATTCGGCAATTACTCTTTCACCTTACCATGTGAATTTGCTCTTTTTATCTACCTGTAAGAAAAATTAAGGAGTTTTTATAAAATAAATATCAAACTGTTTTTATCTTACATTATTTTAAAAAAGTAAAACACTGTTGAACTGGTGGTCCAAATATATTTATTATTCTTACTTTAACATAGAATGAAGCCTGCAGCCCCGGAGTTCTCTGCCCCTGGCAGGGCCAGGGTTGCAGCTTCGAAGCCGGAGAGAAGCTGCAGGCCGGGGACAGAGAACACTGGCGCCCACAGCCTGCAGCCCCGGAGAAGCTGGAGAGAGGCAACAGCCCCACGCCTGCCAGGGACAGAGAATGCCGGCGCCTGCAGCCCTGGAGTACTCTGTCTCCAGCAGGTGCGGAGCCCCCATTTCTCTCTCATGCTGGGCACTAGGCAGGCCCCGCGCTGCTGGGGACAGAGAACACCGGTGCCTGTGACCCCGGAGTTCTCTGTCCCCGGCAGGCGCGGGGCTGCGGCTTCTCTCCAGCTTAAGCCACAGCTCTGCACCTACCAGGGACCGAGAACACCAGCACCCACAGCCTGCAGCCCTGGAGTTCTCTGTCCCCAGCAGGCGCGGGGCCCTGTCTTCTCTCCCATGCTGGGCACTAGGCGGGCCACGTGCCTGCCAGGGACAGAGAACACTGGTGCCCACAGCCTGTAGCCCTGGAGTTCTCTGTCCCCGACAGGTGCGGGGCCGCGGCTTCTCTCCGGCTTCGAAGCCAGAGAGAAGCCATAGCCCCAAGCCTGCCGGGGACAGAGAACACCGGCGCCTGCAGCCTCCGGAGTTCTCTGTCCCCGGCAGGCGTAGGGCTGTGGCATCTCTCCCCTGCTGGGCACTAGGCGGGTGCACATAAATGCCCCAGCGGGCGCCATGGCACCCACGGGCACCACGTTGGGGACCACTGCTGTATACTTTCTAGCCTTGGTCTACCATTTTCAAGACAGTGAATGTGGAATACAGAACTAGGTGTACCCTGCCTCAGCCTTGAGTGTTCAGGATTTCAGAACCCATAAGGCTGTGGTGAGATGTGCCATGTTCAGAATGGACTCATACACAAGTCAGTCACTAAAGAGCTATGTTTCTCAAGATTGCCACAGCTATTTGATACTGGCCTTTGGCTGGCAGTGTTGAGCATGTACCTATATGGTATAAGGCATGCTCCGAATGGCTCACCGGCGCTGGATCTGTCTGGCAAAGTTGTTACTGGAAGCTGAGCAGGGAAACTGGACAGCCTCGCTGTGCAGGGTGGCATTCCTGAAGAGGTCACAGAAGTTCTCAAAGAGCTCCAGTAGCTCATCTGAAGTGTTCTCGAACACAGCAATAACCTCTGTGGTCACCATGTTGTACACAACAAAGAACGAAGGCTGCAGAGAGTAGCAGAGTTAGTGGTTTTCCAACAGAGTGCAGACAGACAATACAGGGTCTATATTAGCTGGGAATCCCTCCCCCCCAATACACACACCACACACACACACAAAAGATTACCCATGATTATTCTGCAATGTAGGAGAATCTCACATTCACTATACAAATTCATTATGCTATTCAAATACCTCAGAGGGTACCAGATTATCCAGCCTATTCACTACAGTGTAATTATTTATGAAGGGAACTAAATGCACTTTCAATTTTTCATTTCAAATTGGACGTCAATATATCTGTTTTCTCTTCCTCACTCCCCACCAAATATAAAATGCTTTTTAAAGTGGCAGATTTAATTTTCTTTCCTGCTAGGGAAGTGATTTTAAACCAGATGCTGGCTGGCAACAAATTATTTTTCCTGTATGTGAAGAGCTGAGAGCTTTTTTTTTTTTTTTTTTTGGCATTTATTGTTTTCCTCCCCTCTTAATATTTCCAGCATGCAGAGATGAGATATTTTTAGTGCACTGTGTTCCAACATTGCCTGCAAAAGTTTTGCCCTCCAGGTATCATGCTGGTGTAGAAATGAAAGCCTGAAAGACAATAACTATTTATTTTTAATAGTGACACTCTTAGCCAAGAATTTCCAGGTGCCATCGCAAATGTAAATCCAAAACATGACTCAGGTACTTCTGCAGTAAATTTTTCCCTAGATAAGGTTACTCAATTACTACAAACACTAACTCCCAAACCGGTGGTGTCCAAACTTACTGGCCTTCCGAGCCACATACAACAATCTTCAATCTTCAGAAGTTCGAGAGCCGGGGCACACCTGCCGGGAGCCAGGGGTTGGGGCTTCAGCCCTGCTCCTGAAGAATCCCCGAGCCCTGGCAGGTGTGCCCTGAAGCCCCAAGACCCATCTCCTCACTGGACAGAAGCCCCTCCCGCACCATCCACTGCAAGGCAGAGGTCCCGAGCTTCCTCTCCTCCCCCAGTCTGGTAGGTGAAGAATGGGGAGGCAACTCAGACCTTAGGATTTCCATTTATATTAGATGCTTGGGGAAGGTCTGAACATGTTTCCAACCTACAAACTCCACCTTGATATACGCACAATGCAAGACTGGCCTCGTTTTACAAAAAAAAACCAAAACCCAGCTGTAGACACACCTCAAGACTTCACCCTATAGGATAATTTGTGGGCTGGGGAGAAGAAGAATGAGGGAAGAACTCAGATGGGTCTCTCAAAATGGGGCGGAGTTTAGACTATGGCTTGTTACAGAGTTGTGTTGGTTTTGGAGAAGTTGGTCCGCTCTATCCAGTTTTCTCTCTCAAGGGAGCTGTTACTGACACATTGTAAGTACACTATTCAGAAAATGGGGGAAACGGATAGTTGCCAAACACCCACATATTACTCCCAATCACCTGAACCGTTAGCTAAATCACCACCTCCTGAGGACTGAAATGCAGAGGGAAGGGCTTGACTACCCTTGACTCATTCCTGTACAAATATTTACCACTTTAAAGACTGCAAAATTACACAGTGGATAAAGATCAATGATTTAAAAAAAAAAAATCACATTTTTTTGATAAAATGCTTTTTGAGGAAAAAACCCATCAGAAGATAGTTTTAATTAAGATACATTATAGCTCAAAGATACCTCATCATGGAATAGGGATTATAAATTCTAATTCTATAGTATGAGACAATATATTCATGTGATGTTTAAGAAAAGTTTTGTAAATGAGTTCTAACAGTTCATGGATTAGGGTCCGAATCTTATGGAGTTCCAGGGACTTCTGTACAGATTATTTAGGTTAATCTTTCTATCTACCCAGTCAGACGCAGTGTTCAGTCTAGAAGATACCATCAGAGATGCTTAGTTTTGCAGTTCTCAAACTGTGGATTTGTGCCTCCAGAGATACCATGCTTCTTGTTAACAGCAAAAGTGTTTTTAAATAAATAATATATAAAGGTGAGAAATAACAGACCTCAACCCTATTGTCCCTCTGCGAATTTGTGTACACAGAGTCACTTCCTTACCGCTCTCTCTAAAAGTGCAAAGTTTCAAAAAGTTCAATGAATAGAAGATTGTTGGGGGTGGAATAGATCTGGACAAGGAGAAAAAGTTTGGAGATAAATGTGAGAAGGGAGGGACAGGCAGTAGAAACAAAAGTGAAACTAGTTGAGCAGCATATTCCAGAAGTCTTGAGATCTTTCTGAGTGCAGCCTTGATTGATTTGAGATCTACCATTCCATTGTCTCGCTAGAAGGGAAAACCTATAATGGCAGCAGGCCATAAAAGAGAGACCCAGTTTGGGAATAAGAACCTTTCAAGCAATATGTTTGCGGATGATGTTTTAAAGAACGTCACACCAGTGAACTGGTGGAAGTCACTTAAGCACTTTGATTCAGAGACTGTTGAAGTGATAATCTCACTTTTTAAAGTAGTAGCTTCTTCTGCCGGTGTAGAAAGAATATTTCTTCCTTTGGACTGATTCATTCGAAACTGAGAAATCATTTGGGACCTGAAAAAGCAGGAAAGCTTGTTTTTCTTTTCCAGATTATGAACAAACAGGAAAATGAAGATGAAGACTGAGTTAGCTGCAGAAGCCAATATTTTAAGTTTCTCATGTTGACCTGGCTGACAAAGTCGATTTAATTTTTTTTTTTAATATTTCACTTAACTATTTTAGTTAAAATCAATTTTAAACAAAAACAAACCTGATTTTAAAAAACTTGAATGTTTAACTAAATTCAAAAATTCATATGCTTGTTTTGTTAAAATATTATATGTTTGCTGTTGAAGAAAAAAATCCAGAATACATAATGTTGTTTTAGTTAAATAAAACAATTTAAATGTGTCTGGTGACGTGCGCTTCCTAATACAGCATGGCAAGAAAATCCTCCAAATTTAATGATTAACCTGTTGAACTGGAGATACTTCACCTCCCAATGACTTCATAATTATCTGCTTCAATTACCTTTGGCAAATGAAATAACCAAACAATCATTCATTTTCTGATAGTAGGTGTAAAACTAATCTGAAAAGTTTTCAAAATAAATCACTTTAAAAATGCATAGTGTGTACCTTCTAAAAATGACGCCTACATCTATCTCTGAGCTGTGAAGAGTATGTATTAAGGTTATGACAACCAACAAAAATGCACTTTTATGTAGAAATCCATGATTAAATTGAGGTCTTCCTGACTAGTGATTTAAATCAATTTGATTTAAATCAAATCCACCCAGCAAAATTACACTTGTAAGATATTTCTTTTATGGGAATCTCTGTATTTACTGTAATTATATGTCAATGAAATGTGCTAAACCAGAAAAAACTTTTCTCAAGTTACATTTTAAAGCCACTTGTAGTTCCTGGGTGGGACATTATGCTATACACTTGGTATAAGTTAGGTAACCACATAGCTATTTAGAAAAACACAGTGTTTCCATAGAACGTGTCATGTCTAGATCCATTTGAATAACTGAGAATTCATCTTCTATACTTTCAGTATAGGTTCCCACTACTTGTGCTTGTGTTAATCAGACAAATGAAATGGAAAAAACCTACTAAATCATCTAGTCCATGTCACTGCCAATGTAAAGCTCAGATCCCAAGAAGGGGAGAGGGGGGGAGAAACCAGATGTAGATCTTCAACTGTATCATAATTTTAAGCCTCACTGCATAATCAAAAACAAACAAAGGAAAGGTTAGACTCAAGTGCAGAGGAAAGAACAGAATTTTCACTAAATATAGAACCCTGCTACAGCTGCCATAGAAACCATCCAAGAGCAGTGGAAATGGCAGAGCATGAAGAAGGGACCTTGTGGCCAGGTTGGCACATCTAAAACGTGACCATTTTTGCTTTACTTTGTATTACTTGTTGTTTAATTAGATGCATAAATGTGTTTATCAAAACTCAGGCTTCATGTATAACATTTGAAAAACAACCTTTTTGTGACTTTAACAAAAATTAAAACCTTAACTTTTCCCTCTTAACACACCAAAAAACCCAATATCCTAAATACCAACCCACCCAACCCCTCCTCATGCAAAATCTAGGAGATGAGATGGGCCTACCTGTCAATAAGCTCTGGCTCCCTCAAATCAGAAGTAAATAAAAGACTTTCCACAACTGAGAGCCCTACACACAGAACTGCTTGCCACAGATGCTTAAATCTAGAACCTATTAACCAGTTATCTTGAATGCCTCAGCTGATCAGATAGCCAGAATTTACACAGAGCTTCACAGATCAAAGTAAATATCTGGAAGTGGACCCAGAAACTAATGGGAAGCTAAGTTCATCTCCTGAGGAACTACTGTAGTCTGCTGCCTGCCTCTGAGGCTTCAAGCCAGCCACGATCTGCATCAGCTGTGAAGTCTAAGATCTTCAAATGGAAGCAGTCTAGAGAGCATTGAAGTGACCAGTCACAAATGTCTGTCAAAGTCCAGATCCAAGAGAACTGGTTGCATTCACCTAATCAGGAAGGCTTATGATATTTTTGGCCACTGACGGAGCTCAAGACTCCAGGAGCAGTCAAGTGGGCCCTAAAACATCCCAAATTGCAACCCACTTGGACAAAGGTTTAATATCTTTGCAATATCCATGTTGTTTATGTGTATTTGTTAGACAAACATTTCAATGCTGCTTTTACAGAAGACGCTCAGTCCTCAGCTATTTTACAATAACAAACAGTGCACACAATCTAACACAGTGGTTCTCAAAGCCAGTCTGCTGCTTGTTCAGGGAAAGTCCCTGGCGGGTTGGGCCTGTTTGTTTAACTGCCGCGTCCATAGGTTCGGCCAATTGTGGCTCCCACTGGCCGCAATTTACCGCTCCAGGACAATGGGGGATGCAGGAAGGGGCATGGGCCGAGGGATGTGCTGGCCACCCTTCCCGTAGCCATTGGCCTGGAGTGGCGAACTGCAGCCAGTGGGAGCCACGATTGGCTGAACCTGCAGACAGGGCAGGTAAACAAACCGGTCCGGACCGCCAGGGGCTTTCCCTCAACAAGTGGCAGACTGGCTTTGAGAACCACTGATCTAACATTCTTTGTGACTTTACAGCAGACTAATATGTGCACAATGGAAGAAGGAACACACAAAGAAAGCTTCAAAGCGAACAGCTAACATTCATTCATTCCAACTTCTAGCCCTTGAAAAACAATGGGGCAAATATTGAGGGGGGCAGGGAGGGAGTCACTAAACTTCCAAAGAAAACAGAACAGTGAGCAATAAGCAGCACTGCAAGTTTAGCAAGAGTTCTTGCCAGACATCTTTAATAGAATTATAAAAAAAGCAAATGAAAGGAATTAAGTAGATTAAAAAACTTAAACTAGTCTCAGACCAATCTCATGTGGATTGAAAACTGAAGATCTCTAGGAAAAGAGGTAATGATAACCATGTTGTGTTATGGTGGGGGCAGAGGGGTAAGGGATGTCTACCACGGAGATTGGCATCACAGCTGGTCTGATTTAACTTCATTACTGACCTGGAAATGGGAGTAAACAACATATTGGTTAGAGATAGCAGATGATACTAAACTGGGGATTCTGCACCACCGCACAAGCGCAGAATTAATGTTCCCAGCAGATTTTTTTTCTCAAGCAAAATAATTGATTCTCATAGGAAGGCAAAGGGAAGTCATGTGAGGGGTCACGCTACAATTACATCTTTTGCCTACTAGGGGCTGACGTGGTGTCAGAAGAGAGGGCAACTGGCTCATGAGCAGAAGCCAACTGTAGAGAGGGAGGGGGCAGATGCTGTCTTCCTTACAGCACCCTGCCTGCAGGGCCAGGTAAGGAGGCATGGAATTGTGGTGGGGGACAGAGAGTGGGGGATATGGGGCTGCTGGAGGGGTCACGCAGACTGGGGTTATAATAGCTAGTAAGGGGAGACGGGCGCGGGAACACAGAAACTAGTGGGTGACAATGAGCCAGAGGCTGAATGGGAATGGGGGTCCAGGGCCACAGGGGGATACGGGCAGTTATGCCTGGCTGAATGTGAAGTAGGGGTGCAGAGACACATGGAGATGGGGCAGCTATGCATAGCTGAGTGAGGATGTTGGGCCACATGGGGAAAGAGGGGAGTGGGGGTGTAGGGCCACATGGGCATATTTGCAGATATGCCTGGCTGAATGGGGTGTGGGGGTGCAGGGAAACACAAGGACAGGTTTGGATGTGCCTGACTGAATGGGAGAGGCTAGAAGTCAGCCAGGGTCTGCATGGGGGATGCTCCCCAA
This sequence comes from Gopherus flavomarginatus, assembly GCF_025201925.1. Lineage (NCBI taxonomy): Eukaryota > Metazoa > Chordata > Testudines > Testudinidae > Gopherus > Gopherus flavomarginatus. Next base: position 78,065,132 of record NC_066625.1, on the reverse strand, counting down.
CTCCCTAACAATTGCCCCCCCCTCCAAAAAAACCCCCAAACCACCTTGTTCCATACTTCCCCCGCCCACACCCAACAATCCTCCAGATTCTCTCCCAGGCTCCTTCTCAGCAATTACTTCCCTCTCCCTCCGCTCCTCCATTACCCCCAACTTCCCAAAGCCTTTGCAGTGCTTTGGAGGGGTGCGGGAAATACGTTCTGTATTGTACTTTAAATGAATTATTATTCAAAGTTCTGTATTAATATGCCTAGTAAGGAATCTATTTGTCAAAAACCATTTCCTGAATCTTTTTTTTGTTGTCTGTATTGTTAAAGACATACGTGCTGACAGGTATTTTGAAACAAACTACCAATATAATTGAAACTGGTGTGATTATATTGTTATTTTGACAAATAAAATATGCAGAATTTTACAGAATTTTAAAATATTGTGTGCAGAATTCTTAATTTTTTTGGTGCAGAATTCTTCCAGGCATAATTGGGAGTTGTGAACACCATCCAGGACAGAAAGATAGTAAGAGGTTTTGAGAGATTAGAATTGTAAGCAGAAAAGGTGAGATTCAGCTTGGAAAAATGCCAGCCACTTCATCTGAAAAATACTCAAACACACGCACCTAATAGGAGAAAAGCATCTGGAAAGCAATAATGGCTTAGAGATCCAACTATGCAATACAATACGGAAAGAAAAAAAGGCCAGTTTGGGGTGGCACATGCAGAGTGTGTAGACCACAGAGTAGGGAAGTTAACAGTCTTTTCTTTATATTACTCTGGCCTGACTGCCTCTGAAGCACTGTTTAGTTCTGGGCACCTTTCAACAGAAAGAAACTGGTGAGAGTGGGGAAAAAGAACAAAATGATCAGCAGGCTGGAGGGGCTGGAATAAGAAGCTAAATTAAAGAACTAATTGTATAGTTTGTGTAAGGCATCTGATGGGGAATGACTGGATGATTGTCTACAGGTAACTGAAGGGTATATATACCAAAGATGGGGAAAGGTTACAATATGTAGGCTAGCACTAGGATATAATTCAGAATAATTGGAAGAAATTAAGAAAAATTTAAAATGAGTTTTATGGAGCAAATCCCAATAATTAGTTCCAATTAATGTGTGGGGCAGTGTCCCAAGGGCAGTAGAAATACTGTCACTTGGGACATCTACTATTATAATCAGATTGTACACTCATCAGGACAGAGACTATTTTTTAGCCTGTATTTGTACAATGCCAGGCATAACAGGTCCCTGATCCTGATTACTAAAATACAAACAAATGGGGCAAAGCACCAATAAGTGTAGTATAGGAAACAATACTTCATTTGCAGGAAGATGAAATTGGATAACCACACTGGTCTTTTCTCTCTAATTTCAGTGATGTTTTTACATTGTGAGAGGGGGAATCTTACTAAATACAATCAAAGATACCACCAAGGCCCCTCACAACAGCATCCAAATTATATACTGTGGAGAACAGAACATTTCTACCCAACACTCAAAGACCCAAATCAGCACTTAGACCAGAAATGTAGCTTATAGTATTTAACTGCATGGGAATAACCTCAACAAAACAATAAGCTGCCCAGAGAGGACAGGGCCTACCTGCGAAGGGTCTGTCACCCGCAATGTGACCACATCTTCACTGGTGTATTTAATAAACAGATGGCTCTCATCCAACAGCTGCATTTTCCACATGCGCAGCTGCCTCAGCTGATCAAAGTACTGGAAGAACCTCCTTTTTGCCATTGCACTCCCATCCTGCTCTGCCCTCCTCCACAGGTACACCAACAGTCTGTGTTTCAGAGAATTTATGAAGGGCTCTTTGTACGGGTTTGCCATCCCTGTCTGAGTGTCTCGCTGCACTTCTGGATAGACAGCGGACAGGGTCAGGAGATCATCCTCATAGCAGAAGCGACCTATAGTCCGTACATCAATGAATGTGCCCTCAGGTGTCACTTGAAAGACATGAATAGTCTGCTGCTGCACAGAGAGAATAGCCAAGATATTCTTATACAGGTATAGGCCCTGGTTGTGAGACAAGATGACTTTGTCACATTTGAATGTCCTTGTGTCACACAGTCTACCTGTGTGAAGATCTATGATATGCAGAGAATAGTCCTCCAAGGGGGACCTGGGATTAGGGGTCACTGACTCACTGTTGCGATAAACCTCAAAAAATGGGGGGTGAGGTTCCTCGGGCAGGTAGGCAGCAGACCCAACAATTACATAGCGACAGTCATCTGTGAACAAACTGCACTCGCGGTTCAAGTGCTCACCATTGGAGGCCACGTTGGTGATATGAAGCAAGACGAAGAAACGTTCAAAGAGCCGCCCACGGATGTTGACAGATCTTTGGTCGTTGCCATTGGCCAAGATCTCTCCCTCATAACCCTGCAGGAGATCCTCTGCTGCTTGGCAGCCCTGATACTCGTAGATCTCCAGCGAGGTCTGGTCGGAGGAGAAAGCGATGAAGTAGCGCCCATCGGGGGAGAACTTGCGCAGGAAGCAGGGCGGCTTCTCAACGTTGACCACAGTAAAGTTGGGGAAAACATTCTGGTGGAAGACCCGGACTTGGTGCCAATGGGTGCCGGCCTTACCAGAGCTGATCCTTCGGCGCTCGAGGCGGTGGATGACGTTCTGGTTCTGGATTCTGCGGGGCCTGATGGTCGGAGCATCATGATCCATCACTTCATCGTTCCCTGGGAAGGAAACACAGAGGCCGCTGTACTGGACAGGGAGCAGCACGACCCTATACCAGACCGCGTGTGGGGGGGGGAGATGGGAGAGGGTCTCCTGGGGGTGCAGGGGCACCGCGAGGGTAACACAGCTCGGACCCTAGAGGCGGGGTGCTCTGCTGAGAAGAGGGAGCGCAGGAGGCTCCCCCGGAGGCGGCCCCGGTGTCAGGGGCCGGGAGTGGGAGGCTCACAGAGTTGGGGGGCCTGGGCGCCCCAGCAGACGGAGGTTGCGGTTTCCAGACGCCGGGGCGCTGCAGGGCCGCGGTCCCCCGAGATGGGCGTGCGGCGGCGAGAGCGGGGAGCGTCGCGCGTCTCCTCACCTCTCCGGGCCGCAGCGGGATTCCGGAGCCTCCGCTGTCCGGTCACTCTATGGCCGCCGCCATCTTTCCGCCAAGGCGCCGCTGTTAACGACTCCTCCTCGGCCTTGGTGACGAGAGCAAGAAGGTACCGCGCCAGCCCGGAAGTGCTTCCGGAGGCCACGGGGCGGGGCCTCAGGCAGGCGCCGCAGCCGGCAGACAGTGACCCCTGGCGGCCGGAGGAGTCACCGCGGGGCTGGGGGAACCAAGGGTCCTTCAGAGCCGCCAGGGACCATGGCAACCACGGCAGCCGGGCATCATGGGAGACAGGCCCCACATCCCCAGCAGTGCGGGGCACCCCGACCTCCCCCCACCTAGGGCACCGGCCAGGCATCCCCCAGTAGGGAGCTGTACTCACTGCACCCCTCCAGAGCCAGCTGTGCCCCTCAGGCATGCCAGGCAGGGTGCAGTGCCCACCCTACTCCCTCGCCTTACAGCCATTGCTGGCAGAGGCCGGGGGAGCCTGGCTCTGAGGGGCGTGGCGGGTGTAGGGTAAACCCCGTGCGATCTGGGAACTCTCTCCCAGGTGCACACTCCCACTGCCCATCGGTGGGGGCATTTAGTCGGCGTCTCTGGGTTGCCTACTGGGGCCGGGGTTTCTGCAGTAATAGCTGGGCACTACCCTACTTCCCTTGTATGACATTTTGGGGGGCAACCCAGAGCAGCGAGGGGCTGTGTCACCCCTGCCCTTCAACCGTGGGTGCCACACAATGCTTTGCTGTTGTGGCTCCTAACCTGGGCTCCTGCCAAACAGCATGCAGGTCACACCCTGAGTGTCTGTGTGTAGCCACAGTCCTGGGCCAGCAATTCTGACCCCAGCAGCCTGTCAGCAAACACCAGTACCACACTCTGGCTTCCAGCAACTTTGATTACCACATGCAGAGTAACCCCAACACACTCCCAGTCCTGGATTTCCCCCCTAAAAATGTACTACCCTCACCCGGATAGATCAGATAACAAAGGTCCGTTGTCCCTGTAAAGCAGTGTTTCCCAAACCTGGGACACCGCTTGTGTAGGGAAAGTCCCTGGCGGGTCGGGCCAGTTTGTTTACCTGCCGCATCCGCAGGTCCAGCCAATCGCGGCTCCCAGTGGCCGCAGTTCGCTGCTTCAGGCCAATGGGAGCTGCGGGAAGCAGTGTGGGCCAATGGACGTATTGACTGCTGCTTCCCGCAGCCCCCATTGTCCTGGAGCAGTGAACCGCAGCCACTTGGAGCCGTGATCAGCCAAACCTGTGGACCCAGCAGGTAAACAAACTGGCCCGGCCCGCCTGGGGCTTTCCCTACACAATCGGTGGCCCCAGTTTGAGAACCACTGTTCAAGAGAGATGGATAAGGAGCGAGAACTTGGAGTGGTTTTGCCTCTTACTTGTATAGTTCAATCACCCTTTGAAATGCATTTTCCAGAGAATGACCCTTAAAGTTCTTTCCAGTGGAGGGCAAGGAGACATGTTGGAGGTGGGGGAGAGAGATTTCATGCTGTTCCTTCTCTCCCCTCTGTCTGAGGACTCTGTTTACAGCTCATATGCAAATTGAGGTAAACACACCTCCCTTTGTTTAAGACCTGCTTGATCAGCTTTACCTGATGGCTATGTGACTTTAAACATGGGCCTTTAACATTATACAGGGGGGAATTTCATAACTTTACACACCATGTTGCTACATACATTCCACCGTGATATTATTGACCAGTGAGATATTAGTTTTCAAATATTTCATAAGGTGACTACACGAGTGCATTCCATTACACTTTGTCACAAACATGTCTTTCCAAAATGTGTTGTGGGCGTTCCCCCCTCAGGACTGGGACTGATGCACCATCCCCCTCCTGTACTGCCCCATTGCCTGCTTTCTTCAGTCCAGCTCTCATTGGCCATCCACCATAGAGCCTTCCTGACCTTTCACTTTCCAGTATTTCCTCCCCTCCTGGGAAAGCACCATCGCCCCAGAAGAGTTTTGTACAGCCTGAATGCAGAGAAGGCTGATACGCAATGTGGGGAGAGCACACTATGCCCCATTTCACTGCCCTTTTAGTCAAAGAGAATCATGCTCCTCCAAGACTCTAATGCTCTCTTCACATCAGTTCTCAGAGAAGAGTCCCACCCCATCCTCCTCCCCGAGGATTGCTGGCTTTGCTCACTCCCAATAAAGTTATCACATTCCTATTTGCCACTTGGGAATAGATTAGCAGTCAATGAGAGCAACAGTTTTGCTGACTCAAAATGTCCCTTTCTAATGCCCCTTGTGACCAGCAAATTCATCACATTTGTGATCCAAGCAAACTGGGAAACCTGGTCACCTCCAGAGAAGAGACTCAAGTGCGTGCTGTCGCATTGCCACTTGGTCCTTCAGTGAGGAGGTGAAAATCATCACAGGTTTGAAAACCTTATTCCTGTTTGACCCCTTCCTATGGCAGTGGCATAGCCAGGTTCTAAGAGCATGGAGAGCGAACATATAAAAAAAGACACCACTCGCTGCGAAGCAGCAAAGAAAAAAAAAACAACCAAGTCTTGCCGCCGAAGACTGAAGAACCCGCCACGCCGAATTACCCCCTACCGAATTGCTGTCTAAGACCCAGAGCGACTGAAGCACCCACCGCCGAATTGCCGCCAACCCGGAGCTGCCTGTGGGAAATTCACGCTGGATTAGTCCTCAGCCAAGCAAAGTAGCAGGCACTCCTCAGCGGGCACAGGGAGCAGCATCACCAGGCCGCCACAAAGTGAGGGCGGGGGGAGCAGGAGAAGCACCGGCCGCAGGAGCCGCCGTCACAAGATGCACGCAGCGGAGCCCAAAGTGAGTGCCACTGAAGACCCGGACATGCTGGGAAGCCCCAAGTGAGTGCTCAAGGGAGCAGCCTCTCCCTCTGTTCTCCCCCTAGCTGCGCTATTGTCCTATGGTGGTTGGAATATCTCTCTCCTCTCAGTGAGAGGTTCACCAATGTTCCTATTGTGTATTTTACATTTAATTCAACAACAGCCGCTGTGGTTGTAGGCTGTGGTCATTGAGTGGTGTAAGGATAGGATATACTTCCTGTTACCATTCACTTCTGACAGTCCCTTCCCCTTGTCCTTAATAAATATTATTTTGTGGTAGGAAAGCAGCAATTAGAGGAGCCTGCAGATTGAGACAGGGTCTTTTCTGAGGTCAGATTCAGCAAAATGGGTTGGAGGGCAGAATTTCCCCTTCCTTTTTCCCCATCCTCTCCCATCCACCAGAGATCTGCATGACTCACACACACAGAGCCCTGAGTTTGTTAAATAGGGACATCTCATTCTAGAGCTTGGACTGTTTCCAATGCAGGCCTTCTCCAAGGACTAATTGCAGTTACATTTACATCGGCACAAGAAATGTGGTGTCTTCACCATTCTGCAGACTGCAGGGTTGTGACTATGGTAACTTTGGCCTTTTGTGTCCAGATGGCCACTAGGGAGAGATACCCAAAAATGAGAAAGAAATAGGGAAAGCATTGAGCTGAAAACTGACCCAGGGTCTCCATTAGTGTATGGTCTATGAGGTGTGTATGGCCTCCAGGTTTTCAGAGCAGCTTGTTTGCAGGAGGACATGATTTTGTGATCAGTCTATTTTATGGTGTATTTTTATGGGATTCAGCTTCCAAATAAATTATTCCCCAGGGCAGTAAGCTAGCAAAGAAGTGATGCCATTCACAGCTCAGAGTATGGTGTGTTGCGGGTGACAAACAAATAGAAAAGGTCATGGCCCACTCTGATCTCCACTGACCCCCACAGTGGGGCCAAAGGGAGAGACAACTCTCAGCCCCATTTATGTCCCCACTCCCAACAGCTCACCCATAAACTGCAAGGCTGGCCCTGAGCTGAGCTGTAGCCTCTGTCTCAGTACATATCGGCACAAAAGACATCGTGAGCTGCAAAACATATCCTGGTGCTGCATGGATCTGCAGGAATGAAACCATTATTGTAAAGTGCCTCTTATGCAAACACCTTCCTCCCAAAACAGCTGAGAGGCAGAGAGAGGGAAACAAACAAAGCAGGAATTTGGAGTCAGATTCTTTCAACAAAGAATCATCTGCCTTTTCTTGTAGTCATTGGGGGCCAGCCGCACCAATCAACTCAAGCAAGAGGGGTGCTCAGCACTAATATCTGCAAGGCAAGATGGGAACTATAGAGCTAACTCTGCCCCCTCAGCCAACTTTCAGCCGCTGGGACTGTAATTTAAACATACAGGATTGAATGTAACTGTCCATTAGAAGGCACTGGCAGAGCCATGCTGATACAACACAATCTGGCCAGTATGGTTTGGGACTGTTACACCCAAATAAGGTCATTCCAGTTTAGCTGCAGTTTCAAAGTTGCTTCTGTTGGCTCTGCTCCTGTGAGTCAGTGACTTCAGTGGGAGCTCAGCATCCGAGCAGATCATGTTTGTTGGTAGAACAGGTTCAAGAAACAATGAGCCATGGAGTCATGTTAAGCCAAATTCAGCACTAGTGTATTTAAATCCCTGGTTGTACTGCACCCAGATTACAATACATTTCTATCCATTCTGACTGTGGGGAATAATTTCTCTCTCAGATGGTTTCTGATTGAACCTCAGTTGTTCCCATATTTCAGTAACGTTTCTGGGTTGGTCCCATCCCACCTCCACCCCTTCTACCTCTCACCTGTACTGTACCAGCAAAGATTATTTATAGGGGATAAGCCAAGAATTCCCCTGCATCTCCCCTTACCTCTGTATGCTTAGCAATTTCCTAGCCAGGGAATGAATTTGTCTGCCCTTTTTCTGTGTGTTTCTGTGGCTTGCATTGTCAATTGCAAACTGTATCACTTCACACTGTTTACCTTGCTCCACAGTCTGGACAGCTGTGTGTGGCCTTTCTTCTTGCACAAGTAAATAGCTGTCCGCTGGCTGCCTCTGCTGCACTGGGGGCTCAAGATCTCCAGTCAGTGCAGATCATGCCTACGCTTCACAGCTCGTGATGAGTTAAAATCTGCGGGTATTTAATGGTGGGTGGTATTTCTCTACCCAGGCTAAGGCAAATGCAATTTTGTGAGACGTACTTTAATATACAGCAAAGGCTGGTCTGCCCTGCACAGTAAACACCTCATCTTTCCAGAGAGATTGTTCTAATTCCAGGAGTTGCTGCTGGTATTGCAGGGTGCTGGAAAGCGATCTGCAGCATGGTCAGAAACTGCAGCTGTCTGGCCTCCATTGCCTTGTGTTTGTTAAATAGGAATCACTGATTTCTCTCCATCCCCTTCTGCCCTTACATGCACATGATTCTAAGGGGACACTGGATTCTAAGGGCTGAATTCTTTCCTTTGGTACATGTGTGAGGCAATCTCTTTTATTGGACCAACTTCTACTGGTTAAAGAGACAAGCTTTTGTGCCATACAGAAAGAAGAGGCCTGTGTGACTCAAAAGCTTGTCTCTGTCACCAATGGAAGCTGATCCAATAAAAGATATAACCTCACTCACCTTGTCTCTCTGATATCCTGGGACCAACATGGCTACAACTACACTGTGTGCTTTCATACATGTAACACACTCACCCCAAACACAGAAGGAGCTTTGCCTGAGTGAGGATTTCAGGGCTGGTCCCACAGTCCCTCCAAAAAGTTTTATCCACTGCCTTACTCTTTGGAGGTCTGGTCAGTCTTCCCCCAGATCTCAGGGTTGCACATGCTGTGAGATGCAGTCCTAGCTGATTCACTGAAGTAGTTTCTCAGAGTACTGACTTTCTGCAAAACCTTTCATCCAAATAAACAAGCTACAAAATGTATTCTACCTAAACTCCTCCTCTGCCTGTCTGTAGCCTTGAACACTGATCTCTCTAGTGACACAGTCCCTTGCCTCTTCCTCTATAAACCATCTTTTCATTTAACTCAGTACCAATTCACCTTCCTTGCCTCATGTTTCTTTCAAACCACATCCAACTCACCTAGGGCTCATAAACTCACACACAATTTTTCATAATGGTGTATTCTCAAGAAAGTCCTGGGTCAGGAAAAGGACGGGGCATTACAGACCAGCGTTTAGGTGTGTTGGCAGAACTGTGTGTGCGCAAGGGGGTACCTGGGCTAGACTCGGGAGATATTGTGGGCTAGGATTAGGGGGCAATAGCAGAGCTGCATATGGGGAACCCAGATCCAGAACAGCAGGGAATGTTGTAGGTCACTAGTTGGATGTATTGGTAGTGTTGTGTGGGGAACCTGTTCTGGACTAGCAGGTGGCTGGAGGTCAGGATTGAGTTACCATGGCATTTCAGTGTGGAGGCTGGAGAAGCCCAGGGCCACAATAGCAGGGGATGCTGCTGGTCAAGAGTGAAGAGCATCACCAGACCTGAGTGTGGGAAGGCTGCCCATCCCCCCTCTGTACCACACCTACCTTTAGCCAGTAGCTTTTTAGTCTCTCACTTTCACCAGCACTACATTAATAAAGGTTTTCAATCAAATCCATTCCTTGTTTTTCCCCTTCTCAACTCATTTCTTCCCATCTGTGCATGATGTGGGGACTATAACTGGCCGATTAGCCTGGCTGGTGGGTGTCTTCTTTACCTGAGTAATGACCAGTGGACGATGGGCTGCTGAAGAGGGTCAGCACTCGGTTGTTTTTAAAGGCCCTGAAAGCTTTTTGTTTCTCCTCAGCTTTGTGCTGCAAACTGAGGCTTGCGTCTGCAAGGCTTTTAGCAGCTCTTCCTCTCATGCCCTTTGCATTAGTGACACACGCAGCGGCGGCAAGGAAGCGGGAGTGGGGAAGATGCACTAGAGGTACACTTGCCCTTTTTTCCCCCCTTTCCTTTTTTCTTTGAAAGGAACAATGTCGGGGTCCCTCGAGTTCCATTTGCTGGCTGCTGGCCTGTCCTCTCTCTCTGAGGCTGAGTGGTTTAATAAGCATTCCTGGCACAGGCAGCGCAGGCACTTTGAGCTACTTCATAAAGCAGGGATATAAGTGCAGTAGATATAAAAGAGATATGGGATTGCGGGAGGGGGTGAAACAGGGTGATGTCGAAAATGCTAGAATTCTTTATCACATGGCCAGCAGACTTGGGCCCCTGCTTGCTGTAGGGTTGAGAGGGAATATTGGAGCTAACCTATCTGTGGTCTGTAGAGAGCCTGGAACCGGGCCCCATGTACAGATCCACCCACCACCAAAGGCTTCGCTGCAGTAAACAAAATAACTTCCTGCTCGGAGGCCTCATTTATGTGCTGCAGAGACCATCTCATCTAAGGAGACCTGAGTACAGTGCCCAGCCCAGCAGCCCTGGGCAGGCTACGCAAAAGAACCAAAGTGGTTCAAACTAATAACAATGCCAGGCTCAATTCCCAGCTCTTCTCAAGCTCACTGCTTGGGCATCTTGAGGAAATGGAGAGAAATTCCCTCTGGCAGTCTCTCTGTAAGCCCCTTTGTGAGGATGGCAGCACAGCTGTGTGAGTGAATCAGGCTCAGAGGGCTCATACTCTCTCCCAACTCCCTGAGCCTTGTGAATAGCTGTCCTTGGCTCCAGTGTCTCCTGAAGCCCTCCTGTCCCAATAGCTAGGCTGGTGCCTCCTCCCTTGCTAGTAAAACTGGGACTGGGGTGCATGAGGGTCCCAAAGGCTCTATGTTGGCTGGCACAGAGCCTATCTCCCAGGTACCAAAGTGAGAGGGAGTTATTATTTCTCATTCAGTGGATGATCTGAAAATGCTACTATATATATTTTGTTTACAAAATGCAGCGAGGGGAGGGTATTCACCACCAATCTTATATTTGGTGGAGGCAGAGAGGAACATCTGGTTCCTCTGGGCAATATCCTGTATCAGAATTTACTCTATAAATACAAAACAAGGTTGATCCTTGGGCTAGGCACCATATCATCCATGTATCTGTACATTGCTCAGTACAGCGGGTACAGATGCCAACTTTCCCGTGTGCCGGGGGTTCTGGACTCCTGGCTCTGCCCCAGGCCTCGCCTTCACTCCATCCCTTCCCCCAAGGTCCCACCCCCCGTCTCTTCCTGCCCCTGCTCCACCGCTGCCCCGGCTCTTCCACTCCCACCCCAAGCATGCTGAATCCTCGCTCCTTCTCCCCCCCTCAAGTCTCCTGCATGCCACAAAACAGCTGATCATGCCAAGCAGGAGGCACGGGGAGGGAGAGGGATTCATGGTGCCTGCTGGTGGGCAGGACAGGCTGGGGGGTGAGGGGGAAGTGATAGGGGGACTCCTCACCACCCACCATTTCTTCCTCATGGGTGCTCCAACCTCAAAGCACCCATGGACTTGACACCTATGACAGCGGGACCCTGATCCCGACAAAGGATTTGATACAATAGAAATTTTAAATGACATTTTAAAAACTATGTTAAACGAATGTTAAGATTGCAGAATCAAGCACTCAAAAGCTAGGCAATGCCAGACTCTAGTTTGTCTGTGCATATGCACTATGATACAGTCTTTAATTACATGATCACATGCTATTTTCCCACAGCATCCCAGCCACATTCAGTGAATAGGTAACTCTTCAATGTTTCTTTTATCCTCCACATTCAGTGTGTGGCCCCAGGCCTTCCTTGCTGCACGCTATTCAAACTCTGCTCTGAATACAGAAGTATTAATTTCCTCATTGGCTTTTCTTTGGCACTCATCGCTGTAGCATCTGAGTGCTTCACAAACATGAATTGATTTATCTTCACAACCTCTTTGTAAGATCTAGGGGGATACCTGTTTTACAGACAGGAAATTGAAGTACAAAGGGGTTTAGGTCAAATGTATCCACTAATTTTGAGAGCCCAATTTGAGATGCCAGTGGTCTAATTTTTCACAGTACTTAGCATTATGTAGCATTTTCTCTGTTCAAAGCACAGGTCTCATTGACTTCAGTTGTATCTACAAGTGCTCAGCACTTCTGCAAATCAGACCCCAGGGTCTCGGGCACCCAGCAAATGAGGAATGGATAATTAGTGAGTGCCTGCACAAAGCTTGGGTTAACTGACTTGCCCACATCATGTAGGAATTCTGTGGCTGTGGCTGAGGCAGGGATAGAATCCAGTTCTCCAGGGCAGCATTCAGCTGCCTCAGTCATGAGACCCTCACCCCACTGCTGTGTTTCATCTTCACACACTGGCCCCCTGTGCTTTAAGCTTCCTGAGTGTGAGTGTGCTCCAGTGCTGTCTTTTTCCTTGGGCTCTTTGGAACACTTCCTGGGCACAGGATCTTTGCCTGTTACCTTTGCTTAGAACTGAGACCTCACAATCCAGCTGCCCTAGGTCCCTAGGACCTGTGTTGATCCTGCGTCAGCTCCCCAGCTCCCTAAGTGCACCTTTTCCCAAAGGACCAACCCCAGGGCACTCTGGTTTACTGTATCTCCCCCCAGGGACATGCGATAGTGGAAGCACATAACCCCCGGTGTGTTTGCTAAGGTTTCTAACACAATTACTCTTTACTTTAGATAGCCCAAGAAATATACAGAGCTAGACAAAAAACTAAACACCTGTAAGCGTTGCCCTGCCTCAGTTTCCTCCAAGCTGCTTGTGCACCAGCAGAGGGAGCATTGAGAGCACAGGAGAGACAGTCTCCCTGCTTTCAGTTCCAGTGTCCAGAGCCACAGCAATTGGCAACAGCCCAGGGCAGCACTTGCAGGGAAAGTCCTGTTCAGCCATGCAGCCATGGGATGGAGCATGCCCAGTCACTGTGTGAGGATGGTGCATGCACTGTCCCACAGGCACCAACTTTCAGCTTTTTTTGGAGATGCTCCACCCCTGCTCCACCCTGAGGTCTCAACCCCACTCCGCCCCTTCCCCCAGTGCCCCTGCACTGCTTCTTCTGCCCCACTCTGCCCCCTCCCCAAAGTGTGTCCCACCCTCATGCCACCTCTTCTCACCCCTGCTCTTCCCCCTCTCCCCCAGTGCCTCCCGCCCACCACTGAACAGCTGATTGGTGGTGGGCAGGAGGTGCTGGGAGGGAGAGGAGGAGCTGATCAGCGGGGCCCACTGAACAGTCTGTTTGGTGGGTAGCTGGTGGGTGCTGAGCAACCACTATTTTTTTCCATGGGTGCTCCAGCCCCAAAGCACCCACAGAGCGGGTGCCTGTGCACAGTCCATGTCAGAGCTGTGAAACACTGGAGTTTGTTCCGTGCAGATGGAATCTTTGGAGAATTTACCTGCCAAACTCTAACAAGTCCCTGCTGAGCATGTGAAAACAGAGATTTTTCAAAGGCTTATAACGTGGCCCAATTTGAGTATTCTTTCATGGGAACAGGAAAAAGGCACACCCCTGACATCTGGACACTCCTCCTCCTGCGTCGTGCCCACACCCTGCCAAACTGCAAGTCCTTGCTCCAAGGAATGGACGTGCTAGAGATTCTACAGTTGGAAGAATTTTTTTTGACATGGGCAAAACAATGTATTTTTTCTGATTCTCATTCTCTGAATTATCTGAACCATTGATGCTGAAATTTTCCAAAATGAATTCAGCCAGAGAAAAGACACCATGCATGGGAAATTTCAGTCCAATAGTTAAAGTTTGGCAAAGTTGTAGGCGACTGAAAACAGGATTTTATGATGGAAAGTGTCTGGCAACCTGAACTATAGGCAGCACTGCTGGCTCCACCTATAATCATAGTTATTATTATTATTATTATTATTATTATTATTACAACAGGGTGAGCTTCATCTAGCCTAATTATCTGATCCTTCCCAAGAAAGGACTACAAAAGCCCACATCTGAGTGTGTAGGATACTAAAAATTGTTGAAGAGCCGGATGGCACTAGAGGGGTTAGTGCAGAAGGCCTTTCACCTCTGGAAAACTGGGCTCCGGCTTTGGGAACTACTGCAGTTCAGGACTGAGGCTCATTGTCAGAGTTGTGTGGGGAGACCTGGAATGAAATAGCATGAGGCAAGGTGGGTCAGGATAGAGGAGCGATAGCTGAGCTGTGTGGACTGAGGAGAACAGGACACCGTGGGCCAGGACCTTGGGAAATAGATGCCAGTTACTGCACCGAGACCAAATCAAGACTGGAAGAACATTCAACATATACACCAGGGGTGGCCAAACCATGGCTCATGAGCCACATATGGCTCTTTTACAGTTAAAGTGTGGCTCACGGAGCTTCCAGCTCCACCCCCCATTCTTGCTTGGGGGAGAGAGCTTGGTGCTTCTGCCCTGCGGCGGCTGGTGCGGCTAGGAGCAGAGATGTCTAGGGGGGCACAATTTAAAGGTTTGCCCCACAACAGCTTGAATCACCACCCCCCAGGCATGCACTCCTCTCTTACTCTCAGCTGCCCCTTCCTGCAGCTCCCAGGTGTTAGCTCTACATGGAGAGGTAGCAGTAACCAGCTTTAGAGAGACGACAGTAGCAAAAGCAGCAGCTCTTCCTGCAATTCCCAGCTGTTTGCCGCGGCCTCTACCCAAGGCACAGCTCCTGCCTTGCTGGCTCCAGCGGCTGCTGTGCAAGGAGGAAGCCCAATGCACCATATGACTGAGCAGGGCCAGAAAACCCTGGCAAAAATCTAGGGAGGCATGCAACCCCATATGTCCCCTTCATGCATCGCCTCTGGCTTCTACCCAGCAGAAAGGAAAGCCTCAGGGCTTCAGCCCTGTGGAGTGCACCTGCCAGGGCTCAGGGCTTCAGTCCCGCAGGGCACATGTGCCGGGACTCGGGACTTCAGCAAGAGTGGTGCTGAAGCCCCGAGCCCCAGCAGGCACACCCCAGCTCCCGAACTTTTGACAGTTACCATATCAGAGGGTCAGTAAGTTTGGCCATTCCTGATATACACCAACAAAGCTGCATGAAAACACTGCTGAGATGCGGACCCTGAGTTGCACAGATCTTGATTCCGACACAGAACAGTAAAATGACCCCAAGGAGTGTAAGCCCTGTGGCTGCCTTCTGCACAACAGACCTTGCAACAAGCAGCCATCAATAATCCACATCTCGCTCTGCACATCTTACCTTGGTTTCCATGTATTTATTTTAACCTTGATTTTATTAAGTGTTCTTTGCGCGTTAGGCATGTGTAGCCCAAACGCAATCGGTCTGGAGGCCGGGGCGGGATCGGAGATTTCCTATTCGAATGAAGGTTGCCCAAGGCACCTGAGCTGGCCATCCTAGTGATAAACACCAGCCAGGCTTTTCTGATTCCTTCAATGCAGTTTTTAAGTGCTGCTCACGTGTACGATAAAGGGAGAATATGGAGACAGAGGGAAGGGGACATAAAAGTGTCTTGAAGTAGCTGCAGGGGAAGCGCTTGTCTTCACAAGGCTGGCAATGAAATTAGAGGTAATTGTGAGGACCAAAGATTCAATAAAACCCAGGGAGGATGTCAGGTGAGAGAGGGGCTGCACGGCCATTTCTGTAAATTGAACAGATGTTCCCTGCTGGTGCCAATAATCAGTTACTGATGGTGCTGTTAAACAAACAGTGCCAGGCCTGCCTCAGGCGCTGTAAAGCTGATAGGGACATCTGTTACTCCCACCTTTGAACTTCAGAGTGAGAGGCCAGGCTTCTTTCACTTTGGTTCTGGTTTAATGAGGCATGGTGCTTTAAATAAACCCAGCAGCCGCTACCTGTCTGATGGGCAGAGAGGTGAAAGGGCACTGGAGTGTAACAGGCATTGCATCTCCGCTCTGCTCCAAAGCTGCGATGCACGGGGGATTCAGGAAAGAACTGAGGTGGATGATGGGTGTTCTGGGGCCTGTGCTGTGGCTCATATCAATGTGTTCTCTGCATCCTCGTGCCTGGACATGCTGTTGCCAAAGGCAGTGAGCGTGGAATCGCTGGCTATGCAGATGTTTACAGGAACTGAATGGAAATTGGACTACACAACTACAATATTCCCTGCTCCCCTGGCAGTGAGATGGAGTGCACCACTCGCTTTTCTTTCTCTTTTCTTTTTGGGTGAATGGTGGTGTCTATGAATCTGATAGGTTGAGAACGTTGGCCAGAGGCAAGTGAAGTGCCAGCAGGCTCTGAGCAACTTCCTTCTGCAGCTCTGACAGTGCTCCTCAACCTGACCTGCGGCACCTTTGCTCTTTCAGGACTGGGCTTTCCCACCCAATTCTGCTGCTGCATCTGAATTCCAGCCTCTGGTGCATCTAACTGTTCCTCCCATCAGCCACTCCAGGGTGAAGTCATGTGGGAATGAGTGGCGGGTTTCATAGGGTGCTCATTTACCCAGTTGACATGGGGATCAGATTGAGCCCATCAAACACATTCTATTTGTGATTTAATCAGAAGCTAAATGCAAGCGTTCAGAGGTGAAAGGCTAGTGTATTAACCCCCTGAGCTAGATGGGCTACTTGGTTATCCTCAGTCTTATAGCTACGTCCATGCTGCAAAAGCATGATGCCAGGACTTAAACGAGTGGATCCCAAATTCCCTCTTTGTCTCTCTTCCTCCTGCGTAATTAATTGAGATCCACCTTAATAGGATAAAACTAAATACTGAATAGCATCCAAACGCACAGTGGCTGGCAGGAAAACAACAGCCAGACATAGAAAGGGAGAAAGGCAGCTAAATGGACAAAAGACCCATTTAAGAGTGTTTATTAGAGGTTCCTAAGCTAATAACATCATTATCACAATGTCAACATGGCTGTGATGAGCCTAGTGTGTGCCAGGAGGGGCGATCCTCTTATGTGTTTTAACTAATCAGCTGGGATTTACATGATACACAATAAATCTTATTGATTCTAAATGAAATGTGCCTTTGGGAATCTTTAGCATTCACAGCCAGCCAGAGACAAACCAGGCAGCAAAGCTCTGTCTCCACTGGACTTGGAATTTTAAAAACCTTCAGACAAAAGGATTTAATGGAAAATATGGACAGGAATGAGCCTTTGAACTGCAGTATTACAAGGGACAAACAAACATGCAGATATGCCTGAGATAGGCAGCCAATAGGAGGGGGCAGGGAGAGGTTGGGGCACATAGAGAAATGAGGGTGGAGGAGAGAGAGAGCTTAGATCAGGTTTTTTGACCTTCAGGGCATGCTAACAGACTTTATTTCAGCCTTTGCTGGAGGATGCTTTTAGTGTTTGTTAACTGATGTTTTGTATAGAACGTGCCCGGAAGAATATACAATACCTAACTACGTAGCAGAGTGCAAGGAGAAGGGGTATATTGTCGCAGCTGTGCCAAGGCTGTTTGAAATAACTTTCTTTCTAGGACGTTTTGGTGTCCTGGGGGAGATGGCATCTCTGTTAAGGTTTGAAATACCTAGGCTCCCTAGAAACACAAATTTGAATAGCATCAGTGGCAACTTAGCCATTTCTTGGGTCATTACTCTAAATACTTTGTCATTTCTTCAGTAGGAAATTCCCCATACCTGCTCTGTACAGACTTTTCTAGGGGACTGGCAGACAGTACCTGGAAAGCTTGGGCAGCTCTGCATTAGATCCGGGATTCTGCATCTACTGGGAAATGGCGATTTACTGTCTTTCCATGCTAGTTAGCAATAGAGGCTGGGACTGCGCAGTCTGCGCTTGCTGACAAGCCATTTCTTCAAATAACTCATAAATTTAAATTGAATGCCATAAAAGTGTCAGGTGGGGAGTGAGATGCCACAGTCCATTTCCTGGCATATTTGTCAGGTGGAGTTTGCAGAGCTGTTTATATCCTTCAGGACATGCTGCTGTTAGGATATGGGTTCTTGTTACATTGTCTCCAACAGAGGAAATAACCAGGTTGGCTGCCAGGGTCAGTTCAACACCAAGGCCTCCTCATTGCCCACCCTATCTCCTTTGAATCTAATGGAGAGGTAACAGTTCCTGATTGCAATCACGGAATTAATGAGCAGTTTGCAAGGCCATATATCTTTGTGTCTCTCTGTTTCCTTTTTTTGATGTTACTAAGGAAATAACCATCCACCCCTCTGCTGAAGGCTACATGAGACACAAAGATGCATCCAAGCTGATGAGTACTTTCTGTGACTATTCCAACCAAAGGCCCCAGGAGATCCAAGAAGTGTTCAAACAATGTCCCATTGCTACTTGTGACCAGCAACTGTGAGAGAAGTGCATTCCAAGTCCCCCCAAATTCTTTTGGGGGATGCTGATGCATTCCCTGACGTCCAGTTCACTGAACCCTATATCATCTTGCACAAAAATAAGCTATTAATAGACTCCAATCTTTTGATCTGGCTAATCTTTCTGGGGTCTCTGCGGTGGCTGCTCAGAAGCACTTACTGGGAAAGAAAGGCTGGTAGCAATGGGATGTTAATGGAACAGCACAACTTAAGTTCTCAGCAGTGGCTGGTGAAGTGCACAGAAGCAAAAGAAACAGCTCCTTTTCCAGTTTGCAGAGAAATCTCTTTAAATTCATAGCCCCAGTAATGCATTTTTTCAGTGAAGGTCTTTGAGTTGGTGCAGAGATCTACAATACAGACCTGCCTTCAAGTCATGGGACCAGGAGTGCAAGTAGGGCGATACTCTCCGGTACCCCATACCTGCAAGAAATTTCTAGCCAGTACAGGGTATTGGAAAGACAGAGCCCAGCATCCCCACTGGAACTCATGGCAGGGAGCCGAGTAGGGGAGAGGGCTGCGCTCTCCTCCTGAAAGGAGCAGAACAGGGCTAGGGAGGTAATTCATTCTTTATGACTTTAACAGCACGACACATATGCTAACAAACTTAAACAAAGGCTTTGTTTAAGTTTGTTAACATATGTATTGTGCTGTTTTATGTTGGTCAGGAGTCCTCAAGAGGTGTTTAAATAAAACAGAGTTTTATTCTGTTTCTCCCCATTGGTCTGAATTATCCATGACATTTATGCTGCATCACATTGTGTCCAAATCATTAGAGGAATGCCTCTGCTTGCACTGGCCAGAGGATGTTTGGATTCTGATGTCAACCCAGTTCTGCAGCCTGACGGGAATCAGTGGTGTCCGTCCCCAATGTAAACACAGAATTCTTCTTTGCTGCTAAACTAGTCTAACGTACATTTTGTTAACTGGAACTGGAGCAGCAAAACAAAGAAAACAAATGCCTCATTTTCCAGCTTTGTGGGTGAGAGATGTATAAGTGAAGATTATAATGCCAGACACTGATGGCCTTAAACCTGCTCCCTAAGGAATCTGCCAAGAACTTTGCTGAAAATATGTTCTTTATCTTAGCTGTGGAGCTAAGACTTATCACACATCTGCCCACCTGTATTTGAATGAAGCTCCTTCTGATCTGAAGCTCAGGCATTGTCAACTTCAACCAGAATAATTTACAAACTTGGAACCTAATCCTGCAAACCCTTTATCATGTGATCGATCCCATTGAAGACAATGGGGCTATTTGTATGACTATAGACCACTTTTGTGGACTGGTAAGAGTTTCAGGAGTCTGTTCCTATAAAATAAATTGAATCCTCCATTGAATGCAATGTTTGGATACAGTACCATAAAGCAATTTAGGATACAGTTCTACTTAAAATTTGTCTTTTAATAAGTCATACATATGTTGAAATGGCTCCTCACTCAACTCCCATATTCCATATAAACAGACTGAATACTCCATATTTGGAGGGAAAGTGAGTAGTTAAGCATGTTGATGTTTGTATATACAAAGGGGAGCATCAGAGGGGGTGGGGAGAGAGTGGTGGCCCCAGGCTGGGGCGTGGTGGGGAGGAATCACATGGAGGGTCATGTTGGGAGGTTGCATGCCCCCCTTGTGTTCCTCCCATAAGTGTAGTACTAGCAAGAAATGATTTCTATTTGCCCCAATGCATAGGACTAATAAATATTCTCTCATATTGTTGTTTCAGATGCCATAGCACTATTAACAGGTTGTGACCAGGTGTCAGACTTCAGGGCTCTATGCTGCCAATGCATGCTGGCAATTAGTTCAGATGGGGCTTATTAACACCAACTCAGGAGTATAAGCAGCTGAGAGTCTCTCTGTTTGGAGGAGGGTCAGGAGATCTAGCAAGGGGGGGAAACCTAGAAGCAGTTAGTGCAGGTCAAAGCCTATCTTTGTAAGTGAAATCCTAACTTGGGGCTTTGTATGTGAAGAATAAAGACAAACTTCAGGAAGGAATGGATTTGAACCATAGCCAGTGTGTATCTGTGATGCAGTATTCACAGATATTGTTTTATTAGTGGCAAAATCATCATGCCATGAAACGTCAGTTGGTCCCACCACATAAATCATCCTGTTCAATCTCAAATGAGGCTGAATGTTTCACTCTCTTCTGAAGGTGAGAGTTTCCCTCATATTGTTATTTATTTGTGAAAACAGTGGCAGGTATTTGAAAAGCAGAGTGATTTTGGGTGCTATATGTAATGGTTTCCAGTTTTGATTAAAGGTCAGGTTTTGTAGGAGTCCTCAAGGTCTGAGTTTGGGATCTGATTGGGGACTGGAATGAATTAAGATTCTAGTGAAGGACATCATGATGTGGGGGACAGACAGGGTCTTTTTTAGGACTAGGATTTCTCATCTAAGAATCTTTACTTCAGTCCTTTTAGTAATCTTCAAAGCCCATAGAGATCCTAAACCCTCTTAGTTTGAGACCGACCAATCTGTTGATGTGTGACACCTTTCACCTTGTTCCTTCTTTGTAAAGTTATCTTTCCACTTAACCTGGTCCCATTCCTCTCCTCTGGGACACAGGTTTGTCCTCCCAGTGTGGCATCCCTTAACTATTATTTGTATTGTGGCTCCACCTAAAGGCCAGAGGCAGGATTTGGGCTCCATTGTGCAAGCAGGTAGGTATGACCCCTAACCTCAGAGTCCAATCCAGACTTCTCAGCCATGCTGTTTGTGAGGCCTGAATGGAACAGAAAGGACAAGTGTTTTCCAAATCCAGACTAGTAACACAATCCCACACCTGCTTTGCATTGGAAAGCTTCTGTTTCAGGTCTGTTTCACCATCTCGCTTGTGTGCAGAGAGCAGGCACTATTCCCCATGTATAACTTTTCATTTATTTGGTGTAGGAGCAACTTTTCTCCTGATGACTAGGACGTTTTTTGTATTCTTCCTTATGCCTTTTACTAACAGCCTGCTGGATCTAGATCTCTGTGCCTTCTTGTGTGCAATGAGTGGTCTATTGTGGCAGATTATGGAGATGCTATGAGCGAGGGGCAATGGATTACCTACTGTATTGTGGATTTCAAGTCACTAGGCACACCCTTGAGTGCCATGCTGCTACAGAGAAATGTCAGCCTCTCTCTTTGTAAGGGCCACACTTGTAGAGAAGAAAATGCTTCAGTTTCTGAAACTTAAACTAACCTTCCCTCCAAGGCTAGCAGTAGGCTTCAGAAATAGCAAAAGCCACAAGGTCTACAGAGTGTTGCTGAACATTAAGCATGACTTACACATTGTGTCAAAGAAAATACAGCTTTCTGGGGATTTGCTCAGAAAATTGTTAGTACAGATACTGTTAAGTAGTTAAGATCACTTCAGCCTTGAATCGTATTTTTTATCAATCGTCAGACCCATTCCCTCTCAAGGACTGAATTCTCAGAACACGCTTGGCTTGTTAATTAAATTTCAACTCCATATGAGGAGAGATTAAAGAGGCTAGGACTTTTCAGCTTGGAAAAGACGAGACTAAGGGGGGATATGGTAGAGGTATATAAAATCATGAGCGATGTAGAGAAAGTAGATAAGGAAAAGTTATTTACTTATTCCCATAATATAAGAACTAGGGGTCACCAAATGAAATTAATAGGCAGTAGGTTTAAAACAAATAAAAGGAAGTTCTTCACACAGCACACAGTCAACTTGTGGAACGCTTTACCTGAGGAGATTGTAAAGGCTAGGACTATAACAGTTTAAAAGAGAACTAGATAAATTCATGGAGGTTAAGTCCATTAATGGCTATTAGCCAGGATGGGTATGGAATGGTGTCCCTAGCCTCTGTTTGTCAGAGGGTGGAGATAGATGGCAGGAGTGAGATCACTTGATCATTACCTGTTAGGTTCACTCCCTCTGAGGCACCTGGCACTGGCCACAGTCAGTAGACAGGATACTGGGCTAGATGGACCTTTGGTCTGACCCAGTATGGCCGTTCTTGTGTTCTTATGTTCTTAACTCAGTGTGCATACAACAGCCTCATGAATGCTTAGGCTGCTAGGTCATTGGGTTATCCAGCAGCTTCAATGAACTCTGCCATTCTCAGCTGTCAAACCATTTGTTGTCCATACAACCTACAATTTGCCTTATGAAAGCTTCCTTCAGAATGGTATTTTATGCCACTTAAGTATAAAAGGCAGTATTAATGCAGTGAGGTTAAGCACTCTAAAATCTAGCCTTTAAAGATTCCTATGTAGGATGTAGCTAGTCAGTTCTGCAATGAGAAATCTAAGTCCTGCATTTTTTTTCTTTAGAAAGGATCTACCAGCTCAGTGTATCTAATGCAAAGCATCCTGCCTTACATTCAAGTACCTTGAACTTCAGCCTGGAGAGGCAGTGGAAGCTCCATTCCTTGAGTAACTGGACAAGGAATGTAAGCCCTAGGTTTTGGGGTGGGCAGGCACTTAGGTTTTGGGGTGGTTTCAAAAGTCTTAACTATCTCTAATGTCTGAGATTTTTTACCATGCCAAAAAAACCAAATCCCCCAAACAACCTTAATTCAGTATTTACTTACCTCCCAAGTCTGCAGGGAGATTTAATTGATGTTTGTAAAGTATTTTGAGCTCTTTAGGTGGAAAGTGAAATGTATGATCTTTAATAAAGTATTATTCGGAAGTATGAACTTCACTTCAGCTGTGGGTGAAAATGTTCTCGGTGTAGGCCACTGGGATGACTTGTGTTGTCCCCAAATTCGCAAAACGTTAGGGGCCACATTTTGCTCACAGTGACACTTCTGCAACCCCATTGACTTTAGCAGGGTAGCAATGGTATAATCAAAGCAGATACTGGCCCGTTGTCCATTTGCTTTAAAATTCTCACTTTTTTCTGTGTAGTCCTTTGTGTGTCTGAGTCAGGTTATGTCCTTTTGGGGCCAGGACCTTGTTTTGATTTGTGATTTGTAAAACACTACGTACCTTTATAGCACCATTTAATGTGGCAATACGCTTTCCTTTTCATCATAATGAAACAGCACAAAATCCCATTTTAACTGGTGCCCAAGGCTCTTTTCACAGCTGAAAATGGCAAAATTGTATTGTTACCTGTACTGCACTGGTGGCTAAGGTCATCCCAAAGGGATCAGGGCCCTATTGTGCTAGATGCTGTGCAAACGCTTACTGAGAGCTGTAGATAGTTTTAAAAAAAGTTGCATGAGATCTTTCAAAATGATCCTGACTCTTGCAGTGACCCATGTTGACAAAGCCAAAGGAGCAAGGCAATAGGACTTGCCATCAGCGTATGTTCCATCCATCAAGATGACATTAGTGAGCTCAACATGTGGCTGCACATTGAGACCATTTGGAAACTGAGGCTAATGCAGCAGGTAGCCACCCACTTGTTAATCAGTGCATTGCTTTGAGAGCAATTTATACCCATTCGCTGGTAACCACACTGGCTACTTAATAGCAGAGCTATTGACCTATAAAATATGAAATGGACTGGGAGCTGCCTAACTGAGAGGCCATCAAATTCTCTCATACAATGCTCCCACAACTGGAGCCTTTTCTGTGTATAAGAGAATAATATATTCTGTGAATACAGGGCTCTCAGTAAAGCATTTTCTGGGAGGTGTTCTTGACTTTGGAATTGGTTCCCCCACCTTGTCTGCCAGAGCACAGATGGTTAATCTTCCAGGCATCCCCTCATAGCTTTCATTTGGGGAAGTGGGGACATTGTCGTTAAAGGGGTTAGTTTGTTAAGATGATTTCCAGGCCACCTATTAACTATGCCGAGAGGATGACAATGTTTTAACTCTTGCATGAAATTGTTGTAAAGGGCCCAGAGCTTGAGATGGGCACTTAAATCATCATAATCAATATCTAGTTAGGTATTTATACCAGACCCAGGTAGTGTCTGAACATCTTGTATACTGAGCCCTGTGGGGTCACGTCTCTGCACTGAGTTGCCAGGGGGGAATCTGCAAGTGTTTCAGAGATACAGCTTTCACCCCCTTCCTCCTATCACACTCCTCTACCTACCCAATCTGTTCTAACCCTTTCAAGTAAACAGCAAACCTTTCCAGATACTAGGCCCATTTGCTGACTTTCAAAGGATAGAGCAGGGAAGGAGGGCAGCAAGTTGATTTGAATATGTCTATAGCTGGGGCAAGTAATTCTCCTGCAAGAGGAAAAAATAGGAGCAGGTGTGTGTAAGAAGGTTATAAAAAGGATATGCAACTGCATTTTAATCCCTGTTTTAGAAACTAAGGCTAATTGGTGTATTCCTTAACTCTGAATGGAACCCAGCCTCTTCTCTCCTTCAAAGACCTTCTTCCTATTCATAGCCAGATGCAAAACATCACTTGTTTAGGATTTGCTCTAAGCAAGGGAGCAGCTAAGCTTTTTCCATTCAAGGAGCTACTGCTAGCTCTCAGCAGAGAGAGAGAGAATAAATGAAGACGCTATGGTGAAGGAGATGTGCAGAGGCACGGAGGATTTTGCAAATCCGGTAGCACCTTTGGGCAGCCCTGCAATGCTTCTTCCTTAGCAAGGCTGGCCCCTGTGCTAATTGCTGTGGATTTACACTGATTCCACCCCCCACCCCCATGTGGGAGGCACTAGGAAGGCAGTTTAGCAGCACCAGGATGGATGATGTGTGCACTGACATTTGCAATCTGTTGCCATGGTCGCCGGGGGACTCTTGTTTTGAAGTCGGATTTTTCTCCCTACCTCCTTTCGGGTGACGTCATGGATGTCCACGGTGGTGACAGGCCACCTGTGGGTTGACCAAGGGTTTAAAGAGACAGTCCTGCAACAGGAGCCCCGGCTATTGTCTCTGCACCTGATAACACGATGGGGCGCAGCAGCAGCAGCAGCCCCTGCCCCAGGCTGCTGCTGTCAGGGCGGAGGAGGCAGGTGGGCCAGGTGGCAGGACACGGCGCAGCCTGGCCAGCCCCCAGCCAGCACAACTCCTACAAGCAGCGGCGTCGGGGGAAAGCCTCCCTGGCGCTGGTGGAGAGCGAGGCGCGGGAAGAAGCCGCCGGCCGGCCGGGCCCCCCCGGGGAGATGGCCAGAGGTGAGGCTTCGTTTCAGGCTGAGCTCGCTCCTCCTCCCGGGGCTGGGGGAAGTTTGCCGGGGAGTCCCTGGGGCCCCAGCGCCCGGGAGGCTCGCGGAGTGAGTGCGCGTGTCCAGGCTTGCAGCCGGCAGGGGGGGGCCGCCCTCCCAGCTCCGAGGCAGCGGGGCTTTTCGCAGCCTGCCCCGGTCGCGTCCCGCGGGGCCTTTAGGCGGGCGGCAAACACGCGTGTGCGCCTGGCCGCAGCCGGAGCGAAGGCGCTCGGCGAAGTACGGGGAGACCGGAGAGGGAGAACCTGGCACTAGTTCTCCCGAGAGCGGTGCCCGTCCCCGCGGCTGCCATGGGGCCCCGGGGCAAGCCCGGCTCGGGAACGCCAGGGGCGAGGGACCTCTGGCGGGTTCCTAGCGGCCCTCCCCCCGACCTCGGGCTTCCCTGCCCCAGATCAGAGCTTGGCAGCCGGGGACGCTGCTAGCTGCATCTGCTTCTTCATCTGCTCTCCTCCCTCCGCCTGCCTCTCCTTCCCCTCTGGCTAGTGTGTTCCCCCCTCTCTCTTACTTCCATTCCCCCGCTCCCCCCCCCACATACAACCCCCCCGCACCGTGAAACTGCCCCGGGACTCTGCTCCTGCCAGCTTCCCCCGGTTCACCAGGAGCCTAAATCGCTCCCCATTCCCTGCGACTAGCGGTTCTGCCCGCCTTTCATTTCGCCTTCCAGTCCCGGCTTCCCGGGGAGCGGAGCAGTGAATGCCATCCTAGCATCCTCTCCTGGAAAATGGCAATCGCCCTTTTGCGGGACTTGTTGAATGCTAATAATTTAAGTCAGCAAACTCTCGATTGCGTTATTGGGCTTTAATCTAAGATCTCAGAGGATCTCTCTCTCCCTTAGATCTCCCCCCGCCCTTGCAAGAGGAGAAAACGCTTTGCTTTGACTTCTCTTTAGTGCAAATCGAATTGGAGAACAATTGCGGGCCGTGATTTAACAAAGGGGCTTCATTGCGTGTCACTGCCACCCTCACTTACTCCGCGGCTGTTTATTAAACGGTAGCAGCCAGGGGAACTCGTGCTCAATGGCTCGATGTCTGCACTTCTCCATTATCGGTGCTTCCAGTCCTTCTCCTTTACTTCTCTGCTGAACATCACCCAGCAAAAAGCACCTCTTTTTCCCCAGGGTCCCCCATCGAAGAGGTCGATTGGGGAAGGTGGGGGGACAGGCGAGGGACAGTTCAGGGTGGAGCGCTGGCTGCCGTTTGGATGGTGGGTAGGAGGTTAGAGGCACTTCCCTGGCTGAGGTTCTGGTTCTTCCCAATTCTTCTCTCTTCAGTGACCCAGTTTAGCCACCGTTTTCCTCCAGTCTCCCTCAGCCTCTCTTGCTGGGGGCAGGGCGGGATGTCCAAGTTGATGAACTTTTGATGTGCTGGGTCGTGTGTCCTGTAATATCCTGGGGGTTAATAACTGAAAGGCTGGATTGGGCTGCCTCTGTGCGGCGCGGTGAATGGTAACCAGAGATTTGTCAGGTGGGCGCTGTCAGCAGAGCCCTGAGAAGTGAATGGCCCCGGTTTCAGTACCTCCGGCGGGCAAGGTGTGAGGGTCCGGTAACACCTGACGCGTGGCCCCAGGGGCAGGCTGCAGTACCATTTCAGCACCAGCAATGTGGACAGCATTTCCCCAGGCCGTACCTAGTCTGCGTCCTAGCAGCACCGCAACCGCGGACAGCTCCCTGCTGAGCTCTCTGGTTGAAGCCTTCAGTGTCCTTGTCCTTGCAGGCTGCAGGACTCTGGAGTGGGGCTCCAGGGCCACTTCTGCCTCGCTCTCTCTTGCATTTATATTTCGATCTTTGAAAATACTCTTTATTCTGCTGCCTTTCCAGCCCCAGCACGAGCTGGGGGCAGGTCTAGGCTCAGGTGCGTGTCGAGGCAGTAGACGTCCCTGTGGTGGGTATAAACTGGCGTGTGGAACAGGCACTGTTTTTAAATTGAGTCAGACTCGGGTTCCCAAGTTCGGAGGTGCCCACAATGCAGCTGTGCGCTTTGGCCTTGTCACCTGCGCTTGGCACTAGGCAGTGAGCAGGGCCTGGGGCATGGCCCTGGCGTGTTGCCAGATGGCCTGGAAAGTCTCTAGCAGCTTCAGTGCAAACGGGGAAGACGCTGCTGCTGCCCGCTGGAAACAAAGCTACCAGGCACTGAGTGCAGGGCAGAAATGGGGTGTGTGTGTGTGTCCCTCTCCAGGTATCCTCTACTCATGAGATGCCTGGAGTACATGTGGCAGGGAACATGACAATCACCTCAGGAAGGGCAGAAGGCTGCAGCAGAGCCAAGGGGTTTGAGGGGGTGAGGTGTCAGATGCAGCTTTCTCCGGATTTGCAGTGCTTCTACTATCCATGATTCTTCCATCTCTGGGAGGAAGGAAGCAGCCAGGCTCCAGTGCAGGTCAGTGCCTTGCATTATTTCTTGCCAAGGATTGAAATATCACTAGTATGGGCCTGGTTGGGGGGATGGGATCTGAGTTTGTGACTGGCTAGAGAAGATGAGGAAGGAAGAGTGGGTTGTGTGTTTCCCCGCCATATGGAACTGCCTTCCTGAATGTATAAATGTGACTGTTTTAAAAAACCTTCAATCCACTTCCCCCAGGCTACCTTGTGCTCAGGTTTGCACATCAGCGAATCAGCTCTTCGACTGGTTTAAATGAGTGTAGCTCCCTCCAACTCAAAGAAGCTGCACTGGCGTACCCGAGTTGAGCATCTGGCCCTTGGTGTCCGTCAGGGCTTGTGGAGGGCCTTGGGTCAGCCCCTGGGACTAGCTCAGTTTGCCTCTGAACAGAATTCCTTTCCCACCCATATCACAAAGGCTGGGTGCTATTCACAGATGAGCTACTAGGTACTCTGTCAAATATCCCATCCCCAGTAGACAGATTTTTTCCCCTACAGCAACAGAACAAATATCTCAGCTCCCTGGTGTGTCTCTTGTCAGAGAAAATAAACATCTCCACTTCCTCCCCTGCCTCACCTCAAGTCTGTTGGTGGAATTTACTTACACTGATGTTGGGGTGATGATAGCTGAGATTGTCCAGGGTGCTGACAGCTTGGACTGGTCCTTCCTTTGTTTAAGGTAGCAGAAAAGCAAATAACGTAATAAAATGGATATCTTCCACTGGGTGGGAATCTGAGGCTGCTGCTTTCCTGGGTTTGCACATCTGTTTCTCCCACTTGCCGCAGCAGCACAGGGAGCTGAAGTGCTTTGGCACACATTGGGTTAAAATCTCCCAGCAGTCAACCCCAGGGATCTTGTCCCTGGGCGGATTTTTTGTTTGCTTGTTTGGGGGTTAAGGTAAGGAGAGAAGTGATGGGGTGACTCCAGCCAGTGATGCAGCAGCACCTTACTGATTAGAAGGTTCAAATGGCCTCTGCAGCTGCATTACTCCAGCCTGAATTTAGAGCTGAGAAGGGCAATGAGGTCAATCCAAGAAGCACCAACAACTGCACACTCTTCTATATAAAGATTAGATATTTGAGCATCTGCATAGGTCACAAAGGGGCTAAAAATAATCCCCATTGCAAGCAGTAATAAGGAAGCCCCCGAAAGCCTGCTAGCTCTTCCTCAAACATATCAAGGGTGCTTGCTATTGGAAGCCTATACAGTGATGGATGAAACCTTTGAATCCAGTGTGGAAGTCAACTGAGCCATCCTTACCAACTGGCACTTTGGAAGACACTTATCAGCTGTGCAATAGCCTAACTGTCGTGCCACTCAGGGAGAGCTGAGGTTTGCAGTAGTGACAGATGAGCACAAAGGAAATCCAAGAGGCCATCTGAGCAGTACCTGCTGGTGCAGCAGAAAGGTGTGCAGGAGTATAGGTCAATAGACAGGAGGGAGTGTTTAGGAACACACTGAAAGACCAAGGCCACCCTCTCTGGGGAAATTCAAGGGTTAAACCCTTTGGAGGAAGTACAAATTCTAGGAGAGTGACTGTATGTTGCTGTTAGCTACAATTATAACAAAATGCCTGTATGGCAAGAATCAGGAATACTAGATAATATCCTGTTGCTACTGTCATCCAGCCTGAATCAGTTGCTTGTCAAATGGTAAGCCCTCTGTGGAGTCCCGATGAGGACTGGACTAATCACCTATGAGATCTTCCTTCCTGGGCTTGTTCAGGGCAGGCAGTTCGTGCTGGCTTTGCTCTTCAAGGAATGATGGGAGTGAGACTAGCCATAACTTACTAGCTAACATGTTGATTCATCTTATTAGTGTACATGTTGTTGTTAGTGCACCCTAAAGGCTGTTATATGATCTCAGACTGAACTAGTAAAAGATGGAGTGTATCCACAGCTGCCAGAGGATTTGTTAGTCCAGCTTGTTGAGGATGTTCTTGAGATGGTGCCTTTCTGGGTAACTCACCTGATGGAAGATTAGCAGGGTGACCTGGGGAAGATCTTAACTGTGTTTGCTATCTGTGCTGCGCAAAACAGCAGAGAAGAGAGCTCTGAAACCATGGCAAGATAATGCCCCCATCAGATTCTATTTGATAATTATAGCAGGTGCTAGATTGGATTGTGGAGATCTATGAATGTAAAAACCACTTGGCTGGAGGATTGCTAGAACCTGACCTAATTCTTTTGTTGGCACTATTAGTGTAGTAGAAGCTTTTTGGGAAGTGTAATTAACTGCCTGTGGTTAGTACTAGATATCTACAGTTGTGGGCCAAATATTAGTACAGTCATGCCCATAATGTGCTAGGTCTGTACTGACATGGAAAGGCACAGTTATTGGCTTTGAGCTTACATTCAGAAAAGACAAAGTGGGAGGGATACAACGTACAAGGAAGATAGCTGAAGTGGTGATTGTCCATGTCTTGATCATCCAAAGGGTTTTTGTTTGTATTTCTTAAATAGTAGATATCTAAATATTTATATTTTTATCACTTTAAAAAAAATCCTAGGAAGTTCCATACAAAAACCCCACATTAAGAGCATTACAGCTGCAGTTGGTATACACAGTTCAGGAAATGCCAGAGCTATGGTTGCTTGTGCATCCTGTAACTCTGTTCCCACGCATTTCTTTTATTTAAAATAAGTATTCTCTTTTCTAGAGAGGAAAAAATTGTAAAAGTTGGCTGACAGATAGCAATTGCACATTGTGCATCCTTCTTCTTAACAGTAGAACTGAAGTGACCTAAAATAATTTAACACCCCTTCCTCATTCGGTGGGCCTCAGTTCAGGATAATACTTAATCTCAAAGTTAAGCATGTACTTAGGTGCTGTCCTAAAGAGTAATTGGGACTTAATTTTGCACCTTCTGAATAAGGTAGGGATCTTGTGGAAACAATAGTATGCAGTCATGGAATTATAATAATGTATTGAAAAGCTAATGCCCAAGGGGACACAGTTAAGGTTATGTGAGTAATTCTAGACTTCTGATTGCTTGATCATAACACTTCATATAATTCTTGCATACAGTATCTGATATCTGCCCCTACATGGTCTGCATGATTCATATATAAGAATGAAAACCCTCATTCTGTCCAAATGTGGATCTAATGGATAGGGACAAAATGATCTCAGGTTTTGTGCCCTTGCTGTGATTTGGTCTGGATTGTGTAGAATTTGCAAGGGGATTTTAGAAATTGATTCCACTGGGAGCTAATGACCCATCTTTGTGTCTCCAGTATGCAGATCGGCCTGTGTGTGCGCAGCGTGCACAGTCTCTTCTGGAATAATATGCAGTCTCTTTAAAATCCACTCTATTAACTCTGTTAATTCTATTGTTTTCTCTCATCAGCCCCCCTTCACCCGCAAGAGAGAGCAGCACAGAGCCCACTAATTACACTAACAATGGGCGTTCTGCAATGTGTCTTTCTGTTTGTCAGTTTCATTATTTTCTGACAAAGCCAACAGTTTCAGGGGGGCTGTTCTCCCTTCTCAGGCAGCGTGGGATACAGCGGTAAACACCAGGAATCCTCTGGATCTAGGAAGCAGCTGGAGAGGAAAGCTTTCTGCTCACTCCCCCTCACTAATATTGGCACAGGCTTTAGCAGGGATATTTAGCTCAGATCTGAACTGAAGATTTCCTGGTTTGACCTCAAAAATCTACATGCCCCCAGTCATCTGGTTAGGAGGCTTTTCCCAAGCCTAAAACTGATGACTTGTTTGGTCCTTCTGCAAACTAATGCTCCCTAAATCCCCTCTGGCATTTTGTACACACTAGAAGGCCTGCCCATCTTTACCACCCTCCTTCACAGGACAGGAAGGAGAGGGGAGTGGTGCCACTCGATTTCAGACAGAGAGTGCCCCAAACCCAGTCCACACTTATCCATGGTGATTGGTGTCTTTGTGCAATAGCCCAATTCCATGATCATGATCATGTGTGAAGTCTTAGCCCCCCTGATCTATTTGGGTTCTTTCCTTGTCCTGTAAGCTTAGTTTACTGGAATCAGGATTGTCCCGCATATTTTAGGAGATGTAGCAGCATCCCTTTGATTAGCAAGGACCTCTTGCATTAGCTGATGGAGATGGCCATAGGTGCTAGAGCTTCCTCTGACTGTGCTCGCTCCCCAGGAAGAAGCACGGTCGAGCTGCTAAACTGGCAATCTAAGGATGTCTCCAGTACCAACTACCAAGACCACAAATACGGGATAAAACATGAAATGGGATGGAATTTTTTTAAGGGTCCGTCTGGAAATTGGAGCTAAAGGGAGTTGTCCTCTAGCTCACTTCATTACTCTCCTTTCCCCCTCTCTACTGCTCCTTTCCATATCCTACCTGCTCCAAATGTACCATCTGGCCACACTCATACATGTTAAACAAATGTTTGCCTCTGTTATCAGTGTGTGCTTTGCCTTTCCCCCTCCAGACAGATGGAGGCTGGATGTGCACGGAGCCCAGGCCTGCAGCATTCATGTGTGTGAATGATAAAATTGAATTATTTATGACCATGTGAATAAGGGTGACTGCTGCTGAGGCCAAACGGAAAGGGCTCCATTACGTGGCAAACACCTGTTGCTATGGAGAACTTGGCTCCCTCTCCCTCTTCCTGTCACTGGCTCCAGGCATAATTACCTCTTCACACCAGGCTGGATTTCTGATTGTTGCTGGGGGGTGCCCACCCTCTTCTCTCTGGCTGTCTTACTCTCCCTTTTTTCATTCTGAGTGTGGCTGATCCTTACAGTAGCTCTGTTTTGGATAGACAGTAGGGGAGCAGAGTGAGGAACTGGGAAGGCTAGAGCAGTTTACTCTGTCCTGGTGTTTCTATAGCCCCCATCACTGTTGCATCTGAGCACCTCACACACACATCAATGGATTTACTCTTCAAACACCTCTGGGAGGCAGGGAACTGTTGTGATCTCCACTGTACAGCAGGGGACCTGCGATGCAAAGAGACTGTGAATTTCCCAGGTCACATAGGAACTTTGTGGCTGAGCCAGGACTTAAACCCAGCTCTCCCGAGTCTCAGTCTGTTGCCTAAACCGCACCATCACCCTCCTTCTCTGGCTAGACTGTCCAAGACTGCCTCTGAGAGGAGCTACAAGAAAGGGTCCAGGCAGTTCTGAAAAGAATGAAACATTGTGCGGGAGTCAAGACAGTCACCAACTCTAATGCAACATCACCCTCCTCCTAGGCCACAGGATGAACCCCTCCTCAGTGATTGGGGCTATGTCTATGAGAGGGGGCAGTGCTCTGCATAAATCCTGCTTCCCCATGGTTGGAAGGGAACTGAGCCTAGGTCCCTGAACTCACAATAAAGACTTGGGCCTTTTTGCCTGTTGCCTGCTGAGGGTGCTGTTAAGATTTAGCTGTGTTGAGCATAAACCCCCTTTCTTCCCTTCCCCGCCAAGACTGCATTCCTTGCCTTAGGGCTTGTCTACACTTAAAATACTACAGTCGCAGAGCTGTGCCAGTGTGTGCTTCCGTGTAGACACTACCTACATGGACAGGAGGGGTTTTCCCGTCAGCCTAGGTAATCTACCTCCCTGAGAGGTGGTAGTTAGGTCAACAGATGAATTCTTCTGTCGACCTAGTGCTGTCTACTTGGGGATTTAGGTCATTGTAACTATGCTGCACAGGGGTGTGGACTTTTCACACCCCTGACCAATGTAGTTTTGCTGACCTAACTTTCTAGGGTAGATCAGGCCTTAGTTAAACAATGAAAAAATCCCAGCCTGGGTTGTGTGCAGCTGCTAGGCCACCCATAAATATAAACAATTACCCATTCCAACTCCATTCAGAACTCCAATGGGATTGTGCTTGATTGGGAAATAATCTGCATCCTCCTCATCCATCCCACCAGCCAGTGGGGCCTGGGAATGAGATCGGGCTTGTTTTCCCCTACCCCACCTCCCATTTAAGAGATTGTCAGAGCTAGACCCTCCAGCTGCTCAGAATGTCTTTGATGTCCTGGATTCCCCTCCCCTTCGCAAGAGTGTGCGAAGGCTCCTTCTCTCAGACTTGAGAACTCAAGGCTAGCTCCAGCCTCTGCCTTCCTTGGGCCTTTCTGCTTCTTGGCTCTGTAGCTGACTCATGTTGTCAGTTGTAGCATGTTCTGTCGCTTGCGCGCACACACCACTGCACACGCCCCCGCCTGCCCTCTCAGACTCTATCACTCTTCTCCACCCACCCGCTGTGAGGCTTGCTTGCTGCAGTGCCTTGACAGCTACTATTGGGAAGATCCTCTCTTCCACAGGAGGGAGGAGAGGACATTAGAGTAGGGATTGAACCTTTGACTGGGGAGTGGGTAGCCTGCCCTCCCATATTAAATCATCATGAACCAGTCCATGTTGTGACACACATGAGTGCCACTGAAGTCAAGGAAGCTGTGGGCAGGGATCAGAGGCCAGAATCTGCCTCCTGAAGCCTTAACTATGATCATGTCTAGTGTACACCTTGCATTAACCCTATGCACATTGCACACCTATACCGGAATATCTCCTGTGTTCACCCTCAAAAATGTACATGCCCCATTCTTCTGGGGAGGAGGTTTTCCCTCAGCCCTGCAACTGATCGCTAGTTTGGTCATCTCAATGATTCCGCTGTTCCAGAGTCAGATCTCCTGCTGGGGTTCTCACATTGATGTAAACTGACATCTGAAAGTAGATGCACCAAACTGAAAGGATGAGAAATTTCATACATAGGATTAGGCCTCTCTCTCTTCCCCATACCCCACCCAAAAGGATACAAAGGTCGGGTGTCTTGGCCATTGCGACATGACACCCCACCCCCTCCACAAAGCAGGGCTTTCTGAGGCTTAACCAGGCAGGGTGCTCCCCACCTTCTCTTGGCGGGAGTTAGTGATAGCCTCCCCCAGGGGTCTGATCCATCTCAAAGTGGCCTGCATTGCTGCCTGCTCCTAGTCCTACAGTGATAAGTTGCATTCTAGAGTTAATTGATGATCCTTTACAACATTAATGCTCAGAGGAGGGAAATCTGGAGATGGTCCTTGACAGTTGTGAATGGAGTCTTGAAAGAACATGGCTGACTTGCTCATGCAATAAAAAAAAGATCCCTGCTGAATATTACAGTGACTCTGTAAGAATGGCAACGTGGGCTTCTCTCATGTCTGGTTTCTCACTGATCCCACATCACTTTGGCTCACCTGAAAAGTAAAAGAATGATTTTTCTAACTGCCAGCGCACAAGCCCAGCCTGGATACTGATAGACAAACTGGGCTCTGTCTGGCTCTTGCATCATCCTCCCCAGTAATAAAGAGCCTGGTGGATTGCACAGGGTGTAACTGAGAGCAGAACTGGAACTAAGTGAACAGTTGTATTAATGATGCACGAGGTCGGACCAAATCCAGCTCCCTCTCCCAGAGATGAGTGGGCTTTGTAAGGCTAAGAGGAATAAAAAGCCTTTCACTGCTTATTTTAGTCACTGCAGTGATCAGCTGTGACTCCGTTACACCCAAGCAGCAGATTTGTTGAGTAAGAAGGTGCCATTTTTACAGTCTCTTTTCAGACTAGAGCCACATTTTAAGCCAGCTGCTCTTCTCCTTCACTGCTGGACTATTAATGAGTGAGAGCAACATTCCTTGCATTGCTGCGTTTTACCCTCAGGTCCCTTCTCTAGCCCAGTGTCCCATTTTTAAGGCTTCAGTAGATTTAGAGGAGAATGGCCTAGATTGTGCCATAACTCCCATCAAAACCATGTCAGGACAGCAGGGATTAATTCCTGCAGCCCAGAGGACCCAAGAAATCTCAGACTATCCTTGAGACAACTGCCAGGGCTGGGAGATTGGCTCAGGAGCCATTTGCCCACTCCCCTTTTGGTCTCGCTTCTCCTTGCAACTTGATGTGAAGGGAGGCATCACGGACATGTGGGGAGGGAACAATTACTGTTTTGGGGGAAGCCCTGAGGGTTAACTTTGCTCCCCCACCCTCAACCTCTGTCCTGCAAGTAAAGTTTCTCCCCTCCCCCAGGCAAGGCCCTAGAGGGTGCTAGAGGCGACCTCCTCCCTATGTGGCAGCAGCAATGCTCTGGACACACGATCAGGAAGGGAAGCACCTGGCCCCTGGGAGAACAAATCAGTGTCTGTCTGGTTAACACAACCCCTGAGGTAAAATAGAGAGCTAATTGTTACCATAGTTACATGAAGTGGCCTTTCCAAAGAAGCCACGTCATCGCTGCTGTCATAAGGTTAAGGCGGTGGGGTGGGGTGGGGGGGAATGTGTTTTCTTTGGAAAAACCATGGCAACTGCTATTTCTAAGGGAACAGCTGTGCGTGTCAAGGCCGTGGGGAAAGGACTGGGTTTTTCAATGCTATAGATGCTTTCAAAACAAAAGAAATAGGTACAATGGTCCTTTGCTGTACCCATCCTCTGCAGCGCACACTGCCTCATGCCAGCCTCTTCTTCCTGACGTAAGAATACGCATGAGAAACAGTTGTGTCACTTAGTGCAGTGAGTCTGTTATGGGACAGACTGGCACTGTGGGATCTAGCACAACTTGGGCCTAGTGGAGCTGTGGGAGGCAGAGGCCAGCCCTGACTCTGCAGCAACAACCGGCCTCCGGTAACAGAAAACCAGCCCACTGCAAGACAGTGCAAGGGGCTGACACAGCAGATCTAGTCATGGGGGCAGGGAGGAGGGATGATTTTAGACCCCTAATTCCTAGTGCTGAGATTGGCTGGAAACAGTGTGGAAGCTCAGCATTCAGCCCATACAAAAAGGAGCCCTCGCTGCCAACTCTGGCTCCCGCAGGAACAATGCCAATGGAGGCAGTGGCAAGTAGCAGGGCATTGGCCTTTCATCCACAGTGGCCAGCGTCAGCTCGGGAAAGTCCAGGCCTGCAACTGCAGGGGACACAGCTGGGTGAAGGCTATAGCAAGTGACAGACAAACGATCTGTCGTAGAAAAGACTGAGTTGGCTTTGGGATTCCCAACTCCATATGTTCACTCTCCAGGAAAGTTCTGATTAGCAAATGCTTGTCGACAAAACCTTCTGCAGAAAGGGAAGTGAACACTTATTCAACTGTGTATTTGCACCAGAAGCGTTTGTGCAGCCTTTGTGAAGATTGTGGGTGGGTCAGCCCCCACTCAGGGAGCAGGGAAGTGACATACTGCAAATACCTAAGGCACCAATGGAAGATACAGTTA
Source organism: Gopherus flavomarginatus (assembly GCF_025201925.1). Classification (NCBI taxonomy): domain Eukaryota; kingdom Metazoa; phylum Chordata; order Testudines; family Testudinidae; genus Gopherus; species Gopherus flavomarginatus. The sequence goes on along the minus strand of NC_066625.1, from coordinate 78,028,457 downwards.
AGAGCAAACAGGCTGACCTAAGTTATCTCAAACCATTATGCAAATACATGTGGAGAACACAGTCATCCGAATCAAAGCCTGAACAAACAGAGAAAGGGGCAATATGTGCTGAATAAATTATTTGCTGTGACTAATGCACTGAGTCTTTGCAGGGGGTACCACATGTCAGGACTGAAGTGCAGGGAGCAAGAACAGGACTGGAACAGTAGGGTGCATTGTGGGTCAGGCTTGAGGACCATCAGCAGAGCTGCATGGGAGCCCAGGACTGGAATGGTGGGGGGCTGCAGGTCAGGACTGCAGAGTTCTTTAGGGACCCAGGACTCAGGTGCACTAGCAGAACTCGTGGGGGTAGGAGGGGTGGAATCTTGTCCAGTCTCTGTCTGTTCTTCCTTTCTGCAATGGGCCAAATTGATCAGAGAGGAGGAGAAGGCACGGAGAAAACTTCTCCCTTGCTGCTATTTCAAGAAGAAATGTTTAATTCTAAGATTAAAATGATCTCTCCTTGCAAGACAGACTCTTAATTAAGACATTTCCCTGAAGGAAGCCAAAATGGAGAGCCTGACTTCTCGGTGTTCCAGAGCATTCTGCTGTTCATTTCCCCTTCAGTTACCGCCTGAATTAGTCATCTGGAGATGGGCTTAGGTTGCCTGCTCTCAAGAGAGGTTCTTCTGCACAAGTGCCATCTTCTCACAGAAACTAGGACTGTATTCGGAATTCATTCAAATTAGGCCACACAAACCCCACCCAGGATAACTAATAGTCAGTGCTCCTCACTCTGTACCTTGAAGCCCAAGGCTAGAGCACAGAGCCACAGGCTGATGAGGGGAGATCTCTATTTAGTGCATATGGTTTCTCCTGTGCTCAGCCCCCTTTCCCCTCTCCTCGCCCTTAGCCATGTACTTCAGGCAGAGCACCAATTGTTGCAGGGACTTATGGAGAAGGGCCTATTGGTGGCGAGCAGCTCTTCCACACAGGAGCTGGGGTCAGGATCAGAGGCGTGAAGTCACAATGACAACAGAATCCAAATACCACTCCTGGGGTGGACAGAGCCATGCTTGGGGTTGTGTTTCTAGAAGAGATGTCAGGAAACTGACCTCTGACTTCTCACAGAACAATAGCTCTGTCCAAGATGGGACAGTGACCTGCTGTCATCCTCCTTGCTGTTAGTAGCAAGATTCTGAGCAAATACAAACTTCCTGAGTTGTTCTTTACTTCTCTTTTCTACTGGTTTACTTTTGCCACAGGGATCCACTTATGGGACCAAAGTAACATGAGGTATGGTGTTTTCCCCATCTCATGCATGTTATTTTAGTTCCATAAATGGCTTCCTCATACATTAAAGGCTGTGAGAAACATCCTGATACACCAATAATAGAAGCTGTTTATATGCCTAGTAGTAACCAGAGGGAGGATCCCAGTTGTTGATAGCTAATGTTGATGCTATTTTAAAATCCAAGGGTTGCAGGTTCTAATCCTAAGAGAGGCACATCCTTCCAGTTCCGTATAGCTATCAGTTAAACCTTCAGGAACTGCTGATCCCTGCTCTTGTACCATGCTCCACCTGTGTTATTTCACTCCAGGGGAAATCTTCAGCTCAGGTATTGCTGCATCTTATGTGGAGTTTCTGGTTATTACCCAGTTTCTCCACTGATCTGGTGGCCAAGGTGAAGCTACTTACCTGAGGATCTCATACACGGAGTTAGACTTAGGGTGACTAGACAGCAAATGTGAAAAATGGGGACAGGAGTGGGAGGTAATAGGAGTCTATATAAGATAAAGACTCAAAAATCAGGACTGTCCCTATAAAATCGGGACATCTGGTCACGCTAGTTAGACTAGAATGCAGAAACCTCCTGCCTCCCAGTCCAGGGCTCTAAGACTTTGTCCATGTGATAGGCCTCCCCTGTTGGAGGAAGTCACACCCATTTGTAATTTTAATTTACAGGACCACAGTCTCTCTTTGGTAATTGTATTTTTGTTATATATCACTTAGCATCTCTCCCCCCACCCCAATAATGCTGAGCTGTAATTCCACACCTACTCCCTAGTGACTTTCAGGAGAGAAAAGTGAGATATATGACAAAGGACTCTTTGCTGCCAGGAGTCCAGCCTGCAGCACATTTCATTTTTTAACATCAGCCCTCTGTTTTTGTCACTGTGGCTAACTTGGTTCTCAAGAAGCCAACGTTTGTCACTCAGGAGCATAGCAATGTCTGAGAACACATGAGTACCTTCCAAAGCTGATGCACTGGAACTGATTTAGATTGTACTCACATTAGTGTTAGAAGCTGAGACCAATGGGGTACAAATTCCTTCAATTCACCCCACCTTAAAATGTACATAAAGCAGCGTGGCTCAGGGAAAAGGATTCATAGAATATCAGGGTTGGAAGGGACCTCAGGAGGTCATCTAGTCCAACCTCCTGCTCAAAGTAGAACCAATCCCCAAATAAATCATCCCAGCCAGGGCTTTGTCAAGCCTGACCTTAAAAACTTCTAAGGAAGAAGATTCCACCACCTCCCTAGGTAACCCCTTCCAGTGCTTCACCACCCTCCTAGTGAAAAAGTTTTTCCTAATATCCAACCTAGACCTCCTCCGCTGCAACTTGAGACCATTACTCCTTGTTCTGTCATCTGGTACCACTGAGAACAGTCTAGATCCATCCTTCTTTGGAATCACTGTTCAGGTAATTGAAAGCAGCTATCAAATCTGCTGAAAACCCAAGCCTGAAATGCCTCCTGTCCTCAGCTATGGTGGGCAAAGATTTGACCTTCCTCCCTTTCATAAGGGCAGGCGTGACAGAGGCGCACACTCTTCCCTAGCAGCTGCATCCTCCTTTCTCTGCTTCCCCTTCTCTTTTTTGTTTCAAACTTGCCCACTTCGGACTGTGCTCTGAAGCAGGCTGGCTTGGCCAGAAGAGAATCCAGCTTCAGAAACCCTGCCCAGGGGGGCAGTTCTGCTAGATGCAGATGTGCTAGTTAGTAGGGGGCTGTGAACCTATACAGAGAGTTTTGGAGCTGATGACACTAAGTGTGAACTGGAGCTGTGTCTGTGCTATGACTGTATCATAGCTGATACTGGGAATTGTCTCCTCCAGGACTAAAAGCATGAGTCTCTAAAGCTAAAGAGCTGGGCTCTGTAGTTGGGGGCCAGAATATATTTGCCCTGTGTGGATCCGTCGCAGAGGGAAGGGGATGTGTAACCCACTGAACAACCACTTTTGCTCCGCACTTTCCTGTTGCTACCAGCAATACAGCTCCACTGCCAGTAACTGTAGAGGGAGTGCTTGGCCAGCCAGCCACTAATGTTTTAATCACTGAGTCACCTAAGCCTGCTCAGAGCAGCTCCAGATGACACAGTGGTTAAAATGGCAGTGGTTGGTGGCACCTTGTCTGTATTTATAAGATTCCCACCACTGCTACCACCAGTGAAGTTATACTGGGGGTAAGAAGGGAATGAAGTTTTAGGGAGAAAAACCTTGCACAGAAAAGGCCCTAGAGCTGCTTTTTTTTAGGCAGGTAAAAAACCCACTCTTGCTCTGTGTGTAGATTTCCTGTGTATAGCGTATAGTCACTCACACCCAAATTTCCCATGTGGCCACTGACTTTGGGTGCCCAATTTGAGGCACCGGGGCCTGACTCTCAGAGCTACTGATATCAAGAGGCGCAGTGGGTGCTGAGCATCTATGAAAATTAGGCCCAAGTTGCTTCAAGTTGAGCATTCAAAAAGTGAGATCCTTAAAGTCAGGAGCCCCTTTTGAAAATAGCGTTGTCATGTCTGCCACTTTCAGCTCACTCTCCCTTGCATGATGTAGTCACCGTTTACAATACGATTCGCAGTAGCCCTGTGTGTTTCTTCTGAAGCCAGGATATAGGACTGTTCCTGCCCGCCACTCCCTATGAGTGTGCGTGATGCTGTAGGGAGAGAACAAAGACACAGCAACTGCCCTGGGGAGCCGACAGCCTAGGTTTGAGATGACATGATGCAGGGAGAGATGACAAAAGGAAAAGGAGGAGACTCAGAAAAGCCAGCCTCTGTAGTAGAGCTGGGCACATTTTGGGGGGTTGGGGTTTTTGGTGCAAAAAAATGCAAATTTGGTGACACCAAATGTTTTGTAAATTTCATGTCAATTTTGCTAAATTGTTTTGGCTGAATCTTCCCCACGCCCCAAAAAACCCTCTTTTCAAAAATGCCAAAACTGAACATGTTTGATTTTTTTCAGAAATTTAACATTCAAAGTGTTTGGTTTGAAATGCCTTCTTATTTTTAAAAAATTAAAAATGTTTTTAAATGGTCAAACTCAAAACATAATGTTTCTTTCAACCCAAAATGTGTGAGATTTAGTTTTTTGTTTTTTTTACTTTTGGATTCACTGAAAATTTCAAAACAATTTGTTTTCAGTTTGACCCAAAATAGTTCTGTCCCCATCACAATTGTCTGAACTGCCAGCAAACCAAAAAATCCGTTATGTGCCCAGCGCCGTTACGAAGTTGCCTGTTTCTATACAGTAGATCAGGGGTCAGCAACCTTTCAGAAGTGCTGTGCCGAGTCTTCATTTATTCACTCTAATTTAAGGTTTCACGTGCCAGTAATACATTAACGTTTTTAGAAAGTCTCTTTCTATAAGTCTATAATATATAACTAAACTATTGTTGTATGTAAAGTAAATAAGGTTTTTAATATGTTTAAGAAGCTTTATTTAAAATTAAATTAAAATACAGAGCTTCCAGATCGGTGGCCAGGACCTGGGCAGTGTGAGTGCCACTGAAAATCAGCTTGAGTGCCACCTTAGGCATGCATGCCATAGGTTATCTACCCCTGCAGTAAATGCTTTGTTGGTTCCAACTCTCTTATGTTGTTCTTAGCTTAGAATGCAGATGCTTAGAAGGGGAATCACTGCTGGGACAAATGCGGGAAGAAGTGGGTTTGAGGAGGGCATGTGAAAGATCTCCAGTTACTAACAGAGAATGCTAGCTGCTCTCAAGACACAGGGATTCTTGCAAGCAGGTTGTACGAATTCATTGAACATGACTTATGACACCCGCAGAGAGCACTGGAAACAGAGTCCCATTGCTAAAGGAAGAGACTGGATGCCTGACTGATTTGAGAGCTGATGCGGGGCTGAACGGCTGACTGGAGACCTGATGGAGAGATGGAAAGACGGCTAGGAGAAGATATCATAAGACAATTTTAACTGCTGGTGTCTGTCTCTGCCTGGATGACCTGGGAAACAAGCTCTCCCTGCAGCACAATGCATCCATTTTGGCTATGGCCAGCACCTGTTTGCTTATATTGCACTAAACCCCTCTGTCTTTGGGTACATCTACATTGCAGCTGGAGGCAAAATTTCCAGCTTGGGTAGATGTACATGTCTTCGTAGTATAGGCAGGCCTGTGCAAGCAGGGGGAGGGGTTAGCTGCTTAAGTACAACGCCATCCATAGGAACAGACCATCCCGAGTTTAGTCTCTTACATATAAACTAGTGTAGCATGAGACAAAAGTTTAGTTGATAATTCTCAGTGAGTAGCTGATTCAGATTTCACCACCTCTTCTTTTGTTTGCGAAAAGTCTGTGAGCAACCTAGTTTTCTCAAATATTAGTTATTTCACATGATCTGCTGAACAACTGGGATGTGAAGTTCTAAGTCTATAGCTTCTATGCCAGCTGTTCATAGTGAGTGTTCAGAATCTGAGCTGTGTTCCGTGGTTCCAACAGGACATGCTTGGTCATATGGTTTGTTTCTATTCCTTGACTGGATGAATGAGATTCATGGAGCCAGGTTTCCTGTGAGAATGTTTGTGATCACAAATTCAAAACTCACTTCCCGCAACTATTCTCTAAGATAGCTTAAAATTGGCTCTTCTTGCCAGTAGCTTCATTCATTTACCATGAGCACAGGAACTGCCACACCCAGGCTCCATCTAGCCTAGTAGCTGGTCTAACAGTTGCCAGCCCAGCTGCTTTAGAGGAAGATGCAAGAAACCCCACAATGGACAAGTATGGGAATAACATGGCTTCCTAGCCCCATTAGATAGTGCCTGGCTTATGCATTGAAGCATGAGGGTCCGTATCTCAACTTTTCTAATCCTGTCTAATGTAACTGAGAATGTTCTCATTAGCCACATAATTGTCTAGCAAACACAAAACAGGCCCTGACACAGTCAAAGTAAATTGGTTTAAAAATATGAACAGACATTTTCAGATTTTTTTTCCTTCTGTGTTCACCCAGCTCCACACAGGTTAATTAAATGTTACATTTCCCTTTAAAAAACATCATTAAGAGGCGATCACATGAACTATCCACAGTGTGAATCCAGGCTGACACTCTGGGCTGTAAGAGGAAAGCCTGCATTGCCCACCTCCGAGCAACGGAGTGTGGGCACTTCCCAGGATGTTCATGCGGCCATTTTCCTCATGTACAGATGCACTGCAGCATTTTCCCAGTCAGATGTTTAACAATCCAAATCTACAAGTGATAGAGCCTGTTAGCTTCAAGGGGCCCCCGTCCACTTTTCACAGCAGATCACAGAGCTGGGCTAATCAAGTCAGCAGTAACAAATCTAATTAACCTGCAGTATAATGTCTAATTTGTGCAAAGTTGTTGTGGTTATTCAGCTATAAACTCCATCCCGGATTCTAATTACAGTGAGTGGCACTGTGGCATTAATTGTTAGCATCCTGGTTGTGTCCAACCACCTTTTCCTCACTTTCCAGGTGCCCTCAATTTCACACAGACGGTTTCAGTGACTACCTCCATCTGGTGCTTTCATGGCTGCTGAGATGCTACGCTAGCTCCAAGCTTTGGAACATAGTTACATCCTCTGATTCCATATCTACTCTGACATAAAAAAATTTTGAAGGAAAAAGTTGTGAAGGACATTGAGGTCAATGGTAATTGGGACAAAATACAACATAGTTTTACAAAAGATAGTTTGTGCCAAACCAACCTGATCTCCTTTTTTGAGAAGGTAACAGATTTTTTAGACAAAGGAAATGCAGTGGATCTAATTTACCTCAATTTCAGTAAGGTATTTGATATGGTTCCACATGGGGAATTATTAGCTAAATTGGAAAAGATGAGGATCAATATGAAAATTGAAAGGTGGATAAGGAACTGGTTAAAGGGGAGACTACAATGGGTCATACTGCAAGGTGAATTGTCAGCCTGGAGAGAGGTTACTAGTGGAGTTCCTCAGGGATTGGTTTTGGCACCAATCTTATTTAAGCTTTTTATTACTGACCTTGGCACAAAAAGTGGGAATGTGCTAATAAAGTTTGTGGATGACACAAAGCTGCGAGGTATTGCCAATACAGAGAAAGACAGGAAGATCTGGATGACCTTGTAAACTGGAATAATAGTCATAGGATGAAATTTAATAGTGAAAATTGCAAGGTCATGCATTTAGGGATTAATAACAAGAACTATTGTTATAAGATGGGGAGGCATCAGTTGGAAGTAACAGAGGAGGAGAAAGACCTCGGAGTATTGGCTGATCACAGGATGACTATAAGCCGGCAATGTAATATGGCTGTGAAAAAAGCTAATTTGGTGTTGGGATTCATCAGGCGAGGTATTTCCAGTAGAGATAAGGAGGTGTTAGTACCATTATACAAGGCACTGGTGAGGCCTCATCTGGAATACTGTGTGCAGTTCTGGTCTCCCATGTTTAAGAAATGAAACAGGTACAGAGAAGGGCTACTAGGATGATCCAAGGAATGGAAAACCTGTCTTATGAAAGGAGACTCAAAGCGCTGGGCTTGTTTAGCCTAACCAGAAGAAGGCTGAGGGGGTGATATGATTGCTGGCTTCAAGACTAAGCTTGATAAGTTTATGGAGGGGATGGTATAATGGGATAGCCTAATTTTGGCAATTAATTTGTCTATGACTATTAGCGGTAAATATGCCCAATGGGCCTGTGATGGGATGTTAGATGGGGTGGGATCTGAGTTACTACAGAGAATTCTTTCCTAGGTGTCTGGCTGGTGAGTCTTGCCCACATGCTCATGATTTAGCTGGTCACCATATTTGGGGTCGGAAAGGAATTTTCATCCAGGGCAGACTGACAGAAGCCCTGGGGGTTTTTTGCCTTCCTCTGCAGTGTGGGGTACAGGTCACTTACTGGAAGATTCTCTGCACCTTGAAGTCTTTAAACCATGATTTGAGGACTTCAGTGGCTCAGATGCATGTTTGATACAGGAGTCGGTGGGTGAGATTCTGTGGCCTGCATTATGCAGGAGGTCAGGCTAGATGATCATAATGGTCCCTTCTGACCTTAAAATCTGTGATTCTATGATCAAAACCAGTTCTCATATGGTCCAGGACCTGCAATGTCAACTTGTTGCTTATTCATGCAATAACTAGTGGGAGGCACCTTTGAGCTTTTCAAATTTCCATCAGAGGTGTTGGACCCTATTTCATGTTGAAAGCTTTTTGTTAATTTCTCTTCTCTTGCTCACACTTGGAAGTGTTTCATTCAGGCTGTTCCCAGGAGTGGCCTCCCTGTGACATCCCATAACCCATCCCAGTTGAGAGCAAGGCTCATTATTTAAAAATTTTCAAAAACTATCCTCATGAGACCCATTGGTCCCCCAAGAGCCTTTAAAAATTGTAAGTGAACTCCTACTGAGCAAACTAGAAAGGAGCACAACTCTGACGAGTCAAGTGTAAAAGTGTAATTAGGCAGGCCACAAAAGAATTTGAAGAGCAACTAGCAAAAGACAAAAACTAACAGCAATTTTTTAAAAGTGAGTCAGAAGCAGAAAGCCTGCCAAACGATCAGTGGGACCATTGGATGATCAAGGTGCTGAAGCAGCAATCAATGAAGACAAAGCAGTTGTGGAGAAGCTAAGTACATTTTCTACATGAGTCTTCACTGCAGAGGATGTGAGGGAGAGTGCCACACTTGACCCATTCTTTTTAGGTGGCAAATTTGAGGAACTGTCTGAGAGCGAAGTGTCAGTAGAGGAGGTTTTGGAACAAATTGATAATTTAAACAGCAATAAATCACCCAAGAGTTCTGAAGGAACTCAAATATGAAATAGAATTACTAACTGTGACATGTAACCTATTGTTTAAATCAGCTTGTCTACCAGATAACTGGAGGATAGCTAATGTAAAACCAATTTTAAAAAAAAAATATGGCTCCAGATGTGATTTTTACAATTGCAGGTTGATGAGCTTAACTTCAGTACCAGGCAAATTGATTGAAACTATAGTAAAGAACAGAATTTTCAGACACATAGATTAACATGATATGTTGGTGAAGAGTCAACACGGCTTTTGTAAAAGGAAATCATGCCTCACCAATCTATTAGAATTCTTTGAGGGGGGTCAACAAACAATTAGACAAGGGTGATCCAGTGGATATAGTGTACTTGGACTTTCAGAAAGCCTTTGACAACATCCTCACCAAAGACTCTTCAGCAAAATAAGCAGTCATAAGATAAGTGAGAAGATTGTCTCATGGCTCAGGAAGTGTTTAAAAGATAGGAAACAAAGGATGAGAATTAATGGTCCGTTTTCACAGTGGAGAGAACTAAATAGGAGGGTCTCCCAAGGACCTGTACTGGGACCAGTGCTGTTCAACATATTCACAAATATTTACAGTGGCAAAGTTTGCAGAAGATACAAAATTACTCAAGATAGTTAAATACAAAGCTGACTGTGAAGAGTTAAAGAGATCTCACAAAACTGGGTGACTGGGCAACAAAATGGCAGATGAAATCCGATAAATGTAAAATAATACACACTGGAAAACATAATCCCAACTCTACACAAAAAAGATGGTGTCTAAATTAGCTGTAAATTAGCAGTCAAAAAAAGCTAACAGGATGTTGGGAACCTTAAGAAAGGGATAGATAATAAAACAGAAAATATCATAATGCCAATCTATAAATCCAGAATAATCCCACACATTGGATACTGCATGCAGTTCTGGTCATCCCACCTCGAAAAAGATATATTAGAATTGGAAAAAGTACAGAGAAGGGAAACAAAAATCATTAAGGTTATGGAACAGCTTTCATATTAGGAGAGATTAAAAAGACTGAAACTGTTTATCTTAGAAAAGAGATGATTAAGGGGGGATATGATATAGGTCTATAAAATCACAAATTGTGGAGAAAGTGAATAAGAAAGTGTTATTTACCCCTTCACATAACACAAGAAGCTGGGGTCAGTCAATGAAATTAATAGGTGGCAAGTTTAAAACAAACAAAAGGAAGCGCTTCTTCGCTCAACACATAGTCAATCTATGGAATTCATTGCCAGGGGATGTTGAGAGGGCCAAAAGTATGACTGCATTCAAAAAGAATTGCCTACATTCCTGGAGGATAGGTTATTAGCTAATATGGTCAGGGCCACAACCCATGATCTGGGTGTCCCTAAACCGCTAACTGCCAGAAGCTGGGACTGGATGATGGGATGGATTTCTCAAAATTGTCCTGTTCTGTTAATTTCCTCTGAAGCATTTGGCACCAGCCACTGTTGGAAGACAGAATACTGGGCTAGATGGAACATTGGTCTGACCTAATATAACTGTTCTTTTGTTAACCAGGTGTCATATATAGTGGCTTCTGAACTTCAGGAGTAAGCAGTGTTAATGGATGGGAAGATAGTTGCATGGTCTTATTGGAGTGATGCAGAATGAGTGCAGGGTGGACTACTTTTGAATGTGAAAGAGAGACCTGTACAGTGTTCCCAGCTAAAACCTCTTTTCCAGGTCCTGGACCAATTGGCAACACTGCAATTGTGTAACACAAGGCCCTTCCCCTGTCAGTTGTGTTCTGGAGTGCTGAGTTCCTCTCTCTGGAGAGGGAATGATGTCTTTGGGCTAATCAGTTGGTCTTGAACCCCCAACCTCAACAACCTCCTTTTCCCATCCCAGTCAATCTTGGTGGATATTCTGGAGAAGATCTGGTTGGAAATGCTATAAAGAAACTTAACAACAATTGAAACATTTTGTTTTTAATTGAAATGTTTTCAACAAAATTTTCCAACCAACTTCTACTTCAGAGTGACAGCTGCAAAGCTAGACTTCTTCTCTGGCTGCAGTCGCCCTACCATTCCTGTGTTGTACATCACCCAGACTCTTCTTTACAAGTAATGCCACAGCGGAGGAGTTGCCAAGGTGAACTGCACTGCACTGAGTCTCAAGGGAAATCCAGGGTTAATACAGGCTCCTTTTTTCAGTAGGATGTTTCCACCCTTCTGCAAACTAGGGTAGGTACAGGACATAACAAGCCTCCTGACATGTCATGGGCATGACATTCTCAGACTATGATTTTGGATGATGCATTGTGCCATAGGTGTGGCAGTTTTGTTCTGCACCACAATCATTTCAAGGTAGTGAGCGTGGGTTCATCCCTCCTAGTTCTTGATGGAGCAATAGTCTTGATTCACATGGTGCTGGCTGCTGCATTTGTAAGCCACTGCTCTTTGCATGTTGCCCTGATCATCTGAGGATGAGAGTTTTCTACAGCTTCCAGGTAGAGGAAATGGTTCTTTAGCTTAGGCTCAGACTCAATCCCTGGTGGATGCCAAGATGGCAGCCATCACACTTACACCTGCCCTAATCCTGCTTTGCATTTCTATGGCCTTTTGCATCCAAGGATCTCAAAGCACTTTGTTAAGATTAAGAAGTCTCACAAGACCACTGTCACCCCCTCCCTCCAACAGGTAGATCTGCAGAAAGGGAAACCTGAAATGAAGTGACTTGCCTCAGAAGTGCATAGCAAGCCAGTGGCAGAACTGAGACAGAAACCAGAAGTCTTGCTTCCTACATTTCTGTAAGCCTGGGCATAAGTAAATCGCCATAGGTGACTTGCCTCATTTCTCAGTGGGCATGATTGGGAAAGTAAATGGATCAGTAGGCTAGAGACAGGGTGTCTGTACTAGCTGAGATAAGTGGGAATACCCTGCTGCCATTTGCAATAGACAAAATAATCCTGGAATGTAAGATGAGTTAAAGCATATGACATGCATGGACAGAGTATGCTGCACAGAAATTGGTTCCTGCAAAGTAGCCAAGCCAATCCCGAAGCATGTAATGCAGTGTTTCTCAAACTGGGGCCTCCGCTTGTGTAGGGAAAGCCCCTGGCGGGCCAGGCCGGTTTGTTTACCTGCCCCGTCCGCAGGTCCGGCTGATCGCAGCTTCCACTGGCCGTGGTTCGCTGCTCCAGGCCAATGGGAGCTGCTGGAAGTGGCGGCCAGTATGTCCCTCGGCCCGTGCCACTTCCAGCAGCTCCCATTGGCCTGGAGCAGTGAACCACGGCCAGTGGGAGCTGTGATCAGCTGGAACAGCAGACAGGGCAGGTAAACAAACCGGCTTGGTACTCCATGGCTTTCCCTACACAAGCAGCAGCCCCAGTTTGAGAAACATTGATGTAATGCAATATATGGTTAGGATGCATGTGTTTATTACTGTTGGTAAACATGTATATAATGAAAAGTTTTTTGCTGAATAACTTTGGATGTATTATATACCGCCCCTCCCCCGCCCCATGATCAGCTCTGCATAGTTTTGCTGTATGCCAAGTAAAAAATATCTGAGTGACAACACTGGAGTCAAACTAAGTTCTCAGGGAACCGAGTGGAAGAAATCTTGGAACAACCCCAATAGTTTCTTGCTATTGTAGTCAGCTCTTTGGGGCAGGGACTGTCTTTTTGTGCTATACTTGTACAGTGCCCTAGCTCAGTGGGTTCCTTGTCCACGACTGGGGCTATGATAATACAAATAATAAATAATAACAGTGCATTTATCAAATGTCTTTTGGATTTTTGGAAATTGAACTTGTCATCCAAGGCTGTAAAAGAACCTGATGTATCTCCAGACAGATACTTTCAGCCAGAATGACCTTTCTTTCAGACCAAGAGAACAACAAAACAAGAAAGAAGTAAAGTCTTCAAGAGAGAGAGTGTGAGAGCACAGCGTGTGTGAGAGAGACTCTGCTATAACAGTCTGTATTGAGTTCTGGGAACAAAATGGCTGCACGGTACTGCACACAAGGAATGTACTTATTAAAAATGTAAAGGAGCAGTATACAAACAGCCATAAGTTGGATAGTCATATACACATCTAGATACAGGGAGACATTTATTTTCAAAAGAAGATCTTCTCTTTTGTGGATACAACTTGTACCTCATACTTCAGCTGCATTTCTACAGCAAATTATAGCACTTGTAATGGTCGTCGGCGGGCGGGATTGAATCTGGGACTTTTGGAGCTTAGTGCATGAGCCTCTACACCATGAGCTAAAAGCCAACTGTCTGTTAGCAAACTCATCTCTCTCTCATATATAAAGAGAAATCTATACACCTTTTAGTTCACAGAGGGAACTGTACTGCCTCCTTTGGCAAACCCTGGGTCTCTACCTGTAAAGTTGTGGTTGCATTAGACTCCTCCAAATTCCCCACCACACTCCCTGAGCTATGTATTCTGTGGCTTCTGAGCCTGATTTTTTGTTTGTTTTTGGTAGTTTTGTTTTTTAATTTAGGAAAATCAGCTTGTTGCATTGCTGGTGGGAAGCGGGGGAAAGGAAGAGAAAGAGAAGCCAAAGAGAAAGAGCTGATATTTTTTTTAAAGGAATTAAAAAGTGGCAGTGCTAGTGAAGGGTAATTATTCCTCTGTTCCATCTGAAATACAATTAAGGCAGCTCTCCGCGAGCCCCCGGGATATTGTGGTTTACTAATTAACAAGCGGATATGCTGTGGCCCCTGTCAGGGCAATTATAGCACGAGACAGGCTTCAGGAATTCTAATTACACATCAGTCTGCGACACACGCTGCAATACAAATTAACAAGGGGCCCTGGCTGGCATTAAAGGGAGCTTACCTAGCAAGTGATTACTGCCAGCCAACAAGCTGTGGTAGTCAGGGAAGGGGCATAGAGCTGCACAACAACTGACGCAGACTCTGACCCACAGCCGAGGCAGGGAGAATACCTGGGCTCTGTTAGAGGTTGAGCTTAGAGCAGGATTTCATAAGAGCATTTTCAGCCTCATTGTTGTGATTCCCCCTACCCCCACAGTATTTGTGGGTTTGGATTTTCAAAGCCAAAATTACTAATCCATGATATTAGGATGAGTCAGAGGAATAAATAAGATGGGGCTAAATGCTATGTCTCTCCTATTCGCTGGATATATACAGCACTTGTGTAGAATACATGTTGATGGCCAGTGGGATGTGAGAATGATTCCTCGTGTCTGGGAGGGCCTTTAGCTACTTGTGTATGGTGGAGTGAAACCATGGACCAAACCACTCTAGCGACTGAAATATACAGCTGTCCTTGGCTGCAGGATGGGATCATTTTTCTTACAAGTATTTGTAGAGCACGTTTTATATTTTAAATAGTAATAGGATGAAAATTAATAGTGAAAAGTGCAAGGTCATTCATTTAGGGACTAATAACAATAATTTTTGTTATAAACTTCGGACGCATCAGTTGGAAGTAACAGAGGAGGAGAAGGACCTTGGAGTATTGGTTGATCACAGGATGACTATGAGTAGCCAATGTGATATGGCTGTGAAAAAAGCTAATGGTCTTGGGATGCATCAGTCGAGGTATTTCCAGTGGTGTTAGGAAGGTGGTGTAAGGAGGTGTTAGTACAGTTATACAAGGCACTGGTGAGGCCTCATCTGGAATGCTGTGCAGTTCTTGTCTCCCATGTTTAAAAAGGATGGATTCAAACTGGAACAGGTACAGAGAAGAGCTACTAGGATGATCCAAGGAATGGAAAACCTATCTTATGAAAGGAGACTCAAAGCGCTGGGTTTATTTAGCCTAACCAAAAGAAGGCTGAGGAGAGATATGATTGCTCTCTATACATATATCAGAGGGATAAATACCAGGGAGAGAAAGGAATTATTTAAGCTCAGTACCAATGTGGACACAAGAACAAATGGATATAACAAACTGGCCATCAGGAAGTTTAAACTTGAAATTAGACAAAGGTTTCTAACCATCAGAGGAGTGAAGTTCTGGAACAGCCTTCCAAGGGGAGCAGTGGGAGGCAAAAGACATATCTGGCTTTAAGACTAAGCTTGATAAGTTTATGGATGGGGACAGTATGATGGGATAGCCTAATTTTGGCAATTAATTGATCTTTGACTATTAGCGGTAAATATACCCGATGGTCTGTGATGGGATGTTAGATGGGGTGAGATCTGAGTTACTACAGAGAATTCTTTCCTGGGCGTCTGGCTGGTGAGTCTTGTCCACATGCTCAGGGTTTCGCTGATAGCCATATTTGGGGTCGGACAGATTGGCAGAGGCCCTGGGTTTTTTTTCGCCTTCCTCTGCAGCATAGGGCACAAGTCACTTGCCAGAGGATTCTTTGCACCATGAAGTCTTTAAACCACGATTTGAGGACTTCAGTAGCTCAGACATAGGTTAGGGGTTTGATACAGGAGTGGGTGGGTGAGGTTCTGTGACCTGTGTTGTGCAGGAGGTCAGACTGGACAATCATAATGGTCCCTTCTGACCTTATAGTCTATGATTCTATGATTTTTAAATCCCACTTGCGATGTTCAGGGAGGGGTGTGCCTGCTGGACACTGTGAAGTTGTACCCTGTAAAGTTGGTGTTTCCATACTGATGGTGCTCTTGCCTGGGTGCTGCTACTTGTGGAAGAAATAGGTAGCTTTCACCCTCAGTGACCTCTTTATTGGGAGCTGCAGGAAGCGGTAGTGGCTGAGGGACATACTGGCTGCCGCTTCCCGCAGCTCGCATTGGCCTGGAGCAGCAAACCGTGGCCAGTGGGAGCCATGATCGGCCAAACCTGCGGACGGGGCAGGTAAACAAACCGGCCTGACCTGCCAGGGGCTTTCCCTGCATAAGCAGCATCCCAAGTTTGGGAAACACTGTTTTAAAGGAAGTGCCACCTGCTGGAGGCAGTACTTCCAGGAAAGGAGTCAGATCTTCTTGGTCAGGGCGTCTGGGGGGTTAGGTTGAGATCTTGATTCTGGTGAAAATCTGGAGAAGGTTGACGTGAACATGAAGCTCTTCAGCTGAGAGAGGAAGGACAATATTTAATGGCCCTTACCAGCAGAATGTAAAAGCAAAAATCAGCCTCCAGAAAATCCATCCCAAGTTTTCCTGTGACAGAATTTCAGGTTGGGACAGGCATGTGGGGCTTTGATTCCTCTCCCACGTAAGTGTGGCTGTGGAGTAATTCCATTGGAGGTGTTGTAGTTATACCAGTATAAGGGAGAGGAGAATCCAGCCTGGGAGTTCTGCTCATGCCATGTGGTTACTTGAACAGAACAGACAGTCCAATACAGCTCAGAGCTATGTACCTCGTTACCTGGTCTCAGTACCTGGGATATAACAGTGGAATGAGCATTGCACACAGCCCGTCCATACTGCTTTTACCCATATTGGAAAAATGATTTCACACCATTGAAGTATGGCAGGTTTTGGGTCCATGCCCAATAAGACTGCAGTATTCGGAAACCATGTGACTGGTTACTTGGAGGAAGCCAGCTGCCTGATTTTTGGCAGTGTTGTTATTTAGCATTTATCTGTGTACAGTGCCAATCTGTCTGTCCGCAATGGGCAGAAAACTCATGATCCAGCCCTGCCAGCAATAGCTACGCTGGAAAGCTGCCTTGAGTCATGGTTCTGGCACCATAGTGCTGGAGACCCATTTGGGAGAGTGGATTGCAGGCCCTGTCCACAACCAGAATTGCACCCAGACTGAACTAAACTCAGAGGGTTTCAAAGGCAGGTTAAGCAGACAGGCTCTTTCTGCTGCTGCTTCACTGAGCCTCTAGCTAAGAGGCTAAGGACATATTTCATTTAATTCAACAATAACACAAAATATATGTAACCCTCCACTCCAGCTGAGCTCCAGCAAATGAGATTTGCAAACAGCTAGCAGAGCATCCATCAGGCCTGCAAGCTTCTGGCATCTGACAAAGGAAAAGGATTCTCTGCTCTGATCAGTCCTCTGAATAAAAGAAGTTGCTGCCTCTGAGGACATGTTATTCAGCTGCTGTTCAGCTCTGCAAAGAAACCCCGTCAAGGCAGCAGGAGAAGGGTGGAGGAGAGGAGGATGCTGGAAGGGCCTTGGAAGGTATTTGTCCCGCAGCAATCACGGCTCCGTTCTGTTGTGGCTTGGGATGTTCTACTTGGGCCATATGCAGAGGCCTGGAAGAGAGTGAGGCACAACTATGCATTCTGTTGGGACGGGGTGGAATGGAAGGTCCGGTGAGTGCCACCCGGTAAAAGGACTTAACCTATAGTGCACACTTTCCCGATTGCTGAGCTTCTTCCATTCTGACAAGCATGTGTCCCACGATCTCTGAGTGCCCCAAACCTACCTTCTGTCTGCAGCTGCTGGTTACTGCCCCTCCTCTCTCTCACCCTTGCAAGACAAAGGGCCTAGTTTGATTCCCCTACCCAGCTGGCTGTTCCCTTGTGTTTTCTCTTCCCATCCCTGCCTAGATCTTTGACTGAGCTTGCTTCCCTTTCCAAGATGAGACCAGATCCCCAGCAACCTCCCCACCTATTGCTAACTCCCCATGACACCCTCCCTAGCCGTTCAAGTGATCTGGTTCTATGGTCTGTCCATCTGGGATCTAAAGTGGTAGGGATAGATGGGGTCTGTGATCAAATGACTTCTTTTGGTGCCTGCCGTGTAGCATGTGTCTAGAACAATTCGGCACAAACATCCACCGGGGGATGGAAAAATCCCATCGCAATCAGAGCCTGGCATTTTCGTCCCCGCTAGGATGCATGACTCATTCCTCGAATGAATTCGCAGCTGAACTGGGGCCTTTGCTGCAATAGTGCAATTATCCCAATGCACTTCCCTCCCTCTGCATGCCGAACCCTCTCTCCCCGATTACCCCCTTCCAGCATTCCAGATGAGACCGGCTCAGTCATGTGGCCCTGCTGAGCTGTATTGCTGCTCTCTCTTCCACAAGGGATGCAGTACAGGAAGGGAGTGAGCTGCTGGCCTCTTGGGACCTGGGCAGTGACATGACTGGCAGGTACAGGCTGCATAGGGTGAGGTTGAAGGGGGAACTTTAGTGCCCTTCCCTTGTGTGGAGTACAGGACTCGATTGGTCTTTCATGGGACCTCAAGCTATCAGCGCTCCCTAGCCAAGCTGCCACTGTGGGGGATAGCAGGGGTGTGTCTGGGAAGGCAGCCCTAGAATAATCATGACAGGATAATGAAGGGATCCACCTACAGTCAGCAAGAAATAACCGGCCTGCATCCCCGGATTTTCTGAACCCAGTGAGTTTTGTGAGCTGGAAGCTGAGGCACTGTTTGAATGGGGATCAGATTTTGGGGGCAGGAGTGAGCTGGAGAGACTAGGAAACAAACAATTTACACTTTGCAAAATATGCACTGGAAATTGCTGCAAGTTTTGGACAGTGTGATCCTTTGGGCTGGTTCCCAGAATTCCCTCAGACTCCTGTGAAGTCAACATGGGTTTGTAATATGGGAGGGGGATGAGTTTGTTTTTTGTTTTTAATTTAACCAAAGCAGAGCTTGGCTGTGGCTGCTGCATGCGCACACACTCACACATGCGAACACACACACACAGACGCCTACTTGCTTCCTATCGTCTACGGCTCAGCAACACAGTTATCCATTAGCCACCTCTGTTGCAAAGCAACAACAGTGGGGGAGGGGGGACAGTGCACATGGCCTCGTTCAGAAGTCCCAGAATAAATCTCATTAACAAAGGCAATTAATGAGAGCTGGGCCCTGTCCCCCTACCCACCCCAGCCAGAGCCGTACATAAAAATAACTGTTTATTACACAGCAGGCGCAGCCTGGCTTATCGCTGCAGACAGGAAATTACAGCGCAGAGCTGCACGTTTCACTTTTAATAACTTTGGCAATAAAGCATCTTGTCAAACGAGGCTGAGACAGTGTGATAATGAAGCTTCCGCAAGACCCATAATTGCGCACTGTTCTCCCAGGGCTAAGCCAGCAAAGTGGGGCGATTGGGAGGATCACTTGCTTTCCGCCCCACATGGGCTGCCCCAGCAGCAGTAGGGCACTTCCACCCCTAATTCCTAAAACAATGTTAATCCAGTCACCCTGTCCCTTGGGGGCAAAGGCAGGATTGTTCCTCCTCCTCCTCTGTGGTGCTTGTGGTATTGTCTCCCTCCCCCTTACCCCCCATCCCCCGCCCAGCACTCTGCTCCATCTGAAATCTAATGTCTCTTGGCAATCTCTCGCCCAGCATTGCAATGTCATGCACCCTGCAAGGTGTCATCTCCTCCCTCAGACCTGGTCAGAGGAGGTGGCCTGTGCTTGCTCCTGGCTATGTGGCCTCCTCCGCTGCATTCAGCACACCAGGAAGGCTGCACTCAGTGTCTGGATATCTAAGGGCAAGGAGGGATGGTGCCACGGAGAGAGAGGTGGTTATTGCTGTAGGTGAGGGAAAGGAAGCAGCAGGATCTCTCTCTGTAAGGCATTGCCCTGTGCAGAGAATCTGCAGCTGACCAGCATCAGCCATCTTCATGTGCTGCCCAATAGGGTTTCCTCTGCCTCCATCAGGAGGAACACAATCTCCCTTGCACTTGGCTCTTCCTCTGCACGTGGCAACTTCAGTGAAAAGATTCAGGCTGCAGCTGCAGGGGATTATCAAAGATGTGAGGCAGTTGCTCGGAGATGGGAAAAGAGGTGGGAAGAGTTCTAGGCCCTGGCAACTACTGACCCATCAGCATACCCCTGCTCCTTGCTGAGGTCATCATCAGCTAGAGAGGCTTACTAGGCATAAACTGTTGACTTCCATGGTTGATGTCTCTATTCAGTTAATATTTACGGCTTCTTCCTGCACCTGCCATTAGCTGTCCATATACAGCAGTGACCCGCACTTCTTGCCGCACTTCTTGCCTTCCTGCTCTTGAGCTTGTGGTTGACTGACAATGTGAGACAAGCTGTCAGCCTGAGTCCAGCTCCTCGCAGGCATGCATCCACCTCACCACACACCACTGGCACCTTTGCTGGCCATCTCAGCAGAGGGGCCATGGAGACTGAACTCTCCTGCCATCTGCAGAAGTGGCTCCTCCAGATCAGGGATGGAGGCAGATGGCCGAGGGGCAATGTAGGGAGGAGAGCTTCCAGTATCACCTCCTGTGCTGAACCTCTCCTATGGAATAACAGGAGAATTCAGTCTCCAGCGCTGATCATAGATTCTTAGGTTTTTAGGAGCAGAAAGGACTGTTAGTCTGGCCTCCTGCATAACACAGGCAATGGAGCCCACACAGTAATTGCTGCATCGAGCCCACAACGTATGGTTGAGCTAGAGCAGATCTTCTAGAAAGACATCCCGTCTTCGTCCATCTGTGATTGGTATTGCTGTCAATCCAGCGCTGACAGTGATGGTAGTAATAACAATGATGGGGTACAAGTGGGGAACTCTTCTTTTCACCCATGAGCAACTGACTGATGACCCAGCTTCCAAGGCAGCTCCCTGAGCGCCAGCTAGTCCATTTATCACAGTGGGAGGCTGAAAGGGGAATGCTTATCTCTTTAAATTGCCCAGCCCTGTTCTTTGGATCACTGCTTGCTCAATAATCTTGCCTCCCTCCCACAGAGGTGTGTCCCAGCTGGTCAGCTCTACATCCCAGGGCAATCAGTGTGTGCTCAGTGCACCCAGGGCCGGCTTTAGGATGATTTCCCCCATTCCCTGGAATCGGGCCCTGCGCCTGTGCCTAAGAGGGCCCTGTGCCTTAGGTGCCTTTTTAATTTTAAATTTTTTTTTTTTACATACCCGGCAGCAGTCCGGGTCTTCGGCGGTGGGGGGTCCTTCACTCACCCCCACCCCTGAAGTGCTGCTGAAGACCTGGACCACGGCCATATATTCAAATCAGGCCCCGCAGTTCCTAAAGCCGGCCCTGAGTGCACCCAGCACATATGGCAGGGCACAAGGAGGGCAGGTGACAGCTGCATTTAAGGAGAGTCAGTGTAGGGAAGATGGAGGCTCAGGGAATGAGACTGGAGCATTTAATTAGGAAAGAGCTGGTGGTGTGGGCCTGGGTGGGAGAGGACAGGTGGTGTTTGAAAAGAGTCAAGTAGTCAGCGAGTGGCAGAGACGCTAGGGGTAGCAGGAGGGCAGGACTTACCACCCTTTGTAGTTGCCACTTCATGCTTAACAGTCTTACCTCTAAACTAGGAATCCTTGTATCACTTCTTGGGGTTTTTATTTGTCTGGACTGGCCTTTCTGAAAAAAACTCGCTCTGATGGAGTCCTCCTGCTGCTCACACCTGCCTCCAGGCTCATTACTCAGCTTCATCTCAACTTTCCCTTATGTTCCTCTGCTACTGTCCCCCTGCTCCATACTGCCCCCTTCAAATCACTGAAACCCCTCCACATCCTCTCTCTCCCTCTGTTTTCATTTGTAGCCCCTGTGGGACACAGAATGGCCTCCTTAACTATACCTGCCTGCCGATGTGATGGGTAACTGCACGGGCCCCGCTCTTGGGGTCTGTAACTTTGCTGAGCCACAGGTGACTGGAAGATGTCTTGGTGCCCTACAGACCCCAGGGACATTCTGGGTCCCTACAGAAGCCCTCGTCCAGTAGGTCCAAGAAATTTGTGTAGGTCTGGAGCACAGGGCCTTCACCAAGCCCCAGGACTTCCCCCTCCTTTGTGCTGCCTTCCCCTCCAAGCTGTGAACTGGGCCCCTTTTTTTTCTCAGACACTAAGCTAACAGGAAGCAGGGACCAGGGCATCTTTGCTAAGCTTTCTCACCCTCATCCTATCCACCTTCCCTCCCTGCTGGCTAGTCCCGATTGCCTGGCCTTGCCTTTGCAAGCTGGGAAACAGGCAGAGCTACACCATGCTCCCGGTCAACCTGCTAATGTGTTAAAACTACACACTGGAATGTTATCACCTGTTAGCTAAGATTTGGTTAAAAAATCACCTCTTTTCCTAGTGAACGCAGCCCCAAGGGGGGGGGGGTTGCGTGAAGATTGATTAGCTAATGCTTGTAAAATAGCTGAGATCCTTCCGTGAATGTTGGTCAAAAAGGACAAAACATTGTTATTGGCATTTCACTTTAAGAACGCCTGTCTGTCCCCATGAAGTACACTTCCCCCTGCACTCCTGGCACTGCAGACCCCTCCAGAATGACCCCTGGGATGGTGGGCTCCTGGAAATGGCAAAGCCAGGTCATGCATATACACAAATCTGTGACTGCTTAACACAGAGAAGGCCAGTGAGAGATGAATATGTAATAGAACAATCTGCTGCAGCTCTGCTTGGACTCCATAGGCAGCACTCCAGCTTCTCGATAATAGTTTCTTTAGGAGACAAAATGAGACTCGTCCAGATTGGGACTGAGAAATGAAGCATTTTGGAGTCACAGCAGGAACGTGCTGCTGTTGTTGGACCCTCTACCCATTGCCTGGCTCCCTGGGCAGAGAGGAGGCATTGTTATCTGGCATTAGCACTCTCAGGGACTTTACCTGGAATTACTGATCCACATTCATAAACATGATCATGCTAATTGTCTGCCACAGCAGCCGCTCTCGCCTGTCGCTGCCTCCTCCCTGTGCTGGGACATCGCATGTACTCATTTCCTTTCCCAATCCAAATGTCAAGATGTCTTTATTCCACAGCCCACTTTGATTAAAGGGGACAGGAGGAGGCTAGAGATAGTGAGACAGAGAGAGAGAAATGCAGGGACAGCAGAAACAGACAATGACAATGGACTAAACTGTGACCTGGTATAAGCCAGTGCATCTCCATTGACTTCAGCTGAGTTGCACCTGCTTACACCAGGCCTGAATTTGGCCCAGTGACAGAGCATGTTGGGAATATTGGTCTAATAACCACTGATGAACTTTCCTTTGCCTCAAGCCCAAGAGCTTCACAGACCAATATTCTATAGGATCCAGCTGTGGTGAGTAATGTGCACGGTGTGAATAGCTTCTGTCTAAACAGCAAGGGTTATTGTGTAACAATTAAAATATTGCTGGACGGGAAATGGCTAGCGATCAACAGGCAAGCTCATCTAGCCTTCTAAGATCACACTTGCTTCTTTCGCACTCTGAGCTAGGCCAATTCTTTGTAGTGAATTATTCATTCTACAAATTTAGCTTTTTATTCTATCCACGATCTGCTTAGTTTTCCAGTTTTGTTCATTATTCAAGTTCGTTCAAATGCTTTAGGCAAATATATCTCGGCCTCTGGGTTCTATGTAAACGATTCACCTTTGCTTCTTTGTGCTAGCTGATTGCTCACGTAATTCACATGGCTTGGGCTTTGATTTCTGATTGGATCACAGAAACTTCCCCAGACAAGAGGAAGGGAAATGAAAGATTTCAAGAGGGTGAGGTGAACGTATCTGTCCGACAGCAACTTTCACAGTGACATGAGGAATCATGAACTTTCACTTTCCACAAACATGCTTCGGAACGAAGGAAGCTCACTGGTCTGAACGCGTGCTGAAAACAAAATGGGGGACACAAATGTCAAAGTTAATGTGCAGTCAGATAAGTGCAGGTAGACTGCTGCGCTCACACCGAGGACAATGAAGTCAGTAGGCATTGGGGGCCACAGGCATTGGTCTAATTGCGGGATCAGGGCCATAATCTGAACCAATGATTTTTTCATAGTTCACCCAGCTCTAGTCTTGCTGTTGGATGCAAAGTGTCAGCTGTGCAACTTCTTTCCTGTATCCTTTCTGAAACATAAAACCAGGTAAGATCTGCTCAGTGAGCGACAGCAGCTTCAAATTAGCTCTGAGCTTTTGTTAATAATGACATAATACAGGAAATGCAGAATAAAAATTGTGGTTAGTCAAATAAGCTGAATCCACTATTTTCGAATGGAAAGCAATTTTGACTTTTCTGGTTCCACACCTGTGAGCAAGTGGACAGCTGGGATGCAGCTTTTTTGGGGGCCTATGACCTCAGTGTTCCCTCGCAATCTAAGCAATAGATAACAGGCTTGTAAAACTGCAAAAGGCTGTTTTCACAACTGCTTGTGCATGGGGTTCTTTGCAATTAAAAGGAAGTGTTATAACTTCGCATGAACTTGGGAAAATTGCATGCCCTTTTAATATAAAGGGTTTGCAAAATAAGACCTCTGAGCAAAGATTAAGAGAAATGGATGTGTTTAGTCCTGCAAACGCTGATTGATAAGATCTTATAAATCCAGAAAGGGATGTGTTAGAGGAGAAGAATCCATTAGTCTTGTTAGTCAATCAGAACAGAACAACAGTGATGGACTTAAACTGCAGTAGGGAAACTTTGGGTTACATTTTAGGAAAACCTCTACAACTGGATGCAGCTGAGAAAGTTGGTTATGGCTGCCTGATCCTGGGGTTAGTTCTACACTGTCCTCAACCCAGTCAAAGATTATAGCAGCCTCTAAACCAGGGATCGGCAACCTTTGGCCTGTGGCCTGCCAGGGAGAGTCACTGAGGGGCTGGGGCGGTTTGTTTACTTGCCACATCTGCAGGTTCGGCAGATTGCAGCTCCCACTGGCCACGGTTCACCGTGCCAGGCCAATGGGGACTACGGGAAGGGGTGGCCAGCCTATCCCTCGGCCCCCGCTCCTTCCCCTGAGTGAAGAGGCGACCTCTTACAGAGGAGAGAGACACTCACTAGAGCAGGGGTGGCCAACCTGTGGCTCTGGAGCCACATGCAGCTCTTCAGAAGTTAATATGTGGCTCCTTGTATAGGCACCGACTTCGAGGCTGGAGCTACAGGCGCCAATTTTCCAGTGTGCTCGGGGATGCTCACTGCTCAACCCCTGGCTCTTACAAGGCCCTGCCCCCCCTCCAGCCCTTCCTGGACCCTCCCCTGAGCCTGCCGTGTCCTTGCTCCTTCACCATCCCCCCCAGAGCCTCCTACATGCCATGAAACAGCTGATCAGGAGGTATGGGGAAGGAGGGGGAGGTGCTGATCAGTGGGGCTGCCGGTGGGTGGGAGACGCTAGGGGAGGAGTGGGGAGCTGATGAGGGGCTGCTGATGTATTATTGTGACTCTTTGGCAATGTACACTGGTAAATTCTGGCTCCTTCTCAGGCTCAGGTTGGCCACCCCTACACTAGAGCCATAGAAAGGGGGAGTCTCAGAGTCTATGGGTTTACCATTGACTTCACTAGGGCCAGGATTTCACCCTGTGTGAACTACTGATTTAGTCAGGCAACACTGTGAATGTGCACAGAGAATGCCTATGTGCTCATTAACATCAACTTGATCTTAACAAGAGTTTGCACCAAGTTACCAGCGGTTACCTATCATGGACGGATTCAGGGGATCATTAAATTAAGGGATGTCTACACCACAAATTAAGGTGCGATTATGGTGCAGGTAAGCTGGCTGTCTAGCCTTGCACATTTCCAAGAGCTTGCACAGCTTTGCTGGCTGGAGAAGCCAGGATATGTATATCGCTCTGCACCTCCCATTTACAAACCTCCCAGCTGTGTCCAGGAACCAAGGAACAACAGCCCATTTCTGCTAGCTGCTGGGTACATGTACAAGTCCTGCTGTACTTTCTACCCACCTCATTTCCAATGGCAGCTGCTGGTAACTCTGTGCAATTTTTCTCAACTGTCTTGGTGCACCTGGTATTTCTGCAGGCGGAGTGTTGAAGGACGAGACTGTTGTCTCCTGCGGAAAGAATCCTCTCAGGTACATTAACTGCACTTTCCAGGTCACTGAAGAAGACACGGCAGCATTATGTAAAGGTCACAAAATGCTACCAACCTGCTGGCTGCTTTTGAACTGGAACAAAAGGAGGTGGTGGAGAGCAATAGCTCTCACATGATCTCAGCCCTGTATATAGCTCTGCCATGGAAAAACTAAGCTGAGCCTGTATTTCCCCCAAAATTATTTATGGAATAAATGTGGTCTATTCTTCTGCTCACATAATATCTGTGTCCTGATGAGAGTTCCCAAGCATAGTCATTATTCTAAATAAATTGACTGTTTTCAAATGTATTTCCCCATACAAACTGGGGAACAGTCCCCTGTGAGGGTTCAGTATGCACTATTCAGGTGGCGAGGGCTAGCTATGATTGGCCAGGTAAGTCACATGATCTTGGGCTTGTGTTTCTCCTCTGATACGGTGAGCCCGAAAGCACTTCCTTTTCAATTCCGCGAGTGGTACATTAAGAAATCAGTTTCTGCAAAGGTCTGTGCATGCTTTCCACGAAGTCAGCTGCATTAATGGTCATGGTCATTGAAAGTGACCGGAAAGTGACCACAAGGGGAGCTTGATTTGAAAATCAAGGACCGAATTCTGCTCTGATTTACAATGGTGCAAACCATGAGTAACTCCACTGAAAAACAAGTAGAGAGTCTCACTTATCCCAGATTATCTAAATACCACCATAGTGGGGTCCGCAGCCAGCTCCCCAGCGTGTTTTAGGTTCTGAGGACTTTTTCAGTAGGAAAGGAAATAACAAGAGGGGATTTTAATTTCACAATTGACTATGGAAAAAGCTAGTGAAGCTAAGCAAAATAGCAACTGCAGTTCAGGCAATAAAAAAAACCCTCACAGAACTAATCCTCTGTGACGCACGGAGAAGGCTGTCTCCATTAGCCTGTGCTAACAACTCCTACTCAAGCTCTTGGCGTGTGTATACCTGCACTGATTATGTTTTTTGTTTCTCTGTGTGCAAGTTCACTTTTGTTTCAGCGGATACAGGCATCGTGTTATGGTCTGATCGCTCCCCGCTAACGATTACTTGGCAGGATAAAGCAGGGCCAGCGATTCCCAAAGAAATGAAAAGTAAGAATTACCTACAGCAGTATCCCATGGTCTCACAGAATATAATAAACAAGATTAGAAATGGCTACAAAACCAAATGACCTTCCAGGGCCCCCATGGAAGTTATTGTGTGACTGTCATTAGAGGGGAATTAATTAGCTTAGCAGCAGGGATTGGGGGGAATGTTTAAAATAAACATCTGCAGATTTAGGGAAGAGGTTTAATAACTAGGAGAAATACATAAGGGGAGAGGAACATAAAAATTAAATTACAGTTTGAAGTCAATTTAAACCTTTTAATTTCTGAAAAGACAGAACAAGCCCTCGGGTGGTGAAAGGGGGAAAGCAACGAGACTTAGAATTGCTCAGCTGACAAGCTTAGGGCAAAGAAGGAGAAACAAATGGCTGTAGCAATGAGACTGCAAAGGGCGACGTGCTACTGAGCCACAGCATCATCTCCCAAAAGATATTGGTTCTCATTCTCCCCCTACGACGCTGGGGTACCTCTGGAGTCTCGCCACTGACGTCAGTGGAGTGCCCCTGGGGTAAGAGAGAGGAGAATCAGGCCCAGACAAAGCAAGCCACCTTTAAACAAAGAAAGGAGAAAGGTCTGGATTTCTGCTCCCAGCTTCCACACTGGGGGTACAGGACACTGAATTATGAAGGAGTGAGGGGAGTGGAATTCCAGCTCATATGCTTTACTGGTTTCTGTTCCCTCTCTGCTAGGAGGGGGGATGGGTTAAGAAGAAGGCTTTTGAGTTTCCCATGGTAAGTGAGTGCCTGCAAGGCCATGATGGCCAGTCAGAGGAGGTGAATTGTCTCACAACAGAGCTGGTTCTCCTTGGGCCTGGGTCAGCTTTCCAGGTTCACTCTCTACAGAGAACTAAAGCTGAAATGAGCAGGATGTCTGATAGTGCCCAGACAGCATTAGAGACGATCAGGGGACATGCACTTGAAGGCACCGTGATCTATGGATAATTTTACTGCTATGACAAAGGTTTCAGCTGGGATCTCCTTGGACAGTAACTGCTCTGAGCACTGCCACAGGCAATAACTTTCCCAGTTTATGGCTGGGCTGTTATCAATATAAGCCTACTGGAATGTCATATTCAATAACAACATTAGACACTCACGTCTGCTCCCATCTTCAGAGAGCTTTACTGCATTGACTCAGTCACTCTCACAGCCTCCTAGCTGGGCAGAGAAAGGGCACCAGTCCCAGAGGGCAGATGGGGAAACTCAAGCACAGAGTGGGGAGTGACTTATCCAAGATCATGTGGTCAATTGATGGTGCAGCTGGCCAGAGAACCCAGGAGTCTGACCAGCATGCTCCCACTCGGAGACAGAAATGGATCAAAGGAGTCCTAACTCCAATGATCTCTCTGGCCCTCTTGACAACCTGGGCATGAGAGCCTGCCTGCTGATTGCCAGGCCTCCATCACATGCAATAGGCATACCAGATACACACTTCATCCACTAGAGGCGGGCATGAGGGACAGACTTCACTGGACATGACATGTCACAGGTCAGGGCAACTGCACCTGTATTTCCTTCTCATGGACCAGCAAGGGCCTCCACTCTAGGCTTCAGGCTCCTCAGCCAACACCTCTCTTGGGTGGAGACGTGCTGCCCTCTCCCTCATCACCAGGGTATTTCCAGGCTGCACAGTTCCCCAGCTATCCAATGATATCACCACAACACCTCAAGACAGCACTGAGTGTGATTGCCATGATTAAGCTGCTGCACAGCTCTTTCTAAGCAAGCACGTTTATTCTTAAGGTGAAAGCCGTACAAAGAAAACAGATTAAAGCAACAAAAGAACCCTCACATGTGCTAATAAGTTTACCAGAGATCACCCCAACTCCAGCCAGGCTCTGGCTAGTGAACACTTCTGCACGTCCCACAGAGGGGTTCTTCTGTGGTCGCAAGGCCCTAACAGTGAATTTGCCTAATAACCCCCACTGGTTTTAGTAGCTGGAGGAGCCGTGGTTACCCCATGGAATAACATACAATCCCTGGCTCACAATGCTACATACATTTAATTCAATAAGGTTCGTCCAGGACTTTACAGAAAATTGCCGTCTCTGTTGAAGTTTGCAAAGGGGGCACTCCCCAGCCCCTCAGGGACTGTTATGGGTGGGCGAGATGTGGAATGGGTGCTCTGGGCCTGCCTGGGCTCACTCGCCCAGCCCCTAGGGGATGGACATTGAGTGGGCGAGGCGTGGATTGGCTGCTGTGCTCACTGGCCCTGGCCCTTATGGAAGACTAGTGATTTTGTTGTTCTGTAGCTCATCTCACGACAACAAGTCACAGTCTGCCTTATGGTGCATGGCCTCCTCATCGACACCGTGTCCCGCACTTGCTGAAGCTGTTGAACACTGCCTGCGTTCCCTCCAGCTCCCCACTGTTGTGCCCTCTCTGGGGTACGGCAAGGTAAATAGAGTGCATTACGGGTGCGATTCATGGACACCCTGGGGCAGTCAGATGCCACCTCTCCGTTTCTGATCACCTCGGTTGTTGCTTTTGTGAGCATCTCAAGGGAAAGCAATGAGAGGGTGGGTCTGAAAGCCATATTTACATCTGCCAGAGCAAGCAGCATCCAGCAACCCAGCACAGTCATCCCAGGGAACCTGCACTTCTTCCAGGAGTCTGATAAAGTTTAGTTAGTACCTGGGCATCAGCACAGACCAGAGGGAGAAAACCTGGCATGCTGGGCTTCAGTGATTCTGAGCAAACCTTCAGACAGTGTCTCATAGTGGGGTCTGTATATGTGCGTTCTTGAGGCTTTGTGCGTGTATGTGTGAGAGAGAGCTTCCCAGCATTGTGTGTCAGAGAGAGATCAGGCTGCTTCCCGGGATTGTGCACATCTCCAGCTCTGTGTATCTGCACAGTCTGTCTGCGTCTCCCCAGGCTTGCATGTGGAGCTCGGTGCACTCGCTCACTTACCTGCTGTCCTGTCTGCTGGTCCCCCTCCTACTCTCACTCCACTCCTGCCTTTCACTGACACTCTGCTTTTCATT
This sequence comes from Gopherus flavomarginatus, assembly GCF_025201925.1. Lineage (NCBI taxonomy): Eukaryota > Metazoa > Chordata > Testudines > Testudinidae > Gopherus > Gopherus flavomarginatus. The sequence goes on along the minus strand of NC_066625.1, from coordinate 77,998,748 downwards.
CACCTCCTGCTTTATTCCCCCATGTGATTTGATTGGTTAAGTGCAGGGGGCTGAAGGAAATGCCATTCACACTTTCGCCCTGCAGCAAGCCTTAAAGAAGCTGTTCTGCTTCAGACCTCAAACCATGAAAAAGTTTAGTGGAGTTCTTCTATCAACGCTCAGACTCACAATGTTCGAGTGGCTTCAGAATCCCCTGTGATACACTTCAAGTGTCTCCACCGAGAAGAAAATGAACATAACCAATCCACTTCTCCAACCCCACACAGAGCCTCTAATGAGCCAGACACACTATTCACTTCGCTCCTACTTTTATCAAAGGCAGAACCTGCAGTTTTGCAGTTACCATAGTTTTTGGAATCACAGCAATAAAATACTCCTTGGCAGTAATTTTAAGGGCAGCTCTCTCTCTCTCTCTCACACACACACACACACGTACACACACACATGCTTCTGGACTTCCATGTGCATCAGAGATACAAGGTACTGTACGGTGACATAAATGGATCATGTACATTTGCTATAGCTAGGCAGGGTAGTTGAATCACAGACATTGCAGTAATGGCGTGAATAACCACAGCTGCAATGACATGCAGAAGGAAGCAGAAAAGCAACCCAAGTTTGTCAGTGCTCTGTCACCGGTCCGTAAAGCAGGTATGTGCTGAGTTGATACCCTCTGCTCACTAGCTATTGGAGGACTCAGCGTCTCTTGGCTTTCCAGGTGCCTGGTTCTACACCTTTGTACATTGTTTTCATTTTAAACGTCCATTTTTTGTCTCTTTTTCCATTTTCAAAGGCACGTGTCAGGGCCCCGGGGTCAGGTATTGCCCAGGCAGCCAATCAGTGGAGCAGGACATAAGCATGCCGCTGCCTCCTGAATAAGCACCACTACCTCGGAACTGGCTACAGTGATCCACGTGCCTACAGAGAGGGTTGTTTTAGTAGATTTTAAAGCCACCATGGCCCTTTAGATCATCTGGTCTGATCTCCTGCACCATACAGGCCATAACTCCTCATCAGTGATCCCAGCATCAAGCCCATCACTTCTGGCTGAGCTTTTTGAGAGACATCCAGTCTTTAACGACTTTACACAATGGAGAATCTACCATCCTCCTCTAGATGAGACAAAGCCTTTATGACTTGGAAATAGGGGTAAGAAAGGGCCCCCACTCCCTCCGCCACTCTGCTCCCAGGACAAGAGAGGCAGACAGGTTCTTCTGCCAACATGCAAACCCATGGCAAATTGGCACTGCTGAAAGATCTGTGTGGCCAGGTGGCTTCTGACCCAGCTCACTGAATTGCAGCACTTCTGTGTATGAACATAGACTCTTAGCCCTCGTCTACACTGCAAGTTTAGGTTGAATTTAGCAGCTTTAAATCAATTTAACCCTGCACCCATCCATACGATGAAGCCATTTTTGTCGACTTAAAGGGCTCTTAAAATCAATTTCTGTACTCCTCCTCGACAAGGGAATTAGTGCTGAAATTGACACTGCTGAGTCAAATTTGGGGTAATGTGGACGCAATTCGACGGTATTGGCCTCCGGGAGCTATCCCAGAGTGCTCCATTGTGACTGCTCTGGACAGTACTCTCAACTCAGATGCACTGGCCAGGTAGACAGGAAAAGCCTCTGAAACTTTTGAATTTCATTTCCGATTTGGCCATCGTGGCGAGCTGATCAGCATAGGTGACCATGCAGAGCTCATCAGCCCAGATAACCATGGAGTCCCAGAATCGCAAAAGAGCTCCAGCACGGACCGTACAAGAGGTACTGGATCTCACACTGTATGGGGAGACGAATCTGAGCTATTAGAACTCCATTCTAAAAGACAAAATGATTATGTGCAGCCAGATGCCAATGCGGTTAGAAGAGTGCAACAGGGGCAGGGCGCGCTGCGCATCAGAGAAGCTTTGAAAATCAGTTTCATGACTGGCCAGGCGGCTATAGTATGAAAGTTCTGTTTGTTTCTCCTTGATGGAAACCCGACCCCTGGGTTCACTCTACTTCCCTGTAAGCCAACCGCCCTCCCCCTCCCCCCTTTGATCTCCGCTTGCAGAGGCAATAAAGTCATTGTTGTTTCAAATTCATGCATTCTTTATTAATTCATCACACAAATGGAGGGATAACTGCCAAAGTAGCCCGGGAGGAGTGGGGGAGGAGGGAAGCACGAGGGTGGGGTAGTTGTAGGGCACCCCCTAGAATGGCATGCAGCTCATCATAGAAGCGGGATGTCTGGGGCTCTGACCCCGAGTGACTGTTTGCCTCTCTGGTTCTTTGGTAGGTTTGCCTAATGTTCCAGGCAGGACTAAATCTCCATTAGATGAAACTTAAAGAAGGGAATGACCTGGAGTCACCCCCATTTATGTCCAGGCGCCCCCGACCGACCACACCAAGGCTGGCCAGGGGCACCCATGTCTGCCCAGGCACCCCTGACCGACCTCACCAAGGCTGACCAAGAGGAACCAGGAGACAGCAGCAGACGGTACAATTCGGCTGCTGTCTTTGCTAACTTGCAAAGGCAAGGAGCTGCTGCAGTGTAGCACTGCAGTACCGCGTCTGCCAGCAGCACCCAGGAGACGTACAGTGACAGTGAGCTGAGCCGGCTCCATGCTTGCCGTGGTATGTCGTCTGCACAGGTAACCCAGGAAAAAAGGCGAGAAACGATTTTTTGCCATTGCTTTCATGGGAGGAGGGAGGTTCTGACAACATGTATCCAGAACCACCCGCGACAATGTTTTTGCCCCATCAGGCATTGGGAGCTCAACCCAGAATTCCAATGGGCGGCAGAGGCTGCGGGAACTGTGGCATAGCTACTCACAGTGCAACGCTCTGAAAGTCGATGCTAGCCTCTGTACTCCACTGACTTAATGGTCTTAATGGTCTTAAGTGGGGATGCACAATCGACTATCAAATCAATTTCTAAAAAATTGACATATTAAATAGACCTAATTTTGTCGTGTAGACTCTAAGACCAGAAGGGACAATCATGAGCATCTAGTCTGACCTCCGGCACATTGCAGGCTACAGAACCTCACCCACCAACTCCTGTAATAGGCCCGTAACCTCTAGCTGAGTTACTGAAGTCCTCGAATCTTGATCCGAAGACTTCAAGTTACAGGGTTCCACCATTTACTCTTGTTCAAACAGGAAGGGGAAAATCACCCAGGGTCTCTGCCAATCTGACTGGGATAAAAATTCCTTCCTGAATCCAAATATGGCAAATCAGTTAGACTAGTGGTTCTCAGACTTTTGTACTGGTGACCCCTTTCACATAGCAAGCCTCTGAGTGTGACCCCCTTATAAATTAAAGACACTTTTTAATATATTAACCTCATTCTAAATGCTGGAGGTGAATCGGGGTTTGGGATGGTGGCTGATAGTGCACAACCCCCCATATAATAACCTCGTGACCCCCTGAGGGGTCCTGACCCCCTGTTTGAGAACCTCTGAATTAGACCCTGAGCATGTGGGTAAGACCCACTGGGCAGACGCTTGGGAAAGAATTCTCTGTAGTAACTCAGAGCCCTCCCCATCTACTGTCCTGTCTCCAGCAGTTGGAGAAATTTTCTAATAGCAGTCATGGATGGGCCATATGCCATTATCAGCAATCTCATTGTACCATCTCCTACATAAGAGTATCACGCTCGATCTTAAAACAGGTTCAGGGGTGCTGGATTACTTTTTATAGTAGGAGTGCTGAGAGCCACTGAACCAAACTGTAAACCCTGTATAGAATGGAAACCACATGAAGCCTCTGTCCAGCACCTCTGAACAGGTTAGGTTTTTTGCTCCCGCTACTGTCCCAGGAAGGTTGTTCCAGAACCTCACTCCTCTGATGGTTAGAAACCTTCACCTAATTTCAGGTCTAAACTTATTATGGCCAGTTGATAACCATTTGTTCTTATGCCAACATTGGCCTTCATTCTGCTCACTCCCTGGTGTTTATCCCTCTGGTGTATTTATAGAGAACAATCCGTATCCCCCCGCAGCTTTTGTTTTGTTAGGCTAAACATGAAACAGATGCTTCCCCAGCCACAGCTCAGTGCTGAGCTGATCACAGTGTGTGCGTGTGTGTGTGTGTGTGTGTGTGTGTGTGTGTGTGTGTGTGCGCACACGCTTCTGGGGGTATTGCTACTCTGGTTATTACTGGTCGCACCCCCAATGTACCCTACACTGTCTCAATACAGAAGCATGATCCTTGCCCCAACAGTCTGAGTCACAGGCAAAATGCTGCCTTTTACTGTAATAGGATGGGACTGTCCTTTTGTTTCTTTGGGAAAAATGGAGGGAAAGACCAAGGTGAGAGGGAGAATATGGGAGGAGTTGGGGGAGAGTTAACAGAGAGCAGTGAAAATAGAGGGGAGCAAGGAAACCAGAGCTAGGCCAGCGGGGGTGGAAGGGAATGGACAGACGAGGAGGCACGGAGGAAGGAGAGGAAAAGAGATGTTGCTTTCCAGAGAAGAATGGAGAGGAGACAGAAAGGGAGCGTTAGCTGGGAGAGACCAGGCAGGGGATGGAAGGAGTATAGGGAATAAAGAAGTGGCAGGAGGCCAGGTGGGATCAAAGAAACACACAAACACTCTGGTGTCCGTGGCGGAGCTGATTGGCATCTTCTGGCTAAACCTTTTTCTCAACCAAAGAATGGCCGTGGTGTTTGTTTGCCTGCAATGGACATTTTCACGGAAAACTTTTTGTAGTCAAAATGTTTTGGTTTTTCAATGAAAACCCCCAATTATTTTTCGTCCCTTCCGTCACATCTTTTCCAGCGGGGGGAAAAAGGAAAGAAACAGGCGTGTGGGGGGGCCCGGTTGAGTTTTGTTTTCATTTAGTCAGAAAAAGTCCACAAAGTATTTCAGAACAAAACACCCTGTTTTCTCGTTTGGTTCAGAATGTCTCACGGCAAGAAGGGAGCGATTTCCAGCCAGCTGCACTGAATTCAGGTCCCTTTCCTTGCCTGCTTTCCTGGCTGTCACCCTTGTTCATTACCCTGGTGGGAAGAGGTGGCTATTTGGAGTCCTTGTTCTACCAGCCCTGCCGGCTCCTCCAGATTCTGTAGTTGAATAACTGGCAACCCCAACCCCCACCAAAAATAGCCCCAAATTCACCAGTATGTGTACACAGACCTTCCCACCCCCGCTCCGGGCCCTGGGCCTGTCTGCCTCACACCAAGACCTGGCATCCCACAGCAAACAATTCCATTTCAATAGCTGTTCCTTTCTGAGAGCCCCCAGCAGGCATCTGTCCCTATTAGAAATCTTATTTGCACCGGAGGAGAGTGCAAATTACGGTCTCTCTCTTAGACATGGATTGCAATGCGGGGAGAGGCTGAGAGCAGAAGCTGCCATTGTTAATAAGGGGTGAGCGGGCAGGGAGGTAGGGAGCCCTGGGTGGCAAGTAACGGAATACAGTAACTGTCTGATGTAGCTAAGGCAGGAACTGTGGCCTTTAGAGCTCTCCAAAGCAGCGTCTGAGAGCCCCAACAGTGCAAGAACAAGATAAGCAATGCAACAGGCTGTCGCATGATGCTGGGCTCTCTCCCTTTTGTCTTGATTCATAAGGCAGCGATCGAGTGGGAGATGCTGCTGTTTGACAGATACTGTAGATGGACAGATACTGCAGTGCGGCTAGAAGAAACAGATACTGCAGCAAAGAAAGACGCAGCCTCAGTGGGTTCAGGGTGGTTAGCTGAAAGTGTGTGGAGGAGCTGTTCAGGGTTCTTCAGTTGAAGGTTTACCAGCAATTCCCACTCAGGATTTCCTATCTGACCTTTGCAAGCACCTATGCTGTCTCTCTTCATCTCCCTCACACTTGCTACACAAGAAGTGTGTAGACACTAATGTGAACTCACCATACATGGCCAGGGCACAGAGCTGCCCTCTGCCTTGTGAATGGACGACAGGGAGTGAGGAAGGGGATTTACACACAATACAAGCCAATTTCCAATTAATCAGGAACAGGCAGAGCTGTTAATGAAAGTCCTCCTGGTGGCCTGACAGCATGTTGAGAGTACAACTGGCTCAGACCCTGGTCTTTGAGGTCTGAGTGAAGCACTGAGTCCTTTTCTAAATCCACACACTTCCTGTTAAAGGGTCACTCCTGCCCTTTTGGGCGTGGCTAAGATTTTGGGGTGCTGCAAAGAGGGCTTGTGGCTGTGACAGCTCCTACCCAGGGTTCTTTTTCAGCTGGTAGACCTGCTATCTTCAGATGCTATCCCCAGGGCTGGCCTCCAATGTACATCAAGTGAGCCTGCATTCAGCACTGTGGCGGTCTGTTAACTGACTAAGATGGCTCTGCTTTCAAGCCATCAGGTAGCAAAGAACAAGCAGATGGCAAAGGTCTGAGTATGTCTAAAGAAGTGTTGGCTAAAGGCCTTTGGGGCTGTGGTGGATTTTATTATTTCTTACCTGAATCACTGCCAGTCCACAGGGAAAGATGCCACACAGCTCTGCTGATGCAGCCCAGTCCTGACCTCCAGCACCCCCTGCTACTCCCATCGCCACCACACATACACGCACTCACTCCTCCACCACCACCCCTCAACCCCAACCCACAGTTTCCCCACTATTTCAGTCCTGACAAACCAATGCAGCAATATTGTGGGCCCAATTCAACAGCCTGTCGAATCCCCTCACATGGCCTGAGACAGTCAGCTAGGTGAGTGCAGGAGAAAACATTTATGCCTAGTTGAAGGAGTTCTAAATTACCTGTGTACCGTGTTTAATGCAACAGTGGGATTTGGGTGGCCTGTTGAGGTGCATACCAACGAGCATCTGACCTCCCCACCCTCATGGCTAGCAGCCAAAGGCTAATGCGATTAGCGTGACCCATTCTCTGTGCTTGGTGGGTGGTTTCATTATACTTCTTTGATGCCTAAAGTCCTTCCCTGTGGTGAAAGTTCATTCTTTGTTACCACTGGGGTAAATTCATCTCATTCAGCTCAGCCACCATAAAGTGGGAGTAGAAAAGCAGAATCCCTGCAAAGACAAGAACCTGCTTGTGACTCTGAGCTGACCTTTCCTGGGGACAGAAATGAGACAGCGGAGGAAGAAACCGATGAAGGAGAGGTGTTTGATGAAGCGCCCTCTCCTGGGCATGAAAGATCACTGCATAAGTACATAAAAGGCCAAATGAACGAGGGGAGAAATGATAAAACAATCAGAAAAGCTGGATGTGAATGAAACCTAGGGTATCCATGAAATCCACCCACATGGTGACAAGGTGGAGAAGGCACTCACAGTCTCAATGACCCATAGAAGTTTCTGTCCCTGTAAACAGTTGGTGACACTTGTTATAGCTTGTCCTACCAATAAAAGGTCATTGTCTTGAATTGTATTACAAAATAAATGATGCAAGCTACTGGCTTGGACCTGCCTGTGACTCCCACTGGCCCACGTGTTAGAACAGATAAAAGCCCTATTGACAAATATGAGAGTGACGTTCACTGTCCACGTGGTACACTGGGGCCTGTTCCTTTGGAGCAAGCAGGTTTCCTATTTCAGGAGAATGCTGGCCTGCTCCGAAAGCTCTGTGCTCCAAACAACCTGGGATCAGACTATGAGCCGGGCTCAACTTCACCCAGGTCTGCTTTGGACTAATCCAGGGGTCGGCAACCTCTGGCAAGCGGCTCACCAGGGTAAGCATCCTGGTGGGCCGGGTAGGTTTGTTTACCTGCCACATCCGCAGGTTCCGCCGATCACAGCTCCCACTGGCTGTGGTTTGCAGTCCCAGGCCAATGGGGGCATCAGGAAGCAGTGGCCAGCACATCCCGTGGCCCACACCATTTCCCGCTGCCCCCTTTGGTCTGGAGTGGCGAACTGTGGCCAGTGGGAGCCGCGATTGGCTGAACCTGCAGACGTGGCAGGTAAACAAACTGGCCTGGCTTGCCAGGGGCTTAACCTGGTGAGCCGCGTGCCAAATCTTGCCGACCCCTGGATTAGTCCAAAGCAGACCTGAGCAAAGTTGAGCCCGGCTTGTAATCTGATCCCAGGTTGTTTGGAGCACAAAGCTTTCGGAGCAGGCCAGCATTCTCCTGAAACACGAAACCTGCTTGCTTCAGAGGAACTGGCCCCAGTGTACCACGTGGACAGTGAACATCCGATAGTCCTGAGCAGCGCTCAGTATGCAGGGCAGGATGAAAGGACTAAGGCCTCATATACTCTAGGAATGTGACTACCTTGGGGCAGCTGCTAGAACAAGGTTTGGTCCAGTCCACACAGGGGAGACTAAGGTCTGCATTCATTTTAGGTGATCTCTAGGTCTCTTTCTGAAGGAGATGCCACCAGGAACCAAAATCCCACTGTGATGGGCACAGAATAAAAACAAAATAGAGTAGAATGGGCTTGTCTACACAAGGGAGTTTGACCAGTTACACTGGTATAATTATACTGGTATAGTTAAAACAATATAGTTATACCAATATAACGTACCTATTATGATTGTATCCTTATATGTTATACTCTTATTTCAGTATAAGAGTGGCTTTTTTAGTTCAACTTAAACTCCTGCCCAAGTGACATAAACCAGATTGAAAAATGTGCTGGACTACTGGACTAAGAGTTTGCATGTGTGTGTGTTACCCCAGTAGAACAGTATCAGTTTAAATCCACATTAATCTTATCTCATGTAGACAAAAGTGCAAGCTCATCCCACATTTTATTCTGTGTTTGTGCAGCAAGCACTAGGATTACCACCTGCCCAGGTTTTCCTGGGATCATCCATTTTTTGAGGTGGCTGTCCTGGGAATTCTGTGAGGGTGCTCAGTACATGCTGCCAGTTGTCCAGTTTTATGGGCTCACGATTAACCCCAAGGAGCCCAGTTTTTGGTACCTCAGAGGTGGTGCAGCACCCTACCTAGAATATAACAGCCACGTTTCTGGGTGTTACTGCAACACTTGGAAATAGTACAGTAATACAATTCACCCTGAGCATCATGCCTCTGCTGGGATAAAACATCCGCTTTCTGCTCTCCCCACAGCTTCACTATGCCACTAGGATAAATGAGAGCCCCTAAATCAGTGCTCCCCAAGGGGCAACGGGCCCAGGCTGCTGCGCGTGGGAGAACTTGCAGCAGATCCCCGGGGAATGGAGTTCTCTCATATTCCCTGTAGAGGTGCAGCAGAGTGTGTGGGGCACTATAACACGGCAACCCACGCCTTTCCCGGCCAGGACCTTTCCCGCTGGTAGGCAGAGACCCCAGGCCCAAGGGGCTGCGCCCCTGCCTGGCCCCGATCGCTCCGATCCAACTGGAGCCCTTGCCCGAGACAGACGCCCGGACGCACCGGGGAAAGACACTCGGGGAACCCGCCCCACGCGCGGGGAAACAACTTAAGCAGGAGCAAATAGGACGGCCCCGCCCCTTCATGCAAATCGCATCCCGCCCCTGCCCGCTGAGCTAATAGGCGGAGGGGGGCGGAGCGTGGCGGCAGGACTTGCCCGGGCATGTGGGAGCCATTACAGCAGCCGCTTCCGGGAAAGCCACGTGTGGGGAGCCGGCTCGCTGGGTAAGAGATGTAGGGGTCCGGTCGGGGACAGAGAGCGGGGGGCTCCCAGGCGAGAGGGCTGGGCAGAAGGAGGGGGACCCAGGTAGGGGGCAGAGGGGCTTGTAAGCACATGATCTCTCCTGCTATTCCTATTTTAGTCCTTCCGTCCCAGGCCCCTGCCCAGGGTAGAACTGGCACCGCAGAGCCAAACTAGTAGGATTGGGATAAGCGCCAGCCATGGTCGTGCTAACTTCTTCCCCCCCCCCCCGCACCCGGCTTGTGGCCGTATCGCTCCACTATGCCTGGGGTGATGCCGGCGCCCCCCTGGGCCGCGTTATGGCTGCTGCAGGCTCTGTCTGCGCTCTGAACCACGGCCCCGGCCCCGCCCCGCCCTGTCCTAACAAGGCCTGACTGAGTGACCAGCTCTGGTAAACTCTGTGACCTGGAGGAGAGCTCTGGGTAGCTGTAAGCTTATCTCTGTCACCCACAGAAGTTGGTCCATTAAAAGATATTACCTCACCTACCTTGTCTTGCTAATATCCTGGGACTGACATGGCTACAACAGGACTGCATGTGATAAACCCCAGGCGGGCATGTCATGTGCTATCTCCACTCACCTGTGGGAATGGGATAATCCCTCTCAAATCCAGGTGAGGAACATCTCTACTTACCAGGCACTGACTAACCCTGCATTGTGGGTATCTTTGGCAGGATGTCTTCTGGCCAGGGTTTAACGCCAGGTGTTGTGAGCACAGTGAAGGCCTGTGAGGTGAGGCAGAAAGGGGCCAATGGCCAGTTTCTCGGGTGCTCCAAGTCCAGATGGGGTCAGTGCTGTCCTCCCCCCAAAGCCCACCTGGCTCGCAGAGCAGATGTGGAAGATCGTGGCTTGCTGCAGAGCCAGAATAAAAAGAAAAGCCGGAAGCACCAGCGGTTTATGGAGCGCAGGACTCTGCTGGAGCAGAGGGGGCTGTTGAGACCCAAATTGGGACACCGGACTGAGCCAATGGCATTCACACCATCCAAAGAGGGCTTGTTAAACAGAGAAGCCAGCAGATGTGGCCGGCTAGCCAGTGAGGATGTATCTCTCGTGAATAATCAGTCTGTGGGGAAAGTCCATGTAAAGCTCCCAAAGCTCAAGCGCGCTCTGTTGCAGTCTCTGCCAGTCCCTCCGGAGGACACAGCTGGGCAATGCTCCCTTTCACTTTCCCAGGACTCAGAGAGTAGGTTACCTTTGCCTGCCAGTTCCAACTCAGGCCGAGTTTCCTTGTCCCACTCGCTGAAGAAACCTAGGAAGTGCGTGGCCATTGACTGTGAGATGGTGGGCACAGGCCCTGGCGGGAAGCAGAGTGAGCTAGCGCGATGCACGGTGGTGAACTACAATGGAGATGTAATTTATGACAAATATATCCGGCCAGAGCTTCCCATTGTGGACTACAGGACTCGCTGGAGTGGGATCACCAAGCAACACATGCAGAAGGCTACCCCGTTCAGTGCTGCACAGAGAGAGGTAAACAAGAGATGTGGTGTGTGTAATTGTACAGTCTGAACAAGGGCTAGAATTTATCCTCTCTTTGGGCAGCTGTCTATGCACTGCTTTGCTGTGGCTGTTAGAACAGCCAGTGGGTCTTAGAACAGCAAGAGTCTGTCACCTACCCCACCTCTCCTTCCAGGCTATCCCAGGAGTTATTAGAAAAGCAGCATGATCTAAGAGCAGGGGTCGGCAACCTTTGGCACACGGCTCACCAGGGTAAGCACCCTGGTGGGCCGGGCCGGTTTGTTTACCTGCCACATCTGCAGGTTCTGCCGGTCGTGGCTCCCACTGGCCGCAGTTCACCGTCCCAGGCCAATGGGGGCTGCAGGAAGTGGTGGCCAGCACATCCCTTGGCCCGCGCCGCTTCCCGATGCCCCCATTGGCCTGGAGTGGTGAACCGCGGCCAATGGGAGCTGCGATCGGCTGAACCTGCGGAGGTGGCATGTAAACGAACTGGCCTGGCCTGCCAGGGTGCTTACCTTGGCGAGCCATGTGTCAAAGGTTGCCGACACCTGGTCTAGAGACATGAATGTTGGACTAGGAGCCAGAAACTCCTAGTTTCTGATACTTGCTCTGAAGCTGGCTTGCTATGTGTCAGCTTTGAGGTGAGAGATTCTGTATCTCTGTGCGTCTTTTCCCCCAACTTTTCTTCCCCTTCCCCAAGTTTCCAGCCTGCCTTGAAACCGGAGGATGCTTTGGAACTAGCCTTCTCTGGGAAATGTAGCCCTGCTTCTTCCTTGATTGTGATTGGATAGCTATCACTGGGCAGTTGTGTTCTGTGACATCAGAGAAAGGTATGACTAGTTGTGGGGTTAGAGCGGAAGAAACCAAAATCAGTGCAAGGAAGGACTTCTAAATCCCTCTTACTCCCGCTGTGATGCCCAGCTAACCACCTCTGACACTTCCAGATCCTGAAGATCTTGAAAGACAAGATTGTGGTGGGACACGCCATCCACAATGACTTCCGAGCCCTGAAATATTTTCACCCCAGAAGCCGGACTCGAGACACCAGTCGAATCCCTTTGCTGAACCGGAAGGCAGGACTCCCTGTGAAAGTTAGTGCCTCTCTCAAGAGCCTGGCAAGGCAGCTGCTCCACAAAAAAATTCAGGTAAGGGGCCTTCTGGGAATGGAAAGCAGGATCTGGGGAGTTCTTAACCCCTTCACTGCTGAGATGGCTAAGGCTGCAATTGGATTTGTGTGGGCAGATCCAGTGGGAGACCATGTGGGCATAAGAGTCTGCATGTGAGAGGCAGGATGGTCTAGTGGTTAGGGTACAAGCTGGGATGTGAGAGACCTGGGTTCAAGTCACTGCTTCATCACAGACTTCTTATGTAACCCTGGGCAAGTCATTTGGTCTCTGTGAACCTGTTTCCCATCTGTACAAAGGAGGTGATAGCACTGCCCTACGTCAGTGAGGTGGGAGGGTAAATCCATTAAAGATTTTGAGGTGTTCAGGCCCAAATGCTCTGAGGTATTTAGGCATCTAGCTGCCCTTGACTTCAATACCTCTGGGCCACAGATACTGCGGTGATGGGGGGGTGGGGAGAGAAATTACTTTCAACAGACTGATGTGCAGATCTGATTTCAAGATGGAGGCCTTGGTGTGTTCGAAGCCCAATAGAAACTGACTCAAACACCTTTTATCCCCTGGAGCAACAGCAAGTTTTGTTGGGAGTTTGTCTCTGGAGCCTTAACTAGCTGTCCGCTCTACCGTGGTCTTTTCTCTTTGCCCTCAGGTTGGCCAGAAGGGACACTCGTCGGTGGAGGATGCTCGGACTTCCATGGAGCTTTACAGACTGGTGGAGATGCAGTGGGAGCAGGAGCTTGCCAGCAGCTACCCCTCCAGTCCCCCTCACACTCCTACGGACAGCTGCACAGACAGTGACCACTACATGGAGGACCAGTACTGGCCTAAGGACCTGAATATAGACTGCAAATGAAAGGCTCAGTCTCCATCTTCTCCTTGAGGGTTTCTCCTCCCAATAGAGACATTTTCACGCCTTTAGCTTTAAAACTGAGAACAGCTGTTCACTCCTGTTTAATCTTTTTCCCACTCAAGGTTTGCTCCCCCAACATTGCAGCTTGGTGGTGGTACATGAGAGCCTGAAAACAACACTGATCAGTCCAACTGCGTGGCCCAAGCTGGACACAAAGCAAATGTAGGATGAGAAAATAAGACGTTCAGTTTCATTAACTTGAGTGTAGTAAGAGAGGGAAATTAACCCCTCCCCCCTTCTCACCTGCCAGTGCCCTATAATGCCCTTCCTCTGTTTGAACCCTAGAGAGAACTAAGATGAAATGTGAAGCACACCTTTGCCTTTCTTCGGCTGCTATGGAGCCCGCATTGGTGCCCTGGCGGCCATCAATTCCACTGCAAAGCATAACATAGGGAACCTGGTTGGGTAGTAGATACAGCAAGAGGGAGGGGTAGGAGGGCAGCAGGTGCAGACCCTCCAATGGCATGGAGTGCTGTTGACTAAAGAGAAGTTCTGGGACTTTGCTCCCTAATTCCCACCACAGATTAGTTTGCCTGGAAGGTTGCAGGCAGCTGTTTCTCTTCAGAGCCCTTCCAAAAGGCCCTTAGACCTAAGGCAAAGGAAATGTGATTACACTTGTTTCTCAATGTCAGGGTCAAAACGTGGCTGATGTTGCTGAGCTGTGGGAGCTCCCAGTTCTGCGACCAGAGATGACACACAGTGTTTCGACTTTGCAATTAAAACCGGGTGGCTGGCCCATGTCAGCCTGCTCAGGCCCAGGGGGCTAGAAAACGGCTGTGCAGATGTTTGGGCTCAAGCCCATGGGGCCCTTAGGCCCTAATTCTCAGTTGTTCCATTTCAGTCCCAAGTGCCAGACTGGAAGGAGATGAAGGTGGCACTGAACCATTTGTTGTGCTCCCCAGACTCCTGGGCCAGCAGTGGCATGGGGTGCCTGACTCCTCATTAGCGCACAGGGCTGCTGTCGCTTACCTGGGGCTGTAAAGCAACAACTAATGGGGCCCTGAGATCCAGGTCAGGGTGAAATGCAATGTCCTGCCTTTTAGGCAGCTCTGCAGTGGGATTGACTTGATGGAAAGCAGCCTTAGCCCCTTCTTTGCACAGCTTGTGGCTCCTGGATTAAAATCTGTGACTTGCCTGGCTCCTTTCAGTACTCGCCACCCATGCTCCTGTGCTGGTTATATCAGATGTAAACCACCCGGGCAGATACAAGGGTTATTTTTCTAGGCTGCGCCTTATGTCCCACTGCACTTTAACAGGATGGATGTGTGATTGCAATGTTGTCTTATCCCACCTGGTGTGCTCAGACCATCCTTCTGCTCTGTTTGAAACTCTGGAACTTTAAATTCAGAGAGATTATGGGGCTCCACCACAGTCTGTGTGTGCTGCCCCTGGGGTCTGTATTTGGGATCTTCCTTGGCTAGTGGGCATCTCATAGATTTGGAGCTGGGAGAGGGGAAGCTTTCCTTATGTCCTCCCACGGATGGGGGAAGCTGCACACTCCCCTTTCCAGGGGGAAATGTTCCACTCCTTGCAGTATATGTACATCATGCAGATCTGGGACCATGCAGGGCAGGGCTGACCCTGCCTGCTAATCAATTTCGGTTCTTAGTTAATGGGCAACTGCACTTTGAAATGATGCAGTGGAATATCCACCCAGCAGGTTCTAACAAAGGTTAACGCCATGCTGTTGTATAGAAATGTGACATGCACTCCCCTCTGCCCCAACCTGCCTTCATGTGCCTATGTTTTTAAGTTTTATATGACCTTTGTATGCATACCACTGAGCTTTGAGCCTGCATCGCTGCCTCTTCATGGGTTGAGTGAAAGAAGTGGGAAATGCTTCAAATCTGATTTTCTGTGACCGCAATCAGTGGTACGGTTTAAAAGGCTAAATGTTTCTCTGGCAGAGCTAGAACTAGTCTCCCTGGTGGGGACTCTGAATTAACCATCAGGAAATCCCAGGTAGTGCATTTACCTCCATTCTAACCTGCCTCAGGTGGTTGTGTTATGCGCAAGGCTGAGTAACGTTAATTATCTCCAAGTGCAATGATTGTGGAACTGCTCTGCCTGATCGCTGTTACAGATGACACTCGCCCATAGAAATAAGCCAGAGTTGTGTATTTAACTGGCTTTTATTGAGGCATTGCCAGTCAGAAAGCTCTTGTCTATATGCAATGTCCTAAGGCCGGTTCATACCATAGCTTGTGGGAGCCGGTGACAACCATGGTGTTGAGACTGCTCTATGCTAAGAGAACTTGACTTTTGTTCTCCTCCCCCCAAATGTTTTATTGTTTTGGGGGAGATAGAATTTGTGGGAGGAGGAAGGGGTACCAGGATGACCAAAGGTCTTATGTACCTTTTAACCATTCAGCTCTGGTATATTGCTCTGTGACTGATGCTTCCTTTGTTCTTCTGTCACTGATTTTGTCTCCTGGGGCAGTGTGAATATATAGGATGGGAGCCAGCCACCTTGCCTCAGATCACGCTCCTTTCTGCTCAGCGATGCTGTGTTTTTGAAGAGAAGCGTGCCTGTATATATGTTCTGTAGTAACAGGCCAAGGAGAAGGCAGATGTCTAGCTGTGAGGTCTTCCTGCCAGTTTAATGCTTGTCCCCACAGTCTACGCTGACCCGTAGGAAAAAAAGATTCTAGCCTTGGTTTTGAGAATGCTCCCAATGAAAGTGCTGCAATATGGTCTTCCTGATGTGCAGTCTCACAGGCTGAGAGACAGTGTGAGTTTTCCCTTATTCAGTTCACACCATGATGGTTTGAAGTGGTCCCACTGAAACAATAAAACAGTGGGAAATTCAGAATCAACTCCATAGCCTCTTAAGGGAGGAGCTCTCTGTCCCAGGCACCAGGGTTGTGGTGAACAAACAAAACCCGGAGTCTCAGCTCTGTATCTCTCTCTAGAAAGAGTGTAAAGTAGTTTGCTAGAGGTTTAAAATGAAATATTTATGTAATATATTTGTCAAACTGAAACTTACTGGTGAAAACCTGTGTTTGTCTTGATTGGGCCAGGCTGGGGTAAGGAGTGGGATTTCAGAGCATTTGACAGTCACCAATCCAGGCACTGTCTGATGTGCATAGATGTAAAAACTGACTGCAAACAGTTCTGTTAAAACAAGTCACTTTCTATGTAGGGACCAAAGTAATAGAAACCTTAAATTAAAATGCTATTCAAAGGTGGGCCTCTGGGAAGGGAATTCCCTGCCTCTGAGCGCTGCTTGGTGTATGCCCCATCCCAAACGCCTCGGACCTCATCCTATCCTCAAGACAACTTTACAATGGATTTCCCCCCTTTAGAAGGTAAGAATACACTAAATAAATATATTTTCTAAAGCTTTCTTGGGAGAGGATCCCATTGCCCATCAGTTTCTTGGCCACAGCCATAAAAGATGCAACACAATTAGTTCCTGTTATGTTCCTCTGACTCAGACATTATAAGGAGGAGGGAGAGAGAGACCATGAGCAGTAGTATCAGCCATTGAAGGATCTTCTGACTGGGCCGCAATAGGGAAGGTTGACGTATATCTGGTACTTCTCAATTACTGAGAAGCAGCAGTAGTGACTCCTCTTAGTTAAAGATGGTGACATCTAAAACTTGGTGCTTCTGATTGTTAAAGGAACACCGGCACCCTGAAATTGAGTCTGGTCAGAACAAATGAATCAATTTAGGTTCAGATCCTACACCTGCCAGTACCTGGTTTTACAATCGCACTTTCCTCTGTTTACTATGGCTTTCCACTCCCTGGTGCGGTGTGACAGCTTCACCCCCGAGCTACAGGAGTGTGAGTGTATACAGTATCAGAGGGGTAACCGTGTTAGTCTGGATCTGTAAAAGCAGCAAAGAATCCTGTGGCACCTTATAGACTAACAGACGCTCCCTGACTTATGCAAGCATTCCATTCCGGAACACCTTGCGTGAGTTGAATTTTGCAAAAGTTGGGAACGTATCTCTGACAACTTACGGGAAAAAAAAACCCCAAACCCTTTTTCTGTAAGTGCAGATTTCCTTTAAGTCGGGTGTGCATAACCCGGGAAGCATCTGTAGTAGAAATATCCCAGCCTTTGCGATGTCTGATGGTCTCCTGTTTCCGAGCTATTGCATATTCTGAAGATGAGAAGGGCCCAAGAAGTGCTAAGTATTTTCAGCTGTTCTACCTCAAGGACAGGACAAACCAATAAAAGGTGTTTAAAGAGACTCCACACCTATTCTGGGAAGAAGTGCTTCTCAAACCCTAGCCTGGCTGCCTTCACCTTGCAGACTGAAGCTGGCTTTCAGAAATCACACCTGTGCTTTAAAGAAAAGGAACATCTTGCCAGAATCACAGCCACTGATGCTCATAAAACAAACCAAACTGCCTTGATCACATGTTGTAAGAATGAGGTGAGTTTTGCAAGGGGAAGGAGGCTTTCTCAGCCTTATTTCCCCAAAGCTAATCATTATGTGAGTCATACATATTTGGTAGGATAATTTTATTTAAAATACACTATGGTGTTCTGAACGAAGCTGCATCTTTGCCTGCCCTTCCCATCTACCAGAAAAATGCTTTGCTTAAAGGAAAACTGAAGTCATTTTGATGACAGCATTAGATTAGTGCAGAAAACTGAACTTAAATCAGAATATGGAAGGTGAACCAGGCAGGCTCAGTGCTTCAGCTATAAATACCTGCAAATATTTCAAGGTCTCTATTTATATGAATTGGGAACCATTATGAGTCCTGGGGGATGCTATCAAAATGATAATTCCACTATGAAAAACAATAATGAGAGAGGGGGCAGTAATGTTGCAAAACAGGGTTTGTGACTTTCTGAACAGTGGTGTGGAGTGACAGGTTATGGGGGTTTTGTTCACTTTGCCACAAACACTTGTGCAAATAGTGGCTCACCTGTGTTTGCACAAAGAGATTTGCACATCAACAAAGGGGTGTGTGTGTCAATACAAGAATTCACTCTTCCAGCCAGAAGTGCTTGCTCCAATCAGGGAGTGCAAACACTGCTATATGATTAAGGTGACTAGTTACCCATCACTAATTGTGACTAATCAGAGAGATTTGAAAGAAATAACCTACAGCAAGTTATTCACAAACTGAAATCATCTGTAACAGGACAGACTAGAATGAATACATTTACCAAACTGTTTGCAGACAACTCAGCATCATGAAAAAGAAGGCTACTTTCAGACATTTTTTGGAGTACTTTGCCTGGCATGTGGTGTTAGATGCCTTAAAAATTCCTACAACACAGATCTCTCAAGACAGAAAGATCTGAGCTGCAGTGCCATGCACCCTGCCCTGACCTCCATCTTTTCTTCTCTGGCTACAGAAGAT
Organism: Gopherus flavomarginatus; assembly: GCF_025201925.1. Taxonomy (NCBI): domain Eukaryota; kingdom Metazoa; phylum Chordata; order Testudines; family Testudinidae; genus Gopherus; species Gopherus flavomarginatus. Next base: position 77,980,409 of record NC_066625.1, on the reverse strand, counting down.
TCAGAGGGAGCCTGGAGACTCAGAAAACCCTTGAAAATGTTACAGAATTTGTCTAAAGAGCTGTGAAGATCTGCAGCCCTTTCTAGCTCTGGCTGTGGTTCTTGTGTTCCTTTCTCAGTACAGGTCACCAGCCTTGAGCTGGTGCTGCTATCTCCATTATTTTGCTTTTTAATGAGCAGCTAGGATGTTTTAAAGACATCCTAGTGATTTAACTATGTTTTACATTGCATCATGGGGATGGAAAATATTTTATGTGCCATTACAGTTTTCCTTTAAAATCTGTTAACTCAAACTTCAGTTTCAGTGTTTTTGGCATGCTAAGGTAACCACTGTTGCCAACGTTAATATGCTGAGTAGGTGTCTGGCTTTGGTTTGATGTGGAAGTTTAGTGTGTCAGTTAAATCCATGACCATTAACCACAGGACTTCAAGGGTGTTAGGAGCCTCAACCAACAGGCTGTCCTGCTGATGCACTAAAAGGGGTCACGTTATCACCCAGGTGCATGCAGGAGAGATGCAGCTAGTTTGAAACTCACTGATTTTCTCATCACTTATATTTGGGCTCTTTTCCAGGAGGGACATTGGAGAGGATTTATCTTGAAACCTGTTCTGATTTCACCTCCCCAGTGCTAATTGCAACAACCTATTTGCTACAAGGACGGAAAGTGCAAATGCACATAAATGAGGTTGGAGAGGAGGCAGCATGGGGGGTACAACAGATGCAGTGGGGAAAATAGACTGATTGGAAATTGTGTTATCTTGTGAGTAAAGCAGAAAAGAGTCCAATCTTCTGAAGAAAGTGACTACCAGTGAAGTCCTGGCCCCATTGAAATCAATGGGAGTCTTGCCATGAACTTCACTAGGGCCAGGATCTCACCCAAACTGTTTGCTTATGTGGCTCACAAGGTCACTGTGTGCGTGAGAGAGAGATTGCAGACAGAGAGTAGCTGCTGCAGGAGAGAGTGCAGGCAGGTAGCCAGGTAACAACTTGGTGAGCACATGGTCTCCCTAGCAACTTGCTTTTGGCTCCACCTGGGCATAATTAGACCAGGGCTGGAAGAGAGAGATTCTCTGGGAAACTACAGGGTTTCTAATTCATCTGGCAGCAGGTAGCAGAGTTTCAACTGGGGGAGATTTAAGAGTCATGGCCAGCACCCCATGGAGCTCTACAGTGAGGCTTGCAGCTGTGCTTCCCTCTTTCAATAAAGAGGCCCAGCACACAGATAAAAGGTGCCACGTGATGTGCTTCACTTTGAAATAACGAGCCTCTGTGTTGGCCGGAGCTAGAGCTTATTAACTCATCGGTGGCACTGCCAGCCTCCAAAATTCAAAAACCAGGAATCAGGACCCCCAGATCATGGAATTGGTTTAAAAATTGTTACAATTTTTTGTAAAAATTGGGGTTATTTTTGTTTGCCTTGTGGTTTTGAGCCTTCAGGGAGTGCTCAGGCTTAAAAATGAGACCCTTCTCCACGACAGGAAGGCTAGTAACTTTTTGTAGTGAAAGCTGAGATTTTCACATACTCACTTGCTTCCAGGAGCTGGAACTTTAAGTACCAATAATTGAGAGAGCTGTCAACAATGCTTAAAGTAGCATAGATAAGGCTGGCCTTATGCTAGGTTATAAACTCCTTGGGGCAGGCAGTGTGTCTCCCTCTGTTTGTACAAGGGTCAATAAACAATCTGCTGGTCTCTTGAATGTTTTACTCACAAGGTTGTTGTCTGAACTGAACGACACACTGGGGAACTGCCTGTGGCAAATAATTCTGCCCTGACCCCTGCTTGGGTATAGATAAGATCAGCTAACAGGGTGTTCCCATTTCTAACCTGTACGATCTTTGCTCTTGTAAAAATCCCCAAGCAGACAGTGTCTGCAGTGCAGCAGAGTAGTGGAGTGGGAAGGAGTAAACCAGAAACAAGTATGTCTGACAATTTAGCTGATTGAAACCTTTGTTTCCTGGGAGACTGGCTGCATTGACTCTCACAGGTGGGGGCTGTTTTGCATTTGTTCCTATTCAGATTGCATATATTTAACTCTTTTTGAGCAGAAACTTTGCTTACCGTAAAAATACTAAACATGCATTGGTTAGAACTAAGCTGTGCCCAGACTCCCAGCTGCTCTGAGAGGCCATGGGAAACTGCTCAACTCCAGGACAGCAGGGCATTTTTTCATGTGGATGGGATTTCAAGGGCAACCAGCATTAGGGACTGTCTTTTTGTTTTATGTACAGAGCCTAGTGCAATGGGGCCCTCATGACTAGGACTTCTTGGTGCTACTATAATACAACTAATTTAGGAGGGAAGGAGGCTGCGTAAGGTCTGTCCGTAAGAGAAAGCGGTGGAGGGATGTCACAGTGCGTTATAGTGGGGGAGTGGGCAGTGTGAGCAACCTGTTAGGGGTACAAGGCCTGCCTCTGAAATCCCGCAGCATTCTCATTGTGCCAAATCCCCTCACTCCTGATGGCAGCAGGCTGCCTCTGGCATGCCATTCTTTCCCTCACTCAACCTCCACCCTCCTCTGCTCCCCTGGAAAGCTGCGGCACCCTCCACAGGCTGGGATGGGCTGATGCAGGGTTACACTGGTATTAGTGCATTGGCAGTGGTGATGTAGCTGTGTCGGTCCCAGGACGTAGAGACAAGATGGGTGAGGTAATGTCTGTTATTAGACCAACTGCTGGTGGTGAGAGAGGGGGCTGAACTGGGGATGGGGGAGGAACTGGGACTACATGCTCAGGCCAGCTCTGCTTTGAGAGGGAATGAAGGCAGGGCTGGGCGCAGAGCAGGGGTCGGAGGTGGGATTTGGGCAGAGGGGAGCTGTGGCTGTGGGCTGCATGGGGGTCCGGGAATGTGCTGCAACTGTGTGAGTGGTGGGGACAGTGTTCATTTGGGGTGACGCAATAGAAAAAGATTCTCCCTCAGTTACCTTGCTGCTGAAAAAGGGTTATATAGTGGGGGGTGTCTTGTCTGAAAAGTGCTGGTGTTTCGACCTGGGGGAGAGACGGGGTCTTTCTGGCAGAATGAAATGATGATTTTTGCTGCATGTGATTCTAGAGAGGTGTGAAACCATCACTCTGGTTTTACAAAGAGGTCCTGCAATGCCTTGTGTATTGTCTAAGGGATTGAAGCACATTCACACTTTCTCACGCTTACTGTAACACACACACATCCACACCCAGTCTGCTTACATTTATTGCATGTGCCTTTTTGTGTAATCTTTAAACCAGGCTGAAGATGGTGGAGACTTCTGACATCGTGGCCCTGGACTGTGAGATGGTGGGCATGGGACCATTCGGAACTGAAAATGGATTGGCCCGTTGCAGCATTGTAGATTACTATGGTAACGTGGTCTATGATCAATTCATCCAACCAGAGGGTGTTATAACAGCTTTCAGGACCTCTGTGAGTGGAGTTCGCCCAGTGGACATGGAAGGAGCCATGCCATTCAGGGTTGCCCGGGAACAGGTAAGAGGAATCACAGTCCAGCCTTGTCCAAATGAAACACTTGGCCTTTTGTTGGGCAAAGAGTGGCATTCCTCTCTGAGTTCTGCCCCTGAACTGGCACCACGGCATGGCTCTAGATTCATCATCCGGTGCATGTGTCAATGCGTCACTGAGCACCTCCCTAGAGAGAGTTTTCTAACTGAAACCTATAAAAGGTTGGGCCCAGCTAGTAGGGTGGTGAGGCTGACCAACCAGTGTGAGGACATGTTTATCCAGTTCATACAGTGACTAAGTCAACAGGATTTGGTGCTGGCTGCCACATACTCTCTTGTCGCTGCTGTAGAAAAGCTAATGAGAGAATAATCCTGGTGGCAGTGACTTGTGGGTTATTTACTTGCCTAGGGTCACTACTGAAGCTGCCAGCAAGGTGACTCGTGTTTCCATTAGTTCAGTTAAAATGGGATCCTGATCCAAAAGAGATTAAAAATAGATAAATGGAGCAAAGGAACAGGGAGCACATGAAAGAAAATGCTCCCAGTAAATGAAGGTCTGTGAATGTGCTGTCTTTGCGGGTGAAGGACTGATAACACTCTGTAGAACTCCAGGCTAGGCAAGAATCCTTCCTCAATTGCCAATCCTCTCCCTACATTCCAGTCTTGGCTCACCCTGGAACAGAGACCGCAAGTCATACACCAACAGACTCATTGCATATGGGTTACCAGACTGCCATCAGCCGGTAATGACTTTCCATCACTAAGGCATTGATATTTTTCATGGAAAGATTTTGATTTTCAATGTTTAATGCATACAAGGTATTTTTATCAGCAGTAGAGATCCTCCCTCACAGAGCAAACCTGTGATCCGATTGATTATCCTTATCCTATGTGTTGATGATGATTATAAATTTTGTATTCTAGGAGCCCTAGTCATGGATGAAGACCCCAGTGTGCTAGGCTCTGTACAAACAGAGAACAAAAAGACCATTCCTAATGCTGGTTGACATTGAAGTAAAACTCTAGACCAGTGATTGTCAACCTTTTTTCATTATGGATCTCTAAAAATTTTTTGAATGGAGTTGCAAAGCCCTTTGAAAATCTTAAACATACTTTGCAGATCCCATGTTGAAAACCACGGCTCTAGACCCACACTGGTCATGAAAATTGTTTTCGTGCAGTAGTGTGGAGGCCAAAGTTGAGAATAGAGGAAGCTACAAACAGAGTCTTATGGATATGAGCACTTACAGGCCCCTCTGACTGATGCTGCATTTTAATAAGATACCGACAAGAAAGGGAAAACATTAAGCAAAATAAGTAATGCAGAAATAATGCTAAAATACCACACGCTAAAGAAATGAAATTGAAAGAACATTTTCTAAAGTGCTGCACATTAAAATGCCTCATTGTAGGTGATGTTCAGATTTACAATTGTGATTTGTCTTGAGTATCAGATCTACTAGAAGGGACAGATTTTCCAAAGGTCCCAGCACCCACAATTGGGCCCGGGTTTTCCCTCATTCAGTGCTGTTGAGTGCTGAGCCCTTTTTGGTAATCTGGGCCCAACTGTGGGTGATGAGTGCTTCTGAAAATATCACTTAAATGCATGTGTTTCTGTGTGAGGCAAACAGAAAATGTTAGAAGCCTTTGGCAAGCATGAGTCTTTGAGACAGGTGCATGCTGCACCTATCCTCGTCTCTAACAAGCCCAAAGCCCCAGTTCTGAACAGTCCCCTGGCCTTTGGGAAAGTTTTGACTATAATGACAGAGCTAAGGCTCTGCTTCAATGCTTCTCTTGGCCTTTGGGGCTTTTTCATGGTGTGAGTGGTGCTTCTCTGCCACCTTTTCCAGATTTTACAGATCCTGAGACACAAGCTGGTGGTTGGCCACGATTTACGTCATGACTTTGAAGCACTGAAAGAAAACATGTGGCGCTACCGAGTCTATGACACGTGCAGTGACTGGCTGCTGAGAAAGGAAAGCGGGCTGGGAAACTCCAGGCGGGTCTCCCTCAAGGTCCTTTGTGAAAAGCTGCTCAAGAAAAGCATCCAGGTAAGGAGGAAAATCACGCCAGGACTAGTGGGTCTAGAGGGCTGTTACTGATGACCCTGCTGTAGCTGCTGAAAGGGGTGTGGTTTCCCGAGAACCCAGTCTGGCTGATGGAGGAGAATGGCAGGCTGGAGTATTTGCTATGAACAGCATTACAAATGTAGCCCCTTTGCTGCTTAGCAAATCATTCAAGAGCTAGCGTGGAGTTTCTCAGAATGTTCGTGAATATTCACCTAAGTTTCAGTGAATCACTGTTTGCGTCAAATAGCTATTATCTGCATTGTTCTAGCACCTAAGTCACATGATGGTGTTTCTGCTCCCCAATTGGATGACTGAACACTTTTAAGCAAGAGGGTGACAAGTAGCGAATGTCTGGACGAATACCCATTATACTAAATTTCGTGTCACTTTTAAGGTTTGCAAATAAGTGGCTTTCATCCAAATACTCCTGAATAATGACTAATGGGAGCCCAGGAATCCTAGCAATGTGAACTCAAGGCTCTTATAAAATTTTTTTTGTCAAATTAGCTTTTCAATCAGCTGCAATAGCAGGTAACTGACGAGCCTGTCATTGGAGTGAATTTTAACCAATGAGAGAAAGTGAGGTGACACAAAGACATTTACTTCTGTCTAGCAACAGCCATTCCTGGAGCAACATGTGACAATTCCAGCTGAGCTCTGCTTTCACATCTTTCTTATTAAGCTTTTTTCCCTTTAATTCTGTTAAAAGCCTTTTTTCGTAGAGGGGCACCTTGCAATTTGAATCCTATAATGGATCGTCCCCCTGACCTTATGTACATTCCTGGCAGCCTTTCCTCTCCCACAGGCACTTGGATGTGGGGGAAGTTAATGGAACCATCAAGATATGCATGTGCCTCTGTCCCCGTCCTGCAATGAGCTCCGCTCCTATGTGGTGCCCCATTATTACACCTGCACACTTGTGTCTATGGACTTGCCCATTGTTAGTCAGTGGGGCTGCAGGTTGGTGCAGGGGTCTGTCTGTGAAGAGCTTGCTGCAGGATCAGAGCCTTGCTGAGTAACTGGATGATTTTATTGTTCCCTGTGCTTCCTTTCCCTTGTACCGCCTCTGTCTGTCTGCATCCTTTGCTCATTGTGCATGTCTAACTGTACCCTCTCTGGGGCAGGGATAAGGTCTCTGCTTGTTTTGCGAGGTGTCTAGATCATTTTGAGTGGGGTGGGTGGCCTGAAACAGCAGCAGCTGAGGGAGACAAGTGCTGACTCTGAGCTGGGAAACTCATCTCACAGGATTTGTCACTACTGACCTGTTGCCTCTGATTCCCTGGCTCTCCTGGTCCTCTGATGGAAGTTCTGGGCTATGGATTTTCCGATGTACCCCAGTAAACTCTAGCTCTTGTGGAGCTGTTAAAGTTTTATTTGTATGGGGCCTTCAGTAGGGGATGGTGAGGAGAGGATCTGGAGTATTTCACAATGCTCAGTGTGATTTTCTTTTTATCACAGTTCTAGCTTTAAAAGGCTGGACAAAGAAAACCTTTCCTTGTGGTAACCCCAGATTCCCAAGACTAAAATGGGAGATATTTGTATTACAGTAGTCTCTAAAGCAGGGGTGGGCAAACTTTTTGACCTGGGGTCCACATCTGGAAATAGAAATTGTATGTCGGGAGTGCAGGAGGAGGTGAGGGCTCTGGCTGGGGGTGTGGGCTCTAGGGTGGGGCGGGGGATGAGGGGTTTGGGGTGCAGGAAGGTGCTCTGGGCTGGGATGTAGGGGGTTGGGGTGCAGAAGGGTGGGCTGGGATCAAGGGATTCAGAGGGCGGGAGGGTATCAGGGCTGAGGCAGGAGGTTGGGCCACAGGGAGAGGCTCAGGGTTGTAGGCTCCAGGCAGCGCTTACTTCAAGCGGCTCCTGGAAGCAGCAGCCATGTCCCCACTGCAGCTCCTACACAGAGCTGTGGCCTGGCCAATGAGAGCTGTGGAGGTGGCACTTGGGGCAGAGGCAGCACGCAAAGCAGAGCCCTCTGGCTGTCCCTATATATAGGAGACGGAGTAGGGCCATGCCACTGCTTTTGGGAGCCACGTGGAGTCCCCCAACTCTGCTCCCCGGTCGGAGCCCCAGACCTCACCCAGCAGGAGCTTGAGGGTGTGTGGGCCGGATCCAGCCTGGGGGCTGTGGTTTGCCCACCCCTGCTCAAGAGGTTCCATTGTTAGGTACAAACACGTAGGGAAGGACAGGTCCTTCCCTGAAGAGGTTACTGTCTATTTAGACAAAACTGAGGAAGAAAGGATTGTAATCCCACTTTCTAGATGGGGAACAGAGGCACAGATTAAGTGGCTTGGCCAAGGCCACAAAGGGAGTCTGTGGCAGAGTCAGAGCTAGAACCCAGGCATCCTGCATCTCATCCCTGTGCCTTTGCCACATGAATGGCTGCCTTCTTGTTTCTCTTGGGATTGTAAATTGAAGGCAGAAAACCTACAGTCAGTTTAAAAATTAAAATCATAGGAGCCTTAATAACCTGCTTGGCCAGCAGGAGCAATAGGTGTGAGCTAAAAATGAATAGGCACATCTGCCAGTCGCTTAGCGCTTCAGTGTGTGTGAACTCCAGCAAAGACCCACTGATTGGTTGCAAGGAACCATTTTCACCAATGAGAGGGATTGGTGTGGCCTAGCAACAGCCTTTCCCTAATGAAAACAAGCCACTTAAACATCGTGACTGTCTGCAGATAAGAGAAAATGGCAAGATCCTCTCAGAAAGTGCCCAGTCCTGGAGGCAGTGAGTTCCCTCCGCTCCCTTGGATGTCAGGAACTGAAGTCAATGAGAGCTGGGAGCACTTGGGACTTCACAGATGCGGGATAATGGAGACAGAACCATGGATGCATCCTGCATGGTCACTCCAGTTGCACCTTTCAGCCTCCATATACCCAGAGCTGAGTGTTGGCAGTGCAGAAAAGAAGCGAAAGCTGGTTGGCAGCTGTCTTGGTACAACGCTGAAGCTTGCGCGGCACTGTGGGAGAAGCGCATCTCTCTGAGCCAAAGGCCCACTCTCTGTCAGAACACGTGCAGCTTAGTGGATGAGGCCCAGGCCCAGATGCTGCTGTGCTGGCAGAAAATGCCCAGAGAAAGAGAGAGTCCCACAGGCCTGTAAGAGCTCAGGGCATGTCCAAGACAAGCTGGGGGTAAATGGGAATTGGACCAAATATTAGAACACCCAGCAACAGTCTGGTGGTTGCACTGGAGGTCATGGCCACCTTTTGGATAAGCAAATCATTGCTTGGCATTCCTGTCCCCAAGCCCTGGAAGTGATCTTATGGGACACTCTTTGTGAGAAGTAATAGCACTGATGAGCTGGGGCAGGTGATCCTTGCGCTAATAGAGCTGCCTTTGGGCCCTGTGCAGGAGAATCTCGGTTTTAAGTTAAAACCGAGAATTTCTAGTCCTTTTCCTTGTGTAGGGGTTTGAAAATGCAACTGATGCAAACCAATGACTACAAATGAAAGGAATAGATAGGCAGGCTCCACGCTGCAACATTAAGCTAGAGAAGAAGGATCTAACAATCCCTTTGCCTGCAAAACACACCCCCAATCCTCAGCCAAGCTCTGGGCACCAGCCAGTGATTGTCACAGGCAGAAATTGGTTCTGTTTGGAGGCAGCCAACCACAAATTGTTTCTGACCAGCCTCAAAATGCTTCAGCCTGCTCTGTTCATTACAATGTTCAGCCCCCTGAGTGCTGCAAGAGGAACTCCCCTCCCGTGTTTTGAGGGACCCATGTAGTCCCTGCACCATGGATGCAACTCAGGAGTAGGAGAGGGGCCAAGCTGCTGCTGCTGTACAGAGTGGGGAGACTCAGTCTCCTGATTTCCTACCAGCTGCCCCGCTGCCAGAGACTGCAGGACAATGCACCCACCGCTGCTGTCACTGTGAAAACGGATGTTGGGTATGGCAGCACCTAGATGTAGCAGGGAGGGTAAGCATGGCAGGGGAAGAGGTGCATGGCTGGAGAACGTAGGGCAGGGACTGATGGTGCTGGGAAGGAGGGGAATGTTTTGCTCACATCTCACTGGGGGCGGAGTAACGCTGTGGAAAGAACCCCTTGTTCATGTTTTGGCACCACCGCTCTGAAGAAGAGCATTAAATATTGGGGAGGAGCTCAATGGAGTTTATGGACATCTAGGAGAACCATCGGGCTGGACCCTGGAATTAGGCCCAGGAGTCGCAACGCCCTAGACAAGTGTCTGCTCTGCCATGGGTGGCATCAAGCTCGTGTGGGGACAGCTGGAGGGAATCCTACCCTGCCTCATCGGGATGTCTGCTCTTGGCAGAAACAACAGCCAACTCGGCACTGACTGGCACCTTTTATAAACACAGTAATAAAATAATCACAGTGTCACTCGGCCTGGCTGTCAAATGAGTGATGCATTCTAGGGACTGCAGAGGCATTATTATGGGGCTGACGTGCTAATCACGGAGCTCATTTCTGTGCTCGCTACAGATTGTGGTGGAGACGCTGGAGTGCTGAGCGCCGGCGTGAGCTTGCTGAGAGCCAGTCCCATTTTGCAATCCCTGCCTGGCATCTTCTCTTCAGGCATCTCTACCTGGAAATGGTTCTGCCTGGAATTGTATCATTATAGAAATGATACAGTGCAGTCAGCATTAACCTCCCTGGAAACCAGCATGGAAAATAGAAGTGTGGAGCTGATGGCTCCAAGGCGAGCAGATGGGAGGCCCTGGGACCAGCAGGCGGGAAGACCACACTCTGCATACTAAAGGGCACTCAGACTCTTACTGGGAGACTTTCTGGCTATCACCTCCACCCGCCTCGTATTTTCCTTTAGTAAAATCACTCTGGTCTGTTGGTGTTTTGGGGGGTGCAGGGTTCCTACAGGGAATGTTGCAGCATCTAAGGCTCCTCTCCTTTATCCCATCTCGTGATCAGAACGAGCACCCTCCCAGTCCTGAGTGTCAGGATTTTTCCACTCTTTGGGGAACGGCTTGACACCATGAGTTTTACTCTCCCCTTGATACATGTGTGTAATTCCCATTCAGGGGGCAGGAACCTGGTGCAAAAGGAAGAGAGGCTAGGAGAACCCCTCCCACTCCATATAATACTGCCCTTTGGTTGTGTGTGTGCCTGGATGCCATAGTGATCCCTCAACCAGAGATGACATACACAGCTGAAGGGCACCTCATTGTCAACAACATTGTTTCAGTAAAGCCTGGAATATCCGTCCGGAGACCTTGATCTTTCCAGGCTGGTTTTGCTTGCACTACGTCACTCTTGGGGCCCTTCTTTTGTTTTACAGACTGGCAGAGAGGGCCACTCCTCTGTGGAAGACGCCAGGTCGGCCATGGAGCTCTTCAAGTTTGCCAGGTCAAAAGGGCATGGATCTATTTAAGGGACTTCTTGCTTCTCTCTGTCTCATCGGTTCACATGTGCAGCTGCGCTGAAGGTTATGGGATGGGCTCCTAGTAACGTGTCCAGTGATGATCTTGTTATGGGCTGAGCGAATGTCCCATGTGGGTAGGGTGACCATATTTCCCAGGGGGAAAACAGGACACCATGCAGGGCTGGCCCGAGTGCCTCCTTCCCCTATGGGGCTGGCCCTTGGTGATCACCTGAGCCCCTCTCCCCCACCTTCAAGGCTGGGGTTGCTGCTCATTTGAGCTTTGTCTGCCTGCTACTCATTAGAGTCCTGCCTGTCACGTGAGGCTGTCACTGCTCACTTGAGCTCTGCCTGCTCCCCTCCCAAACTGATCAAGTTGGCAAGAGCAAATGGGAGAAATGCCCACTTTACCAAAACGTCAGGATGGCTTAAAAAAGATTGTCCTGGCCAGAACAGAACATATGGTCATGCTACACATGGGGTCACTTTAAAATAGGCTGCGTGGCACTAATAGAAAGGATCAGCGTTTTATTTACTAAATGATTTTTAAAAATCAGAAACCATTGAACAATTGGCAGCACTGCAGCCAGGCCTGTAGCAGAGGCCATGAAAACCTGGTTTGGGTCAGCTGGGAATAGGGGCGGCAGTGGGAGGGCTGCCCTTTTGCGGGGCTATGACCCTTTTTCTGCAATATAAAACTACAGTAATGCTCAAGAATCAGAGGGGTTTTGATCACCCCCCAGTGACGTGTTGTGGCCTCTCATCTTGGATATCCGTTTAGAAGTACAAGCCCAGTATGGATAATAAACCCATCGCATTAATCTTGAGGCAACCATCCCATGGGTCCCCAGAGCTTCTGATATGGCTCTATGCATAACTTAGGCTCCATAAAAGCTAGAGATCCTTAGTGGCTGGTATAGGGACTAGTATGTAGTGCTAAAGAGGCTTGCGCGTGTTTTGAAAGAAGTAGAAACATGTCTCGTGAGAACTGGGCAACTGTGGACTGAGACTGGGAGTCAGATGACTGAGTTCTCATCCCCAGCTCTGCCACCGAAACACTGTTCCACATTGGCCCAAATAATACCTGCGTAAGCTTCTCCATCTGGAAAAGGGGAGGTAGGGAGTGATCGTGCCGCTTGCCCAGCTTCGTGAAGTGCTTTCGGGTCTCTGGACACAAAGTGCTATAGAAGTCTGATTATTGTTATAAATGAAGCTCGTGGTCCTTGCATTGCAACACAATGTTTTGAATAAAAATAAAAGATGCTGTGACAATCAAAATATTAACCTCTCTGCTCCTTTGACTGGTCCCCCTCTTGACCTTATTGACGCAGGGGAGTGCAGACACAATGCTGATAGGCCCAGTATAAGAACCCAGACTGATAGATACTGCCTGGTATATTGTTCATATGGACAGGGACAGATCCTCCAAAGGTGCAAATGATCATAATTCCATTGTGGTCCGTGGAACTATGACAGTTTGCACGAGGGGAGGGTCTGATCCATAAATTACTACTTTCTTTCTCCCACCTTTTGTCTGTCTTTTCTATATTTAGATTGTAAATTCATGGGGACAGGGACTGTCTCTTAGCATCTGGTTGTACAGTTCCTAGCACCAGGCACCTTTGATTTCTGGTGGGGCCTCTAAACATTGCAGCAATACAAATAACTAATAATGATGGATAAGAGCAGGAGCAATAGGTGACGATTACACCACCTGCATTGCTGAATACCCAGCTCTTAGTTACCCAGCCTTCTGTTTTATTTCTACCAGTTTAGGGATGTAGGGTCATGTTTGTAGAGTTGTTCACTAGGTGGTGCCCTTAGGCTGCTTATTTTTGTCTACATCATACCTACCAGCTAACAGATGGGTATATCATATGCACCTCTGGCAGGCAGCCATTTAGAGTTTGCCGGAGAACGTTTTAGGATGGTTCAAATGTGTCTGAGCAGAGAGAGAAACTAAGTGAGCTGCAGTGGCTCACCGAGGGGTGAGCTGGGGAAGTAGGTTAAGGTACCAGCCTTTCACTTTTATAAAGACCCAGATTTGCACATGACTCGGGTTACAAAGAAAATGAAACTTGGTCATTCTTAGCCTAGTCCAAGGCTGGCACCATTCAACTGGGCCCAGTGCAATTTGGGTGCATGACCCACCCACCAAGCCACACCCCAGCACGGCTAAAAACCCCATGTTTTTGTGCCTACAACTGGGCTCATCAAACTACTCCATCCATGTTGGTCACAAGCACTTTGTTTAAAAACAATAATAATACTAAAGCGGAAGTAACAACAGTGCTGTGATCACAGCTGGAAGATGCTGAAGCAGCAATATTATGCCTAGCTTATTATGAGATGCAACCAGGAGGGGGACAAATACTCACCTGGCAAGGGACTGTTCATTCCCAGGGGATAATTTGCAAAGGGAGGCACAAAGCACAGATGCAGGGGCAATGGTTGGGGAGGGAGGTTGGCTTTGAGGTACAGACTTGGCCATCCCACTATGCAAACTAGCAGTGCATTCTGGTTTATTCCTGAGGGACATAGTTTAGTTTTTATATTGGCTTTCCCAGAAGCCAGAGCAAAAGGGGTGTCCCTACACAGAGCGCGAAACTTGATTGCTACCCAGTTAAAACTGCCAACCTGTTCTCTTCCAATTCTTTGCATTTATTCAAGGTTTAAAGTAAATCAGATTTTATGCTGGGGAACCGAAGGAGCCTAAGGCAGCAGGGAAAGCCCGGAAGGGAATCACACTGTGAAGCTGCAAGTGTTTCCCCATATTTCTAAGCTGGGATATCCTGTGTCAGTTCCTAGTGTTGATGGGCTCCTCACTGTCTTCACATGGGGGCTGGTTCTCCCCCTTCCGGCTGCACTGGTTCTTCTCCAGTTTCTTCCCATGCTGACCTCCCAGCTGCCTTCCTCTCTCTCCTCTACAGCTTCTGCATGGATTTCTGACACTATCCCAGACCTGTTCCTCATGCTGCAGAGTGTCCATGGCTCTTTCCTCTGCACGTGACTTCAGTTTTGGAAGCTTCACTCTTGGAGTCCCAGAGTCTTCATTCCCCTGCTTGTTTCCTGGCTCAGTAGCTCCTGACCCCTCCCTCAGACAGTTTCCCAGGGGAGAAGTTTGGGGATGCATTACTTGGGATTTGTAAAGCTAGGTTAAGAGGGAACAATCTTGCATTGACTGGTGAAAGACTGGACTGGACTGGCGAGGATCTCATAGAGCAAATAGGGCTCAGCAGAGGTTTCCATCTTGTAACTTCTATGACTCTTCCTGCATTTCCCCAGCTCTCTATATGTGGTGTCCAATCTTCTTGCATTCAGTAGTCAGGTAGGATAGCAGGTGCTCTCAGCACCATCACCTGATGTTGCCCAAATGTCTCAGCATTTGAATTTTGCACCTTTGCCTCCATTTGGCTCATGCAGACAGACATTGAGTTGCTCAGAGCAGATGAAGCAGGATTGCCCCATGGATGGGGGTGCAGACACGATTTCCTGAACACAAGGAGCGGGATTCTCAACCTAAAAATGCAAACACCATCCATCACCATCACTTTAAAAACCTAGGTGCTACATTGCTTACCCTTGGGAGGACTGTCGCAGGAGGTTAAAAACCCCTAGCTAAGGCAATTTTAGCCTTGGCCCGAAACAATAATTGTTCACTTCAAAAATCTAATGAACAATAGGGCAAGATGCCAGTCTCTGTGAGGGAGGGACTGCGGATTAGAATAGCAAGGGATGATGCAAGTCAGGGTTGTGGGACATCAGCTGAGCTGTGTTGAGATCCAGGGCTAGAATAGCAAGGAGTGTTGCAGGTCAGAGGTAGGGTATGTTTGCAATCCTGTATGGAGAAGCTTGGATGGTTACTGTTTCCACTCACTCTCCAGCTAACCAGTACTGAGAGCCTTTCATTTTTACTAGCACCAACTTCTCCATGTTTTTAAAGGGAAAGCCACAATAAACTGAGTGGCAAATTCCACTGAAAGTCATACAAGGTCGCTCTGTTGTGACATACCAGGGCATGTTGGTGTGCCACTTGATCCCTGTGTCTCTTAAAATAACAGAAAGGTGGAAAAGATCAAAACCAGCGCCACATAGATCAACATTTGTTACCTTTTTAGGATGACATTAATATGTGGTTATGGTCAGAAAAGTCACTCTAAAAATGGCACCATGTTGCTGAATATATCTGCCCCTGAAGCAATTTCTGAGTCCATAACTGCTGACAGAAACAGGGTTTGGCTAGTTTGGGCCCTGTACACCCAATATAGATGTGGAAATGCTATATGTTGTCCTGACTTACACCCCATCCTAAAATCTCAATTCCTCTTGATGAGTGATGTATGAATGAGAAAGAACTTGGCACGAGTTTCATTTACTAGATCATGCTGGCTGTTAGAGTTCTTGTT
This sequence comes from Gopherus flavomarginatus, assembly GCF_025201925.1. Taxonomy (NCBI): domain Eukaryota; kingdom Metazoa; phylum Chordata; order Testudines; family Testudinidae; genus Gopherus; species Gopherus flavomarginatus. The sequence continues at coordinate 77,965,166 of NC_066625.1, read as the reverse complement.
TTGACTTGTACAGTGGGCAAATTCAAGCTGGAAATCAGAGGTTGACTTGTTAATCATTTGTTTCTGGTAGCAGCCAGAACATAAGTAGGCACTTTCTGAAGTCCTCACAGTCTGAAGGAAATAAAATGTTACTAACCCAGTGGGACCCAAACCCATGAGCTTTGGCATATCAAACCATTGTCCCTAATAAAGAGATGCAAAAAAGGCCAGGTGTCAGTTGCAACCCCAAAGGGGAACGTAAAGTTTACGTAGGGTCATGCACAAGGCAGATTTTCTCACACTGAAAGTACTAGCCAGCCCAGGGTCCTGCTGCTCAATTTAGTGATCCTGGGATTCTTATCTCTCCCCTTCCCCACTGTCCATGTATTTTGTCATGTCAAGGACAAAATAGTAAATTACATGTGAAAAACAGAAAATGACAATTGCCACTGGGGCTCTTTGTTAACCTTTAACTCAACCACTATTAGAGAAACGATTAACTAACCCACAGAATAAAATTTCAGACACACATTAAAATTATTCTCCAGCTTTGGAAAGATACATGCCAATCCTGTGTCTCCTAGTGGGTACATTCCGTCCCCCTGACGCTCCCACTTGAAAGCATATTCATCTCAGAATATAAGGCAGAACTGTTCCATAGCGTGGGGAGGCCTACAAATAACTTTCTGCATTAAAATGGCTCAGAGAATCTCATTTTTATCCCACAAGTGCAGGTTAATAGATAATCTTGCAGCCAGGTCATATGCTATTGTACCTCAAATACCCAATTGTATATTTTCGTGTAGCTTGGCTATTTGGAAGCATCTAACATATAATTTCTTTTACCTTTATAAAAAATGCAATCAAACCTTTTCCAGTATGTACTGCATTTAGTATCAATGTGTTCTCTGTATGATGGTGATGTATTTTATACAAGATATTGGCCATATATTTAGTAATATACATGGAACGTTGTTTAAATTATTCCAAAGTTGGCTGCTTCCTAATATTTAAAATACCTTTGGTAACACAATACATTTTAAATGTATATCAGGGCATAAAACCTATGGGGAATTTTATTCAAACAGGGGAATTATGCATCATTATATGGTGAAACCGTTTTAAAGATGGCCTCATATTTTGAATGTCAGGAAAACTGACCAGTGCTGTGTATTTAGATGGGTTTTGTAAATGTACAAAACATTCCACAAAGCACCCTATACTCCTTGGAAAATATATATTCCCTCATGGAAATGTTTATGAAAGATTTGAAGGACTTTGTAAACTCAAAGAAAGCTCCCCGCCCCCAGCTTACCCCAAGTTATTCCATCCTCCCAGCCATTCAACACACATTGAGTGGAAGGGCTGGATTCACCCACATAGGATGACCAGACAGCAAATGTGAAAAATCGGGACTGGAGGTGGGGGGTAATATGAGCCTATATAAGAAAAAGACCCACAAATCGGGACATCTGATCACCCTACCCCCCCTCCCCCAACATGAGAGACTGGAGGATTGTTCCTGAGAAGATACATTAGCAAACACAATTGGTGTGTCCCCAGTTACTGGGAATTAAATGTGCCTTAAATCAAGGCACAAAGACTCCCTCCTAGGAAGTATGTGTCTGAACTGTATGAACCATGCCTGAACTGCACAAGTATCTGCCCAGCACTCACTGAATTCCCAAAGTCCTGATTCAGCATAGGTTGGTCTCAGTGTGTAAACTGGGATGGATTCTTTGGGGGCTGGTCTCTCCTTTGGTTATTCCAAACTCCTGGTCTGGAACCGGATTGGAAGACCCCTCAGCCCAGACAATGCAGTCAGATACACCTTTATAAAACGGCTGGCTCCGGTCACTTTGGCCTGCATCCCAGGTGAGAGCTCACGCAGTCAGGGAGGCTATAGCAGGCCACTGTGGTTGCTTGTCCTACCCACCCGCCTCCTGGGAACTGCTGCATATAGGTGTTCTCTATCTCCCCTCTTAAAGCTCCCTCTGTTGACGCTGGGCAATCATGCAGCCCTGGGGCCCAGGGAGGAGGAGGTGGTTAGTGGTGGCAGAAGCTGCTGAGAGGGGCCAGGGCTGGGAGAGGACAGAAGCGGGCAGGCTAATGAAGGGACGGTTAGAATGGTTAAATCTTCCTCAGGTTGCTACTATGCACCCCATCCTCCTCCCACAATCCCCTCAGGCTGCTTTAGGCTTCCACTGCTCCAGAGCTCCACTGCCTCTCCAACCAACCCTGCTTGCCCTGCCCCCAGCTGCCTAAAGCTCCCACTGTCCCCCACAAACTCCTTCCAATCCCATTGATTTGTTTTGTTTCTTTGGGCAAGTCACTTCACCTCCATGTGCTTCCATTTCACCACCTATGAAATGGGGTAATTATAGTGTAACAAGTAAGTGGTTCTCTAGGAGGTCCTGGCTTTCACAGTGCTGTGCACAGGAGTTACCTGGAACGTGAAAGTGACAGCAGGACTAGAACTCAGAGACTCCTGCTTCCATATCAGAGGCTGCTAGCACCTGAACTAGAAGGGAATCTTCATTAGTGGATGGCAGTGCAGGAACTGTGACACATGGTTGAACAGTTCCAACCCTATCCAGGAAAGAACTCATGCATGCTAGCCAGCGTATCGGAATACCTACCAGGCTGAGGGGTCAGATGAAAGATGCTACAATAAGGCAAGGTAGTGTTATTTATATCAATTCAGAACACTGCTTCTGTATTCACCTTTTGCGAGTACATGCAGGAAGGTTTAATCCTGATCTGTGAATTTCCATCCTTATGGCATGTGTGTCTTCACCTTGTGCGGGAAGAACATAGGAACAAATCTTTTGCTCTTACGTGCTGCTGGCAACAATACAGAAAAGGCTGTTTGTTTATATGAGACAGCCGCATTGAGTATGGGCCATGCCTGTCTGTGCAAATGGCCACTGAGGGTATGTGTGTGTTACTTAGAGTTTCATTTTTTCCAGGAGCAGGGCATGTATCGACCTGCTGCTTCTGGGTGCCTGATAACAGAACGTTTTGAGCAAGGACCTTATGAAAACGCTTTTCATGGGCCTCACAGAAGGATGGTTGTTTCTGGGCCCAACCATCTCCACCCCTCCGACCTCCCCATGTGGGACACTTGTCTGTCTGAAATATATGGAGCCCGGAGAGAACAAGACAAAGTGAAAAGAGGAATTTACGGCTGCTGAGATCCAGCCCTGGGCTGCAATTCAAGCACAGCAGCAGCCGTCGCTGCACTCAGGCAGGTTTTTCTGAGTGGCCCCGGCCCTGTGGGAAGCAGGGAGAGGACCTCATCAAGGCCATCACTGTAACCAGCTGACGCCAGCATTGCTCTGCGGCCTGAGGCCCTTCCAAGGAGTGAGCCACGGCACAGATGTTCCCATTGTGCATCTGGGGAGCCTTCTCGGAAAAATCGAGCAGCTTCACTCTGAGTCTGCTTTTTTAGATTTAGTTATTAATTTTTATTTCATTTCTTTTTTGGAAAAAAGCCTTTTCTCTCCTGCTTTTCGTTACGAGTTGCCAACTCCCTCTGGCCAACTCTCTTTTTTAAGCCCCCTCTCTACCCTGAATGATGCCTGTGTCTGTGGTGGGTTGGCACCACTCTGCCTGAATGTGATATCAGTCGTGCCAGGGACAGCTTCTTCTGCATTGGGAGATCTGTTGGCCGGCACTGAAAATGAAGCAGATGGGAGGAAGGGAGGGTCTTGGGGTCAGGACAGGGACTCTGGAATCTTGGGTTCTATTCCCCACTCTGCCATTGGCTTGTTGTGTCGCCTGTACAAGATCACTTCATTTCTGGGCCTCAGTTTCCCAATCTTTAAAATAGGGAGATTAATATTACTTCATAGGAGAGGTTTGTAATGCTCTGAAATCCAAAGTTCTAGAAGTTTTTCTATAAGGGAAAAGGCAGCTAATGGAGGGAGAACACAGGTAGTAAGAGAGGAAGACAAATAAAGAGGCAGCTATCAGAAAGTGGTGATGTTAGGTGAGATAAAAAGTGATAATTAAATCATTAGATACTATGGTGATGGACACCATGGCTGCTGGGGGGAGCCCTGGGCCCTTTAAATCGCCACTGAAGCCCCGTTGTCAGAGCCCCGGAATAGCAGCGGCGGCCCAGGGCTCCAGCGGTGATTTAAAGGGCCCGGGGCTCCAACCGCTGCTATCGCCCTGGGATCTTTAAATCTCCACCAGAGCCCCGAGCTCTGGGGTAGCAGTGGCAGCCGGGAACCTCTGGGGCTCTATCAGTGCTTTAAAGGGCCTAGGGATCTGCTGCAGCTGGGAGCCCCTGGCCCTTTAAATCACCACTGGAGCCCTAGACTGCCGCCGTTACCGTGGGGGCTCTGGCACTGGGGCTTGGGCAGAGATTTAAAGGGCCCAGGGCTTCGGCCGCTGAGGATGATGCCCTACAGCAGTGTTTCCCAAACTTGGGATGCCGCTTGTGTAGGGAAAGCCCCTGGCAGGCCGGGCCGGTTTGTTCACCTACCACGTCCACAGGTCCAGCTGATCACGGCTCCCACTGGCCGCGGTTCGCTGCTCTAGGCCAATGGGAGTTGCTGGAAGCAGCGGCCAGTAAGTCCCTCAGCCCGTGCCGCTTCCAGCAGCTCCCATTGGCCTGGAGCAGTGAACCGTGGCCAGTGGGAGCCGCAATCGGCCAGACCTGTGGACGTGGCAGGTGAACAAACCAGCCCGGCTCGCCAGGGGCTTTTCCTGAACAAGCAGCATCCCAAGTTTGGGAAACACTGCCGTAATGCTTCTATACCTAAAATATTAGCATATGAAAATCAACCTCTCACAGAAACAAAAATGCCAAGAAGAAAGCACATATTGTTTTTATAGCTAGTATATGACTGGAAGAGCAAATTTTTAATAGCAAACAGAGGCAGGAAAAACTGTCTTTCCAAAGGGAACAGTAGGTGCCTTTATTTAAAAATGATCTGCATAATTAGGAAGGGGAATTAAAAAAGCAAACACCATTCTAGGAGACATTGTAAAAGCCATGCAGCAGGTGGACAAAATTACGCTTAGATCATATGGGGCATCCCAAGGAAGAATAAGTGTGAATACAGTTTAGGTCCAGGAAACAAGGGGTGTCCAGTGAGTGTAAGTGACCAGGTTGCCTCTATGGGATCAGCTATGTCCTGGTTTTTCTCACCTTCTCACTTTGACAGCATGCACAGCTGATTGTGCCCTCAGACTCTGCTCCTGCATGTTGGGAAGGGTGGAAGGTGGGATTAATGAACATGCTGTCAAGGGGAAAGAAAACAGAACTCTGTCTCAGCCCTCAGTCTCCACCAAACCCCCGAGACAATCCAAGCACTGCACTTTTATCTGTACACTTTAGATATATTTTTCATGTCTGTTTTCTCCATTAATCCCATGGCCCTTGAGAATTAAATGCATTTCTCCTCTCATTGTAGCCCTTGTTTCCTCCAGTCTGTTTATAGCAGAGCTGGAAGATAGCATGGTCATTTTCTTGTTCATGTGCTAGCAGTGTTAATAAGTGTCAGTGTTGCACTTTCAGGTAATAGTGTTTAACAGTGGCTCTTGCAGAGCTAGGAGAGGGAGCGCTGCATTTTGTTTGTGTAGGACCATGTCTGGGGCCCATCCATTGCATATGTTTTGGTAGATACAGGAGAGTTCTAACTCCACTATTAACATTTATAAACCAGAGATCCCAGGAAGGGAGCATGATCAATACACCCAGCAAAGTTAAGGCAATGGCAGTTCTAATCACAGGTCTCACCAATTCACTCTAACGGTGGACAATTCACTTCACTTGTCTGTAAGTGGAGAAAATAGCTACCTACCCCCAAGCAAGGGTTAGTGTGAGCCCTGCTGTTACTTATTTGTATAGCATCAGTGTACTTAGCACCAGGGCCAGCTCCAGGCACCAGCGAAGGAAGCAGGTGCCTGGGGCGGCACATCCAGGTCTTCAGTGGCACTTCGGCAGCAGCTCAAGCGGTCTGCTTCAGTCTTTGGCGGCAACTCGGCAGCGGGTCCTTCACTCCATCTCTTCCTCTTCAGCGGCAACTCAACTGGGTTTTTCTTTTCTCTCTCTTTTTTTTTTTCCTTTGCTGCTTGGGGCGGCAAAAAACCTGGAGCCGGTCCTGCTTGGCACTTTACACACAGAAACAAAGACATGGTCCCTACCTCCCCAGGGCTACCAAGCTTTGAGAGAGATCATACATAAAGAGAGGGAGAAAGGAAAGAGCAAAGGGATTAATAGTGACAGAAAGCATCCATCTTACTATTATGCATTTAAAAATATGTTTGATGCCCTGATTTTTTTCAATGGGACCGAAGTGCTGTGGGACAGGGGTGACCACAGGAGGCTCAATTAATGTTTATAAAGCACTTGAATAGCCTCAAAAAGGAAGCACTACTGAACCCAGGTTACCAACACAAGACAGTTAAGGTACATCTACACTAAGATAAAAGATCTTCAGCTAGCCAGGGTCTGACATAGGCTTGCAGGACTCAGGCTGTGAGACTAATGAAGTGAAGCTAGCTAGGATGGAGCCCATATATCTACACAGTAATTTTGAAGCACAAGAGTCAAAGTCAGCTGACCTGAGTTTTTTATCCCTGTGTAGGCATACCCTTAAGGGCTAGCCTCACCTCCCTTTAAACCACTATGGTGGGTAGGTTAGTCTGTATCCACAAAAAGAACAGGAGTACTTGTGGCTTATGGTGGGTAGGTTTCTCTCAAGTGTTTCTAATATACCCATCTCCATAGTACCTAACCATTTGTTCTAGGCTTCATAAATATCACTAGCTCATTTCCCTATAACAGCCTCATCTGTATTAATAACAGCCATCCCCTTATACCCCAGCCCCCAGAGCAAAAAGAAAAAGCCTAATCTTATTGAACTGGCCTTTTATACCTCTGCCCCAGGAACAGCCGGGCTCAGTTTGGTCTTAGTGGGTGATTCTCTGGCACCGCCCTATTTGTTCTCCTATATAAATCAATAGCTGCACTACCCCTGCCCCTAAGAGGAGGTGTATTTGCTGTTCAGATTAGCAGCCTTGTTTGAGTTTCTGGGGTTCCTCTCTTATCTGAGCTAAATGTAGGGGCCATTGTCAGTGAATCAGCAGTCAAACTTCTCATCTACACAGGATTCCACCTTAGCGTGGTCCCACATTAAAAACAGTGGGGAAGGGCTGTTGCATTCCCTGCAGAGCCTGGTGTGCACTAAACTCATCTAATTAGAACTGGGATTGGCCTAGGAAAGTCTGAGTCAGACCCTACTGCCCTGGAGCCCATATTGCCTAAAGCTTACCCTAGGCTCTCTGGTCCTTTTACCTTCCTGCTGTGAACAGCTTTTCAGTAGTAGTCAGGTGAGGTCACTTGTTGAGTCTTCATTTTCTTGGTGCTGCCTCTTTAACCCCTTCCCTGCTGCAGCAATAGTGTTTGCTGGATCCTCTGCCCAAAGCAAGGCTCCTTTTGGCTTTGTCTTTTCTCTGCTGCCAGTCATGTGAGTGTGTGGGGGGGAAAGGAACAGCTAGCTGTAGGCATGTTTTCTTTACCAAAAATGAAATTTTAGGCAAGGTGGTAGGTTGGCTGGAAGTCAAAGGCAGAGAGACATTCTTGAGCTGAGCCCTCCCTTTGTGATTGGCATTAAGAGAGGCAAGTGCTGGTGCTGCAGCAGGAGCAGAAGATGAGCTAAACTGGGTGCTGTAATGGGAGTACCAAGAGGGAGAGAGGATTATAAACACTCAGTGCTAGATATGGGATCCATCTGCTCAAAAAGATGTTGCAGGTCAGGGCTGAGGTGTTTTGGCAGACAGTGTGAGAGGCCTACACTAGCTTAGACCTAGCTGGTGCTATTCTTCCTTCACTTTCATCGGTGCCAAAACTACCTAAATATTTATAATGAAAGGAAGAGCTCCTAAGTGGCTGCGGTTGTTTGGCAGATGTGGTCAGACTATGCCATGCAGCTGCACATGCACCGAAGTTCCAGTGAGATGGGACATTCTCTTGCCCAACAGATGTGACTGATACCTGAGGCTGATTGGGAGCAGACATATAGGAGATAGGTCTAACAAGATCAGCAGCTTCACCGTGGGCTCTGTTCATTAGGTGATTAAGTACTGTCAGCAGCTAACATCTATTACTTAAAAGAAATCAAAGGAAACAGACTGCCTTATTGGAAAGGTTTTAATTCATACACACACTTCTGATTGCTATTTTTCCTCTGAAAAGCTTGATAGGGTTTAGGTGATGTGGCCAGTTAATGCTACACCTTGAGATCTCAGAGACCTGAGTTCAAATCTGGTGTAGATCACAAGCAGAAAGATCAAGGACTAGAATAATAGGAGTAATATACATTAGGAGGTGGGTACTGGTTCAGCTATGGGGAGGAACCCAGGATTGGAATAGTAGGGGAAGGCTCTGGGTCCACAGACCATGAGTGAGTGACCATCATTGACAGAGCTGGGGAGCAGGAAAACTTCCATCTACCCCAGACTCTTGTTTCAACAGTTACTAAATATTTTCAAAAGACAAATCAAGGAATGTCTGGTTGGTTGTTCCAAATTAGAAAGAAGGAATTGATTAGCCATAAGTTTGCCCCTGTTTGGGAGGATAACACATACTGGGCTTAAACATACTTGCATCCATTTCTTCATATAAACAGGTCCCTGTGTATAGATTCTCTGTTAATTTACACTCCGAGTCCTGACTATTCCTTGCGGATCTGGATCTTGCCACAGTTACACAGGATTCTGTCCCTTCCAGGCTGGTTCTGCTATAGCTTCATGCACATGAGGCCTCTTGGATTCTGATTTTCAGAGTAGTTATTTGGTGCAAATCACCCCTCCTCCTCCTCACTCTTCCTATGTGAGAAATGCTGGAGCAGCCTTATAGCTGATTTTATTAGCCAGCAGAGTGAACATGTCTCAGGAGCTTCCAAGCTGTTTGATTTATTTCTCTTTTGAGATCAAACCTTAAAAAAAAAAAAAAAAAAAAAGCCCTTTGTCAGCATTTGCATCCCAGCAACCAGGTGCATGCAGGTCCTGAGTGCTGTCCACTCCACCTGACTCTGATAATGCTGGCAGAATGTGGGAGGGAAGGAGAGACACACGCCTGTGTTCATTTCACACAAACACGCTAATCATCTCTGCTCAGTTTCTAAAACAAATAGCCATTTTCCTTCTCTTTTCAACTTTTCTTCCAACAATGTGCACCAGCCCCACTTCTGGAACTACATTGTGTTTGCAAAGGACAATGCATACAAGGCTGAGCAGGACACTATGATGAGTAGAAGTCTAGCAACAGTTGCCTTAAATGGGTTGAAGAGGAGTAAGTGCTTCTCTGTGCTTGTAAAAGGCCCATTTAATTCACTTTCCCCAATTCCTCCCCTCCCCCTGGCCTTACTGGCATCCAGGACACAGGGACTTTTATTACACCGTGAAATACCTGGAATGTGAAGTGATTGAACAGTTTTACAGGAAAATGCGTCAATTCTGACTGGCCATCAACCCTACGTGCCTGCTGCCACACACCTACGCTCCGGATAGCCAACAGGAAGGCTTGTCTGGCCAAGGTCTGCTTTGACCTGAAAGTCACACACAGGTGGGGTTTCTATTTTAATGGGAAGGGCTCATTCAGCAGTGTCTCTGGTCAACCCTTGGTACAGTTAACAGCACCCAAAGAGTCTACTGCAGCAGCAGCACAGACATTTGGTAATTCACCCCTTCATTGGTGAGTATGGGATGTGGCAGAAAGCTTGAGGATGCAGAGCTGAGTAAGGGCCCAGGACTGGAAAAATCGGGGGTGCTGCAAATCAAGGCTCAGAGGCACTACAGAGCTGTGTGGGAGCCCAGGACTGGGACTGCTGGGGCAGGGATGGGCTGCAGATTAGGATGGAGATGCTTTAGCAGAGCTTTGTGGGAGTCTCAGATCAGAAGGGCTGCTGCTAGTAACACCTTAGCTAAGTTTGTCTGGACCCTGATCATCTTCTGTCTGTTACTGCAGTGACCTCCTCTCCAATCCTCTTGAACCCTCATTGCCGCTCCAGTTTGTCCAAAATGTAGCTGCTAATATGATCATCCTCACTAAATGCTCTGACCGTACCTCTCCCCATCCCCCACATCCTTCTGTGGGCTCCCCTTCCCTAGCCCTCCTTGCAAGCCTCTGCCCACCTCCATCTCAGCCTACATTTTGGCCCTGCACTTTTAGTATGTCTCCTCAGCCTGCTCCACTCTGCCAGCAATGCCAGCCTCAGAGCATTTTTCTCTCCTTCTCCTGCTGCCACCTCCATGCTGCCTCCTATGCATGGTGAACTCCCTGCCCTGGTTCGTTAAGCTCCTGGCCCCATTGAAATCCCTCCCCAAATCTGACATCTCTGTGATGTTGTGACAGTCGTGGGATTGCGCTGTACTAATCTGAAACACTGAGGTGCTATCATTGTTTGAACATTACATGTGACCTGGTCAGGGAAGTAACGTTGCTGTATATGGTGGCTTATTAGAATTTCCGATATGACAGTTTCAAGCTAATTTAAAAAGGCGGCTGCGGGAAGATCATACAGGAAAACAACACAGTAGCTCTAGATTAGGACACCCAGCCAGCACCTCCTTGAAAGGCCAGGGGGCAGGCAGCTAGTTTCAAGAATCCTGTTTCCAGCTTTGTTTTGCCAACGTGAGGAGCCTGGAGATCAAAAGCACCCGACTGAGTTAAAAGATGCTGCTCAGGGGAAAAGGAGGTGCATGGGGGGGCTCACTTGTCAGAGGTTGTCCAGGGAGATTGGCTAACACAAAGAGACTCTGCTGAGGGAGTCTAAAGCAGTTGAGCCTTCCCAGAGCCAGGGCATCAGATGCCTTAGGGCAGTGTTTCCCAAACTTGGGACACCGCTTGTGTAGGGAAAGCCCCTGACTGGCCAGACCGGTTTGTTTACCTGCCGCATCTGCAGGTCCGGCCGATCGTGACTCCCACTGGCCGCGGTTCGCTGCTGCAAGTCAATGGGAGCTGTTGGAAGAGGCAGCCAGTATGTCCCTCGGTCCGCGCCGCTTCCTGCCGCCCCCATTGGCCTGGGGCAGCGATCTGCAGCCAGTGGGAGCCACGACTGGCCGAACCTGCAGACGTGGTGGGTAAAAAACCAGCCCAGCCCAGCCCACTAGGGGCTTTCTCTGAACAAGTGGCGTCCCAAGTTTGGGAAACACTGCCTTAGGGCAATGGTTCTCAAACTGGGAGTCAGGAGCCCAAAGTGGGTTGGGACCCAGAGCCGACATTAAACTCGTTTGGGCCCAGGGCTGATCCCAAAGCCTGAGGCTCTCTGTCCCGGGCTGAAGCCCAAGCCCAAGGGCTTCAGCCGGGGTGCAGGGCTCCAGCTCCACCCCATTCCCCCGCTCTCCTGTCCAGGGTTATGTAGTAATTTTTGTTGTCAGAAGGCGGTCACAGTGCAATGAAGTTGGAGAACCGCTGCCTTAGGGAAAACCTAGACATGCGTATTGGCTGTTTTGTTGTTTTAAGAGCTGTTTTCTCTGAAATACTGTGGTTCTAACTAACCAATATATTGCTTCAAGGAGTCTGCCTGATCATTACATTAACCACTGGTCCCTGCTTCAGAGGGAACAGAACGGCAGGGTCTGAGCCTCTGTTGGACCTGCTGAGGTAACTGCAGTTAGTATCAGGGCACTGTCTGAGAGTGGAGCATCCTGTGATTCCATCAGAGCCAGTCAGCAACCCAGGGCCTGAGCCTCGGGAGGGGTGCGCGCGACATGACCGCGAGGGGTCAGAGGTGCAGTTCGCCTGGGAACTGTGACAACTGCCCACAAACTGTGAGACCTTAATAAGCAGCCCTCCCCGCATGTCCCATCTGACCAGTTTGTATCTGGTATCGTATGAGGTGCTATTTCAGAGCAGGATGCATTGCTGGTCCTTAATCACTGATAGCGCAGGCCTGGGACCAGGGTGAGTTGTGACCCAAACCACCCAGCGAGGCTATTGCAGGTGTTCTCAAACTGGGGGTTGGGACCCCTCAGGGGGTTGCGAGGTTATTACATGGGGGGTCGTGAGCTGTCAACCTCCACCCCAAACCCCACTTTGCCTCCAGCATTTATAGTGGTGTTAAATAAATAAAAAAGTGTTTTTAATTTATAAAGGGGGTCGTACTCAGAGGCTTGCTATGTGACAGGGGTCACCAGTAAAAATGTTTGAGAGCCACTGAGCTATTGCAATGTGCCCCACTCTTGAGGAGCACGTGGAATGTTCGGCTGGTGCGGAATGAGGCTGCTCGCCTCTGGAGCGGGCTGGGTCATTGCGAGTCTATAGAAAACACCCCCCCCCCATTCTTTGTTGACTATCTGTGCTCTTCCAAGGACAATTCCAGTTGCTAATTATAATGTTCCAAGCCCTACAAGATCTGGGACTCATTTAGAGCCTGTAGGCTGGATCCTCTGCTGGCGTTAATTGGTGTAGTTACCTTGGAAACAGTGGAGCTATGCCAGTTTACACCAGCTAAGGATCTGGTTCTGTTTCTCTCCCTGCTGCTCAATCATGGCAATTGTGCTTCCCTGGAGCACACTTTTTATTGCAACCTGAGTTTACTTCATCCCTCGCCTTCCAGGACACTCCATCCTCCAGATCCCCAAGTGTTTTGAACTTGGCTCTTGATTAATTGACTCCGTTTGACATACTATTAAGGCCAGAGATTTCGCTGGGCAGGCGATGGATGCTGAGTAGCTGCATTGAGATGACTCGCATGTTTTTGTTTGTTTTTAGTAAGCTGTACGGCGCCCGGCTGCTGCACTCTACCGGCCCCATACAAAACCCTATAAATAAACCCAGCAAATAAATAACATTAGCTGTGTGGGAGGCCAGGTCTGCAGGAGCAGGTGCTGCAGGTCAGAGGTGCGGCGGCAGAGCTGTGCGTGGGAACCTTGCACAGCGCCTGCCCATACAAAGCCTGATGCTATCTGAAATGTTTGCAAATGCTTTTAATTCCCTCTGTGAACCAAGCTGTGAGTGAGACACGCAGCAAAGCCATGAAGTGTGTGTGGGGAGGGGGGGAGGCTACTGAGCATCAGCAGGAACTGGAGATGAGGCACAAAAGAATGAGACTCATGAGCAGAAATAGGCCTGAACTCCAGTATTCAGATCTAGGTCAGAACATCACCCAGGTTCAGGGTGCTGGACCTTGGATTTTGAATTGATTCATAGATTTTAAGGCCAGAAAGGACCATTAGATCATCTGATCCAGGCATGGCAACCTTTGACACGGGGCCCCTCAAGGAAATCCGCTAGTGGGCTAGGACGGTTTGTTTACCTGCAGCATCCGCAGGTGCAGCCGATCACAACTTCCACTGACCATGGTTCACCATGCCAGGGCAATGAGGGCTGCAGGAAGTGGCAGCCAGCACATCCCTCAGCCCACGTCACTTCCCACAGCCCCCATTGGCCTGGAGCGGTGAACTGTGGCCAGTGGGAGCTGCAGTCGGCCGAACCTGCGGACGCTGCAGGTAAACAAACCATCCTGGCCCTCCAGTGGATTTCCCTGACAGGCCGCATGCCAAAGGTTGCCAATCCCTGTCATAGAAGTTCACCCAATTACCGCTGTGTTGAGCCCAATGACATATGCATGACAAAAGCAGATCTTCCAGAAAGGTAGCCTATCTTGATCTGAAGACATCAAAAGATGAAGAATCCACCACTTCCCTTGGTAGCTTGCTCCAGTGGTTAATCACCCTCACTGTTACAAGTTTTTGTGCCTTATTTCTAGTTTGAATTTGGCTGGCTTTAATTTCCAGCCTTTGGTTCTTGTTATGTCTTTCTCAGGTACTACGTGTGTTGGAGGGATCCATCTAGTCCAGCTCTGTGCAAGCTTCATGCCTTGGTTTTTCTACCCCTTCAACTGAATGTGCGCTGCCTGCTGTTTCAGATCTTGCACTAAAGCTCTCCACTGTCCTACGAGCACATTTCCTTCACTTCTCTCTAGGCTGATTACCCTCATTATCTTTGTCCTTTTACAGTATGTTCGTTTCTCAGGGCCTGGCTATTTCATAAAATATATCTGAGGCCCAGGGAATGTCTCTAATTAATGGATCAATTTTTGTGCTAAACCAGTTTTTCTTTGTGATTTCCCCGTGTCCTGCTAGAAGCTGATGTCCCTTAGATCTGTCGGGCTTTCGTGCCTGGAAAGCTTACTTTCTTTAACAGGAGATCCTTTATGTAGGCACTCTTACTGTCCTTTGATAAGGGAAACAAGCAGCCTCTTGAAACTTTTAAGCACTGTGAGCCCTCAAATATAGTAAATGGACAGCACAGTTTAGGGGAAAACAGTGGTGAAAACAGCTTACTTTCCCTCATTCGCTGTCCCTGCTGCTGAACATTCAGGGGCAAGATCATCCCTTGTATATCAGCAGCACAGTCAATAGAATTAGGCAGGGGATTACTCTGGCTCTGAGCGTAGCACTCCCTGCTCACCACCAGGTGACCTGCCAGCTGCAGAAGTCTAAGCCTGAATGAAAGAAAGCTAAATCCCATGCTGCAACAGATGGATACAAAATTTGCCAGCAGCTAAATACCTAATTAAAACCTCTCTTGGGCATTCACCCTGTTAAAAAGCTGAACAGAAATTGGAACCATTCTCTGAAGAGCTACTTTAAGAGTAGAAGACATGTGCGTGCCAATCTGCTTGTCTAGTGTATTCTCCCATCCTTGGTCAGCTCTGCATTATTTATTGCCCCCTGCCTAAAGGGTCTCAGTTTATTCATGTGTCACATAGTCCTCAGGGGAGAGTTCCCCATCACCCAGCCAGCATCCCATTTCTCTCTGTTCCTGCTCCTTTCATACTGACTGTAGATTGCCTAAGGAAGGGTGGCAGGGCTGTAGTGGAAGGAGCTCACTGAAGCTGGATACACAATGGAAAAGTTGGGACCAAGAATTCTCCACTGGTGGTAGAAATGGCAGAGGCTGTAGCATAAACATGGGTCAAGTGTCAATACCACTGTGCCACCCAGTCTTGGTCTAAAATCCTTAAATAGAAATCATGTACTATGGACATGTCCTCATGGAAGTCAATGGCACAGCTTTCATGGGGCCCAAAATATTTTTCTGGGGGGAGGAGGGAGTACTTCCTGGGATATAGTAATAATACTCATATTTAATTATATAATTAATATTGCATTTGGAAAGAAAACCAAATGACTAACAATAAAGTTGTTTTTCCTCTTAAAATATGTAAATAAATAACAGGCAGAACTCATCCCCAAGGACTTATTACCAAGCCAGTTTTTCCAGTCCTGATTTTGCTATTCAACTTGTCTTTTCCAATAGACTCTCCGGGTGCCGTAAAAGCCCAACATTCCATTCTTCTCCAAGGCAGACTCACCTTTTCCAAGTATTAATCACTTTAGCAACTGTGATTTTCGTACTGTAATGGAGGGTGAGGTTCATGCTAAAAATAATTTTGTTTGCCAGCCACGTAGAGTCTCAGGGTGGGACAGTTGTGCTTACCATGAGGAAGTCCTGCAAAGCTAAATTAGCTACACAATAGGAATAAGTTGTCTTGAATATTTAAAGTGATATCCAAACCTTGGAGAGGACATAAGCATGTGTCATTTCAAACTCCCCTGATTCCAGGACATGCTTACTGTGACAGTTCTTCCAGTTGGCAAGAGCAGATTTACATGGAGAACAGATGGGCACATGTCTCTAACCGCAGTAGTGTCACAGAACTGAAGCATCATCTTAAAATAAGCCTCACAACTATCTAATGATAGTGACATAAGGCCAGATTCTGATTTTGATTACACTATGATAAATTCAGAGAAACACTATTGAAATCAGTGGAGCTACTTTGGATTTGCTCAGATGCAGAAGAAAGCACATTTTTGGAATGTTTCCAAACAGGTTTTGTTTTCTCTTTACACCACTTAGTTTCATACTCTGAAATTGTTTGCAAAGCACTATGAGCAAAATCAGCCAGAGCACCTTTGGGTGAATTTGAATCGTGCAGCAGACAGATGGTAATTCTTCCTTCCATAAATATCTTGAAAGGTAGAAAGGCCTTAGTTGCATGGCCCACCTGTAATGGGGAGAGGTGATGAAATAATGCTGAATCATAGAATATCAGGGTTAGAAGAGACCTCAGGAGGTCATCTAAGTCCAACCTGCTGCTAAACGCAAGGCCAATCCCCAGACAGATTTTTACCTCAGTTCCCTAAATGGCCCCTTAAAGGATTGAACTCACAACCTTGGGTTTAGCAGGCCAATGCTCAAACCACTGAGCCATCCCGTAGCTAAGAAGAGATAAATAGGAGTTTAAAAAAAGAAATTCAGGAATATGAGTGAGGCAGAACAAAACAAGATTACAGTTCTCCATAGAGCCAAGAGTTCCCCTTGTATACTTCATGCCTTTGTCCCACCTGGGGCTGCAGATAGTTGGTTACACCTGGCTGAGACATGGTGTTTTGCTAATTAGGATGCAAAGGAGACAAGGCAGGCACTTTTTATCCAATATTCTCCAGGGCACACTCAGGATCTCAAGAGCAGATTAAAACTATCTGCTTTGAAAATTCACAATGAAACAAATGGAAGTCAAATTATGGTTTCTGATTAGCTCTCCACTTGGCTAAGCATGTTAGTGAATATCCTCTTGCCTCAGTAAGGATGGGTGAATAACTGGCAGTCAATAATTTATTGGCTGAGTTTTGTCTCTTCTTTTCTCACAAACTGCAAAAATAGTACAATTTTTCAAATTTATTCAAAATGATGCACCAAATAATTTTGCTCTCTAGATTTCACACAAGCAGATCACAATGAATATTTGGTATTCAACTTGCTTTGCTTTCTCTGATGGGACTTTCAGCTCATATGGCATGTTTCTGAGCCCCATTGAATCCATGTAATTCCTAATACTCTTTAGTGAGTCTAGTATTTGCTTAAAGTTCACTGTTTCCACATACACCCTGCCAGTAAACTCGCTCACTAGAATACTTGCAGGTGCAAACAGTCAAAAAGGAAAAAAAGCCAAGTTATCCCATTCTCCAGAGTTATGTTATCACATACGTTATCTTGCATGAGGGTGCAAACTTAAGGTTGCCATTAATAACTATTATTATATTGCTAATAATAACCTTCAAAGGCAAAGTGGTTATAGAAAGGAAAACTTGCAGTTAGTAACCAGGTCCATTTTATGCAAACACAGCCTGACTCACAAAGCCCTACTCAGATGGAGAATGAGAGCTCCTTCTGTTGTCTCAGACCTGGCTCTTTCCAGCCCTAACTGGGCTGGGTGAGTTTTAGGATGAGCTGTAGCCCAGGCTGTTTTCTGTACCAAAGCCTACTGTGAGAGTAAAAATAATGTGTCTCTCAATTTCCTCCAGGGTGACGCAAGACCTGATTTAAACCTTGGCTCCATGCGCACACCACATTGCTCCTTTGGATATACTTCTATTTGCAGTTCATCAGTTACAGACAGGGCCGGCTCTAGAGTTTTTGCCGCTCCAAGCAGCGCACCGAATTGCCACCGCAGGCGGCGGGGGCAGTCCGTGTACCCTTAGGGCAGCAGGCGCGTTTCCACGGTGGCGGCAATTCACCAGCAGCTTCTATGTTCAGCTGTCCATGGCGGCTTCAGCTAAACAGAAGCTGCCGCCGAATTGCTGCCGCCGCCGCGGAAACGCACGTGCCACCCTAAGGGCACACAGACTGTGCCCCCCCCCCCCCCCGCCCACGGCCGCAATTCGGTGCGCTGCTTGGGGGCAAAACAACAGGGACTGCCACCCCTTGCAGAATGCTGCACCAAGCACCAGCTTGGAATGTTGGTGCCTGGAGCCGGCCCTGATTACAGAAAACCTGAGAGATGCCGAGTGCCATTGACTCCTATTGACTTCGTTAGATGTTTAGGGGCAAAACCTTTTGTAGGATCATGCTCTTACATGGCTTTTCAGTGTGCCAGTTGCCAAAGGGTCCATTCAAATGAAGAATCCGATGATTCGTTCCAAGTCTATCCCATGACAAGGATGGTATAATTTGCCTTAAATGGGAGGGGGTGTATCCTGTCCTCTGACATGCATTTGCAAGTCTATACCCCAACTGCTTGTTGATCACTGATGGTTTTCTGTAACAACCACCCCGCCTTTCCATTTGGAAACAGGTTCTTGAAAATCGCCTTGGATTTTCTAAGAGGTAAAATAATCCTGAATAAAATGAATATACTTTACAACATACAATACACTGCGACTCCCTTGAACAAGTGGCATTGTTTCACAGAGGCATTGGGCACCATGAGTTTCATAAACAGAGTTGGAGCTAATGCTGAAGTATGTGTATGCACTGGCCAAACCATTGCCTCTGTCTACATTCTGTAGCTATCAGCTCCCTCTGGTCCTGTTTTTCTGAGGGGAAAAGGATTGTTTTTCAATGGTGCTAGCTCAACTATGTTTGCTTAACATGATCGAGAAGCCCTGTCAGAGGTAAGCTAACACCTCTGAAGCTGTGTTCCCTGGCTGTGATGTAGCCTAGAGGGAAGAGAGCAGAACTTTGCAATCACATTTCCACATCATGTAGTGTTGGAAAACAAGCAGTACCTGCTCTGCCCCTCTGAGTCAGATCTGGTAGATAAGCTGCAGCTAAAAGAGAGAGGAGATCACGTGTGTCTGACCAAGTGGGTATTCACCCACGAAAGCTTATGCTCCAATACATCTGTTAGTCTTCAAGGTGCCACAGGCAGGGCCGGCTCTAGCTTTTTTGCCACCCTAAGCAAAAAAAAAAAAAGGCAGCCGCAGGGAGCGTGTGGAGGGCGGTCAAGGCAGCTCGCAGGGGGGTGAAGGGTGGAGCTGCAGCCCGCTCACAGCCAAGCGAGAGGGTCTCCCCACTCCAGCCTTGGGGTGCTTTTCCAAGCTGGGCAGGCGGATCCCCCGGGGGCTGCAGGAGGTGCTGGCTCAGCCGCTCCTTTGAAGGCAGTTCGGCCGGGCCAGGTTCAGAACAGTGCAGGAGGCGGAGGCCAGTGCAGGCGGCAGGGAGTGGCGCGTCCCGGGGAGCCCAGTGGCATGGTGAGTGGCAGGGATCTCTAGTTTCTGCCCCCCAGGCCGGGGTCTGTGCCCTGGCTGGGCTGGGACTGGCGGAGTGCAGGGAGCTGTTGAGGGGCTCCGGAGCTGTGGACCGGGCTGCCAAAGTGAAAAAAAAAAGAAAAAAGAACCATGGCAGGGCGACCGGAATGTGCTGCCCCAAGATTCGTCAGAATGCCACCCCTTGCAATGTGCTGCCTCAGGCACATTCTTTCTCATCTGATGTCTGGAGCTGGTCCTGGCCACAGGACTCTTTGTTGCTTTTTACAGATCCAAAATAACACGGATACCCCTCTGATACTTGACATAAGGAACTGTGCATCGGGTACTGCAAAGGGCTGTCTGTGATGGCACAGACTGGGCCTTCAGTGCACTGAGCCAATGATGTATTTTTGCCATGGAGCTTTCTTAATCTGCGTAATGTGCAATCTACTAAACCTCATGGCTTCCAGAGCACATCCTGCTTGGCACCCCGGGTTCAAGGTGTTCTAGAAAGGGCTTGATATCAGAAAATAGAAGCTGCTTTGCAAAAAAAGAAGGTCCTTAGGCCATATGTAATGGATGCAGAGATAAAAAAGTTTCTGTCCAGTAAGCGACAACATATCTCCAGTGTGCTGAGTCAGGCCTGAGGCTTCCAGCTCATGTGTTCCAGGGGCAATTACAATGCATTTACAATGTACTGCTGTCATCTTTCTCCCCAGACATCCTGGCTCCAGTCTCATTGGGTTTCCATGGGAACCACAACAGCTCTGCCAAAACTCACACCTTATAAGACTTTTTGAGTGGAAACTCCATCTGTGTAATTTCCACATTTAAGAAGCTGCCCCCTGCCCTAGATACCTTCTTCCCCAGCCCCAGCCTCCCTTGTTATCCGACAATCCTTTTGTCGAGAGATTAGACAGCCCCACTCATTTCAGCATTCGGGTTGTTTTGCAGCTTTGGGCTGTGTTTGCCATTGCCATTTTCAATGGAGCCATTGATAGTATTGCTAGTTAGTTTGGGCGTCTGGCTCAGCTGCTCTGATACCTTGAATCAGAGACACTGGCACTTACCCAAGCCACATCTAGGAATAAAGCGTTTCATGAGGAATCCAAGCTCTGAGTCCTGGTAAATGCAATTGAATGCTCACACGAACTGATTTGAGTAATTCCCTTATCTCCAGGTGGTCACTACACCAGATACATAAGGCAATGAACTTCCCAAGGCAGATGCCTTCACAGTAGAACATTTTTTGGGTTGTCGGGGCAGGACCTCAGGGAGCTTGTAACTTCTCCCTGTTTCTGTGCTGGCCCAGCCCTAGCATGAATTGGAGCAGCCTAGGCGCTGCTGTAATTTATGCCATTAGTGCAAGATCCCTAAAATGCCACCGTGTCCCCTCCTTTCCCCCAGGCTAATCCCTGTATTGGGGAATATGGTGAGGACAGATCTAGCTGGTGCAGGGGCTGCCTTGGCTGGTTTTATGCCGGTGGAGAGCTTCTCTCCACAAATTAATTCTGCTCATGTCATTTGCAGCCAGAATCTGGTCCTCAGCTTAGCCAGGACAGAGCCAAGGTCCCAGTGTCATGACTTGTGGGTTCTGGTTGACAAGTCCTAACATTCTGTGAGATTGTAGACTTTTGTAGCTTACAAATGTACAAGTCACACATTTTCTAGACCAGCTGGTGGGAGATCTTTTTTTGAGCTCTTATTTGAAAGTGGCAGTGAAACTGTGAATGTTTCTTATTCTTGAGCTTCTCACTTATTTTAACCATGTCTATTCTGAGTCATTGTTAATGGATTAGTTACATCTCTCTCTCTTTCACTTTAAAGTTAGGAGTAAAGACAAAAGGATATTAGATATAGCAAGGGCTATTGACAGAGAAGAAAGATGGGAAACTTAGACCTTTTACAGGGACTATCTCAGGTGATGCGGGGAATCTTGGCAAGCCTATTGTGTGTTTTTTTACCCTCAAGTGAACAGCTTAAATTTTTGATGATGTAATAATATATACTGTGATAGGTTCAGTCACAGAGACCCCCTTGGGACTGTCACCTGACATGCTGAAACTACCTCTGAGCCCATTTTCCCTGTCAGCTTGGGACTCCAGAACCCTGTCTTGTTGAGTGAGACTCGCAAACCTGCTGCAACCCAGACCCAGGGTCTGAACCATGTTCCCAAAGCTGCAGGCTTTAACTGAAAATCACTCAGCAAGTACTCCTGTCTCCAGCACTCAGACACCCAGCTCCCAATGGGATCCAAATCCCAAATAAATCTGTTTTACTCTGTATAATGCTTATACAGGGTAAACTCATAAATTGTCCGTCCTCTATAACACTGATGGAAAGATATGCACAGCTGTTTGCTACCTCAGGTATTAAAAACTTACTCTGGGTTAATTAATAAACAAAAGTGATTTTATTAAATATAAAAAGTAGGATTTACATGGTTTTAAGTAATAACAGACAGAACAAAGTAAGTTACCAAGCAAAATAAAACAAAACACGCAAGTCTAAGCCTAATACATTAAGAAAATGAATACAGGTAAATCTCATCTTAGAGATGTTTCAAACAGCTTCTTTCACAGACTAGACGCTTTCCTAGTCTGGGCCCAATCCTTTCCCCTGGTACAGGCCTTGTTGGTTCCAGCAGGCATCTTAGGTGAAAAGCACGGGATTCCACATCCCTGGGACCCATTTGTTCTGTTCCACCCCCTTTTATAGCTTTGGCACAAGGCAGGAATCCTTTGTCTCTCTCTGGGTTCCCCCTCTC
The DNA here is from genome assembly GCF_025201925.1 of Gopherus flavomarginatus. Classification (NCBI taxonomy): domain Eukaryota; kingdom Metazoa; phylum Chordata; order Testudines; family Testudinidae; genus Gopherus; species Gopherus flavomarginatus. The sequence goes on along the minus strand of NC_066625.1, from coordinate 77,943,418 downwards.
CTTCTAAATGGGAAAGCACCAGGTTAAAGATGGATTCCAGTATCATGTGACATGTTCACATGTCCTGTGAGCAGGGCTGGCGCTACCATTTAGGCAGCCTAGTCAATCGCCTAGGGCGCCAGAATAATTGGTGGGTGCCGTTTTGCTGGAGGGGGTGGCAGGCGGCTCTGGTGGAGCTGCCGCAGTGGTGCCTGCAGAGGGTCCGCTGGTCCGCGGCTCCGGTGGAGCTGCCACAGTCGTGCCTGTGGATGGTCGGCTGCTCGCGCGGCTCCGGTGGACCTCCCACAGGCATGACTGCGGCAGCTCCACCGGAGCCGCGGAGCACCGGACCCTCCGCAGGCACCACTGCGGCAGCTCCACCGGAGCGGCGGGACCAGCGCACGGGGCGGCGAAATTGCCGTGCAACTAGGGCGCTCAAACCCCTAGCGCCGATCCTGCCTGTGAGACTTCATAACCCACTCCCTGGCACACACTTGTACAGGAAGGCTTACAAGTAAAACAGAACCATCTACAACCAATTGTCCTAGTTAATGGGGCCATCAAGATTCCAAACCATCATTAATGGCCCACACTTTGCATAACTACAATAGGACCTCAGAATTATATTTCATATTCCTAATTTCAAGTACAAGAATGATACATTCATACAAATAGGATGAACACACTCAATAGATTATATGCTTTGTAATGATACCTTACAAGAGACCTTTTGCATAAAGCATGTTCCAGTTACATCATATTTACACTTATAAACATATTTCCATAAACATATGGAGGGCAATGTCACATATACACACTAGGAGAGAGAGATCTTTGCTAATGGTAGTGACTGGCATTTATAATAATGCCTTTTATACAAGGATCTCTAAATGTTTTGCAAACTATCTGTCTGAGATCACTTCACCCACCACTGAAATACAGCCCGCGCTGGAGCGGAAAAGGCCAGATGATTAACAGTGCACAGCAACACTACATAACAGTTTGAAGAACACAGTATCCAACTGAAACTGCAGGGTAATTTAGGGAGGCAGAATGAATACCCACATTAGAACTTAGCCAGCACAACCTGGTTAACATCCCAAGTCTTATAAGTGCCATGGAATTTTTCATGACTACAGCAGTCACGGCCTTCGTTTTACTTCTCATCCCAAAGGCAGCCTTTCACGAGAAGTGTAACTGTGCTCATTGTTGCCATTCGAAAAATTGACAAGTGCTGACAAACTTCTTCATCAGATCCCATGAAAGCTCAGCAGTAGATGTCTGTCACCAAGGCATAGTAATTAGGAACAGCCAGCCCGTTGGTGTCATTGACAGAGATTGCTACATTGACAGGCAGAGACTAGTATTTGGAAGCAAGCTTGCATCTTGTGCTGTCCAGAGCATTGGAGATGAGGCTATCCACTTCACCTGCCAAGAGAAGAGGTTCATGTGTATTTTTTTTATATCCTCCTTACCTTGTGCACTTATTTCTTCCCCCAAAATCTGTATAAATGAGATTAGGCTTGATTAGGGCTCTATCCTGAAACTTCTTCTGGGTCTATTTGCTAACTGGGTAACTGTGCATATTAATTATTATTATTATTATTTTATTATTTTACATTGCTGTAGCACCTAGAAGCCCCAATCACAGACCAGACCCTCATTGTGCTAGGTACCGTACACACAGAACAAAAAGATATTGCCTATCCCAAAGAGTTTACAATCGAAGAAGTAATTGTAATCTAAATAATTACAATCTAAGCATCTTGATTCATGGCACCTGTCTGGGGAGGGGAAGAAATACTCTGTTATTGCTATTTATTATTTAGATTGCAGTAGCACCTTCTATGTATGAGACCTTTTCTTAACACTAGGGGTAACATAAACCTGCCGCGGGAGAGCTGACACTCTAAAAAGACAATACGGACAAAGGGGAGAATACGGAGTAGCGTGATGACAGGTCAAAGCTTATTAATTACATATATTTTGTCATTGTTGCTTTTTTAAATTAAAGACTCTAAATTGCTGGAGAATTCAGCCTTCTGACCTGCCTGCCATACCCACTTCTGCCTCCAGTTCCAATCTCTATTTTCCCCTGTCTCCAATATTCAGCATCCTACCTCCACCCAGGTGAGCAATTCACTCACAAGATAAATAGATGAGCTAGACTCTGATCCAGTGATGAGCTAGACTCTGATCCAGTTACACATGTTTAACGTTAAGCATGAGATTAGTCCCATTCCACAGCCTGAGCCCCAGTCTACACTACAAACTTATATCTGCATAATTATGTTGCTCAGGGGGCTAGAAAATCTACACCCCTGAGTGATGCAGTGATACCAGCCTAACCTCTGGGGAGTATGTAGCATCTTCACAAAGTGCTACAGCGGCACAGCACAGTACGTGTAGACAAGCCCTTAGTCAGCTAGTTGCTTGTAGGGGTTGTAGGAGAAATGGGTTTCTGGGAGGGATTCAAATGAGGAGGAGGTTTGCAGATCAGCTGAGGAAGGACTTGGGGGGTGGCATGGAAAGAGGCACAGAGAAGCAGACAATATATCTTCTTATTGCATAGACTGCCCTTGATAACACCAACAAGACTGGTTAAGTCAAATCAAGTAATCCAGAACCACGAGAGCCATCAGTGGCTTCCAAGAGGCTGTTGTGAGACTTTCAGCAAGGCAGGAAAAGAAAAATAGACAAATTCCGTGTCTGATCTTCATTGCTGTTCATTCCCATCCAGTGGTGAGAGCTGAGATTGTTGTTTTCCCCCAACTGGATTTCATGACTCCCATAACATCTTTTAGAAGCTGCAGACATTTCTGCAGATTCTAAGTCCTTCCTTTGTTCAGCTCAATGAAAACTGCGCATAGACATGGCTGGCTGAAAGTATGCTCCTTCTGAAGACCTGTTCCTGCAGTCAAAGATGATTTAAAAAAGAATCTCTTTCAATTCCCTCATCCACTAGAGACTGATTGACATTTGAAATGTTACTTTCAGCTGAAACTTGCCATTTCTGGCCCACTTGGGCCATGAACTTTGGTGTAAAGGTCATTTGTGCAGCATCCTAGATACAGCGTTGGACTATGGAAATTTTACAAACAAATGGAATGAAATATTGGTTCATGTAGGTCATATCAAGTGTTTCCCCCCACTCTGCCCCTCTTCTCTCTGCTCAAGTAGAACAGTATGGCTGAACGATCTCTGAGTTAAGGTCAAACTTTGCATATCAGCACAAGACGTATTTCTTTGACTACAGAATGTGATATACTTCTGCACTGATCAGACGTTCGGCGTTAACTGTTTATCTAATTTATCTATATGGCATTTCCCAAGAGAAGTATGCAGTCTGCATTTGGGGCAGCTCTTACCCAGTGAATACTCATTTTCCCCAAACACAAACTGAATGAAAACATTTTTCAGTTGGTTCAGTTTATGCCAAGACCTCCCAGCTGCTTTCAAACTTTTCCAGTTTTAGTGAGATTCCAGTGGACCTATGCTAGGCAGCACCTTTGATCCCAGCAATTGACTTGAGCTCAGCAGCAGGGCCCATAAATGAACAATCGAATGAGGCTCATAGCTGAGGTATGAATGGGGCTGAACAGAAGGGTATCATTGCTAATATCAGTACAGCAATAAGGCCCTGTCTTAAGGACATAATGAATGGACTTAAGGTTCTATTAGAAAATGAATCAGAGACGTCTACCCCAATATAGACAATCCATGAGTAGAGTTCCAGTAGAGACTCAATAATCTGGGAATTAAATGGCCCTAGCAAAAGAAGAATGTAACATTGCTTCGGGCTACCCTCTCCTGCATTCCTTTTTCTTGTTTCTCTTCCTTTCCTCTCTCCCTGTCTCTTCTACTTGTCCTCACTCCAACTGTCTCATATTAATTCCCTGCATTTTTTCACTGAAAGGGCTATACAGAGCCCTCCCAGTGCCAGGTTAAATTCCTAAAAACAACCTTGTTCTTCCTCGAGGAGGCCCAAATACATTCATTAATTGACTGGGCCGTGAGCTGATACTTGATTTCCCCCCTCCTGGAGTTTCAGATACATTTTTTTCATTATTATTATTAAACTGCTCTAAAAGGACCAACAGATTGCCTGTGAATGACCACACAGTGGAATGCTACAAAGCTGCTATTCACGGCCAAGAAAATTGTACAATCCCAGTGGCGCAGCCTAAAGACAGCTCTTTATAAACCAAGTTGCATTAAAGGTCAATGTCATAAACCACCCACCCTGCCTTGCAGGTCTTGAGTTTTTAATAGTAATCAGAGTCTTTGACTATTGTAACGGAAGATTTTTGTTTGTTTGCTGAAGATTGCTGGGGAGGCAGCGTATAATGGTGGGTGATGAATGTCATCAGAAGCCACATAGTCCCCATAGTTGTTACCCAGCCAGCAGTAGGGCTGGACAGGTTTGATGCTGGTTTTCTGATTTTTGGATCACTGGGCTTGGAAAAGGAGATTGAGTCATTTGGAGTGAATCTGATGTGAAGCTGGGAAAACAGTGTTAGTCCAGCCATGCACATGGCCTCCAAAAGGTAGAAAACCAGTGAAAAAAGAGGGAGACGCTCAGTACTTGAACTCACCTGTAAGGAACAAAGTTCTTCCTCCAGGATTGCCAGGCACGGCAAAGTGCTGGCCTCTGCTTGAGTGTTGAGTACCCAGATTCAGATCACTTTCTTTGTACTTAGGAGACCTGTCAGATGCCGTCTTCCTGGCTGCATTAGTCTGTCTGTCTGGGTTCTGCATCTGTCCCCTGCTGCAATAACCCCGTTAGTCTCATCTAGGGCTAAATCTGCGAGGTCAGTTTTAACCCTGTCTTTCTTCAAGTAAAACTCCAGTGGATATCAAAGAAGGATTTGTCTAAGCATGGAATAAAGGCTTTATTATGGGGCCCCAGCAATGTGCTGGCAATGAGAATGATTCTCATACAGGTAAAACCCCTGTTAATATCAACAAGAATTAGGACTGTGGAATCAGGTAAATGGCTTGTAACAGAATCTCCCCTGTGCTGCTACCTAGGAATCTCTAGGCACCAAGAGATGTGTTAAGATTGGCATGCCCCCACCGTAACTTTGAATTCCCTTAGTTTCCCATTGATACTAAGTTTTATTCTCCCCTCATTTTCATAACTGCACTTGAAACATATAGCAGGCCAAATCTGTTTGGCAGTAGGCAACCTGTTACACAAAGTGCAATTGTCCATTTTAACATGAAGCACAGTACAAATGGAACTGACCATCAATTTCAAGGCATTCAGACAGTATATTGTAAGTGTACAGTCCTGCGCTACCTTGTCTCCTGGATGTGTCGGAACGGGGAGGGGATGGTACTTAATGGTGGGAAAGAAGTGAAAGTTAGTGTGTGCTTAGGGGGTGAATAGCCAGATAACATCTCCTAGCACTTCCCAGCTAAGGTGGTGGGAATGTCCCTTGTCCTGTCTGAAGGATGTGATGTCAGTGCACTGACCGTAAGGTGGCCAGCAGCTCTCATGACCCTTTGGTGACAGGCAGAGCATTTTCTTCCTTCTGGTGTCTGACATTGATTCCTTTGGCTAATGCAAGGCTATTTAGGGCACTTGTCCAGAGGTAGCTCTACCTCTGTCTCCCTGCCTAGCTCCGGTTAGCAGAGCTGGGGGAAGATGTAGATGGTGGTTTTACTTGATTTGCCACAGACTGAGGCCCGCTGGTGGGGAAGTGATACCAGTCAGCTCTGTGTTCTTTGGGAACCAGGGTGTAGTATCTGGCCTGACTCATGAAAGACACCCCCATCCCCAGCCTCTACTTAAACCAAAACCCATCAGAAGAAAAAACGTGCAGAGAGCAGTGAAGGGTGTTGGAAGAAACACCTAGACCCCTCCTGGCAAGGGTGACAAGATTAAGACATCTCCATTAGCATACAGAATGAAGAACAGAGACAACTCCTGTAGCCTCATCTGCATGAAAGATGGGACAGGGAGACATCTCAATTTGCATACGGAATGGAGAACAGAGAGATGCACTGAACTCTGGGACCAGAGGGTATGTAATAAAGCACTACATCATGGGAATCTCTGCTCCAGATGCTAATAAACCTACGCCTGCCCACACCCAGCTCAGCAGCTATCAGACCAATTCTAGTCATGAATCCTTGATTGATATCCAAAATAATGAAGCAGCCTAGTTGCATTGTGAGCTCCCTGGAAGAAAACACCACCCATAGCCAAGAATGATCAGCTCCTATTGTATAGCCTAAAGAAAACCCTTGAGTCATCAGTTTACCCATAAACAAATCTAGTGTTCTCCCTTGAACCATTGTATTTTCTCTACAAAAATCCCTACTCACCCTCCAGTCAGTGTTCTGATGCTTAGTTCCAAACTATGCATCAGTTCCACTGGGACTCTGTAGTCTCTTGACTGATCATGCTGGGAACTCTGCCCTGAACTACCACCATCACCTGTGTCATAAACAGAGTGTTAAGGGTTAATGTCTCTTATACCTGTAAAGGGTTACAAGCAGGAAACTGGACACCTGACCAGAAGACCAATCAGAAGACAAGATACTTTTAAATTCGGGTGGAGGGAAGTTTGGGTGTGAGTTCTTTGTTCTTTGTTCTTCTCTCGGAGGGTCTGAGAGAGACCTGACATTACTGCAGGCTCTCTAAGTTTCTTTTCAAATAGAAGGTAAAAACCAGGCGGTTTAGGCTTTTTAATTGTTTTACTCTATTTGCAATTGTGGATCTGGCTGGTTAACTTTTATATGTGTAGTTGCTGGGAATATTTTGATTTGTATTGGTACTGGGGGGAAATCTCTCTCTGGTATCTGTAAGCTATAGGACTCTTGTTTCCCTTGTTTTATCCCAGGGGATTGGGATAACTCACCAGGACTGGTGGGGGAGACGGGAGGAGGAAGAGATAGAATCTCTCTCTGTTTTCCTTGAATCTGTTTGCCTCTTTGTGAGAGGGAAGGGAGATGCTTCTCTGTATGGTGATTTAAGAGGTTTGATCAGTATCTCTCAGAATAGCCCAGGGAGAGAAATTCTGGGAGGGGGAGAGGTGAGGGAATGGCTTATTTCTCCTTGTTTTAAGAACCCAAGGGATCTGGGTTCTTGGGGTCCCCAGGGAAGGTTTTGGGGGGACCAGAGGGTATCAGGCCCTGGAAAATTCCTGATTGGTGGCAGCATATCAGACCTAAGCTGGTAATTAAGCTTAGGGAAACTCATGCTAGTACCCATATTTTGGACGCTAAGGTCCAGAACTGGGAAGGAATGCTATGACAACCTGGGAAACCCAACCAGTTCAAGCTTCAGGGAGCGGTGAGATCCCCTTCTCTTTCTTTCTCTCTCTCTCTCTGTTTTCCTCTCTACCCTAGGTATTAACCTTTAATAATGTATGTTATGTTGGTTTAGCCCTCTTTGTGTAGTTATCACTATTATTCAATAAATAACTTTTATGCTTAAGTTGGTTGCTTCTCTCTCTTTTGCTGAACTTTACTCTTTTTTGTTTTTACCTTCCCCCATTCACTCTACAGCAACACTTCTTTTACCTAAGCTAAATATCCCTGCAGCCCCCAAAATACTGTGGGGTTTGCTCATCAAGTAGGTTACTGCCAGTACAATTGTGATGTGAGAGTGGGGACAGAGACGTGCTGAATCTGGGATGCATAAGGGTTAACAGCTTGAAAGTGCTGCTTGACCCCGTCTGCTCAGACTTGCTCTGTTAATGTATGTGTGGGAGTGGGTGTGTTCATCCGGTTCTGGGGTTGGAGAAACCCAGCCCTAGGGAGGGGACTTGCCGAAGGGAGAAGTAGAACTCCATATGAAACCACAAGTGACACAAGCAGTACATTGTCAGAATTACAGAACACCCCTCCCCACCCCAGCGAAGAGTAACCCGAACAAATGAGCATACCCCAAAGTAACGGACAAATCTGGCAACATAAGGCACAGAATTCCATATTGCTGAAAGGCACGGGTGTGGCTGGTGGAGTGATGAGTGTTGCTGACTGACTATTGAGGGCCTGATTCTCTTTTGCCTGGCACCTTGTGGCATCATTTCCACCTGTGCCAAGTGGCTACAAAGTGCTGTCATTCAGATCTAGGAGTGTTTTATACCCACCTTATCCTTGCGTAGCCCAGGTGCTGATGACAACATGAGCTGGGCCCTGTGTCTCAGTGACCAGCCCTTCCTGGGGTGAATGGCTCTATCACAGCAGCTACTATAGGTGGCCTGTATGCTTACTCAGGGTCTGCACGATTTCTGGATTACTAGACTATAAAAGTTATTTTTAAGGCTCAACCTCATAGGTCTTTATTGGTACTTAGTGATGACATCATTTCCTGTCTCTCAGTCACTTGAGTCTCTGCAGTAAGTCTTTCTAATGGGCTGCAGCTAACTGAGACAGCTCATGGGCTTTTATGTTCAAGGGAGCATGAAACGGCAGCTGTTTCTGGAAAATGTTAACATTTTCCTGTTTGATACACTCAACTGGAATTCATTTTACAGAAATGCTTCTTTTCCATCTGACTTCTGGGAGGAGGCTCCGTAGAGGTACTTCCTGTCAGCTGCAGTTCATGACTAATATAATATAAAAAGCATCAGGGAGGCAGAATTTTAGCCCAGCTACTGCTTCAGGAAAGATGGCATTATTATTATTTTATGGGCAATATTACCTATGTAGAATTGATAGGCTGCAGTGAGTTACAAGGAAATAATTCCACTGAAGAGATCTGGCGAAATCATAAACCATGAGAATGCAAAGCCGGCGTCACCAGAAACCCACAGGAGACTGGAACTTATTCCACCATAATTTACTGCAGTCTATCCATTTGTTGGTGTTTGAGGTAGTCTCTTAACATTAAGAGTTTGTTTCAACATCTTAATACATTTGCGAGGGCAGTTGCTACAGCATGTTGGAATGTTTTAAGCTGTTAAATGGATTCTAGACCCTTTTCAGAGTCAAGGTTTGAAGTGGGATCATTTGAACTACAATTCCCAGAATGCTCCTGGAACCGACACATCTGAAAGTTCTCAAGAAATTCACAGTTGGGAACAAGGGCTTTTATAAAGTATGACTTCCCAGATAATGATTCATGCCATCCGTATTTTATTATCTCTGTGTGATGTCTACGTTGGTGCTAAGTGCCATTGCATAAGACAGAAAGGACAGTATTGATGCTCCTGAGCTGAGAACCCAAATACACTAGACCTTAACCCCAAAGGGACACCCTCAAGTGTGTGCATTAAAGCATGCCAACATGCTGCAGAACTTTTTGCTCTTTCCTGAAAGTTATATTGCATACATCTCCAAAACCAGGAGAGATGGGTGTTGAGCAGGCTGGGGTATTCGAGATCGGGAGGAACGGGAAGGAGTTTGGCCTCAAAGTCTAAGTGACATCAGATGTACAACAAGGATGTCTGAGAGTGTGACTCTTCAGCTGATAAAACAGGATAGCAGGGTGAGTTTCTGCTCCTGTATTCTTTTGCACACACACAGACTGCTCAGACACGCTGATCGTAAACACCACACGTTTTATTTACAGTGTTCCCCTGCCACCCTTACGGCATAGTGCCGTTCCTTATTTAGAAAAGCATATCATCCTCAGACCCCTACGGCAAGGAAAGGAGAAAGAGGAGACTGCTCTTGCACTGACTCTAGATTTTGGCTGTCTTTCCCCCTCTCGCCTGGTACTTCCTGCCTGTGCCTTTTCTACTTTCTGGGCTAACGGGTTAATTAGCCTTGGACCTCTCTCCAGTCCAACCCCAGTCTATTAATTAGGCACAGCTATTATCGTCAGGTTTACTCCCAAATAATTGGAGTTCTGCCCAGCAATCTGTCACTGGGAGTATTCAACTTTTTGGTGTTCTTTTTCTCCTCCTTCCAGCCTCTCCAGATTTTGCCACTGCATTTCTGTCCCCACTCTCTCAGTCCAAGTTCTGCAACACTGGCTGGGAGAGGACAGCATGTAATTTTCTCTCACGCACTCAGGATGGAAATACGTTCAGTCAATCTGTACTTAGGGTTGTAACTATCTTTTTGGTCTTTGCCTATAAGCCCTTTCAAAAAAAAGTTGTGCTTCACACATCACTTGTGTGGTGTGTGGCTAATTGTTGGATGTGTGCAAAATTTGAGATGTCTCTGGTGAGCTGTTTCTAAAGTACAGATTTTAAGGAAAATCTTGGTGAAATTGCTTCTTGAAAACCTTCTAATTTTTTCTGTCTTGTCAAAGCTCAGAAAGGGCTTGAACTAGAGCAGTGTTTCCCAAACTTGGGACGCCGCTTGTGTGTAGAGAGTCCCTAGCGGGCCGGGCCGGTTTGTTTACCTGCTGCATCCGCAGGTCTGGCCGATTGCAGATCCCAGTGGCCGTAGTTCGCTGCTCCAGGCCAATGGGAGCTGCTGGAAGTGGAGCAGACCGAGGGACGTACTGGCCGCCACTTCCAGCAGCTCCCATTAGCCTGGAGCAGCGAACCACGGCGAGTTGGAGCAACAACTGGCTGAACCTGCGGATGTGGCAGGTAAACAAACCGGCCCGGCCCCCCAAGGTGCTTACCCTGGCGGGCCACGTGCCAAAGGTTGCTGATCCCTGATATAGACAGTGTTGTGATGCTCTTTCTGAGAGAGAAACAGAGAGAGACGAGGAAAGAAAGCTGCAAAGAAGGAGGTGAGAGAGATGCAGACATTTATTTCAAGACATGCATGCTGAAAAGTTCCCACTTTCTGAGGCATCATTCATGCATTTTCAAAGCTGGGACTCAGCCAAGGCTACAATCCATTGTAGAGTGAAATCAGACCTTATGAAGAGATGGATGGTTGTAACTGAAATACACACACACACACACACACACACACACACACAAAATGAAAAGTCAGTGAAAACAACAATAACCTTTTTTCTCTACCAATCAAATGAACTATTCATGTAATCACCTCTGATCTGTGGGTTCTTTAAGGAAACGAGGAGCTCATTAAGTAGCAGGAAGGAGAAGTCTGAGTGGGATTTTCACTTCGGGAGACCAGAGTTTTGAATTTTGGATTGGGTCTCAAGTATAACAAGTTTAGCAGGGTCAGCTCAGTCACCTGTGGCCATTTTACATACTCTCCATTGTCAAATAGTTGCCCATCACATCTGACAATAAACAATTGAAAAGAAATCATTGAAAAAATACTTTGTGATGTCATAGCAGATCCTTGGATTTTAATAGTCACCCCATAATTGCCACCAGTGAAACTAATACCATTGTGTCATAACCTGTTATTTATAATAAGTGTGATGGAAATCTCAGAGAAAGTCCTCTGGGTATCCACTAGAGTCAACTTTCAAGTGATACCTTCTTGGCTACTAAACATACTTAAAACACAAAATACAAATTTTCTCCATGCGCATGACCAGGCACTGGCCAAGCACCAGCAGTTATGCTTAATTTGGAGTGGGAGAGAAATTAACTAGTGCCAGAGGGGCCTTTGGATCTAGTGTGATTTCAATGGATATGTCTCAGTTCATTTTCCACAGCTCTCACGTCTGGATGGAACAGCTATTCTGATGTCACCCATAGGCAAAACCCTGAACTGGGGCCCCACATTCAGGCACAGAAAGGTGCATGAACCTTAGGGAATGTCTATGCTGCAATTAGACACCTGCAGCTTGCCCATGGCAGCTGACTTGGGCTTGCAGGGCTGCTTAATTGCAGTACAGACACTAAGGCTGCAGCCCAGGCTCTACGACCCTGTAAGGTGGAAGGATAAAATGGCTCTGGCTGCCTGAACATCTATACTGCAATTAAACAACCCCTGAGCCTGAGTCAACTGGCACGAGCCAGCCGCGGGTGTCTAATTTCAGTGTAGACATACCCTTAGAGAACATTTTCTTATTGTTTTTATTTATATTGCATCAGATTCAGAGGCCCCATTGAACACTCGGGCCCTGTTTTGCTAGGGGCTGCATGACGCCATAGTAAGGCACAGACTCTGCCCTAAAGAGCTTACATTCTAATTAGACAAGACAGACAAAGAAATATAGCATTGAAGTGGATGGGAACCAAGGCACAGAGAGATCCAGTGACTTGTCCGAGGTCACACAGGATGTCTTTGAAGAGTGGGAAATGGGGACTGAGTCTCCTTAGCCTTAGACCCATGCACAAACCACCAGGCTGCCCTTTTTTTCCATCATCTTGCTCTGAATTTCCAGATTATAGCAAAACCAGAACTAAAGTGAGATTTTTGTGTTGTTTACCATGCAATTGTGGGTGCTTTGTATAGCTCATTGCATGTCCCAACGACACAGGCCCTTTCTTGATGGTGGCCGGGGTTGGGAAAGGTGTCTTTCTTTTTTAAAAATAATTATTCAGTGTTCTTGTTTTCTTAGAGACTGAGCTTTGCCTGCAGATTCTACAAATCCAGACTAGCTGCTTTGTGTCAACAGAGCAATCTGTGACGCTGGATGCAAAATAAAATAAAATAAAACCAACAGTGTATAAATCTATATCTCCAACTGCTTCAGTCTAATATAGGCTTCCCTAAGATGAATTCTCTGCTGTTCTCCCTCCGGGACACAGCAGTCTGCATAACAGCTTCCCACAGGAGAGAGTATTTGTGAAAAGGATTTTTTTCATAACCAGTTAAGGCATGTCTGTGGCTACCATTAACTAACAGCATGCCTATGGCTAGTGACATAAAGATATAGTAGCTTGGTAAAAAGCCTCAAGAGATCATTTGATAATATTGATTCCCTATAATTTGTTATGGAAGATATTGGGTTGGAGCTTTCTAAAACACTGCAATATGCTTAGTTGTCAGTATTGGCCCAGACAGTTCAAAAAATCAACATCATTTGTCATATTCCAGGCACATGGAGACTACACAAGCAGCACCTATGGTTCTCTAACTAGCAGATATTTACGGAGCAAAGAGTTAACTTTATGCCTGGTTCCCACTGCAGCCTTCCCTACCTAAGCGCCCAACTAACCTGATCTATCTTCCAGCCCAACCTCACTGGAGGAGTCTGGTGGGCTTCTCTGATGTTGTGTAATTTAGAAAGGCAGAAGGGGTTCACAAGACAAGCATTTAATCGTCTTCTCTTCGAACCAATCTCGGATTTCCTTAGTCTCTGCTTCTCTGTCAGCCCTTGCATTCTATTTACCATTTTGCATTGTATCCTGTCCATCTCTACCTAACTCCAAACACGGTGACCAATCCTGGGCATTGTATTCCAAATGAGGTCACATCAGTGCTTTATAAGACTTGGATTTGGACAGCACACCCCTCTTGACACAAACCAACTTTCTATTAGCCTTCTTTACTGTTGCTGACCCTGGCCTGAGAATGTAAGCATGGGAGTCTGTCGTTGAGTCCAGTTCCTTTTCCTATAATTCACTGCAATTTAAATTATACTCAGTTTGAGTTCTATTTCTGTCCCTATCTGATCCTTTCTCCTTGTTGGCCACGTGTTATTCAAAGGAATAATAATGTGCTAATATTTTAGACCAGATTTGCTGGCAGGTTAGCCACAGAATTTGCATGCACAAATATATCCGATAGGCTATTTGCTTGTGCAGTTACTTGCTTTGCATGTATGAAGGCTGCCATTTTGGCTGACACGTGGGCTTTCCAGAGCTGAATGACTGAGTCTCTACAGCTTGAGCTGAAGAGCCAGGCTTTGTAGCTGGGGCTGGAACAGATTCACAGCCTCTGTGAATCCAGCACAGAGGGGAAGATATAACCCTCCCTGAACAGTGGATCACACATGAAAGTGCAGTAATTGCACATGCAAATGAGATGTGTAGAAGCACACCCATTGTCTCTGATAATCTGGGCTGTTAGGGGAAGGTCCTGTTTATACAACAAATGCTTTATTCCCTGTAATGAAATAAGCTGGAGTGAAGCCTCCATATTCTTTAATTGTTTTATGAAACATGTTTGTATGAGTTTGAGGAGGCCTCTGGGATGTCCATACTTTCCTCATTTTTCTCTCCCCGCTATCCTTAGTGCCAATTGAATGAAGACTCTCACTCCATCCCAGTGGGCTCAAAATGTCTCCCACCAGAGCTGTCATGTCCAGTTTTACACTGGCCAGAGATTGGGTCACTGGAGAGCAAACTGATGTGCACCCACCTCCCAGGTCTATATGGAATGTGAGGTGCTGCGCTCAGTGCCTCAATGCTGCTCCTGGCCCTGGTCTACACTGGAGGGTGCGGGGTGTCAATCTAAGTTATGCAACTTCAGCTACATGAATAATGTAGCTGAAGTTGATGTACTTAGATCGACTTACTGTGGTGTCTTCACCGCGGTGAACCGACTGCTGCTGCTCCCCCATCAACTCTGCCTGCGCACTAGAGCACAGAAGTCAACGGGAGAGCTCTCGGGGGGGGGAGTGTCAATTTATCACGTCTAGACTAGACACAATAAATTGATCCCCACTGGATCGATCGCTGCCTGCCGAGCTGATGGGTAGTGTAGACATAGGCAGCATAAACCCATGCATCTGCACCAACAAGCCAGCTCTCATTGTAAAGTACATTCCAAATTGCCAAGGAGACACAGCTTGTTCTCCGTTCCGTGGGTCTGAATGCAAAATAACTCTGCCGGTTTTGATGGGAATCTCTGTGGATTTGCACTACTGTAAGTGAGAGAAGAATTTGTTTCCACATCGGGGAAGGGCATGGTTCAGTTGCTATATACGTAATATAAGCGGCCGGTATTGCCTCTGCTCTTGTTTTAGAACAGTTAATTTTGAGCTACTTTAAATAAAATACGGCATGGGATTGAATGGCAAAGCTGTGTAGCCCCTTAGCAGAAAGTGCTGCCCGTATGTTTATTTTAAGAGAGAGCAATCCGAGAAGAACTTTCAAGAGAATTCCCAAGAGGCATCAGCGGCTCCATTGGAGCATCCAGTTCCTCTGAACCAGGTCTCAGATTCCATGAATCCTGCTGCCTCCATATGTCTGTCTCCAGCCCAGCGAACAGGGCTCTGCAGTCTGCCATTGTGACAAACTGTAACTTCTTGAGACTCAAAGACTGGAAGTGCTGTTCTAGGCATAAGGAAACAGTGTTTCACAGAAGCCAGTTTCCAGGGCCTTCTCCCCACAAACTCTGTGATTATGTCATGTCTCCAGTGAGGTCAGTGTACATTTATCTAAAGGGAGTTTAAATCATGCTAGGGCTTCTTTCTCTTTTTCTCTCAGTACATTTCAAGGTCACCACCAGAAGCATACACTGAGGTTGCTTCACACCAGTGTTCCTTTCTTTGAGGGCCAGATCTCTCCCCCACCCTTCACACACCCACCCACCCCCATCTCTGGAAAGAAAGGAGCTTTTGTTCCATGCCTATAGCAAGTAGAGAGCTTTAGGAGTGTAAACAGAAATGGCAAATTGACTGAAATCTGAAGCCTCTCGTGCTTCTGAGGGGGCCAAAAGTAAACGACTGACTTCCAGACAGTCTTGAGAAGCCCTTGTTTTTTTTTAAAGAAGTCAACTGTTTGGCAACATTCTGTTAAAAATGTATATTTTCCCTCTAGAAACAATAAACTATGTTAGTAATGGGCAAAGCTGAGGTCTAGGTTGGCCGCACACTGAGAAATTTGGCTGATTTTCCACACCGCAACCCCATTATCTGAGTTGAGCTTTCTTGAATCTGCAAAGCTGGGCTGGAAATCTCACTTCCTGGTGAGATTTCTGGTGATTCCTGCTTCTGTTGGGACCAGAAGTACAGATGGAATAAGCATTCTTTGGGTATTTTGGCACTTCCTCCCTAGTTCCATCCAGAACTTGGAGAGTGCAAAAGGTGTAAGAAAGGCGGGGCAATGCCCTTTGCCACATTGCGTCAGTGCCTCTGCTCTCCCACTGCTGACCTGCAGAAGTAAGGGACTCATCTGGAGTTCCAAACTCGATTCCCCATTTGGCAAAGCATGACTGACCTGACCCAGCTTTAACCAATCTCATTAGAATTAAAAATCAACATCCTGAAGAGCGATTTGGCTGGAGATCTGGGCAGAAATAGCAATGCCCTTTCCTCTGCTGGAGAAATGAGCATGGGCCGTGCTTGTGTTTGAATCCTGCCTGGTCATGATTTGGGTTAACTCAGCTCCATCCTAATCTCCTGTTGGAAGAGGGAGGTTTCTCAAGCAGGTTATAATGAGAGGTGATTAAGGAGGGGGGCAGTGTTCAGCTCAGGACTAGGTTTAAATTAGGGATCAAAGAATGGCTTGGAGATACTAAATTCTCACCAGCAGTCCTTGCAATATGTGGCCAGCTTTGGCCATAACCAGTAAACACTAATAACAGGATATGGACTCATAGACTTTAAGGTCACAAGAGACCATCATGATCGTCTAATAGCATGAGAAGATGTCAGAAAATAAAGACAAAGGGCAAATAAATAGCATCCAGCTTCACCTCACAAAACCAAGCTACCAAAATCTAGAGTTAGCTGATTTCAAAGAAAGCAGAGGGAAAGAAAGCAGAAATCAGTCCAGCCCATTGACCTCCCCCACGCATCTGATACCAAACGACTCCATTGATTTATATTTCCTCCCATTTCCTTTCCAGCTCACAGACAGCAATTCCTCTGCACACATTCCTCTGCCCATCCTCATCCCCCTACCCCCAGACCTGCTGCAGGCGGTGTCCTGGCAGCAGTTATGCAGACTTTGCTGATTCATATGTCATCACCCTAAACATGCCTCTCCCGGAATGTTCAGTCCTTTGGGTCTTGGCACATTGCTGGCTATCTGCAGGGCCAAGTGCTTGTGCTGGCATGAAGTAGGGTACTGGGGCAAATGCTGTGGGAATGAGAATGGAAGACATCCCCCAACCTGACACACAACACCCACCCCCTCTTTTCTTGTATCGGCTGTCAGTGAATGTGATGAGGAGCGGGGAGGATAGCGAGACTAGAGGAGAGGTGAGGTGCAAAGTAGGAGCTCTTTAGCCCTTTAGGATGAATGCTGCGCAGATCCCACCAGTCTTGAGGGCCAGACTGAATGGAATCCTTTCACATCCACCTGACGGCAGAGGGATTGAATAGGCCCCGAAGCAGCACACAGTGACAGCCCTCTTACAGTGCACTTCTCACATGGCTCAGGAA